>NC_091768.1:24297035-25547035 GCF_029378745.1 Bos indicus | reverse complement strand
CATAATGCCTGTATGTTAGGCAGTCCTGAGGTATGTATTTACAGTATAATCTGTGAGTGAACCTTAGGTGGTCTGTGGGCTGGCCTAGTTAATGTTCATAATATGACAGACTCTATAATTTCGCTTCTGGCATATATTAAAACATCTGTAAAAGCCAGATGGTTTACCTTGGTGGTGTTTCATCATAAGTAACCTCCTTCCCATCCATTCTGGTGGATTTTTTTTTTGTTTGTTTTTTTCTGTGATAGCTGGGAGGGAATAGTGGAGTAGGTGGTCTTTGGGGTATTTAGACAAAGTGACCAGCAGATTAAAAATAAAAGTTTCAAATCTCCTATAAATTTCTAGCCGCTTCCTGCCCAGGGTAGCCCGGGTTTAGGCCTGTTCACCACTAACGTCCTTATGACTAATTCTTTAAATACAGAGATTGAGCAATAAAGTATTTTCAAACTGTTTAAACTCTGGAAGGTAAGTCAGTGTTACAACTATTTCCTTATGGTGAAATTTCACTTAAAATTTGATATTGCCTATACATTTAAGGAGAATGATGATTACAACTAAAGAAATTTCAAGTTTGGTAGGGAAAGGTAGAGTATGAGTTAATGGACGAATTACAGTGAAGGTGTTTACATTATCGAGTGAAAGATGTGCTTTAAAAGTTTGGGACAGAAACAACTGTTTAGGTAATATGTTTTATTATACTCTTACAATCAGGGATGACTTTTTTTAACATCAGGAAATTAGATGTTAAGGTGGTTATATAAGCAAATCTGACTCTTGAATCAAAGGCCTTAGTCATTTTGGATAAAAAGAAATAACCCATGCTGGAAGTATTATCAGGTATTGCTAATCTCAGGAGATATGTAATAAGGCATAATGTTTATGTTTTAAAGAGTGAAGGTGACATGTTTGGGGGAAAATGATCTTTCTACCGCATTCTAATCTCCCTTGTAAAAGCACTGTGGAACTAAGCTGATGTTAATAGTTCTAATAGGGGGGAAAAATCCATTGTAGATAAAGCAGGGCATAAATTAATTAATTAATATGGAGCATAGGGATAGAAATGGGAGGTAATTGTGGCTAAGAACATTGATTATCTTATTGTTGATTTTTCTGTTTGACCAAAGGGAGTAAATTATATGAGAATAAGAACTTTGACAACTTACAAGAGCATGATTTTTCTCCATTATAAAGTTATTTAGAAAACTAAACACTTGTAAGGATCTTTTTTTCTTAGAAGAATTGTACTCATAGAATAAGCAAAATCTACTTTTATTTCCAACTCACTCACTCCCATTTTTCTCAGATATTTATCAAGTAATGTGGTTTGTAGTCCAAACCAAAAAAAAAGTGCTTTAATCCAGAACATACACATGGACACAATAATACTAGACTGATGATGTTTGTACTTTACTAAAACCTTGAGAGCGTCTGTAAAAGAGTGGTTTGAGAGCATAAGGTCTAGAGTGTAAAGAATTGTAATGGAATGATAAACATATCTGTGACTCTGTCTAGCCATAGAATCATAGAGACAGCACATTCCTAGCAAAGCTCACTAGGGAACCTGACCCTCTTCCCTCAATAGAGGTCTGCCTCAGGATGTTCATATGTTTCACTAGGTGGGATAAGCAAGTTGACATTTAGGCATAACCAAGGCCAACCTGGAATTTGGCTCTTATCCCTTCCTTCATAAGCCATTGTAGACAGGCTTTTAGGGAGATGGAGGCTAAATTCTCATGGCAGTCTCCTAAGAAGCCTGGGTCACAGAACAAAATAGGCTTAAGAGATGAATGTTAAGATAAGCCCACTTCACTTTATGTAACTGCTAGCCCTATTTCTTGGGATGTTAGGATGTTCTTAGTATATTTTTGTTATAGCATTTGAATGTTCTTACTAAGATAATTGTATCACAGTGATGCCAAATTGAATCACCCAAAAAGGAATCTGCTTTGACCTCTATGACTTTAAAATCTCTCCTTTAATCAAGCCTTCCCATCTCTCTCCTGAGGGCTTATCAGAAGAACTCTATTTTGTCTAACATCCAGCAGTGGAGATTAGCTGGGCTTATGTGTGAAGTTAGTCAAATTTTAAAAATGGCTGAGGAGAAAATTAAAATTGGAAGTGAAATGGTACTTGGGTTGGGCTTCGATGGTCTGCCTAAGTATTGTATCTAATATGTTGTACATTTGTGAAGTGAATCAGGATGGTCAGCGCTGGTATTGGTGAACCTTTAAAAATCTGTAAAACCTCTTTAAACACTTGTAAGAATCTTTTTTTCTTAGAAGGATTATATCCATAGAGTAAGTGAAGTCTACTTTGATATTGGTTTGTTTATAAATCATGGACTGGAGTATCTCACAAGTCTGAGTGCTTCCAGCACAAACAGCAAACTAATTTTTTTTTTTTTTTTGCATTTTTCTACAGTTTTTACCTTGTTGGGAGACAATTCTTCATAGATGTCTTGCATTTCTATATATCTTACTAAGGAAGCAATGACTGCCTACATTCTAGACTCTTTTGGTAGATGTGTGAGCACCCTTGAAAGATAGAGATATAGTGTCTCCCCCCTGCCTGCTCCCCCTTCTAAAAAACAGCAAACGACTCGGCTCTTGTCAAAACTGAACACCTGAGCCAACCAACCTGCTACTGCCAATGTGGAGTGAATCAAACAGACTCACCGCGATGAGAAGGGCCCAGCAAACCTCATTTGTCAGATGGAGTTGCTGTACTCAAGAATGCAGCCGGCATAGCCCTGCTTACATCTTGGATTTAGATGAAAAGGTGGCAGCTATCCGTTTGAGGAAAATTTTGTCCCCTATTCCACATTGCCTGAAACAAAGGGAGTGGCTCAATGGTCTCCTTGATTCTTAGAGGTTACATTTACGGTGGGTTAAAAATGCTTTTACGTTACAGTTAGGAGATTCCTCTAAGTGCCTTTTGCCTCTTTCACTGAAGGATTGGCCAGACTGAAACCCAGTAGTGCTCAATGGGCTGCTGTGGCCACTCCATTTTGGCACCAGGCACTCAGACCGGAAAATGGGTGTGGTTGGCCTGGTCCATGGGCAAATCTCAAAGCTGTTCTCATAGCTCCAGCCAGTACCCTCTTTGCTGAGACTTGTTATATTTTTACTGACTTTTAGGCTATTGCTGATGACCTATGGTTTGGCCCATCACTTGGGAAACTACAGATTGGTTGACTAAAGATACCCTTCCTTGGGGGCTACCAACAGCGGAAACAGACTTGCTGCTGACAGAGCTGTCTGGGTCATTCTCTGATGAAGCCAGCTAAAAGAAAGCTGTTGGCTGGGCCGACACCACCCAGATTGCCATCGTTGTGGCCTGGATCCATCGTTGTCCCACATGTGACCGCACACCCGCCAGTATGTAGACAGGACACAAAGTAAAGGGCTGTGTTTCTGACGCAAAGCTACTGTTCGGTGCCAGACTTATGACTCCTGCCGAAAAGTAGACCTGATTGCCTTGCGGTGAAGGAGGCCATGTTGCATGGAGTGTTGTCCAGTCTGCTCCTGGCAGATTGATTATTTCGGATCTTTGCCCCCACTCTCAGAGCTGTTGGTTGCGTGTCACTGCTGTTGGCACTTTATTTGGTTACAGTGTTGCTGTTCCAGTCTGATCAGTTGACTCCAGCCACATCACTTTGGCCCTTGAAACTAAGTGGTGTCATATGTTTGGCTTACTGAACCATTGGTATGACAATGGTATTATACCTTTTATTGCAAAAGCCGCTCAACCATGGGCTGATAGTCAAGGTATTTGATAGACTTTCCATGCTCCCTACCATCCACAGGCATCTGGAATTTTTGAGCTTTGGAAATTTTCTCTGCATTGTTCTATGTTTTCTCTGGCAGTCGTTTACCAAGCCTTCTCAGAAAGGCTTAGTAATACATTGCTCTAGAGTTAGCTCTGAACAGTACAGTGTTTTGTCCTTTGTCAGACACCTAAGTGTTTTAATTGTAGGGTTTCAGCTCAGAGACAATTGTTGATTAACAGCTTGAGCCTCAGACTGGGAAGGTTGTCACAGCTCCCTCTCTGGGTCTAGTTCTGGAAATCTGGTCCAAAAGGAGCCCTCTACCTGGTATGCTTTATTGATGTTGAAGCTGGAAAATCAATATTTCAGCTGATTTATTATCTTTAATTTTCTTCTCTTTATATTTTCCTCTAGAGCCCAAAATATGTAAAAACATTCTTTTCTGTTTTATTTTAATGATAACTGTTTTGCCATGTACCAGTTACATGTGCTACTCTACTTTTCCTTTTTTTATTTTAAGGACTAATTTTATTTGTTGGCTGTGGTGGATCGTAGTTGCTGCATACAGGCTTTCTCTAGTTGCAGAGAGTGGGGCTACTCTTCCTTGTGGTACACGGGCTTCTCTTTGCGGTGGCTTCTCATGTTGCAGAGAACAGGCTTAGTTGCTCCGCAGAATGTGGGATCTTTCTGGACCAGGGATCAAACTGGTATCCCTCGCATTGCAAGGTGGATTCTTAACCATTAAACCACCAGAGAAGCTCCCTGCTTTTCCTGTTATACGTGTTCTAAGGCTTGCTTGCTGCTGATTGGTTGATTAAAGGCATAAAAAGATGAAGGTGTGTAGGGGAACTGCATGTGGTTTGGAATCACTGAAGGGAGCAACAGAATGAGGCTAGAAATTATGGCAGGAGGGCTTTCTACCTTGCCTCCTGGGGGCGGAAGGCAAGCTACCTTGGGATTTTCGTGGGTGATATTGTCAGGCTTGGACTATCACCATCACTGCAGCAGTGATTTGGAATGAAGGGAGATAGATTAGAAGCTGGAATGCTAGTCAGAGGGTTGCTTAGAGATGTGGGGATCTCAACCAGAGAGCAGTGACAGTAAAGATTGAATGGAGAATATTTAGAAGATGAAATGAGCAGGTCCTGCTGATTGACTGACTGCACACAGAGATGAGTAATGGATGATGTCCAGAGTTCCAGTTGGGCGACTGGGTGGATGGCACAATGGAATAGAAAATAGAAAAGACCGTGTGTTTAGGTTTGGACAGATAGACATCCTGAATGTGAGAAGCCTATGGAACAGGCACAGAAAACTGCACAACAGACTGTTGAGTATTCAAGAGCAAATCTGGATAGTGGTTGCAAATTTGAGGAGCAGAAGATCCTTGCCTGAGACAAAGAGCCACTGAGTGAAGATACCACCTACCGGTTCATTCTGTTGCATTGCCCCCTTGCATGATGTGTATATTTAGTAAAGAGAATTGGCATGACCCAAGGCAATGGCACCCCACTCCAGTACTCTTGCCTGGAAAATCCCATGGATGCAGGAGCCTGGTAGGCTGCAGTCCATGGGATCGCTAAGAGTCGGACATGACTGAGTGACTTCACTTTTTTTCACTTTCATGCATTGGAGAAGGAAATGGCAACCCACTCCAGTACTCTTGCCTGGAAAATCCCATGGATGGAGGAGCCTGGTGGGCTGCAGTCCGTGGGGTCGCTGAGAGTCGGACGCGACTGAGTGACTTCACTTTCACTTTTCACTTTCATACACTGAAGAAGGAAATGGCAACCCACTCCAGTATTCTTGCCTGGAGAATCCCAGGGATGGGGGAGCCTGGTGGGCTGCCATCTATGGGGTCGCACAGAGTCGGACACGACTGAAGCGACTTCGTAGCAGCAGCAGCAGCAACACCTGTCAGACTGAATGAGGTAGTTCCAAAATTATTATGAGAAATTTAATTTTAATTACAAATATAGTGAGATATAGTAAGATGAAATTCATCCAGTGAGATGAAATTGCTGCATTGCACTGTTAGAAGCTGCAGAGAGCAATACCCCTGGCTTTGGGGTGATGAGCCCCTGTCCAAACTGAATGAATACATGCACCCCATTTATTGTATATGTTCATGAGCCTCATTATAGAACTTTAAAAACTGACAAGCTGTTAGTTGGCTCAAAGACAAACCTGCTAAAGAAACAGGCCACCATGGTTTGGACTCTGGATGTAGAAAAAGGAAAGGAAACCTCGAGTTTTTTCCTCTTCTCCTTTAAAAATATTTCCCCTTTCTCTTTTTTAAGTAACTCTTAATAGCTTTTGGGTAGCAACATAAAAATCACACAGGGTAGGTCAGAATGTGGGGAAATTTTTAATTAAGTTGAGGGTTTTGTTTGCCCCATTAATAAAAAATATTGGGCCAAAATCCCAATTTCCCTCCATCTCTTTTTTATATATACTTATGCTTTTGGCAGAGTCCATGACAAAACCTCTTCCCAGTTAAGGATGGGCCAAAAGCCTTTTCTGAAGCCCCTACTAATTTGGATTAAACTGATTGATTTGAAAGCTTCACACAGAAATTCTGCCAAGAAATGTCATAAGATTCCTTGACACTTAATTCTACAAACAGTCTTATCTTTTGAAGCAAAATAGATGAGTAAAATTTTATTTTTTGATTTTTGCGTTTGTTAGCTTGTTTTCTCAGTTTTGGAAAAACAGATCAAGAATCTGGAAACAACAGAACTTTGTTTTTGCCTTCAGTTTGGCTTTCTGAACCCAAAGAGAGGTCTTGCATGGTGCTAACTGGGTTCCTAAGGAAAAAAGGGCAACATAGTGCTGTGGAAGACACGGCATGTTTCCATGAGCTGCTGAGTGGTCCATGAGACCCGATCCTGCAGCGGGTGATCAACCCTCCATGAGACTCGATCCTGCACTGGTCACCTAGTACACCCAAACAAGGGTTAGACCTCGAAGCCAATCAAGTGGATCTCTGTATACTTTGTTATCATTCTTGGCATTGAAAAAGATACAGCCCCCGTCCTCAATGAGCTTCAAGTCCAGGGGGCCAAAAGTGGTAGCAAATAAAGAGCTAAGTAGTCAGGTTTCCAGAGGGTAAGTCCATGGGAGCTTAAGAGGAGCAGTTAACCACTTTGAACAGTGTATAGTCTTTAATCATGTGTTTCTGATCCTTTGACATGACATGCAACGTCTTGCTCACCTTGGAGAGTCTGCTCCTTCCAGGGCCAGACAATTCTGAGAGGTAGTAAAGGATTCGCCTCTCATATATACACACAGCTCAGAGCCTATAAACCCCTACCTCTTTCAGGCTCTCATACTCTGGGCCCCTGTTCCCACGCCATAATCACTCAAAGGCCAGGCACAGACAATAGGGACAGACCCTACACCCCAGAGCCCACGGAAACTTCAGACTTGCCAATCCCAAGCCTCCTCACCCTGCTTCTCCGTTTGTTCCTACGGGAACTCCCATAAAGGAAACCTTAATAAAAACCTTTATTTATAAAGGCTCTTACCCACCTTTTCCCCCTACCTCCCCTCTTGCCTCCTGACAAATCTCTGTGCACCGGCTTGGCAAGACTTGCCCTCTTTGGGGATCTTTGATGAACACTCTCTTTTCATTTGCAATGGTATTCTGACCTGTTGGTCTCAGCAAACCTGAATAATCAGGAAATCTACATTTTCAAACACAAACAGTGGGAGAGGATTGGGTCCAGGAAGACTTCTGAGAGAGGCTGACATCTAAGTTGTTTGTCAACAAAGTTGACATCTTTATTGTTTGACAACAAAGGTCCATCTAGTCAAGGCTATGGTTTTTCCAGTAGTCATATATGGATGTGAGAGTTGGATAGGGAAGAAAGCTGAGTGCAGAAGAATTGATGCTTTTGAACTGTGGTGTTGGAGAAGACTCTTGAGAGTCCCTTGGACTGCAAGGAGATCCAACCAGTCCATTCTAAAGGAGATCAGTCCTGGGTGTTCTTTGGAAGGAATGATGCTAAAGCTGAAACTCCAGTACTTTGGCCACCTCATGAGAAGAGTTGACTCATTGGAAAAGACTCTGATGCTGGGAGGGATCGGGGGCAGGAGGAGAAGGGGACGACAGAGGATGAGATGGCTGGATGGCATCACTGACTCGATGGACGTGAGTCTGAGTGAACTTCGGGAGTTGGTGATGGACAGGGAGGCCTGGTGTGCTGCAGTTCATGGGGTCACAAAGAGTCGGACACGACTGAGTGACTGAACTGAACTGAACTGACATCTAAGTAGGCTCCTGAAGAAGAAGCTGTGGAACTTGCCAGCTGACGTCAGGTTGTGTGAGGGCGGGCAGGGGATTCCAGGCATCTGGAAAAGCACACTTGGATAGCAGTTCAAGTAGCTTGGATACTTGGAGCTCAACTACAAGTGTTGGATGACTAGAAGAAATGAAGCTAGAGAGGAAACTAGGGCCAGATCATGAAGGACTTCCAACCCTTGCTACAAAGTCTAGGCTTGAGGCTTGAACTGAGAGAAGCTCCCTCCCCATGAAGATTGTTCCCTTATGCCATTGTCAAGGCTCTTTAGGAAGTTGTAGCTTCTTGCAAAATGGCTCCCTGTGGCTGAGATTCTTGACTTCCTTGACAAACATCCCACGTGATGGAGTTTTGTGACTTTGCCACTGCACTAGGGTCTGTTGTTTTCTTGGTTCTGGATCTCAGTTAATGACCTCTGAGTAGGGCGAGCCTCACTGAGGCAAAGTGTTATCATCTGGGAGCCTCAGTTTCTTCCATTTAGGCTCCCTTCTCAGGCTCCCAGTTACTCTGTGTGAGAGATTTTTTGGCTGAATGCAGCAGAAACCTCCCTGACCTTGACTGACAGATACTTGCTCCTGAGCCAAGAAACAGTCTTGAGTTGGCCTCCTGCGTTGAGGGAGGTGATTTTTTATTGGTTTCACTCTTCACACAGTGCTGACGGTGTAAGCTTGCAGAAGAGCAAGCTGACGAAAATAAAGATTCTGAGTTGCCAGCTCGTGTTTGTCCTTATTTTCAAGGACAAACACAAACCTTGTCTCCAGGAGCTGCGTCTCTACTCCAAGACAAATGAGCTGTTGAAGTGTCATAATTTTGAAATCCTAGCAAATAGATTTCAAAAGGATATTTTACTGATCAACCTCAAGAAAGCTGTCATAAATAAAAAACGGTTTGTGATTCAAATACTGTTGCTTGTTTCAGAGACTTGCCTTGGGGTTCATTGTTCTTACATCTAAGAACCCTGAGCACTTCTTTAAGTAGGCTACCAATAACATCCAGTTTTGTGGTTTTTTTTTTTTTGAATCATATTCTGATGACTTTTTAAAAGCCCATAAATAATGAGGATGAGAAGGAAGGCAGGATGAAATCCTCAGAGCCCTTGTTTATCATCCTTCTTTCCTCTCCAGCCCCCTCCATCATTCCCTTCTTGCTTCTCCTTCAGCATTCACTGCATACCCAATGTATACCAACCACCTTGGACAAAAAGATGATAAAAAGTGTGTTTATCTCAGGCTGAGAAGCTATATACATAGTCTTTGGTTAAGGTGATTTTTGTTAAACTATTAAAAATAATATTCCGAGTTTCAAAGTCAGGTACTTAAAAAAACAAGCAAAAATATCAGACAAAACATTGATTATGTCACTTTCAATATACTGCTCTTTTGCTGAGAGACTAGTGAGGTTGAGAATGGTGGAAAGGTAGGCTGGGGATATGGGTGTGTGTGCTAAGTCGCTTCAGTCATGCCCAACTCTTTGCAACCCTATGGACCATAGCCTGCCACGTTCCTCGTCCTTGGAATTCTTCAGGCAAGAATACTGGAGTGGGTTCCATACCCTTCTCCAGAGGATCCTCCGAACCAAGGGGGTAGAACCTATGTCTCTTATGTCTCCTGCATTGGCAGCCGGGTTCTTTACCACTAGCGCCACCTGGGAAGTCCCCTTCAAACAAGCTGCTGCTGCTTAGTTGCTTCAGTCGTGTCCGACTCTGTGCGACCCCATAGACAGCAGCCCACCAGGCTCCCCCGTCCCTAGAATTCTCAAGGCAAGAACACTGGCGCTAGGACAGTCTAAATGTGAGGCCATCATTGCATCACACACATGGGACAATCAATGGCGAGAACCAAGTGTGACTTGTCTGGCTCCAGGAAGGTTCTTCCAGCCGGATGGTGTTTGGGCCAATAGAATGAGACTCAGTTCCTAAAACCGAGGACAGTTTTAGTCTTTGATCAGAGAATGGAGAGGTGAGAGTTCACTCTGTGGCCCATGCCCTCCCTGACAAATTGTGCTCCCGGCTGCTTTATAGGGTCTTCATGGGGCGAGCGGGGAGCAGACCTCCCAAGGGTGGGCATGCCAGCAGGTGCAGCCAGGTTGGGGGGCTCCAGATCCCAGTGGGGCGTGAGGGAGGGCGTGGTCTCTGTACGCAGCCCACCGCCATCTTGAATTCTGCCAGCCCGCCACCATCTTGAATTCTGCCAGCCTCCCACCATCTTGAATTCTGCCCTGCTTCAAAGCTGGGGCGTTGGTCCAGCAGATTCTTGCGAGGAACACCAGGGCAAGGCCTCTGCCTGCAGCATCTTGTGAGCAAGTGAAACCAGACTAAGCACAAAGGAAAAGGAAAAACGAAAGGTTAGGCTTTATTTTATTACCCAGATTCTATGTTTACTTCCCAGGAATTATTCATGGGCTTTGCTGGCAAGAAAAGGACCCGAAGTTATCAGGTCCGTCCCAGCCCCGTCAGGACAGCTCTGACTTCACCTGTGTCTGTTTCTCTCACTGTTAACTTAAAAATAATAACGTTTACTTCTCTATGTCCCTTGGAATGAAGGTATATTGAGATGATATGTATGAATGCGTTTGGAAAGGTTGTTCCGTAAGGAAGAGAAAACCCAGAGCCTAACGCTAAACCCATCAGGCTTGTTTGTCACAAGAAAGGGTCGAATCCTCCGGGCTGTCTTCCAAGAAAGTTTTCACGTGATTTCAAAATTTGCAAGGAAGAACTTGGAGTGGTTTTGGGGCTCAGTAGGGGAAGGTAAAGGATGGATTTATTTCCTGTCCATTTTCAGATCCTTTCTTGAGTCCTCCTGTGACCTAGTGGAGGCAGCGTCCTCTTCTGGGTGCGTGACTAAGCAAAGAATGCGATTCCTTTTTTTTTTTTTTTTTCAGTTATATTTTTTTATTTTTAATTGATTGATGATTGCTTTACAATATTGGTTTGATTTCTGTAGCCGCCTGATCTCCCACCTTGGGGGTCAGCTGAGGCTTATTTCCTGAGATGCTTGATTCCTTTCTGACTTGTCAAGTGGTTTCCAACAAAGAAAAGATCTAGTCAAGGTTACGTGGAAAACCATGTGAGACTGGGAAACAAGACAGACTGCTGGAGGGCTGTGTCTTCAGGATGAACATCACCATCCTCCCTGAGGCCAAAGTGTGCCCGTGTACTGCACTGGGGAGGAAGCTGTACTTTGAGAAGGAATGAGGACTGTCTGTGCAGTTGAATATGCATATGTGAAGAGGACCTGGCCTGATAGCTGAGAACTGGAGCCCTTGTTTATCGACAGGAGATAGGAAGCAGGGAGGGAGATAAGGTGAGCTTTGACATGTGTATGCCTGCACCTGACCCCAGAAAGGCTGTGTCTAGGGCAGATAGCAGCTCTGGTCTGCGGTCCACTGAGTCTTGTGTGGTGACAAATAGAGAGCCCTCAGTTAAGCGCACAAGACCCGTGTCCTCTAGTCAGTGAACTCTGGCACAGTTTTATCAGAGGAACCCTCATCTTATGCCCTTCCTAGACTTCTTCGTTTTTTTTTTTTTTTTTTTAAGAGACTGTTACAGACTCAATGAATGATAAACTTGATTTGAACATTCATTTTCCATTAGGAAGCAGCCTAAACAAAGTCCAGGTTGCCTGGGAGAATGTCTGAGGTTGCAAGTCTTTACTGCCTCCTCTCTCCTCCTTTCTCTTCTCCATTCCTCTGTGGCAGAAAATAAATGGTACTCCACAGGCAATTGTCTGGTGGTCTCAACGGTGTGTGTCTTGATTTTCTGATGCTGGGAGTTGAAGTCTTAAGTTTTCTTTGAAGTTACTGTAAATTATATGTCTGGCTGGAGACACTTTCTGTTCCTTACTCTATTAGGGGCTCCCTGGAGAAGTTGAGAGTCCCTACTGATTGGAAGGGATTGGTGGTCAGTATTGAATCAGAACTCTGAGCACTGTAATTCTAGGAGAAGTCATGGCCACCAAAGAATCAAATAGGCTTCGTTAAGCAAGTTGCTTAAAGAAGCTTTGTAATGGGTTTAATAATAATTAGAATAGTTAAAATGCTTCTATCCAGGCAGCAATTAGTCTTCAGGAAAAACACAATGTGTCATTTACTCTATTGTCTTCAGTCAGTCAAACCTACCATCTGTATCTGAGAGGGTTTTAGCTTTTTGACAGCAGTGGAACTCAAGACACATAGGTCAAGCCCTAGTGGCCTAAGAGATTACCCCCTTGTGGCTCTGGTTGTCTTCAAAGTCTCTACTAGAGCACCTTTGCTAAAAGGCAGGTGGGGACTGAGAGGCTTAGCAGCACAGTTCCATCTCCCCAATAGTATTTCAAAAGGATAAGGTCAATGCAGATGATGGAGCTGGATAGATTTTTGTCATTGGCACCTCAGACAGATATAGGAGCCTATGTTGGGTCTTGAGATTATTTCTTTATGTACCTCTGGAGGTACTGGATCCTTGTACCTCCAGTCTCTATCAGCCCCACTGTATCTCACTATTGGTGGCCAAAGATGTGGCAGGTAAAAGCTCCTCTATAAGTTGGATTAGTTACTAGATTTCTAAGTTTCTCTTCACTTCTAAGATTCTGGACCCAGAATGATCCCAGAGGTGGTATTAATCCAAGCCAATTGTATATCACACCATTCAGGATGTTCCTCCCTATTCTCTCAATGTATTTTGGACCAAAGATCATGTGGCTAAAACGAGGTCTTGTAAACAGACCCAAAACACGAGTAGTAGGAAAAACAATACGTAGAAGGCAGAGGATTGGCATGAGGAATTCAGTGAGCTGCAGTACTGATGATAATTACTAGTATATACCAAATATTTAATAGGTGGACATTGTGATAAGTGCTTTTTATGGAATATTTCATCTTCATGGTCATTTTATGCCATTGGAATTATATCTATTTTATGCATGAGGAAACTGAAATTCACAGAGACTAACTGAAGTGAGTGGTTTAATGGTGAGTGATGTTAGAGGTGGGATTTGAACCTGCATCTGACTGATGAGGTCTGTACTTTTGACCATTGCAGTCTACCAATAGCTTGTCTCCTATAGACGGTAGGTTTCTCCAGGATAAGGCCTCTGGCCCATTTCTCTTGGATTTCTTAATACCTAATCATAGTGTGGTTATACAGAATTGTATCTTTTTCTCAAGGAAGCGTAAGGCCTCCAT
Organism: Bos indicus; assembly: GCF_029378745.1. Taxonomy (NCBI): domain Eukaryota; kingdom Metazoa; phylum Chordata; class Mammalia; order Artiodactyla; family Bovidae; genus Bos; species Bos indicus. Next base: position 25,533,808 of record NC_091768.1, on the reverse strand, counting down.
TGACAAAACTGCACATTGCCATGTCCAAAGACAGCTCTGGAAAGGTATTCAAAAAATTCATTTGGAGGAAAGAAAGGAAAAAAGTCATGGTCAATGGAGATGTGGATGAGAACTGCTACTGTTGGCCATGATGTCTTCACAAGCCCTTTGCTTACCAGCATTCTAGTGAAAATGAACGGACAAAGACCATCAAGACCCAGAGAAAGATTATATAAATTCTGTTGATTTATTTCAAATGTATTGTCACTTTTACTCTTTGTGAGTAGCTTCTATTTTTAATTTCCTGTCCTCATGCTTTAGGACAAACCTAGACCTGGTTGCATGATTTTTTTTTTAAATTATTATATTTCTTAAATTCAGAACCTTAGGTCAAGAACTCAAATTTAAAAATTAAGGAACTCTCTTCCCTTTAGGGTTAGCCACTCTTTTACCTACAAGCTCTAAAAATAATGCCTCGCCTCTGAACCTGACATCTGCCCTTTCTGTTCTACTTTTATCTTATCTCTGGCTCTCCAGCTCAAGCTGTCCACCAAGGGAAGTGAGCTGCCAGAGCGGGTGTGTGCGGTGCCCTCACTCTCCTTCAGGCAAGGAAGGCCGAGTGTGCTACAAGAACACTGTTGACTCTGTCTCGACAGAGAGAATGGGCTATTCAGTTCATGTTCTGTCACTCAGTGGGTCTGTGACAAGGTGCAGATAAAAGCCCTTCACTGCATCCAGAGGGTCTGGGCTGGCCCTGCTCACAGGATGTGGCCAGTCACTGCCAGAGGTGAGGACGGGGCCTGGACTCTGTCCAGCAAGCACACAAGAGATTCATTTCAAAGTTGCCCTTTTTGTCTTTTGATGGAGAAATGAATCCCCCAACTCTGTTGACAGACAATGCCCCCATTTTAAGGGCTGGTGGTAAGTCAGTATATTAGATTTCTGGGTCGAGCAGCATTGTGAAAATGCAACATAAACCACTTGTGGTCTGCTTTTGGGTCAGAAGACAAAAGCACTGTGCAGTTTGTGCTTGTAGAAAGGGGATTATTTGGTGTCTTAGTCTGTTTGGGCTCCTGTAACAGAATACCATTGACTGGGGAGCTTATAAACAACAGAAATTGATTTCTCACAGTTCAGGAGGGTGGGGAGTCCAAGATCAAAGTGCTGGCAGATTTGGTGTCTGGTGAGAGCCTGCTTCTTGGTTCTTGAGTAGTGATATTCTCACTGTAAACTTACATGGCAGAAGGGGCAAGGGAACTCTCTGGGGTTTCTCTTTTGTAAGGGCACTAATTCCATTTGTGAGGCTCCATCCTCATGACCTAAGCACCTCCCAAGGGCCCCACCTCCTAATACTATCTCTTTGGGGGCTAGGATTTCAATGAATGAATTTGGGAGGGACACAGACATTCAGTCCATTGCACTTGTGTAAATGGAATCCATAAGACTCATGTTCATGGGTAGTTTCAATCTCCTTCTCCACCATAGCTTTCTAAAAGTTGCCAGAAGGTAAGTAGACTCTTGTGATCTAAAAGTGCTGGTGAATCATGCAGCCCCTGCATGAAGGACGATGGGATGTGAGAGGAGAATCATGGCCACAGGAGAGGCTCAGCTATCTGGTACTTTGCAGTTATCCGCCCCCAGAGCTTGTTAGAAAGTCAGGCCCCAAGTCAGACTTGCTGAACCAGAATCTGCATCTTAACAGGATCTCCCAAGTGATTTATATGGACATTAAAATTGGATAAGTACTCTCTGAACTCAAAACAAGTTCCAGTAATATCACATAAGTTAACAACTGTCGTCTAAGATCAGAGAAGAAAAATGACTAACGTCATTCACATAGTCCTTAAACTTTTGTTATCAAGGTTAATTATTTGTTTCTTTAAACTAAAATGGTTGACTCTCTCCAAAACCATTTATTGTGCATCGGTAAATCATAGCCTTTTTTTTTTTTTCCCCTCCACATGCTTCACAATCCTCACAATAAACCAAGGGTCAGTCAGTTCTTTCAGCCACTGATGTCTGTAACCAGTTCAGTGTGATATTTGAATTTGTTGGTGTCCTTCTTTGCGACCAATAGCCAGTATATAGCCATCACACTGTGAGAAGATTACCATGAATAACAGTATGAACAGCTATTGGTCTTACCTGCCCAGGTGCCCATTTTCCCTTAATTTCATAATAGCATCTTCCTTATCAGAGGCCTCTAGGTGGATGGGGCTGTCAAACAAGGTCCCCTCCCCTCTCCCCCCGTGGCCAGATGGGTTGGCAGTTACCTAAAGGGACCAATCAGACACCCTCTGATTGTGAGGCTGAAGCTCATTTATTCTAAGAGCTGAAAGGACCATTGCTGCCTACATTCCGGGGCTTCAGAATTATCATTCTGTCTGAGGCTGGCTGTTTCACTTTCTATTCTGTTGCTATTTCATGCTCTTATAATACAGTCCATTTTTATTTGCCCAAAATAGCCAGAGTTCCTTTCTGTTGATTCAAGTCAAATAACATCGGCTGAGCAAAGGAGTCTAAATATGGTTCACATTGTGAAAAACTTAATTTCATTTTTAATGAGGAGGTAAGGCTCTTACGAATCACAACTTTCTACTTTGTTTCATTGACTGGATTGTGTTCTCTAGCCAGATGTCAAAGATTTTAAGGTTGTTCCAATGTTATTTATAACGTTTATCCTGTACCTTGTTGTAGTTTATTATATATTAGTATGTCCTTGCAAAGTCTAATACTGATAAATAATCACTAGGATACAGCTACTTGATACATTCATGGTGACTTCAACCTTAAGCACAGTGTGGTTTTTAGTTTTCAGACTTTTTAAAAATTTTTATTTATTTTTTATTGAAGGATAATTTCTTTAAAGAATTTTGTTGTTTTCTGTCAAACCTCAACATGAATCAGCCATAGGTATACATATATTCCCTCCCTTTTGAACCTCCCTCCCATCTCTTATATCTTTTGGTCTTCAGGTGCTCTAAGTGAGTTACATCCTAAATGAGTTAAAAATAACCCCAGGGAAAGGAAGAACACATGTTGAACTTAGTAATCTATTGTATAGAAAATAATATTAGTACAGACCCATCCACTTAACGACCATCAAAGGATGTCAATTAGTGGACACATTTCAGTTTTATCTATTCATAGAGCTGCATAAAAATTCACACACTTTCCCCACAAATGTATTCCTTTTTTAAAAAGGAAATAAAATTGATTAACAATGTTGTGATAGTTCCAGGTGTACAGTAAAGGGATTCAGCTATATATATATACATACATCTGTTCTTCAAATTCTTTTCCCATTTGAATTGTTACATGATATTGAGAGCCAGACATCCTGGAATGCGAAGTCAAGTGGGCCTTAGGAAGCATCACTGTGAACAAAGCTAGTGGAGGTGATGGAATTCCAGTTTAGCTATTGCAAATCCAGAAGATGATGCTGTGAAAGTGCTGCACTCAATATGCCAGCAAATCTGGAAAACTCAGCAGGGGTCACAGGACTGGAAAAGGTCAGTTTTCATTCCAGTCCCAAAGAAAGGCAATGCCAAAGAATGCTCAAACTACCTTACAATTGCGCTCATCTCACAGGTTAGTAAAGTAATGCTCAAAATTCTCCAAGCCAGGCTTCAACAGTACGTGAACTGTGAACTTCCAGATGTTCAAGCTGAATTTAGGAAAGGCAGAGGAATCAGAGATCAAATTGCCAATATCCACTGGATCATGGAAAAAGCAAGAGAGTTCCAGAAAAACATCTATTTATGCTTTATTGACTATGCCAAAGCCTTTGACTGTGTGGACCACAACAAACTGTGGAAAATTCTGAAAGAGATAGGAATATCAGACCACCTGACCTGCCTCTTGAGAAATCTGTATGCAGGTCAGGAAGCAACAGTTAGCACCGGACATGGCACAAAGGACGGGTTCCAAATTGGGAAAGGAGTACGTCAAGGCTGTATATTGTCACCCTGCTTATTTAACTTATATGCAGAGTACATCATGAAAAATGCTGGGCTGGATGAAGCCCAAGCTGGAATCAAAATTGCTGGGAGAAATATCAATAACCTCAGATATCCAGATGACACCACCCTTATGGCAGATAGCAAAGAAGAACTGAAGAGCCTCTTGATGAAAGTGAAGGAGGAGAGTGAAAAAGTTGGCTTAAAGCTCAACATTCAGTAAACTAAGATCATGGCATCTGGTCCCATCACTTCATGGGAAATAGATGGGGAAACAGTGGAAACAGTGAGAGACTTAATTTTGGGGGGCTCCAAAATCACTGCAGATGGTGACTGCAGCCATGAAATTAAAACACTTACTCCTTGGAAGAAAAGTTATGACCAACCTAGACAGCATATTAAAAAGCAGAGACATTACTTTGCCAGCAAAGTTCTGTCTAGTCAAAGCTATGGTTTTTCCAGTAGTCAAGTATGGATGTGAGAGTTGGACTGTAAAGAAAGCTGAGCACCAAAGAATTGATGCTTTTGAGCTTTGGTGTCGGAGAAGACTCTTGAGAGTCCCTTGGACTACAAGAAGATCAAAGCAGTCCATCTTAAAGGAAATCAGTCCTGAATATTCATTGGAAGGACTGATGCTGAAGCTGAAACTCCAATACTTTGGCCACCTGATGGGAAGAACTGACTCTTCAATTGACTGTGATGCTGGGAAAAATTGAAGGCGGGAGGAGAAGGGGACGACAGAGGGTGAGATGGTTGGATGGCACTGACTCAATGGACATGAGTTTGAGTAGCCTCTGGGAGTTGGTGATGGAGAGAGAGGCCTGCTGTGCTGCTGTCCATGGGGTTGCAAAGAGTTGGTCACAACTGAGCGACTGAACTGAACTGATACCTTGGAGCTGGGGCTTTCCAATCCTCCTGCAAATGCAGGTGATATGAGAAACATGAGTTTGATCCCTGGGTTGGGAGGATCCCCTGGAGGAGGGCGTAGCAACCCATGCCAGTATTCTTGCCTGGAGAATTCCATGGACAGAGAGGCTTGGCGGGCTATAGTCCATATGGTCACACAGACTCAGACATGACTGGAGTGACTTAGAATGCACATGTACCTTGGAGTTAAGGTGCTGGTTACACTGTATGCACGTTTTCAACTTTAACAGATTGTGTCAGATTATTTTCCCAAGTGGTTATATCAATTCACTTTCTCACTGGAAGTGATTAACAACTTAATTGTTCTGCATTCTCACCAGGACAATCCTTTTAATTTTAGTCATTTTGATAAGTATGTACTAATTGTGCTATATATTACTTTTCATAATAGTTTTGGTGAGACAGTATTCACATGCCACACAATTTACTCATTTCTTGAGTGAACAATTCAGTGGTTTTTAGAATATTCACAGAACTGTGTAACCATCACTTATTGTTTGTCATTTTTATTTTCCTGATTTCTAGTACTGTAGATGAGCACTTCTTCACATGTTTACAGGTCATTTGGATTTTAGCTGTGATGGGTCTAGATCTATGCCTCCTTTGAGGGGATTGTCCATCTTCTTTATTCACTTGTTCCGCTGGAGTTCTTAAAATATTCTATGTCTAAACTCTTCTTCAATTTGTGCTTTTTACTTGTTTAATATTGCTATCTCATAAACAGATGTTTTCAATTTTGTTGCATATAAATTCAAAAACTTTTTTGTTTATAGTGACAACTTACTGTGTCCTGTTTAAGAAATACTGAGTTTCCTAAGTCAAGTCACAGTTAGTCTTCTATATTATCTTCTAGAAAACCTATTGTTTTGCCTTTCACCTTTAGATCTATGATTCATTCACTCAGATGTAACTTTAGTGTATTGATGTGAGTTAAGGAGAAAATTTTATTTTTATTCTGTTAAAATACCAGTTTTCTAGCACTGTTTCGGAGAAGGCAATGGCACCCCACTCCAGTACTCTTGCCTGGAAAATCCCATGGATGGAGGAGCCTGGTGGGCTGCAGTCCATGGGGTCGCTAAGAGTCCCACACGACTGAGCGACTTCACTTTTACTTCTCACTTTCATGCATTGGAGAAGGAAATGGCAACGGAGTGTTCTTGCCTGGAGAATCCCAGGGACGGGGGAGTCTGGTGGGCTACCGTCTATGGGGTCGCACAGAGTTGGACACGACTGAAGCAACTTAGCAGCAGCAGCAGCAGCAGCACTGTTTATTCAAAGTGCTAGAATATTCATTATTATTATTATCATCCATTCCCCACTGCTCTGCAGAGCAACATTTGACATAAATGAAGTATTCATTTATGCACAGGTCTGTTTAGGGCTTTTTCTATTAAATATTCCATTGATAGGGTTGTACATGTTTGGGCCAATACCACCTTGTCTTAATCTCTGTAACTTTAGAATATGATTTGATGTTTTGATATCTAGAAAAGCCAAGTCATCATCTCTTTCCTTTTTTGCTTTTATTCAAAGGAGCATTTTGACTATTTCTTTTTTTGTGTGTGTAAATTAATATATTTATTTTAATTGGAGGTTAATTACTTTACAATATTGTAGTGGTTTTGCCTCTTTGTATTTTCTTATGAATTTAAAAATCATCTTGTCACATCCCACAAAAGTGTGTATTAGAATTTTGACCGGAAGACTTTCTTCATTCTCCTTTCCCACACCCCCATTTTTACAAAGTGTATCCCCTAAAAATTGTTTCCTCTCACTTTGTGAGTGACAATATTCTAGGCACTACAGCTATTAATATGATGGTCAAGACTGCGGTCTAGCACTGATTTCTATAGGAACCAACTTCCAGACCAGAAGCTGTGGAGTTATCCAGAGTCGAGAGCCATTGGAGTTCCTGACCAATGGCAGGGGACTGGACTCACTTAGGAGATGAGTCAGCCTATCTGGGGAGTCTTGGGCACCTGAGCAGGGGATCACAGGGAAAGAAAAGTCTGCCAGTTTGGAGAGCGAGAACTTGGAGTCCCTTTAAGTTAAGGTACGAAGGTAGGGCTTGAAAGCTGGTGAAATCCAATCATTCTGATTCCTTGATAACTGAAAGAGTGATCCATAAGCATAAAACAATGCCAAGTCACAGAAGATGTTTGGTAAATGGTTACCTTTCCTCCATTCTCTTCATCTGACCCAACTACCTGTAAGGTTGTGCTTGAATGAACACATGGCAGAGCTAGGCAGCTAGGCTACAAGTGTTAGGCAGCAAGTGAAAGCAGCAGGAAACCCGTGGTTTGCTAGTTTGTGTCAGAGATAGGGGATTCCTTTGAGCAGATGTGTTGTCTGTGATGCCAAAGAGACAAAGCTGTGAGCAACCACTAAAATGCCAAATTGTTAGTGACTATACCTTTACTGTTTGTGGGAGAATTCTGAAAACATCCGTACAGCAAAAATTGTTTGGGTTTCTCTAATTTCTGCATAGTTTCTTTTTCTTAAAAGAAGCCAGCTTCTTAAGAAGCTAAGTCATATGCACTGCTTTTTGCGACCGCATGGACTACAGCCTGCCAGACCCATCTGTCCATGGGATTTCCCAGGCAAGAATACTGGAGTGGGTTGCCATTTCCTTCTCCAGGGGATCTTCCTGACTAAGAGATTGAACCCGTGTCTCCTGCATTGCAGGCGAATTCTTTACTGCTGAGCCACCAGGGAAGCCTACACTGTGCTTTACTGGCTAATTTGGTGAGAAACAGAAGGAAATACAGTGTCAGTGAGTTAATCTTTGTGGAGTTGATGGAGCTTGAGTTAGTGAAGAATATGTGGGGGAAGTGAATGTCATTTATGGCCTTCTTATGCCATCAGTTCTGATCAGTTCTTTCCCTTCAGAACCAATTGTCATTCTCATCGCCAGTTGTGTTTGGAGTGTAGTAGTTTGCCCTTGACGGAGAAGGCAATGGCACCCCACTCCAGTACTCTTGCCTGGAAAATCCCATGGACAGAGGAGTCTGGTAGGCTGCAGTCCGTGGGGTCGCTAAGGGTCAGACACGACTAAGCGACTTCCCTTTCACTTTTCACTTTCATACATTGGAGGAGGAAATGGCAACCCACTCCAATGTTCTTGCCTGGAAAATCCCAGGGATGGGGGGATCTGGTGGGCTGCCGTCTATGCGGTCGCACAGAGTTGGACCTGACTGAAGCGACTTAACAGCAGCCACAGCAGCAGTAGTTGCCCTTGAAGGAAAGACTGGTTATCATTAATCACTGCATGCAGCTCTGTTTCTTTGGGGGGCTTCTTTTAGATACTGATAAATCTTTCTAATTAGCTGTAAAAGTCATGAAAAGTAGATGTCATGTTTTAATCATAAGCCAGTTGAGCCATTGCCATTCGTGTGATAGCTTGAATTCTTTTTTCTTTTACCAAATTGCTTTGAATTTATGACATTTTTAGTAGATCCTCTGTAAGTCCACAGAGCTCAGGATTGCAAAAGTAATTGCATTGTTTCCAGTAACTCAATCACAGAAAAGCAAAGCAAAAAAAAAAAAAAAAAAGAAAAAGGCAAAAGAAAGCATTGACACATTGTCAGTGGTTTATTTTCCCATATGTTGGTGGGATATTAAAGATCTTTGAGATCTTTGCAGATAATTCAGTGCAGGCCTGGTTCTAAGAATAAAACCTGGCATAGTGATCAGTGAGGGAGATTTTTCTTTTTTCTCAGAAGCTAAAATGAACTGTTCTAAGAGTTGGGGCAAGGAAGATGGGATTAGAAGTCACACTACAGTTGGCCTTTAGTGTTAAGATGTAACATCAGATCTAGTTCAGAACATCATGGCCACAGCTGGAAAAATCAAGTCTCAGCTCAGGTTTTCTCTGTGTCCTGGCATATCGGTGGTTCTCAAACTGCAGCATGTATCAGAATCATCTGGAGGGTTTGTCACAGCACAGATTGCCAGGCTCCAGGCCACAGTTTCTGACTCAGTAGGTCTTTGATGGGGCCTGAGATTTGCATGGCTGTCTTGTTCTCAGTTGATCCTGATGCTGCTGGGCACAGGTACCAAATTTCGAGGGTCTGATTTACAGTCCCAGCTCCATGCTATTCCAGCTGTGTGATCTAAACACTTCTTAGTGTTCTGTGTCTTTTTTCTGGAATCACTTGCTCCTAGTCCACTGCAGGTTTAGCAGTCACTTTAAGAATGACTGTGCTGTATGTAAAATAGATAGCCAGCAGGAGTTTGCTGTGTGGCTCAGGAAACTCAAACAGGTTCTGTGTATCAATCTAGAGGGGTGGGATGGGGAGGGAGATGGGCAGGAGGTTCAAAAGGAAGGGGATATATGTATATCTATGGCTGATTCATGTTGAGGTTTGACAGAAAACAGAAAAATTCTGTGAAGCAATTATCCTTCAGAAAAAAAATTAATTTTAAAATTAAAAAAATTTAAAAATGGTCCACATAAAAAAAATCTTTAAAAATAAAATCATATTAAAGAAAAAAAAAAAAGAATGACATGATATATCTAATAGCACCTGCTGGGATCCCAGCTGATAAAAATATTTATTTCACTGTTTTTGGGGAGTTCTGAGAATGAACTAATGACGTTCTTCAGTATAAGGTCAGGTAGCAATGTTGAACATAGAGAATAAAGCCTGATAATTAACCTTTCAGCACTGACATTCTGAAAAGAAAACAGTTATTTCTGAAAGGCACATACTTGTGATCTTGTCTTTGTGTATGCCACAGCACCTGAGAGAATCTCTTAAGTTTAGTAGGTGTTCAATAGATGCTTGTTGAGCTGAAACATTGAATTTTAAATTTAAACTTGGTTGCCAGTTCTGTAAAATTATAGTCTTTGAGTAGATAGAAATAATACAAATTTTGCACCCTTCATATGTGAATTAGAATTTATACATAATTGGGAGAAATTATCTGTTTTCCTCAATTTTTTAAAAGTTGAAGGTAATGACTGAGCATTTGGGGCTTGGATCAGAGAGGGTCTTATTTGAGGAGTATTCATGTTGCCCTTACCAGGATTTCTAGGAGTAGCCTTCCAGCTCTATGTCTCTTTGGGAGGCTTTTCCCTTGTAGCCATCACTGATGGCTGGATTCTGAACATTGTTAAAAATACAGACTTGTATTGTAATAGAAATGCTGTGAGCCCTAGTTGAGTACCACACATAAGGAGATTTGCCCACTCTGAACTCGGGAGAATGAGCACTCTTCCTGAGTCTTTACTCATGAAGACTCAGCGAGCGGTTACTGAAACCACTCTCTTATAAAATACAGTCTTAATCACTGGACTTCACACACTAAGTACATGTGGATAATTCCATTTTCTATTTTTAATTGTAAGGGCAAGTTCATTTCTCTAGTTAATAAGTCAAGTCCTCTAATGATGTTGGCTTCCCAGGTGGCTCAGTGATAAAGAATTTGCTTGCTCATGCAAGGAGATGGAGGTTCAATCCCTGGGTTGGGAAGATCCCCTGGAGGAGGAAGTGGCAACCCATTCCAGTGTTCTTGCAGAGGAAATGCCATGGACAGAGGAGTATGGTGGGCCACAGTCCATGGGTCACAAAGAGTCAGACATGACTGAAATGGGTACGTGAATGACAAAGTTACAACATAAACCCACTTTGGAAATAGTTCCTTGCCTAGTACTCAAAAAATTCATGTGACATGAATATAAAATAGTTCCTCTTTTACTTTCCTGTACACAGGAAAATGGGCATCAAAAGTTGACTGGTTAGATAATAAACGAATACTTTATTAGTATATTACTACATTCTTTTTTAGTGTCTTAGGGAGATTTTTTTCTTGGATATAAATGTCAGTGTTTTTCCTGAACTGCTGGTTTCTTTTAAACAATGTGAAATTGTTACTAACTGAATTTCCATGCTCACAGTAGCTGTTAGACAGCTTGGACCCTATTTGTGACTAATCAGCTAATGTACAGGATATGGGTTTTTGCCTTCGTGTGTGTGTGTGTGTGTGTGTGTGTCCGATTCTTTTGTTATCTACTTTATAAAAAAGACTATAATTATAAAATTGTTCATGTTTATTTTAGACTAACTGGAAAACATAGAAAGGCAAAAACAACAAGCCCAGAATATTTTATAGTCTTTTTCTATGCACAGGTACATCTTTGTGTTTCAATAAATTGGCATACTAGTGTGTAACTGTGTTATAAGCCACTTTTTTTCTGTAAACAGCATGTCTCTCATCACTTACTCTTAATGTATGCTATCCTTCTGTGTTTATATTTCTTTTAAACTACCTAAAATCCTTTCAGAACAAGGAAGGATACATGTGAATTAATCACACTTAAAAAAACAAACCAGTATCTGGTGACTAGATACAGATTGATAAGGAATAATCCTGATCACATGAAAGGTGAAAAATACATTGAAATCCCCTGTAGTTTCCCTTAGCAGTGGTGTTTGTGATGGAGAAATGAATAGAGTATATACCCTTCATATAAGAATAGGCCACCCTTCTTATCAAAATAAATTGCCAACCTATCCTCAAGAAAACATGGTCTATAAGTGGTGTTTTCATGAAGGTGGCAGATTGGTACCACACTGAGGTTTTAACACAGCTGGGACAAAGGTTCACTCCACAGTTGGGGGTCCCACATTTGGGCACCAGTAGGAAGCTCACTGATCCACACCATGTGGAGCCCCAGTTTTGTTCATCTTAGGTGCTGCTACCCTGTGGAGCCAATCAGCTTAGCCTACAGGTCACCGCTTGCCCTCTGGCTGGCTCTCTTGGGGTTCCTGACAGTCCTTGCAGAGGTAACTGCCATATCTCAGCTTCCTGGGATCAATTTGCGGGCAATGCATTTTCAAACCGAGAATTCATGCAACATGCTGTGAATTGTCCTTCCAAGAGATAAGGCATAACTTACTTGGTCATAGAATCATGTCTTTTGAAAAGATGCCATGGTTGCAAATGGACTCCTGAATATTCCCAGGCTGATTACATTAATAAGTAAAACAAGCCAGTCCTTCTTCCTTGCTTTGCCTCTACACCTGTGCTCTTTGCCTGAAATATCCTAAATTTGCATTTTAACCAGGCTTATCCCTAAGGAGAAGCTGAGGAATCTGCTCTGCCAGAAAGTCTCGTCTACACTCCTGCTGCATGTATTCCTGTGCATATGGCTTACACAGAATTTAGCATTTCTTACACCATAATTTCTCCTTATCCTGTGCCCCCTGTGAGCTCTTTAAGTCCAGGGCACAGGCTTCTTTACTTATTATAGGCACATACTACTTGTTGAATGAATAAGTGATACGAAGGTTTTTCTCAGCAAAATGGATTTCTTGGGTTAGGGATAAGTATATATAAGCTAAATTAATTGAATAGTACCTATAGCTAAAATTAATGATCTAAAGGGCCATTACCAACTGGTACCAGTGTGGTACCAATCTGCCACCTTCAGGGAGAGAAAAGACATTAGAGCCTAGGAATTAATCACTTTTTTTTTTTGCTGTTGGATCCCTGGAACATTGTCTTTTTTTCTACACTGTTTTCTACACTGCATCCAACATGACAACTTCTTAATTTCTTATTTCAATGAACCTAGATAAATAGGAAGTTAATTAGGCAGAATCCCTAATTAACTGGATCCTACCTGTACCAGACTTTAGGGAAAAATACAATACAAAGAGCAAGTAATTAAATAATTTATTTTCAAGATGTGCTGCCAGAAAAAAGTCTGAAGGTCAGCACTCATTTAATCTATTTCATCATTTATTGAAGTATATAAAGATAATCAATCTTCATTGTGATATTATATCAAAATTTTCTTAATTTTTGAAAAATAATGGCTGATAATGAGAATAATACATTTAAGAAAGATTCTCAATAAAAACTCAAAAGATTATTTAAATGTAAACTAACATGATATTTAGGGAATCAAGTTTCCTAAGTTAATTCCTAAATTCCAATAAAGTATTCTGTATAAAGAAAATACTGTCAATAAAATAATCATGGAGACACATGCAGGACACCTTAGAACAACTGCTTTTCACTCTCTTGTTAAAGGAAACTTTCAGAGATTCACAGACTTAGGGAACAAACATGGTCTCAAGTGGAATTTTTCTGTTTCATTTTTTCATATTTCTCTTGTCAGTCATGCCTTTAAAGTGAGTAATTAAAAGTGTCCATTTGATTTTGAGGGGAAGGGATAGTTAGGGAGTTCAGGATGGACATGCACACACTGCTATATTCAAAATGGATAACCAGCAAGGACCATTGTATAGCACATGAAACTTCGCTCAATGTTATGTGGCAGCCTGGATGGGAGGAGATCTGGGAGAGAATGGATGCGTGTATATGTATGGCTGAGTTTATTCACTGTTCATCTGAGACTATCACAACATTGTTAATTGGCTATACCCCACTACAAAATTAAAAGTTTTTAAAAATAAAGGAAACTTTCAAATTTCCATTTTCTGTTGGACTCTGGGAGAGGGAGAGGGTGGGATGATTTGGGAGAATGGCATTGAAACATGTATAATATCATATATGAAATGAATCACCAGTCTAGGTTCAATGCATGATACAGGATGCTTGGGGCTGGTGCACTGGGATGACCCAGAGGGATGGTATGGGGAGGGAGGTGGGAGAGGGGTTCAGCATGGGGAACATGTGTATACCCGTGGCAGATTCATGCTGATGTATGGCAAAACCAATACAATATTGTAAAGTAATCAACCTCCAATTAAAATAAATTTATAATAATTAAAAAAAGAAGAAGACATAGAGTACCTGACTATGCAAAATCTATAAGTAAGGCTTTTTTAAAATGGTGCCTCTCATCTCTCTATTGCTGAAAAATATTAGTTAGATAATTAATGCTGGGTGCTGCTGCAACATACAAATTTCCAAACCTCGGTAACAATATAATAAAGTTTACGTTTTGCTCACATGGAATCCATGTGGGTAGGTGAATCCTTCTCCATCCGATAGCCATCCCACCTGGACCTCAGAGTCTCCCAAGGTCACTCATGTGAAGAAGGAAGATGGAGGAGGCACGTGAGTCTTAGTTGTCCTGGCCTAGAAGTGACACGTGTCATCGTGGTTCAGAGTCTGTTTGGCAAGATCTAGTGGCAGTACTCCAGATAACTGCAGGGGAGGCTGAGACGTGCATGCGAGGATGTGGATGCTTGGTAAACATTAACTGCTTTAACCACAACATCCTTAGCAACTGGATTTCACTCATCCCCTTTTCTGCCTGGTAAATGTACTACGAGAATTGATGGGTTAGGAGTAGGAGGCGGGGAGAAGAGGACATAGGTTGTAGATATTTATTGTCTCCTCTGGTAGCAGAACTCCTGTTGCCTTATGAGAACCAGCTCTCTCCCAGTTTTGGTTCATGTAGTTCTGGCTTGACCTTTCTCTCTCGAGCTGGGCAAGCAGACATAGTATGAGACAGGAGGGGCCCTTCTTTAAGTCTCCCTATGTCTATAATGCCAGTAGGTGTTCTATGACATTGAGAGAACCCCTGGAAGAAGCAGTGCCAGTTCATGCCTTGACTTTACCTGTTATGTAAGCCATGTATTCCTTTAGTTTGAGCTAGGATGTGTTTGGTTTCTCTAAGTCATAACTAAAAAAACTAGTAGTTATCACTCCACAAACTCCAAAATAGCACCCTTGTTCTTCTTTGTCTTTAAACCCAAACAACTAGCAGTTGCCTAAGAGAGTAACTAATAGTTATAACCCATATATTTACATCACAGAATTGTTGCTTTTGTAATTTAGATATCATATAAATGGAGAGTAACAAATTGTCCTACATATGTTTTTTTTTTTTTTTTTCCTAATCCTAGTTTAACTGCTAGTAGTTTTATAATTACTAGTTGGCTGATTACTATGTGAGTCAAAATGGATTTACTTCTGCCAGTTAATAATTTCCACTTGTGACAAGTCAAATATTTAAATCAGCATCAAGAATATTAAGGGAGACAATCCCCTCCATCCCATCACCTCTACCAAAATGAGACTGTTTGGCAGATATCTGAAATAAATCTGAGTGATGTGTTCTCTGGCCATGGCAACGCGGAGCTATAGATCTCACAGCCGGAACCAAGCTTTGCAGAATGTGTCAGGGAATCTGGCCCAGTTGTCCTGTTCAACCCAACACTTCTGCTGAAAAGTCTGAAAGAAGATACGCTCTAACTTTCTGGTGACCCAAACTATTGTAACCTCAGTCTCTAAATCACATGACATTTGCTTACTTTCTTTCTAATAGGCTGATTAATTATTTGTCTTTATGTAGTGTTCTCAGTCAGGAGCCAAAAGAAGTTGAAGCAGCTGGGGCCAATTTTTAAATTTAAAATGAACAGAGCAATTTGGCTGTCTGATGTGGAACCGAAGAGTGACTTTCCTTTAACATTGTCATCACCACAGGGTCCAACCTGCTCTGCCCCAGATGTGCGACACGTGGGCTTTGAAGAGTGTGGCTAGGAAACCAGACAAGACGTGGACATATAAAATGAGACCAGAGGCTCTGACGTACCACTTTCCTTTCTTACGTAGTTTCTTTCATCTGATTCTGTGTAGGTTTGCTGGAAACCCCTACCTGGAAAACAGAATTCCTCCTCTTTCACAAGCCAGGCAGCAAAAGTAGAGAAAGTTTTATTGTCCAAGATAGTTAAATGAACTGAATAACATTCCACATGAAAATTCCCTTAAATCCCTCCCCATAGATTGTCCTCAGGTATTAAGGTTAATTAAACCCAAATCCTCCTACTGACTGGATAGAAAGTGTTACTGACTCTGGAAGGGTGGTGGGGGGTGGGCAGGAGTCAAGTGTCCTTTTAGAGCAGGGATCCTCAACCTCTGGGGTCTGATGATCTGAGGTGGAGCTGAGGTAATAATAATAGAAAGAAAGTACACAATAAATGTAATTCACTTGAATCACCCTGAAACCATCCCTCCAAACCTGGTCTGTGGAAAGATGGTCTTTCATGAAACCAGTCCCTGGTGCTAAAAAGGTTGGGGACCACTGTTAGAAGACCTGTCCTTTTTTCCCAAATTGGGACTGTTTTTCCTTTAACATGTATGTATATATGTGCATGTACTCAGTTATGTCCTACTCTTTGTGACCTCATGGACTGTAGCATGCCAGGCTCCCATGTCAATGGAATTTTCCAGACAGTACTAGAGTGGGTTGCCATTGCCTACTCCAAGGGATCTTCCCAACCCAGGAATCGAACCTGGATCTCCTGTGTCTCCTGCACTGGCAAGCAGATTCTTTACCACTGTGCCACCTGGGAAGCCCCTCAACATATATAAACTAAACATTATTTTTTTTCCCTATGTGAGAGTGGAGATTTAACAATTCAATTGACAACTTCAAATGAGAATAATTGATGTCTGGCATCTTTGACTAGGAAAGGCTAATATTAAGCTTTAAGTAGGACTCTCTGAGTAGGGCACAGCAACCCACTCCAGTATTCTTGCCTTGAGAATCCCATGGACAGAGGAGCCTGGTGAGTTACGGTCCATAGGGGCACAAAGAGTCAGACACGACTACAGCAACTTGGCACATCCGCACAGGATTCTCTAGGGATAGAGAGAGTATGGATCATTAGACTATTAGCTCGTTCTTCAGGATTCTGCTTATTATGTGGTTAACATAATCAGCTCATGTCTAAAAAATCCTGAAGTTACGTAAACCAAGTCTGGGTTGAAGCTAATTGTCTCAGTTGAGTATTAGCATGTATATGGATGTATGAGATGGAGAACACATCCTCCAAGTGTGTGTTGAGGATACTTATCATGCTCACGTGGTACTAAGTAGATGGGGTCAGTGGCTCAAGTCTGCTCATAATGTAGTTGCTGAGATAATACTAGCATAGATTAAGCAGTAGTGTATAGTGCTAGTTGCTCAGTTGTGTCCGACTCTTTGTGACTCCATGGACTGTAGCCATTTCCTCCTCCAGGGGATCTTCCTGACCAGGGATCAAGCCCACACCTCTTGCATCTGCCGCATTGGCAGACTGGTTCTTTACCACTAGTGCCACCTGGGAAGTGGTTCCTAGCAAAAGGCAGCGTATAGCTAAAAGTATGTGATGTGATACAGACTGAAACTTCAGGAGCTCAAAAAACAGGCTGTGGCCTGTCAATGATACATTGACAGTGAGAGTGAAGGATTGTTCCAGGGATTTAAGAAAGGTTTAATTACAGACCATGCACCTCACCCATTATGTGTGCCTGAAAAATATACACTCTTTGTCACAAGATAGACTGGTTTGGGAATATGGGAAGTCTCAACGCTAATGCGTCATTTCCACTGCTGAGGAAACAGCATTTGTATCCTATTTATTGTGGCTTTGCTGAAATACATTTTACATTAATTGGAGAAAATATTTATCTATAATATATCCTATTCTTTTTTATTCTTATAAAAGGAATATTTGAAAGGTAAGATAGTCACTTTCCTGAGGGAAGTATAGAACTCAGTGATGGAGTGGGCACTTTGGGATTGGGTGAATTGCCTGTGAAATCAAATTTAAGTAAAAAGATAGCCCAGCAGCCATATGTAAATCATTCCCTCATGTAGAAACAATAGTGTGCACTGGATAATTCAATAGAAAACATTAGTCATTTATCATCCTTAATTATCAGTCATCTCTAACTGCATCTGGTTTGCATTTTTTATTAGAAAGTTTTTTTTTTTTTGAGTTGGATCAGGGTATTTTTTTTCTTCCGTTCATGATTTCATTTTGTTATTCTTTTAAAAATTCCATCACTAATTCCCATGATGTGAGGAGGTTTTTATTTCATAAGACACAATAAATCAAGCAACTCTTCTGTCGTAAAGTCGTCCTTACAGTGCATTTGTCATAGGCCCTGGATCTCTGGGTTTACTTAAGGTTAGAGAGTCACGCTGCTTTGAGGACAAACTCAGCCAGCGCCGAGGGGTATGCACGTAGCCCCACTTGAGGAGCCAGAGGTATACAACTCCAGTCAGCTTAAGAGGGAACAGCTGCTTCAGACAAGACAAGTGGCAAAAGCTGACCCGGGGACACTGGGAAGTTTGTGTGCTCTTGTCCTGCTACTCTGGACAGCGTATAGTAGCTGAGGTGCACTTTTCCCGTAGAATCAATGTGTGATAGTCTTCTCGTATAAAATAATGATAACAGCTAATATTTTTCAAAAATTTTATATGTACTCTGCATTATGCTATGTACTTTTATACATTATTGCATTTAACCTTTAGAACTACCCTTTGTGGGAGGTAAATATTATTTACATCTTTCAGACAAGTGAACTATGACCAGAAGGGCTTATTGCTTGTTAGTTTTTCAGCTGGGGAGTTCCTGGACCATAAATGTAGAATAAATCAGAACCTCAGACCCACATGAGGTAGCCAAAGAGAGAATTATTTTTACTGTGAAAATCCCAGGACAAGATCAATAAGATCCTTTTTTTCTTCCTACCCATGATAGGGAGTTTCTTTCCACTGCAGTTGTAGACATCAGGGACATCACAATCATCAGAATGCGTTGGGCTGCAGAGATCTTTGGTGATGGCTAATTGATCATGGTGTCCCTAGGAATGAAATAGATGAGCAGTTTACTTGTATCAAGTATTGCTTGATCTGTATAAAAGAAAACCACAAGTTCGGCTAGCCAAAACCTGACTTGAGTTGCCACAATGGAAAATAAAGTCCACTCACCAAGTTTTCTGACCGAATCCAATTCACAGATTCAGAGCTTCTTGACTGAAAGCCAGGCCCCCTGGAGGGAGGACCCTTCATTATTGCTTCAAGTGAATACCATAGATTTCCTGCAAGTCTTTTCCTAAAGGGACCTGCAGCCATTTGATAGAATGACCATGCCTTGTGGAAAAGCAAAAGGAAATACACAGGTCTTTCAGTAATTACTAGATACTGGCTCTTAATTATTTTAATTTCTATGACCTAAATACCCACTGTAGTCCACCAGTTAAAATGGGGATTTTCAGTGGTCAAGAGACTGATGCAGTCTGAGCCCAAGTTTAACTCACCATGAGCTCTGTTTTTCAACTGACCAAATTGTGATTATTTCTGCTGAATATATAATTGTAGTAATCGGGATATGTAATTGGAAGCATTCAGAATTCTTCCTTAGGCTCTCTGACCTGTGGAGAAGGGTCATTATAATAGGGGGAAGGCAAAGTTGAAGCCCCTGGGATTTCCCATTCCTACAACTATAGTAAACCAAAAGAAAATGGAAATTGCAGAGATTAGTGCCACTGTCAAGACTTGAAAGGTGCAGGGTGCCTGTTCATGTGCCCATTGAACTCACCTGTTCAGCCTGTGCAGACATTGACTGAATCTTGGAGAATGACTGTGAATCATAAACTTAAACAGGTACTAACTCCAATTACTCTCTGCTGCTAAGTCACTTCAGTCGTGTCCGACTCTGTGCGACCCCAGAGACGACAGCCCACCAGGCTCCCCCGTCCCTGGGATTCTCCAGGCAAGAACACTGGAGTGGGTTGCCATTTCCTTCTCCAATGCATGAAAGTGAAAAGTGAAAGTGAAGTTGCTCAGTCGTGTCTGACTCTTAGCGACCCCATGGACTGCAGCCTACTAGGCTCCTCCATCCATGGGATTTTCCAGGCAAGAGTACTGGAGTGGGGTGCCATTGCCTTTGCTAGTCTCTAAATATGACTCAAACAAAGAAACACTGGCCCCGGAGCTTGGAATACAATTACTGACCTGAATCATGCCTTTCCCTCTATAAATTATTTTGCAAGAACCACCAGAGGCAGTTTGTTTTTATCTGGCACAGTCAACAGTGGACCTTCACAGTCTTGAGTAGGAGCTATATTAATTCTGCTCATTGCTATAAGGTATTCAGTCGCAGAGCAGTTGATTGTCAGACACTGAACAAAACGTGACACTAGTGATCTATGTAATATGATGTTGATTGTGTCTAAGGAGCAGAAAGTAGAAATCAGATGCCGTGGTACAAAAAAAATTCTGTAAACAAGAGTCAGTCAGTTCAGTCGCTCAGTCGTGTCCGACTCTTTGCGACCCCATGAATCGCAGCACACCAGGCCTCCCTGTCCATCACCAACTCCCGGAGTTCACTCAGACTCACGTCCATCGAGTCATTGATGCCATCCAGTCATCTCATCCTCTGTCGTCCCCTTCTCCTCCTGCCCCCGATCCCTCCCAGCATCAGAGTCTTTTCCAATGAGTCAACTCTTCCCATGAGGTGGCCAAAGTACTGGAGTTTCAGCTTTAGCATCATTCCTTCCAAAGAAATCCCAGGGCTGATCTCCTTCAGAATGGACTGGTTGGATCTCCTTGCAGTCCAAGGGACTCTCAGGAGTCTTCTCCAACACCACAGTTCAAAAGCATCAGTCCTTCAGCACTCAGCTTTCTTCACAGTCCAACTCTCACATCCATACATGACCACTGGAAAAACCATAGGCTTGACTAGACGGACCTTTGTTGGCAAAGTAATGTCTCTGCTTTTCAATATGTTATCTAGGTTGGTCATAACTTTCCTTCCAAGGAGTAAGCATCTTTTAATTTCATGGCTGCAGTCACCATCTGCAGTGACACTGTTTCCCCATCTATTTCCCATGAAGTGATGGGACCAGATGCCATAATCTTCGTTTTCTGAATGTTGAGCTTTAAGCCAACTTTTTCACTCTCCACTTTCACTTTCATCAAGAGGCTTTTTAGTTCCTCTTCACTTTCTGCCATAAGAGTGGTGTCATCTGCGTATCTGAGGTTATTGATATTTCTCCCGGCAATCTTGATTCCAGCTTGTGCTTCTTCCAGCCCAGCATTTCTCATGATGTACTCTGCGTATAAGTTAAGTAAGCAGGATGACAATATACAGCCTTGACGTACTCCTTTTCCTATTTGGAACCAGTCTGTTGTTCCATGTCCAGTTCTGTTGCTTCCTGACCTGCATATAGGTAAACAAGAGACTGGGACATAAATCCCACAAAAATTCAGTGGCCCACCACCTCGGTGAGATTTCTAGGGGTTCCACAGTCTGGAGAAAGGTGAAAGATAAGTTGCTGCATCTTGCACCATCCGCCATGAAAAAAGAGGTACAATGTTCAGTGTGTGGTTTTTAAAAAAATTTGAGGTCACATATACCACATTTGTATATGCTCCTAGCTCTGTGCAGGGTATATCCCATAATGCTGACAGTTCTGAACATGAACCAGAGCAAGAGAAGGCTCTGCAGCAATTCCAGCTTCAGAGCCTGCTGCTCCACCACCTGGGCCTAGTGATCTAGCAGATCCAGCGGCAATGCGTGCATAGCAAACAGGGATGCAGTATGGAGCTTCAGGCAAGGAAATCTCTGCTTTTGAAACAGATCTGTGCCTTCCTTTGCAAATAATCATCCTTTTGAAACAGCTTCTGATTTGCCACTGTGCTGTGTAAAGACCAAATGTTCAGCCACAGGACACCAAGTGAATAGGTGGCTTGAGCTTCCCATCATGAACTGGATGTCATCAGACCCGTGAAGCCATAAGAGATACTCAACACAGGTATCATCCAGACAGAACCACAAATGAAAATTTTCCCATTTTATTCATTGACTCGTGAATGAATTACTTAAATTTCCATTATTACTCAAACACATGTGTTTACTTTAGTTCTGGGCAAAATTTACTTAAGCCGCAGGGAATGTGAGAGAGGAATGTTTAGTTACTGGTATCACTGCAGGCAGTTGCTCAAGCTAGAACCTAGACATCGTCACCAACCACTTTTCTCCCATTCCCATATCTATCCTCATCAAATCATTCTGTGTACTCTGTCAGTTCTATCTGCCTCTCAAATTCATCCCTTTTTATACATATGAATTTCTACTCTTGTGGTTCATAGTTTCTTTATGTCTCACTCAGATCACTGTATCTGCTCCATCTGTTCTCCTTGTCCCACAAATCAGAGCCATATTAAGCCCAACTGTGCATCTTCCTGCTTAAAAGTTCTTCCATGATTTGTCATTGTCTATAGAGTTAAGGTTCATGGTTTTTGGCACCACGTTCCGTACTTGGTTCTTGCTCATCTCTTTAGTTTTATTGTCGGTTATTTCTTCCATACTTGGAGCTTCATGATCTCTTATGACATTTAGGCCTTTGTACAAACT
Organism: Bos indicus; assembly: GCF_029378745.1. NCBI lineage: Eukaryota > Metazoa > Chordata > Mammalia > Artiodactyla > Bovidae > Bos > Bos indicus. The sequence continues at coordinate 25,511,829 of NC_091768.1, read as the reverse complement.
GCTTCTTCTGCCTGAAGGAACCTTTCTCTCTTATTTGTGTAGCTGAAACACTTTGTTTTTAGGGGTGGGATTGCCTTCCCTCCAGGCTTCCCATAGCTCCCTGTGCTTGTCTTTGCCATGACATTGTTTGCACTATGTTTGAGCCTCTCTCTCTGAAAGAATCATAACTTATCCGGAGGCAGGAGCTGAGCCTTATTTGGGCTGAGCCTGGTGCCTGATGCAGAGAGGGTGTCTAAGTAAACATTTGTTGAATAAAAAAATCAATGAGTAAAAGGAATAGAGTGTACATCCAAAAGTTCCCCATTCTTTATTAGTTCACAAACCTAGTTAAGTTAGTAGTTTTCCAATTATAAACCATCACAAGCTCAGTGTAAGAACTTGCTTTTGTTTTAAGTGAATATACTGTTCTTCAAAGACACAAATGACATTAAATGTTTTGTAAATGAACCCACTGAAGTGCAAGAAGAAATATTATATTATATTGGAAAATATTAAACAGATCATTTCCCAAACCACAAATTTCAAATTAAAGAAGAAAAATCTTCAACCAGTATTAAAACCTACTTTAAATACTGCAGGCATTTAAAGGGAGAAGGCAATGGCATCCCACTCCAGTACTCTTGCCTGGAAAATCCCATGGATGGAGGAGCCTGGCAGGCTGCAGTCCATGGGGTCGCTAGGAGTCAGACACGACTGAGCAACTTCACTTTCACTTTTCACTTTCATGCATTGGAGAAGGAAATGGCAACCCACTCCAGTGTTCTTGCCTGGAGAATCCCAGGGATGGGGGAGCCTGGTGGGCTGTCGTCTCTGGGGTCGCACAGAGTCGGACACAGCTGAAGTGACTTAGCAGCAGCAGCATTTTTAAAGAGAGACACAAGCAAATCTAGGGACCAAGACTGTAGACTGAAGACAAATAGCAAACTAAAGAACACTGGCCAAGAAACTAAAATGTTAGGAAACCCACTCTGGCGTGAAAATGAAATAAACTCAAAAGTGTTGAAAATGTCTTGATATCTACACTGTTGTCCTGTTGTTTTTGGTTTTGTTTTTCCCTATAAACTGAACTCAGAGACCTTTTCTTTGCAGAAAGAGGCCATGGCTGTCATTTTATCATGATGTGTGTTTGTTCATGTCTTACAACAGTCACCAAATTATGAAGAAAGGAGAGCCTCATAAGAGGCCTAGGGCATGCTAAGTATGCCTCTAAACTAGATGATGATAAATAACCCCATCTAGAAAGATGCCTTGAAAACTGGTTTCTTCCCCACATACATCTCCCTAAAGAAGTGCTGAACTTCTTTCTTTTCTCTCTGCTTTTACAAATCTTATCTTTTTAAGATCTTTCTCAGTTTCCCCCAGTGTCTTTCAAATGTTCCTTAGAAATTCAGTCACTTTGGTCATTTCTCCTGACCTTAATGAGAGCTCTAGAATCAGACTATTCAATTATTCATATTATTGTTTTGTAGCTATCAGTAATTATGCTTGTGTGTGTGAATATTGTCTCCTTAACCAGATTGTTTCCTCTGCCAAGAACAGTATCATGGATTTAGAAAAATATTCCTGACAGTTATTAGCATAAAAGCACAAGCTGGAATCAAGATTGCCGGGAGAAATATCAATAACCTCAGATGTGCAGATGACACCACCCTTATGGCAGACAGAGAAGAGGAACTAAAAAGCCTCTTGATGAAAGTGAAAGAGGAGAGTGAAAGAGTTGGCTTAAAGCTCAACATTCAGAAAACGAAGATCATGGCATCTGGTCCCATCACTTCATGGGAAATAGATGGGGAAAAAGTGGAAACACTGACAGACTTTATTTTTGGGGGCTCCAAAATCACTGCAGATGGTGATTTCAGCCATGAAATTAAAAGACCCTTACTCCTTGGAAGGAAAGTCGTGACCAACCTAGATAGCATATTAAAAAGCAGAGACATTACTTTGCCAACAAAGGTCCGTCTAGTCAAGGCTATGGTTTTTCCGGTGGTCATGTACGGATATGAAAGTTGGACTGTGAAGAAAGCTGAGTGCCAAAGAATTGATGCTTTTGAACTGTGGTGTTGGAGAAGACTCCTGAGAGTCCCTTGGACTGCAAGGAGATCCAACCAGTCCATTCTAAAGGAGATCAGTCCTGAGTGTTCTTTGGAAGGACTGATGCTGAAGCTGAAACTCCAATACTTTGGCCACCTCATGTGAAGAGTTGACTCATTGGAAAAGACCTTGATGCTGGGAGGGATTGGGGGCAGGAGGAGAAGGGGACGACAGAGGATGAGATGGCTGGATGGCATCACCAACTCTATGGACGTGAGTCTGAGTGAACTCCGGGAGTTGGTGATGGACAGTGAGGCCTGGCATGCTGAGATTCGTGGGGTCGCAAAGAGTCAGATACGACTGAGTGACTGAACTGACTGACTGACTGACAGTGTACATAGTGAGCACTTAGTAAACATTGTCATTAAATTGAATTAAGCAAAAAGAAAAGGAGACATGATATTATTTTTCCCTTGCAAAATTATTAATGGAAACAAAAATCAAAATGACCATTTTCAAGGGTCCCTGTATGTAGCAAGAGTTTCTTTTTTGTTTTCAGTGTTAAAAGAGGGCATTATGTCACACCGGTAGTTTTCAACCTTGGATGCCCATTTAAATGGAGTAGGGAATTTTAAAAATTGCAGATACCAAGGCTGCTTGCTATCTAGACCAATTCAACCAGAAGATGCAAGGGAGCATAAAGGGATCTCCAGGTAATTTTATTTTATTTTATTATTTTTTTAAATATAAATTTATTTTAATTGGAGGTTAATTACTTTACAATATTGTATTGGTTTTGCCATATATCAACATGAATCCGCCACAGGTATACACATGTTCCCCATCCTGAACCCCCCTCCCACCTCCCTCCCTGTACCATCCCTCTGGGTCGTCCCAGTGCACCAGCCCCAAGCATCCAGTATCATGCATCGAACCTGGACTGGCGATTCGTTTCATATATGATATTATACATGTTTCAGTGCCATTCTACCAAATCGTCCCACCCTTTCCCTCTCCCATAGAGTCCAAAACACTGTTCTATACATCTGTGTCTCTTTTGCTGTCTCACATACAGGGTTATCACTACCATCTTTCTAAATTCCATATATATGCGTTAGTATACTGTATTGGTGTTTTTCTTTCTGGCTTACTTCACTCTGTATAATAGGCTCCAGTTTCATCCACCTCATTAGAACTGATTCAAATGATTTCTTTTTAATGGCTGAGTAATACTCCATTGTGTATATGTACCACAGCTTTTTTATCCATTCATCTGCTGATGGACATCTAGGTTGCTTCCATGTCCTGGCTATTATAAACAGTGCTGCAATGAACATTGGGGTACACGTGTCTCTTTCAATTCTGGTTTCCTCAGTGTGGATGCCCAGCAGTGGGATTGCTGGATCATAAGGCAGTTCTATTTCCAGTTTTTTAAGGAATCTCCACACTGTTCTCCATAGTGGCTGTACTAGTTTGCATTCCCACCAACAGTGTAAGAGGGTTCCTTTTTCTCGACAGCCCCTCCAGCATTTATTGCTTGTAGACTTTTGGATCGCAGCCATTCTGACTGGTGTGAAATGGTACCTCATAGTGGTTTTGATTTGCATTTCTCTGATAATGAGTGATGTTGAGCATCTTTTCATGTGTTTGTTAGCCATCTGTATGTATTCTTTGGAGAAATGTCTATTTAGTTCTTTGGCCCATTTTCTGATTGGGTGTTTATTTTTCTGGAATTGAGTTGCAGGAGTTGTTTGTATATTTTTGAGATTAGTTGTTTGTCAGTTTCTTCATTTGCTATTATTTTCTCCCATTCTGAAGGCTGTCTTTTCACCTTGCTTATAGTTTCCTTTGTTGTGCAGAAGCTTTTAAGGTTAATTAGGTCCCATTTGTTTATTTTTGCTTTTATTTCCAATATTCTGGGAGGTGGATCATAGAGGATCCTGCTGTGATGTATGTTGGAGAGTGTTTTGCCTATGTTCTCCTCTAGGAGTTTATAGTTTCTGGTCTTACATTTAGATCTTTAATCCATTTTGAGTTTATTTTTGTGTATGGTGTTAGAAAGTGCTCTAGTTTCATTCTTTTACAAGTGGTTGACCAGTTTTCCCAGCACCACTTGTTAAAGAGATTGTCTTTTCTCCCTTGTATATTCTTGGCTCCTTTGTCAAAGATAAGTTGTTCATAGGTGTGTGGATTTATCTCTGGGCTTTCTATTTTGTTCCATTGATCTATATTTCTGTCTTTGTGCCAGTACCATACTGTCTTGATGACTGTGGCTTTGTAGTAGAGCCTGAAGTCAGGCAGGTTGATTCCTCCAGTTCCATTCTTCTTTCTCAGGATTGCATTGGCTATTCGAGGTTTTTTGTATTTCCATACAAATTGTGAAATTATTTGTTCTAGCTCTGTGAAAAATACCATTGGTAGCTTGATAGGGATTGCATTGAATCTATAAATTGCTTCAGGTAGTATACTCATTTTCACTATATTAATTCTTCCGATCCATGAACATGGTATATTTCTCCATCTATTAGTGTCCTCTTTGATTTCTTTTACCAGTGTTTTATAGTTTTCTATATATAGGTCTTTAGTTTCTTTAGGTAGATATATTCCTAAGTATTTTATTCTTTTCATTGCAATGGTGAATGGAATTGTTTCCTTAATTTCTCTTTCTATTTTCTCATTTTTAGTGTATAGGAATGCAAGGGATTTCTGTGTGTTGATTTTATATCCTGCAACTTTACTATTTTCATTGATTAGCTCTAGTAATTTTCTGGTGGAGTCTGTAGGGTTTTCTATGTAAAGGATCATGTCATCTGCAAACAGTGAGAGTTTTACTTCTTCTTTTCCAATTTGGATTCCTTTTATTTCTTTTTCTGCTCTGATTGCTGTGGCCAAAACTTCCAAAACTATGTTGAATAGTAGTGGTGAGAGTGGGCACCCTTGTCTTGTTCCTGACTTTAGGGGAAATGCTTTCAATTTTTCACCGTTTAGGATAATGTTTGCTGTGGGTTTGTCATATATAGCTTTTATTATGTTGAGGTATGTTCCTTCTATTCCTGCTTTCTGGAGAGTTTTTATCATAAATGGATGTTGAATTTTGTCAAAGGCTTTCTCTGCATATATTAAGATAATCATATGGTTTTTATTTTTCAATTTGTTAATGTGGTGTATTACATTGATTGATTTGTGGATATTGAAGAATCCTTGCATCCCTGGGATAAAGCCCACTTGGTCATGGTGTATGATCTTTTTAATGTGTTGTTGGATTCTGATTGCTAGAATTTTGTTAAGGATTTTTGCATCTATGTTCATCAGTGATATTGGCCTGTAGTTTTCTTTTTTTGTGGGATCTTTGTCAGGTTTTGGTATTAGGGTGATGGTGGCCTCATAGAATGAGTTTGGAAGTTTACCTTCCTCTGCAATTTTCTGGAAGAGTTTGAGTAGGATAGGTGTTAGCTCTTCTCTAAATTTTTGGTAGAATTCAGCTGTGAAGCCGTCTGGACCTGGGCTTTTGTTTGCTGGAAGAGTTTTGATTACAGTTTCAATTTCCATGCTTGTGATGGGTCTGTTAAGATTTTCTATTTCTTCCTGGTCCAGTTTTGGGAAGTTGTACTTTTCTAAGAATTTGTCCATTTCTTCCAAGTTGTCCATTTTATTGGCATATAATTGTTGATAGTAGTCTCTTATGATCCTTTGTATTTCTGTGTTGTCTGTTGTGATCTCTCCATTTTCATTTCTAATTTTATTGATTTGATTTTTCTCCCTTTGTTTCTTAATGAGTCTGGCTAATGGTTTGTCAATTTTATTTATCCTTTCAAAGAACCAGCTTTTGGCTTTGTTGATTTTTTCTATGGTCTCTTTTGTTTCTTTTGCATTTATTTCTGCCCTAATTTTTAGGATTTCTTTCCTTCTACTAACCCTGGGGTTCTTCATTTCTTCCTTTTCTAGTTGCTTTAGGTGTAGAGTTAGGTTATTTATTTGACTTTTTTCTTGTTTCTTGAGGTATGCCTGTATTGCTATGAACTTTCCCCTTAGCACTGCTTTTACAGTGTCCCACACACAGCCTTTGTTTTAAAGTCTATTTTATCTGATATGAGTATTGCTACTCCTGCTTTCTTTTGGTCTCTATTTGCATGGAAAATCTTTTTCCAGCCCTTCACTTTCAGTCTGTATGTGTCCCCTGTTTCGAGGTGGGTCTCTTGTAGACAACATATATAGGGGTCTTGTTTTTGTATTCATTCAGCCAGTCTTTGTCTTTTGGTTGGGGCATTCAACCCATTTATGTTTAAGGTAGTTATTGATAAGTATGATCCCATTGCCATTTACTTTATTGTTTTGGGTTCAAGTTTATACACCCTTTTTGTGTTTCCTGTCTAGAGAAGATCCTTTAGCATTTGTTGGAGAGCTAGTTTGGTGGTGCTGAATTCTCTCAGCTTTTGCTTGTCTGTAAAGCTTTTGGTTTCTCCTTCATATTTGAATAAGATCCTTGCTGGGTACAGTAATCTTGGCTGTAGGTTATTTTCTTTCATTACTTTAAGTATGTCCTGCCATTCCCTCTTGGCTTGAAGAGTTTCTATTGAAAGATCAGGTGTTATCCTTATGGGAATCCCCTTGTGTGTTATTTGTTGTTTTTCCCTTGCTGCTTTTACTATTTGTTCTTTGTGTTTAATCTTTGTTAATTTGATTAATATGTGTCTTGGGGTGTTTCGCCTTGGGTTTATCCGGTTTGGTACACTCTGGGTTTCTTGGACTTGGGTGATTATTTTGTTCCCCATTTTAGGGAAGTTTTCAACTATTATCTCCTCAAGTATTTTCTCATGGTCTTTCTTTTTGTCTTCTTCTGGGACTCCTGTGATTCAAATGTTGGGGCATTTAACACTGTCCTGGAGGTCTCTGAGATTGTCCTCATTTCTTTTAATTAATTTTTCTTTTTTCCTCTCTGATTCATTTATTTCTACTATTCTATCTTCTATTTCACTAATCCTGTCTTCTGCCTCTGTTATTCTACTATTTGTTGCCTCTAGAGTGTTTTTGATCTCATTTATTGCATTATTCATTATATATTGACTCTTTTTTATTTCTTCTAGGTCCTTGTTAAACCTTTCTTGCATCATCTCAATCCTTGTCTCCAGGGTATTTATCTGTGATTTCATGTTGATTTCAAGATTTTGGATCATTTTCACTATCGTTTTTCGGAATTCTTTATCAGGTAGATTCCCTATCTCTTCCTCATTTGTTTAATTTGGTGGGCATTTATCCTGTTCCTTTACCTGCTGGGTATTCCTCTGCCTCTTCATCTTGTTTATATTGCTGAGTTTGGGGTGTCCTTTCTGTATTCTGGCAGTTTGTGAAGTTCTCATTATTGTGGAGTTTCCTCGCTGTGGATGGGATTGTACAGGTGGCTTGTCAAGGTTTCTTGGTTAGGGAAGCTTGTGTCGGTGTTCTGGTGGGTGGATCTGGATTTCTTCTCTCTGGAGTGCAATGAAGTGTCCAGTAATGAGTTATGAGATGTCAATGGTTTTGCAGTAACTTTGGGCAGCCTGTATATTGGAGCTCAGGGCTATGTTCCTGTGTTGCTGGAGAATTTGCGTGGTATGTCTTGCTCTGGAACTTGTTGGCCCTCAGGTGGTGCTTGGTTTAAGTGTAGATATGGAGGCATTTGATGAGCTCCTGTCAATTAATATTCCCTGGAGTCAGGAGTTCTCTGATGTTCTCAGGGTTTGGACTTAAGCCTCCTGCTTCTGGTTTTCAGTCTTATTTTTCCCAAGACTTCTCCTTCTATACAGCACCATTGATAAAACATCTAGGTTAAAGATGAAAAGTTTCTCCACAGTGAGGGACACCCAGAGAGGTTCACAGAGTTACATGGAGAAGAGAAGAGGGAGGAGGGAGTTAGAGGTGACCTGAATGAGATGAGGTGGCATCAATAGAGGAGAGAGCAAGCTAGCCAGTAATCACTTCCTTATGTGCACTCCACAACTGGACTGCTCAGAGATGTTCACGGAGTTATACAGAGAAGAGAAGAAGGAGGAAGGAGATAGAGGTGGCCAGGGAGATAAAAGGGGGGAATCAAAAGGAGAGAGACAGATCCAGCCAGTAATCAGTTCCCTAAGTGTTCTCCATCATCTGGAACACACAGAAATTCACAGAGTTGGGTAGAGAAGAGAGGGGGTAGGGAGGAGGCACAGGCGACCTGGTGGAGAAAAAGGAGAATCCAAAGGGGGAGAGAGCAGTCAAGCCAGTAATCTTGCTCCCAAGTGAAAATGGGTACTGAAGATTGGGTTCTTAAAGGTACAAAATTGATAACAAATACCCAAAAGCAAAGATTAAAAATCTAGAGTAGAGTTTGGAATTTCAAAAACACAATATTAAAGAAAAGAAGAAAAAAAAGAGAGATAAAAAAAACAAAGTCACAAAATTAAAAAAAAATATATATATGAAGTTTGATTTTAAAAAATAGGGTCTTTTTTTTTTTTTTTGCACAGTAATAGTAGGTTATAAAAGTGAAAACTAAAAGAGTAATAGAGGACTTAAAAATTAAAAAAAAAAAAGAATGATTGTAAAAATATATCTAGGACATTCTCTGGTGGTGGTGTGGGTATTGTGGGGTCAGTTCATTTTCGGATAGTTCCTTGGTCCGGCTTATATTTCTCAAGATCTATAGGCCCCTTCCTATGTAGTTGGTACTAACGACAGGGTTTTAATCTATTGCACCTGTCACTTCCAAGGAGGGTCCCTCTGTTTTAGCTTCTTCTGTTTGCTGGTCTCTTCAGCGTCTGATTTCCACCCTGACACAAAGGGGGCGCTGGTGGACACTTTTTTTAGGCTCATTTGTTCAGTCGCGCTATGGGGAGGGAGGGACGCTGCACACAAATAACCCTGGTGTGTGCCCGCAGTGTCTTAGCCAAACTGGGCCTGCCCCTGCTCATGGCACATGTGACCTCCCTGCCCACACTGCTCAGGCTCTAGGTTGCTCCACCGGGAACCGTCCGAGGCCAGCCCTGGGCTGCATGCACCTCCCAGGTCTAAGCTGCTCAGGTTCAGGCACTCAGGTAGTCCTCAGAGATGCAGACTAGGTTGGGCCTGCATTTTGTGCCCTTCCCAGGTCCGAGCAGCTCAGGTGATGAGGTGTTCGGCGAGCGAGGTCGCTGCGACTTATTGCCTCCCCCATCCCTGCCGCTCGGTTTTCTGGGTATACAACCGGTGCACCTTCACCGGTGGATGTTGACTGTCCAGAACCCCAAGAAGTCTTAGTTAGCAAAGAAGCCTGCTTGCAATTTGGTAGATAATGTCTCTCTGGGGCTGCGATTGGCCCCTTTTGGCTCTGGCTGCCTGTCACCGGAGGGGGATGGTCTGCAGCCGGCTAGTTATGTTCAGTCCTTTGTTCTGTGCGTGGGCCTGGCGGTGTCTTTGGGCTTTTTGCATGGTAGCTATCCCACAGTCTGGTTTGCTAGCCCAAGTTAGTTCACTCAAATTGCCCTCGGGGCATTCAGGCCAGATCCTTACTGTAAGCAATGCAGCCCGCGCCTCCCTGCCCAGCCCCCGCTTGCTAGTGGCGGATGCAGGCGTCTGCGTTGCTTCTCCGCTGGGGGAGTTACTGTTGGGCTCGTAATCTGTGGGTTTTAATTATTTATTTATTTTTCCTCCCTAAAATTATGTTGCCCTCTGTGCTTCCAATGCTTGCCACAGACTCGGCAGTGAGAGTGTTTCCTGGTGTTTGGAAACTTCTCTCTTTTTAAGATTCCCTTCCCGGATGGAGGTCTGTCCCTACCTCTTTTGTCTCTTTTTTTGTCTTTTATATTTTTTCCTACGTTCTTTCAAAGACAATGGGCTGCTTTTCTGGGTGCCTGATGTCCTCTGCCTGCCTTCAGAAGTTGTTTTGTGGAATTTACTCCACGTTTAAATGTTCTTTTGATGAATTTGTGGTGGAGAAAGTGGTTTCCCTGTCCTATTCCTCTGCCATCTTAGGACCACCTCCCCAGGTGATTTTAAAATGCAGTGGCCACCTCATGCGAAGAGTTGACTCATTGGAAAAGACTCTGATGCTGGGAAGGATTGGGGGCAGGAGGAGAAGGGGACGACATTGGATGAGATGGCTGGATGGCATCACTGACTCAATGAATGTGAGTCTGAGTGAACTCCGGGAGTTGGTGATGGACAGGGAGGTCTGGCGTGCTGCGATTCATGGGGTTGCAAAGAGTCGGACACGACTGAGCGACTGAACTGAACTGAACTGAAGGTCGAAAAGTACTGTGCAATTGCATCAATTAATGAGTCTGTTGACAGTGGTAATTATTAAGGTGTTTTTGGAAACAGCTTCTGTGGACTTCTACTGGTTGCCTTTTTAGAGTGTGCCATGCTATTTGTGAGTTGTTAGCTTTCTCAGCTATCTCAATATCCTCTTCTTTGGTGTATAGGTACTTCTCTTTCACTCATCTATTTATTTTTAAAATTAAAAAAAAATTATGTTTATTTTAATTGGAGGCTAATTACTTTACAATATTGTTGTGGTTTTTGCCATAATTGACATGAATCAGCCACGGGTGTACATGTGTTCCCCTGTCCTGAACCCCACTCCCACCTCCTACCCCATCCCATCCCTCTGGGTTGTCCCAGTGTACTGGCTTTCAGTGCCCTGTTTCATGCATCAAACTTGGACTGGTTGTCTATTTCACATACGGTAATATATAAATGTTTATATTATACTTGTATAATATATATATATTTACATGTTTCAGTGCTATCTCTCAAATCATCCCAGCTTTGCCTTTTCCCACAGAGTCCGAAAGACTGTTCTATACATCTGTGTCTCTTTTGCTGTCTCGCATATAGGGTTTTCATTACCATCTTTCTAAATTCCATATATATGCGTTAATATACTGTGTTAGTGTTTTTCTTTCTGACTTACTTCACTCTGTAAAATAGGCTCCAGTTTCATCCACCTCATTAGAACTGACTCAAATGTGTTCTTTTTTTATAGCTGAGTAATATTCCATTGTGTATGTGTACCACAGTGTCCTTATCCATTCGTCTGCCGATGGACATCTAGGCTGCTTCCATGTCGTAGCTATTGTAAACAATGCTGCAGTGAACACTGGGATACATGTGTCTCTTTCAGTTCTGGTTTCCTCAGTATGTATGCCCAGCAGTGGGATTACTAGGTCGTATGCTAGTTCTATTTCCGGTTTTTAAAGGAATCTCCACACTGTTCTCCATTCATTCATCTATTTATAATGAACAATATAAGTGACATATAACTACAGAGTAACTTGGGATAACCAAAGTTCAAGAAGTTTAAGGAGTTTAATGAGAATAGAAGTTTAGGTTGATTCTATACACTTACAGGAATAAAAGAGAATTGACTTATTTTTCTAGAAAAATCAACCCCAAACCACTTTCATCTGAAACCCACATCCTTTTAAATATCTAAAATAGTTATTTATTTCTCAAAAAATAAGAATTAGTTCATAACTATTTGGATAATTACAGAAACTCCTAGTTTTGTTTGCAGTTACAGGCAAGTGTTACATTGTTTTGTTTCATTCTTATTTTTAAATAATTTATTGAGATCTTACTACATTCCAGACTCTCTGCAAAGCTCTTTACATATAATCTCACTTATCAGACTATCCATTTGAGGCATGTATAACTCCTGTTTTATACACAAGGACACTGGGGCTCAAGAAGGTAAGAAACTGGACTTCTCTAGGAGTCTAGTGGTTAATACTCTGCACTTCCACGGCAGGGGGCAAGGCTTCAATCCCTGGTTGGGGAATGAAGATCCTACATGCCCTGTGGTATGGCAAAAAAAACCCAGAAAATTAAAAAAAATTTTTTTTAATTAAAAAAAAGAAGGCAGATACTTATTAAGGTCACATAGTTACTGAGAAACAAAGGCAAGATTCAAACTCAGATGAGTAGAGGTCCAAAGTTCTTAACCTTTGCACTGTGCTCCAGGAATGACTTTTACTACATGGGGCTTCTGAGAAAAGCATTGAATTAGGTGCTTACACTGAAACACAAGGGTGATGGAAAAGAAATAAATTGTAGGAGTTTCTTCCTGATTTAAGTTCAACTGTAAGTCACTTGTGAATTTATGTCTACTGTAATTGTGTTTGTAACTTTCCCCTAGAATGTATTTTGGATGATCTAGTAAGATTTCAAGGAAAATTCATGGGATTTATTTTTCTCAGTATTAAAAGATGGGGAAAAGCAGCAATGGGGCTTTAATGTATGGTTTATTTATAAGGAAATTATAGAATGTATTAATACAACTGTTCTGTATCTAAATCCAGTGACAGTTCAACTACTCATTCTTGAACATGCTGTGCTGTTTTCTTGCCTCTGTGAGTGCACACATGCTGTTTGCTCCACCAGGCCCTGTGCCCTGCTCTCCTTGATCATGTTTACATGTCAAATTCCAGCCAATCCTCCAAGATACTCAAGCATCTTTCCTCTTGTTGAACTCTTTTCACTACTACCCACCAGGGGCCTAAGTAACACTTTTTCTTTGTTTCCCTAATTCAGGCTAGATGTTATGACTTTGTTATGGTTTCTACAGTTCTCCTGACAATTCCTTATTTGCCTCTCCTATGAAACAGGAGGCTTCCTTGGGGGCAAGACTGTTTCTTAAATCTCTGTCCACAGTGCCTAACACATGGTGTGTGCTCAGGAGATAGTTGGTTGGTTGAAGTTTTGAATAAACTATGCTTTAGACAAATTGCAGTTGACCAAAAAGGCCATGCTGTGAAAGCTTCCATCCATTTCTGATTAGATTTCTGTTCTACTTGAAAACCTATTGCCTCCCCAAAAGTTTTTAAGGGAAATACAGATATGCATGTGCAAATAAACACATTTACTATTGAACAAAGATACAGCCTTCTCTGAAAGCAATTAGTTGATTTCCAGTGCCATTCTTGGAGAAGGCAATGGCACCCCACTCCAGTACTCCTGCCTGGAAAATCCCATGGATGGAAGAGCCTGGAAGGCTGCAGTCCATGGAGTCGCTGAGGGTCAGACACGACTGAGCAACTTCACTTTCACTTTTCACTTTCATGCAATGGAGAAGGAAATGGCAACCCACTCCATTGTTCTTGCCTGGAGAATCCCAGGGACGGGGGAGCCTTGTGGGCTGCCATCTATGGGACTGCACAGAGTCGGACACGACTGAAGCAACTTAGCAGCAGCAGCAGCAGTGCCATTCTTAGCAACGTTTATGTGTATGGGTGTGTATGAATGTAAGTCTTTGTCTCCTGTCCTCTCAGTTTTATTTTTAAAGATATTTATTTAATTACTTATGGCTGCTCTGGGTCTTTCTGTGTGCTGGCTTTCTCTAGCTGCGGTGAGCAGGGGCTACTCTCTTGTGTAGAATATGGGCTCTAGGTGAGCGAGCTTCAGTAGATGTGTCATGGGCTTAGTTGCTCCATGGCATGTGGAATCTTAGTTCCCTGACCAGAGATTGAACCTGTGTCTCCTGAATTGGTGGGTGGATTCTTAACCACTGGACCATCAAGGAAGTCCCTGTCATCTCAGTTTAACTTCTGTACATTTAATTTAATAAGCCAAGACATCCTTACACCACTGTTTAGTACTTAAGACTGATTCATCCCAACATTCATCTGTGCAATTTCTGTGACTACAATAATGACTTTGAGAGTCCATACACGTGAAGTGTGAGTATTATAGTTATTAATATGGGAAACAGCCTCTGAATTCAGCTCTTCAAAGCATTTCTTTGAATTGTTGTGTTTCTCACCCTGAGAAGAGGTGTTTGGGGCAGTGTCTTGGGTACCCTGGGTGGTACCCTGGGTCACGTCCTATCTGCCCGGCACTGTGAGGGTCCTCAACCCTGAAGGGCATGGTAATTATGGCAACTTGATTGTTTACACAAAAGCCAAAAGAGCACTAATTACCTTTTTGGGGTTGAAATGGTAAAACCCAAATAGTTCTCTCTCACTCTACAGAATATCATGCATCTTGATGACACATTGATTACTTTCCTGACCTTAAAATGACTGTATGGAAATTCATTCAGTATCTTGAGATCTTTTCAGTTTGCTCAAGTTCTGGCTTCTTAACTTGTTAATTCATATTCCATGTTTTTAAATTACCCAGAGTGAGGAGTTAAAAATAACTCATCACTTACATTTACGAGTCCTAAGAAACATTTAAGTTATATACAATCATATGATTTCAAAATTTAAGGTGCTGTGCAAGAAACATGAGGTGACCAATTAAGGCAATTATTTATATGATTCACATTTAGTCTTATAAAAAAACTTTATTTGGTATGATTAGTCATAATTACTTGCTCATAGTGGTTACATTCTCTGTGTAGATTTAGTTTTTATTTTAATTTAAGTATCACACCTGGTTTCCTAACTGTTAGAAGAAGAAACTGGAGCACACAGTGAATATAGTCTGAGGCCTTTTGCTTTTCTCAGTGTTTGGTGATTATGTTTGTTTATTTCTTTATTTTTGTTACGATATTTGAAATCCGTGGTGACTGGGCATTTGTCTTGGTGATTTCTAGAAATTTCAGGAACTTTGATTATTTCAGTGATTCTGCTTTGAAGGACTTATTTGCTAGCTGATCAATTGGATACTGGAATTCTCACAAATAAGTTAATATGACACACTCTTAATTTGTGACTCAGAAAGTATGTGAGCTCTGCCAATCTTGGTGGAGCCATATGATAGAGTTCTAGAAACTGTGTAAGAGTTCTCGGTTTACCCCCGTGTACTCTGAACCCTTCACTCACATCTCTTATGTGCTGGAATTTGTCTGTGTGAAAAGGAATCTTACATTTTAATCTGCTCCATGAACTGTTTCTTACTTAGGAAATACTTTCCACATTGCTTATTTAATTGAGGTGGAAAGAGGGAGATTTTTTCCTAGAAAGGTATCAAATTATTTCCTTAAAAGTCCAAATGTAATTCTGTGAGTTTTATGTGTTATTCTCACATTTGATCATAAATCTGAGCTATGCGGGTAAGATAAAAAACACATGAAAAATTAGTGATTTCTCCTAATATGTTAACTCCTTCACATTGCTTAATTTGAACTTCAGATCCTGGAGAGGAAGTATAAACACTATTAGCTATGGTTTTCTATGGGATTTCTTTCCTCATTGTACACTCTCTCTATGCTCTGTATTTGGAATGTCAAGATATGTTGACTCTAAAGGTATTTTCAATTAAGTATGCAGGGATGTGAAGTTTGGAGAACAGTAGAAGGGACTTATAACTACTTTCTTCTGAGTGTAATTGGGTTCCAGACTCAAGAAGGGTAAGCTAAAGCTACTTTGCTTTAGGCTTCAGTACACTGGTCAAGGGGCTTCCCAGCTGGCGCTAGTGATAAACAACCTGCTTGCCAATGTAGGAGACATAGGAGATACAGGTTCGATCCCTAGGTTGGGAAGATCCCCTGGAGGAGGATATGGCAACCCACTCCAGTATTCTTGCCTGGAGAATCCCATGGACAGAGAAACCTGGAGGACTGTCTTCCATAGGGTCACAAAGAGTCAGACACGACTGAAGTGACTTAACAGGCATGCACACTGGCCAAGGTAGTTTCATTTGGTACCCTAGTGCAGAAAATAACATATATATTTTTTCCTAGTACTGGCTAATGAGTTGGGTTCTGGAACTTGCTCAAGAAGTTAGAAACAGAAAATAAGATGAACTCTGTGAGCAAGTTAAATTATAGAATTAATGCATATTAGTGGAAGAGTACAGTTAATCAGGTACTTGAATAGCTTGAGACCTACCAGACATAAATATCTCCTATAACTAATAAGTTAATTTAGCAAGTTCATAGGACATAAAGTCAATATGTAAAAATAAATTAGATTTCTAAATCTTAGCAATGAATAATTGAAAATTTTCTGAGTTAATAGACTTATCCAGGATGCTTCACCTAGCTCTAGAATTTTCCCCAAAGTAGGATGTAAGCAGCAAGAGGACTGAATGGTTTCTGGAACTATGTTTTGAACTGACTTTCAGGGTGGTATGTACTTGAACAGTTGTTCCTTGATTCATGATTAAGTAGTGGAATAGAAAAAAAGTGATTATGCGCATGAGACATCACTAACCAAACAAGTAGAGTTGTCTGTTGCATTTTCTCTGATTACTGTGTTTTTGGTGAAATACACCTTGGGGCAGGAGGGGGGATGGTGTTCTCATAATCACAATCATTTAATTTTGTTTGTGTTTCTCAGTGTAATAAAATCTCATGTGTTGCTTTGAGCATGATTGTACCCTCTAATCCTGAGATAGAAAATCAGTCAAAGAAGAGCGTATATCTAGTAGGATGGAGAAGCATGTTCCTTCAGAAGGGAAATTTTCTCATTTAAAACTGTTGCAGTGTTATATAGGACTATTTTATATATTTGTGTTTCAATGTTGATATAGTCTCAGAGGAGCTTTAAAATTACTGCCCTGGTTGCCTGGATTCAATACTTATGATTTTACCAAAGAGAAATAGAAAACTTTCCCTCTGTTGTGTCTTCCCGAGGCTTTCCACCCAGACCTTGGATGCTGTAGGCATGTCACAGAAAAGTTATTGCCTAGTCAATGGGCATGGAGAATGCCGGGGACCTCATAGACCTGACCTTGGTTTGAATGTAGGAAGAAGCAAGACAATGGCTCTTTTTTTGTACCTTTTAATTACTATGTGTGAACTGAATGTTCAAGAACATGCTTGGGGTGGACACCACAGGTCACAGTAACAGTGGTCTGTTTTCTACTTAATTAATAACAAATGCATTATGTAGAGTCTTTTCAAAGAACTCTCACATTTTTTTCTACCAACACATTCTGCCTTATTTTACCCTTGCAGTGATTTTACAAGGCAGGTGGAGATCTGCTTTTTGAGATAGTGAAAGACGCTTGGATTGAGAATCAAATTTAGATT
Source organism: Bos indicus (assembly GCF_029378745.1). NCBI lineage: Eukaryota > Metazoa > Chordata > Mammalia > Artiodactyla > Bovidae > Bos > Bos indicus. Next base: position 25,494,887 of record NC_091768.1, on the reverse strand, counting down.
CTAGTAATCAATTTTATCACCGCAATTTCCCCATATTTAAGATAAGATACTTCTAATGCTTTCATTATTTCCACTCCCTTTGTAAAAGACTCTGATGCTGGGAGGGATTGGGGGCAAGAGGAGAAGGGGACGACAGAGGATGAGATGGCTGGATGGCATCACTGACTCGATGGACGTGAGTCTCAGTGAACTCCGGGAGTTGGTGATGGACAGGGAGGCCTGGCATGCTGCGATTCATGGGGTCACAAAGAGTCGGACGCGACTGAGCGACTGATCTGATCTGATCTGTAAACTCATAAAACACAGAAAGTTATTTCTTCAAGATCATACTTTTCCATGTATTTATAGTTAGGAATGGCTGTAAGCTGATAGCATTCATCTTTAAAATTTAGAAACAGCATGTTTGGAATGTCAAATACTCACCTGCCCCCATCATGCCTAGAATTTGTGCATTTAGTAGAAGCAAAGCTCTGTAATGGTTCACCAAATGATGACATCACAATCATATTTCTTCTGTAACTAATTTTTTGGTTGCATCTGGGATCTGTCTTTTGCTATTTTACATCATCTATTAATATGAAATTGATTTAAATTGATCCAACTTTCTTGGAGAATTTCCTTAAAGAGAGACTTATTATATCAGAGCTATGATAGGCTGCTGCTGCTGCTGCTGCTAAGTCACTTCAGTCATGTCTGACTCTGTGCTACCCCATAGACAACAGCCCACCAGGCTTCCCCATCCCTGGGATTCTCCAGGCAAGAACACTGGAGTGGGTTGCCATTTCCTTCTCCATTGCATGAAAGTGAAAAGTGAAAGGGAAGTCGCTCAGTCGTATCCGACTCTTAGCGACCCCATGGACTGCAGCCCACCAGGCTCCTCCATCCATGGGATTCTCCAGGCAAGAGTACTGGAGTGGGGTGCCATCACCTTCTCCGTATGAAAGGCTAAAATTTGGAGAAAAGGACACAAGGCAGTGAGTCATTGCTAAAGATATAAGCTTGGGGTTTATAACCACAGTGAATGGCTGGAACCATTTGTAATTACAGGGAATGTTATTTATTTCATCAAACTATTCCGACTTGCAGGCTTTTCTTTCTCTCAAACAGCTTAAATTTTATTTGATGTTAATGTGTCAAAACTAAAGATGACTAGATACATAAATGAGTGGGTTTGTGTTTTCCCCAAACTGTGTGATTTGACGGTGATGGCTATGAAACAGAGGAATGTTCTGATGGTAGTGTTAGAAGAAAAGTTATTAACTTCAGCATTCTAATATAGTATCTAGATTGGAAAATAGCTTTCCCTCATGGAAGAAAATCTCCCTGACTCAGCCTGTTTGTTAGCACTGATGATGTCTCATTAGCTGCTAAAAAGCTGCAATAAGTAATGCTTACATCACAGGACCTACATTCTGTATTAAAAAGACTGTATAGTAATAAATGATAATTATTTTAAATACTACTCAAGGGAAAGAAAACTTCCAGAGAATACATTTTTAATGTGCAAAGCTGATGAATAAAATGAGCATTTTACATCATTTTAACTTTCCTTACCTTCGGGCAATAGTATATTATGGTTCTTGTCTGAGAAATATGACATAATTTTTATTCTATTGCACACATATCGAGTGTGAAACAGTCTTTTATTTTTAATGGCTTCTGAAGCATGATTTGTGAATTTTTTAGGTAATATCCTGGGTGTTCTCAAACTTTTTAATCAACTGAAATTTTTAAAAATCTGAATTTGAGCTAATATTTCTTCATCTCATCTTTACTTCTTTTGCTTCTAGAGATTTAGTTGGCTTATGAAAATGAAAATCTGTTTAAGCTCTTTATTTCTGAACTCTTCAATTTCTTTACATTTCAATATGTGTGTGTTCTCGGGGTACAAGCTGGGGACTGTGGGCAGTTAAGAGAGGAAGTGGAGAAAAGCACTTAAAAATGCCTTTTACCCGTTTAAAGAAACATCTCCAGGCTCTCTGTGTTTATTCTTATGGTAAGTGGTTTTACAAAGTGCTGGGTAGGATAATTTCCCTGAAATTTTCCCTGGATTTTAATGACCTGAAGAATTATTCAAAATTTCTTCCAGAACACTAAATGGAAGGACGTGTGGTCTAGTTTGGAGTTTCCCCACTGTTTTTCTGGACAGATCACACCTCTAGACTCAGCAGGCCACCCTAGAGGCACCATCCTTCTTTCCTCTCGTTGAAGAACCCTTCTGCTGCCCCTGCCTTCTAAGTTGTTATTTGGACTAATTTACTGCACTTGGTGTCCACTCGCTGTCCTCTCTGTTCCTCTCCATGTTCTCTGTGCTGTGACCCTCATTTCCCTGGTCAGGTGCTGCTCAGCCTCTGCACAGGTGCTCCTGACTGCACTGTGGCAAGCTTTCTCTGTAAGGCCTCCCACAATCCTGCCCATTCTGAACTTCTGTACCCTCATGACAATTTGTCTTCTCTTTGTCATGGGTACGATTTCAATTTAAAAGAATTATTCAGTGTGAATCATGTATATTCCTCTTAGATATATGTGCCTTTTTGTTCTTTTTGATGCTATAAAACCATATTTATTAACTTGAGACCTAAATTATTATGTAGAAAAAGCAAGTCACTGAATAATGAAATAGTACAATTCAGTTACTATAAAGTATAAAATTATCATGATATGATATCATCATATCATATCATATCATAACATTTAGAAAACATAGATATATGTGCCTTTTAATTAAGCATGTTTCTCAGATGCAATATTGTAGTGCAAAGGAATGAATAGTGGTTACTTTGGCTTCCATAAAGATCTGATTTTTTTTTTTCAAAGTGTGCCTTGTATCACTCCATATAGGCTATGGGTACCATACAACACTTTCACATTCCTGCTCCAACCTGCTTCTCTCCTCAGCTCAGTTCTATGCCTTGCCCTCTGACTTGGTTGCAATCACTCTCTTTCTTTAGCCTTCCTGTTAGGATCTTAGAGAAACAAGATTGAGAGAGAGGTGGGGAGCATGACAAGTTGGAGAACTGTACAGTTAGGAGAAGCCCACCAAGGAATATTAATATGTACCAGTCCCTCACTTCAGGGATCAGTGTCCTCTTGGTCAAACAGGCCAACATAAACACATGCCTACTCTGTTTTGCTCCCTCATGTTTCAGTAGCTTAGTGAAGTGAAAGTCACTCAGTCGTGTCCCATTCTTTGAGACCTCATGGACTGTAGTCTATGAAATTCTCCAGACCAGAATACTGGAGAGGGTAGCCTTTTCCTTCTCCAGGGGATCTTCCCAACTCAGGGATCGAACCCAGGTCTTCTGAATTGCAGGCAGATTCTTTACCAGCTAAGCCACAAGGGAAGCCCAAGAATACTGGAGTGGGTAGCCTATCCCTTCTCCAGGGGATCTTCCCGACCCAGCAATCAAACTGGAGCCTCTTGCATTGCAGGAGGATTCTTTACCAACTGAGCTATCAAGGAAGCCCTTCAGTAGCTTAAGAAATGTCCAAAAGGGGGATTTTTTAAAAACAGGAAATGGATTAAAAAATTATGGATTTAAGCAACCAATCATTTTAGAAAATGTAGGTATTCAACATTTCATTAAGTCTACAAGTATATATTTAGTACCAGTTATGTACCAGACAGTTGGAAAATAATTAAATTAGGCAACTGTTCTCACAGGATTCAATCTACCAAGGAGTTACTTCCCATCCTCTCTCTTTGGAGAGTTACTTCTCATTGCTAGGAACTTGGTAACATCCTTTAAAAAAAAAAAAAAAAGTGAAAAGTGAAGTTGCTCAGTCATGTCCAACTCTTTGTGACCCCATGGACTGTAGCCTACCAGGCTCCTTTATCCATGGGATTTTCCAGGCAAGAATACTGGAGTGGGTTGCCATTTCCTTCTCCAGGAGATCTTCCTGACCCAGGGATTGAAACCCGGGTCTTCTTCATAATAGGCAGGCACTTTTCCATCTGAGCCACCAGGGAAGTCAAGGTACATCCTTAAAGTGTCTGTAAATAATGTCCATCATTTGGTTGCCTTTCAGGAAGGCAAAAGGAGACAGGGGCAGCAGAGGATGAGATAGATAGATAGCATCACCAACTCAATAGACAAGAATTTGAGCAAATCCTGGGAGATAGTAGGGAACAGGGAAGCCTTGCATACTGCAGTCCATAGGGTTGCAAAGAGCTGGACACGACTGAGAGACTGAACAACAACAGGAATATATTGCATTTGGGATACTGTGAATGTGTGGTGTTTTGAATTCAGGAGAGAAAGCTCCCCCAGATTTCAGAAAAACTCTACTCTTTGATGTAATGTTAATACCATATCTCTTAGCTTTTCCTTTCACATTGTGGTCTATCCAGTCACACCTCCAGTTCATTCAGCAAAATTCTTTGTCTAGAATTCTTGTTCTACATATCTTCTGTTAAAATGAAAATAAATTTTATTCATTACTCAAAATTTATCCACATGCTTGTGAGTTGATATCAGAACTAATAGACTCTACATAATTGACTCTTTGTGTATTGGTAATTGAGACAATGCTGAAATCTACCAGATAATTCTCAGTAACTTTGTGCATGGCAAGTTAGATCCAGGTACTTTTCCTGATAATAATAGTAGTTAAAGTTTATTGATATCAGCTAGGCTGGGTTTATGCACAGCATCTCATTTAAACTTTGCCAGTCCTGTGAGGATGGGTGCATTTTTCCCCCTGATTTTGCATTTGAGGAAATGGAAACCTAGGTTAAGTCATAATGATAACAAGTCAAATTTAGCAGATATATTTGGGAGTGTTAGAAAAATCAGATTCTTTTTTAGCATCTGAGACATTGTAAAAGTAAAGTAAGGTAACTTTTTTCTGTGTATTTTGAGAAGGAAAAAGAAAATGAAGTTCTTTAAGGATTGTGAAATCCTTCCCATATCTTTCCAACACTGAATGTAAAAACCAGGGGGACAGGGATTAGATCTTAGTTAAAATCATTGTATATTGTAAAATAATTAGCCTCCAATTAAAATAAATACATTGAATTAGAAAAACACCATCAGTTCAGTTCAGTTCAGTCGCTCAGTCGTGTATGACTCTTTGCAACCCCATGAATCGCAGCATGCCAGGCCTCCCTATCCATCACCAGCTCCCGGAGTTCACTCAAACTCACGTCCATCGAGTCGGTGATGCCATCCAGCCATCTCATCCTCTGTCGTCCCCTTCTCCTCCTGCCCCCAATCCCTCCCAGCATCAGAGTCTTTTCCAATGAGTCAACTCTTCACATGAGGTGGCCAAAGTACTGGAGTTTCAGCTTTAGCATCATTCCTTCCAATGAATATTCAGGACTGATTTCCTTTAGGATGGACTTGTTGGATCTCCTTGCAGTCCAAGGGACTCTCAAGAGTCTTCTCCAACACCACAGTTCAAAAGCATCAATTCTTCGGCGTTCAGACTTCTTCACAGTCCAACTCTCACATCCATACATGACCACAGGAAAAACCATGGCCTTGACTAGACGGACCTTTGTCAGCAAAGTAATGTCTCTGCTTTTGAATATGCTATCTAGATTGGTCATAACTTTCCTTCCAAGGAGCAAGCATCTTTTAATCTCATGGCTGCAGTCACCATCTGCAGTGATTTTGGAGCTTAAAAAAAATGAAGTCTGACACTGTTTCTACTGTTTCCCCATCTGTTTCCCATGAAGTGATGGGACTGGTTGCCATGAACTTCGTTTTCTGAATGTTGAGCTTTAAGCCAACTTTTTCACTCTCCACCATACTGTGTTTATCATTTTGATATACTATGTATGTCTGAATGGGGCATACCTGGTGGCCCAGTGGTAAAGAATCCACCTGCAATGCAAGAGATGTGGGTTTGATCCCTGGGTCAGGAAGGTCCTCTGGAGAAGGGAATGGCAACCACTCCAGTATCCATCCCTGGGAAATCCAAAGGAACCTGGCAGGCTACAGTCCATGGGCTTGCAAGAGTGGGATAAGACTTGTGGATGTCTTATCTCTAAGAGTGGAGAAGGAACTGGCAACCCACTCCAGTATCTTGCCTAGAGAATCCTGTGTATGGTGGAGCCTGGTGGGCTGCTGTCCATAGGGTCGCACAGAGTCGGATATGACTGAAGCGACATAGTGTGCAGGCGTGCATATCTCTAATAGACCACGACCACCATATGCCTTCCCTGATAGCTCAGTTGGTAAAGAGTCTGCCTGCAATTCAGGAGACCCTGATTTGATTCCTGGGTTGGGAAGATCCCCTGGAGAAGGGATAGGCTACCAATTCCAGTATTCTTGGGCTTCCCTTGTGACTCAGCTGGTAGAGAATCTGCCTGCAATGTGGGAGACCTGGGCTCAGTCCCTGGTTTGAGAAGATCCCCTGGAGAAGGGAAAGGCTACCCACTCCAGTATTCTGGCCTAGAGAATTTCATGGACTGTATAGTCCATGGGGTCACAAAGAGTCGGACACGACTGAGCGACTTTCACTTCATTTCACTTCACTCACCATATGTCTGAATATTACACAACCTCAGGTTTTAGGCCATTTTTTATTTTTCCAATGAAAAGATAACAGAATCAGTTTTGTGGCCAGTTTGAACATATATCTCTTTCAGGGATGGATAAAATAGGTAATTTGTGCCTATATAGTTGATTAATTAATTATCCATGTATATTTGAAATATTTTAGAGTCAATATATTGATATAAAATAATACATAAGCTAGTACATTGATTTAGAAATGCTTTATTTTTTCTGCACTTTTCATGAAATGATTTTACTTAAATGCTTCACATATATCTTCAACATTATTGTCCTTTTTATCATCAGAAGAACTTTGAATTTCCCATCAAAGTTTTACCAACATCTTCATCTTTTACCTTTAACTATTTGTTATAATATTTTTGGTTTAGTATATGATCCTGATATGGAAATTTTATGCTATTTGTAATTTCTGTATTATAATAACTTGTTTTCAAGAAGCCTGCTTACAATGCTAAAACTGTATTGAGTTTTTTTGCCCCCGAATTTTTAAATATCAGGTGTCTCGGGTGACCTCTGTAAACATTGTCTGATACAATTTCAGCCAAATTACTTTGTTCAAGCTAAATTCAATTGAGAAAGTGACCTGCAATATGAGAGAGACTGTAAGGACTTCAACATACGATAATTCTCTCATTTTTGAAGTATAGTTTTTTGAATGAAACCAAAAGCCAGGTTTTTTAAAACAAAAGCTACACTATTCATGAATATATTGTAGTTCCAGAATTTTCACTTCAAAGTGTAACTATAGTAACTTACGTGTGTCCAAAGGATTCTATAAAGTCTATACGATCCAACCTTTTATTTTCAACTCTTTATTATAGTGAAGACACCAAGACTGAAGATAAGATGTTGACAAAGTTTCTTGGGTAAGAGTAGTGGATGAAGTAGTACATGGAGAGACAAACCTGAATTCAAAATATATTATCAAAAAGGAGGCACAGACATTGTCCTTTCTAATTCTGCTTCAAAATCATGATGAGAATAGACATTGCCATTCATGTGAGTACACCTCACCCCCTCTATTTTATCCTTCTTTGTTCTCATCTGATGTCAAAAGCAAAAATGCAAGGGGAGGAGCATAGCTAAACTCTCTGAAGTCAAGAAGAAACCTGACCCCTGCCCATGAAGAGTGAGCCACACCATGATATGATCTAGGAAGTAGCTGGAGGAATATCAAGACAAACCATGTTGCAGTTTCATATGCAACATTTTTAAGCTGAGTGTGTGACTGGTAGGGCTTCCCAGGAGGCACTAGTGGTAAAGAACCTGCCTGCCAATGCAGGAGACATAAGAGATGCGGGTTCAATTCCTGGATCAGGAAGATCCCCTGGAGGAGGGCATAGCAACCCACTCAAGTATTCTTGCCTGGAGAATCCCATGGACAGAGGAGCCTGGCAGGCTGTGGTCCATAGAGTCACAGAGAGTCAGACACGACTGAAGCGACTTAGAACACATACACACACAGCCATGTGCCTGGTACTTGGCTAGGTGTTGGATGCTGGTGGTGGGTATGGTTTGACCCAAAGAAAAATAAAAGTGCTCTCCCAGTTTTCAGGAGCTCATGGTCTTAGGAGGGGAACAAACCTTAAGATCTTAGCTATGAGAAGAGTTCCAAATTCTTGGTTTCCTGGAAGTGAGTTGGGAGGATAATTTAGCTTAATGCTTAAAGTGGAGGTACTTCAATGAGGGAAGATAGACCAGGTAGCTACTCTGGGAAAGAGGTTTAAGGAAGGAAGATGGAACATGTGTAGCTGCATAATCAAGGGAAGAAGTGGCATAAGACTATTGCTGTTTTTAATCCCAGAGATTGAAAAGGAAAGCAGTCAGACTTCTGAGGTAATCTTTGGGATTGGAAACAAATATGTGGTTGTGGGTCTGGAAGAGATGGGACTCTGTACCAGCCTGGGCACGGAGCCTGTGGGGCAGAAGGACTTTGGAAGGGCCTGTTGAGTTTGTGCCTGGCAGATCTGGCAGCCTGGGTGGAGTGTGGTGTCAAGAGAGCAGTGCTGCTGACAGCTTTCCCTTCTTTCCAGAAGCCATGCCAACCTAGGACACTTTCTTATGCTTGGGTTGGAAATTAGGTGACCCTACTAGTGGGTTTGTTTAAACCTAGTGTTCTCAGATGATGCAGGGTAAGGATAAGAAGGAGAAAATGAAGCCAGTATAAGATTCTTGAGTTAGTTTTATTCATATCTGGTGAAATTAGAGACAGGATCTCGTTTGTACCCAAAATTTTATAAGCATTTCAAACTAACGCCATTTTATAGATTAGGAATGGAATGTGATGTGCTCAGTGTCACATGACGAATAAGTCACCATGCTGAGATTTCAGTAGCTGTAACCAGATAACTTAGATGGTCTCCTTTCTTATCTATTACATTCCTTCTTTTTTATATCCACGCCATGTTGAAATTCTGTCCTTTTCTTTGTACCCTTATCTCACTATTGTCTCCCATATGGTTTTAGGAATCTTTCTTGTTGCAGGTGACAGAAACCCAACTTAAAGTGAAAGAAAGTAAACTCGCTTAGTCATGTCTGACTCTTTGCGACCCCACGGACTGTAGCCCACCAGACTCCTTCATACATGGGATTTTCCAGGCAAGAATACTGGAGTGGGTTGCCTTTTCCTTCTCCAGGGGATTTTCCCAACCCAGGGATTGAACCCAGGTCTCCTGCATTGTAGGCAGATGCTTTACTGTCTGAGCCACCAAGGAAGTCACTATAAAGTAAAATTTGCTACATGGAATTTGCTATATGGATGTGTGGGTTACTTCACATACTCTGAGAGTAAGAATGTGGCTAAGCCTCAGAAACATTGTCTCAGTCGTCCGTGACCAGGCAGACTCATGCTATACTAACATGGTGGCTCTGACGCTTAAGATGAAGCCCAGGCTAGGGAAGGGGGAGTGGTTGCTGAGGCAATGGTTCCCATAAGAAGGTGTCTTCTTTGGAAGGCAAATATTTATTACAGCTAGCCACAATTTTGTATTTATTATTGCATATGCCTCACTTACAAAATGATTCAGTAAGGCCAATAATAATAATAATGTTTTATAAGACTATACAGATATTCTTCAACTTCCTTTGGCAGCTCAGATAGTAGAGAATCTCCCTGAAATACAGGAGACACAGGTTTGATCCCTGGGTCCAGAAGATCCTCTGGAGTAGGAAATGGCAACCCATTCCAGTATTCTTGCCTGAAGAATTCCATGGACAGAAGAGTCTGGCGGGCTGCAGTCCATAGGGTCGAAAAGAGTCAGACACAACTGAGTCAACTAACCCTATAATGGGGTTTGTCCCAATAAATCCATCAAAAATTGAAAATATGTGTGTTGAAATGTATTAAATATACCTAAACTACTGAACCTCATAAGCTGGCCTACTTTAAATATGATCAGAACACATACATTAGCCCACAGTTGGGCAAAATCATTGAACATAACCATGTGTAATTAAATGTGGAACATCTCACGTAATTTTTTGAATACTTACCAAAAGTGAAAAACAGAATGGTTATGTGGGAACAGAATGGTTGTAAGGCTATCAGTGGTTTGCCCTCCTAACCACATGAATGACAGGGAGCTTCAGCTTGCTGCCACTGCCCAGCATCATGAAAATTTATCGTGCTATACTTTGCTAGCCCAGGAAAAGACCAAAATTCAAGGTACAGTTTCTACTGAGTGTGTATTGCTTTGGCACCATCATAAAGTAAAAAACTGTAAGTCCAATCATAAATCAGGGACCATCTGTGTACATTGTGGGCATGTGGGCTAAGTCACCACAGTTGTGTCCAACTCTTTGTGACATTTTGGACTGTAGTCCACCAGGCTCCTCTCTCCATGGGATCCTTCAGGCAAGAATACTGGAATGAGTGCCATGCCCTCCTCCAAGGCATCTTCCCAACCCAGGAATCAAACCTGTGTCTCTTATGTCTCCTGCGTTGGCAGGCAAGTTCTTCACCACTAACACCACCTGGGAAGCCCCTTTGTACCTTGTCATTGTCAGCTGCCAAGTTGTGTCTGACTCCTTTTAATTCCATGGACTGCAGCACGCCAGTCTTCCCTGTCCCTCACTGTCTCCCGGAGTTTGCTCAAATTCATGTCTATTGAGTCAGTGATGCTATCTAACCATCTCATCCTCTGCCACCTCCTTCTCCTTTTGCCTTCAATCTTTTCTAGCATCAGGGTCTTTTCTAATGAGTCTTCACATCACATGGCAAAAATATTTGAGCTTCAGCTTCAGCATCAGTCTTTCCAATGAATATTCAGGGCTGATTTCTTTTAGGATTGACTGGTTTTATCTCCTTGTAGTCCAAAGGACTCTCCAGCACCACAATTTGAAGACATCAGTTCTTTGCCGCTTAGCCTTCCTTATGATCCAGCTTTCATATCCATACACTACTACTGGAAATACCATAGCTTTGACTAGACAGACTTTTGTCAGCAAAGTGATGTTTCTGCTTTTTAATATGCTGTCTAGGTTTGTCATAGCTTTTCTTCCAAGGAGCAAGTGTCTTTTAATTTCAGGGCTGCAGTCACCATCTGTAGTGATTTTGGAGCCCAAGAGAATAAAATCTGTCACTGCTTCCACTTTTCCCTTCTATTTGCCATGAAGTGATGGAACTGGATGCCATGATCATAGTTTTTTGAATGTTGAGTTTTAAGCCAGCCATTTCACTTTCCTCTTTCACCCTCATCAAGAGGCTCTTTAGTTCCTCTTTGCTTTCTGCCATTAGAGTGGTATCATACATGATCTAATAGGGACTATAGCCCACCAGGCCCCTCTGTCCATGGGATTTTTCCAGGCAAAAATACTGGAGTGCATTGCCATTTCCTTTTCCAGGAGATCTTCCTGACCCAGGGATTGAACCCCAGCATCCTGCATTGGCAGGAGGATTCTTTACTCCTAACACCACCTGGAATTTTCACACTTGGACAGCTGATCATCTGATGGACCTGTAATGTTTCCATTTCTCCTTTGGTTGGGAGAAGGGCCATTCACCATGCTTCTCTTTTCTTTTCATTTCCTATTAGCATCTCTATTTCCCTACATACTTTTCAACATTCAAGCCAGATGCCAATTGTCTGTGTGAAGACACATGGCTTCTCAAATAAACCAGGATGCCAAATGTATGTGTAATATTTGACCATATGTGAATGTTCCAGTAAATTCCTGGGGACTTATGTTCCAATGTCATCACTGAACAACAGGAAGACTGTAAATTCCATCACCTAACCAGAAGACTCACATATTCCTCATATTTATAAGTTTTCAATAGATATAATGGACTTTAAATTTGACTTTTTAGTATGATAGAGATTTTGTATGCTTTCTCCAGGGAAGCAATAACAGTCTGCAAAAGTATAGGTTGATGGGACCTCATCAGGTTATTGCTGTCATTTTTCATTATAGCAATTGGTTATTGTGGAGAAGCTTACAAGCAAAGAACTTTTCTCAAGATGAATCCTGAAAGAAAAGAAGTATGTATAAGTGGTAGGCAGCAGATATGTTACCAAAAAAAAAAAAAAAAAGTTGAACTACCTGTACTTAACTGGGCTGGGTAAATTCCCCTGAGGCTGGACAGGGTGGTCTTAAATTTTGGAACTTCAAGCAGATGTGAATGATATATTGGCATTTGCCATGGGCAATTGCCATCTACCTCTACAAGGATTAGATCAGGTGCTGCTGCAGCTACTGACTTTCAACACCTCCTGAAAGGAGTTCAGGATGTAGAGCAGAAATGAGGCACTCTGTGCTCTAGGAAAAACTGGCAGAAAAGGTCTTCAGATAGATATTTTCAGGAGCCCAGTTCTTGTATCTCCTGATATCTAGAAAAGCACTAAACTCCTTCATGGTGACATCCATTCCTCGTGACTAGCATTAACTGCCACAGGACTAGCAGAAACCTTCTTAAAAAAAATATATGTCCTTGATTGCATGTGCTCCCCCTTCACCAAAATCACATATATGCTGACCTTCCTCCTACCTCTTCATAGCAGTTTCTTAGAGCTATCTGAAACGCTGTCTCCCAGGCTAGAGTCCTCATTTTACCCCAAATAAAACTTAACTCAGAACTCTCACATTGTACATTTTTCTTTAAGTTGGCACAAAATATTTCAAAAAACAGGATAGAGGCTAGAATTTTAAGAAATCTGTCTATATCCCTAGCCCTCTTCCAGGTCCCAAGATTTCTGGCCTAATCAAACATTAGAGAAAACAAAAACACAAAACAAAGTCACTTTAGGAGAATTTATTACATGCAAAGTTTTTTGGGGACCTGGTAGGACACCACCCTTATGGCAGAAGGTGAAGGGAACTAAAAAGTCTCTTGATGAAAGTGAAAGAGGAGAGTGAAAAAGTTGGCTTAAAGCCCAACATTCAGAAAATGAAGATCATGGCATCGGGTCCCATCACTTCATGGGAAATAGATGGGGAAACAGTGGAAACAGTGTCAGACTTTATCTTTTTGGGCTCCAAAATCACTGCAGATGGTGACTGCAACCATGAAATTAAAAGATGCTTACTCCTTGGAAGGAAAGTTATGACCAACCTAGATAGCATATTCAAAAGCATAGACATTACTTTGCCAACAAAGGTCCGTCTAGTCAAGGCTATGGTTTTTCCAGTGGTCATGTATGGATGTGAGGGTTGAACTGTGAAGAAAGCTGAGCACTGAAGAATTGATGCTTTTGAACTACGGTGTTGGAGAAGACTCTTGAGAGCCCCTTGGACTGCAAGGAGATCCAACAGGTCCATCCTGAAGGACATCAGCCCTGGGATTTCTTTGGAAGGACTGACGCTGAAGCTGAAACTCCAGTACTTTGGCCACCTCATGTGAAGAGTTGACTCATTGGAAAAGACCTTGATGCTGGGAGGGATTGGGGGCAGGAGGAGAAGGGGACGACAGAGGATGAGATGGCTGGATGGCATCACCGACTCGATGCACATGAGTTTTGAGTGAACTCCGGGAGATGGTGAGGGATAGGGAGGCCTAGCATGCTGCAATTCATGGGGTCGCAAAGGGTCAGATGTGACTGAGCGACTGAATTGAACTGAAGAGCTAAGAAGATGAAATAGACTGGCCTTTCTCCTTGACTCATAGCAGAAGTTGAAGAGGAACTAAAGAGCTTGTTGATGGTGAAAGAGGAGTGTGAAAAACCTGGCTTAAAACTCAACATTAAAAAAAAGTGAGACCATGGCATCCAGTCCCATCACTTCATGGCATATAGATGGGGAAACAGTGGAGACCATGAAAGACTTTATTTTCTTGGGCTCCAAAATCACTGCAGATGGTGACTGCTGCCAGGAAATTAAAAGACATTGCTCCTTGGAAGAAAAGTTATGACAAACCAAGACAGTATATTAAAAAGTGAAGACATTACTTTGCCAACAAAGGTCCATGTAGTGAAAGCTATGGTTTTTCCAGTAGTCAGGTGTGATTGTGAGAGTTGGACCATTAAGAAGGCTGAGTGCCAAAGAATTGATACTTTCAACTGTGATGTTGGAGAAGGCTCTTAAAGTCCTTTGGATAGCAAGGAGATCAAACCAGTCAACCCTGAAGGAAATCAATCCTGAATATTCATTGAAAGGACTAATACCGAAGCTGAAGCTCCAATACTTTTGCTACCTGATGCAAAGAGCTGACTCACTGGAAAAAACCTGATGCTGGGAAAGACTGAAGGCAGGAGGAGAATGGACGACAAAGAATGAGATGGTTGGATGTTATCATGACTCAATGGACATGAGTTTGAGCAAGCTGTAGGATATGGTGAAGAAGAGGGAAGCTTGGAATGCTATGGTCTGTAGGGTCACAAAGAGTCAGACATGAATGAGCAGCTGAACAACAGCAACAACATCCTTGAGTCACTCATAGTTTGGTACAGGGAATCTGCATTGCCATCATAGTGTCTAACAACACAAGGCCAGAAGCCAGAGTAGACTGCAACATTTCTTTGAAATAGCCCCAGCATGGAGAGAGAGGCTGAGATTCTTAGCTTGCTTCTGAGCTGTTAAAAGTCAAAGTGTTAGTCACTCAATCATGTCTCACTCTTTGTGATCTCATAGACTGTAGCCTGCCATGCTCCTCTGTCCATGGGATTTCCTAGGCAAGAGTACTGGAGGGGTTGCCATTCCCTTCTCCAGGGAATCTTCTCAACCCAGAGATTGACCTGGGTCTCCTGCATTGCAGGCAGATTCTTTACCACCTGAGGTACCAGGGAAACACCTATAGGATGGTAAAGGATATGGTGGTAAAGATGAAAGGAGCTGTTAAAGGATATGGTGAAAAGGGAGCTCTCTTTCCTAGCACGTATTAAGTTCTATTAATAATAAAAGAGCAAGCATTTATCAGGTGCTTAGATGTGCTAAGCTCCACCCATCAATAGAAAACAGGATTAAAGATTTACTGAGCATATCCCCACCCATCAGAACAAGACCCAGTTTCCCCCTTAGACAGTCTCTCCAATCAGGAAGCTTCCATAAGCCTCTTACCCTTCTCCATCAGAGGGCAGACAGACTGAAAACCACAATTACAGAAAACTAGCCAATCTGATCACATGAGTCACAGCCTTGTCTAACTCAATGAAACTATGAGCCATGCTGTGTAGGGCCACCCAAGACAGACAGGTCATGGTGGAGAGTTCTGACAAAATGTGGTCCACTAGAGAAGGGAATGGAACACCACTTCAGTATTCTTGCCTTGAGAACCCCATGAACAGTATGAAAAGGCTAAAAGATAGGACACTGAAAGATGAACTCCCCAAGTCGGAAGGTGCCCAATGTGCTACTGGAGATCAGTGGAGAAATAACTCCAGAAAGAATGAAGAGATGGAGCTAAAGCAAAAACAACACCTAGTTGTGGATGTGACTGGTGATGGAAGCAAGGTCCAATGCTGTAAAGAGCAATATTGCCTAGGAACCTGGAATGTCAGGTCCATGAATCAAGGCAAATTGGAAGTCGTCAAACAGGAGATGGCAAGAGTATATGTGGACATTTTAGGCATCAGCGAATTAAAATGGACTGGAACAGGTGAATTTAATTCAGATGACCATTATATCTACTACTGTGGGCAAGAATCCCATAGAAGAAATGGAGTGGCCATCACAGTCAATAAAAGAGTCCGAAATGCAGTACTTGGATGCAATCTCAAAAACGACAGAATGCTCTCTGTTTATTTCCAAGGCAAACCATTCAATATCATGGTAATCCACATCTATGCCCCGACCAGTGATGCTGAAGAAGCTGAAGTTGAATGGTTCTATGAAGACCTCTAAGATCTTCTAGAACCAACACCCAAAAAAGATGTCCTTTTCATTATACTGGAATGCAAAAGTAGGAAGTCAAGAAACACCTGGAATAATAGGCAAATTTGGCCTTGGAGTACAGAATGAAGCAGGGCAAAGGCTAATAGGGTTTTGCCAAGAGAATGGACTGGTCATAGCAAACACCCTCTTCAACAACACAAGAGAAGACTGTACATGTGGACATCACCAGGTGGTCAATACCAAAATCAGATTGATTATATTCTTTGCAGCCAAAGATGGAGAAGCTCTATACAGTCAGCAAAATCAAGACCAGGAGCTGACTGTGGCCCAGATCATGGACTCCTTATTGCAAAATTCAGACTTAAATTTAAGAAAGCTGGCAAAATTACTAGACCATTCAGGTATGACCTAAGTCAAATCCCTTATGATTATACAGTAGAAGTGACAAATAGATTCAAGGGATTAGATCTGATAGACAGAGTGCCTGATGAACTATTGATGGAGGTTTGTGACATTGTTCAGGAGACAGGGATCAAGACCATCCCCAAGGAGAAGAAATGCAAAAAAGCAAAATGGCTGTCTGGGGAGGCCTTACAAATAGCTGAGAAAAGAAGAGAAGTAAAAAGCAAAGGAGAAAAGGGAAGATATACCCATTTGAATGCAGGGTTCCAAAGAAAAGCAAGGAGAGGTAAAGCCTTCCTCGGTGATCAGTGCAAAGAAATAGAGGAAAACAATAGAATGGGAAAGACTAGAGATCTCTTCAAGAAAATTAGAGATACCAAGGGAACATTTCATGCAAAGATGGGCTAGGTAAAGGACAGAAATGGTATGGACCTAACAGAAGCAGAAGATACTAAGAAGAGGTGACAAGAATACACAGAAGAACTGTACAAAAAAGATCTTCACAACCCAGATAATCATGATGGTGTGATCACTCACCTAGAGCCAGACATCCTGGAATGTGAAGTCATGTGGGCCTTAGGAAGCATCACTATGAACAAAGCTAGTGGAGGTGATGGAATTCCAGTTGAGCTATTTCAAATCCTAAAAGATAATGCTATGAAAGTGCTGCACTCAATAGCCCAGCAAATTTAGAAAACTCAGCAGTGGCCACAGGACTAGAAACTGTCAGTTTTCATTCCAATCCCAAAGAAAGGCAATGCCAAAGAATGCTCAAACTACTGCACAATTGGACTCATCTCATATACTACTGAAGTAATGCTCAAAATCCTCCAAGCCAAGCTTCAACAGTACATGAACATGAACTTTCAGATGTTCAAGCTGAATTTAGAAAAGGCAGAGGAACCAGAGATCAAAATTGCCAATATCCGTTGGGTCCTCAAAAAAGCAAAAAAGTTCCAGAAAAACATCTATTTCTGCTTTATTGACTGTGCCAAAGCCTTTGTTGACTATGCCAAAGCCTTTGACTATGTGGACCACAATAAACTCTGGAAAATTCTGAAAGAGATGGGAATACCAGACCACCTTACCTGCCTCTTGAGAAATCTGTATGTGGGTCAAGAAGCAGCAATTAGAACTGGACATGGAAAAACAGACTGGTTCCAAATTGGGACCGGAGTACATCAAGGCTGTATTTTGTCGTCCTGCTTATTCAACTCATATGCAGAGTACATCATGAGAAATACTGGGCTGGATGAAGCACAAGCTGGAATCAAGATTTCTGTGAGAAATATCAGTAACCTCAGATTTGCAGATGACACCACCCTTATGGCAGAAAGCAAAGAAGAACTAAAGAGCCTCTTGATGAAAGTGAAAGAGGAGAGTGAAAAAGCTGGCTTAAAGCTCAAGATTCAGAAAAGTAAGATCATGGCATCTGGTCCCATCACTTCATGGCAAATAGATGGAAACAGTGACAGACTTTATATTTTTGGGCTCCAAAATCACTGCAGATGGTGACTACAGACATGAAATTAAAAGACGCTTACTCCTTGGAAGGAAATCTATGACTAACCTAGACGGTATATTAAAAAGCAGAGACATTACTTTGTCAACAAAGGTCCGTCTAGTCAAGGCTGTATTTTTTCCAGTAGTTATGTATGGGTGTGAGAGTTGGACTATAAAGGAAGCTGAGCGCTGAAGCATTGATGCTTTTGAACTGTGGTGTTGGAGAAGACTCTTGAGAGTCCCTTGGACAGCAAGGAGATCCGACAGGTCCATCCTGAAGGAAATCAGCCCTGAAAATTCATTTGAAAGAGTGATGTTGAAGCTGAAACTCTAATACTTTGGCCACATGATGCAAAGAACGGACTCATTGGAAAAGACCCTGATACTGGGAAAGATTGAAGGCGGGAGGAGAAGGGGACAACAGAGGATGAGATGGTTGGATGGCATCACCGACTCAATGGACATGGGTTTGAGTAAACTCTGGGAGTTGGTGATGGACAGGGAAGCCTGGCATGCTGCATTCCATGGGGTCGCAAAGTATCGAACATGACTGAGCGACTGAACTGAACTGAACTAGATGAGCTAAGCACTTTAATTCTTTTTATCATTTGACTTTCAAATGAAAATGAAATTTGGAGAGATATCATTCTTATACCTATAGTACAGTGAGGGAAACTTAGTTTTGAAGATAAACTAACTTGTCAAGGTCATATAGTCTCATAAAATTGTTAATCCCATAGAATATTGAATTTTCATTCTACAGAGATTGAGATTTAGATTCTCTAAAAGAGGGCTTCCCAGGTGGTGCTAGTGGTAAAGAACCTGCCTGCTAATGCAGGAGATGTAAGATACATGGATTTGATCCCTGGATCGGAAGATCCCCTGGAGGAGGGCATGGCAGCCCACTCCAGTATTCTTGCCTGGAGAATCCCATGGACAGAGGAGTCTTGTGGGCTGTAGTCGATAGGGTCACACAGAGGCAGACATGACTGACGTGACAGGCAAACCAAGGAGGTGTACTTCATGTTACAAAGTTGTTCCATTTCCGTCTCTGCTGAAACAAACCCTGTCATCCTGCAAAAACTGTGGGATGGGCTCAGATTCCATCAGAAATTCTTTCTGAGACTCAGTGAGCTCTGTTTCCAAAGTGTGCCTAGAGCACTTTAGCATACCTCAGTTATTTGACAACTAATTATGAACAGCTCTAAACTAACTCTCACTTATCACACGGTATTGTTTAGCCTCGTTTAATCTTTCTATCTAAATTGTAAACTTTTTGAATGTTGGAAGCTTTGTCTTAGGAATGATAAAAACAAGTCTCCTACAGTATCCACCACAGTGTACATTGTAATCAGTTTTGTATTTATTCGATTTAGAGTTGTACTCATTTATTGCTGCTTAACAAATTACCACAAACATTGTGCTTAAAAGCAACACATATGTTGTCTTTCAATTTCTGTCGAAAGCTGGACACATCTTGACTGGGTTCTTTGTAAAGTTGCAAGTTAGGTGTCAGCTGCATCTCAGTTCTCATCTGGAGTCTTGAATGTGTGAGTGCTGTCACTCAGTCCTGTCCGACTCTTTGCTACCCCTTGGACTGTAGCCCACCAGGCTCTTCTTTTCATGAGATTTCCCAGACAAGAACACTGGAGTGGATTGCCATGCCCTTCTTCAGGGGATCTTCCTGACCCAGGGATCAAATCTGCATCTCTTATGTCTCCCGCATTGGAGGCAGGCTCTCCACCACTAGCATCCCCTGGAAGTCTTGAATGGTGATGATTGTTTCCAAGCTCACTCAGGTTATTGGCAGAAGTCATTTCCTTGTGTTTGTAAGACTGAGGTCTCTAGCTGCTTTTTGGCTATCAGATGGAGCCACTCTCTGCTCCTATAGGCTGCCCCAGTTCCATGCTACATGGTTCTCATCCATAGACTGTCTTCCAAAGTCACAGTTTTGTTCTTTAAAATCAGCAACTGAGAGTCTCTGGTGTGAGTCTGTTAGTAAGATGGAGTCTTGTGTGTGAAAGTGAAAGTTGCTCAGTTGTGTCCGACTCTTTGCGATCCTATGGACTATACAGTTCATGGAATTCTCCAGGCCAGAATACTGGAGTGGGTAGCTGCTCCCTTTTCCAGGGGTTTTTCCCAACCCAGGGATTGAACCAAGGTCTCCTGCACTGCGGCAGATTCTTTACAAGCTGAGCCACAAGGGAGACCCAGATGGAGTCTTAGATAGTGTAACATCCCATTGCCTTTGCCACATTTTATTGGCTAGAAGCAAGTCACACATCCTGTGCACTCTCAAGGGGATAGAATTATACAAGAGCTTTAACAGCAAGAGTTGAGGATCGTGAGAAGACCATGTTAGTGTCTGTGTACTACAGAAGTGAAAGTAGGAAATGCACAAATATTTGAAACTTTATCAAATTTATTTAGCAAATCAATAATAGTACTTGAGATATAATTCAGAAATCTGATTCTAATCTTCTTGTTTTAACTATTAAGTCATAGCCATCAACAGATTTCCCAGGTGGTACAGTAGTAAAGAATCTGCCTTCCAATGCAGAAGATGTAAGAGATGTGAGTTTGATCCCTGTGTTGGGGGGAATCCCCTGCAGTAGGAAATGGCAACTCACTCCAGTATTCTTCCTAGAAAATTCCTTGGACAGAGGAGCCTGATGGGCTGCAGTCTATGGGATTGCAGAGTTGGACATGACTGAGTGACTGAGCATGCACACACTGGTGGGGGGTGGAGGTCAGATTGTGGCTCATTGAGCCCATTCCTGGCTCAGAGGACTAGAATTTGGCAGCATCTGTAGGCAGAGGGAAGGTTCCTAATATATTCCTTGTGAAAGACCTTGCTGAAGGGGGAGAGTCAGAACTATCTCCAGAAATCTAGGCTCTGATTCCATGTTCATCAAATCTGTCAGATACAATACATATTTGCTATTTGCATTTTGTTTTTCTTTGAATATAAGGCATATTTTCTTAATTATTTCTAATAAGACTTCTGTTTTTCCATCTTCCTATCTCCTCTTCTCCTTTTCTTTAGACACTTAAGCTTTCATTAAAATCCTTGGATTTCTGTCCACTTATTCTTTTTGCATTGAAAATCTAATGATACAAAGATATAATCCTATCAATTGAACAAATTGTATCAGATATGCTTTTTTTTTTTTTTTGCAATTTTCTTATTTATTTTACAACTTCCTATATCTTTTAAAGCAACACATGTTTTATAGGGTCTTTCTCTCATGACTCATTTTTGGAGCTGGTCCAAGAAGGAGTTATTCTCCAGACGTGCCACCATTGACCCTCATTTCAAGTTACATTTTTAATTTATTTTTTTAAAGATATTTCATTCACAGAATCCCCACTGAGCTTTTTATTGTACAAAATTAGGGCCTGTAAATCATCCCTCTCAGAAAACTATAAATTTTATACAATTGAAACATTCCATGGACTGAGCTTGGCACTTTGATGAAATCACTCCTTTGCTTCTCATAATTTATGAGCTTCCCCCATTCTCCTCCCTTTGGCTCCATCATCACCTTGGCCCTCCCTGCAAGATTGGGGGGTGGTATTGTGCCTTTAAATTGTTCACTGGGGTTTACTGAGTATAATTTTTGAGTGAATTCACATGAACCTACAATATTACAACCTATCCAAAATTATGAATAATAAAACTTTTCATTTTTCTTCTGGCAGGCAGAAGGGACATGGGTTGATCACAAGGGCGGTGGCTCACACGATGCACTGGGGAAGGAAAATGTCCCCAGAGCCAGATGATATGGGATCTGCTAGTGGCTTACTGAGACCCAGACTTCAGTTTCCTCAGAAACTGGTGGATCCAGATGGATGATATTTAAGGTTCCATTTAGCTCTCACTCATTCTGATTCTATGGCTTGAAGATGGTTCTTGGCATGTGGCTTCTTTTAAAAGGTAGTTAAGAAACCCAACAAGATATATTGCTAAGGTTTGATGTGCTATTTTGGATGTGGGTGGTTAACTCTAATTTTTTTAGGGCAAAGGAGAATAGCACAATGGTAGTAAAGAACAGCATACTCCTGATTTTCATCTGTTGGGTTTGCATTAGATTGTGAGATCTCAGAAACCAGAGGCTGTGTCTTATTTAACTTAGAAACCCTGGCTTTTAGTGTTGAATTTGCTTCCTGGGCTTCCTTCAATGATAAAAGCATTGAATGAACACAGAGAATCCAAAGGTATGTTGCCTCCATAAATTCAAGTGCCTGGAACGGTGCCAGACACATAGTAGGTACTTGATACTTATTTGTTGAATTTCCAACAAATGGGCTACTTGCCAACACTGGAATGTTGGAATTTCCCTGTGGCCATTCCTGATCTAGTTGGAATCTTTGTTTTTTTTTTTATATCTTAGTGTTTTTCCTCACTAGAACTCCAGATGAGTCTTCTAAGAAACTGCTAGCTTTATGGCATCACTAGTACTCAGAGTCCTGGAAGGAATTTTGTTGCTGAAAATCAGGACAGAATCAGAAGATAGAAGTGATATGGCAGAGTGGCTGAACTCCACCTTTGGAGTGAGACCTGGGCATATGTCTTAACAGCACTGTGACCTTGGGTGTAATATCCTCTCTGCTAAGCTCCACTCTCTCTATCTGTAAAACGGGGGCTATGTGTCATAGAATATATATATAGAAAGGGGGTGATCATAATTGTATCAGTACTGATGTCTTAGGATAGAAGACCTCATTCAAACAGATCATCTATGTCAAGTGCTTAGCCTAGTGCTCAAATAGAGTAAATAGTCAATAAATGTGGGCTATTTATGACCAACCTAGACAGGACATTAAAAAGCAGAGACATTACTTTGCCAATAAAGGTCCATCTAGTCAAAGCTATGGTTTTTCCAGTAGTCATGTATGGATGTGAGAGTTGGACTATAAAGAAAGCTGAGTGCCAAAGAATTGATGCATTTGAACTGTGGTGTTAGAGAAGACTCTTGAGAAGTCCCTTGGACAGCAAGGAGATCCAACAAGTAATCCTGAGGAAAATCAATCCTGAATATTCATTGGAAGGACTGATGTTGAAGCTGAAACTCCAATACTTTGGCCACATGATACAAAGAACAGACTCATTGGAAAAGACCCTGATGCTGGGAAAGATTGAAGGCGGGAGGAGAAGGGGACAACAGAGGATGAGATGGTTGGATGGCATCACCGACTCAATGGCATCACCAAACATGAGTTTGGGTAAACTCTAGGAGTTGGTGATGGACAGGGAAGCCTGGCATGCTGCGGTTTATGGGGTCGCAAAGAGTTGGACATGACTGAACGACTGAACTGATGACTTATTTTTCATTATTATTAGTAGTATTAGGGTATACATCAGTAATTGCTATAGTTTTTACTTTTGTGTTGAAATTCAGACTCTTTTGTGGCAAGGTAACTATTGTCCTAAGTAAAAATTATTGCAATTTTAATTTAACCATTTGTTTAGCTTTTCAGGGCATCCTTGCAGGAAAAGAAAAGAGTATCACTAATACTCACTAAAAGAACCTCATCATTTTGGATGAAGAGTGTTGCTTTGATTTCTTGTTATTCTGAAATGTAATTTTTGTGATTCCAAACTTTTAAGAAAAAAAGAATACGCTGCTGTATAGAAAGCGTCTGGTATCTCTTTTTCCCCACAAGATGGAAATTTATTTTCCCAGTAGTTGTCTGTTATGACTTTTCCTACAAGCAATTACAACACACTACTATGTAAGGAAAAACATTACTTAGGGTCAAGAATGCAAACCAGTTTGAAATACTACTTGAAAAGCAAGGTGAAGCCAATTTCCTTTTCTTTGACCTGCTTGCAGGATACCCTGACAAGGTATGAGCTAGAATATGTGTCTTGGAAATATTTACCTCTTAAATATTAAGAATATAAATAAGCAGTAGAGTTTGGGGTGACAGTAGATCTAAAGCGATAGCCACCCAGTCCTTGCTGGTCAAGTATGGCTCACCTAATAACGTTTCAGCCCTAAATCACTTCCCTGCAGGCAGGTCTGCAGCTGAGGGGGTTGCACAAAAACATTCCTTCAGGACCATTTAAAAAGGCTGAATAAGCAAGTATCCCATGTGACAACACTTAGAATGTCTAAGAGGCAGTTCAGGTACACATATTATTGCCCATGGCTCCAGGCCCAATAACCTTTTCCTCATAGCGATAGATTCCCTGGACAGAAAACAAATCTCTTTCCAACTCAGAGAACTTTATCAGATTTATCTCTCATTGTCAGATCAGCATGTAGGACACAAATGGAGTCTGCAGTGTGATTCAAATTAGAGGCACAGCAATTTACAGTGCTCACTGGTTTCTTGTAAACCTCATTAAGGTTCGGCATGGGGTGCCAAGGAGCCATAAAGAATCACCACGTTGGACATTTATATCTGCTTGGTCTCGTATTCTATATCCTCAACACAGCTTATATAATGGCAGCCAAAGCATCTTGTGAGCAGGAAATGAGAAAGTTACACATGTTTTTGTCTCATAATCAAATATTCTTCCCTATCTTTTTAAAGTCTCCCCCTGGGAGGCAAAGTACTGCTTTTTTTTGGGTTTCATTTTTCCTTAAGCTGTTGCCTGTAATTTCCACTTTGTTTTAGATTTGTCACAGCTTTACAATGGAATTAAGTTGCTTATTTATGCTCATGTCTTCTATTATTTTGGATTTGGGGCATTTCTTTCTTCAGTCATGGTTCTATAGTTGATTGAATTCATATTCCCTTTTGATTCTAGCCCGTGGTGTCCTAATGATATGAACACATTCTGGGTTGCACGAATTTTTCATTTATTAGAGTCAAGTTTTCTTATTTCTTTTAAGGTACTTCATTTATTTAACCTAATAAGACAAGCAGGAGACTTTTGTTGAACACTTATATGTGGCAGGCATCTTACATTTTAATCTTATTTAATCATAACAACCTCATGAGGTAAGAACTAGTATCACCTTCATTTTAGAGATTAAAAAAAAATTGTTTTCCCAGACACACTTCAATTAAACAGAAGAGCCAGAAATAGCATCTTAACATTCTGCTCTATCCACTTCACTGCACGCCATCTCTGACACTATAGTTCATTAAATACAGTGCCTTAGAAAGCATGAGTATAACGCACAAGATAGGAGGAAGATGCGAAGAAAGAGTATTAGGTGTCGCAAGAAATATAACATGGAGTTTTACCAACGTGAGAGAATCTTAGTCACACAATTGGCTCTTGTTAAATTGTCTTCTCAGGTACGTTGTTAGTGCGCAGTGATGTGAGTGGGTCACTCACACATTCTGATCACAAGATGAAGACAAAGTTCTTCTAGAGATTGTATATTTCTTGGTACTTTTTTATTTTGAAATAATTTTAGACTCTTAAAAAATTATAATAAAAGTACAAAGAACATTTTCCTTCACTCAGTCTTCTCCAATTATTAATATTTTATATTTGTTTTTATCATTTTCTCTCTATAGATACTTAATATTATTTTATGAATCATTACAAATAGGTTATGGACACAATGTCCCTATATCTTAACTATTTTGGTGTACACTTTTTTAAGAATAGGTAAATTTTGTTACATTACCACATTATAATGGTTACCCTTTGGAAATTAACACTGATTCACTGCTAATGTTTACAGATATAATTTATATTTCACCAGTTGTACCGATAAAAATATTTGGAGGAGGTGTTCCGAGACCAATCTAGGATCACATGATGCATTTAGTTGTCATGTCTCTTTAGTCTCTTTTAGCCTGGAAAATTTCTTTGTCTTTTTCCATTTTAACATTTAAAAAAAAGTTCAGGTCAGCTGTTGTGTAAACTCTCTTTCAACTTGAGTTTGATGTTTCCTGATGATTGGATTGATATTATACACTTTGGGCAGGAATAACATGGAAGCAATGTTGTGTTCTTCTCAGTCCATCATGTCAGGAGGCACATGATACTAATTTATCCCATTACTGTTGATATTAGTAGGTTTCTTTAGTGTAAAGTTGCCATTTTTCAAAGGATTAAATTTAAATTTGATTTAGATGCCAGTTTCCTGGGAACTTGTTTCAAAGAAGGTCCATTACCTGAACCAACTTTGAATATTCTGAGAAAGCTAGCTTGCCAATCTCTAAGTCTTAGGAACATGCTGTGAAAACCGGTGATTCAGCTGAGATATTCCTTGAGAAAAAATTAACCTAAATCTCATCTCCTGTCTTCAGAATCTCATGTTGTGATTCTGTTTGAACTTAAGAAAGTATCTTGATATTTGGCAAATCTTTAATAGATAGATGAATTAGCAAAATATTTCTATGTCAAAACAAAATATGACTTTTACCATAGATTCAGGTTATGGCTGAGCAGAGTAATTTCTGAGCAGTTGCTCTTGGGGTGGGAATGGAGGGTGTGGCCAATCAGCTCTGAGCTCTTGTTACACAAGAAAGTAGATGCCCAACTTGTTGCAGCAAAATTAGACCAAGTGGGAAGGGCTGCCATCTGAAATCACAACCTTTCCTGGAATGGAGGAAGCTGCTTGTCAGAACATCATCTCCTGTAGAAGACAATAAGGGATCATGTCCAGAACAGCAGGCAGTTGCATCCACCAGCACCCCATGTGTGTGCATGTGCTTGTATGTGTCATGGAGAAATGAAGAAGGGAAATGAATGAATGTGTAATAGGGGTGGCACAGATAGAGACGATAATTAAAGGAGGAAAGACAGGTAAAAATTCAAGTGTCAGGGCTTGGGGAATTAAGCAGATGCACAGATTGCTACTCTAGCACAGGGAAACAAATCAGAGGATTATAGGATTGAGCTACAAGCCCAAGTCTGGGCTGGTACCAAGTATGACTCAAAGGAGACTTCTGTCAGAGAGTTAGAGAATCAGTGAAACTTTTAGCCTAAAGTCTGGTCTGGTCTTAGAGACTGAGCAGGACACAGGTCTGAGGACCAAGTGTGATGGCTTTGCTGTTAAAGATCTGAGACTCATAATCAGCATTTAGGCAATCAGTGTGAGCAGCTATACTGACCTCATACAAGCTACACTCACCTTGGCGTTGCATCATTATTGGGTGGGGTAAGGATTTTTTTTTGGCATTTTCATGAAAACTTCTCTCTTTCCAAGTTATCCTTCAATCGCATATCACTTGTGCAATGCTATTGGGGCTGAGAAACACATAGCATAATCTGTGGAATCTTGGAATCATACCCTTGCAAGAAATACCTGAAGACTGAGAAATATGGCTTCCTTTCCAAACCTTTGAGTTGGGTGAAAATAGGAGAAAACCAGAATGCACAATGACATATGTATTGTTAAAGAACTGTCAGAATAAAATTTATTTAGAAAATAATTGCTTCTGAAAAAATTGCCCATTCTTGCCTCTGTAATTCTGGTCCCTTTCAGCTTCCTTTATTTTCATCCTTTTCTTCTCCCATGATATTTCCTATTCATTTAATTTAATCAATGTTCCTGGAGATCATAGCAATGAGGTGTTGTATAAACATAAAATGGGGCAATGGAAGCCCATAGAAACACACACATGTGTGTATATAAAGCTCTTTTGGGGTCAAAGCTTTGTGGGGTTCATGCATTTGGGAAAATGAAGTGTTTCATTGTGATCACACTGCTAATTGAATCTAGTGTTGTTGTCATCATTATTTAAACATTTATTGCAAGTCTATAGTCCCCTGGACAGATCCTGGAATTAAATGTCAAGTTTGCTTAGTGAATTTATGCTTGAAATGAGATAGCAAAGCCACAAAATGGAAAAAGATAATACTTCCAAAACAGAAATATTGAATAATGCATTCCCAGAAAAGGTAGGTAAGAAGAAAATGAGTTTGATCCAGGCAGTTAGGAATGAAGCAAGTGTGAGAAGACTTAAATGTTGAGCTTAGGGATGGTTTGCAGCCATTTCCAAGAACCCTGGGAGGGACTGTGGAGACTGCATGACCTAATGCTTTAATCCTTGTCTGCTGCAGCTCATACCCCATGGGGAGGATTCTTGATGAGGAGACTCCCTGTCTTGGGTAATAGTAACAAGCTGCCCTCTCTGTAGGCAAATTTTCAGGTGAAAGTCTTAGCCAACCTTCTAACCAGTGCAGCAAAATCAAGTCCTCAAACTTCAGGGGAAACCCTGAGGGCTTTTTTTTTTTTTTTTTTTTTTTTAAGGATGTAAGGGTTATTTGAAAATAAACACAAAATTTCTTAAAATAATTTTTTTCCCCTTTAACATATGCCTCAGACCATCTCTTTCCTCTCAGACACCCCCTACACTTTGTTATATTAAATGTCTGTTAATAACAAAAGTAAACTGCATGTTATTTACGGAAGCTACACAATATTAACTTTGCTAATTACACTGTTGCTCACTTCCCAGGACCACATCACCTCCCATTTGTTTTCTAACTGCTGTGGCTACCACATGTTTTCAAAGTAAGACAGACATAAGAAACTGCAGATTTCACATGTTATTTCTGCAGCTCACACAGGGATTGCAGGGTTCATCATCTCACACCTGAATGGAATGGGTTGGGCTTCCCTTGTCACCTGCCTATATAACTTTGGGGAAATTTCCAGTGGAGTTTTCAGAGACCTGGTGATGCAGCTTCCTGAGTATGTGAAATCTTCAGCAAGTAGCTTCTCTGCCTCATGGTTCTCTGTATATAAATTAATGATAATGGTCCTACTTTCCAGTGTGGCTCTGAATCTGAAATGAGTGATACAAGATGGTGCTTGGGTGCTAGGGTGAGTTGTTAATAAATGATGGTTCTTAGTTTCTCTCCATCCCATTTTATGTTCTTTCAAACTTCTGAATACTTAACTGAGAAAGCATAAAAGATAGCATACATACCTGGCTTGGTCTAAATCTAGAACCAAAAGCTCAAACAGGGCTACATTCTGAAAGGGGATTTGCTGTGTCATGGGAACTACTATTTACCTGGTGTTAACTTTTTCTCCCATCCCTCTTTGGTTATTGAACTGATGCTGTCACCTGCTTATTGGAGAACTGGGTATTTATGGAAGCATCTCTGAACTGAGCTTGACTAAACTGGGAAGTAGGGCTTCCCTGGTGGCTCAGATGGGAAAGAATCTGCCTGCAATGTAAAAGACCTGGGTTTGATCCCTGGGTTGGGAAGATCCCCTGGAGAAGGAAATGGCTACCCATTCCAGTATTTTGGCCTGGATAATTCCAGTAGTCATGTATGAATATGAGAGTTGGACTGTAAAGAAGGCTAAGAGCTGAAGAATTGATGCTTTCAAACTGTAGTGCTGGAGAAGACTCTTGAGAGGCCCTAGGACTGCAAGATCAAACCAGTCAATCCTAAAGGAAGTCAACAACCCTGAATATTCATTGGAAGGACTGATGCTGAAGCTGAAGTTCCAATACTTTGACTACCTGATGCAAAGAGTTGACTCATTGGAAAAGATCCCGTTACTGGGAACGATTGAGGGCAGGAGAAGAAGGGAATGACAGAGGATGAGATGGTTGGGTGGCATCACAGAGTCAATGGACATGAGTTTGAGTAAGCTCTGGGAAATGGTGAAGGACAGGGAAGCCTGGTATGCTGCAGTCCATGGGGTTGCAAAGAGTCAGACACAGCTTATAGACTAAATAAGAACAAACTGGTAAATCAGTTAACAACCCTTTACTGAGGTCTATTAAGAATGGCAGGAGTGGTTCGGTCCTTCCAGATCTTTGACATTATTGCTGTGGTTACATCAGCTTGCATCTTCGGATCTATAAATTCTTTCCATATCTTTTCTTCATGGGTTTTCTACTTGAGTACTGTTTTGCCTCAAGCAGTCAGTTCCATTCTGAGGGAGTGGAGATACAGAGGGGAGATTCTTTGAACTGACATGCTTGGCTAGGTGCCAGCCAAGTGTTCCTCCAGGGTATTTCAGCTGTGGGATAAGTTACAGATAGCTTGGCCTTGCTATGTGTGACAACCATTTGTTGTAGTAATAACAATCACTGGGTACATAATTGGTTGTCTAAAAGTGTGAACTTTATTAATTACCCTAAATTTCTGCTTGGCTGCTAGCAACTCTGTCTAGATTCTATTTCTTGGCATTCTCTCATCTTTCATTTTTACCACAAATCTTTCACTGATTTCTAGCTGCCTACTTTCCTCTATGTCATTGTCAGTCTTTCAGCCTCTGGCTTTTACTGTGATTTTTCACCGAACTGGAGATTTAATGTCCTCCTTGTGTTCAGTCACTCAATTGTGTCCAACTCCTTGTGGCCCCATGGACTGTAGCCTACCAGGCTCCTCTGTCCATGGAATTTTCCAGGAAAGAATACTGGAGCAGGTTGCCATTTCCTCCTTCAGGGGATCTTTCCGGCCCAGGGATTGAACCTATGTCTCTTGTGTCTCCTGCATTGGAAGGCGGATTCTTTACCAGTAGTGCCACCTGGGAAGCCCAATGGCCTCCTTAGTCATAAGGAAAAGAAACTGAGTCCCTTTGAATCAGTATTTCCTCACATCATCGTCTTCTTTTTTTTTTTTTTTTTTTCATATCACTATAGCCCAGATAACCTATTACTGAAGTAGGCTGTGTGTCTCTAGATTGTCAGATCCGTTCAATATATCCTTATTGAACACATAGCTGAATGAGTCAGATAGTAGGCTTGCAGCTGGAAACGCAGAGGTGTCACACCCTTTCTGCTCTTGAGGAATTCCCATTTCATTTGGAAAGTTAGGCATTTAAACAAACATAATACAATGCGCTAAGTGCTATAAGTAAAGTGTAAACAAAGTGGCTTTTGGGGATGTGATGTTACTTCCATATGGACATGAAGCACTCTATAGTATTTTGACTTCCTCTGCAGTACTGTATATCTCTGTTTGTCCAGCATTTCTGATGTATCAGTAAGGCCCTCTTTCACTTTTGGTGTCTTTCTTTCAATATAAATTATGTAGTTTTCCTATTTATAAATCAAGGACCAATATATGAAGCTAGTTTAATTGGAGGACAATTACATTACTAATTATTGAGGGTTTTTGATTTGCCTGGATTTACATAAGTGGTTGAGGCAGTGGGGTAGGTACCTGATCTGGATTATCTTTCTTACCAGCAGAAATACTTGTATATTTTTCAGTTACATCAAACATAGGGTGACAATCCTTTGCCCCAGCCTCTTTTGTTCTTTTAGTAAATAGACTCAACAATAGTATGAGTTTTAAAAGCATTTCCCCCTCACCCATTTGAGTTTTAAAATAACTAACTACTTAAGGAGTTGACTAAATAGCTTAAAAAAAATGACTAGTACATTGAAAACGTTTAAAATAGAAAAGAAAAAAATCAGAGTGCACTTTATGTCCGGATGATGTGCTGTTTATGAAACTTGTCTCCGCTTTTTTACACACACACACAAGTATATGTACTAAGTCTTGATAAAAGTGTGTGTCTTCATATGAGTCTAACTGAACAGAAGTCTGAATTAACTCCTCCAGACAAGCCTACATAGGCACAGAATGAAGTCCTCAGAGCTGACTCAAGGCTAGAATGCAGAGGTCACCCCAAAAGTACTCGGTTAACATCTTGAGTCCTAGTGGAAACTCCCAGAAAAAAGTAGAACATTGGTGCTAGAGACATCCTCTCTTGGGGTACCAGTGTGGGTGATGATTAGATCTGGAGATACCGTGTTTAGCTGAATGTGCCAGTTGACATTAGGATTTCTTCATGAGCTGATATTTTGGATTGTGACCTCTTTGAGGACAGGGTCTGTGCATTATTGTAAGAAGTTATAAAAGTGCTGTGCCATAGCAGGAGTTTCCTGTGTACCCTGACTTTTCATTTCTTTCATACAAAGCAACACACCTTATGTTGCAATTAAGGTCATTTCTGCCTCCACCAGTAGGAACTGTGTCTGATCATCTTTTTTTTTCCTAATGTCTACTTCAACACCTAAAAGTAGGTATTCAGTAAATTCATTCATTCAATAACTGTTTTCTCTGTTATTCTGGAGAGTTTATTTTCTGTCAGCCATGCTATAATATTTCTAGAAGGCATACAGGTGAACAGGCTTGATTAATAGCAACTCTGTAAAGAACAAACTCTGTTGTGGCCTAAATAGAATCGTACAGCATAGCAAGTCACCCTTGGCACTGGTTTCTATTCTGTATCGTCTTACTTTCCATTCCCCTTGCTTTAAGTTCTGGTTTTTCTCCTAAAGTTTGTGTATCAACCCCTATCTCCTACCTTTAAGCATTTGTTACTTCATGTGTGTTTTCCCATAGACTTTGTTCCCTAAATCACTAAAGTGAAAAGTGGAAGTTATTCAGTCATGTCTGATTCTTTGTGACCCCATGGATGGAATTCTCCAGGCCAGAATACCGGAGTGGGTAGCCTTTCCCTTCTCCAAGAGATCTTCCCAACCCAGGGATGAAACCCAGGTCTCCTGCATTGTGGGCAGATTCTTTACCAGCTGAGCCACAAGGGAAGCCCGAGAATACTGGAGTGGGCAGCCTATCCCTTCTCTGGGGATCTTCCTGACCCAGGAATCGAACCGGGATCTCCTGCATTGCAGGCAGATTCTTTACCAACTGAGCCATGAGGGAAGCCCTAAATTACTAAGGAGCTATCATAAATGATAGCTGGTCTAAATGTCTGCCTTCTGACTGCTCTTCCTGAGGGCATCAGCTTTATCAGCTTTATCTGTGCTGCAGTTGGGGAGCCTTTATGGCACAAAGCTGCCTCTCCCTACCAGCTGCAGCCACCAAAACTACCTGCCCAGCTTCAGGAATTGCTGCTGTGTTTCTAATCTCACACAATTTCAGTGTGCAGTAAAGATTAAGAACAAATGCGTAGGCGGAGAATGCAGCCACTTCATACTTAAAAGTTCAGGAACTTTCTTCAGCACTCAAAATGTATTTGTGTCTCTTCTTCTAGTCCTGCCCAGATCTGACAGTATTTACATTACTGTTTGAGGTAAAGCAGTTAGAATGTACGTTACCCAAAAGGGAAAAGGCATTAAATCATTACTTAACCTCTCACCTGTGCTGGTTATTAATCTATTTCCTTAGCTTCAAGATTCCTTTTTATATTCCACTTTGTGATGCTGGGGCTGTAAATCTACAAATGACAAATTCTTAACCATCTGGCTCCTTGGGGGTGCCAGTGGCAGACCCTATGGGAGGGAAGAGGAACGCACTTCTACCTGTCTCCTTTCTGTTCCTATCAGTGTCACCACAGCATGGAGCTTTCACCCTGGAGTGGCAGGAGGGACTAGTTTCCAGCTCCTTTGGGTGCTCCCAGAATCAGTCTTGATGCACCTGCTGAGAGGAACTGGCAGCAGTTAGGTTTGGATCCCAGCTTGTGGGCCCCTCAAGATTCTAGCTTACTGTAATCTCCTGTTGTTATTACTTGTGTTACTTTAGTATCTTAAAAAACAACAACAAAAAATCTTCCAACACTTGTTAAACCAATTTCCTATATTAAATTACTTTATAGAAATATCTGTTCTTTTCTGCTCCAACCGGATCTGAGTCTTACTATGCTCTAAATGAAATTAGTCTCCAGATTATCCAGTTTAACGAATATGGTTCTGCAATGAGGTCGGCTTTCAGTGGATGCAAAAAACCAAGAAGGCTCTGGTAGTTCATCTCCATCTGGGGCAACAATGACAGTGTGCTGGAAATCTTCCTAGGGGCTGGAACTGGGGGAGAGGATGCAAGAACCAAGAGGTGGACAGACGTGGGGGATGAAAATACACTGGGTCCAAACCTTCATAATTTTGCTTGATCTGTCTTAGCTAAGAGACTCTGGGAATATGAATCAGAGATAAGGGTAAGCAAGGAAGAATCCATAGTAATCCACAGTGACATTTGTTAAGAATACAGACCTTCTGGCTGGCATCCCCTTTCCTTCCTAGAGGCCCATGGTTTATAATTTTTCTGTATTTGTGGTCTCATCCTTAATCACAGGGCAGTGCAAATGGCTAATCTTTTGCGTGTGTGATTCACTCCAACTACTACTAGGAGTAGCACACCTCAGATCATCCTGCCTGTTCTTACACAACATGTAGTAAATCCATGTGGATATGTTTCATTAAGTCAAAACTTAGATTCTTCTTTCTCAGATTTGTTCATTTTGGTCAGCAGTACCTTAACTCTAAAAATAAGGGGATTCTATTTGGCCCAATTATCCCTACTGCATTTAATGTGTATTAACTTTACAACCATTGTTATATAACAGGGAGTTGACTCACGTACTCTGATGAAAGAACTTTAGGCATTCATAAGGGAGAGTTAAATTTACATACCACTTTCCTGTATTGTTTCATTGTCTTGAGAGTCTGCTATTATTAACTTTTCTGGCGTTATTTTGTGCTAAAAATGAACACATTTTAATCCCCTCTTGAGAATATTTTTTCATGTGCAACAGTGTAAAGAAAAACCAAGCCTTGCTAAGATGCAGAACCTCAGATCAACACCTAGTCGAGGGGTTCAGCCCCAGCCCGTGATTCAGATTATGACACCAAAAAATTGCAGAGGTGAATTTTGGGATGTTGCTTATCAATTACTGAAACCACAAATATTAACTCTTTATGTCTGGGTGCTATTTTGCCGTAAGTGCAGCAACTGTCAAGATTATGTACTAAATTTTTTATATTCTTGCTAAAGAAAGGGATAACTATTCCCCCATATATTTAGGGGAAGTTTAATACAGCTTAGATCCTTTATCATGAATTCTATACTCCTGGTCTAATGAGATCTTTATTTCTTGCTTCTGATGCTTATTATTAATTACAAAAAAGGTTTAGTTTTAATATCTGTTGAACTGGCTGAGCAATACTGCAGCTTTCTTTTCCTAGTTTGAAGAGTCTCAAATCTCAAATCCTGTTCCTTGATGAGTCTGTTTATCTGTGTGATTAGCATTCTCTGTGGTGTGGTGGCTTAGAAGGTAAAGCATCTGCCTGCAATGCGAGAGACCCAGGTCCAACCCCTGGGTTGGGAAGATCCCCGGGAGAAGGAAATGGCAACCCACTCCAGTATTCTTGCCTGGAAAATCCCATGGACAGAGGAGCTGAAGGCTACAGTCCATGGGGTTGCAAAGAGTTGGACATGACTGAGCAACTTCACTTTCTTTTTTTCTTTCTATGGTGTTGAAAGGGATGTTTATACCTTCTTTGAGAGGGAGAGTCAATTCCTATTTGTCATCTGAAAATGGTTCCCCTGATGTGTGATAACATGCAGGAAACAGTTATTCTTCTCCTCTCACCTTGAATGGGTAGGTCAAGTCACACTGTTAATGTCTAGTTTATTCCTATGTTACTTATATTATTTAGTGCATAGTGTAATCTAGGAGGCTTCCCAGGTGGAGTAGTGGTAAAGAACCCATGTGCCAATGCAGGAGATGGAGCTCAATCCCTGGGCTGGCAAAGTCCCCTGAGGAAGGAAATGGTAATCCACTTCAGTATGCTTGCTTGGGAAATCCCGTGGACAGAGCAGCCTGGAGAGCTGCAGTCCCTGGGTCACAAAGAGTCAGACATGACTGAGCACGTGTGCACACACGGTGTAATCTAGACCTTCAAGACCTTCAATTGCACCTTTTGTTCTGACTTGTGATTATTCGTAGGATATATTCATTAGCTTAAAAGGAATATGGATAACTAACTGTAACCCTGCCCTTTGACTGGGAAAACAAATAATAATGACAATAAACTCTTCAAAATGTTTGTCTCCAGAAAGCAGTGAATAGGAGAAAGATCACTGAAAATGGAGTCAGGAAAGAGAGTCTCTAGTCAAAGTACTACCACTTAATAACTGTGCTCTGAATCTTAGTTTCCTAGTCTATAAGGCAAAACATAAGTTGTAGTTTGAATTTTGTCTATCTCACAGGCTTAGAACTCTTAGAAGCCTGAAAATCCCCCAACCCTTTGACGCAGGTTGACTTTCTAGAAAAGGGCTTTATTTTCAGAGGATTTGATTACTGAGTTATCCTTATATTCCACTGCTGTCGGTAGAGGTACCATAAATGCTTCCTGAGAGTCTTTCCCTTGAAGAGATTCAGGCCCCAGTTAAATTCATCCCAATTAAAAATAGAACCCTGAGAAGCAGCAGCTGTAGCACCTCTTAAACCTCTTCAGACAACAGTGAATGACTAAGTGCCTGCTACTGTGGAGATAGTGCCCAGAAAACCAGCAGCAGGCCCTCTCAGAAGATGATTACACTTCAAGTGGCCGTCAGTCCTTAGTAATTTCTAGTAGCTCAGAGGATGCTACCTTATCTTCTAAGGGTTCTAAAAGTTCCTGGGGGAAAATTACATGTTCATTTTTTTTTTTTTAAACTCCTTCCTACAACCAAATCTTTCAAAACAATATTGAACCAGTAGGCATACAACCCGTAATGAAGGTCGATCATTTGAATGGAGTAGGTAACTGTAGTAATGTTGGTATCTGGCTTTGGATATAGGACTGATGAAGTGATAGCATTTAGAAAATGAGCATTTTGCACTTCTTTTTTAAAATTAGTTTTTCAGTTCAGTTCAGTTGCTCAGTCATGTCCAACTCTTTGCGACCCCGTGAACT
This sequence comes from Bos indicus, assembly GCF_029378745.1. Lineage (NCBI taxonomy): Eukaryota > Metazoa > Chordata > Mammalia > Artiodactyla > Bovidae > Bos > Bos indicus. The sequence continues at coordinate 25,458,657 of NC_091768.1, read as the reverse complement.
GCAGCACGCCAGGCCTCGCTGTCAATCACCAACTCCCAGAGTCCACCCATACCCAGGTCCATTGAGTCGGTGATGCCATCCAGCCATCTCATCCTCTGTTGTCCCCTTCTCCTGCCCCCGATCCCTACCAGCATCAGGGTCTTTTCCAATGAGTCAACTCTTCGCATCAGGTGGCCAAAGTATTGGAGTTTCAGCTTTAGCATCAGTCCTACCAATGAACACCCAGGACTGATCTCCTTTAGGATGGACTGGTTGGATCTCCTTGCAGTCCAAGGGACTCTCAAGAGTCTTCTCCAACACCACAGTTCAAAAGCATAATAAAAAAAATTAGTTTTTATTGGAATGTAATTTAGTTGGTTTACAATGCTGTGTTAGTTTCTATGGTACAGCAAGATGAATCAACCATACATATATAAAAGTATGCTTCATGATATTACAATAACTTTGGATGGGGACTCACAAATTCTAGGCTCATCATGGTGCTCATTTGTATGTGAATGTTGAATCATTATGTTGTACACTTGAAACCAACACAACACGGTGTGTCAACAATTCCTCAATTAAAAAAAGAAAGAAAAAAGGAAGGGAACAAAGGACAAAGAAAAGAAAACAATGAGCATTGATTTCTAGGGAGATGGATAAATTCACTTCCTTTCTTCCTATTTCTTGAAGAAATTGACTTTCAAAAGCATGACTCAAAAATTGAATTTAGTTCTAATGGATTTTCTTTTGATTCTTTAAAAAGAGCTTGAAAATAAACTTTCCCTATCTTTTCCACAATAGAAATTTTGACTTTTAAGAAATTACCATGGGGGGTGGGTGGGAGGGAAGTTTAAGATGGAAGGGATATATATATGTATATATATACATGTGTATATAAATATACATATATAGTTATGACTGATTTGCATTGTACAGCAGAAACAAACACAATGTTGTAAACTAGCTACCTTCCAATTAAAAAATAAAAAAAAAAAAAAGAAATTGCCAAATGAAACATTAGGGAAGGTACTGTGTTTGTAAGGCAAAGCTCAGAGGAAGAGCTCCATTGTATTTCAGCCAGTATTCACTGTGGAAACATTTCTTTTCCTTTTTAAAAATCTAAATTGCATGTATTCATTAATAGAAGAATGACAATTATTTAGGCTGCCAAATCTCTTTTATAAATATTTCTGTAGGTAGGTAGGATTTTATACACTTTCCCAAAGGGCCAAGTTGACAGACAGAGACTTTTGCTTTATTTCCATGAACTCTGAATCTAAATCCCCGGGGCCAAAATATATGCCATTCACTTCCTACATCTGGTTGTGTGATCCCTCTGAAGACTGACCCAAGAGGGTCCTTTCTGATGAGACTTTCAGCACAGCCATTAGTCACTAGATAAATATGGGAATGTTGGTCATTTGCAAAATAGAAGCTCCCAAAACAAAGTCTTGTCCTTCACAGTAAGAACAGGTCCAGTTTTCCTTAAAAGCTTGTGACTGCCTATGTGGTATGATTTGAGAAATCTTAAACATTTTGACCCAAACATATTTCCTGTTGAGCTCTAGATTTTCACTAATCGTGTGTCACTAAGTGGCTTAAATCTGGTCTTTCCAGGTCATACTTTTGAAAATATGGCCATAGCTCTGGAAAGGTCCTGACACTTCAGTGTGCTTGACTTCTAAGATCCTTTCTCCTCTGACAACAGAGATAAGGCAGGATGAGAAAACTGGATGGCTGGCAAGGAAAATATGTTGGAAGAAGACAGACAATGCACAGAATAGAAAATGAAGTAACAGTGTGCCAATGAGAATCAGCCTGGTCCTCTATTAAATGTCCTAAATTTATGAATGAGGATTCAGTATGCCTGTGCACTGTGTTAGGCTTTGGAATGCTCCCATTAGTTGGAGCATCAGGTTGACTGTAAATTGAGAATATCTTTCTGGAAAAACAAGATGGAAATATTTATCAAAGGGATAAAGAACATTCATATATGTAGAACCAATAATTTCAATTGCAGGACTCTATCCTAAAAAAAGAATCAGAATGAGCAAATTTGGACCCAAAGATATTCATTGGGATATTATTTGTAATTGCAAAAATAAAGGAACAAGTTAAATGTTTATTAATAGGAGAATGAATACTATGAGAATGAATTTATGCCATAAATATAAAAGAGTATATAAAATATATTAATAAAAAGATCTCAAGTATATAAAATACAACAGTTCAGTTCATTTCAGTCGCTCAGTCGTGTACGACTCTTTGCGACCCCATGAATCGCAGCACACCAGGCCTCCCTGTCCATCACCAACTCCCGGAGTTCACTCAGACTCACGTTCATCGAAGTCAGTGATGCCATCCAGCCATCTCCTCCTTTGTCGTCCCCTTCTCCTCCTGCCCCCAATCCCTCCCAGCATCAGAGTCTTTTTCAATGAGTCAACTCTTCGCATGAGGTGGCCAAAGTACTGGAGTTTCAGCTTCAGCATCAGTCCTTCCAATGAATATTCAGGACTGATTTCCTTTAGGATTGACTGGTTGGATCTCTTGCAATCCAAGGGACTCTCAGGAGTCTTCTCCAACACCACAGTTCAAAAGCATCAATTCTTCAGCCCTCAGCATTCTTTAGAGTCCAACTCTCACATCCATACATGACTACTGGAAAAACCATAGCTTTGACTAGACGGACCTTTGTTGGCAAAGTAATGTCTCTGCTTTTTAATATGCTGTCTAGGTTGGTCATAGCTTTTCTTCCAAGGAGCAAGCGTTTTTTAAGTTCATGACTGCAGTCACCATCTGTAGTGATTTTGGAGCCCAGAAAAATAAAGTTTTCACTGTTTCCATTTTTTCTCCATCTATTTGCCATGAAGTGATGGGACTGGATCCCATGATCTCCGTTTTTTTGAATGTTGAGTTTTAAGCCAGCCTTTTCACTCTCCTCTTTCACCCTCAAGAGGCTCTTTAGTTTGTCTTTGCTTTCTGCCATAAGGGTGGTATCTTCTGCATATCTGAGGTTACTGATATTTCTCCTGGCAATCTTGAGTCTAGCTTATTCTTCATCCAGCCTGGCATTTCTCATGATGTACTCTGCATACAAGTTGAATAAGCAGGGTGACAGTATACAGCTTTGATGTAATTCTTTCCCAATTTGGAACCAGCCTGTTGTTCCATGTCCAGTTCTAATTGTTGCTTCTTGACCTGCATATAGATTTCTCAGGAGGCAGGTAAGGTGGTCTGGTATTCCCATCTTTTTAAGAATTTTTTACAGTTAGTAGTGATCTACACAGTCAAAGGCTTTGGTGTAATCAATAAAGCAGAAGTAGATGTTTTTCTGGTATTCTTTTTGCTTTTACGAAGATTCAATGGATGTTGGCAATTTGATCTCCGGTTCCTTTGCCTCTTCTAAATTCAGCTTAAACGTCTGGAAGTTCACGGTTCACATACTGTTGAAGCCTGGCTTGGAGAAATTTGAGCATTACTTTGCTAGTCTGTGAGGTGAGTGCAAATGTGTGGTAGTTTGAACATTCGTTGGCATTGCCTTTCTTTGGGTTTGGAATGAAAACTGACCTTTTCCAGTCCTGTGGCCACTGCTGAGTTACATGATATTGAGAGCCAGACATCCTGGAATGCGAAGTCAAGTGGGCCTTAGGAAGCATCACTACAAACAAAGCTAGTGGAGGTGATGGAATTCCAGTTGAGCTATTTCAAATCCTAAAAGATGATGCTGTGGAAGTGTTGCACTCAATATGCCAGCAAATTTGAAAAACTCAGCAGTGGCCACAGGACTGGAAAAGGTATTTCCCATTCTATTGTTTTCCTCCTCTATTTCTTTGCAGTGATCACTGAGGAAGGCTTTCTTATCTCTCCTTGCTATTCTTTGGAACCGTGCATTCAAATGGGTATATCTTTCCTTTTCTCCTTTGCCTTTCATTTTTCTTCTTTTCTCAACTATATGTAAGGCCTCCTCAGACAGCCATTTTGCCTTCTTGCATTTCTTTTTTTTGGGGATGTTCTTGATCACTGCCTCTTGTAAAGTGTCATAAACCTCCATCCATAGTTCTTCAGGCACTCTATCAGATCTAATCCCTTGAATCTATTTGCCACTTCTACTGTATAATCATGAGGAATTTGATTTAGGTCATACCTGAATGGTCTAGTGTTTTTCCCTACTTTCTTAAATTTCAGTCTGATTTGGCAATAAGGAGTTCATTCTCTGAGCCATAGTCTGCTCCCAGTCTTGTTTTTGCTGATTGTGTAGAGCTTCTCCATCTTTGGGTGCAAAGAATATAATCCGTCTTATTTCATTATTGTCTATCTAGTGATGTCCATGTGTAGAGACTTCTCTTGTGTTGTTGGAAGAGTGTGTTTGCTATGGCCAGATCTCTTGGCAAAACTCTACTAGCCTTTGCCCTGCTTCATTTTGTACTCCAGGCCAAATTTGCCAGTTACTCCAGGTGTCTCTTGACCTCCTACTTTTGCATTCCAGTCCCCTATGATGAAAGGGACATCTGAATTTGAGATTAAAAAACAAATTCAATGAAGTATAATTTTTTAAGCCATTTTATTAGAACTGGACAATGGCAGATACATGTGAGAAGCAGAGGAAGCCTTGAGTTACATCTCTCTCATCCCAAACATATATGTTGTAGTTTCAGTTATTCACTGGACATGAACCCGGGTCATCAAACTCTTTTTTCCTGAGTTTGGTTTGCTTTCAGACACATTTGCCATATCTAAAGAGCTGATCTGGACTTACTGTCTTGTTACCATTTTGGTGGTCTTTTCTCTACCTGGAATACATCTTGGACTTATCCCCTCTCATGTTCTTTGGGTCTATGTTACATGAAAGTACTTCCTTGAAGCCTGTATTGCCACCCTTACGAGTGTGATCACCCTCTCCTTTGAACCTCCATGACACATGTAATGTGTTATGACTTTCCATTAGACTGTCAATTTTTTAAGCACAAATACTGCTGCCTTTTATTCCCCATGCCTTGCCATGGACAGAGGAGCCTGATGGGACACAGTCCATGGGGTCGCAGAGTTGGGCACGACTGAGTAGCACTTGCCCATGTTGGCAGAACTGAACTTACCTATTTCATGAATCAGATGGTAATTTGGCTGGCTCAGAGTCCCCCTTCCTTTCTTCAAGCAAGTTAGATATGATATGCCCATCTATCAACTCACAAAAGTTGTTGCAAGTAAATTTTAAAAAAACTTTAAAAACTTAAAAAAAGAGGCATCTTTCTAGAGTAAACTGCTTACTGATGAAAAATATGGAGTGCAGAGCTACAATCTACACTTGATCTAAGTTACCAGGGCCCTCCACCATGTTTTACTTAACTTTATAATGTAGAAGAATGATGTGGGCTTTAGTGTTAGAAAGAACTGGGTTAATCTAACCTTGACACTTATTGGCAGTGGGTTAAATGATTTATCCTCTCCAAGCCTCAGTTTCTTCATCGGTAACATGTGAAGTTAATTAATGGCTGTCTCCCAGCCTTGTTTTGAGGACTATGTGAAATGAGGCATGAAAGCACTTAACATAGTATCTGGCACGCAGATTTAAGTCTCTGCACTCATGAGGACAGAGGATTCATCATGTCCTGAACAATTTATGTCCTCTTGGAAAGCCAGGGCTAAGCCCCTTAGAATTTGTAGGGCAGTATTTACTTAATATTTGGGGTCTGTTGCTCTGAAATCAGTAGTCTATCCTTATAACACATGCCCCCAAACAGTGGCCCCTTTTGAAAATTGTGAGGGAATACTGAGATGAAATATTGAATAAATTTCTGCAGTCAAAAGACTTTGGCTATAAGTATGTATTATACGGGCTTCCCAGATGACTCAGTGGTAAAGAATCTGCCTGCCAATGCAGGAGACTCAAGAGATGCAGATTCAGTCCTTAGGTTGGGAAGATCCCCTGGAGAAGGGAATGGCAACGCAGTCCAATAATCTTGCCTGGAAAATTCCATGGACAGAGGAGCCTGGTGGGCCACAGTTCATGGGGTCGCCATGAGTCAGACACAGCTGAGTGCCTAAGCACACACCCACACCCCCCCTCCCCCCTACACATAATCTATGAATTTTTTTATACACTCAAAGCAGGAGATTGTAGTGGACTCCAGAGATGAAGTGCTTGAATTAAAAATCTTACTGTGGTGGGGACTTCCCTGGTGGTCCACTGGCTAAGACTCCACCCTCCCACTGCAGGGGACCTGGGAACTAGATCCCATATGCTGCAACTAAGAGTTCATGTGCAGCAACGAAAGATCTTGCATGTGGCAACTAAGAACAGGTGCAGCCAAATGTATCAAAAACATAAACTCTTAAAAAAAACTCCTGCTGCTGCATTGATCCTTTCTGTTTGAGAGGTTTTTGTCTGTCTGTAACAGGACTAACAATAATAGTAGTAATAAGAATACCTGCTAGAAAGAGCTTCTCTGAGGATAAAATGAATGCATGTCTGCCAAGCATTTAGAACAGTGTCCAGCACATAGTAAGCAGTCAACCAAAGCTAGCAACACCTAATCAAATAATTCAAAAGATGGAGCTCTTGAAGGATTATGTTGAGCCAAGTCTTCCAGTAATGAAATGAAGCTTCTGTTTTAGCCCTGGTGCCATATTTGGTGGCATAAGAAAGGGAGCATATACCTTGGAGATTTGTGCCTCACAGTGATTTGGACTTGTTATCAGCACTAGTCAAGGAACACAGTGTGCTGAAAAGGTTGCCAGACCCCACATGAGATAAGGAGCATCCTGTGAGCAGTGACAGACTTGAATACTCCAACAAATAGACAAGGAAAGTGATGGCTCTGCCTAAGAAATCTTTTCCTTCAATCTTGACGCCACTGATTTTTTTTTTTTTTTTTTCAGATGCTGCTGGCATCTGAAAAAAATAAACACAGGAACTTCCTGATAATGGAACATCTTTATTTTCTGATGTAATTTCGACCTCTGCTTGCAACATGGGCATTTATTATATTGGAAATAAAGTGGTATGCCTGGGTGGATAACCAAGTAACTTGATGACCCTAATAAATAAAGAAAATGTGCAATTTGCTCTGATTACCAGATCAGCTTCCTTGGTGGCTCAGTGGTAAAGAATCTGCCTGCAATGCAGGAGATCCAGGTTCAGTCCTTGGGTTGGGAAGATGCCCTGGACAAGGGAATGGCAACCCTCTCCAGTATTCTTGCCTGGGAAATCCCATGGACAGAGGATCCTGGCGGGCTACAATCCTAGGGGTCACAAAGAGTCGGACATGACTTGGTAACTAAACAGCAACAAGCACTATGGCTAAGTCATTTGATGTTTCAGGCGCTATCTTCTTATATCTAGCCTCTAACTTTTGGATACTGAATCTCCTCTAAAAATCTATCAGAAGTTTCCCTCTTTCTCTCCTGCTGGTCTGTCTCTTGTCTGTTGTCCTTCTCTTGAGTCTTTTTCAAACTTAATCTTCTAACCTTTGATTGAATATCTATTTTGGCTGTAAGAGTTTTTAATTTATCATTTGACAAATGATTTAACATATTTTAAAGTTTTTTTCTGCTCCCTAGACACTGTCTCTTCTGCTTTTTGGGGGAAGAGTTGTTGTTTGTTTCAGCGATTTCCTTGAATGTCTGGTGAACGTAGGTTGTTCATTCATAATTGCAAGTAAAAAGGTATATTGATTTGTGCATCACAGAAGATTAACATGGGAGTAATTCCGATTTCTTGTCGGGAGTGGTCCCAAAAGTGTCCCAGTCTTAATTTTTCTCTCTTCTGTGTCTGAAGAAGAATTTCACACTGGAAGGTATGCAGTCGAATGCTAGCATTCTCAGAACTGAATGTGGGCATGGAATGGGGAAGTATCACTCCTCAGTCTGCAGACTTTCACTTCATTGCCCTCTTTTTTAATACAGGTGTGACAGATTGCAACAACAATGCCAGTTCTTCACACCTCCCTGTATTCATGCCCTTTGCTGTATGACTGCAGGTCCTCTCACCTCAGAGGTGTCTCTTTCTCCATGAATTAAATCTGGGCTACTTGTTACTTCACTTCGGGGAATAGACTGTGGCAGAATTGAAAGTGTGGCCCTTTCAAGCCTGGGACTCCAAAAACCTCATGAATTTTGGCCTGGTCTCTCATACCTGTCATCAGCACAAGGACGTGTTGAGCTCTCCTGCTGGAAAATGAGAGGTTTGTGGATCAGCATAGTGTCACTCTGGTCACCCTAGCCTAAGTGAGCCTAGATCAGCCAACCAATCTCCCAACGTGTTTGCATCTCTGGCTAACCCCAAACTCATAAGGAATGCATTGTTGTTGTTGAATACCACTGTGGTTTGGGGGTTGTTTGTTACAAAGCATTATCGCAGATAACTGTCAATACTATTACAAGGCTCTACCCTCCTTCTCAGGGCTGCAAACCTCTTCAGAAATTAACCTCTTGCCTTCTGCCCAGACTGCATGTAAGTGACCATGTTATACACAGTAGGAGAGGAATTGGGTTGATTCATGCATGCATGCCAAGTTGCTTCAGTCATGTCCCATTCTTTGTGACCCTATGGACTATAGCCCACCAGGCTCCTCTGTCCATGGAATTCTCCAGGCAAGAATATTAGAGTGGGTTGCCATGCCCTCCTCCAGGGCATCTTCCTGACCCAGGGATCGAACCCATGTCTCCTGCGGCTCCTGCATTTGCAGGCGGTTTCTTTACCACTAAGCCATGGGGTAAGCCCATTGGGATGATTAATTCCACCTTATTTGTACTAATTTTCCACAGATCCTCTTTTAAGTCACACCCTGGGCCCCATTCTCAGCTGTCTCTAATGTGACATATTCCTGAGCTTTTCCAGGGCTCTGTGTCATAACTAGAGTTGTTTCTTTGTAGGCACTAGGATTTAGCCTTTTCCTGTTGGCTAAGTCACCTGCCCATCCACTTTCCAGTGTCTGAGATTTTTTTGTTCATTCTTCTCTACTTTTATTCCTCCTTGATTCATTTTGTCCTTTGAAGTTTAAACCTCTTTAATTCTTTTCCTCTCATATGGAAAGATTTAGGAGGACATGGGGATAAATATGTGTTTCAATATTTCATATTTAGCCGGAAATATCTCGTTATTTTTTTTTTCCTCCCCGATTCTAAGTCTTGTTTTTGTTTGTTGTTTTCTTGTGATTGTTCATCTGCTAGTGTGATTTACTTCAGGGATGAATGATACGATTATAAACATCTCTCTGAAAAATTTAATAGTATAATGATAATCGACTCTCCTGCCAATGTTTTCACTTGTTTGTGTTGAATCTCATATGTTAATTCATTCCATGACTACTTGTAAAGGGTCTGCTATGGACCAAGTATTGTTCTGGCACTGGTGAAACAGTGAAGAACAAAATAGACTTGGTTGGTCTCTTTAGGGAGCCTACAACATAGAGATCTACCAATTGTCTTCCCTGAACACTTCTTTCTGCATTGTCCTAGTAGATATACTGAGCTCACCCAATAGTTACCTCCACTGGTCACTGGGGTTTATAATGTGCTGAGCCAGTTTAAGAATGGAGTCCCATTGTTGGATGACATCACCGACTCAAAGGACATGAGTTTGAGCAAACTCTGGGAGAGAATGAAGGACAGGGAAGCCTGCTGTGCTGCAGTCCATGGGGTAGCAAAGAGTCAGATATGACTTAGTGACTGAACAACACATAGTTGTCAGCTTAGCTGTGCTGTGCTAAGTCACTTCAGTCATGTCCGACCCTTTACGATCCTATGGACCATAGCCAAGCAGGCTCCTCTGTCCATGGGCTTCTCTAGGCAAGAATACTGGAGTGGGTTGCCGTGCCCTCCTTGTCAGCTTAACTATTGGGTGATAACTTATCCTCTTTAACTTTTGGGAGTGTAGTGCAGAGTCCTAAAAAAAATTAGAATATCTTGTCAATATTTAAAAAGCAGGATTCTTCTTCTCTTTCTGACACATACAAGCATTTATAAGCTTGAATGCACACACACACACACACACACACACACATTCTGATTTCCAACTTCAGAAAAATCAGAAGTGCTACAACATTGGACCACCTTCCTGCATGACAACATTAAGTAGAACTCACGGGGTGGACTTCTTTATTTTTTATTTTTTAATTTATTTTATTTTTGACTGCACCACACAGCTTGTGGGATTTTAGTTTCCCAATCAGGAATTGAATCCAGGCCCTCAGCAGTAAGAGTACAGAGTCCTAACCACTGGGTAACCAGGGAATTCCCAGGGTTGACCTCTCAAATAGGGTTTGATCTGTCTCATTTGTCAACGTCCCCACAACTTCCCATTGTAATGGACCTGGCTGTTTTAGATGTTTACATTAACGTAAGATACAATATTACTTTTCCCAGATCACGTTCTTTTTCTGTTATTAACCAGTTCTCCCTAAATATAAATGTATTTATTGGTATATATTTTTTTCTTTTTTTTAAATTTTATTTTATTTAACTTTACAATATTGTATTGATTTTGCCATATATCAAAATGAATCTGCCACAGGTATACATGTGTTCCCCATCCTGAACCCTCCTCCCTCCGCCCTCCCCATACCATCCCTCTGGGTCGTCCCAGTGCACCAGCCCCAAGCATCCAGTATCGTGCATCGAACCTGGACTGGTGACTCGTTTCATATATGATATTATACATATTTCAATGCCATTCTCCCAAATCTCCCCACCCTCTCCCTCTCCCACAGAGTCCATAAGACTGTTCTATACATCAGTGTCTCTTTTGCTGTCTCGTATACAAGGTTATTGTTACCATCTTTCTAAATTCCATATATATGTGTTAGTATACTGTATTGGTGTTTTTCTTTCTGGCTTACTTCACTCTGTATAATAGGCTCCAGTTTCATCCACCTCATTAGAACTGCTTCAAATGTATTCTTTTTAATGGCTGAGTAATACTCCATTGTGTATATGTACCACAGCTTTCTTATCCATTCATCTGCTGATGGACATCTAGGTTGCTTCCATGTCCTGGCTATTGGTATATATTTTTAATTGCATTTCAATATTTGTTTCACCAGTATTTGTTAATGACCAGGTTGTGGATTCTGAACAGGTTTTCAGCCTTCTGAGGTATTCTGTGAAATTCCTCATCTACCTGGTCTCCAACTCTTGATGCCAGATCACTGTCCCAAGTTGCCTCAATAGCCTCCTCCAAATTGTTTCTGCTTTTTTTTCACTTTAATTTAATCTCCACACATGACTGAACTCATGACTCCTTTTATTCAACTTCATACTCTCCCTTCAGATCCAGTCTTAATATTTGCTCTCTGATATTTTGACGTGGATATTCCTTTACCACTCCATCCTGGCTTGTTCCTCCAGTCCCTATTGCCTCCTATTAACTTTGGTGGTTCAAAAGAATGGTTTGCCTTACCCTTTTAATCTCTGAAGGATGTTAGCTGATTCAGCCCTGCTGAGGCCCACTGCTCTCAAGATCAAAAAAGGGGGTTCATCCTGTAGCCCTAGGATCCTATGATAGTTACATTGAGCAGAACATTCTTAAGATATTAAGATAGATTTGAACACTTGAAATAAACTTTATAATTGGTTTCCACTTATGGAAACTCATGAACAGGGATTTATTCTCACCTCCTTAGGAAAAAAAATAAATCTTTGTTCTTTTAGGGAGCTTCTCTGGTGGCTCAGACAGTAAAGAATCTGCCTGCAATGCACAAGATCCAGGTTCAGTCCCTGGGTTGGAAAGATCCCCTGGAGAAGGACATGGCAACCCACTCCAGTATTCCTGTCTGAAGAATTCCATGGATAGAAGAGCCTGGTGGCTGTAGTCCAGGGGTTGCAAAGAGTTGGACACAACAAAGGGACTAACACTTTGTTCTTTAGGTGCTATATGGTGACCTTATATTTTGCCTGATTCAAGAGATGAGGTTAATAAAGGCAAATACAGAATTCAGTCCTAGAGCGTTGTAGTGCATGCCTGCTCAGTTGTGTCTGACTCATTGCAAACCTATGGACTGTAGCCCGTCAGGCTCCTCTGTCCCTAGGATTCTCCAGGCAAGAATACTGGAGCAGGGTGCCATTTTTTACTCCAGCATATGTTCCTCGCCCAGGGATCGCACCCATATTTCGTGTGTCTCCTGCAATGGCAGGCAGATTCTTTACTACTGTGCCACCTGGGAAGCCCAGGTTGTTGTAGTAGGAGGACAATATTAGAAGAAAGAGGCTGATCTTATTCTTCCCCACAGTGTTCAGCCCACTACTTCCAGGCACTGTGTTTCCACCTATACACCATCAAATGAGGGCAATGTAGATAAACTAGAGGGGGTCCCCATGAAAACCTTTAGGATAGATTGCGGGAAGCCAAGGCCATATTAGCTGAGGAAAGATTGAGAAGCCTGGGAAGAGTAAACTTGGAGAAGAGAAGACTTGGGGATGGTTTGAGAGAGAACAAGGAATATAGCTATCATCAGAGCCATCAAATTGTCATGTGGAAGAGAAAGCAGATGACTACAAGGAACTGAAGCTGGCTCAATGAGTAGGAACCCATGGAGACATATTTAGGCATTTTTGTTTTTAAAGAATGGTTTAAAGCTGAAATTTGCTGTCCAGGGAGACTATTCTGAACCTCTGGGCAACCAAGGATAAAGTGGATGACCACTTGGTGGGGATGTTGTAGAAGGGATTGATTCACTGATGAGTTGATTGGACCAGAGATTCTAAAATCTCCTTTTATCCAGAGATTCTAGAGTGTTTGACATTGTTATGGCAGGTGATTCCTGAACATTTAAAAAACTAGCATCACAGTATTGTAGCATGCTTTTGTATAACCTAGGAATTTATTTACTTCTGCTTATTATAATGAGAATAATGAAATATTAATATGTGAGTGTGTTCTATTTACTCAAATTAGACTTTTTTTTTTGGTTCAGGAATGCCACTACACATTGTTGAAATAAATTTGGCATTTTTTTCCATAAATTAACCATTTGGGGTCAATTAACAGAATAACAAATATCAGCCTTGACCCCAATTTCTAGGTTAAAAATAGCATTTATTCCTTTTCCCTTTTCCTTTTATCCTTCCAAATTAATAGATAAAATATTTAACAGTCCTTTGCATATTATTGCTGAGAATTAAGAATATGGTAAATCTGGACAATCTAGTTATGAGGATTTACAATTGAACAATTAATTCTCATTTCTATCACATGGGATGAACCTCAGTCATTGATTTTTTCCCCATAGCCTTACCTAATCTTCTCAAACTGAATTCTTTCCATTTTCTTCTGTGTCCCTGGACCACTCCCTGTGTTTTGACCAGGGTGTGGCCATTTGTGAACATGTTCATTGCCTCCTGTGGATGACAAAAAGGAATCTGTCTTGTAAATTGTTGTAATCTCCACAGCCCCTCCTGCCCTCTCTTGCATGAAGTGATTCTCAATAAATGTTTGTGGTTTTAAATTATTTTTATCATAAACTCATTCCATTTATTGACCACAAGTCTGGGCTAGCAGTTAATATGCTAGCACTACATTAAAGCACTCCTATGAGATTGTAACGAAGTCACTTTGAAAGCTACAGATCGCGACCATTATCTGAGAAGACGACAAACTTGATGACCCCGGACATGTAGGAGCATGGCTGAAAAGAAAATGTGTCTGACTTTTTTTTAAACACATTAAGAGGGGAGAGTCTTTTCCTATAGTCTGGAGTTACTGTTCCCAGCGCTAACAGAGTTGTGAAAGGACAGAGAACACGAATCTAGTCCTGGCTCTACCACTAATTAGCAATGCTGCGTTGGACCAAGCGTCGAGTCTTTCTGGTCTTAACTTCCTCATCTATAAAACAAGAAAGCTTAAATTCATTGGAATTCTAGCCCCTACCAGCTCTAATATTCCTGGAGAAAAAGTTGGGAGATTCCCTCTGTGTCTAACCTTGTTCCCATTCTCTATACTCCTCGCAGTGTGTGCAGCTGCAGGCAAGTCATTTAGCCTCTGTGTGGCCCAGCTTTCCAACTCATAAAATAGGGGATACCCATTTGCTAACGTTATGATCAGAATCAAATGAGTTGATGCATGTGAAGTATTTGAACACCGTCTGATGCAGAAGGAGCGCCAACTTAATATTAGCGCTTTTATTGCATTGGCCAAAAAGTTCGTTCTGATTCACCATATGCTATGGAAAACCCCGAACGAACTTTCCCAGTATTTTCTACTTTGTTGAAAATATGTTAGTCCATCACAAATTTGTTAAAGTTACAAATGAATTCCTGACATGGTGTCTGGCACAAGAAGTACACCCTATATGAGTTTTAAATCTATTTTCTATCATTTGTCTTTCAAGCAGCATTATATAAAGTTGTATTTTCACCTATTCCTAGAATATCTTGATCACTCATTCACTGTGGTTCACAATATGCTATATTTACCTCCTATTCTGTGATGCTCTGCATGTTTGCTTTTACACAAGCAAACTTTGGCTTATTTTTCTGTGTTGTGGGAGAGATTTTGGTGTTGCTATTTCCATGTTCATAGAATTCATCAGGAGCACGGCTGGAGAAAGTATCTGAGTCTAATGGGAGGTTCAGCAGGAGAATGCCCTGATCTACCAGAACCCTTATTTTGGCTTGGAGGAAGATGTTACCTTCACATAATGGAATGCCAATTATTCCAGTTCAGTACATTAGAAGTTTAATTAAATCTGTTGACCATTTTGATCTGTGATAAGCCCTGTACTAGTTTTGTATATATAAAGAAATACATTCCTCTGAAGGTAGAAGAGAGAAAGCTATGAAGGAAATAACAATGGAGTCATTGGTCTTAAGGAGTTTGCATTCTTATTTGATGGTGTTCTAGGTATTCTGAGAACAGTATGCCTTAGAACATGATTGTGGACACAAGGAAACTCATTGCACACAAAATCATTTAATACATGTGATACCCTTTAATCCTTTACCACTATTATTTGATGTTTTAAATCAAAGGGTCAATTAAACCTGAGAGTTTAAATAAGGTACTAGCAGGTTACCAAGCCAGAAGGTGAATTTGGGTCTTCTGACTCTTGGGTATAGTGCTCCAAGTTGTTCAGAGAGGAGAATGTAATGATATTTCTGCCAGAGAAAACTTGGATAAAATGCAGAGCTTCCTAGTGTATTTTATTGTCAGTCTGCAGTACATCTCTGATTCTCCAAAGTGGTCCACAATTTTCCAACTATGAATTTTGACAGAGTCATGATTTAATGTTTCAAGCATATGATTATGACATGGTGGTTCTCAACACTTACCACAGCCTCGCTGCTAACCACACAGCAGCCAACTCTCAAGATTTCCTCTAGAAGAGTAGAAAGATTTTTCTCTCTTAGGCAGTCCAGTTTCATGGGAAAAAATTAGCAATGACAAATGACTCTGAATGAATGTTCGAATCTGAGGTCAGTTTGAACCTTTGCTCCTCTGTAAGAGGAAGCCACCATCAGAGTGTTTTCCATGAATATGTTTGAAAGACATCATGTGAACAGTTTTGATAACTATTTATTAGGCTTTGGAAGAATTGCTGTAATTATTTAGTGTGCAGTGGGAAATGTTTTTTTTTTTTTCTTGGAGTCAAGTCTATATATATATATATATTTCCTTCAGCAGACGTTGACGAACACATTTTTGAAAAGTACTTCAAGTCAATGGAAAAACAAAGCAGAATATATTTAAAAAAAAACAAAAAAACTACCACAGAAAGGATAATAATAGCTTCCATGTCTGAAGACAACAGGCAGGCATAAAATATAAGGGAATTATTTTATCCTGGACAAGAGAATTGCTGTTACAGCAAATTTTGACCCTGTCACAGTCTGGATAACTCGTGGGTTTAAAACTTCCACTCCCACAGACCCTAGTCCACAGAGGAGATAACTGATCTGGGGCTTAGCAGTATTGGCAAAGTGGCGCATTATGGGATTTAGCTATAGAGTGTTTGCTCCCCAAGGAAAGAACTGCAGGAATTTTAAGAACTTGCCTCAGTTCCCCTGGGTAGAAGCAGTATGTCTAAGTGTATTTCAAGTAAATCCTCAACTCAACACATAAAGCTGCAGTTCCACCACGCCTTTAAAAGGAAATTAGAGCACGGGAATGAGGCCAGACTGACCCTCCCAAAGACAAATCCACCGTTTATCTCTTCAATTGCCCTGTCAGTCAGCTGGAGTCACATGTTAGAGACGCTATCATTTTCATTGAGAGCAAGTTCACCTCCCCTCCCAAACAGCCCACCACCACATCAGTTTCAGGTTCCTGAATTTTCTTTTAGACCCTGAAGAGCGTACTGCAAATTGGATTGTTTCTTCAGACATTGCTTCTCTAGCAAAATGATT
Source organism: Bos indicus (assembly GCF_029378745.1). Classification (NCBI taxonomy): domain Eukaryota; kingdom Metazoa; phylum Chordata; class Mammalia; order Artiodactyla; family Bovidae; genus Bos; species Bos indicus. The sequence goes on along the minus strand of NC_091768.1, from coordinate 25,442,340 downwards.
CAGATCACAACTCTTTTTCTTCCATATATATATATATATATATATATATACATTGATTACCATTTCTTTTTATTAAAGGATGTCCTCTAATGTCCTCAAGGATGTCTTAGAAGGGAGATTTGATCCACCTCAGTAGATTTGATACAATCTCAGTCTTTGACAAGAGAAAACAAATGCTGGTGAGAATGTGGAGAAAATGTAACTCTTATACACTGTTGGTTGGATTGTAAACTGGTATGGTTACTATGGAAAACAGTAGGGAGGTTCCTCAAAAAATTAAAATAGAACTATCATATGACCCAGTAATTCCACTTCTGGGAATGTATCTGAAAGAAATGAAAATATTATGTTGAAGAGATAGCTGCACCCTCATGTTCATAGTAGCATTATTTATGATACCCAAGACATGGGAACAACCTAAGTGCTCGTTGATGGGTGATATATGGTGATGGCGGTGGCGCTCAGTAGTGTCCAACTCTTTGAGACCCCATGGACTGTAGCAGACTAGGCACCTCCATGGACTTTTTCAGGCAAGAATACTGGAGTGAGTTGCCATTTCCTGCTCCAGGGGATCTTCCCAACCCAGGGATCGAAACCAAGTCTCTTGTGTCTCCTGAATTGGCAGGCAGATTCTTTATCACTGTGCCACCTGGGAAGCCCATTTTTATACACACACACATATGTATCAGTTCAGTTGCTCAGTTGTATCCTACTCTTTGTGACCCCATGAGTTTCAGCACGCCAGACCTCCCTGTCCATCACCAACTCCTGGAGTTCATTCAGACTCATGTCTATTGAGTCAGTGATGCCATCCAGCCATCTCATCTTCTGTCGTCCCCTTCTCCTCCTGCCCCCAATCCCTCCCAGCATCAGAGTCTTTTCCAATGAGTCAACTCTTTGCATGAGGTGGCCAAAGTATTGGAGTTTCAGCTTTGGAGCATCAGTCCTTCCAATGAACACCCAGGACTGATTTCCTTTAGAATGGACTAACAACAGACTGGTTCCAAATAGGAAAAGGAGTTCGTCAAGGCTGTACATTGTCACCCTGCTTATTTAACTTATATGCAGAAGTACATCATGAGAAACGCTGGGTTGGAAGAAGCACAAGCTGGAATCGAGATTGCCGGGAGAAATTATCAGTAAACTCAGATATGCAGATGACACCACCCTTATGGCAGAAAGTAAAGAAGAACTAAAGAGCCTCTTGATGAAAGTGAAAGAGGAGAGTGAAAAAGTTGGCTTAAAGCTCAATATTCAGAAAACTAAGATCATGGCATCTGGTCCCATCACTTCATGGGAAATAGATGGGGAAACAGTGGAAATAGTGTCAGACTTTATTTTTGGAGGCTCCAAAATCACTGCAGATGGTGATTGCAGCCATGAAATTAAAAGACACTTACTCCTTGGAAGGAAAGTTATGACCAACCTGTATAACATATTCAAAAGCAGAGACATTACTTTGCAAACAAAGGTCCGTCTAGTCAAGGCTATGGTTTTTCCAGTGGTCATGTATGGATGTGAGAGTTGGACTGTGAAGAAAGCTGAGTGCTGAAGAACTGATGCTTTTGAACTGTGGTGTTGGAGAAGACTCTTGAGAGTACCTTGGACTGCTATAATCAGCAGTAAATGATAAAGCATAAAAAGGAGGAAATTCTGCCATTTGTGACAATATGGATGGACCTTGAGGGCATTATGCTAAATAAAATAAGTCATATAGAGGACTTATTTCATGGGCTTCCCTGGTGGCTCAGCTGGTAAAGAATCCGCCTGCAATGTGGGAGACCTGGGTTTGATCCCTGGGTTGGGAAGATCCCCTGGAGAAGGGAATGGCTACCCACTCCAGTATTCTGGCCTAGAGAATTCCATGGACTGTATAGTCCTCAGGTTCCCAAAGAGTCAGACACAACTGACTTTCACTTTCAGACAGAGGAAGACATATACTGTATGATCTCACTTATATGTAAAATCTAAAACAAAACAAAATTTATTCAAAAAGAGATCAGATTTGTGGCTATCGGAGGCTGGGGAAAGGGTGAATTAGATGAAGATGGTCAAAAGTTACAAATTTTCAGCTATAAGATAAGTACTAGGCATGTAGTGTATAACATGATAACTGTAGTTTGCTGTATGATATATATGAAAGTTAAGAGAGTAAATCCTTAGAGTTTTCATCACAAGGAAAAAATTTTCTCTTTTTTTTTTGTATCTGTGTGAGATGATGAATGTTAACAAAACTTATTATGATAATTATTTGACAGTGTATAAACATACACCTTATGCTGGTTACCTTAAAATGTGCATAGTTGTTGTATGTCAATTATATATCATAAAGTCAATAAAATCGGAAAAATGCACAAAAAATACATAAGTTTTTGAATAAATGCAGTATACTTCGGTGGCATAGCAACTAGATTGCTTAAATGAGGGTGCTCGCTAATTATGGCAACTTGGCATAATGACTAGGGTCACTTAGTCATATTAATGGCTATTTTTCAAATGTAATCTGGGAGAGAATGGCAATAAATAAGTAACCACTCTACTTTCTTCAATAGAGATGGCGAGATTCTATGGGTTTATATGGGGAAAGAAATGGGACAGCAACACAGATAACTTTACAAATTCATAAAGCTAATAATGGTTTATCTATTTGACATCTACAAACTTTTAATGGTTTTAGTCCTAACCACAAATTAGAAATAAATCTCAGTGACTGGAGAGCTTAATGATAGCATTGTCATCTGTGTGTTTTGGAGGTGGCAACTTTGAAGAGAAACCTGACATGGGTGGCACAGGTTCTGGGACCTGTCATTCAGTGGACCCACTTCCGAATAGGTCAGTTGCTTTTGCTTCTAGTCGTCTGCATCAGATGAGTACCTTCTGAACTATTCCAAGCAGGTCAGAATTACCTGACCTGATTCAAGTTGTGCTTTGGTGTTTCTCCCATTGACCTTCTTTTTGTCTGTTTCTTGACTTTGGTTAAGTACTATGTCACAACATGGATATCCTGCCATTTCATGTTCTGGCCAGACTTTATATCTATCTCAATGTGTATCTATGATGTAGTCTTACTGTCTAATAAAGGTTAATGTGAAATATAGATTAATTTTATGAGTTTGAAACAAAAATGATACCATTATTTTTATACAGTGATGACCAGTTACATTCATTCTCTTTGACTGCAACTGATTACAGTAGTAGGTTATGGTCTCTTCAACACAGTAATGACACCATGACTGTTTTTAATGATTTCCAACATAGAAAGAAAAACTCAGAACTCAGACTGGGTGTGGTAGGGAAATTATAGTATAAAATCCATATGTTTTAGAGTTGGTTGTACTATAGAAGGTTAGAGGAGCTCAGGTATGTTTTGGGTTAGTCTAGTCCCTCAAACTATTTCTTTCAAATGTTTTCTTTCAACCAAATCTGAAACACATTTTGCCAAAACCTTTTTTCCCTTAATTTTTAAATCCATGTGTATTTAAAAGGACATTTAATCCATATGCTTTGGCTCATTTACACTTAACTCATCAAGATATTGTTTTAAAGAGCTATTTGAGCTCCACAAAACCCATTTATGTCTTTTCTTCTGCAGTACTAGGAAGTTGTGTTTTGCTGGAAACAGAAATGGAACCCCCAAAATAATTAAGTTCGGATGAAAATCGAGAATATACAATATTTTTGAGAGCCACCAAACTCCACTTAGAAAGAGCATGTTATTCTCTTGCCATTTTTTTCAGTTACTTCTAAGTACATGTATGCTTTGGCCAAGCTATGAAATTTGACCATTTATTAAATCGTTACTTCACAGTCAAATGTCTGAATACATACTGCTCAAAATTCCTCCTTTAGTGTAAAAGATAAAGACAAGTTCAAAAAATAAGGAGAATACACAACGATTGAGCTCTACACTCCTTTTGAAGTTGATGCAGAGCAACAAACTTTCAGACTGTCTTTCCTTTCCCTACCTGCATTTCCATGGAGTTCTGCCGGCTCTATCTCTCAATGCTCCTTTTCCTGTGTTTCAGGGACATAGGGAGCTGCTGTTGTCTATATGTTCTGCTACTTGAGAATCCTCACATCTTTCCTACTAGGTGAAGGGATGACTCTAGGACACTTATTAAACATATAATTGGGATTACCCATCTGTCGAGTGTTTCCCAGGAAATTCAAGCCCTGAAGAGATTTCAAGAAAGTCTGTATATATCTTATACTGGACAATGAAGAGTTATGAGGCTAATAAAGTCATTCAGACCAATAATGACTAGAAGTTAAAGTCTCATCATTTCAGGGAGGAACTCTGAAACAAATTTTGGCCATTGAGCCTCAGTATCCAATGAAAAGGAGTGACTCTCAGCAACAAAAAAACAGTTCTACAATTCAATTCATCCATATGCCTCAGAATTCTTTAATCAAGATTTCTGGAGTGAGTTGAGTTCTCAACACTCTTCATGCGTTTGAGTGGACATGTGAGTAAAAATCTATTTCACATGCTGCTGCTGCTGCTGCTAAGTCGCTTCAGTCATGTCCGACTCTGTGCGACCCCATAGACGGCAGCCCCCTGGGCTCCTCTGTCCCTGGGATTCTCCAGGCAAGAATACTGGAGTGGGTTGCCATTTCCTTCTGCAATGCATGAAAGTGAAGAGTGAAAGTGAAGTCGCTCAGTTGTGTCTGACTCTTAGCTACCCCATGGACTGCAGCCTACCAGGCTCCTCTGTCCATGGGATTTTCCAGGCAAGAGTACTGGAGTGGGATGCCGTTGCCTTCTCCAAGTGAGTAAAAGTTAATAAGATTTTATTTCACAGTAAGGTATAAAAATGTGTGTTATGATTAGCTAAGAATCAACTGATATAAATTAGAATCTCCAGGATCTTAATAGTCTGAACAACAGAGAGTAAATTATATTTCTTAAAAGACTGTTTCTTTCCTTTAGGAAATTAAGTCTGTTGTGCAGTATTAGTGGAGAATATTAGTGGAGACTCAACCCTGAATTTTCACTGAAAGGACTGTTGCTAAAGCTGAAGCTCCAATACTTTGGCCACCTGATGTGAAGAGCTGACTCTTTGGAAAAAGACCCTGATGCTGGGAAAGATTGAAGGCAAAAGGAGAAAGGGGTGGCAGAGGATGAGATGGTTAGATAGCATCACCCACTCAATGGATATGAATTTGAGCAAACTCTGGGAGACAGCAGAGGACAGAAGAGCCTGCAGACGGCTCTGCTGCAATCCATGGCATCTCAGAGTCGGACACAACCTAATGACTGAATAACAACAGTCAGTGGAGAATGATGACTATGACAGGGCAATTTTGTATACTTGCTATGTCTACCATTTTGGAGTGAATGTGTATTCTTTTCTCTCAGTGGCATCTAGAGAATATTTATTATTGAAGCACACACTGAGGCTGTCCTTAACAATAGGATGTCATCATGCCTATAAATGAGTCATCAATCTGCATGGAATTCTTGAAGAGTTTACTATTATTTTTAAGGCACATATTTGATTTGGGAGCAGATGTCCACCATTCTGAAATTTTCAAGGCCTCTGACAAGTACAAAAAGGAACCTGGTTACCAGATGTTTAATATATTGAGAGAGAAAGAGAAATTCAATGATATAGTGGTCTTTTCTGAAAAATAGCATTAAAAATTTTAGTTGTCATAGTCTTGAATAATAACTTCCAGTGTTTTTTCATAATGAACCTATTTCACTGACCTGAATTTATGGCTAGTTTATTATTTTTATATTGTAGTGCTAGTGAAGTTGTGGAGAAAATTATATACCTAGACATGTATATGTATACATATACAAACTTTTTCGATCTTTGGCCTTCATATTCCTAAATTTCATTTATTGAAATTTTAAAACATCAATAAATCAATTCTCACAAATATTAACTCAAAATAATAATGTGTACTTCGTAGCAAAGTTAAGTTTTATGAACTTGTAATTTTTAATGTTTCTTTATTTTCCTGATGCTATCCTAGAACTAAGCGATAATTCAAACTTTAAGAAATAGTATGAAGTTGTTTGATATAGTTAGAAATAATTGAAGCTATTTATTGTATATTTTCAGTTCCATTCATAAATTTGTAATGGTACAACTAATAAATATCTCCAGGCTGCAGGAACAAAAATATTATAGATAAAGCTACAATCTCTTTTCATCATTAACATCAATCCTAATTCTTTTTTGAGAAATGGCAACATGTAACTTGATGTATATCTTTCCAAACCATTTTATCTTTATTTACAAGAGATATATTTATGATTATTCACAAATGTGTGTGGTTTAAAATGTAAATTGTATTTAATGTATGAGTTATTCTGCAACTTCTATTTGACCACCTTAATAAATTTTCTAATGAGTTTTAACAATTTATAAGTTGATTTTCTTAGATTTTTTGAAAGATGATCATATAATTTGCATAATAATGATCATTTTATCTATCTTTTCTGGTCTTAATATCTCATTTTTTTCTTGGTAGACAAGGATAGTGAATAAGTATTGTATTGTATAGTTTTTTGTATAATTTTGTTCTTAACCGCTTCTACTATTTCATCTATTAAGTATGGTACAGAGAATTGGTGAATTTTCTATACCGAACTGTGCTTGCATTTCTGGGATATACCAAATTTGGTCCTAATATTTAATTTGCAAAAGTACATCTCTGAATCTTATTTGCTAGTATTTTATTCAAGCTGTATATATCTTCATTTATAAATGTTACTGAGCCATAATTTCTTTTCTCATGCTTTGTCTTGTTTTGGTATCAGTGCTGTATTTGTTCAGTAGAATGGATCAGATATCTTTTTCTTTGCTCTGAAAAGTTTAAATAAGATATATCTGTTTCTTAAGGGTGAGATAAAATTTCAAGTAAAAACTTAGATCAGGTTCCTTTTAAATTATAGCATTTTAGTTATTAGTCTAATTCCTTCAGTGGTTATTGATTTGTGAAGTTTTGTAACACTTTTTCTTTGAGTCAGGTTTGGTGATCCACATATCTTTCCTGGAAAATTGTTTATTTTGGCTAAGTGTTGCATCTAAGTATTTAGTATCCATCTAAGTATACTACGGAGAAAGCAATGGCACCCCACTCCAGTACTCTTGCCTGGAAAACCCCACGGACGGAGGAGCCTGGTAGGCTGCAGTCCGAGGGGTCGCTAAGAGTCGGACACGACTGAACAACTTCACTTTCACGCATTGGAGAAGGAAATGGCAACCCACTCCAGTGTTCTTGCCTGGAGAATCCCGGGGACGGGGGAGCCTGGTGGGCTGCCATCTATGGGGTCACACAGAGTCGGACACGACTGAAGTGACTTAGCATAGCATAGCATAGCATAAGTATACTAAATTTGCCACCTGAAAACAAAAGATGCATTAATTCTTTCCCCTATCACTAGCTAGAAGTAGATGTATTGCTTTTCTTGCTGAGTTAATTTTATCTTTTGTACCAACAAAACAACCTATGCTTCACTCCACTTTTTGTCCTGTTTACAATGAATTAAGTTATTTTGCCATCAAGTAACTGTAGAAAATTAAAAAAAAAAAGATGGCAATGTATTTAAGTAATGCCACCCCTAACTCCCTGGTGGCTCAGATGGTAAAAAATCTGCCTGCAATGCAGGAGACCCAGGTTCGATCCCTGGTTTGGGACAATCCCCTGTAGGAGAGATTGACAACCTGCTCCAGTTTTCTTTCCTGGAGAATCCCATAGACAGAGGAGCCTGGCAGGCTACAGTCCATGGCATGGCAAAGAGTCATACACGACTGACCAATTAACACTTTCACTTTCACTCCAACTCCAGGTTCAATAACCAGAGGATTCCAGAATGCTTCTTATTTTCTTAAACTCTGTGTATTTCCTCACCAATAAAATTGAAAATAATACCTTGCTATCTCACAGGGGTAACTCTATTAAAACATATAATGACTCATATTGGCCTCCATCCAAAGTTTGTGTTTGTTAACTTATAGGGATAGGTTTTTATTAATATATCCCTTTGCTTTAGAGAAAATGTTTTTAGTGAAAACTATTATTTGCCTAAGAGAGTTTTACTCTATGTATAAGTAATTAGAATTGAATCTGGGGCTTTGGACTGTTATTTCATCATCTTAATTAATAGGGTAAAGTTAACTACTTTGTCTAATTTGAGTTATCAAACAAGTAGACTGGTCAGCTTAATCAAAAGCAAAACAAACAAAAAGTGATTATACCTAGTTAATTGTAGTTCTAATCAATTCAATAAGTAAGCCAAATAGTCAAAAGTATGTGTTTTTACACATACCTTAGATCAGTGAGGATGATTTTTTTCTGACTTAATTGTGATTTTATGAAAGTAGCAGTTCTGAAGATTTTCTTTCACCATAAATCTATAGGTTTTTCTGCTGCTGCAAAAGCTAAAGTGCATTTGGCATGGAGAGAAACTTCTCTACCCTTAGCCTGGCAGGACAGTGAAGGTGATGCGAGAAGAAAAGTGCAGGAGATGAAGTCAAGAAGCTGAAATAGATGCTCTTTTAAGTTTGCCACACACAGTTATCGAAATAAAATCTTTCTTTTAGAAAAAGAGGCTATATTCAGTATTAGCTCAACACCCACTGTTTAGCAGCACTTTCATGGTTTTGCCCCTTATCTTTGAGCTTCTTACAAGGTAAGTTTCTTCTACACTGAGCATAAGTAAAATCCAGTCTAGTTAATTATTTTTTTCTTTCTCATAGTGTTGCCTTAGACTTATTCCAAGACTCTTGGTCTTGATTTTCTTGTAATTTGAATATTTCTTTCTCTGTTAAACCCTACCAGGAAAAGAGTTTCCAATCTCTCTTAGCAGAACCATTTGTCTTACTGACTAAAATTTCAGACTGAAGATGCAAGATTAGAAGTTTGTGTCCTTTTTATACTTCCTTGCATTATTCTACTCAAGAAAGTTAAAGTTTCACCTAGTAATAAATCTAAAGTTTATTGGTGGTGATCTCTGAATTTTTTGTGATGAACAGATTTCTGTATTTTACCTAATTCTTCTCCCCTGGAAAAGAATAATAGGTGATAGATGGTGGGTATTACATTGAAGAAAGGAGGGAAAGGGTGGTTGAAAAGGATATCATGCTTGCCTTGCTTTATGGAGTAAGGAGCTTATTTTTTTAGCCTAACCATGCCAAGTCCTTGAGAGATGTCCTTGCAAGATAGGGTATAAACATGGTATATTGTAACTACTCTGTTGGCATTTGGTTTTGATTGTATTTGTATTAAATTATGATTTATAAACATCAGTTTATTGATTTAGTTTTAAAATGAGTGGAGTACTCTAAGCACTTAAATTTGAATTTTATGCAAGACCATAACTCCCAATTTGTAGGGAGAATTGGCATCAAAAAATAATGGAAAGAACATGGATTGTATAGTCAGAAATCCACATTGGAATTCTAACTATGCCATATTTTCAGCTGGGTAAATTTGATGAAATTTAAATAGTAAATATAGTCTTCCCTAGTGGAGCAGACGGTGAAGAGTCTGTCTGCAATGCAGGAGACCCGGGTTTGATCCCTGAGTTGGGAAGATCCCCTGAAGAAGGGAATAGCAATCCACTCCAGTATTCTTGCCTGGAAAATCCCATGGATGGAGGAGCCTGGCAGGCCACCATCCATGGGGTTGCCAAGAGTTGGACATGACTGAGCGACTAACACAGTCACACTCAAATTTGATGAGAACTCTCACAATTTCTAAATTTTGGTATACACATTCATAGGAATCATAATAACCCATCTCATAAAGATGAAATTAAATGTCCTTTGTAAATCACCAGTAAGGTATCACATAGAAGCTTCTCAATGTCTATTAATTTTTCTTTTCCTCAATAGTTCCATTAACAGGAGGCTGCTCTGTTCTAGGCTCTATTTCTCACAAATGATATCACCTTGCTAGTTCCCATTTATGGGTAGTTCCCATAAATGTTCTAAGGCCCAGTTTTCTTAACTGTAGAATGGGAAGACATATGCTCCCATAAGAAAAAATCTGTCTTAGAGAAACTGGGTAGATATCAAATGAGAAACTAATATGCAATAAACTGAAAATTGTAGAACACTCAGGAAATAGAAGCTATTCACCTTAAAAGTAGATACTTAATCAGGCACTGATATTATATGTATTGTATTTTACCCCCAGAACATAGTAGATAAACATTCAGGAAAGAGGAGTTCTTAATATCCAAGATCATATAGCATCACATTTATCCTTGGTCATTTTCTAAGTCCATGTACAAACAAGATTCTAAAAAATGATTTTTTTTCTGACTATTGACTTTTATTTTTTTACAAATATTGCTGTGGGTCATAGAAATTCCCTTAGCTTCCTGAGAAACAACTAAGACCACAGCAAATATTCTCCTGAGGGAGAATATTTATATATACACAAGGAAAAGATCAGTTTTATTTTGAAGGAAAATCAGTGGAAATTTTTGAGTTGAAAGGAGATGAAATTATTTACCAAAGTCAAATTAAATATTGTCAAAAGTTTTATTATTATTATTATTTTAAGACACTACTTGTCTGGACAATGTCATTTGACAAAATAAATTTGCTTGCATGGCAGATTTTATTTTTTGATAATGCATCAGATTTGGAGAAGAAATAAAAATTGTCTCTATTATTGTTATGTAGCCTCTTCTCAAACAATAGAACTGAATTACCAACATGTTAAGTCACTGACCATAGCCCTAGAAAAGAAGGGTTTGAGTTTTGTTTTTCAAAATTAGGTTATGCATAAAAGTTTGAGAAATTTCAGCATGTTCCTCATAATCTTTTTTTTCCTGGAAATCAGAATAACTCATGACATCACTTTACGTGATTTAATGGCACTTGTTGCCTCCATAAGCTTAGTGCTGTTAAGTGGAGAGTCTGTGATAATGTTTAGAAATACCCCGAATTAGTGTCTGGGCTTTAGGATAGGGCCACTTGACTCCCTGTGATCTGAGTTGGAAGACCCTGTCTTATTCCACAGCCTTCTAGACAGAGAGTGAGGAAGAACAATCTGCTAGCCAAGCAACAAAGCGAATTGAGGTAGACAGAAAGTAATTAGTTTTTAATGATCTTTTGGAAGTCCCATGAATAGATAGATTTCTGTTTTGATCTTGCTTGAATTAATAGCTGCTTTTGAGCCTTCAGTCCCACTCCAGCAAGCATTGTTTCTCCATTTCACGGTCTGGCGCTCCCACTGTGTAGGGTTTACTTGGACCATTGTTCCATTTTGTAAGGCTCAGCCCAGTGTTTTTGTGTTCTTCAGCTTTAAACATTGTTGTGGTGTTTTCCTTTTATTTCTATAGCTGTTTCCTCTTGGGAATTTGATGGGGTTATTATCACTCACACAGGACTAACATCCAAACAGGAGGTTCTTAGTCAATTTATTTCTCAGTGAGAACCTCCATGCTCCTTGCGAAGAGACATCTTAGCCCTGTCCTGGTTACAGCCCAACTTTTCCTTTCCCCTTTTTTGATTATGTGAGTTATTTAGAACCAACATTAATGAGGCTGCAAAGAAGCAGTTGTATGGCTGGAGTGGCTATTATGACCAAAGGCTTTTCTCTATAACACATAGTAATTTGCTTCTCCTCAAAGCTTTCCAGACAATGACAGCATTCCCAGTTTTTACTTGCATGTTGTCACCAACTCCCTGTCTCACTGTCAGATGGATGTCTACATTCTTATACTCTGCTTCCCCCTTGCCCATCCAGGTTTCAGACATGTTTCCTTGTCAAAAAGATAGTAAAAGCATACAATTTATTTTCATTCTTTTTGTTTGTTTCTTTCTGGTCAGTCAAGCTATTCATGTATATTTCTTTAAAATTATTTTTCAAGAAAATGTGGAAAATGGGGGAAAAAATCAGCCAAATTCCCCCCAACCAGAGACTTTCAACAATTTAAAGCATACCTTCTGGTTTTTATATAATTATGTTCTTTGATATATGACATTTTATGTGATTATGCTTTAAAATAATTTTTCATTTTAAAGTGATCATCTTTCCATGTCAAAAAAAATACAGATCTCCATGATAATGTTTAAAGACTGCCAACAAAAGTATTGTATCTTTATGGTCCTGGCTTTAGGATGACTTTAGGAAGAAAACAGAAGTAACTTAAAAATAGGAAGAGAAGATGAAAAAATTACCACTAGTAAAGTCCTCTAGAAAGGAGAAATGAGAAGAAACAGGCTTAAAAAGGTCAAAAGAAATTGCCTTCTGGTCTGAATCAACAGAACACTACCCAAACACTGCACTTAACACAAAGCGTGTAAGTTAGCATTTTGGAATTTGAATCCATGGTTGCTGGCATTTCAGATCTCAGTCTGTTCCTCATAGCCCCTAACTCCACAGGACAGAGAAGGGAGATGGGAAAAGAAAGAGAGAGCAGGATAGAATAAGAAGATAAGATGGAAAAGGGGAGAATGCTGGACTAGCAGGTTGGGAGAAGCTTTAAGAGAGGAAAAGGGAGAGGGGGCTTCAGAATATTTACAGCCAACATTCCATTTAGCACCAGACACCCAGTGGAGAAAAGGCAATTTATCCTTGTCATAGACCTGGCCGCTCCGCTTCTCCTGCTGCTAGGCATTTTGTTCCCAGAAGAAGGGGCTATCCAGGAAGGTAAAATGTAAAGGGAGGGTTGGGAGGGGGGTCAGTGAAGGCTTTCAGGGCCAGTGGCACCCTTAGTCTATTTCAGGTTAGATTACAACCTTCTCACTTGGCCTTCTGTGTTTGTTTTTTACTCTCTTTTCCATTCTGTGCTTTGTATAGGTGGGTCTCTAGCTCTCTATTTCCCTCTTTTAGCTAAGTGTGGCCCTTTACAAAAAAATGTTTTAAGATTCTCTTCTAACTACACTAAGATACCATCTTTTTTTTCTCCCTTCAATTTTTTACCTCTGGGGAACCTAACCTTCACCCAAAGGACCAGGGGTACCTTTATTAAGTGCCAATGATTAAGTTTAGATACACACCATGGCAAGTATGCATTTGTTCAGTGACCTTTGGGGTAATTTGGACTTTGGGGATTTTTCCAAAATAAAGTAGGAATTACACCAGTTGCTTATTATTCTTATTAATTCAGCCTCATCCATAATATAGCATTTTGGGAATTTTCTGCCTTTCCCAGTAGAAGTTCCCTAGCTCTGGTAAAGACACTTAGTATCCTCATCATGAGATATATTTTGTATAACACACTGGCCTACTTGCTTTGGAAGGAAAAGAAGTGGTGGGATTAGGCAGTGGATTTAAATTCCAGCTCTGTCTTCTTCTAGCAAAATGATCTTCTAACTATAATTTGGATTCCCCATCTATTTAATGGGGATATAGTCAGGCACGACTGAGCGACTTCACTTTCTCTTTGCGCTTTCATGCATTGGAGAAGGAAATGGCAACCCACTCCAGTATTCTTGCCTGGAGAATCCCAGGGACAGAGGAGCCTAGTGGGCTGCCGTCTATGGGGTCGCACAGAGTCGGACACGACTGGAGCGACTTAGCAGCAGCAGCAGCAGTAGTATTTACCTTACAGGATTGCTGTGATGACTAAATGACATTTTATATGTACTTGGTACTTAATAAGTTCTCCACATACAGTAACTGCTGGCTTTATTATGACTGTCTATATTAATAATAATTATTAGCCATAACTTCAGGATGTTTATGTTTAGTTTAGGGGTTAAAATTATCAGAGGCCAATCACCCAGAGGCTACTTAAGGATATTAAAATGTTAAGCTGTATGATAATAACCATGTTTTCAATTATAGGCACTCAGGTTAAGGAAAAATTTATGTGGACCAGCAGATGGGGAAAAGAAAACTTCCCCGAAGAAGTGAGGACTGAATTGGACCTAGAAGAGTAGACAGAATTTAGAATACACAAAGGAGAATTTAAGTTTCAAGAGAAAGGAGGTCAGGGAGAAAAGTGTGAGTATGCATATAACAGAAAAGGGCAGGGTTTCAGAGCTGTTTTTCTGGGTTATTTGGCAACATTTATACTTTCTCTTCTTTTTCTTTAACAGCTTTTTAATAAATTTCATTGAGTTTTTTAGCTGTTACCTGTGCCAAAATAATAAATATACTCATAATATCAAATCACTTAAATCCTTAAGAGTCATGAGCAGTTTACTATCCAGCTGCTGCTTTTAAAGCATACCATTTTGGAATTAATTCTTGAAAGCTATATTTGCATTACTGCATATAGACTGAGCAAATAAGAAGACTTTATATTCCTAAGAAAGGAAAGGGAAGTCGCTCAGTCGTGTCTGACTCTTTGCGACCCCGTGGACTGTAGCCTACCAGGCTCCTCCAGCCATGGGATTCTCCAGGCAAGAATACTGGAGTGGGTTGCCATTCCCTTCTCCAGGGGATCTTCCCGACCCAGGGATCAAACCCAGGTCTCCTACACTGCAGGCAGATGCTTTCCTCTGAGCTACCAGGGAAGCCCTGGTATATTCCTAAGGACAACACTAAATTTCTAAGGAAAAGCATTGTACTTCAATGACCAGTAAACATCAGCTAGTGTCTGTCATGGCTGTTCCTTCATTGATTAAGGAAATTGTATGGAGTGGTCTACTGTATGGAGTAAGACACTGTGCTGCATTTACCTCTTGTCCTCAGCATTTGCCCATAGTCACAACCTCGAGGGAAGCTTTGGATATGGGGATTTAAAATAAAGTGGAGCCATCGAGACAGTCGGGGTGGGAGATGGGGGGTAGGGGGGCAGGGTGTGAGTGCTGAAGACTCTGTAAATGAAGGAAGTTAAAAACATAAACCAGGATTTCTCTCTTTGCAGCTGTGAAGAGATTAGGGAGGCACTTAAAAAAAATCCTGAGATTGTATGATGCTTTGTAAAATAAAATTTAGAGAGAGGTAACATTAAATTGTATGTAGTGATTTAGTGACTTATTCATTTTGTTCATACTCTAGTGAAATATTGTTTGCTGCTACTCCTGGTATTGCCTCACTGGCCTCTCATTTAGTCTGGTTCATGACCAGAGGTTGGCCACCCACCCCAGCCATGGTGTCCTGACCAACGCGGACATGCTGGGCAAAGTTAAATGGTCTCCTTCAATGCCCAGCCTATCAACCTAAGGGTAAAAATGACAGAAGATATTACAAGTGCATTTTTACCTTTAGCTCCTTAATTAAGTGTAGGGGAAATTTATGTGATCTATTTAATTACATAATTCTTTCCAAAAGTACTTTATTTTCCATGAAAGCCCCTGTAATGAAAGGTTCTGCTGACCATTGTATGTGAACTTCTCCTGGAAGCATATTAGGAGAGGCAATATAGTTTAACGTGTTTGAAACTAAACAGATATGAGTTGAAGTTTTGTTTCCACGACTTATTAGCTTTAATATTTGCGATGTTATTTAAGCTGCCTAAGCTTGTTTTCTCCCTGGAAAAATAGAGATAGTAATAGTATTTATTGCAAAGTTTTTTTAAAAAAAATAAAGGTTAAAAGCTTAAGTCACCTAGTAGAGTGATTGATATGGAGTGAATCACCATTAAATAAAATTGATAATATTAACAATAGTGACTTAATTATGGATGTAAGTGTTAATGTGTTTGCATTGTTAATAACTTGCTTAATAAATATAGTGATTAACATTAAAAATACCTGACGTCATCTACTGCTACAACTATTATCGTAATGCTTGATTAAGTTAATTTGTATTAGTTTCCTCATCTGTAACATGAGGATAATATTACCTATAGATTGATGCTATGACCTACACGCACAGGTGTGCTGTGAGAATTAAATAAGGGACTGGGTGTGGTTGTACTTCATAAACTATATGATAATTATTAATGCAGAGATGAAAGAAAGCAGATGACTTCTGGGAGCTCTTCTCACCTTAATACATATGGCCAGAATCAGCATAGTAGAGTTTTTTGATGAGTGCTAATCTTTTCAGACCTAGGGCCAGTGTTTCTGGGAAGCCAATTGGATGGTTTGCAATGGAGCAGGATGCCGTGTCCAGAGAGGCTGGCAGAGCAGCAGCTTTCAATTGTGTTTCCTTTGCCTGGCACAGTCACCGTCATTGCCTTTTTTTTTTTTTTTTTAGCACTGTAGCTACTATGGAATTCCAGCATTAGTCAACTTCTAAACAAGTTATTTTGCTAAGGAACACTCTTTCTTCTTTTTCTACTTTTGTAACTCTGTTGAGATAAATGAACTGTGCATCCACCATTAGGTGAGACATGTTTTGAGGCAGTTTTACCTATGTTATTTAGCAGTAACCTTATAATCATCTGCTAAAATGTGCTTTATCACCTGTATTAACAGACAAGGACACTGAGGCTCACTAGTTCACTCAATAGTAAATTGTAGAGCCGGAATTAAAACTCTTATCGAACTGGAGTTAAGTCTCTGTTCTTTCCACTACCTTAGTTAATTGGTGCTTGTATTGTTCAAGCACAAGTGTAGAAAAAGGACAGGAAAGAGGAGTGGTTCTCAGTGGAGAGAGATGCTGTCTCCCTTCAGAGTGTTTCAAAGTAGTCAGGGGAATTTTTGATTGTCATGGTGACTGGGGTGATGGGGTGCTGCTGGATTTGGGGAGTAGGAACTGGATACCAAATGTCCCACAGTGCTCTCGACAGTACAATAAAAAATGTTCCCCTTGAAATGCCAATCGTGCCCTTTTTGAGAGACAAGGGACTAGGTCATTCAGAATCATCTCTTCTGACTTCTGAAGTGATAAAAAGGGCCATGGCTGTGCCAGTAGTTACATTTTACAGTTTTCATTTGTATGCTTCTTACAAAGTCGAAACCTCAACCCTCACTTTCTAAATTGTTTCTCATTAGGTCTTTTGTTTATATGCCCTTTATAACCCTTAGCATAATATATTAATCACTGTATCCCATACCACAAAAACGTGAGCGTGGACACTGTTTTATTCATTACTGGTTTTGCGGTGCCCAGTGCAGAGTCTGCTCAAGGAACACTTGCTAATACGAGGGCATAGCAATTTGTCTGTCATCTATAACGGCCAAGAAACAAGTTTGAAAACAGGGATCTGTGTCAACTGCTTCTCCTCCACATCTCCAGAAACCCTAGTTTGCCTTAAGCTGCTGCTGCTGCTGCTGCTAAGTCGCTTCAGTCGTGTCTGACTCTGTGTGACCCCATAGACGCCAGCTCACCAGGCTCCCCCGTCTCTAGGATTCTCCAGGCAAGAACACTGGAGTGGGTTGCCATTTCCTTCTCCAATGCAGGAAAGTGAAAAGTGAAATTGAAGTTGCTCAGTTGTGTCCGGCTCTTAGCGACCCCATGGACTGCAGCCTACCAGGCTCCTCCATCCATGGGATTTTCTAGGCAAGAATACTGGAGTGGGGTGCCATTGCCTTCTCCAAGTTTGCCTTAAGAAACATTAGTGTTTCAGTGGTCATTAAGTACACCCCAGGTGATTCCTGAATACTTGCTCCTTTCCCAACTAAGGAGTACTCTGGTAACTTGGGGTTCTCATTTGGTCACCAGAATCCTTCTAAGAAGCAAAGTTCTGTGTTTTGAGCCTGGCCAAGCACCTAGTGGCTCAGTTGGTAAAGAATCTGCCTGCAGTGCAGGAGACCTGGGTTCGATCCGTGGGTTGGGACGATACCCTGGAGAAGGAGATGGCAACCCGCTCCACTATTCTTGCCTGGAGAATCTCATGGACAGAGGAGCCTTTTGTGCTGCAGTCCACGGGGTTGCAAAGAGTCGGACACGACTGAACCACTAAACCACGGCCACCACAAGCAACTGTTGGTTCATTTCAGCTCTGTGAAGTTGTAGCTCCATTCCCCCCCTGAATACTTTGAGTGATAGAGATATAACCAGAGCCAGGATAGGTGTTCAGAATGATTGGCTAGAGTAAAAGCCTCACATCTAATTTTTTAAGCAGGTCTTTAATTCATCAGAATTATTAGTTCTCATTTTCTACTTTTGAAAGAGTATTTATTTTCCCTTGTGGTATTTGTATATACAGCAGCTTTTTTGTCTTTCTTATCTTTCCAGTAGACTTTCATGTATTTTAATCGATGGAACACTCCGGGTTGGCACTGGCACTTTTTATTTCTAATTAGAACACCTCAAAGCTCTTTGAGAAAGAATTACCTAATTTTCCATTTTATTTATAAGACTTCACTTGTCATGTTGCTAAGATCCCTTAGCAAGTTAGTTGAAGGATTAAAATAAGAACTAAACATCCTTGATTCCTAGTTATTTGACTTTAATGCTTTTTTCTTTCCCTCCCTTCCCTGCCTCCTTCCCTCCCTCCTTCCCTCCCTCTCTCCTCTCTAGCTTTCTCTCTTTCTCCCTTTCTTTCTTTCTCTATTGCAGGCAGCATATATTCCAGTTTTGTTCTGTTTTTTCTCTCTCCTTCTTTGAGGATGAGGTGAGTATGGTGGTGGGGTGTGTGTTTCTATACAAAAAAGTTTAAAGCTGCTAGCTGAATGAAACTTAATGACTTTCTGAAGTGTGGATTATGTTGCGGTGTACTGTTCTTTTTCAATTAATATAGTTATATCAAATGGCTGAAAAAAATCAATCAGCATACTTAAGAAAATGTATAATGAAGAAATAAACAGTGGATGTAAATATACTTCAGTCTTTAAGTGGGTAAAGAGAATTATCTTTGACTCGATAGTATATTTGTGAAAAGGACAAGACTTGACTTGGGAAGTCGCTGCCTTTCACCCTGGGAAAAATCCAAGGATTACTGGCATTATAAGGAGAAATTGCAGATTTTGGTTACTCTATGGAAGGATTACTGAGACGCACTTGCCTTGGGCTAGAAGAGGACAATGAGAATTAAGCGATTACAATGAGAGTAGTATTAACTATATTTCCAAGCTTGAATACAAAAGAAATAGGAACAACTATTTCTCAGGCCTATGTGTGGAGTGATGCTGGAACTGAGGTTGCTTTTTAACATTCTTCCAACTTTGGCTCCAACCAAGTCTTTAGGTTCTTCATATCAGTCTGGGGAGAAAGATGATAGTTGTGCTGATTTGATTATTTAAAAGTCAGTCTTAATTTGTTGTCTTATTACATGTGCTTCTAGCCCTTCCCCAGTCACTGCTGTTACAGGACAGTGAAGGGTGATGTCAGAATTGTGCTGAGACAGTTATGGAAGAGAGTGTAAGGCCTCTGGACTGGTTTTCACAGATGCGGAATCTAAACCAAGCTCTGACCCAAATAATGCAACTGAATTTCTCAGACCCTCAGATACTTCATCTGCAAAATGGAGGGAATGATGCTAGATGATTTGCACAATTCCAGATATTGTTAAACATATAGGAACCTCTCAAAGGTCTGTAAATGTATTAATTGGAAGCACTGAAAATCTATTTAAATTGTTCAGAGATATTATATCTTAGAAATATCAGATGAAAGTTCATGAATGATTTCCCTCTAGGAAGGCTGTAACATTTATGAGATTTATACAGCCCCTATTGGGACAACTGATTTCCTTTGAAAAGGTCTAAAACTTTTTATTTAAAAATGACAAAATAAATGTAAATATAAAACATTAAACACTTAAACATGTCCTTTAAATATGTTTTAGTCCAAAGATTGCTAATTTGTAGGAACCAACAGGCAAAACTCTTGACATTGAAGTAAACAAAAATTAAGTTTTCTGATCTAATTTTCGTCTTCATTATTTCATTCAGTTTTGAAATTCCTGTAAGAGTAAAGCCACATTTTGGTAATTTACTTACACTTGATATATGGTTAATATGTAAAGAACAGAACAATTGAATAAGCAAAGCGAGAACAGGATCGTTCATACATACAGAAAACAAACAGGTAGCTGCCAGAGGGGAAGGGTGTGGAGGGGGGCAAAATGAGTAAAGGCGATTAAGAGGTACAAATCTCCAGTTATAAAATTAAATAAGCCACGAAAATGTAGTATATTGCCTAAGGAATATGGTCAGTAATATAATAACTGTCTCTGGGGACAGATGGTTACTAGACTTACTGTGGGGTTCATTTTATGATGGATGCAAATATCAAGTCACTAAGTAGTATACCCCAAACTAGCATTTCAATTTAAAAAATGGAGTTTAGGACTTCCCTGATGGTACAGTAGATAAGAATCCACCTGCCAGTGCAGGGGACAGAGGTTGAATCCCTGGTGGGGGAAGATCCCACGTGCCTGGAGCCCATGCTCTGCAACAAGAGAAGTCTCTGCAGTGAGAAGCCCATGGACCCCAACAAAGAATAGTCCCCACTCGTGGTAACTATAGAAAGCCCCTGCCAAGCAAAGAAGACTCAGTGCAACCAATCATAAAATAAATAAATAAATTATAAAAAATAAAAAATGGAAAGGAAAGTTAACAAAATATGTCGGTATATTTCATTTTTGGCTAAAACTCCCAAATGAATAAATATTGATAATGGAAAAATTATAAAAATATAGCTGTAACTAACAAGACATTGTTACTTTAAGTCTTTCTTTAAGAAATACTAGGAAAGCTCTTAGTGGTTGTGCTTTCCTTATTTAGCTGGGTTAATCTCTTAGTTGCTAAGGGCAGATTGCTTTGTTTATAAACTTTTAAACCAAATCTGCACACAACCACATCACAGATAATAAAGTGGGAAAAACCATTCAAATTGTCAGTCTGCACCCACTTAACCACCTCCATCTTATTAATGCCTAATTTAGCTTTTTCAGCAATGTCTTCCACATTGCATGTTTTGCACATTGTATTTTTATTTTTTGGTTTGATTTTATTTTTTTAATACAAATTTATTTATTTTAATTGGAGGTTAATTACTTTACAATATTGTATTGGTTTTGCCATACATCAACATGAATCCGCCATGGGTGTACACGTGCTCCCTATCCTGAACCCCCCTCCCACCTCCCTCCCCATAGCATCCCTTTGGGTCATCCCAGTGCACCAGCTCCGAGCATCCTGTGTCATGCATTGAACCTGGACTGGCGATTCATTTCATATATGATATACATGTTTCAATGCCATTCTCCCAAATCATCCCACCCTCTCCCTCTCCCACAGAGTCCAAAAGACTGTTCTATACATCAGTGTCTCTTTTGCTGTCTCGCTTACAGGGTTATCGTTACCATCTTTCTAAATTCCATATATATGCGTTAGTATACTGTATTGGTGTTTTTCTTTCTGGCTTACTTCACTCTGTACAATAGGCTCCAGTTTCATCCACCTCATTAGAACTGATTCAAATGTATTCTTTTTAATGGCTGAGTAATACTCCATTGTATATGTACCACAGCTGTCTTATCCATTCATCTGCTGATGGACATCTAGGTTGCTTCCATGTCCTGGCTATTATAAACAGTGCTGCGATGAACATTGGGGTACACGTGTCTCTTTCAATTCTGGTTTCCTCGGTGTGTATGCCCAGCAGTGGGATTGCTGGGCCATAAGGCAGTTCTATTTCCAGTTTTTTAAGGAATCTCCACACTGTTCTCCATAGTGGCTGTACTAGTTTGCATTCCCACCAACAGTGTAAGAGGGTTCCCTTTTCTCCACAGCCTCTCCAGCATTTATTGCTTGTAGACTTTTGGATCGCAGCCAGTCTGACTGGCGTGAAATGGTACCTCTTTGTGGTTTTGATTTGCATTTCTCTGATAATGAGTGATGTTGAGCATCTTTTCATGCACATTGTGTTTTTAAATGGTGCGCTGCTGGTGATTGCTAACCATCTGTGTGGGTGTGACTGGAACTCCTTTCCCCATGACGCCCCAGGTTAAGCTACTGTCGAGTGAGCCATTCTCGCTGCAGTGACACTGGAGGTCTGTGTACCATCTGATGTCTTTGAGGTGTCTTGGCAGATACCGAGCATGTTGATTCCACATCAGTACCAGGAGCGCTAATGAGGAGTGTTATGCCATGTGTAGGTTTCTGGTAATAAAAACTTTCCCTTGATATCTGCCTCTTTTAAAAAGCCTCCTGATTTTGGAAAAAATAAAACTAGATCTTACGACTATCGCTCATCATGAGCTTTCAACCTTTATAGTGTTGTCATCTAACATAGAGAACTATAATGTTTGTGCGATTTAAAATTTCTCTAAGTGTCACATTCAGTTTTCTTCGCAATTTTTATGATACTGTTGTTGTCCTGATAGGCCAAATGTCAGTGCTGAAAGGTAGCAAAGCTTGTGTGATTGCATGATTGTGTGTGTGTGTGTGTGTGTGTGTAGTAAAAGT
Organism: Bos indicus; assembly: GCF_029378745.1. Lineage (NCBI taxonomy): Eukaryota > Metazoa > Chordata > Mammalia > Artiodactyla > Bovidae > Bos > Bos indicus. The sequence continues at coordinate 25,420,168 of NC_091768.1, read as the reverse complement.
TTAAAGAGCAGGTGAAATGACTTTTTGACAAGTGATGGCATTAACCGAAATATGGAAAAGTTTCTATCGTAGCAGATAGAAATGTATACACCACAACCGAGGAAGGCAGAAATGTGATATTCTTTTCTCAAATTAAGAGTTCCAGTTTTACTCTTGAGGCCCTGCTCTGCAAAGACAGCTCAGTTTCTCCCAACCCAGTATTCTCAGTTTGATCCAATGATTTTTTTCAGCCAAAATTAAGCATCTTCATCATCATTCATTTCAAAGCTCAGCTGCTTTTCAGTGAAGGGCATCTGAAAGGATTTCTTTCCGTTTTCCTCAGTGGCGTCTGGGAGCCAGGGAGAGTCATCACCATCATGGCAGCGGCAGTGGGCTAGCTGTCTTCCTGGTCCCTGCTGGTCTCATCCTGCAGTGCCCTACCCGCCTGGTTCCAGCACATGACAATCTTTTCAGCATCCTGATCATTTCTGTAGCTTGTGCTTATGTACCTTTGATTTTGAGACTCTGAATCAACGTGGCAGGTCCTTTCTGGACCCAGGTTCTGAGCGCCTTCACATTTCCCATGAGGATCTTTTGGTTTCTTTCTCCACCCTTCACTAGAGCATGTGAACCCGCTGAGGATGAACCCCAGATTCACACACAGGCACCTTCCTCAGCTGTGGACACCGTATCTCACCTGCACTCCTGCTGCCATTTTGAGTGCTATGTCATTTCACATGTAGAACTGTTTTAAAAAACATATATATTTTGTTGAAGTACAGTTGATTTTCAATGTTGGAGGTGGAAATGGGAGCCCACTCCAGTGTTCTTGCCTGGAGAATTCAATGGGCCAAGAAGCCTGGCAGGCTACGGTCTATGGGGTTGCAAAAAGTTGGACATGACAGAGCAACTATCACTCACAAAGTTTAAGGTGCATAGCAAGGAAATGCACAGTTTTTAAGAAAGTTTTGTGTTGGGTCCAGTCTCTGCCCTGGGAAGCAGAGGCTCAGTAATGGCTCCTCAGATTCCCCCGAACTTAAGAAGGTGTTACCCTCTGTCCCTGAGATTTGACCCCTGGGTAGGGGATTGGGTTGTGAGCCTCTTACATCTGATTCCTTGTCCTTCCAGCACAGATATGGTTTGACCTCTACAATTCCTGTCTTCTAGAAATTGATTTTGGTTCACATCATCTTTCTTTTCTACTCTAGAACATTTAATCACTGATGAGTCCTTCAGGCTTGGCTTTTATATGCAAAATACTCAGCTTTGGGAAGTTTCAGTAGAGCTCTTTTCTTCAGGAAAGCCTAGCCTCTCTCAATCAAAGCTTTTGCATTCAGGCAATAGTCTTGCTATGGATGTAAAATCTTGTATTTTAAAACTGTAAGCTAATTGACGACTGCTGTTATTGGCTGTGTGCTGCCCTTTTCCTGAAGCAATGAACTCCAGTGAATTAAGAGGGTGTGGGGAATATGGGGAAAACTACAGGAAAATGAGGGTTTTGAATTTACCAAGGATGAAACTACATTGGTTTAATATTGGAAAAATATTATACCCATTACGTCAACATCTTCTCTAAGTCACCAGTTTACCATGGAGATTTTTCAGATGGGTCTGATGAAAATCCATAGTTGGATTTCTATTAATGAACAGTACATTTTACTAAAAAGAAGAATCACTCTAGTTTTCTTTACCTTGTTGTTTTTCAGTCATTTTTTCTTTCTTTGATAATTTAGTCTTTACATTTTTTAATTGTAAGATAAAATGCAGATAAAGACCCTCGCAAATGAATATGTACATACATTAATGAATTGCTTAATAAGTTTTAAGGTGAACACTATTGTAACCATCACTATGACAAGAAATAGAACTTTGCCAGCCACACAGAAGTCCCTTCTATATGCTAGACCCCCTCCCTTCCATTACATGTTAACTGCTATTGTCATTCTGTAGTAATCACTTCCTCGTGTGTGTTTAGTTTTGACATTCGAATGTGCACCCTTAGATACTAGGATTTAAATTTGACCATTATTTAAACTTTGATGTTTTAAAGATCCTTTTAATCTATGGTTCCTCCGCCTATCTCTTTCTTTTCCCTATGTTTCTGTTGAAGACATGGACTCTTGGATCTGCAGTTTCCCACAGTCTGGATTTTGCTGGTTGCACATTCATGGTGTAGTTTAGTATGTTCCTTTGTCCTCTTCTATTTCCTGCAAATTGGCAGCTTGCCCAGAGGCAATGTTAGACTCAAGTTTAATATCTTTGGCATGACTGGAGATGGTATTTGGGAAAACTGTAGGAGGCACATAATGTCTGCTTGTCTGTCTTTTTATAATTTTAGAAATTGTTGATGTTTATAGTGCCTGAATCGATTATATACTATACACTGTAGTGCCTCGATCAGACCTGAATTACTAATATATATGCAAGACTCCCCAAACTGCAGGCAAATGGGAGATAAGCTTTCCCAAATGGTACAGCAATTTAAAAATTTTCTAGATGTGCTTTGCTAACTTTTGTATTTGGTATAAAATAGGCTGCCAAGGTCACATCAAGTTTGGAGCAAATGCAGAGTGACATTTTCAGGGAAAAAGCAATTTCTTTGGCTCTATCCCCAGCCTGGGCTTCCCAGGTGGCTCAGTGGTCAAGAACCCGCCTACCAATGCAGGAGACAGGGGTTTGATCCCTAGATTGGGAAGATCCCCTTGGTGAAGGAAATGGCAACCCACTCCAGTATTCTTGCCTGGGAAATCCCATGGACAGAGGAGCCTGGCAGGCTACAGTCTATGGAGTCGCAAAAGAGTAGGGCATGACTTAGCTGCTAAACAACAACGGGCCCCATCTGCTGTTGTGGCACTTCTCCTTCCTGCAAAGTCTCTTCCTCTCACGTGTTACTGCTGTCAGTCTCCAGGTGGTGTCTCCTGTATGCTCTGGAAAACAGTGTTCTTGGCACCCAAGGGACATCTTTCTGTCTCTTCACTTGTTGCCTGGCTTTGATTCCCTTTGGTAATATCTTCTTTAAATCTCTTGGACTCTATGAATCCCCATATAGGTGGCCTCTCATGCTGCTGCTACTGCATTGATGTGGGTGACATCTTCCACTGATGCCTAGGGGCAGCCTGCTAGGTGTTCCCCCAATATCTGTTTTCTCTTCCTCCTGGATACACAGCTATGTTACATCACTCAGTCATCCTAGCAATGGCTGTTGCTCCATAAGTAATTTGTAGACAGTGCTGGACATTTGGGAATGATGTGTGCCTTTTCAGGGCCTCTTATCTTTTGTGATGGCTAGATGCAAATGATGGTAATGCTCTGGTTAAAACGAAGTGTATAAGTATTGCAGAATTTGAGGGTCTTAGGGTCTCATAACTACTTAACTCAGCTGCTGTTGTGCAAAAGCAGCCACAAACAATGGGTAAATGTGTGACCGTGTTCCCGTCAGACTTTATTCACACAAAAAAAGGGATGGGCTGTAGTTTGCTGGCACCTGGCCTGGCAGAGCCACAAGCTGTTAAGAGCTTGGAAGCTGAGTGTTGACCAGGAACACTTACCTTCAACTGTCATGTGAAAGAGAAATCAGCTTTTGTTGTATTTGATTTATGTATTTATTATCTATTTTCTGCCATTTGTTTTTCAGTCACTAAGTTGTGTCCTACTCTTTGTGACCCCATGGACTGCAGCACGCCAGGCTTCCCTGTCCTTCACCAACTCCTGGCGTCTGCTCAAATTCATGTCCATTGAGTCAGTGATGCTATCTAACCATCTCATCCTCAGGAGGATAAAGATGTTCCCTTATCCTCCTGCCCTCAATTTTTCCCAGCATTAAGATCTTTTCCAATGAGTCGGCTCTTCACATCAGGTGGCCAAAGTATTGGAGCTTCAGCTTCAGTATAAGTCCTTTCAATGAATATTCAGGGTTGATTTCCTTTAGGATTGACTGGTTTGATCCCCTTGCAGTCCAAGGGACTCTCAAGAATCTTCTCCAGCACCACAGTTCGAAAGCATCAATTCTTCAGTACTCAGTCTTCCTTATGGTCCAACTCTCGTATCTGTTGACTGACTACTAGAAAAAAACCATAGCTTTGACTAGATGGATTTTTGTCAACAAAGTGATGTCTTTGCTTTTGAATATTCTGCCTAGGTTTGTCATAATTTTTCTTCCAAGAAGCAAGCGTCTTTTAATTTCATAGATGTCTTAAAATAATAGAAATTTATTGTTTTACAACTCTGAAGTCTAGAGTACAAAATCAAAGTGTCAGCAGAGCTGTGTTTCCTCTGAAACCTGTATGGAAACTCCTTCTCTGCCTTTTCTTATTAATTTTTTTTTTTTTTTGGTGCTCCTTGCAAGCTTGTGGAATCTTAGTTCCCAGAGTGGGGATCAAAACCGTGGCCCCTGCTTTGGGAGCTCAGAGTCCTAACCATTGGACAACCAGGGGAATCCCTTCCCTGCCTTTAATTACCTTCTGGTTGGGACTGTCTTGGTGTTTTCTCGCTCACAGCTGCATCCCTTCAGGCTCTGCCTTTATTGGCACATGGCACCCTCCCTGTGTTTCTGTCTCCTTTTCTCTTAGAAGGAGGATAGTCGGATTGAGGGTCTGCCCTACTCCAGTATGACCTCATCTTAATTTACATCTTTATTACATCTGCAAGGTTTCTATTTTTAAATAAGGTACCTTCCCAAGTACCAAGGGTTAGGACTTCAACATAGCTTCTGGAGGGACTCAATTCAATTTACAAAAAGCGATTATGTTTTGCAGGGAGGGATTTATTTATTACTGAGCACACTTTATGACCATATCAGTGGCACGCTGCACTTGATTGATTTGGGGGAAAATTCACCCAGTGTATCTGAGAAATTTTGTTTTGAAGCAACTTATTCACCTGAAAGAAGAGCCACTATCTTTCCAGAACTCATGGCCTAGTCCATGGAGGGCTGGAAGGAAGCCAGAAGTGGTAATGGAGAGGTGAAAGATGACAGCCATCTCAACAAAGCACAGGCTTTGTGCCTGAGTATCGTTCTACCTGCTGTTCACCAGGACTGCATAGCTGTGTTTCTGCTTAGTTTGCTCAGCATAAACTGTTTCCAGGAGGCTCATTAGTCAACTGTAATCTTGGCAGAACCACTTCCTTTTCTCCTGACCCTCCTGTTACCACCCCTGCAGACATGACCGGACATGCTTAATCCTAACCCGAACACAGAAGACATGCCTGCTTTGTTACTTCTGCTGAGAGCTATAAAAGGTGTTAAAGATAAATGGTGATTAGAACCTCACCTCCATCTCCAACCAATAGCCTTCTTTTAGGTAAAGCTTAACAGAAGTAACTGGTTTTCAATTTACCAAAAATTGAATACTGTCAGGATACTGATTTTGATGATTTCTCTCTAGCAAACTTTTGAAACAAAGTTACAAGCCAAGGTGAATCAAAAGGTGAAAATACTGATAGGTAGCGCCTGGTAAACTTGTTATTTTAGTTCTTAAAAATTAATTTGCTATCCTGTGGACAGCCTAGATATAAAACAAAATGAGGGAACCAGTGAATATTGGGAAGGCAATGTTCTTGTGTTTATGTCTGTGTTTAATTATCAGTGTTTCTCCATTGTATGCAAATGATCAGCACAGAGTCAGGCCAGCTCTCTTTCTCACACCTCAGACATGTTTCCACATAGGTTTTCTGATGTCTGATCGGTCAGCTGAGATACCCACCATTACTGAGTCCTCCAGGCCTGTCTGGAGGAACTCTAGCCTGGGAGAATCTAAACATATCATTCAAAGGTCTCTGATGTTGGAAAGAAAGGAGGTTTTAGATGATTTTTGTTTTTGTTTGGACTTGGGTCAGTGCCTCCCATTTACAGCTGGAATGCGCACTGGATGGTTTCAGATGTGTTTTGGAAGACTGATGTGGGCCTCCTGAAAATCAGCCACAATGGGGCCCCAGGAGACTTGGGAGCAGGTTATCATGTTAAATGTTAAGCAGGTTATATCATGTTAAGTCTTTATCAGTGAATATTGATGCTGAACACTGAGACCATGAAAATTCTCCTCCTCCACGGGCAACCTCGGGCCTCCCAGACAGCCTGCACAGTCAGAACTAGTGCAGAGTAAGCCTTCCTTGGTGGCTTTTCCATCTGACTTTGACTCCAGATAGAAAGGATTCACCGAGGGGATTTCAAGTCAGAGTCCAGGAACAAAGTTATACCTGTAAATGACATGAATGACTTATCGTTGGTAAATGGAAAGAAAAACGCTCCCAAAGTGTAGAGCTATAGGAACAAGTGTTAATAGGGAGGCTCATATTTTGCCAATAGTGTCCCATGGATCATATAGGCTGTTATAAACAGTTTCTGTATCCTAGGATAAAAAGATGCCTTATAAAAGTATGACTCACTTTTGCTGTATTTTATGGGAGTCCACTTGTGGTGAATCTGCTTGTCCCATACCCTTTTAACTTTTGATCTCCTAGTATAAATTTCCACCTTTGTTAAAGAAAATGCAAAATCTAAAGGAGAATTTGGCTTTCCTCACGGGCACTAGCGATAAAGAATCCACCTGCCAATGCAGGAGATGCAAGAGATATGGGTTTGATCCCTGGGTCGGAAAGATCCCCTGGAGAAGGGCATGGTAACCCACTCCAGTATTCTTGCCTGGAGTATCCCTTACAGAGGAGCCTGGTGGGCTGTGGTCCATAGGGTTGCAAAGAGTCAGACACAACTGAAGTGACTTAGCACACAGCAAAGGAGAATTGCAAACAGTTATTCAAGAATCACACCAAAACAAAAACTAGTTATCAACATTTGGAAGTCAGGAGATTACACCTAAGAATCCACATTTCTTGTAAAACCAGCCTGTGACAGCACTGAACCTGCATTTCTGCATGGCAACAACACACTGGAGCCACACTGAAGGGGAGCGGGCTCAGACGGTAAAGCGTCTGCCTGCAATGCGGGAGACCTGGGTTCGATCCCTGGGTCAGGAAGATCCTCTGGAGGAAGGCAAGAAAACCCTCTAGAGTATTGCTGCCTGGAAAATTCAACCGACAGGGGAGCCTGGCGGACTATAGTCCATGGAATGGCAAAAAGTCAGACATAACTGAGCGAGTAAACACAGCACACAGTGTTCCTATTAATGCATGCCCACTGTACTCATTAACATAACAAAGCCCATCCTTGAAGGCATTTGAATTTGCTGTCCCTGATCCATAGGAAAGGAAAGCAAGCTTCGGCAATTTAAAAATTTTCTTCCTTGGGATACTAAAGTGGTTTTTTAAAAAGTTTTAAAAATTTGTAATGGAAATGAGTTATGGCAAGGGAGTGGAAATGGCCAGTGAAAATGTATAAATAAATGGGCTTTGCTAACTACAATTAAGTAAATATGACAATAACTGGGTTCAGTGTTTCCCATGTCTGAAAGACTGACAGAATCACCAGAACTAGGTAGGCAATACGTGTTTAGTCTGTAGATATATTGCAAGGGGAGATGTTTCCCAAAGGATGGCGGCGTTGGTATTCAGTGCCTGCAACTAGGGCTTCAAAGGAGCCTGTATTCCACTATGGTCACCTTGGGAGGGAAGAAAGTTTCGGGTCCTGTAATATGACACAGGACAAGAAAACCGGAATGCCCTTGGATTTAGTTAGTTCTCATTCTCTTCAACTATTAGTTCCTGGAGGATATGGTCACCTGAAAGGGGTTCTTTATTCTCCCAGGACTACGCCCTTCTTTCAGGTTCCAGTTGGTTATGGAAAAACTATTTTTTTTATTTTGCAAATATGATCAGAAAAAATATTAAAATCATGGTATATGAAATGCAGACTTCCTTGGTGGCTCAGATGGTAAAGCGTCTGCCTACAATGCGGGAAACCCGGGTTCAATCCCTGCTTTGGGAAGATCCCCTGGAGAAGGAAATGGCACCCCACTCCAGTATTCTTGCCTGGAAAATCCCATGGATGGAAGAGCCTGGTAGGCTACAGTCTATGGGGTCGCAAAGAGTCGGACACAACTGAGCGACTTTCTTTCTTTCTTTCTTTATATGAAATGCAACCTCTTTTCTGGTTTTTAATGCTAAATCAGACAAAAAATTATTTTATACGTGTCCCTGTTTCTGACTCTCATAAATGCTTCACCTTTCCCATGCTTTGTATTCTCCTGCAATTCATTTCATACAGTCCTTTTTCCAGGAATCCTTCCATCTCATTAGGTTTTCCTTTATTTCTTTTTTTTTATTTCTCTGATGCTGCATTTTCCTTTTATTCTACAATCTGTGTTTAATTTTCCAGTCTTCTACTTTTATTCTTATTTTCCTTTTGTCAGTCTGCTCTCTTTTATTTTCTGTCTATTGTTTCATGTTCTGCCTCTTGGTGCCTTCCCTCATGTACTATTTCACATGGTCTGCTTATTTCTCTCTCCAGTTTGTTTTATTCCCTGACCATATATTTATGCCTCTTGCTTAAAAACAAACCGCTCCCCCCACGTGGATTCTTTTGTTGTTGTTGTTCAGTCGCTCAGTCAGGTCTGACTCTCTGCGACTCCATGGACTGTGGCACACCAGGCCTCCCTGTCCTTCACCATCTCCTGGAGTTTGCTCAAACTTGTCCATTGAGTCAATGATGCCATCCAACCATCTCCCCCTCTGTTGTCCCCTTCTCCTCCTGCCTTCAGTCTTTCCCAGCATCAGGATCTTTTCCAATGAATTGGCTCTTGGCATCAGGAGGCCAACGTATTGGAGCTTCAGCTTCAGCATCAGTTCTTTCAATGAATATTCAGGGTTGACTTCCTTTAGAATTTACTGGTTTGATCTTCTTGCAGTCCAAGGGACTTTGAAGAGTCTTCTCCAACACCACAGTTTGGAAGCATCAATTCTTCGGTACTCAGCCTTCTTTATTATGGTCCAGCTCTCACATCCATACATGACTACTGGAAAAACCATAGATTTGACTATATAGACCTTTGTTGGCAAAGTGATGTGTCTGCTTTTTAATACTTTGTCTAGGTTTTTCATAGGATTTCTTCCAAGGAGCAAGTGTGTTTTAATTGCATGGCTGCAGTCACTGTCTGCAGTGATTGTGAAGCCCAAGAAAATAAAGTCACTGTTTCCATTTTCTCCCCATCTATTTGCCATGAAGTGACTGCAGTTTTCTTCTTAATCTCTTTACATGAACTCCATTTACAAATCAGGGCTTTTTATACCCTAAATTGGCAAAACCCCATAGTGATATAAAGGTTTCCCCCAGTTTTCGTTAGAAAACTAGAAGTTTGTTTATTTTTTAAGGAATGAATATTCTTCCCAAGTGGTAGCTGCTGTGTGATAACCCTGGGGTACAAGTCATTATGTAGGCTCTGATCCTATTTTGTCCTTTTGCTAACTGTGTTACCTTTAAGAAGCCATAGTATCTCTGGATATTTTCCTCCTTTTTGAAAGTTAAGGGTGAAGAACTTCCTTGATACTCAAAGTCTGGTCCTCAGACCAAATGTATCAGAGTCAGCTGGAAGCTTGTAGCACCAAACAAGCTCAGACCATACCCATACGTCTGACTTAGAGTTTACACTTTCACAAGAACCCTAGGTGACTTATATGCTCATGAAGGTTTGAGAAACACAAACTAGGTAACTTCAGGCTTTTTCCAGGTTTAACTCTGCTAAAAATAGGTGAAAATTTATTTTAATAAGTTCAGTCACTCAGTCATGTCCGTCTCCTTGCGACCCCATGGACTGTAGCACGCCAGGCCTTCCTGTCCATCACCAGCTCCTGGAGTTTACCCAAACTCATGTCCATTGAGTCGGTGATGCCATCCAACCATCTCATCCTCTGTTGTCCCTTCTCCTCCCTCCTTCAATCTTTCCCAGCATCAGGGTCTTTTCCAGTGAGTCAGTTCTTCGCATCAGACAGCCAAGTATTGGAGTTTCAGCTTCAGCATCAGTCCTTCCAATGAACACTCAAGACTGATATCCCTTAGGATGGACTGGTTGGATCTCCTTGCAGTCCAAGGGACTCTCAAGAGTCTTCTCCAACACCAGAGTTCAAAAGCATCAATTCTTCGGGGCTCATCTTTCTTTATAGTCCACCTATCACATCCATACATGACTACTAGAAAAACCATAGCTTTGACTAGACAGACTTTTGTTGGCAAAGTAATGTCTCTGCTTTTTAACATGCTGTCTAGATTGGTCATAACTTTCCTGCCAAGGAGTAAGCATCTTTTAATTTCATGGCTGCAATCACCATCTGCAGTGATTTTGGAGCCTCCAAAAATAAAGTCTGACACTGTTTCCACTGTTTCCCCATCTATTTGTCATGAAGTGATGGGACCAGATGCCGTGATCTTAGTTTTCTGAACGTTGAGGTTTAAGCCAACTTTTTCACTCTCCTCTTTAACTTTCATCAAGAGACTCTTTAGTCCTTCTTCACTTTCTGCCATAAGGGTGGTGTCATCTGCATATTTGAGGTTATTGATATTTCTCCCGGCAATCTTGATTCCAGCCTGTGCTTCTTCCAGCCCAGTGTTTCTCATGATGTACTCTGCATATAAGTTAAATAAGCAGGGTGACAATATACAGCCTTGATGTACTCCTTTTCCTATTTGGAACCAGTCTGTTGTTCCATGCCCAGTTCTAACTGATGCTTCCTGGCCCACATACAGATTTCTCAAGAGGCAGGTCAGGTGGTCTGGTATTCCCATCTCTTTCAGTTTGTTGTGATCCGCACAGTCAAAGGCCTTGGAAAAGCCAATAAAGCAGAAACAGATGTTTTTTTGGAACTCTCTTGCTTTTTCGATGATCCAGCAGATGTTGGCAATTTGATCTCTGATTCCTCTGCCTGTTCTAAAACCAACTTGAACATCTGGAAGTTCAGTTCATGGTTCACGTATTGCTGAAGCCTGGCTTTGAGAATTTTGAGCATTACTTCACTAGCATGTGAGATGAGTGCAATTGTGTGTTAGTTTAAATATTCTTTGGCATTGCCTTTCTTTGGGATTGGAGTGAAAACTGACCTTTTCCAGTCCTGTGGCCACTGCTGAGTTTTCCAAATTTGCTGGCATATTGAGTGCAGCACTTTCACAGCATCATCTTTCAGGATTTGAAACAGCTCAAGTGGAATTCCATCACCTCCACTAGCTTTGTTTGTAGTGATGCTTCCTAAGGCCCACTTGACTTCACATTCCAGGATGTCTGGCTCTAGGTAAGTGATCATCTGGGATCATTGGGTCGTGAAGATATTTTTTGTACAATTTCTGTGTATTTTTGGCACCTCTTCTTAATATCTTCTGCTTCTGTTAGGTCCATACCATTTCTGTCCTTTGTTGAGCCCATCTTTGCATGAAATGTTGCCTTGGTACCTCTAATTTTCTTAAAGAGATCTCTAGTCTTTCCCATTCTATTATTTTTCTCTATTTCTTTGCACTGATTATTGAGGAATGCTTTCTTATCTCTCCTTGCTGTTCTTTGGAACGCTGCATTCAAATGGGTATATCTTTCCTTTTCTCCTTTGCTTTTTTGCATTTCTTTTTCTTGGGGATGGTTTTTATCCCTGTCTCCTGTGCAATAAGTGAAAAAGTAAAAATTGCGTTGCTTACAAGGCACAGTAAAAATCAGCCAAGAATCTTTGATAAAATGTCAGTGCCTTGGGGTCCTCCATCAGATCAACCAATTTGGAAACTCTGGGGAATTGTTTTCCTGTCCCGGGTGATTTTAATGAGCGAACCGAGACCCATTCAGTTGTCCTACTGGAACTTTTTAACCTTCTTTTCTGATGCCATTTTTTTGAACTGCTTTCCTCTGGGTGGGAAGTGAGTAATTACTATAGAAAGAGAAGAACTCCAAGCTATTTGGTTTTACGTACTTCAACCTACCAAAAATTATTCTGGGGGAGGGTAAAGAGTTTAGGAAAGAATTTTGAAGGTGACTATATATGTTTTTATAGCATTGTGGGAGCAAAAAAAGGTTCACTTTTTTTTTTTCTTTTCCTCATGCTTCCCTAAGGCTTCTGGTGATGATGGGAGTGTTTGTGGTAGCAAGAAGGAAGGAACTCCCGGCCAGTGATAGACATGACATTGTATCCTGAGTCTTGGGAATGGGGGTGGATATTTCAGTGGGATGGTTTCATTTCATCATAACTTGGTGCTAGTGTTGCCCGGATTAGCACAACTAAGCCATATGCTAGGATGGGGTTACCAAAGATTAAGTTCCCATTTACTTTTAATTATTTCAGGTTGTTGAACTATAGCTGGTTTAAGAAAAATTGAAACCAACAGATTTTTTTTTTTCTAAAACATACATTAAAATATTTTTAGTGTGAGAACTGGGAAAGTAATAGTCACTAAGTAGTCTGTCACAAGAGTAGAAGTTGTAAGAATACTATTATGAGGAAATTCTTTTATGTTCTAGTTTTCCAAGTTAGACCTTGAGACTGTGTTTTTAAAAATTGTTTACTTTTCCTTAAGCCTACTTTTTTTTCTTCCAGTGTACAATGAGAAACATGAGCAAATGATCATATTTTTGAAGTGATCAAATTTTTTGATCAAAAGCAAAAACTATATTTTCCTTAAACGTATTCTACTTAGTAAGTACACCACCTTCTTTTCTCGGTTTTCATATCCTGAGTTATTTCTGCATCATTAAGTTTATCTGAGGGGCCCCGATTCTGTCATCATGGGGAATTTCTGAAGTGTCACGTGGAAGAAGAAAGGCGTGAAGCAGAGTAAGATGTCATTTTGGTTGGTTCCTGAGTGTTACTCCCGAAAGTGACATGAGTAGAGAAATACTGATCTGGTTGGACATCCGTCTTTCCTACCATGTGGCAGAACCCCAAGCAGAATCCTTAGTAAAGGTTGGGTGGTGGTCTCTCTGTGTCAGGTCTCCAGAGAGTCTCTGGTAGCTATGGGCTTCATCACACATTGCTCCTAGTCTCGTGCAGACTCAATAAATATTTACTCATGGGTTTATTGTAGCCCTGGTCACAATTGCAAGGTAGAAAACTTTTTCTTCAGCTGTGTCCTCTCCCTCACAGAAACGTGTCTTCCTAATGTTGGCACGGCTTTGTGCTCCTTCCTGCATCTTTGTCCTTTTTACAGTTGATGTAGGGAATCACTGCAACAGCTTCTTCAAACCACTCTGTTACTATTCATTTTTTTTTTCAGATAAAGAAATCTCTAAATTGACATGTTTTTCAATTGAACAGGAAATCTTTCTTTTACATTGTTTGATACTTCTCCTCAGCTTTCTTAATTCTTTTGTACAAGGGAGGAGACTCCAGTATGGCTATTTGATTTGATTTTTTTGGGGGGGAGGCCGAATTCTAAAATATTTTAAAAAATCTTACCTCATTTAAAAAATAATCCATATTCCAAAGTTATATAAAAGTATCGTTTCCCCATTTTCTTGGAACTTTCTAAAGAGAAAATATCTTCCCCAGGTTTCTGTTGAGATAGGATGAGAGGTGGTGGTATTGGGTGTACCTGAGTGGTAGGAGGTACAGAAATACAGGTTAAACTTGGAACTCAAGCAGATCCAACCAACTCTTCTTTTTCCCTGTACTTCTTAGGGTGTTTGGATTTTTCTGAGTCTTCAAAACCATGATGTCAGATAGAGGTATGTTTTGTGATGTTAAAGTTTAGCTGCATGAAAAAAACCGAGCAGATACCTTCACCTTGCATTTCATATAATACCTGTTGTGTATGTGTTGTTGTTGTTGTTTAGTTGCTAAGTCGCATCTGACCCTTTTGCGACCCCATGGAGTATAGTCTTCCAGGTTCCTCTGTCCATGGGATTTTCTAGGCAAGGGTACTGGAGTGGGTTGCCATTTCCTTCTCCAAGGGATCTTCCCAACCCAGGGATGGAACCCATGTCTCCTGCATTGTAGGCAAATTCTTTACCTCTGTATCACTGGGGAAGCCCTGTGTGTGTGTGTGTGTGTGTGTGTGTGTGTGTGTGTATGCATATATATTAACAATAAAACTGATTCTTATCAGTTTCATTTCATGGGTCTAGAATCTTTCTGATTGTAAATTATTAGTACCTTCTAATTTATAATCATGGCTTTTGAGTCAATCTATACATCAAGAGGGGCTTCCCTGGTGGCTCAGAGGGTAAAGAATCTGCCTTGCAGTGCAGGAGATCTGGGTTCTATTCCTGGATTGGGAAGATCCCCTGGAGAATGAAATGGCACCCCACTCCAGTATTCTTATTTTTTAAATTTATTTCTTCTTTTAATCGAAGGATAATTACTTTACAAAATTTTGTTGTTTTCTGTCACACATCAGCCATAGGTATATATATGTTCCCTCCCTCTTGAATCTCCCTCTACACTCCAGGATTCTTGCCTGGAGAATTAATTCCATGGACAGAGGAGCCTGGTGGGCTACAGTCCTGGGGTTGCAGATAGTCAGACATGACTGAGCAACTAACACTTTCACCTTCACATACATCAAGAGACAGCAAAAGTAGCTAGCTTGAACCAGTGTTCTGGACCTACAAACTCTGAAGGCATTCTGGTGCTTTTTTCCTCGAGGCTGCTGCTGAACTGTGGTGTAACCAGTTAAAACATACTCCAGCCTTATGAAAATTCTCATACCCTCATTAATGCTGTGGAAAATTTAAAGAACAACAAAAGTAGGCTTGGTGCTGGTTAGAATGTGATTTCTCCTGAGAGTATTTGGAATTTGCTGTGGCTTAATGAAAACTTCAGTTTCTACTCCCTGTCACCTGGTTTTCTTACTGGATGGTGTGGTTTCCCCCCACCCACCCCCCCCCCCCCATTGTTTCCAGACTGCAGAGGGAAGTATGAAATAATAGGTCCTCTTTGAGATGGGATTCTTGCCTGGAGAATCCCATGGAGGGAGAAGCCTGGTAGGCTACAGTCCATGGGGTCACAAAGAGTTGGACATGAGTGAGCCACTTCGCTCACTTTACTTTCACTTTGAGATGGGATGGCTTATTTTTTGTCTAGTTGTCAGATTCAAATATTTGAGTTGTCTGACTTGTTAGCACAAGAGGTGGTGGAGAGGACAGTCAGCATGCTAACTCACAGTGTCTCTGAACTGCAGCCCTGCTCAAAGAAGAAGCCTAATAGGTGTGTCAGGATGAAAGTGAAGTCGCTCAGTCATGTCCAACTCTTTGCGACCCATGGACTGTAGCCTATCAGGCTCCTCCATCCATGGGATTTTCCAGGCAATAGTGCTGGAGTGGATTGCCATTTCCTTCTCCAGGGGATCTTCCCGACCCAGGATGGAACCCGAGTCTCCTGCAATGCAGGCAGACACTTTACTGTCTGAGCCACCAGGGAAGCCCCAGGATGAGCTGTTCCTTATTTGGGAGCCTGTTCATTTGGGATAAAAAAAGACAATCCACCTGCACTGCTTGGCACTATTTGAAGGTGGTGAAAACACCAGCGATAAAGCTGTCCTCTACATTTGTTCTTCAGGCCTCAAGTTCCCATTGTTAAAGCCCCTCCTTTTAGTCAGGGTCATTGGTAATATGCAAAGAAGTGTCTGAGAAGACCAAATGGTTTTTTGTTCATTGGTTAATAGGTTGGATGATTTTGCTCTTAGAAAAAAGCTCTGAAGGAAGTGGACCCAGGAAGTTTTGCTTCTGGACTTAGAAGGAGAGTCCAGAACATGGGTTGCTGTAAAAAGACGTCAGACCTTAGTAGGTGGGGCAGGGAAAGGGGGAGTGGGCAGCCCAGAAGTACCCAAGGAGATGAGTTTTTAAAGTAGGTGATTCTTAGGGACTTTCCTCATGGTCCAGTGGTTAGGACTCCTCACTTCCACTGCAGCGGGCATGGGTTCAATCCCTGGTTGGGAAACTAAGATCTTGCCCATTGCGTGGTATACCCTGCAAAGTAAATAAAGTGGCTGAATCTCAGTTATTTCTCCGCTCTAATATGCCATAGAAATACGGTATATTTCTTAGCCATCTACCAACGGGCATTTCCTGAGCTCCTACTATGGGCCAGGCATTGTTCTGGTTGCTGGAGGTATAGCAGCAGATGAGCTGACAGAATTCCTGCCTTCAAGGAGCTAACATTTTATTAAAGATTTCTTTCTCCCTTGTTAAGTTTGAGATGGCTGTTTACGGCAAAGACAGTTTAAATGGGAGACGTGTCATGTAAAATATATGCTTTGTCTTGGCAAAACATCCTTGAGGAGAGATTAGAACGGTGGGGGGAAAAAAAGGCCCTGAGTAACATTCCCTCTGTTTCCACCTTTCTGTCAGGTCATAGATATAAATTACAGTTCTGGCCCTCGTTCACCCTCACATAGCTCTCTGGCATCCTTCCCCATTCTCTGAACAAGAGAGGAATGAGAAGGTTATTTGGAAGGTCATTGTTCTGAGGAGTTGTCCTGCTCCAGTTACCAGAGAATCTTGAATTTCATTTGGAGAGACTGAAAGGCAGCAGGGGCAAACGCATGATGAGGAGTCAATTGGTGAAGAGACCCCCGGAGATGGGAAGCATATGGAAAGTCAGCCTCGTGATTTGCTCCTTTAAAAAGAATAGGCTGTGGAAGATTTTGAATCCTTCTCTGAATACAAGGCGAGTGTCAGCGGCTGTTTTCAGGAAGACTCAAGGAACTCCGCCTTCCCCCACGTGAGACTGGGGCCGTTTGGCCTTAAACGGCGCAGCGAGGAGGACTTTGTTGTGCATTTTTTCTCAGACACTCATTCTGGAACCCAGCAGAATTTCTGGCTGTGCATCCCGTCCTGGGTGTGCTGCAGAAGTGATTAGTGTGTTACCGTGGAACCTTGCTGTGGCTCAGGAAAATTTTCTCTTGTCCGAGAAAAATAGGAGCAAGTTCCTGAATGCATTGAACAGACGGGGGAGGTATTTCTTCTCAGTAGATAGTGTGAGAAGCCTTGGTCCAGGGTCCCTGCTTCTCAAAATGTGGTCCTAGGCGCTTAGTAGATGTGCAGAATCTCAGACCACACCCCGGAATCAGGAGGTTAAATTGGGGATACTGGCCAAGGTGCTGCCTCTTCCACCCTCACTTTTCTGCATCTCTCACTCTCCACTGTCCCCCACTCCACAGAGGCTACCCTTACAAATGGCACTGTGGGCTTTAAGGTGAGGCAACAGGCCACAAACATTCAGTTCTTCTTTAAGCAACCAGTACCCCAAACCCAGATGAGTATAAGTCACAGAAAACAAAGGAATGTCCTCATTTCAGACAGGCCTAGAGTCTGTGTTGGTTAAACCTCAAGGAGCCCACTAAAAGCCCCCAGACATGTTAGGGTGTGAATTTGGAATCTGTACCTCTTCACATCTTTTTGGCTGGCTTGACCTTCAGTTTACCAAAACATGGAAACTTCTTATGGCATTCTACCCATAAAATGAGGAAATTGCTGGTGTTTATCTCAACCTTAAGCCCCTAAAGCAAACACTATCCCCAACCACACTTACCTAAATAACACTTTACATGAAAAAATGAACCAAGATATTGGTTCCCTGGAAGTTAATATAAGTGAAGTTTTCCTTCTTGGAAAGTAGAAACAATATTGAGTTCTTTTGATTATCACAGGCCTCTTGAGTAGAAGTCAAAACTCTTCATTTAAAGTTTTATCTAGCTAAGGGGATTTCCTGTTTGGGGTGTTATTGTTCAGCTGCTCATTTGTGTCTGACTCTTTGTGACCCCATGGACTGCAGCTCACCATGCTTCCCTGTTCTTCACCATCTCCTGGAGTTTGCTCAAACTCACATCCATTGAGTTGGTGATGCCATCCAACCATCTCATCCTCTGTTGCCCCCTTTTCCTTCTGCCCTCAATCATTCCCAGCATCAGAGTCTTTTCCAATGAGTTAGCTCTTTGCATCTGATGGCCAAAGTATGAGATCTTCAGCATGAGTCTCTCCAATGAACACCCAGGACTGATCTCCTTTAGGATGTACTGGTTTGATCTCCTTGCTCTCAGGAGTCTTCTCCAGCACCACAGTTCGAAAGCATCAATTCTTTGGCACTCAGCCTTCCTGCCTTCTTTATGGTCCTACTCTTATCCTCACCTCGAATGGTCCTGCCCTTCTAGTTTTTTGTGAGTAAACAGTTAAGTCACCTTTGCAAATTTATGCTATAATTGTGCATGTGTGTGTGTTTTAAGAGGAAACAGTTACAGAGCAAGAGCAAATTGAGAACGAGAAGAAAAAACAATGAATGAGAGGAATGAAGCTTCCTGTTGAGCCCCAACTTCATTCTTTCTTGGTGGCAGCAACGAGAGCACAGATAGTGATTTTTTGCAGAACACTGTATCAAAAGGAGTCTGTTTTATTAGAAAAGTTGAGCCAGCTTTCCCAGGTTGGCCTCAGATGATCCAATCTTGATCTTAATACATGATTTTCAGCCAGCAAGGACATATATATTGAAATGTTTCATATTGTTGACTACTTTTCTGAGTCTGTCAATGTCTGAAACTCATAGCATTGTGATGGTAAACGAACCTAGGGCTCCCTGTCAAGAATAAATGGCAGTTTTCTATGAGTAGACTGAGGTATAGAAACATGGCACCCTGTTCTATCTTGTTCTATTTTGAGATTAGAGTGCATAGGATCCTCTCCACTCTTACATTCTTGGCGCTCTTTCTTTTTCCGGACATAGGCTTAGTATGCTTTTTGTGTGCACACGTGGACATTTTTTCATTCCTGTGTTCTTGGCTTCATTGTAAAGTCAGTTGAGGAGCCAAAAAAATCTCAGAGAGACAGACTATTTTTTTTAGTAGAAGTTTATCTTCTGTTTGGGGCTGAAGGAGAAAAAACTTAGCAATATCCCTCTCCCTCCAAATCTGATTTCTAGGTTAGCTAAATCAACCTGAAAATTCTGGATAAGCATTATTTTTGTACTAAAGAGAACAAAACTATACTCAGTGGTGTCTGCTCTTACACCTGACTGCCAGGCTGTCTGCTCTCCTTTCTTTCAATCTTTCCAGAAGCCTAAGGAGTGAATCTAGAAGAAAAGAAATTTAACTTAGTTACCATCCAAAAGCATGAGCAGCAACAGTGGTGTTCGTATTTTCGAATGGTAACTATGTGGTAACATCAACTCATGTATTTTCTTTCAAGTTAATAACCCCACAGACATCCTTGTTGGCATATTTTATTCTGGGAAATTGTTAGAACTGTAATTAGCCTCATGACTTAGAGCTGTGACTTTTATAAATGTCTCCTGAAATGAAGTTTTGGTACTAAATGCTCTGGAATGGATTTGACTATAGATATTAATAGAATTTCATTCATTGTTGTTCATCAGAAAGACAGCCTCAGCCTCCGTTCTTACCCACCTCTCCCTCTCAGAGACTAACTGAGGAAACATTTTTAAAAGTATGCCATTTGAATTAGGAAATAACATTACTAAACAAGTTTTGGTGGGTGGTGGGTAATCACTGAAAGGCCAGTTTGTTCAGGAAGCAGGAATTAACACCTCTGGTGGGCTGCCGTCTATGGGGTCGCACAGAGTCGGACTTGACTGAAGTGACTTAACAGCAGCAGCAGCAGCAGTGGAAAAAAAGTTGCTACAAAGCCTTAAGTAACTAGAAATGATGACGTTTGGATTATGCCTTAAACAGGCAAGGAGAGAGTTGGATGGAGAGCAGCCCTGAGTTGGAAGCCCTGTGAACAACTGCTAGCCCCAGTAAATACCTTTTTCTCTCAACACAGAGAGGTTAAAATAGCAGCACAATTCAATGTAACCTTCCTTCTTTTATCCCAAAGGCCAAAGACTTTATTAAAGGAAAAGAATCCATTTTGCCCAGCCATTGTACATGACTCTACAGTTCTTAGAAATAAGCCACAGATCAGTTCGGGAAACAGAAAACTAATCCAACTGACCACTTGAGGGAGGTGGTGGCTTATCTTATTTGGAAAAAGGAACCCAGATCTTTTTTTAAAAAAATAGTAAGCAATTTAAAGAACTTTGAAAATCTCCTGTGACCTTTGGGTGACAAAGAGATGACAGGAACCCAGACAACACCCTCTTCTCCACTTGGATCCATTCTCTAATTTTCCTATTAAAATAGCTTTACTGAACGCTTGTGATGGCCTGTTTGATGAATCACTTTAAAGAGAGAGAAAGGGGCAAAGTATGGGTAGTTTATTTTTATAAATCAGTTTTAGTTTTTTCCTATGAAATAAATGAACAAGAAGCCCATTAAAATAGTGGTTACAATTCTTCTTTTTAATTGTTTACTCTATTAAGGTGACAATACTTGACAGTTTGATATATGAACAGTGTTCCCTTGCCTGACATAAACATAAATTATAGCATAAGAATGTGATAATCCTTCAGCCCTTCATTCACTCACCCAGGTTAAACGTAGAACTTGGAGAGAAATCAAAGTTATATTTACCTAGATTCCAGCAGCTGCTTCTTCTTGTTTAATGGTGGCTGAAGACAAGTTAGCTGAGATGAAGGGTAAAATGGTCAAGTCCAGCAAAGCCATTGTGTTTCGTCAGAGCTAAGATGCAAATTCAAATCATTAAAGCCAACTTTAATGTCCACATATCATCGGTTCATGTATTTCTTTTTTCCCATAGATGATACTTGAACTTGAGATCATTCCTCTTGGAGTGAATTGCAGCATTATAAATCCCAATTTTCACAGGGATTATATGTAAAATGTTTATAGAAACAGGAATTATTAGTATTTTCTTTCTTTAATACACATATATAGTGTATAGAGTCAAACAATAGAAAATTTATAATGAAAAACAGCAATACCCTTTTCCACCACTTTTTTATTACTAGTTTCATGCAAAAATGAAACCAGTTATTTATTTATTTAGCTCTATCTTCTGGCATATAACTCCACATGTCTAAATAACCTGTTTATATAGTACTTTCTTGTATATGTATGAATAAGTTTTAGCTATTTTCTATTGCTTCCACTTAGAGGAGGACAGAATCCAGTCCTATCAATTCTCTCGATACCACTTGACATATATTTCCTATTTCTTCATCCTCTAAATATAGTCAAGTCATCCCTTTTAGCTCACCCGTGTTCAGGGTTAAGTTTGTTATGACTATGTAAATGCTGCACACAGCTGAGCTAAGCAGGGTGCTCTGACCTATGTTTTCAACTTTTTGTTTTCCTAAATGAAGAGTTGTATCATTTTTTCATTAACTTATTTTTATCTAGTTAGTACTGATTCATCCTTTAAATCTCAGAGAGAAGTATGCAGCCCTACTCAGTAGATTCAAAACATGAGTTTCGTTTTTTGACTAGCCATCCCCTTCCCTGCCTCCACAAATTGGGGATTGTCTTTATCCTTTTCTGTCTTTGCTCCTGTTTCCTGAATCACATGCTTTTCTGGTTTATTCTTTCTTTTTTAGAGTGGGGAGGATTCATTTCCCAGTTATTATGCTTCCTAAGAAAAGCTGGATGAAAAGAAATGTATTTTTTTCTGCCTTTATATTTTATTTTTTGGCTACTTATGGCATTTTGGATGGAAATTATTTTCCCTCAGAATTTTAAAGGTGTTGTTTCAATTGCTATCTTCTATTTTGTTTTTATGAAGCCCAGTGTTACTTTAATGAATAATCCTGCACATGGGATTTACTTTTTTTCTCTGGAAGTTTTTAGAATCTTTGCTTTATTTCTGAAGTACAGAAATTTCATACAAAAAATAAATTTTTTTTCTCTCACTTATTGTTCTGGACACTTAATGGAATTTTTCAGTCTTGGAAACACATACTTTTTGTGATTTTTTTTTTTTTGGTGTTATTTTTGTGTATTAGTTATTTGACCATTTCTTTGCTTCAGTTTATCCATTCTCTCTTTGTAGAACTTCCATTATTCAGATATGAGAATTGAATTGTGTCTCTAACTTTCCAAATTCCTTTTATTTAAGTTATTTGAATATTTTATTTTCGGGGGGGGGGGTGACATATTTTATCCTCCACCCTTTCCGTGGAGTTGCTTTAATATTTCTGCCACTTTATTTTTAGATTTCAAGAGTTCCTTTATGTTCTCAAAATATTCCACATTAAAAGCAAAAAAGACAAAACCTATAACATTTTTCTGTGTTTCACCAGATGATGTAATGCCATTAGCACTCTAAAGATATTTATTATGATTTCTCTGATGTCTTTGTGTTGGACAATGGGGTATAGGACCCAGAGGGCCCTTCAAAGAAGGCCCCATGGCCCCCACTCCGGGAGTGCCATGAGCAGAGAATCTTCAGCTGTTGGCCCTTCAAGGATCATCTCAGCTACAGAGAGCTGCCTCACATAGGATCACTCCGCTTTCTTGGATGATTCATATCCAAAGGTTGTTCCATATGGAGTATGGATGGTTGGGCATCTTGACCCAACTTGGGGTAACTCTGAAAGTCTCTTGTGACCCCTGAGACCGAGGCTGAGTCTGTCATGGGCTGTCCCTTGCAGCTTGATTTCTCCCTGTCCACTCTTGCTTTCATCCCCTTCAAGGACACTCCACAGTAAGCATCTTGCACACTTGACTCCATCTGAGCATCTGCTTCCCAGGGAACCAAAGCTACAACTGTTCTTGTTTCTAGGCAGCATATCTGTGTCTCCTGAGTTACCTTTATTCTGCTTATTCATTTGGGACTTTAACATTCATGCTAGAGACTTTCTATCTGATCTTATTTGAATGCAGAATTGATGGGAAGCTTAAATGTGCATGGCATGTGTGTCCTTAGCGTCACCAGGTAGAAGCCAGGGAACCAGCTGTTTCTTTGGTGTCTGTGGGTCTTTTGGATGCAGTCTCCTCCTTTCTCCTGCTCGGAGAGCATAAACCTGGATAACAGCTTTCTACAACCTGGTGGGAGAAAGCTCTGGGAGTCCCATTGTTAGTATAAACATTGTAATGTAATATTCTAGGTTTTTAGTCTGGAGTCTCAGCTCCAATTTCCGCTGTACTAAACTTCTCTGTTATGAACTTTCTAGAGAATTCTCTTTATTTTTTCTTTCTTTTTTTTTTCTGTACTAGAGTGTGGTAGGGGCATTCTCAAGGTATATAGAACTGGGAAGTGATTTGAAGTATCTGTTTCTTCCTTATACAAATTTTCACCCGGTTTCTTTGCCGTCAGCTCCCTGACTTTCCAGAGGTGTACCTCTAGAACATGATCCTTTCTAAGTACTGCAGCAGGAATTATGTTGCTCCTTGTGGACTACCTTGGCCCTGTAGGGCTTCGGGCTCTCTCTCCTCTCAGCTAAATCAGTTACTGTTCATCCATCAGCTTTCCATCTTCCAACATTTTGGTGATATTGCTCTCCTGCCGTCATCTCTGCTTCTATTTTATGTTTTAGTTCAGTTCTCTTATTGCTTCTTTATTGTTGTTTAAGTGGAGCTTGAAAGACAATGGGTATACACACAGGCTTTGCTCGAACTAATTTAAATCAGTATACTCTTACTATACCAAATCAATGGCATGTGACAATGTGGACCATGTCTTCTATTCAGAAACACATTCTTGTTGGCTTCCAGGACAACACATTTGCCTGGTTTCTTCCTACTTTTCTGGCTGTTCATTTTCACAATATGTTTTTTAATCTCATTTCTTTAAAGACAATCTTAACATGAAAAAGAAAAAACCCTCAAGATAGGACAGTTCTACTAAATAATATTAAATGGGATAAATATCTTTAGATGACACAAGTGAAAGACTAAATGCCAGATTTCTAATCTAAGATTTCTTTTTAAGGCTAAATGCACAGCAAAGATTAACTGTGACAATTCACAAGTAAAAATGAAGCACATAGATCCCTTTCCAAAGATAATCATTTAGCACTCAAACAAGTGAAAATGAGTTTAAAATTTCTCATTTCTGAAATATTATGATGAAATCTAAACATTTGAAAATCTGAACATATTTTAATTTATTGATCTCTAATAATTAAGGCAGAAAACTTAAAAAAATCACCAAAATTGAGATCCATGCTTTTTTGAGTTTCTTTTCAGTTATTGACAATTTCTGTAAATGATAGAATTTTGCCAAAACCATTTTCAATACCAGAAAGAGCAAGAGAATTTTTATAAACTTCATAAAAGTAAGACTCAATATGCTTGAATCAGAAATAAACATTCAAACCTGCTTTATTCAAATAGAATACACTATATGATAAAGTGATTAAAGGTAGTTTGGAATGAAATAGGATAAAATATAACTTTATAGAAAAAGCACCAATTATTGTATTTCTTGATCATTGACCTGTGAAATCATATTTTTGGAAATACGTTATTTGTCTTCTTAGATAATCTGCACAGATTTCCTGTTGTGAATATGTATTTAAAATTTAAAAATACATACCAGTGTATTTTATGCCTTTCAAATTTGAATATGCATCTGAGATATTGTGTATCATTAGTACACAATGGATTTTCCCTGAAATCCAAACCATAGTAACTGCTGCCATTAACTAGGTAAACCTGCTTCACTCATTGGATAGTTTATCATGTTTACAGCAAAGACGCATTGGCATGAAAACTTTAGTGTTAGGTTTATAAACAATTTCCTAAAATGTTAGTTCTTGAATTGATTAATATAGAGAATGGAACAAGTTTAGTCCAGAGCTGTAACACATAGAAGCTAGAAGAATACATATGTTTTCAATTCTATTGCAAAGTTAATGAGGAGTTGTCTATCTCTCTTCAACAACTGTATGTACATGTGGTTGATATGAGTCTAAGACAGGTGTTGAATCTTCAGTCACTTGGCCACACAGCTCTATGGTTTACAAATCATGGGAATTGCTTGTCTTAATCTGACCACTAAAGCTCTGTCCCATTGTTTTTTCATGTAACAGAAATAAGACTTGAATGACAAAACCCAACTAATTACAAAATTTAATTTAATAGTTTAAAGCGCAAAGGGCATTCCCTAAGCAGTAAAATCTTTTGTTTGGAAAATTTTAAACAAATTATATTTTAGTCTATGTTTCATTATTTACATAATAAGAATTTACAAGAACTCAATTTTCTCAAGATTTAAACTGCTCATTGTTCCATAAATAGGACACACATTTAGAAAGATGAGATTTTTTTTTTTAATATTTTAGTGATTACTTCTGGATCAAAACATAGAACTCTTTTATTACTTGAAGTTACCAGAATTTTGCCTTAGATAATTTTTTAAAATCTCTTTTGTAAGATTAATAATATAAATACTTTTATCAATTACTTCTTTAAACTACTACTTTAAATTTAAATTTTGTATATGGGTGAAATTTCCCTCTGGCTCAATAACTGAGCTGGTAGAAATGTCTCACCTAAATCTGCTATCTTCTTTTTGTTAGAAAGATTCATAATCCATAACCCTAATAGTTGGAAATGCATGTGATGACCTGTAGTCTCATTCCTGTCTCTGTTTTTTAATTTCTTGCTAAAGATTACCTTGCTAATATTGACAATTACCTTGCTGAATATTACCTTGCTAATTGACAATTACTTTGCTAAATACATCACCCAAATTCTGTTTTGTTACTCCCAGTGATGGGGAAATTTCTATTCAATTTAGGCATCTTGGGTCATGCCTGGGTCATTACCAGCTATTTTCACCTTAATACAGATTCCTACCTATCAAAGTGTTTTGTAGGTTGGACCATGAAGCAAGAAGACTTAATCTTAAAAGGTTCAGGAATGTAAATTGACCAAGGTGAACTCTGACCTACAAGAGAAGGGTACCATTGTTCCCATGGGATTGTGATTACGGTAGTTAATAGAAAAGATTGTCAGCCATGTTGTCCCTGAAAGTGGGGCATGGAGACTGGTTAATGTCAATATCCTGACTCGAAAGTGTTCTGGGGTCTGGCCTGTTTTCAGGAGAACTGAGGCAACTGAGATAGCTTACTGAGCCAGGCTTCTCACTACTTTTACTTTCTTTTCTTCACGGATTCCTTCGTTTTAATGACTTTTTGTCAACACTTAATGGTAAGAAATAAGATCTACTAAAAACATAGCAAGTCATCCTGTTAGACAGCAGATACTTGAAGAACAAACTCCTTGGATACTATCAATGAATTTACAAACTGGTGGAGATAAGAGACAACCAACTCATAAATAAAACATGAAAGCTTTTGTAACTTTATAGAATGAAGTATTATAGTGACATAAACTCTAGAATGCACAGATTCATCAAAGCAGAATGAGGTTGAAAAAGTTCTGCAAAAGAGAAGGAAAGAATATGATTTTGCAGGATTGAGAGAAAGCTTTGGGGGAAGGATGAGGTGTTTCATGAGGTAGAGGTATCCTTGCTGTTTAGTCAGCTCAGTTTTGTCTGACTCTTTGTGACCCTATGGACTATAACCCAGCAGGCTCCCCTGTCCATGGGATTCTCCAGGCAAAAATATTGGAGTGGGTTGCCATTGCCTTCTCCAGGGGATCTTCCCGACTCAGGGATCGAACATGCATCTCCTCCATTGACAGGAGGATTCTTTACCACTGAGCCACCAGGGAAGCCGAGAGGGATCCTCAGGTGGTCTGCAAATCTCCACAGAGCAGAAGGGTCAAGGAAGTTAATCTGTACCCAGAGCCTTGCTGTTTGGAGCAGACTTTCTTCTTTCCTCCACTTTTTGGTTCTTTTTATCCAGAAAATTTGGACTCTGCTTCCTACTCAGGTCTATCTGGAACAGGATTGCTTTGCTTGCACATGGGCTGATGGGACTTGATCAGTGTTGTCTTCAGCAGTTTCTTTCTGGAGCACTCTCTTCATCTCATTTTCCCCTACAGAGTCTGTGCTTGAGATAGCATGGCTTCTTGAGCCCCTTGCTCTGTAATATGGCTCCTCTTCTGAGGATTTGAACTCCTTCCCTTGGGCACCTGCAACAGGGCAATATACTTCCTGTGAGATTGCTGCTTCACTCCTGGTGCAGGTAGGCAGACAGCTTTGCAAATTCACTCTTAGAGGAATCATGCTTACGACTCAGTGTTCAGGCCATTTCTTCAGCTGAGAGTGACTCTTCAGGAAATGAATTGAATCATTGTGTCTTTCCACCTGCAGATCACCTTTATTATTTTACAGTTTCTCCCCAGTCTCTGGGTATCAGCAAGGCTGCATCCATTGAGAAAACCTTTATGTATTCTATAATTAAAAGGCCCAATTCCAGGCTTGTTTTAAAGCTGGGGATGTTGCATTCCACCTATCCCCTTGCAGGATGTTGAAGCTGGTGACACTGGGAAGCCTTGACAACAAGGGAATTCATGCACCCCTCCCCCAACACCGCTCACCTCCCCCCCCCACCCCACTGCAGGCTTCTTGGACTGATAGATGGCATTTCCTAATATAGCAGGGGTGAGATGACTTACTTTGAAAATAGAATTAAAACTTTCCCTTTTTAGGAGCAAGCACCACTTTGGCAGCACCATCAGCCCCAAGCACATTAGTTCTTGTGGTCAAAATATTAACAGGGTGCTTTGTTAACAAAACGTTCAGGTCATGATAAGGCCAACAAAGGAACTGTAAGACTTTATGAGCTGAGTCTTTCCAAATAGTGCTCCAAGTCCAAAGTACTGAGAGTAAAACTTTCTCCTGTAAACAAGGCCCGAATGAGAGCAGGGTGAAAGCTTTCACGAGTTGGCCGAGGTGTCAGGGTGTCGCGTTGACCAAAATAAGCCACCTCATGAAAAGTAGGAAACGACTGATGGGTTCATAAAGTGTGCAGCTCTCTGAAAGGTTCCAGTAAAGCAGCTGAGATAGGCTTATTAATTAGCCTTCTTGGGCAGCGTAGGAGAGCGGGGAGCCCTTTAAAGAGGTCCCAGGGAGTGCTAAGTGCTGGGGAAGTTTATTGCTGTGCCCATAAACAATGGCTGTGGACAGGGAATTGAAAGGAGATCCTGTGAACTGCAGGACACCTGCTCAGGGAACTCATCTTTATGAAACCTTCCCTGACTGTAAACTCTGTTTGCTTTCCGATTCTATCACCTTGGCATTTCAAACAAGAAATCTAAGTTTAATTTTTAGTGTGTATGTGGTGCTTTGTCTATTTAATGAGAGGGAGGAAGAGAGGAGAGAGAGAAAAAGGGAGGAAGAAAGAAAGAGAGAAGGCGAGGTTGGGGGATGGTTGATGCCCACAACCTGAAGAGAGACCTTTAACCCTCAGGGCAACCCCGAGCTCTCTCTCCAGGAGTCTGTCTTGTCCTCTGTAAAATAAGGCAATTGGACAAGGTATGGCTTTGATTTTGGAAATCACTACCAATTCCTTATGTTTCTGAGTGCCCTGACACACTTCATTTGGCATTGTAATAATCCTGGAGGTAGGTGAAATAGAAAACATTTATCATTGTTCAGTCACTCAATCGTGTCCAACTCTTTGCAACGCCAGGGACTGCAGCACACTGGGCTTCCCTGTCCTTCACCATCTCTCGGAGCTTGCTCAAACTCATGTCGGTGACGCCATCCAACCATCTCATCCTCTGTCGTCCCTTTCTCCTCCTGCCTTGAATCTTTCCTAGCATCAGGGTCTCTCTGCCTTAAGGAGGAGTAACCTGAGTCTCAGAGCAGTCAGGTTATGAACTTACGAACTGCAGCAAATACCTAATGCAAACTGGGTCAAGGACTTGGGCATTTTGATTTCTACCTCTTTCTATACCTCTCAAAAATTGTAGTTTAGATAGTCTAGAGTTCTTCCATTTAAGTACTTGAAGGCAAAGAGAACATTGTGTCTCTGCTGTGCAGCTGCTGTGGATCCAGCTGTAATTCTCCACAGCTTAATGAATGCTGCTCACTGAAGCTTAGGTGACAATGGTCTTGCTTGGAAGTCCATGGTAAAATAACGATAGTAATGCTAGTTTTTTGAACTGCTAAACTGTGCCAGAATCATTACATACATCATCTCGTTTGCTATTCATTTTGAAGAAGAGGCACCTGAAGCTCAGTGGCAAGAGATGGCATGTGGAGGAGGCCAACCTTCTGTGTGTGCTTTTCTTTATCTCAATGTTTCCTCCAGCTCAGAATTCAGACCCTTTCTGGTTCTCTTGGGCTTCCCTGGTGGCTCAGAGGTTAAAGCGTCTGCCTGCAATGCAGGAGACCTGGGTTCGATCCCTGGATCCGATCCCTGGGTCGAGAAGATCCCCTGGAGAAGGAAATGGCAACCCACTCCGGTATTCCTGCCTGGAGAATCCCATGGGCAGAGGAGCCTGGTGGGCTACAGTCTATGGGGTCACAAAGAGTCGTGAGTGACTTCACTTTCAATTTCACTTTCTGGTTCTCTGAATTGGAGGAACGCACCTAGAACAGAGTATAGGTCCCGTCCATGTTATGGGAGGATTCAGCAGGAAGTGTGGGTTCCAGGAACCGGGGAAACTCTACTTAGGTCTACTATAGTTTTGCTATGGGGGGCAAGTGTTTGCTCAGAAAGTGAGACTGCGTAGTAAGTAGGGTGAAGTCAGACCATAGGCAACCTCAGAAAAGCATGACACAGGGATGGTAGCTTGTTTGGGATTGAGCAGAAAGATGTGACAAGCTTCCCGGTGGCAATCTGTGAGGACTGATGGTCCAGAGCTGGCTCCATCTCCCTAATTCCCTGATGCATTGGCACAAGGAAGCAGTTTGTGCTGTTCTAGGGGGTGAGCTCCTGGAAGTCTGAGATTTTACTTATGCTGCCAACTTGGTGGAAGGGGCTTCTTAGACTCGTAAAGTAATATGAGATATACAAAGTATAATTTTAATTAGTTACCTATCTCACATTATAGATTGTGATACATATTTCTATAGGCTATTTCACAGTATTTCCTGTAGAGCCCAGTGATGGAGAAATTGAGCCACTATTCAGTGCCCTACACTTCAGGCATGTTGGACTCAAAACAACCAATCGCATAGGAATAAATGTTTTCTGATGTTTGACTAGCAATTAGTGTCCATCCCTTTAAATTAGAGAAAGTCACTCAGTCATGTCCTACTCTTTGTGACTCCATGGACTGTAGCCTGCCAGGTTCCTCTGTCCATGCAACTCTCCAGGCAAGAATACTGGAGTGGGTAGCTTATCCCTTCTTCAGAGGATCTTCCCAACCCAGGAACTGAACCGGAGTCTCTTGCATTGCAGGCAGATTCTGAGCTGCCAGGGAATAGTAACTCGGCTACTATTTAAATTAAGGTTGCAAACTTGATTTTCATTGGCTTATTCTTTCATTTAACTAAATATAAGTTGTATTTTCACAGCTTAAATTGACTTTGTGCTTTAAAGTTTGAGTTATAAATATAATATATTTATATATGGTTTTATGATGGCACATATTTAAAAAACATTAAGTATATTTAGGGGCTTCCCAGCTGGTGCTAGTGGTAAAGAATCCACCTGCCAATGCAGGAGATAAGAGACACGGGTTCAATCACTGGGTTGGGAAGATCCCCTGGAGGAGAAAATGGCAACTCACTCCAGTACCCTTGCCTGGAGAATCCCATGGATAGAGGGGCCTTGTGGGCTGCAGTTGCAG
The DNA here is from genome assembly GCF_029378745.1 of Bos indicus. NCBI lineage: Eukaryota > Metazoa > Chordata > Mammalia > Artiodactyla > Bovidae > Bos > Bos indicus. The sequence continues at coordinate 25,389,837 of NC_091768.1, read as the reverse complement.
AGTCGAACACAACAAGTGACTGAGCAAGCAAGCAAACAAATATATCTAGTATCAACACTGGGGTTCTTGAAATGATCTCTTTCTTTATGGCCTACTGAATTTGAGGAACATTGTTCTCATTCAAGGAAATGATTCTAACTGAAGTTGCTGAAGGTGGGGAAGGACGATAAAACGAGATAGATCAGTTGGGGAAGTATTTTGGAACCGTCCCTGGAAATAAGTCACCTTTCTTTCTCTATTCAAAATGTTCTGTGGATAACTTAGATTTGGTTTGAAATATTTGTTTGGTTATATGATTTATTTCTAAGTGAGGAGTAAAGTCAGTAAGGTTGGCTTAGATAAACTGTTTGGGTCAGCAAAGTTTATCCTATTCTTTCAGTCTTCCTTAGAATGCCATCCCAGATCTCCCCTTGGTGTTCTTTACTCTCCTTTTTGGAGACCCTTCACCTTCTGGAATGATCAACAATCTGGTGAGGAGCCAGCCCTCATCTGCATGTCCTAACCCTAGGCTACTCTCAACTGTCCACCTACAAATAAATATTGAAAATCTGCTGAGCCTGTATAGTTTAAGGAGAGTCACTTATTTTCTCTTACTGGTATGCTTTTCTAATTTAAAAAAAATTCTCCTGTTCATTAATACTTAATTTTCTTACCTAGTGTTCTTCTAACCTCTTCCTTTCTGCTTCCCATGGTAAAGCTTGCCGATTTAATGAATGATTCCATGATTTAAGGTAATAGCGTTAGGGTTTAGTTAGCCCTCCATATTGGCTTGTGTGTTTTAAAAGAGTCTTCTGAAGGAAATGCTTTAATCCAGAAGATTAACTTCAATTATGAGACTTTGGGTCCTGTGATTTTGGGGGGATTGGTGAGGTCTTGAAATCTTCCATGGCTTACCACATAACATGATGTAGGTAGCCTACTGGTTTATAATAAAGAGGACAGAACACCTGCATTTATTTTAATTAGACACATATTCTAGGCACAGAATAACTGTATCTTTATTTCGTTTCATCTACCTTAAGCACGCAGCAGGATTTTCTTCACTAAATTGCAAAAACACTTTGCTTAGGGATCTACAAGAATAGCTAAATGAAATTCAAAATCAATCAACCAGTTTAACTGAATTCCTAAAATGTATTTTGATTCAAGAAATGGGATATGAAATTAAAAAGCTATACCAAATAGTGATTTTGGAAAACAAAATAATGTAATATTTTCATTACATTTTTCAGGTGACTACAAATTGTAGACTTGAACATCGACAAATTACAATTAAATATCACCTAGAAAAATGGCTATAATGAAAAATAAGCCTAAATTTTGAATTTCAGGGATAAAATAAGAAATACCCATCTAGTAAAAATGTCAAAACTGTTTCAAAATAAAAAATATTCTGAAAATTAGGACAAAAATGAAAATTTGTTAGCCTAATAAAGGCATCTATTAAAAAAGCCTACAGTTAATATTTTATTTAGTGATGAAATACTAAATACTTTTGCCTTAAGACTGAGATAGAAGAAAGGATATCTATTTTCATTACCTCATTTCAACTAAAATCCTGGCTGGTATAATGAGATAAAAAAGACATATACAGAATTGAAAGGAAGAAATAAGATTGTTTTTCTTTGTAGGTGATATAATAATATACAAAGAAAATTTTATGGAATCTACAAAAAGACTAAAAGAACTAATAATTTAATGAAAATGCAAGATATAAGATTGATATGAAACAATCAATTGAATTTTTATAAAATAGCAGTTAACAATTAGAAAACAAAATTTGGGAAAAAAAATACCACTTTCACCTGCACCAAAAAAAATAAAATAAAATAAAATACCTGACAATAAGTCTAATGAAAAATGTGCAAAACCCTACCTTGAATGTTATGAAACATTACTAAAAGAAATGAAAGGAAACATAAAATAATAGAGAAACACCATATTTGTGGGCTGTTTTAAACTAAAACATTGTTAAGTTTTTACCAAACTGATCTACAGATTTAACTCAATCTCAATCACAGTCCAAATAAACTTTTTAAAGAAATAATATATGTTAAAACTTTTGGAAAATTAGACAAATTCTAAAACCTATATGGAAATGAAAAGAATCTAACATAGGCAAAACAATCTTGAAAAACAAAGTATGAGGATTTGTAGGACCTGATTTCAAGACACATTTGTAATAATTAAGAGGCTACAATAATTAAGAGGCTACAATAATTAAGAGGCATCAATTATTGGCAGCACTAAGGCACTGTTGCAAGAATAGATTAAATATATCAATAAAACAGAATAGAGCCCAGAAATAGACTCACACACAGATAATCAATTGATTTTCCATCGAGGCACATGGTCAGTGAGGAATTCTTAGGGCAAAGGAAAGTCTTTTCAACAGAGGAGATGGAGTAACTGGGTATTCATAAGGAGAATTATAAGCCTCAGCCTCTATAGCCTCACAGGATAAATAAAAGTAGAGATGGATCACAAGCTTATATGTAAAAGCTAGAACTACAAAACATCTAGAAGAAAATGCAGAAGGATATCTTTTTGACCTTGAGGTAAAAAAGATTACTTTGGACATATAAAGCACACAATATGGAAAAAAAAAATTTATAAAGTTAACTTCATCAAAAGTAACTACCGCTTAACAAGACACCAACCAAAAAAAAAAAAAAAAAAGTAAACCACGGTCTATAAGAAAATATTCACAATCCAGTCTATACATTTGACAAATTACCTATATCCAGAATAGAAAAGGATTTCCTAGAAATTAAAGATTTCTTACAAACTGACAATAAATAGACAACTCAGTTAAAAAAAAAAAGGGGGGGCAAACGTTTTGAACAAGTCCTTCACCAAAGAAGATATAAGAATGACCAATAGACATAAAAATGGTTCAACATTGTTAGTATTTGGGAAATGCACTTTAAAACCACAATGTGATATCACTTTGTACCTGTTAGAATGGCTAAAATAAAAGTTTAACAATTCCCAATTGTAAATTGGTAAGGATGTGGAGTAACTAATTAATTTGGTGTTACTGTGAAATAAGTTTACATTTCTGATCATGTTAAATTCTGTTCAAAGCAATTCGGTTTCGGTGAATTTTTTTGTCTTTAGAAAATGTTTATTCATTCATGTACATATCCAACAGCTACACGTTTAGAGTTCATGGTGGGTAAAACAAACTTCTTGCCTTTAAGGAACATATAGACAGTTTGCAAATAGAAGACTTGTTTAGTTAGCCACTACATAGCTAGGATAATTTATCATATTTTCTTGATTCCTGAACACATGTGTTATCTTCCAAACAATTTCAAAATAAATCTGAGAACTTACTGATCTCAAAGGAGTTTTCATTGAATCAGTGATGTACTTGATATATTGAATCAATGATATACAGTTGAGCACATGTACTCAAAAAATCTAGCTGTTATATTCAAATAGGCCAGCTGTTCTCCCTGGAGGAAATTAATTGGAAAGGTTAAAAAATTTAAAGTGAACGACTGTCTCCTTCTGATTAAAAGCAAAAGTCATAGGACTTATAGATCTTTACATTTAATCAACCAATCAATCAATTAATACTTAGGGGTTGTTTCTTTCTAGTTTCTTTCACACAGAGACTAAGAGCAGAGCCTTTGAGTGCCAGAAGTTTGAAAAGGTGATTTGGTGAAAGTGTTAGGAGATGGATTGTGGGGTCAAATAGGCCAGAGTTCAGATACTCTAGGGCTTCCCTGGTGGCTCAGCTGGTAGAGAATCTGCCTGCAATGCAGGAGACCCCGGTTCAATTCCTGGGTTGGGACGATCCCCTGGAGAAGGGATAGGCTACCCACTCCAGTATTCTTGGGCTTCCCTGGTGGCTCGGCTAGTAAAGAATCCGCCTGCAAGGAGGGAGACCTAGGTTTGATCCCTGGGTTAGGAAGATCCCCTGGAGAAGGGAACATCTACCCACTCTAGTATTCTGGCCTGGAGAATTCCACAAACTATACAGTCCATAGTGTCACAAAGAGTCAGACGCGACTGAGCGACTTTCACTTTCAGGGGCTATATTTTTCAGTTAGTTGAATGCAGGCTAGTTGTTTGCCCTCTATGGGCTGGCTCAGTTGCCTTCTGCACAGTGATGCAGGGTCTGATGGGCAGTGGTGAGGTTTAGTGAGGTTTTATGTAGAAGATGCTCAGGATGGTGTCTTATGTATTGTAGGTGCTCTCTAAATTATGAATCTTGTTATTAACTAAAAACTTCTGATCAGTTTCGGAGTCATAGCCAAGATGAACTGAGCACAAGACATTTATGGCTAAGATAGTTTGTTGAGTACTAGTAGCCTGCATAGGCACTTTCACTACTGAAATAAGAATGCATTCCAAAGATTAAAAATTGCCTCTCATTTAAGATTCAAGGCTGATTGATTAAGGAAAGCTAAGAACCAGAGTTTCCAAACTTTACCAGAATGCCACATTTTTCTACTAATTCATTAAAAAAGTATAATGATTGAAAGTTAAATCAGTTTAGCAATTTTCAAAAGTGATTTAAAAATAATAATACAGGAAAAGTTTACAAACCTGACAGCTGAACCTGTCTGTAGTTTCTCTTCTTAAACCTTGGGGCTGTAGCCAGGAGTTATTTGAAAGTCAAGAGTCTGAGGATTTTTGTTTTTGTTTGAGAGATGAATAAAGCTTCTTGTGATGTTATATTTGCATATGCAAAGAGATACAGCCCCAGAGAACTAAATGTCTCTTTTCAGAATATATTAATTTTATTTTTCATGATTATATGTTTGCTTAAACAACTTCCTATCTTGGCATTTTCCAAACACCAAACAAAGAAAATCACGCAGATTTGGCCAAGTCAGTCTCTTTCATCCAGGCATTTTTAGTCTATTATGCCACAAATTACACTGAGGATTTACCAAACAAAACCATAAATGTGTATCTGGAAACAAGCTATACTAGTACATGGTGTGAGTGGCTTTGGATTTGTATACAAAAGAGTTCTGCTTCTATCACTGGCTCTTTTGTGGCTTTTTGATCACACAAACAAGAGGCTTAAATTTTTTGAGCTTCAGCTTCATCTTTGTATTTACATATGTCCTATAGGGTTGTGGGGAGAAGGACAGGGATTAGAGTTTCTTCTGAGATGTAAATTAATTTCTTGAAATGAGAGATACCTGCAAACTTTACTGAGGAAAGAAACTTCTCAGGGGTAGAGAGGAAAGCTGGGTGACCTCTAAGAAATGTCAGGGATGTCAGGGATCCTGGGGGTTTAATGATATCCCCATGTAGGTCATCACTGGCATTCATTCACTTATTCATTGAACAACCAGAGTTGGGGCCTTTGCCAAGTTAGGGCACTTTGCTTGATACTTAATATACAAAGATGACAATGACTTGGTTCTTTCTTTTAAAAACTGTATAATATTTAGTTCTTTGGCCCATTTTTTGATTGGGTTGTTTATTTTTCTGGAGTTGAGCTGTAGGAGTTGCTTGTATATTTTTGAGATTAGTTGTTTGTCGGTTGCTTCATTTGCTATTATTTTCTCCCATTCTGAAGGCTGTCTTTTCACCTTGCTAATAGTTTCCTTTGATGTGCAGAAGCTTTTAAGGTTAATTAGGTCCCATTTGTTTATTTTTGCTTTTATTTCCAATATTCTGGGAGGTGGGTCATAGAGGATCCTGCTGTGATGTATGTCGGAGAGTGTTTTGCCTATGTTCTCCTCTAGGAGTTTTATAGTTTCCAAGACATGGAAGCAACCTAGATGTCCATCAGCGGATGAATGGATAGGAAAGCTGTGGTACATATACACAATGGAGTATTACTCAGCCATTAAAAAGAATACATTTGAATCAGTTCTAATGAGGTGGATGAAACTGGAGCCTATTGTACAGAGTGAAGTAAGCCAGAAGGAAAAACATAAATACAGTATACTAACGCATATATATGGAATTTAGAAAGATGGTAACAATAACCTGGTGTACGAGACAGCTAAAGAGACACTGATGTATAGAACAGTCTTATGGACTCTGTGGGAGAGGGAGAGGGCGGGAAGATTTGGGAGAATGGCAATGAAACATATAAAATATCATGTAGGAAACGAGTTGCCAGTCCAGGTTCGATGCATGATGCTGGATGCTTGGGGCTGGTGCACTGGGACGGCCCAGAGGGATGGTATGGGGAGGGAGGAGGGAGGAGGGTTCGGGATGGGGAGCGCATGTATACCTGTGGCGGATTCATTTTGATATTTGGCAAAACTAATACAATTATGTAAAGTTTAAAAATAAAATAAAATTGGAAGAAAAAAAAAAAAGATGTAAAAAAAAAATAAATAAAAACTGTATAATATACTGGGAAGACTGACCAGTAGTCTTACAATACAATATGATAAGTGTAATGGAAACAATAGGGCAGGATGCGTTCTTAATTTAACTTGAATAATAAAGATATGCTTTTTTATCCTTGAAGGAAAGGAGCTGATCAGTACAGAGAGGGGAGGCCATTGCAGAGGAGGGAGCAGAATGTAAAAGGAAAAAATGTGTAAAGGAGCATGTTGCCTGATGATGATGGGTTTGGAGTGCCTAGTGGGTGGTACCCCGATAGCTCAACAGGTAAAGAATATGCCTGCAATTCAGGAGATGCAGGAGACATGAGTTCGATCCCTGGGTCAGGAAGATCCCCTGGAGGAGGGTATGGCAACCCACTCCAGTATTCTTGCCTGGAGAATCCTGTGGACAGAGGAGCCTGGAGGGCATGGTTCATGGGGGTCTCAAAGAGTTGGACACAACTGAAGTGACTCAACACACTCAGTGGGTGGGTGAAACTGACCAGCAGGCAAAGCCTGTGGCCGCTCAATCTACAGCTCTGATGAGAACCAGGGACTCTTTTCCAGACCTTTCCTCTGTGTGTGTGTGTGTGTGTTACTTTGTAGAAGGAGAAAATTCGAGAAACAACCATGGAAAATCCCTATCAACATTTCCCACTCGAAGATTTTGGTAAATACATCAAATAGGCAATGAAGTTTGAGAAACGTCTCTAATTCTGAATGTAATTTGAAAGTCAGTGACAATGACTTGAATGACTTGACAATGATGAATGTTACTCTTTGTTACTGTGAGATTTACTAGGACAAGAAGGGATCAGAAATCACTGGTCTTGAGTTTAAGAAGGCTGAATGGAGCTTAAGTAGAACACCCATCCCTACAATGGAACATTCATGATACAGCTTTTTCATTGTTTAATTTCATGCCTACAAATGCTTACAAAGATTTATTTGTGTTTTCTTATAAATTTTCTTTTATCAACATGATTATGAGTGCCTCAAATCCTAAAGAAGGTGGTGTTGGTTCTACTTTATAAACTTTGTGAATATGACAGGCAAATATATATTACAGTTCTTAAAAAAAATAAATCTATGAACACTCTATTGCTTTATTTATTCAAATCTTCTTTTGTGTTTCCCAATAACATTTTATAGAAAATGAGAATGTTTTTACTTATTTCCCTGAGGCCCCATGTACCTGCATCAGGTACTGAGGTTTCCATTCCTTAAATGGCCAATAAATGTAGGGACAGATTTTACTTTGCCTGTAGTTCCTGTCATTGACTCTTTTGAAAGAGTTTTATTTTGTGGTTCGTTGAGGTTGATATAGTTCTGACCTAGCAATGTGATAGCATATTGGATAGATTTTCAAGTTAAGTGCAAGTGTAATAATTTAACATTAATAATTCCAAATTCCTACTTGTTCCTCAAAACATTCACTCACTGTTTGTTTATATATTTCTAATCCCTGGTGTTTATTGACATCTTTTACTGTGGTCATTAATGAGATGTAGATAACTGTATTATGTTTTTACGGATTGCATAGCACTTTATCTTTTAAATTGTTTTTGTTAGAGGACCCTGGCATCTGGAAGAGCTTATATGATAGCTGGCATTCTTTTAAGCCCCATCTGTATTTCTGTTGTTTTTAGTGTGGTATTTCTGTAGCACTCGTCAATTTAGGGCTATGTTGCTGCAGGTGTCTCTTGCAGAGCAGTTTATCAGTGTCTTCTCTTGGCCAAGGTCTTGTGTTAGTTATTTGACAGACATAGCCTCTAAACTTTACAAGGGCTTTCTTTATTTTTTCGTGTCCTATTTTATTGAGGACTAAAATTAGATCCCTGGAGAGATTAAGAAAATAGCTTAAGATTTTAAGTAATATAGCCAGGATTCAAACTCTGGTCCACCTAGTCATTAAATCTTTTTTTTTTTCTCTCAGTGTACCACACTGTCTCCATCTATCTAATACCTAGCATAGTTGAGGCAGTATGTTGTGTATATTAATAGCATTTAAAAGACATAAACACCACCTGGGTTCAAATTTCAGTTCTGATGCATATTTGCTCTATGACCATGAGTAGGTCATTTAATCTTTGCTTCAGTTTCATCACTTTAGGGTTTGGGGGGCATCAAATGAATTGATGTCGCAAAGCTGCCTTTTATTCTCTGCCTTGGTGACTGAGGTTAAGTCCTTCCTTTCCAAGCAGTGGAGACATTGTTGAGTGGTCACTCTTTCCTTTGTGCTTCTCACCATTTCACCGATGGTACACATCACTGATCATTTATATGACAACCCAATTATTTCTTCATAAAATCAGTTCTTCCTGCATATTCCTTGAAAACTTATCTCATTCATCTCAACTCTCTGATGTTCACTGATTTACAGATACATTAATAAATGTAATCATTAGGGTTTTGAAACCTAGACTGAACTACTGATCGGCTCTAGACAACTTTTTTTGTATTTATACCTCAGAAAAAAGTTTTATTGTAATTTGAATGGGATTTCAGGTTGAAACAAGAATAAGTGAATTGTTCAGTCTGCTGTGTCTTATGCAGAGATTGTCAGGCTGTTTTCTAATTTTATTTTTCACTTAAACATATAACAGGAACATTTTCCCACATTGTTAAATGCCCTTGATCATCACATCTTTTAAAGACTACATAGTATTTCACCTTATGGGAGATTATTAGTGCAATTTCTAATGACTAGTTTCCATACATTCCTTAGAGCATTTCATCCATTATTTTTACTGTATTAGACAAAGCAGACCTGCTCATTTTCTTTCCTTTCACATAAATCAACTTGATTATACCACAGGCAAGGTCATTTATGGATAGGAATGCAATAAGGACATAAATATACAGATTTCCTTGTTTAATCTACTTTCCTATGAGCGGTCATAGCCTACCACTTTTGTGTGGTTAGAAGTATCACGATTCTTCTTCCCAGCTTCCCCCCACTCTTCCGAGGTGAAAGCTTGTAAAATCCAGAAGGCAATGGACTAGGGGAAAACATGAACACAAAGGACATGCACTAGTCTAACAAAAGGGCCTCTCATAACAAGTAGACTATGTCTTATCCAGGTGAGAAGAAATAATAAAAGCTGCTTATCAGCCAACTTGATCTGGAGTGGAGAAGAATGAATGTAGTCTTTGAAGCAGCTTAATAAGACAGAATAGACTTGATGGGAACATTTTAGACATAGCTTACATTCTACTCTTAACCTTTCAGGACACAGCCACTGCCCTCTGTCAATTACTGCCATCTCTTCAGTGACAAGCCTGAAAGAATTTTCCAGATGCATGGCAGAGAAAAAAACAGTCCTCTAACACAGGGGTGGTGCTTCTGGTTGTCGGAACTTAGGACCAGAAAGGGAGGAAACCACTGTATGGAAAGAAGGACCTGAGAAATGCGTTGTATTGAAAAAAAAAAATTGTCACTGTGTCTGTTCTTATAATGAGCAAATGTAAGGTTGTTGCTGTTTGTGTTTTTGGATCATTTAAAGTGGGTCTTTATAAAAGCCAAGAAGAAGTTTGATTTTTTTTCTACCTTGCTCTGCTTCTGTATCTTGTTTTTGGATAAATCTTCCAATAGCTTCCCACCTGAACCTGATCCTAATTCCAGAAACACAAAGCCTGGATTCTTTGTGTTCCCCATGCTTATTCTGTCTTTCCATGAGCTCAGTTGGTAAATCCCACAGTGAAGCAAGCATAAACACAAACTAGGCGGGATTAGACCACACTATTTAGTTAATCTTAGTTTACAAAACCCCTTCTTTCTTTGTCTGACAGGCTGCCACAGAAATTCAGCAAATGCAATTTGCAGACTAAATGTGAGAACTTTCTGCACTATGGGTAGGAAATATCTACTCGCTATCATAAGCTCTCTCTCTTCGAGAAACCTCAGGGATATTTCCCAAGGTGAAGGATGTCTACAGTGAGTTCTTTGAATCATCATCATGATGGAAAAGAGCACACTGTGTTTCCTTCCAAAATTTAAGCTGCACAACCTCCAAGAATCTTGACATGTGTAAATAAGACTACCAAGAAAGGGGCCTCACACCAGTGTCCACCCTCCAACTCAGCCCCTTCTCCCCATGTTTAAAGAATTTGTATCTCTGGATCCAGTGACAATAATACTGGGAGGACTTTAACCAAAGTACTTTGAGTTCTAGGAGGAGGAACAAAGGATGGTTTTCTATAGCATGTTCATATAACTGAACATCCATTAAATAATTGGTGTGCAGCTGGGAATAAAAATGGCTTAAGAGAGAAAAGTTCCTATAACAGATGTGAGCACAAAGCCAATGAAGGACTTAAAGGCTGAGTACTTCTAATATCCTGTCACAATCACCTGATGTCATGAGCACCTGCTTTATAGGAAAACCACTGTGGTAGAAACACCCATATACATATATTTGGTGACAGACATTCCATTTCAGTTCTGTGTTTATATGAAAGATACTCTGGAGGATTTTTTTTCCCCTGCAATCCTCAGACAGCTCTTTGAATGTCCTCAAGGATCATGTTTGCTTTGGTCAAAGATCAGATACACACCCCAATGTTCACATTTTCTGCTCTCCCAAGTTGGAACAATTTGAAGTTGCTTTCAGAGTCCAAGTGTGTTATATTCATCCAGAGCTCTTAAAGGGTGTTATAAATTACAGAATTTAGTTTGTCACAGAACAGAACTTTGCTTCAGTGAAAAGTGACTGTTATGGATATATATTACGAGATACTAATCTCCTATAAATCAAGGAGGAATTAAAACTAGCAAAAAGCCCTGATGTTGTCAGTGGTTAGTTGAGAGGGCACGTGTGTGGCTGGTAGAGTAGGAAAGAGAATCACATTGTATGGTGGGTTATGATTATCATAATATTCTCTGGCCTTAGTGTTTACCTTCTTCTCCTGTGGAGAATGGCAGTGTTATGTTATTTTAAAACACATGTATACCTGTGGTGGATTCATTTTGATATTTGGCAAAACTAATACAATTTATAAAGTTTAAAAATAAAATAAAATAAAATAAAATAAAATACAAAGTGAGAAATGAAGATCCGCCACCATATTTTAAGCCCTGGCGTTTATACCTAGTTACAAGTCCACTGCTAAGCAGCATATATAGTGATAAAATACAACGCTTCAGTGTTTAAATCTCCATTCTGATCTAATATGCTTTAATAAAGAAACACTGACTCATCATTGGCTTGTCCTGATTTTTCTGACTGTGAGTAGTTCTCTCTATTGAGGCGGTGGTTTTTAGATAATGGTGCAAACACACATTCTTGATGCGTTGAGAACAGGGAGTGTTTAGATAGAGATTTTGAGGATTTGTCTGCTAACAAGAGTTTAAAATGCAAACTCAAATAACTTTCCAAAATGAGCTGCCTGCCAATATCATATTCCATAAGAAATCCTGGCATCTTTCACAAATGATAGATTTATTGATGCAGTCTCCTTGGTAACTGCTTGGTCCGTGGACAAGTGCTTCTTTATATCTGGGACAGCTATGACAGCACTCATCATAGAAATGTTGAATATTGGCCATTGGTTTTAAATGATGAATGTTGTTTCAAATGCACTTCTGTTCATACAAAAGAAAATCTTGATAGGAAAAATCTGACACAGATTTCATTTGAAATTATTCTTTGACCAAATTACTTTCCGTAGGTAAAGCAAAGGTGTAAAAGCTGGCAGTTGTGAGGAATGCAGTCTTCAGGTTGTACACCCTGCAGGCTGCCTGTTCAATGTGCTGTCATCCTGCACACTCCATGTGGGACCATCGCCTTCCAAGAACTAGAGAGCTCTTCCACAGATGGCCTTCCCTGTGAACTGGTTCTAATTCTATCAATTCCACAATGGACCAAGGAAATTATAGAATAAGCCCGCTGTCCTGTTTTTGTTCAAATGATATTTCACAGACCTCAACTTTTCTCTATTTCTCTCCTTCTTGAAGCATTTGACCCCAATAATTTATATCTTGGTCCCTTTCTCCTTATTCCTTTTCTTCTTCTCTACTCTTCTAGAATTTTTTTCTTGTACTTTCTCTTTACTTCTCTTTTTTCCTTAAATTATTTGTCTGCTTCCTCATCCTCTCATTTTCTTACTCACATGACTCATTTCTTTCTTTCTTTTTTTTAACCTCCTCTAATTTAAAGTTCTTTTACAATCTGCATTAAATTGTAAGGAATGTAACCGTGGACGTGAACAGCTCCTTCAGTAGAGCCTTATCCTATAACATTAAATTGTAATTATGAATGCTCTCCTTTCTCCTCCTATTTCATTTTATACCCTTATTTGTCCTTGTATATTCTCCAAGTCCACATAGAAAAGATGCCTTATAAATGTTTGCTGAATGCTGAATCAGTTAACATTCTTTAACCTTTCTGGCAGCCACAGAAATGAACTCCACTGTAATCCTGGTACATAATTATGGTAACTGATATATAGTAGGCACCCAATAAAGATCTGTTTAATAAATAAATAACCAAAGACAAAGATTACACCTAAAGCCTGTTTTAACACACTGCTGAGCACATAAACTTATTTTTGTCTTTTTTAGGTTGATGTACCTATATTCAGAAATTAGTTTACTCTCAAAGGGTATCCAGGACTTGATGGAGCACTCAGAATTTCATTCATTTTATAAGGCTTGCATGTGCCTCACCCGTATTTCAAATCAACATTTCTTTTGACCATCTATCTACATGTATTCCTACTTTTTTCCTGTAGCTAAGACCACAAAAAATCTTGGCTTCCAGCAAATGTACATTTCCTTGGAAACCAAGCCAAAAGCAATAGGGAAAGAAGGCATTAAATATAAAATGTCTCTTGGCTGCCAAATTTCAGACCACTGCCTGATTTTCTTTAGTTTTGTGTTGATTTCTTTAATTCAATGTGAACACACAGACCAAGACTTTTAAAATTAAACTTTTAAAAAAAGTATACTGTGTTTGTTGAGTTAAAACATATACTTACAAACATATGGGTGTGGAAAAATAGCATTAGTGAATGAGGTTTGTGTTTCAGTGTTATTTTTATGGAAGCTTCATCTTTACTAGGTTAAGGGCTTGAACTAGAAAATTTAAACTATTCACCATCATAAGGACATTATTCATTTATAGAATTAAGGCTATTTTCCCCTATGTGAAATGTAAGGAAAGTGTAGTTGGATGTTATTAATGAGAAGTAGCAAATGGTTACATGAACAATTATATGAAGAATTTTGTGTGCTCTTTAGGCATGAATGTCTGAGATACAAAAGAGTTGATCTGAAAACTGGTGCTGTATGACCAAGTAAGTGATCATGGCAGATACGTTCTGGGGGAGCACGCTCCTTGGGCCATTTTTGGCACCTGATATTTGTACATTTGCACAGCAGAAGGGCCCTGGCCTTTATTTACTGCTTTGCTGTTGCATCTTAATATTCTCAATAATTTTTGAACAAAGGTTTCCCTATTTTCATTTTCAGTGAGTCTTGCAAATTCTCTAGCTGGTTCTGCTGAGACTTAACCTTCATACCGTCTTCAAAGTTAGGAAGACTACTTGGGTTTTCCATAACCATTTTAAGAGCATAAGGAAGATTCCAAAAGGGTGAGCAGAAATATCAGTAAAGCTGTAGTCTTTTATCTGAGAATTTCCAGATTTACCAAGAGTCTGTTTTATTACCTCAGTCGACCCTAGTTACCACTGGTTGAGAGCAACCCATCTCTTGGGCAGTGAAAAGCAATTTATATAGTATTAATGAAAGGTTTACCTCAAAACCAGCTTGTACTAGTATATCTCAAAAACCTTGAAATGCACAGAACTATTACCTCAGTAATTCCACCACAGGATAAATGATGCAAAGCTGTTTGTACACATTCTTTACAATATTACTCATGAAAGTGTCTGACCCTTTGCGATTCCATGGACTGCAGCCTGTCCTGCTCCTCTGTCCATGGAATTCTCCAGGTAAGAGTACTGGAGTGAGATGCCATTTCTTTCTCCAGGGGACCTTCCCGACCTGGGGATTGAACGTGAGTCTCCTGTATTGCAGGCAGATTCCTTACCAACTGAGCCACTAGAGAAGCCCAGCAAATAATTGGAAATGATTTGTCTATCTGTGAATACTTAAATTACATGCTGCTTGAGGGCCTATCAAGCAGCCATCACAATAATATTGTAGATGCTGCTGCTGCTGCTAAGTCGCTTCAGTCGTGTCCAACTCTGTGTGACCCGATAGACGGTAGCCCACCAGGCTCCCCTGTCCCTGAGATTCTCCAGGCAAGAACACTGGAGTGGGTTGCCGTTTCCTTCTCCAATGCATGAAAGTGAGAAGTGAAAGTGAAGTCGCTCAGTCGTGTCCGACTCTTAGCGACCCCATGGACTGTAGCCCACCAGGCTCCTCCATCCATGGGATTCTCCAGGCAAGAGTACTGGAGTGGGGTGCCATTGCCTTCTCCAAATATTGTAGAGGTATACTACTAAATATGAAAATTATATAACAGTATGGTTTTTCCAGTGGTCATGTTTGGATGTGAGAGTTGGACTGTGAAGAAGGCTGAGCGCTGAAGAATTGATGCTTTTGAACTATGGAGTTGGAGAAGACTCTTGAGAGTGCCTTGGACTGCAAGGAGATCCAACCAGTCCATTCTGAAGGAGATCAGCCCTGGGATTTCTTTGGAAGGAATGATGCTAAAGCTGAAACTCCAGTACTTTGGCCGCCTCATGCGAAGAGTTGACTCATTGGAAAAGACTCTGATGCTGGGAGCGA
Organism: Bos indicus; assembly: GCF_029378745.1. NCBI lineage: Eukaryota > Metazoa > Chordata > Mammalia > Artiodactyla > Bovidae > Bos > Bos indicus. The sequence continues at coordinate 25,374,768 of NC_091768.1, read as the reverse complement.
TTGGGAGCAGGAGGAGAAGGGGACGACAGAGGATGAGATGGCTGGATGGCATCACCGACTTGATGGACGTGAGTCTGAGTGAACTCCGGAAGTTGCTGATGGACAGGGAGGCCTGGCGTGCTGCAATTCATGGGGTCGCAAAGAGTCGGACACGACTGAGCGACTGAACTGAACTGACTGATACTGTTACATCATTATAATACTATATATTATATATAATACTATCAGATCAAATCAGATCAATTGCTCAGTCGTGTCTGACTCTTTGCGACCCCATGAATTGCAGCACGCCAGGCCTCCCTGTCCATCAGCAACTCCCGGAGTTCACTCAGACTCACGTCCATCAAGTCGGTGATGCCATCCAGCCATCTCATCCTCTGTCGTTCCCTTCTCCTCCTGCTCCCAATCCCTCCCAGCATCAGAGTCTTTTCCAATGAGTCAACTCTTCGCATGAGGCGGCCAAAGTACTGGAGTTTCAGCTTTAGCATCATTCCTTCCAAAGAAATCCCAGGGCTGATCTCCTTCAGAATGGACTGGTTGGATCTCCTTGCAGTCCAAGGGACTCTCAAGAGTCTTCTCCAACACCACAGTTCAAAAGCATCAATTCTTCAGCGCTCAGCCTTCTTCACAGTCCAACTCTCACATCCATACATGACCACAGGAAAAACCATAGCCTTGACTAGACGGACCTTTGTTGGCAAAGTAATGTCTCTGCTTTTGAATATGCTATCTAGGTTGGTCATAACTTTCCTTCCAAGGAGTAAGCGTCTTTTCATTTCATGGCTGCAGTCACCATCTGCAGTGATTTTGGAGCCCAGAAAAATAAAGTCTGACACTGTTTCCACTGTTTCCCCATCTATTTCCCATGAAGTGATGGGACCGGATGCCATGATCTTCGTTTTCTGAATGTTGAGCTTTAAGCCAACATTTTCACTCTCTTTCACTTTCATCAAGAGGCTTTTTAGTTCCTCTTCACTTTCTGCCATAAGGGTGGTGTCATCTGCATATCTGAGGTTATTGATATTTCTCCCGGCAATCTTGACTCCAGCTTGTGTTTCTTCCAGCCCAGCATTTCTCATGATGTACTCTGCATATAAGTTAAATAAACAGGGTGACAATATACAGCCTTGACGTACTCCTTTTCCTATTTGGAACCAGTCTGTTGTTCCATGTCCAGTTCTAACTGTTGCTTCCTGACCTGTACTATACTATACATGAAAGTCAAAGTGAAGTTGCTCAGTCGTGTCCGACTCTTTGCGACCCCATGGACTGTAGCCTATCTGGCTACTCTGTCCATGGGATTTTCCAGGCAATAGTACTGGAGTGGATTGCCATTTCCTTCTCCAGGGGATCTTCCCAACCCAGGGATCAAACCCAGGTCTCCCGCGTTGTAGACAGACGCTTTACCGTCTGAGCCACCAGGGAAGTATATAATATATAATTATATAATATATATATACTATATTACATATGTACTATTACTATATATTATACAGTATAATATACAGTATATATATATATAATATATATACAGTATAATATACTGTGTATATATATGTACAAATCTATGCATAGATAAAAAGTTTGCAAAGTTGTCTAATACAAGATGATTATCTCTGGGTGATGGGATAAGTGTTTTTAGCTTATTGATACATTCTAATTTTTCTAGATTGTTTTTAGAGCAAAAATATTAATAAAAATAATGAGATTCTGCCATTTGCAGCACCCTGGGTGGACCTAGAGAGTATTGTGTTCAATGAAATGATATGGCAAGACACATGTGGAATCTAAAAAGTAAAACAAATGAATGTATATAACAAAACAGATCCATAGATATAAAAAAACAGACTAGTCATTACTCTGGAGAAGAAAATGGCAATTCACCCCAGTATTCTTGCCTGGGAAATCCCATGGACAGAGGTCTGGTGGGCTATAGTCCATGGGGTTGCCAAGAGTCAAAGGACTGAGCATGCACACACACACACACACACAGAGGAGAGAGAGGGGGGTGAGATAGGGATATGGGATTAAGAGACACAAACTATTATGTATAAAATAAATAAGAAACTAGGGTATATTGTACAGCACAAGGAATATAGCCATTATTTTATAAAAACTTCAAATGGAGTATCATCTATTAAAATATTGAATCATTAGGTTTTATGCCTGAAATGAATATAATATTGTAAATCAACCATATGTCAATTAAAAAAAACAGAAAACATATACACAGACAATGGCAAAGAGAAAAAGCAAGTAAAAGCAAATCAACTATTGCTAAGCTTTGTTTCCATACTCAAGAAAGCTATAAATTTTTATTCTGTTTCCTCACGAACTATAGGCATTAAAGAAACAACCGTGTGTTAAAGAGGAAGTTTCAATGGGATAGTGTCTTTCCTTTGAAGATATTATTGTCTTCATTTACTTTTAGCTAGTCAGCTATAATTTACTGTTTTTTGGCCTTCCTCAGAAACTGCAGCAGGTGCAGAATGCATCAGCTCAGCTGCTCCAACATAAAGGTGTGAGAGAAGTGGCAAAGCCCCCATCTGTGAGGCACATGGCTTGCCAATTTGACGAAAGAATTCCGGACCAGATCTTTATTTTCCACTGTTAGATGATGGCTCTCTCTCACAACCACCAAGGAGGAGAAGTTACTATATATATACTAGAAGGCCTAAGAAAGAGTATTATATTCTTTCAGCTTTTCCTATTAAAAAGGCTATCCTGATGGATACAGTCCATGTAGCTCTGAATTTTACCTACGAAGGCAGTGACAAGGTTGAAAACTTACTAAATCATTCTGTCTGTACTTATAAGTATGTGTTCCCTCCTAACAGATCTTGATTCCATAGGTCAATTATAGCTTAATATGATAGACTGGCAAGAACACAAACCTGTCTCGTGGAAGCCAAATTTCATTTCCTTGGGTGTTGATGGAGGTGAATTATGGTTCTTCCTTGGACCTGAGACTTCTGCCAGCATTATGTCCTGTATGCACTGCGTAGTGACTGAAGTGCAGTAGCGTGTCCTAGAGCTTTGCTTCTAGCTCTGGCAACACCTGTTTGAGTCAGAAATTAGTTAGCAAGTTGGGCAGATCTAGTTGCCTAAACATATTGGCTTTTTGATAGAATCTCTATGGTAACTGGATTTTTAATGTTTATTGTAAAATCTTAATAACTAGGGATATTGTATCTTTCCATTCAATCTACATAGACTTTTTTTTTAAAGGCATCTGAGGAAGTTTGGTAAATATATATATATATGTGTGTGTGTATATATATATTAAACAAAAAATATATATTTTAATGAATACTGAAAATTCTACATTGTTTTTCATAACCAAGTGGGTTTACTCCAGGATTGCAAGGTTGGCTTAACATTAGAAACTCAATGTATTTCAAATTAACATGTTAAAGGAGAAAATTAATACAGTGATTCAATAGCTTTAGAAAAAGTGTTTGAAAAAGTTAATCTCTATTCATAATTTTTTAAACTATCAAATTAGGTAACTGAAGGAGATTTCTTAATTTGATAGGGAATATCTACAAAACTTACAGCAGAAATAATGTTACTTAACTATACTTCTGTTTCTTCTTTCCTGTTGACAATTGTTATTTCTAATTAGCCTAGTTGATGTTATTCCTCCTCATTTTCATTTCAGAGCTCTTCTCAGAACCATTGTATGCAAAAAACAGCACTTGATGAGGAAAAGATAAATCCTCTCATTTTCCCTGTTAACATATGCCTTCTTCTCATTGTCTTTGAATTGATGTGTATTTCAAATGCTGAAATCAAACAGAACATACTTGTTATATCCATTTGGATCACAGCGGTATAGATTACACAGCACTTGTAAGAATTCCAGTTCCCCGAGTCTGCTGAGGTGACATTGCCATGTTTTGGAAGCATCTTCCTCAGGGTGTCAGTTTTCTTCCTATGTAGTTTAGCTGGGCTTATAGAACCTTCACACTGCTTCTCACCTGTTCCTGGCCCTTAACCACTCCCTACTTACTTCACAATTAATCTCAAGAGATGTACCCACCTCTATTTTATTTTTGCTTTGCTTTGTAGTGGTTTAGTCATTAAGTCGTGTCTGACTCTTGCAACCCCATGGACTGTAGCCTACCAGGCTCCTCTGTCCATGGGATTTCCCAGGCAAGAAAACTGGAATGGGTTACCATTTCCTTTTCCAGGGGATCTTCCCAACCCAGGGATCAAACCTGGGTCTCCTGCATTGGAGGAGGACTCTTGCATTGCAGGCAGATTCTTTCCCAACTGAGCTACAAGGGATATTCTTCCCTATGCTTTCCATCACTTGCGTGTGTGTGCATAGATGCTAAATCACTTCAGTCGTGTATGATTCTTTAAGACCCTATGGACTGTAGCCTTCCAGCCTCCTCTGTCCATGAGATTCTCTGGGCAAGACTACTGGAGTGGGTTGCCACTTCCTTCTCCAGGGGTCTTCCTGACCCAGGGATTGAACCCACATCTCTTATGTCTCCTGCATTGGCAGGCGGGTTCTTTACAACTAGCACAAACTGGGAAGTCCATTCCATCACTCGTGTTTGCCTAATTCTCTGATGCATCTACCTTACATAATACTTGCCAATTTCCATGGTGCCCAGTCTTCCCCCAGCTTCTATCTGAAATGGTTATCAACAGAATATGCTCTTAACTATTTCCAGCTTTCCCCTCTCATGTCAATCCTGTCTTAAACTTTTATCACACTTTTCATCAAGGTATACACCTAGGCATCTTCTCTTTCTCTCTCTGTACTCACTACCATCTTCTATCCTGGAATGTATTTAAAACTGCTCCTACCTGGCCCACAGAGCCCCAGATCAAAGCCAGGTCTCAGAACGACAATTTAGAGTCAGCACTCTGTAGTAATATTGCGGCTGTGGCAATGTGCATTGGTGCGTGCTTGGTTGCTCAGTTGTGTCTGACTCTTTGCTATGGACTGTATCCCGCCAGGCTCCTCTGTCCATGGCGTTCTCCAGGCAAGAATATTAGAGTGGATTGCCATGTCCTCCTCCTAGGGATCTTCCCAACCCAGGGATAGAACCTGTGTCTCCTGCATTGCAGGAGTCTGAGCTACCAAGGAAGCCCAAGGGTGGTGGCAGCACCCGTCGGAAATCCAGTGGATGGCTTGGCTTAGTTCCTAGCTGAGAAGCTGCACCCAGGCCCTGTGACCTTCCTAGCCCAGCAGGCTTACCCACCAAGTTTACAACTTCTGTCCTCCTCACTGATTTGCATTTTATTCTGTTTCCAATCAATAGAAATCCATAGAACATTTCAATCTATTTGTATCTCTCCCCCCTTTTATATTAATCCATCATTTCTATGTTTAGAGCAGTGTGGATTAAGTACTTATACATTCATCTGCCAAGAAGTGATCTGCCAAGCTAGTCTTCAGCATTCATTCCTTAACTGATCTATTTAAGCTTTTTTTTTTATTCTCTGGATTGTCTGTGTTTCTTCTGGGGGTCAGATCGTTGTCCTTCTTGCCCCCTTTCTTTTATCCTCTGCTTTTTAAATATTGAAGTATAGTTAACTTACAATATTTTATTGGTTTCAGGATAGTTATTCAATATTTTCATAGACTGTATTCCATTTAAAGTTTGATCCCTGGGTCAGGAAGATCCCCTGGAGAAGCGAATGGCTATCCACTCCAGCATTCTTGCCTGGAGAATTCCATGGACAGAGGAGCCTGGCAGGCTATAGTCTGTGGGGTTGCAAAGAGTCAGGCATGACTGAGTAACTAGCAGTTTCATGTATTGCTATTCTCTTGAAAATCCTATTTTAATATTATACTTAATACTAATATATGAAATAGATAACTAATAAGGACACTAATGGTCAAAGAAACTCTTCTTAGTACTCTGTAATGGAATATATGGGAAAAGAATCTAAAAATGAGTGGATGTATGTATATGTATAACTGATTCACTTTGTTGTATAGCAGAAACTAGCACAATATTGTAAATCAATTATACTCCAATAAATTATTTTTTTAATTGCAATTAGCAATTATCAATAAGTCAATAGGATTTTAGTGCTATTGTACTCAGATCCCAGTAGATGCATTTATATTGAGTGGAGATAGAATAGGAAGGCTCAGTCATTTTTCATTTATTTTAAAAAATTAAGAGCACATATTTCAAAGATGATTGTTCATTAGTCATTAAGGGAATTTTACTGTCATTTATCATAACTGTAATTTGAATTGTAGTCAATTAAACTGTGCTTTGATTTAGAAAATATCTATGTTCCTTTTTTGGGTCTGTATGTGTTAGTCACTCAGTTCTGTCCAACTCTTTGTGACCCCATGGGCTGTAGCCTGACAGACTCCTCTGTCCATGGAATTCTCCAGGCAAGAATACTAGAGTGGATTGCCATTCCCTTCTCCAGGGGATCTTCCCAACCCAGGGATCAAACCTGGATCTCTTGCATTTCAGGCAGATTCTTTACTGTCTGACCCACCAACGAAGCACTTTTTGGGTGTAATCAAGGATAAATCAGAGCAATAGTACTTAGCCAGGTGTCCTTGTGTCTGTTTCTTCCTGGCAGAAGTTGGAGGAAAAGTTGTGCCAGAAGTTGGCAGTTATGGAAGACATTTAGGAGATGGGGGTGGGAGAGGATAAAGGAAGATGGCAGAAACCTTAGACAGACACAGATAACACACTCCAACATGTATGTATGTATGTATGGAGAGGATAAAGGAAGATGGCAGAAACCTCAGACAGACACAGATAACACACTCCAACATGTATGACCATGTGTATACACACACGCACACGGAGTTGAGCTTCCCACTGAAAGTACTGTTATTAACTGCGGTTCGCTATGTCAGAAGCAGATGTGTCCCCATAAAATACTGTCTTAATAACAGTGATCACTGATATCTTCTGGGGATTTGTTTCTGTTTAGAATGCTGTCTTTTAAAACCTGCAGTGTAACTCTTCTGATTGTTCCTTGTCAGGCCGGCAAACTCTAGGCTAGTTTGCTTGACATAATAACCTACCCTGCCTTTAAGTTGGTGCCTTCACCCCCTTGGTTTATTCTGGGTCTGCTGCTGCTGCTGCTGTGCTCAGTTGACCAACTCTTTGCGGCCCCATGGACTGTAGCCCTCCAAGCTCCTCTGTCCGTGGAATTTTCCAGGTAAGAATATTAGAATGGGTTGTCATTTCCTTCTCCAGGGGATCATCCCAACCCTTGGATCGAATCTGCGTCCCTTGGTCTCCTGCTTTGGCAGGTGGATTCTTTACCACTAGCGCCACCTGGGAGGCCCTTACTCTCAAACTTGAATGTCTTTGGGAATCTTGCCTTTGGGCCTGAGATGCTTAATTTCTAACTAGCTCCCAGAGAATACAGATGTGGCCATTTTATGGACCACAGACTTTGAGTAGTTCACAGCACAAGAGCTGTTTAGTTATCTTGTTCCTGGTATTCTCAGTATCTTGTAGGATTGGTATGTGAAAAGGATTGCATGAAGCCTGGCTGTGCCTAGTCATTTAATCCTTAAAACATGTCGTATTTTTGCTTACAACATTGGTGGAGAAGCTAATGTTAATCTGCAGTGAGTTCTTTTGCTGAGTGCTGCTAGTTCATAACTCATAATACTTCTGGGATTCTTTAGATCTCTCTTGGATTTGGTCTTTATGTCAAATCAAGGCTTCCTCCAAAGCCCACTGGTGTTTATGAATAGGCTTCTGGGTACCTTGTCAATGTAAGTGTATTTTGACCACTAGTCATGTCTTTAAGTGGAGAAGGCAATGGCACCCCACTCCAGTACTCTTGCCTGGAAAATCTATGGATGGAAGAGGCTGGTAGGCTGCAGTCCATGGGTCTATAAGAGTCAGACACGACTGAGCAACTTCACTTTCACTTTTCACTTTCATGCATTGGAGAAGGAAATGGCAACCCACTCCAGTGTTCTTGCCTGGAGAATCCCAGGGATGGGGAAGCCTGGTGGGCTGCCGTCTCTGGAGTCGCACAGAGTCGGACACGACTGAAGAGACTTAGCTGCAGCAGCAGTATGTCTTTAAGGGGCTTCTCTGGTGGCTAGATGGTAACGAATCAGCCTGCAATGCAGGAGAGCTGGATTCCATCCCTGGTTTGGGAAGATCCCTTGAAGTAGGAAATGGCAGTCCACTCCAGAATTCTTTCTTGGGGAATTCCATGGACAGAGGAGCCTGGCAGGCTACAGACCACAGGGTCGCAAGGAGTCAGAGATGACTCAAGTGCCTTAGCACACATGCACATGTGTCTTTAAGGGAAAGTCCTTAATTTAGCATAGCTCTGAATTAAACTCAGTTTTGATTTGTAAACTACCTATACTCTTTTACTGAATGTAATAAAGTAGAAATTATTTCACTAAAGAAATAAAATGTATATTAGAACAGTATCTTTTAGCCAAGTATGCTTGTCTTTAGTTCTTGGCAGGAGAAGTTGAAGGTCTCATGCCATGTAATGTAATGCTAACTCTCACATCTATGATGTTTATTATCTGTGGTGATTATAATGTTGTCCCATGTAGTCCTCCCTTCCTTTGAGAACTTATTCTCTCTACCTGCAGTCAAGTGACTTTGGTAGGGCTTCCTTTTGTGGTGCTCTGCCTCATATCCACAAGCATGAACATGACCAATTACATCACTGTACTCTACAGTCTGAAATGATTTTGTCCAAAGAAATAAGTGACCCACCTGAGCCAAGTAGAGGCCTCTTGGGAATTGTTTTGTTTGGTACTCCATGTGTAGTGCATTGTATCTCGGCCACGCAGCTGCTAGGAGGTAAATCAGAAAGCAAGAAGATACTGATTCTGTTGGAGAGAAGAAAGCCATTCAGAGACAAACAGATGAGAGATGGACAGGCAGAGACAGAGCAAGGGGCATTGAGTTAATAGTTCTAAGTCATGGAGCTCTCAGAGTTGTCTTGATTCCCTTTGGCTCTTCTTACAAATCTCTGAGCTTCTCAGATCTCACAAGCCGTTAATTTCCTATTTGTAAAGTCAGTTTGAGTTGGTATTTGAACTATTATAAATGAAAGAAGCCTATTAAATATCTAACACACATTTCTTTAGAACAGTACACTGAAGCGGTATCTCCATGAGGCTGCTATTCCTCGTGGCCATCTTGCTGTCAGTATGTGTAAACTCAAATAAGAATCAGAATGAATGAAGAACAACTGAAACCAGTCTGTGTTTGCCAGCAAGTGCATTACATTAGTAAGTGATACCAAAAGGCAGAAAAATAAAAGGTAATAATCACAGTTATTGTCACAGCAAGTTTGAATGAAGATGAATATTTTGAATACAAAGTGCACAAAATGAACTTTAAACTAAGGACATTGACTAAAGAAATAGAAAAATAAATCTGCCTGGTTCAAAAAGTAAATGAGGTCAGGCCATTGTAAGCTTGAATATAGAAAAAGAAAAGCAGCTTAGACTAATTTTAATGGAACAAAGGATGGTTGGTGAGTTGATCATTTGCCGCAAAGAAGAAAAAGTCCTCTGGAGTTTATTTCAGTCTCAATAATGCATACATCAGAACATTTACTGATAGTGTCCAGTAACCTCAGTGAGGGAGAGGGCAAGGAGAAGCAGCAGCACATCCTTGGGCGTAGATGTTTGAGTCACCTGGAGGGCTCTCCAGACATGCTGCTTTCCCTCCCTTTTTGGAGCTTCCCATAGCCTTTTCTTTAAAAAAAAATTTTATTTTGCTGCACTGGGTGTCAGTTACGGCATGTGGGATCTTCGATCTTAGTTGTGCCATGTAGGATCTAGTTCCCTGACCAGGGATCAAACCTGCTCCCTCTGCCCCCCGCCACCTCCCTGATTGGAAGCATGGAGTCTTAGCCACTGGATCACCAGGAAGTCCCTCATAGGCTTTTCTAGGGAGTATATTTTCCTATGCCAAATCCCACTCTCAAGTGAGGACTCAATAAGGGAACAATAGTTACTGATAGGAAGGTATCATGTTTCTCAGATGTGTAGAATTTTAATAAAGGCTGATAAATTCAGAGTCAGTAAGAGAGCTGGTTCTTATTTAGTGAAAAAAATGGAGTAATTTATAAAGAATACATAATGCAAACAAAGACAGAATGGCTCCATTATTTACAAAAAAAAGTCTACAAGTCTATGACAAAAGGATATAGCTGCCCATGAAAGAACCAAAAATACAATGGAAGGAATGTGTGTTCTCAGCATGCTGAGAGCCTATGATGTACTCCATGGGGTATGTTACATCTGTCATTAAGTATCATAAAACATTACAAGTTAGACATTCTTACATGTATTTAGCAGATAAAACAGACACAGAGTATCAACTTTCTCAAAATCACACAGTTATGTAATAGAGGCTGGACTCAAATCTACTATTGTCTGTTTCCAAGCTAATAAGTCCTCCATGGATGAGCAACAAATAGCTACTGAGTGCTCATATATGTATATATGTATAAAGGACTGGGAGAGACTAATATAGATAATTTATAATACAATTCAAGTGTTTGGACCAGAAATAGATACAATATGTTTGCAATATAAACAAATTTACAACATAGTAAAAGTGTTTTCAGCAGAACAAGAGACAACATTCTTGCCATAGGATAGAATAATATACATAAACTAAAGTTTATGGCTCCTTGGATGAGTTATAGAGGGGAAATTATTGAGGAAAATGTCCTGAAACAGTAAGGAAAAAAGATCTTCAGTCTTTTCAAATCATCAGTTTAGAGTATGTTAAAAACTCCATAAAATAGTATATTTGTATGACCCTTTCCATGCCATTTGAAAGTATAATTGGTAAGATGAGAGAGGAAATTTTATAAGGAACATGTCTATAAAACAGAGAATACTCGGGCTTCCATGCTGAATCCTAAGGTATAGATAAAATAAGGAATTGTATCTCTGAAATAACTTAAATTTTATTGAATATAATTTCTGCATAAAGCATTATGACCAATCTTAATCTCATGGAACAGACTTAATAGTTAAAGAAAATAAAAACTAATATTTACTGATTTTAGAGTCAGAAGACCTGTGATTCAGTCATTCATTGACTAAATGACTTGGGCAAAATCATTATTATCCATATCCTCATTGGTAAAATAAGGTTTTACTACATCATTTTTTATTTTACTTATGAGTCTAGAATATTGGTAACCTCAATCATATAAAACTTCTTTATTAAGTTGCAAAATCTGAAATAGGTTAATTATTTCAAAGACTTGTGTATGATATGGTTGTTGTTCAGTTGTTCAGTTGTGTCTGACTCCTTGCAACCCCACGGACCGTAAATATACCAGGCTTCCCTGTTCTTTACCATCTTCCAGAATTTGCTCAATCTCATGTCCATTGGGTTGATGATGTCATCCAATCATCTCGTCTTCTATTGTCCCCTTCTTCTCCAGCCTTCAATCTTTCCCAGCATCAGGGTCTTTTCCAGCTCTTAGCATTAGGTGGCCAAAGTACTGGAGCTTCAGCCTCGGCGTCAGTCCCTCCAATGAATATTTAGGATTGATTTGGTTTGACTCCTTGCAGTCCAAGGGACTCTCAAGAGTCTTCTCCAACACCACAGTTTGAAAGCATCAATTCTTTGGTGATTAGACTTCCTTACTGTCCAATTCTCACATCCATACATGACTACTGGAAAAACCATAGCTTTGACTAGATGGATCTTTGTTGGCAAAGTAACATCTCTGCTTTTTAATACACTGTCTAGGTTTGTCATAACTTTTCTTCCAAGGAGCAAGCATCTTTTAATTTCATGGCTGCAGTCACCATTTGCAGTGATTTCGGAGCCCAAGAAAATAAAGTCTCTCACTGTTTCCATTGTTTCCCCATCTGTTTTCCATGAAGTGATGGGACTGGATGCCATGATCTTTGTTTTTTGAATGTTGAGTTTTAAGCCAGTTCTTTCACTCTCCTCTTTCACCTTCATCAAGAGGCTCTTTAGTTCTCTTTGCTTTCTGCCATAATGGTGGTGTCATCTGCATATCTAAGGTTATTGGTTTTTCTCCCGGCAGTCTTGATTCCAGCTTGTGAGTCATCCAGCCCAGCATTTTGCATGATGTACTCTGCATATAAGTTAAATAAGCAGAGTGACAATATAGAGCCTAGGTGTACACCTTTCCCAATTTTGAACCAGTTTTTTGTTCCATGTTCGATTTTAAGTATTGTTTCTTGACCTGCATAGCAACAGGTCACCTGTGTGACCCTATGAACTGTAGCCCTCCAGGCTCCTCTGTCCATTGGATTCTCCAGGTAAGAATACTGGAATGGGTTGCCTTGCCTTCCTCTAGGGGATCTTTCCAACCCGGGGATTGAACCCGTGTCTCTTACATCTCCTGCATTGGCAGGAGGGTTCTTTACTACTCTTGCCGCCTGGGAAGCCCATATTAGATACTAAGCTATAACAATAAAAATGATAGACTTCTATTCTCTATCTCAATCTCAGCTACTTCTGTCCCATCATTAAATATTGAAAATCATAATAGTCATTTTCCTAGGTGCTATACTGTTCTCACTCTATAATTTCTCCCTAGGATATCTTACCCACGGACGTTAATTTTCTATTAAGCAGAAGTCTGAGATGGCCCCCAAGATGCCCACTCCCTGGTATTACACATACTGTATAGCCCTCACCTCTTAGTGTAGGTGGGACTGGTGAACGTGATGAAGGATTTCACTCCAATGACTAAGTTATGTTAAATGGTGAAGGTGAAAGAATGATGCAAATATAATTTAGGTCCCTAATAATTTGCATTTTGGTTAGTCGAAAGGGATATTAGCTTGGTCAGGCTTGACCAAATCGAACGAGCCCTTGAAAATTCAAATTGTCTAGAGGTTCGAATTGAGAGAGCTTTGAAGTAAGAGAGACGCAAGCTCTCTCATTGGTGGTGCAGAAGCAAACTGCCATGTTCTGGAGAGGGTCACATGACAGGAAATAGTCAGGGGCCTCTCAGAGCTGAGGGCCTCAGGCCTTACGATCACAAAGAAGTAAATTCTGCCAACAACCAGTTAGTTTGGAAGAGGACCCTGAACCTCAGATTAGATAGCTGTCCTGGCTGACACTTTGATTGCAGCCTTGGGAAACCCTGAGCAGAGGACCCAGTGTATCCCTGCCTGAGCTCCTGACTCATGGAAACTGACATAATAGATGGGTGTTGTTCTCAGCTCCTAAATTGTGGTAATTTGTGATGCAGCAATAGAAAATTAAGTCAACATGATTTCAATTATCACCAGATGACTCATAAATTTATATATCCAGCAAGACCTTCTCTCGCATATCCAACTGTCTATTTGACATCTTCTCGTGGCTGTCTTGAAGTTACTTCAGTTTCAGTGTACTCGATACGACTCTCATGTCCATTCGTCTTGAGCCAAGTTCAGTGAATAGCATTTATCATCTCTCAACTTAAGAAGCAAAAAACCTAGGAGTCATTTTTTATACCTTTCTCAGCTTTGTACTTTATATCCAATGCATCAAGAATTCCAATTTATTTTGCTTCCTTGAGGAAAGTACTTTAGTCTGATTCACTCAATATGTACTCTGTTCCCATCAAATATGCCTTCTCTCTACTTTGAAAGATGACAAGCTAAAGATAACATTTATCTTTCTTTGTAGCTGAGATTTCTCATGATGCTTAGCTTCTGTGAGACAGATGGATTTATGCGAATTCTGTAAGGTGAGCAGTGGGAGGTGGCAGCCGTGGATGAGAAGTATAGACCATCTAGAAAGTGTGTACAGGAGATGACTGGTTTTTCTGGGGCAGCTATAGCAGTATTTGTACTGTCTGGTCCTTAGCACCTTGAGGGCCACAAGGTTTCCACTGGAACCATAGTCTTGTGTGCTTGGGCATTTCCCTTGGTTGCAGTGTTTCTGGAAATGCACCATTCCATCTTGGTGATTTGACCCCTTTAGAAATTTGTAAGTTACTTAATACCTTGAGATAGGTCCCTTTTTTTGCTTACAATAGATGAGGTGAATGGATATAGAATTTTAAAAGGCAGCTAATCTATCTTTTTACTCCCTCTCCACCACTACCACCATTACCGCCTTCTTATTACAAGCGGTCATTATCTATGACATGACCTCTAGCAATAGCCTTTTAGCTGGTTAGCCTCTGTATCCACCATGCCCTCTTATAACCCTTATAATCTGCTCTATACTCTTCAGACTGCATGATCTTTCCACATGTAATCCTCTCCCACTTAACATACTTAATAGCTCCACACTGTTCTCTAGATAAAGACCAAAATCTTCACTAGCCTGTAAAGCCTGGCCCTTACCACCATCTATCCTAATTTTGTACTTCTTTTTCCCTTAGTCACCACTGCAGCTGGAGACTTTTAGTCCCTCGTAGGTACCATGCACCTCAACTGCACAAGTCTCTACATACAACTTTGCTTCCTCAAGGGGGCTTCCCTGATAGCTCAGTTGGTAAAGAATCCTCCTGCAGTGTGGGAGACCTAGGTATGATCCCTGGGTTGGGAAGATCCCCTGGAGAAGGGAAAGGCTGCCCACTCCAGTATTTTGACCTGGAGAATTCCATGGACTGTATAGATCATGGAGTCGCAAAGAATTGGACACAACTGAGTGACTTTCACTTTCACTTTCTTCCTCAAGGAAGGCTCTTCTTTCCCTAATTAACATCACTCTGTGATTTCCAGATCTAAGTTAAATCAGCATTGCATTTAATCAAGGGAAGCTGTGTTGACCTCCCAACCTTAGTCAATTATTTCACGTGCTTTCTTGTGACTTCTTCCCCTTAGGGATTCCAGTTTGCAAAGTTGCAAGTTGGTATTTGTGTCATCATTTGATTGGGGCTTTGCTGGTGGCTCAGCGGTGGCTTTCCTGCCATGTAGGAGATGCAGGTTCCATCTCTGGGTATGGAAGATCCCCTGGAGAAGGGAATGGCAACTCACTCCAGTAATCTTGCCTGGGAAATCCTATGGACAGAGGAGCCTGACCAGCTATAGTCCATGGGGTCACAAAAGAGTTGGACGTAACTTAGCAAGTAAACAACAGCAACAACATTTGATTACAATTCCCTTTCCCAGTATATGGTCGGTACCATGTGAACAGGTACTTTTTGGTTTTAATTGCATCATATTCTCTCCACCTAGCACAGGGTTCAGTACACAGTATGTACTCAATAAATATTTGTTGAATAATTAATAAATGAACTATTTATAATGTTCCAGGTATTTTTCTAAGTGATGCATACTCAGTTTATCCTTACAAAGATATTATGAGATGGGTAGGATTATCCTATTAGTTAGGATAAGCTAGGCGGATGTGTGTGTGTGTTAGTTGCTAAGTTGTGTCCAACTGTTTGTGACCCCATGGACCGTAGCCCATCAGGCTCCTCTGTCCACAGGATTTTCCAGGCAAGAACACTGGAGTGGATTGCCATTGCCTGCTCCAGGGGATCTCCCGACCCACGGATTGAACCTGCATCTCCCGTGTCTCCTGCATCACAGGCAGATTCTTTACCTACTGGGCCATCTAAAATCCAGAAATAATGTCAGCCAATGCTTCATGCTTATGCTCCATGTAGAATTATGATTAGCAGGTAGAAGTCTTTATCATAGTTACTCAGTGAACCAGGTTAAATGCCTCATCTTGACACATGCTTCCACAATTACTGCAATAGGAGGAAAAATGATGCAGAACCCTGTACCTGTTTTTAAATGCTTCTATCCAGAATTGTCACACCTGGGCAAAGCAAATCACCTGACTATGTCTAATGACAAGGGGCAGAGATATAAAGAGATATAAAGTTATCCCAGATGCCTGGCAGGAAAAGAATCAGAAATAGTGGTGGTTGGATAAAATATCGGTGTACTACATTTATTATTCCCATTCTTAAATGAATAAGCAGGTATAGACAGAAACAACTGGCTTGGAAGTGAAAAAGCCAGGGATTGAATTTGGGAAGTTTGGCTTCCTCCGCCCCCACCTAGTGTTCTTTGTATTTCTTCTTTGTCCACACTGGGACCTAAACATTCATGAGCGTTCTAGGAACGAACGGTTAAACATGTTTCCATCATTGCTTTTGGTCCCAAAAGAGAGGAGTGAAGCCAGTTGCTGTTTAGTCAGAATTTCACTCCCTGAAGATAACAAAAATGAAGACTTTTTTTCAGGAAGACCATGGTCAGAAGCTGATACACAAGCAGTCGTTTTTCCCCTCTGTTGTTTTGAAAGAGCCTACTTCCATCACCCTTACATAAAAACACTGTAGATAAAGAATGATTCTGTCAAGTGTACATATCCAAATATTATCTTGAAGCAAGAACGTTAAACAAAGATGATCTTATTAAAGTTTTTTTTTGGTTGTTTTTACCTTTGGTTTGCAAGAGTCTGTTATACTTGCTATTTTTCAGTCAGAAAAACATTTCCTTGGGTAATGTTACTTTGGACTATTAAATGAGTTTGAGAACAGGATGAATAATTGTCTTTGAAACTCTAAGTTCATTTGGACTTTTATGAAAATAAAATCCCAAACTAGTATTTTACATAATAAAGCAAAAGAGTTAGTGTTTTTGAATTTTTTTTAACTGTGGGACAAGAGAAATGAGTAGGAGGCTTGAGGGCGCTTTTATTAATCATGTACTGGCTTTTGAGTAATTTGGAAAATAAATCTGTGAGTAATATAAAAAATACTCATGACTTATTGGGATTTATTTCGTTAATAACAGAAAAATGCTTTTTTAAAAGTATAGAATTTCAAACCAAGAAATATATAAATCTTACTAACTCCAGTCTCAACTAATTAAGGATATATTTTGTTATGTTTTCAATGAACATTTGATAAACATTAGTACCTTGCTGAAATTGTCACGTTACTTACTAACAATGTCTTTTGTGCTCATTAGAGTAACTTTTCTTTTCATTCTTTGATAATAAACAGATATGAATTATAATTATCCCTACATGGAAATGTTTATCAAATGAAACTTTCTGCCTGTTATAGGAATGCAAACATTACAATAGTTGAATAATATACCTGGGACATATTTTCACTAGGAACAGACAAAATAAAGTTCAATAAGGTCTGGAAATACTGAATAAATTGTTTGCATACATGTGTTGATTTGTTGCCAGCATGCTTCTTTTTAAGTTCTGAATTCTTAATTTGTACACGTGTACATTTTTAATGGACCAAATAGTAAGATGATTATTTCTTTATTTATCCTTAGATAAATGCTAAAATAGCAAAAACTCATAAAGGACTAAAATACCTCTGTGCATGAGTTAGTCACATCCCACTCTTTGCAATCTTATAAACTGTAGATGTCCAGGCTCCTCTGTCCTTGGGATTCTCCAAGCAAGAATACTGGAGTGTATTGCCACGGCCTCCTCCAGGGTATATTCTGAACCCAGGGATCGAACTCGCCTATCTCCTGCATTGCAGGTGGATTCTTTACCCACTAAGCCACCTGGGAAGCCCAAAATAGCTCCATAATAAAGACTTATATCCCAGGCTTCAGTGTGCCTTTAAGTGGGTAACTATGCCATTTTCCCTTTCCATGGGGAGAGAAATGCATCCAAGAGATCAGGTTATCTTTTCTGAGTGACATTGTCAGTACTTTGGTATTCCAGAAATCCAGGTAGCAGTTGTTGTCCAGTCACTAACTTGTGTCCAACTCTGTGACCCCATGGACTGTAGCACACCAGGTTCCCTGTCCTTCACCATCTCCCAGAGTTTGCCCAAACTCATGTCCATTGACTTGGTGATGCCATCCAACCATCTCATTCTCCATTGTCCCCTTCTCCTGCCCTCAATCTTTCTCAGCATCAGGGTCTTTTCCAATGAGTCTGCTCTTCACATCAGGTAGCCAAATAATTGGAACTTCAGCTTTGCATCAGTCCTTCCGATGAACATTCAGGATTGATTTCCTTTAGGATTGACTGGTTTGATCTCCTTGCTGTCCAAAGGATTCTCAAGAGTTTTCTCCAACATCACCGTTTGAAAGCATCAATTCTTCAGTGTTCAGCCTTCTTTGTGGTCCAACTCACATCTGTACATGACTACTGGAAAAACCATAGCTTTGACAATATGAACCTTTGCCAACAAAGTGATGCCTTTGTTTTTTAATATGCTGTCTAGATTTGTCATAGTTTTTCTTCCAAGGTGTGTCTTTTAATTTTGTGGCTGCAATCACTGTCCACAGTAATTTTGGAGCCCAAGAAAACAAATTCTGTCACTGTTTCTACTTTTTCCCCATTTATTTGTAATCATGTGATTGGAATGGATGCCATGATCTTAGTTTTTTGAATGTTGAGTTTTAAGCCAGCTTTTTCACTCTGCTCTTTCACTTTCATCAAGGGGTTCTTCAGTGTCTCTTCACTCTCTGCCATTAGAGTGGTATCATCTGCATATCTGGAGGTTGTTGATATTTCTCTTGGAAATCTTGATTCTCGCTTGTGAGTCATTGAGCCCAGTATTTGCCATGATGTACACATCATCTTCTAGGATTTGAAATAGCTCAACTGGAATTCCATCACCTCCACTAGTTTTGTTCATAGTGATGCTTCCTAAGACCCACTTGACTTCACATTTCAGGATGTCTGGCTCTATGTGAGTGATCACACCATCGTGATTATCTGTGTCATGAAGATCTTTTTTGTACAGTTCTTCTGTGTATTCTTGCCATGTCTTCTTAATATCTTCTGCTTCTGTTAGGTCCATACCATTTCTGTCCTTTATTGAGCCCATCTTTGCACGAAATGTTCCCTTGGTATCTCTAATTTTCTTAAAGAGATCTCTAGTCTTTCCCATTCTATTGTTTTCCTCTATTTTTTTGCATTGATTGCTGAGGAAGGCTTTCTTATCTCTCCTTGCTATTCTTTGGAATTCTGCATTCAAATGGGTATATCTTTCCTTGCTGCATATAAGTTAAGTAAGCAGGGTGACAATATACAGCCTTGACATACTCCTGTCCCAATTTGGAACCAGTCTGTTGTTCCATGTCCACTTCTAAGTGTTGCTTCTTGACCTGCATACAGCTTTCTCAGGAAACAGGTATGGTGGTTTGGTTCCCATCTCTTTCAGAGTTTTCCACAGTTTGTTGTGATTCAAAGGCTTTTGCATAGTCAATAAAGTAGAAGTAGATTTTCTTTGGAATTCGCTTGCTTTTTCTATGATCTAATGAAAGTTGGCAATTTGATATCTGGTTCCTCTGCCTTTCCTAAATCCAACCTGTATATCTGGAAATTCTTGGCTCGTGTACTGCTGAGGCCTAGCTTGAAGGATTTTGAGCATTACTTTGCTAGCATGTGAAATGAGTGCAATTGTGCAGTAGTTTGAATTTTCTTTTGCTTTGCCTTTTAGGGGGATGGGAATGAAAACTGGCTTTTTCCAGTCCTGTGACCACTGCTGAGTTTTCCAGATTTGCTGGCATGTTGACTGCAGCACTATAGCATCATCATCCTTAAGGATTTGAAATAGCTCAGCTGGAATTCCATCACCTCCACTAGCTTTGTTCATAGTGTGCTTCCTGAGGCCTACTTGACTCACACTTCAGGATGTCTGGCTCAAGGTGAGTGACCACACCATTGTGGTTATCCATGTAGTTAGGGCCTTTTTTGTATAGTTCTTCTGTGTATTCTTGCCACCTCTTCTTAATGTCTTCTGCTTCAGTTAGATTCTTGCCATTTCTGTCTTTTATTGTGCCCATCTTTGCATGAAATGTTCCCTTGGTGTGTCCAGTTTTCTTAAAGAGTTCTCTAGTCTTTCTCATCCTATTGTTTTCCTCTATTTCCATGGAGCCTGAATTTGAACATACTTACATACCTCTGTAGAACATTTGGCTACTTAACCATTTGAGAAAATTGCATAAAAATCCAATAGTGTTTAATCTCATATTTTCTAATAGTAATAAAATTCCCCTCTTCTGAAATGAACTCCCCAGCAGATCCAATTTACTTCTGTTTTTTTTTTTTTTCCTTTTATTTTAGTTTAGCTAAGGCTTTCATCCTTTAACACTATTCACAGACCAGCATCTCTCTCTCATCTGTCTTTGCATCTGTCTGTCTGTTTGTCTCTCTATTGTTATCTCCTTTCACATGACACTACACTCTGTAAAACCCCCGTTGGAGATGAGGCTGCTTCCTGTTAAATGATCCTGGGGTCTGGCAAGTAAAGACAACTGTGAACAAAGTAGTATGTCCTGCAGTAAAGATACATAAAAGTCATAAAATACCAGAACAGCGGTTGGGGGGAGGGGGGTTGCATGTGTATGAGTGGGAGAAGAGGGTGGTGAGTTTCGCCATGTGCTGTTTCTCCCCAGATCTGTTTTTTAAAAGTCACTTCAGGCCCTTTGGCCAATCTGCACTTAATTACCTGTTCCTGCCCTATTTCCCAGGCAGCCAACCAGTGCGGCCAGGCTATTCCCCATTCCCTCTGTGAGGCCCATCTCTGGGGCTCAGCTGATGCATTACAAATGCCTTGTGGACTGCATCTGATGGGATTTTCCCTAAGTGGTCAGGATGCCAACCACAGTCTTGATCGTTTTAAATGGCTTGCGATCTGAGGATGTGGAGATGCTCATTAGTGGCCGCAGGAGCCCACTATCATGAACAGGTTGAACCAAGGAGCTCTGTCAACCTGAGCATTAATAGGAGTAAGCGTGTCAATAAAAGTTCCCAAGATGAAGCCATAGAATGAGGCACTTAAGGACAATTATAAACATTTTGCCCTGTGGTGACTCTCCCCTATCAAACCTACTCCTAGCCTGATAAGCACTGCCTCTTTAGGGATCATTAATTTCCTTGAAAAGTTAAACAGCTGTCACTTGTGATCCTCCTCAGGTGCTCATGTGGGAGAGATTAGACTATGTTTATAAGCCAGTCTGTTCATTAAGCGCCTGCCCATGTGGAACCCCCTCCACAGGCCTGCAGATCACCCACAGATAATTGGGGGCCATGGCAAATTACACAGAGGCGCTGCAGGCAGCAAGAATGGTGTGGCCTTATTAATATCAGGTGGGGAGAGGGCACCATTTTAATGATTTCCAATAAACTAGAACAAGCCCTCAGAGCTTCACAAGCATTTGGGCACTGACAGTTAAAAAGAATACACAGGTTTAGGTTTCCTGTAGTTACTATCAACTTCTTTCTCATGAAAGTTTGAAAAACTCTTGGTTTAACCCTTTGTGATGCAGCGATTCTTCCCTGTTAGCTTCTAAGTTCAAGTTACTTCTGATGCGTCTAAACCCTGCTACATCTTCTGGTGGCTTCTACGGTGGCGCAGTGGTAAGGAATCTGCCTGCAATGCAGGAGACACAGGAGCCATGGGTTCGATCCCTGGGTCGGGAAGATCCCCTGGAGAAGGAAAAGCAACCCACTCTCCAGTATTCTTGCCTGGAAAATCCCATGGACAGAGGAGCCTGGCAGGCTACAGTCCATAGGATCACAGAGTCAGACATGACTTAGAGACTAAACCACCACCACCATAGTAGGAAATAGATACTTCATGAAGCCATGCGGCTCCAAATGTAGCATATTTGGGCTGTGTCTCTAACTAAGATACTCATGTTTTAAATAGCGTTCTCCAGTTATATAATCTTTTAATGAAATTTGGTATACCGTATGTCTGTATTTTCTGACAATGGGTTCTTGTGAACTAATAAAAATGTTACATTTTAATATTTTTAGCAGGCATTCAAAATTTACTGAGAAGGCTTTGTTTGGAAGAACTTTAAATGTATTGGACAGTTTGTTTTCCAGTCTGATCAACATATAAAGAAAAGATGTAAGGATATTTAAAAAATAGATGACACTTTTTTAGTAATAAATTTCTATAAGAGTAGAAATATTTCCAAATAGCAAAATGCTGTCACCATTGCAGGGTTTGCTTTTGAAAAATACTTACTTATGCTCAATGTTGAAACATCCAACTTCAAATCCAACAGATTACATGTGTTTATATTTTTAAAAAATCTTCTTGGGAGGACACTGCAGGCAGTCATTGTAAGCACTCTGAAAAGGATGGTAAATTTTACATTTAAAAGATATTCTATCTTTAAGTTCAACGGTTCTTTTAAGAACTTTGCATGAGCTAACCAACAAAACTTTGAGAACCAAAGACTTTCTTGATTATCCCTACTTCATTCAGAATATTCTAAAAATTCCATCATTTTTAAACGTCTTATTTCTATAGAAATTATCACGCTTTTGATACCCTATATCTGTTTTATTTTTTGCTGGACAGTGTGTGAGATCTTAGTTCCCCGATCAGAGATTGAATCCATGCCCCCTGGATTGGAAGCACAGAATCTCAACCACTGGACTACCAGGGAAGTCCTGACACCCTGTATCTTGAAAGGTACCTCTGGCTTTCACTTCTTTGCTACCACACTTGGCTTATGAAGTGTGCAGGAAGTAGTCCTTTGTACAAGGCTATCTCTGTAAGATTAACCTTGAAATCTTTTCTCATATTCTAGTAGAGGCAGTGGCTTTAGCAATGATTATATTAAACAGTTGTTAAAGCATTGTGTTATTAAAGAATTTTTGTACTATTGAGAAACTGCCTTTTCTGTTTCCTCTTTCCTTTGATAGCTGATAAAAAGAGGTAGGTTTTTGTGTATTTCATTTAAACAAAATCTGACAAATACCATATATTTTGCATGAGGGCCACTACTCTGTTCATCCAACTTACAGCAAGCTTCTTACACTTAACAAATGTGATCTGATGCTTGTTCGGCCAAACCTTCAACAATGTTTTCAATGCACCTTCCAAATCTTTTTGTTGATAAAGGAATGCTTTGTAGCTTGTTCAGTATATTAATATATATAAATTATATGTATTTTTACTAGGAAGAGAAAGTATTTCCCCAGTTGTATGTGGCTTTCACTATTAACTCTGGAGAAGGGAATGGCAACCCATGCCAGTATTTTTGCCTGGAGAATCCCATGAACAGAGGAACCTGGAGGGTTACAGTCCATGGGCTTGCAAAGAGTGACTAATACTACTACTTTCACTATTAACTAAGGAACCACAGAAGTGGATCCTAAATACTTATCATTAAATTTAGTAAAATGTTATAAATTGCTGTCTTGAGAATGGCATGGCTTTAAACATGTGTTGAAAAAAATAATTATGCCATATTTTACATCCTTACATTGTAAGCTACTATCCTAATGTACAATGTTCCCTTAGCATACAACTCATTGATGTAAATCGTGGCAGTTCATTGTTAAAAATATTGAAAGTAAACTCATATTTCAAATAGTGTTCTTGATAATTTTGAAGCCTTCAAACTGAAGTCTTTTTATACAAAACTAGATGATTTTAAAAAATATATAACATGACTAAAAATTTGTAATGGGAGCTAAAATATTAATTTTGCCATTTTCTGGTGGTTTGCTTGGATTTAAATTACTAGCATTTTTCAACCCATGGGATATTTGCAGAAACTTCTTAATCTACTTGACATTTTAGAGAGTACATTCATTCAAAACCCAATAATTTTTTAGTTCAGTTAACTGGATCCACAAAAATTACAGCATAATAGAACACACTGGAAACCAGCACATGAGACAGTATATTACTGTTATGCCTGATGTGTTTTGAAATGAGTTCCTTTCTTATTTTTGGATGTCTTGCTCATCGCATGTGGCAGAAGTCTGCATACAGACTGAATAAGGGGAATGGTGTTGATCCATGTAATAAAATGTGGTTACTTTCCTATTGCTTAGATAAAAAATCAGTTCAGTACAGTTCAGTTGCTCAGTCATGTCCAACTCTTTGTGACCCTGTGGACTGCAGCATGCCGAGATTCCCTGTCTATCACCAACTCCCAGAGCTTGATCAAACTCAGGTCCATCGAGTTGATGATGCCATCCAACCACCTCATCCTCTGTCATCCCCTTCTCCTCCTGCCATCACTCTGTCCCAGCATCAGAGTCTTTTCCAATGAGTCCATTCTTCACATCAGGTGGCCAAAGTATTGGAGCTTCAGATTCAGCATCAGTCCTTCCAATGAATATTTAAGATTCATTTCCTTTAGGATGATCTCCTTCCAGTCCAAGGGACTCTTAAGAGTCTTCTCCCAGTGCACTAGCCCCAAGCATCCAGTATTGTGCATTGAACCTGGACTGGCATCTCGTTTCATACATGATATTTTACATGACCCAGAGGGATGGTATGGGGAGGGAGGAGGGAGGAGGGTTCAGGATGGGGAACACATGTATACCTGTGGTGGATTCATTTTGATATTTGGCAAAACTAATACAATTATGTAAAGTTTAAAAATAAAATAAAATTAATTAAAAAAAAAATAAAAACATCTTTGGAAACCTCAAAAAAAAATAAATAAATAAATAAAGTCCCAGGTCACCTAAAAAAAAAAAAAAAAAAAAAGAGTCTTCTCCAACACCACAGTTCAAAAGCATCAATTCTTTGGCCCTCAGCATTCTTTAGAGTCCAAATTTCATGTCCATACATGACTACTGGAAAAACCACAGCTTTGACTAGATGGACCTTTGTCAGCAAAGTAATGTCTCTGCTTTTTAATATGCTGTCTGTCTTGGCCATAGCTTTTCTTCCAAGGAGCAAGTGTCTTTTAATTTCATGGTTGCAGTCAGCATCTGCGGTGATTTTGGAGCCCAAGAAAATAAAGTCTATCACTGTTTCCATTGTTTCCCCATTTATTTGCCATGAAGTAATGGGACCAGATACCATGATCTTCATTTTTTGAATGTTGAGTTTTAATCCAGCTTTTTCACTCTTCTCTTTCACATTCATCAAGAGGCTCTTTAGTTCCTTTTCACTTTCTGCCATAGGGTATGTCATCTGCGTATCTGAGGTTACTGATATTTCTCCCCGCAATCTTGATTCCAGCTTGTGCTTCAAACAGCCCGGCATTTTGCGTGGTGTACTTTGCATATAGGTTAAATATGTATGTATGTACTTTGCATATAGGTTATATGTACTTTGCATATAGGTTAAATAAGCAGGGTGACAATATACAGCCTTGATGTACTTCTTTCCCATTTTGGAACCAGTCTGTTGTTCCATGTCCAGTTTTAAGTGTTGCTTCTTGACCTGCATACAGATTTCTCAGGAGGCGGGAAAGTTGATCTGGTATTCCCATCTCTTTAAGAATTTTCCACAGTTTGTTGTGATCCACACAGTCAAAGGCTTTGGTGTAATCAATAAAGCAGAAGTAGATGTTTTTCTGGAATTCTCCTGCTGTTTCTGTGATCCAACAGATGTTGGCAATTTTATCTGGTTCCCCTGCCTTTTATAAAACCAGCTTGAACATCTGGAAGTTCACGTATCATGTACTGTTGAAGACTGGCTTGGAGAATTTGGGGCATTAGTTTGCTAGCGTGTGAGATGAGTGCATTGTGTGGTAGTTTGAACATTCTTTGGCATTGCCTTTCTTTGGAATTGGAATGAAAACTGACTTTTTCCTGTCCTGTAGCCACTGCTGAGTCTTCCAATTTTGCTGGCATATTGAATGCAGCACTTTCACAGCATCATCTTTTAGGATTTGAAATAGCTCCACTGGAATTCCATCTCATCTCCACTACCTTTGTCTGTAGTGATGCTTCCTAAGGCCCACTTGATGTAACATTCTAGGCTGTCTGGTTCTAGGTGAGTGATCACACAACAGTGGTTATCTGGGTCATGAAGATCTTTTTTGTACAGTTCTGTGTATTCTTGCCACTTCTTAGATAAAAGATAAAGTTATAATATTTTCCCCCACACCATAACAAATTATCTTTCATTTAGGCCATTTCAGGGGCTAGTTGTAGAGGAAGAGAAGAATGTCTTCGTCTTACTTTCCTTTACTAAGCTCTGACTCTGGCCATCACAAGTTCTTTGTGACAGGAGAGGCAAATTTCAGTTAGTGGTTTTCTCTCCCTGTGGATCAGCTCTCATCTAAGGAGATAAAAGTATATAATCACAAAGTAAGCCTACTAGTGATACTCTTATTGCTATATCCAAAATGAAAAAAATGTTGGAGGTTGAAAACATTTATTATTAGAGATAATGTGTAAGAAAGCAAACAAATTGTCTGAGGAAGTCTTACAAATAGCTGAGAAAAGAAAAGAAGCTAAAAGTGAAGGAGAGAGGGAAAGATATACCCAAATGACTGCAGAGTGCCAGAGAATAGCAAGGCGATAAGAAAGCCTTCTTAAGTGAACAATGCAAAGAGACAGAGGAAAACAATAGAATGGGAAAGACTAGATATCTCTTATGGGAGATACCAAGGACATATTTCATGCAAAGATGGGCACTATAAAGGACAGAAACAGTAAGGACCCTACAGAAGCAGAAATTAATAAGAGGTGACAAGAATACACAGAACTATACAAAAAAGGTTTTAATGACTCAGAAAACCATGATGGTGTGGTCACTTACCTAAAGCCAGATATCTTGGAGTGTGAAGTTAAGTGGGCCTTAAGAAGCATTACTATGAACAAAGGTAGTGGAGGTGATGGAATTCCAGTTGAGCTATTTCAAATCCTAAAAGATGATGCTGTTGAAGTGTTGCAGTCAATATGTCAGCAAATTTGGAAAACTCAGCAGTATCCACAGGACTGGAAAAGGTCAGTTTTCATTCCCATCACTCAAAAAGGCAATGTCAAAGAATGTTCAAACTACCATACAATTGTACTCACTTCACATGCTAGCAAGGTAATGTTCAAAATCCTTCAAACTAGGCTTCAACAGTATGTTAACCAAGAACTTCCTAATATACAAGCTGGATTTAGAAAAGGTAGAGGAACCAGAGATCAAATTGCTAACATCCGTTGGATCATAGGAAAAACAAGAGAATTCCAGAAAAACATCTACTTTATTGATTATGCTAAAGCCTTCGACTGTGGATTGCAACAAACTGGAAAATTCTTAAAGAGATGGGAATAACAGACCACCTTACCTGTCTCCTGAGACACTTGTATGGAGGTCAAGAAGCAACACTTAGAACCAGACATGGAACAACAGACTGGTTCCAAATTGGGCGAGGAATAAGTCAAGACTGTATATTGTCACCCTACTTATTTAACATCTCCGTAGAGTACAACAGGCGAAATGCTGGATTGGATGACTCACAAGCTGGAATCAATATTGCCGAGAAATATCAACAACCTCATATATGCAGATGATACCACTCTAGTAGCAGAATGAAGAGGAACTAAAGAGCCTCTTGATGAGGGTGAAAGAGGAGAGTGAAAAGCTGGCTTAAAACTCAACATTCAAGAAACTAGGATTGTGGCATCTAGCTCCATCATTTGATGGCAAATAGATGGGGAAAAAGTGGGAACAGTGACAGATTTTATTTTCTTGGTCTCCAAAATCACAGCAGATGGTGATTGAAGCCACAAAATTAAGACACTTGCTCCTTGGAAGAAAGGAGAACTAAATGACAGACAGACCTAGACAGCATATTAAAAAGCAGAGACTTTACTTTGCCAACAAAGGTCTATATACTGAAACCAAAGCTTTTTGTTTTTTTCAGTAGAAACGTAAGGATCTGAGAGTTGGACCAGAAAGAAGGCTGAACACTGAAGAACTGATGCTTTCGAACTGTGGTGTTGAAGAAGACTCTTGAGAGTCCCTTGAACAGCAGGGAGGTCAAGCCAGTTAATCCTAAGGGAAATCAGTACTGAATATGCATTGCAAGGACTGATGCTGAGGTTGAAGCTCCAATCCTTTGGCCACCTGATGCTAAGAGCTGGCTCATTGGAAAAGACCGTGATGCTGGGAAAGATTGAAGGCAGGAGGTATGATTGAGACACAGAGTATGATATGGTTGGATGGCATCACTGAGTCAATGGACATGAGTTTGAGCAAACTCCAGGAGATAGTGAAGGACAGGGAAGCCTGGCATACTGCAGTTCATGCAGTCAAAAGAATGGGACACGACTTAGTGACCGAACAACAATAACAAATATAACTGAATGCTGCATATTTTATATATAAAGGCGAAGCTCTTTTTAAAAAAAAAAAAAACAAAAAACTTCTAAGCTGATCTCTCCTGAACAATGTAAAATATACCCAGAGAGCAAGTGACATCTGTGTTCTTTCATTTTGTTTACATTAATGAGCCATGAATGGAAGAAATACCCCTCCAGTTTCATTGAAAGACTCCCTTTTAAATTAAATACGGCTTTTGTAGAATGGTAGGAAACTTTGTTTTCTTTCTAGCTGCTTTGAAAGAAAAGACCCTAGACTTATATCTATATAAGAAATATCTTAATTTTTAAAGAGTGACACTCCATTAGTAACTAGACAGTTTAGTGTATTCAAAGAACAGAAGTGATTGTTTGGGCAGAGATCCTGTTCACTGTGATGGACACACTGATCAGGCAGGAAAGTACTCAGGAGGGATCCTGAGCACTAGAAAGAAACAACTGGATCTGTATTTGGGAAATGTGTGTGTGCGTGCTTAGTCATGTCCGACTGTTTGTGACCCCATGGATTGTAGCCCTTTAGGCTGCTCCCATGTCCGTGGGATTCTCCAGACAAGAATATTGGAATGGGTTGCCATTTCCTCCTCCAGTACTTGGAAGCACTTCTCAGATTGTCCAGATATATTTTGTGAATCTCAGTATGATGCTTTATGTCATTTAAAATCAGAAATTATAAGAGCCAAAAAATTATAATATTTACACTTATTGTCAAAACTGACAAATAAGTTAAATGTACTGAATCCATCATTTATGGGAGCTATTCCTTTCTTGGAAACTTTCTAATACTTCCTGTAAGTAGTCGTAATTCAAATTGCCAAGTCATGTGGTACTGGCAAAAATCCACATTGAATCTGTTTCATTTTTTCCCTTTCCATTTGTTTTTTGTTTGGATTCTCTTTTGATGACACTCATTGCTTCATAAAGTTTATGATCTTCTTTCTCTCATAATTGCTTTTTGTTCTCCATGCTTTTTGTTTCTCTGAAGGACATTGTCTGAGAAGGCAATGTAGGAAGACCATGAATAGAGCATAGGTTTTGAATATGAGTAGATCAGGATTGGCCTTTGCTATGTTATACTTTGTGCTAAATCTCACTGAGAAGACATCATATCTGTGCCTCAATTTCCTTAGTCTAAAAGGGGATGCTATTATTTTGAAATTAGGTTTGGCTACATGTAGCCAAGACCTCAAATAACAGAGACTTAAAGTGAATAGAAATTTATTTCTCATTCACATAAAACCCAGGCTGGTTTTGGGATTGCTCTGGGAAGGCATCAGGGCTCCATGAGACGTCAGAGACCCAGGCTCTTACTATCTTGTTGTTCTAG
Source organism: Bos indicus (assembly GCF_029378745.1). Classification (NCBI taxonomy): domain Eukaryota; kingdom Metazoa; phylum Chordata; class Mammalia; order Artiodactyla; family Bovidae; genus Bos; species Bos indicus. The sequence continues at coordinate 25,345,509 of NC_091768.1, read as the reverse complement.
CATTCCTAGAATGTTGTCCCCATTTCCGTGGCCTGAATGACTCACTCTCACCACTGCTGAATCCCAAATGCAGGGAAAATTGTACAATCTTGAAGTTGTGACCACTGCTCCTATTCACATTTCATTGACGAAACTTGGTATCTGGCCACACGAGGCTGCAAGGGAGCTGGGAACTGTAGAGTTTATATTAGATGGCCATGCGAAAGTGAAAATCGTTCAATTGTGTCCGATTCTTTGCGACCCGTAGACCATACAGTCCATGGAATTCTCTAGGCCAGAATACTGAAGTGGGTAGCCTTTCCCGTCTCCAGGAGATCTTCCCAACCCAGGGTTTGACCCCAGGTCTCCCACAGTGCAGGCACATTCTTTACCCATGTGCCTGGTTAAAAACTGGGGGTTTCATTATTCTAGAAGAAGAGGTGACTAGCTTTGGGGGCTTAACTAGCATTATCTGTGATAGGTAGGATTGACATATATTAGCCAGTAGGCACAGTAGTTGGACTTCCTTGGTGGCTCAGACAGTAAAGAATCTGCCTGCACTGTGGGAGACCTGGTTTAATCCCTGGGTAGGGAATATCCCTGGAGAAGGGAATGGCTACCCACTCCAGTATTCTTGCCTGAAGAATTCCCTGGACAGAGGAGCTTGGCAGGCTACTGTCCGTGGGGTCTCAAAGAGTTGGACACAATTGAGTGACTGAGCATGCATGCATGGTATTTAAAGGTAGACAAAATAAGAAGATTGCTTTTCCTCCATTGTGATTTTTTACTTTAATCCTTATGTTATCATTGCTGTATGAGTTTACTCTGAAGATGCTAACTTTTCTAAATGTAGTGCAGTAATCTTATTCTCCAATAAATCTCTTCTCCCATATATAGTCTTATCCACATCTTTAATGGGGAGACAGCTTGCCTAATTTGTGCGTGTGTGCTAAGTCGCTTCAGTTGTGTTCAACTCTTTGTGATCATATGGACCATAGCCTGCCAGGCTCCTCTATCCAGGCAAGAATACTGGAGTGGTTGCCATGCCCTTCTCCAGGGAATCTCCCATCCCAGGGATCAAACCCATATCTCTTACATCTCCTGCCTTAGAAGGCATGTTCTTTACCAATAGTGTCACCTGAGAATGCCTAATTTGAGGTCGACCAAAAAGCATGTTTGTCTCTAAATTTCGCATCTACCGACTTGCCCTATCAGAGACAAAACATTTCAAAATAGAATGTGAAATATTAGGTCTTTATCTACCTGAAAAGATAAATGTGTGCAAAATTTCCATGACAAGGTGTGATTTTATTTCTATTTTCATATTTATTTAATTTAATAATTTAGATGATTTTTATAAACAGAAGCACACAATAATTATAATTTTTAAATTTAAATATGTTAATCAGTTACCAGTTACAACTCATTAGAATTTGTTTTATTGAGTAAGATGATTGTCTCTTGACTGAGAACACGTTCGAGGGATAAGGAATCAAGGAATAAAAGCAGCTACTTCTGGGAGGGAATCAAGAATATACCAGATTTGGGGTTTACCTGGTGGCTCAGTGGTGAAGAACCTGCCAGCCAATGCAGTGGACATGGGTTCGATCCCTAGTCTAGGAAGATCCCACATGCCACAGAGCAACTGAGCCTGTGCCACAACTGTTGAGACTGTGCTCTAGAGCCCCGAACCCCAACTGCTGAGCTCACAGGCCCTGATACTGAAGCCCTGTGCTTCAGAGCCTATGCTCCACACCAAGAGCAGCCACTGAAATGAGCAGCCCAGGCACTGTAATGAAGAGTAGCCCCTGCTCTCTGCAACTAGAGAAAAGCCCTCGCAGCAGCAAAGACTCGGCACAACTAAACATAAATAAGTTAAAAAAATTTTTAAAAATATACCAGATTTGTAACTTCCCCAGTGTCCAGTGATTAAGATGCAAGGGGCCACAGGTTCAATCCCTGGTCAGGGAATTAGTTCCATATGCCAAGAGATGCGGCCCAAATTTTAAATATATATTTATATATATACATATGTATACAAATGTATGTATGTATATATATGTATATGGGCATGCATGCTAAGTTGCTTCAGTCATGTCTGACTCTGCTGCACTATAGACTGTGGCCTGCCAGGCTCCTCTGTCCAAGGGAGTCTCCAGGCCAGAATACTGGAGTGGATTGCCATGCCCTCCTCCTCTGACCCAGGGATCGAACCTCGTCTCTTACATCTCCTGCAATGGCAGGAGGGTTCTTTACCACTTGTGCCACCTGGGAAACCCATATATATATATATATATATATATATATATATATATGCCATATTTACAATGATAGTCTGTGTCACCCTTGTTCTTTGTTTTTTTCAAAAATGGTAACCAATAATTGCAATTTATTTGTGCTACTGAATAAGCTAGGATTGATGTAATATTCCATAAATATCAATATTTAAAACTTTAAAAATAAATCTATATTTTTTTCAATCATATCAGCATTTAAAATGACAACCTATTCATGCTTTCTTCAAAGACTGTGATTAAAACTAATAATTTTAAATTACTCCAAAGCCTTGCATTCCAAGCTAGTGTATAGTCTTAACATATACTGATGAGTTGAAATCACAGGGTCAACACAGTAAATGTTTCTAGATGTAAATTTTACTGTGTTATATTTACAAAAATATATGGTGTGTTGCAATATATTAAGGTCTAATACAAAAATATTATGGAGTAGAATGAGATAGTTCACGAATTGTCAAACAAAAGAAAAGAATTCAAAGAAATTCAGCATGTGGATGATATTTCTTGGGTGTGCCTACAGAGTTCTTACTTTGCTTGTCATTAAAATTATTTCAGTAAGAAAGTTTGAGATGTATCACTTTAAGTATCTAACATTGCTCCAGAACATGAATAGTCCATATGGTATGAATACTTAGGTGAGCCATTTGAGACACTCACACAGTTAGACAATAGCCAGATGCTCATTACATGAACAGAGTCATGATTTAGGAGGAGACGCTATAATCTCATGATTATATCTAGAGATGAGCCCACCTAAGCCAAAATCTTACCAAAAGTTTTTTTTTTTTTTTGCAGTACAAAACAAAAAGTACATCTGGATACATTATCTAGGTTTTACATCCTTAAAATCTTAGGTTATCTGCAATATGTTCCTGTGTCCTCAGGAGGAGGGCAGGTGTCAAAATGCCTGAGTACTATGTTACTTTTTAAAGACTCTTTGATAATTGGATATTTTAAACAAAATTGAGTCCCTGCTCTCAAAAATTAACAAATTCACTCTTTCTTTTTTTTTTTTTTTTTCTGGCAACCAAGTAGTACTTAGCAATTTTAATGGCTCTAACCAATCTCTTCCAACTAGGCAAGGATAGCTGTTTTCTTTGGCCTGACTATTTGGAATCATCTGCATGAATTTGGTGGGTTGAAAATATGTTTGACAGTTGAGTCCCTCTTCTCTCTGCTTGGCTGTGTAGACAAGGCTTGTTAAATTATTCCGTGTGTTGGTACCTGAGGCATGTGTATTTGCACATGTCACAGGGTTCTTATTCAGTAATTTATTACTTTGATTCCTTAAGTAGACAGTTATGACCTGAGTAAGAATTCCTCTAAAAGGACTTAACCAGTTATACCCAGGAAGTAAACTTTCTCTTATGTGGAAGTTTAGGTTTAGAAAATGTTTGCATTAGCCCTTAAGTATTTGACATGGGATATGCTAAAGAACATAGTATAGAAAAGCAAGATTAAACAAACTACAGAATTCTGGGATGAATTCTCATTGAAACCTTTCATTGCCTTCTTTGGTCTAATGTTTATGTCCTTGAATGACATGGACTCCACTTAATCATGAATATGATTTCATATTTTGTATTAATAATCTAATATTACCTTACTAGACTACTTGATTAATATTCAAATTTAATTTTACTTCTTAGTATCTAACTTGTTGAAATTCAGTCTCTTTAAGCTGAGAAATTATCTTATCATTAAATAGTATGAACACCCATTCTTCCTAATCATTTCTTAGATTGTAAAAATAGGTATAGCAAGGATGACTCTGATTATAAAATTGTGTGTAACAATGATGTAATTCAGCTGACTGTCTATGTTGCACTCTCTCTTATAGTGGGTTGCTTAGTTGCTAAGTCGTGTCTGACTCTTGCAACTCCATGGACTGTAGCTCGCTAGGCTGCTCTCTCTATGAGATTTCCCAGGCAGGAATACTGGAGTGAGTTGCCATTTCCTTCTCCAGGGGATCTTCCAGACCCAGGGGTCAAACCCTGGTCTCCTGCATTGGAGGTGGATTATTTACCCACTGAGTTTCCAGGGAAGCCCAGTATTTCTGTAAATTTGGGATTTCCCCTCCTTCACGACTCTCTAGGGCATATTTTTAGGGATATATCTAAGAATTTGGAAAGGATACAAGACATTGGGGAAAAGAACCCATGTGGTCTCTGTGACCTATTGCATGGAGACAGCAAATGAGAGATCTATTCTAATTGGTCCTGGGTTATCACTCCACATGGTTTGCTGCAGAGATGTCCTCGGCTTCCTGCGCATACCTTGTTTGGCTATGGCTCTTTTTCCTATGATGAAATCTTTCTGCTTCCCTCAGCCATACTGAGACATTGGCATCTCTTCAATTGTTCTCTTCAACTGAAGGTGTCACAGAGCCTTTTCAGTCCTAGGTACTTGTCTACCTAGAGAGAGAGAGACTGATTACTGAGTGTGTATCTATAAACAACTCTTAGAACAAGTACAGACTGCTGTTTCTTGAAGTTTTTCCTGGGAGCCAGGTAGCTTTTGTTTCCATGTTCCATAAAAATATCTCAGATCTTTTTGCCTCCCGTGGGCTTTTCTCTGAGAAGTAGGCCACAAAGACCTTGCTCTTAGCTCCAGGGAGGTTTTTGCTCTCATTTGACCTCCCTTCCATCTTCCTCCATCTCCCCTGCTGGTAAAAAGATTTTCTAATCTGGATAAAATTAGCTTTAATTTTTAAAAATCTCTTTAATAAAAACTAGAAAAACTTTCCTTAAATCAAGGAACATGGAGCAGACAATGTGCTCAAATTAGGGAAAAGGAAAGTAAGAAATTCCAGAAGGAAAAAAGGAACATGGGTGAATATCACAGAAGTATGATCCTACCACATTTAGATCTTAAGTATCTGTATGTTACCACATCTGAGCCTTCTGAAAAGAAAATTAAAAATCGTCTCTGTTTAAAAAAAAAAATTTCCTTGTAATTGAACACAGTTGACTCAATCATCCAAGTGAGAGTTTTCTAAGCAAATTGTGTCTTCTTTTTCTTCCTTATACTACTACTTTCATTTAAAACAAAAACAAGGACTTACCCAGAGGTCCAGTGGTGAAGAATCCACCTTGCATTGCAGGGATGTGAGTTCAATCCCTGGTCAGGGAACTAAGATCACACACACTACAAAGCAACCAAAAGCCCCCTGCCACAACTACTGAGCCCTCAAGCCACCACGAGAGAATCCATGGGCCCCAGTGAAAAATCCCATGTGATGTAGCAGCATGACACAATGAAGATCCTGCATGCCGCATCTAAGACCCAACGCAGCCAAACAAATAAGTTACAGAAAAACAAACTCCATCCGTGTGTGCAAGAAAGAAAATAAAGTGGAACAAAAATTCAAATCACTGGTAGTTTTTCTGTTATAAACAAACATAGAGAAAGACAAGTTGCTGGCAGGGTTTGGTACATTCTGTGAATGTCCGTAAAACCTAAATGATGCTTTTTATGAGAGTTGTTTATAAACACGTAGGTGTTTATAATCGGTCAGTCTTTCTCTCTCTCATCCCTCGGGAGAGCAAGTACCTAGAATATGGCCCAGAAATCTAACGTGCTCATCATTGACATCATTGATCATTTTGGAACTCGGTCACATAGCCAGGTTTTTTCAACAGCAATCCCATGTAGTCCCTATCGATCACAGTTGACATACAAGATGAAATCTGTTTGATATCCTTGCCTAGAGGTTAAAAAAGTGTGCTCTGTTATCAGACTGCCTGTGCTCAATTATTTAGGAACTGGGGAAATGGTTTCGGTAAGACATTTAACTTTTCTAAGCCTCAATTCTTTATGGACTAATGATAAGAACTACCTTAAAGGTTACTGCAAAAATTAAATGGAATATTCTATGTAATGAGTTTAGAGTAGTGACTAGCACTCAACATACTTTAGCTTATTATTACTACTATTATTCATATGAAGTGTTTTCTATCTTGACTGTCCAGAGAAATGCTGACCTATGATTCCAGATCTGTGAAAATTCCATCTGCCTGTCGTTTCTCAAATTTAAGAAAGGTTTTTGATGTCATTGGGACAATATGTGAGTAATCATTCCTGGAACCATTGAATGCTGAGGGCAGATCGACTGGATCCATTAATGATTAAAGTTAGAATAAGAGCTGTCACTGTCTACAGTCCACCACTTTATTAGGGATCCATGTGAACAAAGAACCTTGTTTTTGTTCATTTATCTGTTTGTTGTTCAGCATCTAAAGAATCCATTGTTGTGGAGAATTTTAGCTAATTTGAATTTTTTCCTCATCCTGACAGAACTGGATAGAATCTGTGCCCAGTATCAAACGTTATTAAAGTTGAAATGCTCAGACTAGAAGAGTAACTGTTACTGGCTTTTCTTCCATGAGAAATCAGGCTTATGAACGATAATTTAAAGCCAAAACAAAAGGAAGACTGGCAAAGAAACACATACCCACTTAGGGACACATGGATTGAATCTGTTCCTGCATTGGTAGCCAATTAGGTAAGTGAAAACTTCTGCTTTGAGTATTTAGCTCCAAAAGCTTGATATAACAGAAGTTCAATTATAATAACTGAAATTAGAAATAGAATTACAGTGCTACGTTATAATTGGAAACTGAAAACAGGTGTGGTTCTCTGCTCCTCTCAAGCTTTGCAGCCTCCAGTTTTTGAGAAGGAGACATATGTGAAGTTTGAGTATATTGTATAACTGGAAAATAGGTTATATGATTTTTTTTTTGGTAAAGATAAGCCCCAGAGTTGATCTCATACCAAGATGAACAAATAACTCATCAGTTATTGATGAACTGCTGAACAATAATTGGTTAATAGTTTGGTGTAGTAGGAAGATTACCTTAAAACCAGTTCTAAATCCTTTAGCACTCACTAGTTAATTAATTAACTGATTGATTAAGGTATGATTGACTGTATACTATTTCCTGATGGGATGGAAAAACTAACATGGTATTGATGACAATAGTGAGTAGAGAACACAACACTGCAGTCCAGAAGAGAGATAAGAGCTGGTGTATAGAATGGATCCACTGGCTTACTGAAAGTGATCACTGAATCCATGCGAGTGATGAAAATTGTTCACAGAAAATAAATAAGAGAAAAGGAGGGGACAGGGATGGAGCATCAACCTTAAAGGAGAAGCAAAAGGAAAGAAAGCAGCACTGAGTGGGACAAATAAATATCAGAGCAGTGGTGGAGAGCAGGCTTGGGGGCAGAGGATATTGAGACTGAGGAAGGGAGACTTCCTCTTCAAGGTGGCAGGTTGGGCATTGTCCTTCCGCAAATCCCATTGAAATAAAATTTAAAATTACCAAGGATAAGAAATTTATAACAGTTCTCCAACCAGGCAGAAATGTACACAAACCATTAGTCTTGATGGATTTCAGGAAGACGGAAAATACATTATGAATTAAAATACAGGAGCAGAGCAGAGTCGGATGTGCACACACAGAAACTGCAATAGAGACAGAAACCAAGCTCCCTGCTGGTGGTGCTTCCAGAATGCTCCCAACCTTGAGATCAAAGTTCAGTTTCATGAAGGGGTAGCGCTCAGAGATCAAAGTCAGTGTTTGTCTCTAAAAGGTTGTACAACTTAATACCTCTTCTGTAAGTGCTGCTGCTGCTGCTGCTAAGTCGCTTCAGTCACGTCCGACTCTGTGCGACCCCACAGACGGCAGCCCACCAGGCTCCCCCGTCCCTGGGATTCTCCAGGCAAGAACACTGGAGTGGGTTGCCATTTCCTTCTCCAATGCATGAAAGTGAAAAGTGAAAGTGAAGTCGCTCAGTCGTGTTGACTCCTAGAGACCCCATGGACTGCAGCCTACCAGGCTCCTCCGTCCATGGGATTTTCCCGGCAAGAGTACTGGAGTGGGGTGCCATTGCCTTCTCCGTCTGTAAGTACTGCTTGTCAAAGAAATTGATTTGGGATTTCCCAAATATAATAAAACCCAGGTAGTGTGGACCTAGTTTGCTCCGCGCTGTCTGTTCATGCATTTTGAAGGAAAACTGTCTGTTGATATCAGAGCTCAGAGTCCACCACAGTCACTGAAGAGAGGGCAGGTGGGGAAGAGGACTGCATGCCAGCAGAAGGAAGCCAGGTCAGCAAAGTGTGCCAAGTAAGCAGTCCACTTTATGAGTTTAAATGGACAAATATCGTATTAGAAGAAAAATAATCATACACACATACGCACAGTGCCAATATGAACCAAGGAATCAACTTTAAAAAAAAACCCTGATTATTCAGGGCACAGAATATAATTTATATATATATATCTTCATAGATACTAAAGAGGGGCTTCCCAGGTGGCAGTAGTGGTAATATGCTTAGTTGCTTAATCGTGTCCAAATGTTTGTGACCCCATGAACTGTGTGTAGCCTGCCAAGCTCCTCTGTCCATGGGATTTTTCAGGAAAGAATATGGAATGGGTTGCCATTATCTTCTCCAGGAGATCTTCCTGACCCAGGGATCGAACCCATGTCTCCTGTGGTAAAAAGAACCCACCTGCCAATGCAAGAGACATGAGAGAGGTAGGGTTCGATCCCTGGGTTGGGAAGATTCCCCTAGAGGAGGACATAGCAACCCACTGCAGTATTCTTGCCTGGAAAATCCCATGGACAGAGGAGCCTGGCAGGCTACAGTCCATAGGGTCACAAAGAGTCATACATGATTGAACTGACTTAGCAAACACACAGATACTAAGGAACAATAAAGAAATATTGGAAATTTAAAAATACAATGTCCGAAATTAAGAAAAATTAAAAAGAAGTGCTGAAATAAAAATCTGAGGAAATCTAGAATTAGGCTTAAAAATTAAGATTGGAAGATTGTATAGAAAAAGACTTTAAAATCTTAGAGGATCTATCTAGGAAAACTACAATCCTTCAAAGAAAAAGGATTTTCCCTCTTTTCAGAAAGAAAGTATTTTAAGGAAATTATCAAAGGGATAATTGGAAAAAATATATTTGAGATATAAACACATCATCCTCAGCTTGAAAGGGCACACAGAATGAAGAGAACATGAATGAAGAACAAAAAACACGTCTAGACAGAGATTCAGGTAAAGAGAAGATCCTCAAACCCTCCACTTATTGCCTCTAATAAATGGGAACCAGCTTTTCATCAGAGACATCACATACTCGAAGGCTGAGATCTGAGAGAAATGTGATTTGTAATTTAGAAGTAAACGCTCAGCCAAACTATTAATTAAGAGTTCCAGTAAAATAAGGGCATTTTTAGATATGCAAGACTCAGAAAAATCCAGCCATTCTCTTTGGAGGACTTACTTTCTGTGTATCCAACAAAACGACAAAGGAATGTAAGAAAGAGGGAAAAAATGAGATCCCTTAAACAGAATACCTGATCTATTGTATTGATGCATTTACTATGGTTGTATAGTAGAATATCAATGTTTTGTAGGAAATGTACACTGTAGCATTCAGAAGGGATAGAACAATGAGTCAGCGATTTATTTTCAAATGGATCAGGAAAAAATATGCTTTGTATTGTGCCTCCAACTGTTCTGAAACCTTGTGATTATTTTGAAATTAAAAAATTAAAATGAAGAAAGGAAACTCTATAAGGTTAAAAAACAAATTTACCCTCTCTAGCATTCATTGTTTGTAGATTTTTTCGATTGTTCTGACTGCTGTGAGGTGATACCTCATTATAGTTTTGATCTGCATTTCTCTAGCAGTTAGAGGTGTTGAGCATCTTTTCATCTGCCTCTTGGCCATCTGTATGTCTTCTTTGGTGAAGTGTCTATTTAGGTCTTCTGCTCATTTTTTGATTGAATTGTTTTTTCATATTGAACTGCATGAGCTATTTGTATATTTTGGAGATAAGAGATGGGAGGGAGATTCAAGAAGGAGGGGATATGTATATACATATGGCTGATTCACTTCATTGTACAGTGGAAGATAACACAATATTGTAAAGCAACTATACTCCAACAAATGACAACAACAACAAAAAACACAAGTCTCCCTTCTATCAGGAGGCCCCACCCAGAGCATGGCCAACCAAAAACTCCACTGCCATCCTCTGATCCCCAGCACTCTCTATCCCACCTTTCCAGCATCAATCAAGAGTTGATTTCCATAACAAACTATTTATTTATATGCTTCCTATTTTTTGCCTCTGCCTCACTGCTGGAATAAACTTCATGAGGAGCTCTCTTCATTGCTGCTGCTGCTGCTAAGTCGCTTCAGTCGTGTCCAACTCTGTGCGACCCCACAGACGGCAGCCCACCAGGCTCCCGCCTCCCTGGGATTCTCCAGGCAAGAATACTGGAATAGGTTGCCATTTCCTTCTCCACTCTTCATTGCTATATACCCCAAACATGGAAAACTGCCAGGAACACACTGAGTTCTTGATAAATATGTGTTGAATGAACTAATAATCTTGTTATTACAAACATTAGTAATAAGTAAAATTTCATTCTTTATAAAATATTAATGCTTTCCAAATACTAAAATTGCAACTACTCAATATTACCTATTATTTGAGATTCCAATTTTTCACTTCAACTTCTACATGAAAAGAAATCTATTCCAACACCACTTGTAAGATGATTAAACCTCTAGAAGATTTTCTTAAAAATGAGATATCTTCTGCAAGTCAGTCCAAGGGAAGAAAACTTCAAATGCTAGATCACAGTCTTAAGAGTACTCAGAAGATGTTTTGCTATGTTATTTTTTTTTAGAACAGATATCAGTAAAAATAGGTAGGAGAAGATTTTATAAAAAGGAAAATAATTCCAGGATGACAGTGATGTAGGAGGTCTAGGGTGCAAATTAGAACAGAGAATAAGATGGCTCCAAAAATAGTTTCCTGTAATAAAACATGGTTAAGAAGCTAAGCGACTTTGGTGATAAAAAGGAAGTATAGAATCATAAAAATAAACAAACATAAGCAATGTGCCTTGCCCCCTTCCCTGTTTGTTAGTCTGTACTCCTTCCAGCTGAACAAAATTAATGGCCCCTGCCATCTCCATCTCCACTCACTATCCAGTCACCATTTGATTTTTCAGGGAACTACATTTAAATAATTATAATACTGTAAATGCTGGGTTTTTTTTTTTTTTTTTGGATTAACCTGTAGACAAAAGGGAGAAGGCAATGGCACCCCACTCCAGTGTTCTTGCCTGGAGAATCTCAGGGACAGGGGAGCTTGGTGGGCTGCCGTCTATGGGGTCAAATAGTTGGACACAACTGAAGCGACTTAGCAGCAGCAGCAGACAAAAGAGTTAGTTACTTTTAGTTCTAAGAGGAGAAGATAAATGATATAAAATTGGATGTTAGAAAGCATGAGATAATGCCTAAAATGGATGTCAAGAAATAAAAGGTTCTGTTTTATTTGAAAACAGACATTCATTTCAGTTCAGTTCAGTCGCTCAGTCGTGTCCGACTCTTTGCAACCCCATGAATCGCAGCACGCCAGGCCTCCCTGTCCCTCACCATCTCCAGGACTTCACTCAAACTCACATCCATCGTGTCGGTGATGCCATCCAGCCATCTCATCCTCTGTTGTCCCCTTTTCTTCCTGCCCCCAATCCCTCCAAGCATCAGAGTCTTTTCCAATGAGTCAACTCTTCCCATGAGGTGGCCAAAGTACTGGAGTTTCAGCTTTAGCATCATTCCTTCCAAAGAACATCCAGGACTGATCTCCTTGAGAATGGACTGGTTGGATCTCCTTGCAGTCCAAGGGACTCTCAAGAGTCTTCTCCAACACCACAGTTCAAAAGCATCAATTCTTCGGCACTCAGCCTTCTTCACAGTCCAATTCTCACATCCATATGTGACCACTGGAAAAACCATAGCCCTGACTAGACGGGCCTTTGTTGGCAAAGTAATGTCTCTGCTTTTGAATATGCTATCTAGGTTGGTCATAACTTTCCTACCAAGGATTAAGCGTCTTTTAATTTCATGGCTGCAATCACCATCTGCAGTGATTTTGGAGCCCAAAAAGCTAAAGTCTGACACTGTTTCCACTGTTTCCCCATCTATTTCCCATGAAGTGACGGGACCAGATGCCATGATCTTCGTTTTCTGAATGTTGAGCTTTAAGTCAACTTTTTAACTCTCCTCTTTCACTTTCATCAAGAGGCTTTTGAGTTCCTCTTCACTTTCTGCCATAAGGGTGGTGTCAGTTGCATATCTGAGGTTATTGATATTTCTCCCGGCAATCTTGATTCCAGCTTGTGCTTCTTCCAGCCCAGCATTTCCCATGATGTACTCTGCATAGAAGTTAAATAAGCAGGGTGACAATATGCAGCCTTGACATACTCCTTTTCCTATTTGGAACCAGTCTGTTGTTCCATGTCCAGTTCTAACTGTTGCTTCCTGACCTGCATACAGGTAGGTTTCTTAAGAGGCAGGTCAGGTGATCTGGTATTCCCATCTCTTTTAGAATTTTCCACAGTTTATTGTGATCCACACAGTCAAAGGCTTTGGCATAGTCAATAAAGCAGAAATAGATGTTTTTCTGGAACTCTCTTGCTTTTTTGATGATCCAGCTCATGTTGGCAATTTGATCTCTAGTTCCTCTGCCTTTTCTAAAACCAGCTTGAACATCTGGAAGTTCACGGTTCATGTATTGCTGAAGCCTGGCTTGGAGAATTTTGAGCATTACTTTACTGGCGTGTGAGATGAGTGCAATTGTGCGGTAGTTTGAGCATTCTTTGGCATTGCCTTTCTTTGGAATTGGAATGAAAACGGACCTTTTCCAGTCCTGTGGCCACTGCTGAGTTTTCCAAATTTGCTGGCAGATTGAGTGCAGCACTTTCACAGCATCATCTTTCAGGATTTGAAATAGCTCAACTGGAATTCCAGCACCTCCACTAGCTTTGTTCGTAGTGATGCTTTCTAAGGCCCACTTGACTTCACATTCCAGAATTTCTGGCTCTAGGTGAGTGATCACACCATTGTGATTATCTTGGTTGTGAAGATCTTTTTTGTACAGTTCTTCTGTGTATCCCTGCCATCTCTTATTAATATCTTCTGCTTCTGTTTGGTCCATACCATTTCTGTCCTTTATCAAGCCCATCTTTGCATGAAGTGTTCCCTTGGTATCTCTAATTTTCTTGAAGAGATCTCTAGTCTTTCCCATTCTGTTGTTTTCCTCTATTTCTTTGCATTGATCGCTGAGGAAGGCTTTCTTATCTCTTCTTGCTATTCTTTGGGACTCTGCATTCAGATGCTTATAACTTTCCTTTTCTCCTTCTCTTCTTTTCACAGCTATTTGTAAGGCCTCCCCAGACAGCCATTTTGCTTTTTTGCATTTCTTTTCCATGGGGATGATCTTGATCCCTGTCTCCTGTACAATGTCACGAACCTCAGTCCATAGTTCATCAGGCACTGTATCTATCTAGTCCCTTAAATCTATTTCTCACTTCCACTGTATAAACATAAGGGATTTGATTTAGGTCATACCTGAATGGTCTAGTAGTTTTCCCTACTTTCTTCAATTTAAGTCTGAACTTGCTAAACACACATTAGCAAGTTTTAAAAACTTAATAAATAAAAATATGCCTTTAGAGTTTGAGGTATGAAACCTCAGTGGGAAAAGGAAAGTGAGAAAGCAGGGTACGTCAGCATAACTCCTCCTTCTTCATGGTAGGAGTAGCAGTTAGATATAATTTAAATTGATAAATGAATAAATATAAACATTATAGATATGACCACCAAAAGCAACATAAATTTGTATAAATGGCTGTCAGAAATGAAGAGTAAGATTGAGAGTGAAAGAAAGTGAAAGTATTAGTTGCTCAGTTATGCCTGACTCTTAGGGACCCCATGGACTGCAGCCCGCCAGGCTCCTCTGCCCATGGGATTTTCCAGGCAAGGATACTGGAGTGGGTAGAATTTCCTTCTCCAGGGGATCTTCCTGACCCAGGGATCGAACCCAGGTCTTCTACACTGCAGGCAGATTCTTTACCGACTGAGCTACCAGGAAGCCCAGGAAGAATGAGGGTAAAGGGTACTTAATTCTTTAGTCTCAAATCCTCTCAGTTTGGACTTGAAATTTTAGATTATATACCAGATATGCACAGAAAAATGTCTGGTCTGATGAGCCTCAACTATGAGCTTTGGTTCCCCCAAGTGGGATGGAGGGATAATGAGGAGAGGACTTTTAAAACTCTTCAGTATAGTTTTCGGTTATTTTTTTCCTGCAATGAGCATACTATGTTATTCAGCAAAAATCATATATATATATATATATATATATATATATATAATGATACGTACATATAGGGGCTTCCCTGTGGCTCAGGCGGTAAAGAATCTGCCTGCAATGCAGGAGACCTGGGTTTGATCCCTGGGTTAGGAAGATCCCCTGGAGAAGGAAATGGCAACCCACTCTAGTATTCTTGCCTGGAGAATCTCTCGAACAGAGGAACCTGGCAGGCTACAGACCATGGGGCTGCGAAGAGGTGGACACGACTAAGTGACTAACACTTTCACTTTTACTTTCATGTACATATTATTATATAAGAAGGTGTAAAGGCAACAAAAGTAAATGCTGAATCTTAGAAGCACCAAGAGTTCATTGAATTTGGCAACTGGGAAGAGACCCAATGGGTGCAGTTTCCACCAGCAGTAGGGACGCAGTAAGGTTGCAAGGGAAACACCCTTGATGAGGAGTGAAGGGGAGTAGGGGCAGCAGATACAAATGCAAACTATTTTCAAGAAGTTGCAATGAGCAAGGGGAGGGCGAGTGTGTGGAAGTTAAATAGCTAACATTTAAAGGGCATAATTGTTTAATAATCACTTAGATTTTAAAATAGACTGTGTTGTATAGTTAAAGCTATTTATAGCTTTAACTTAAAATGAAAGGATCATGAAATGTACAGAGAATGAAATGGTGACATAAAGACTTTCCAAGAAAATATTATATCTACATCTTTCCATTTTAGGATGAGGAAAGCATCCAGCACATTTTCACGGAGGCTTAGTATTTTAAGGTCTCTCTTACCTTCCTCCATTTAGTTCACCTTTTCAGGTATGCCTTTTGTAGACATTCTCTACAGAGGCTTCTAAAGCTATTGAGAAGTAATTATGTCTCTGTATTGTGCAAGATAGAGGGGTCTTTGACTATGTCTGACTATTTACTTATATTTATGAAAAGTGAAATATCAGTGACTTTTTTTCATTTCACAAAGTTAGGCTACTTTACACTCCAATCCTTAGTGATTACAATAAATGTGCTAAATTGATAAACCATCTCTCTCTGTCATCCAGAAATAATTACTGAGTGAAGCTTGCATTCAGTAACTAGGTTACTCCCTGGGTGAAACCAAGGTTCCTCTGCCATTTCAAGGTGACTTTCTGGGCCAGACACCAATCTTTGTAGTCAGATTAGGTTGAAGAAAAAAATCTGAAGTTCCCTTTTTTGCCTCTATTTTCTCTTGTTCTCATTCTTGCTCTATCTTCCTTGCTGCCCCTCAGCTTATTCATGCCCAGAATTCTGATATACTTAGCATCTTGCCCAGTGCCTCTGCAATACAACTTCTAGAAAAACTTGATTTCCAGAAGGAATCAGAGACATTAATCCAAGCTGAAATAAAGCTTTCCTCATTAGGCCATTGATAAACATTAAATGCAGGGCTTCCCAGGTGGCTCAGTGGTAAAGAATCCTTCTGCCACATAAGAGACCCGGGTTCGATCCCTGGGTTGGGAAGGTCCCCTGGAGAAGGAAATGCCAACCCACTCCTGTATCCTTGCCTGGGGAATCCCATGGACAGAGGAGCCTGGCTGGCTATAGTCCATGGGGTCCCAGAGAATCGGACAGGACTGAGCAACTAAACAACAGCAAACATTAAGGGAGGGGCTTCCCAGGTGGTGTTAGTGGTAAAGGATCCACCTGTCAGTGTAGGAGACTTAAGAGGGTCGATCCCTGGATTGAAAAGATCCCCCGAGGAAGGCAAGGCAACCCACGCCAGTATTCTTGCCTGGAGAATCCCACGGACAGAGGAACCTGGCAGGCAACAGTCCATAGCGTCTCAAAGAGTCTGAAGCAACTTAGCACACATGCTTGCAAATGTTAAATGCATGAATAAGATGTCAGTGACTAAAAATGCTTCTTCTAGTTGGTGATTGTTAGTAACAAACTACCACAAAACTGAGTGGAGTAAAAGCCATTTTACTTTTATTTATTTTTTTAACATAAATTTATTTATTTTAATTGGAGGTTAATTACTTTACAATATTGTATTTTATTATCCTCGTGGATTCTGAAGATCTAGAATTCAGAAAGCCACAGAAAGGACTGCTCTTCTCTGCTCCCTAAGTTTGGGATCTCAGCTAGAAGGACTCAAACATCTGGGGGTAACTCGGATGTCAGGGCTGGAACTACTGAGAGCGGGAGGATCACTCTCAAGACGGCTTCTTCATTTATCTGGTGTCTGACTGGGACAGTTGAGGGTTATGCTCACCTGGGTTGCCAACAGTAGTGCCTACATGTGGCTTCTCTAGCATGGCAGTGTCACTGTAACTGGATTTCTTACAAGGCAGCTCAATACTCTTTAAGAGTGAGTGTTCCCTGAGTCCAAGGGCAAGTTGCATGCATGGTCCCATATGAACTAGCCTTGGGACTCACGTAGCATCATGTCCAACATACTATATTGATAAAAGCGATTAAAAAACCCACCATAACTTAAAGGGAGGGGACCAAGGCAATCTCTCAATGGGAGCAGTGTCAGCAAATTAGTGGCTGTGGTTAACATAGTCACAATGCTTATTTAGTTGCTTAAGATGACTTTTCTCTTTATAGAGGATAAGAAGTGAAAAAACCAAGCAGTGAAGAGAAGAAATACAAGTATCTAAGAGCAGGTGGTGAAAAGATTTTTAAGAAAGGAGTCATTTTAGTAATACATGACTGAAGACCATTAAAAAAAATCTGTTTGGAATTTTAGAATGATTTTATTGAACACTTTCAGACTACCGAACACATTGTAATATCAACTTCTAAGTCTCTTTATGCATTTTCTAACATTTCTTCATTAAGTAAATAAGTTAAAGTGAAAGTTGCTCAGTCGTGTCCAACTCTTTGTGACCGCATGGAATTCTCCAGGCCAGAATACTGGAGTGGGTAGCCTTTCCCTTCTCCAGGGGATCTTCCCAACTCAGGGATAGAACCCAGGTCTCCTGCATTGCAGGTAGATTCTTTACCAACTGAGCTATCAGGGAAGCCCTCATCAGGTAAATGGGGTGTGTGTGTGTGTGTGGAACTAGCATTAATTGAATTCTTTCTGTGTTAACAACATCCCAAGGATTGAGCCATTGCAACATACGTATGTGCTGGTCAAATCTAGCATCAACTCCAACAGAACCTGAATGAGAATGCATGGGTGTAAGTTTGTTCGAGCATTCTTAAGTCACTTCAGTCGTGTCTGACTCTGCAAACCTATGGACTGTAGCCTGACAGACTCCTCTGTCCAAGGGATCCTCCAGGCAAGAACACTGGAGTGCGTTGCCATGCCCTCCTCCAGGACATCTTCCCAACCCAGGGATCAAACCCTTGCCTCTTATGTCCTCTTCAATGGCAGGCAGGTTCTTTACCACCTGGGAAGCCTGGGTATAAGTTTACAAGTCATCAAATGCCTTTATGTTTCCATGTCTTTGGATTAAATTTCAGAAGTTGTAATCTAATATATGCCTAACAATGTATTTATAGGTAAATAATCTTCCTGGTTGTATAGCATCTACCTGCTGATTCATTTGGTATAATATATGGTAACTGTTTTTACTATAATGTTTATATTGTGATAGTTGGGTTCCTCAGAATATTTGTACTATCAGATATTATCCTGTAAAAATGAATATTTTTCAATGAGGCGAAACTAGGGGCTACAAAGTTTCAGATTGCCAATATAAAAGTTATATTTCCTATATTAATTTTAATAATACAAATTTTCTACCTGTAATTGTAATTGTTGCTGCTGCTGCTGCTAAGTTGCTTCAGTCGTGTCTGACTCTGTGAGACTCCATAGAGGGCAGCCCACCAGGCTCCCCCATCCCTGGGATTCTCCAGGCAAGAATTAAAAAAAAAATTACAGTATGATGACAAAAATATAAACACCACTAAGCATATCTTGAAGACTACATAAGACCAGACCAAATATGAGCTTCTAGTCTATAATTACAATAGCCTAATTTTATAATAAGTAGAACATTATTTTGCAACGGAATGGTTTTAAAAATCAGAAAATAACAATCAGCTGAAGAATTAGTCACAAGAATTTAATTACTACTGAAAAACAAGAAATCATGATAAAAATCACCTGTGTGATCTCACTGACTTGTCCAAAGAATATTCTTTTATCAATTTTGATAATTTAATATATCTGATCCTGGGGCCACCAAACTGGATTCAGAGGGATAATCTAAACACCACTTCTTCCAGCTGATAATTTCTGCTGCTCTGAGAAAACTGGTCATGTGTCTGTTGTTCAAAATGCAAGTTAGATGATGAAGAGTAGTTTCTTCAGTTTTTACTGTGTGTGCTTAGTCCCTCAGTCATGTCCGACTCTTTGCTACCCCATGGACCATAGCCCAACAGGCTCCTCTGTCCATGGGATTCTCCAGGCAAGAATACTGCAGTGGGTTGCCATTCCCTTCTCCAGGGAATCTTCTCAATCCAGGGATTGAACCCAGGTCTCCTGAATTGCAGGCAGATTCTTTACCATCTGAACCAAACTTTAGTTCTACAAGACACTCTGTGACAGAAAACTCTATGGGCAAATTATGTTTGTATACTTTCTAGACTTTATTTTGATTCTGGTGTATCTCAATTTGACATATTGCACTAAATGATATATTTCCTAATAAAACACCTTTAGTTCAGTTCAGTCGCTCAGTTGTGTCTGACTCTTTGCAACCCCACGAACCACAGCACACCAGGCCTTTCTGTCCATAACCAACTCCCAGAGTCCACCCAAACTCATGTCCATTGAGTCAGTGATGCCATCCAACCATCTCATCCTCTGTTGTCCCCTTCTTCTCCTACCCTCAATCTTTCCCAGCATCAGGGTCTTTTCAAATGAGTCAGCTCTTCGCATGAGGTGGCCAAAGTATTGGAGTTTCAGCTCCAACATCAGTCCTTCCAAAGAACACCCAGGACTGATCTCCTTTAGGATGGACTGGTTGGATGTCCTTGCAGTCCAAGGGACTCTCAAGAGTCTTCTCCAACACCACAGTTCAAAAGCATCAATTCTTCAGTGCTCAGCTTTCTTCACAGTCCAACTCTCACATGCATACATGACCACTGGAAAAACCATAGCCTTGACTAGCTGGGCCTTTGTTGGCAAAGTAATGTCTCTGCTTTTGAATATGCTATCTAGGTTGGTCATAACTTTCCTTCCAAGGAGTAAGCATCTTTTAATTTCATGGCTGCAGTCACCATCTGCAGTGACTTTGGAGCCCAGAAAAATAAACTCAGCCACTGTTTCCGCTGTTTCCCCATCTATTTGCTATGAAGTGATGGGACTGGATAAAATACTTTTAAGAAACTCCCAAACTGTCTCCTTTCTCTGTCTGCTCTATAAACAGTCAAGTGGCATCACTATCTTCTCTCACCTGAACACTGAAAGTACCTCCTGCTTTGTCTTCAAGCCTCCTCTTCTGTCCCACTTAGCAGCCTGGGTCATTTTTTAAACATTTAAAGCAGACCCAGGACTTCCCAGGGCGTCCATTGGCTAAGACTCAGTGTTCCCAGTGCGGAGGGCCCTGGTTTGATCCCTGGTCAGGAAACTAGATCCTACATGCTGCAACTCATAATTTGCATGTCGCCACTAGTGATCCTGCATGCCACAACTAAGATCTGTCACAGTAGATAAAGAAACATTTTAAAAACAAATTTAAACCACATCCTACTGCTCTCTTGTTAAAAACCCAGCAATGCTTTTTATTGGGCTTCCCTGGTGGCTCCATGGTAAAGAATCCTCCTGCCCATCCACGAGACCCATGTTCAGTCCTTGGGTTAGGAAGAGCCCCTGGGGAAGGAAATGGCAGCCAACTCCAGTATTCTTGTCTGGGAGAGCCCATGGACAGAGGCGCAGCAGGCTCCAGTCCACGAGGCTGCAAAAGAGTCAGATACAACTTAGCAACTGACAAGCAATGCTTTACATTACTCTTAGAATAAAAGCCGAACGCCTTTTTCTGGCTTATAAAACCCTATATGATCTTTCCTCAACCCCACCTTACCACTCATCTTCTATTCTGGGATATTCCAGTCCTACTCTTTACTTCTTTAAAGTGTGATATTTTCTCACCATAGGGCCTTTGCCCTCTTTCCTCACTACATGAATTAATTCCTCCCAATCTTTACACGGCTCATTCCTTCTTATACTTTAGATTTGGCCCTTCTTCAGAGAGGCTTTCTCTAACCACCTCATTTGAAATAGTCTTCTGGTCACTCTATTTTAACTCTTTTCATAGCTTTACCTCTAATATTCTTCTCATTTATATCTACCTACCTACCTATCATTCCATCTTCATTTATTATTTCTCCCACTGCTATGGGTGATTTAGTAGAACAGAGACCTTGCATTTCCTGTTCTGCTTTCTCCTGTACCTGAACTGTGTGCTTGTCATAATTAGCAATACTGAATGAATCAAACGGCTAGACCCTCCATGCCTGTGTTTCTGTCTTTATTCTTGCATACGAGAGAAGTAGTCTGATACAAAGAGGAGAGGCTAGAAAAAGTGCAGTGGGGAAGAAAGCCAAAAATGCCATGACTCTGCTTTAATCTAAGGAAGTTCTGTGGTGGAGAATGAGGGGTGGGGAGGCACAAAAGGAGGGGATGTATGTATACTTATACCCAATTCATGTTGATGAACAGCAGAAACTAACACAACATTGCAAAGCAATTACCCTCCAGTTAAAAAAAAGAAAAAGAAAGTTCTATTGGTTAGAATTTAACTTGAAGATAATGTTATACTACCAAAACAAAAAGAAACTATTGAAAGGAAGTTTTATTTTAATAAACAAGTGTCTTACCAGCAGCAGCAATATCTTGCAACTGTTAATCTGATGAAGCTTGACTTTCTGAGTGATTGCACATGGGCTGTGTTGTTTGCTTATGCTTTGATAATTGATCATTGTGTTATCTGAGGTTTACAAGACACAGCCTTTTTCATTTTTTTTCCACCATGCACTATTACACAGTACATGACAAGTTTTACTTACAGATTATAAATACCTGAGAATCAAATAACATGTATTTTAATGACAATACATCTGTGTTATACTTCATACACTGCTAAATGTTCTCACACTTATTACCAAATTTGTTCTTCTAAACTGTTTAACCTGTGAAATGTGTTTCTTTCATATACTGCCTATATTCCTTTATTAGAAATGCTCTTACTAAAAGTATAAATTTCCAGAAATATTATGCATGTATTTCTTCTAAACTCAATATTAAAATTTTCCACATTTGTAGGATTAACTCTTGGGTTTTCTAATGTGTTTTATCCTTCTGATTTTTCTTTTGCCAATGCTTTTTGATAAGTGTATGGAAAAATTTCCATGTCTTTTACAGAGACCTTTAAGTCCTAGTCTTTCTTGTTTCATCTAATTCTCCCTCTTTTGTTTACCAAATCTCCATGAAAACCTTTTTGTAGCTTTTGCACTCTTATGTCTGACATTCGAAACTTCTATCTTCAAAGCCTCTTGCAGTAGCAGTGATCAAACATGGTCTCTGACCTGTTCTAAAAGTTTCTTGCAAGGTTTTAAGTATTTTTATATTGTTCATCCTTTAATTCTATCAGTTTTACTTTATAAATATCAATATTTTTGTATATATCTTGACAAAATGCAATCTTGCCTTTTAGGTCTTTTAAATTTAGTTTGTCTTTTCTTCAACAGGTCTTCTTAGGTATTGCTATTTCTTATAGTCAAATGTTTTGTCTTATTAGAAAACTCTCTCCTCATCTGATTTTTAACAGAATAGGAAAATTCTGTTTCTGCCATCTCTCTCTCTTTGCTCCTTCATCTCTCCACTGCATTGCTGTCTTCCTCCCTTGAGAAGTTTATTCTTCAGAATGTTACCCCATGTCTTAGTCAATTTGAGCGGCTATAACAAAGTATTGTAGACTGTGTGACTTATAAACAACAGAAATTTATTTCTTACAGCTCTGGAGGCTGGGAGGTCCAAGATCAAGGCACCAGAAGATTCAGTGTCTGGTGAGAGCTTGCTTCCTGGTTCACAGATGTCCTGGTCTTCTCTTTGGTCTTTCGCATCATATGGTGGGAGTGGCAAGGTCACTCTCTGGAGTCTCTCTTGCTGGTGGTTTAGCCAAGTCCTATCCAACTTTTGCAACCCCATAGACTGTTGCATGCCAGGCTCCTCTGTGCATGGGATTTCCCAGGCAAGAATACTGAAGTGGGTTACCATTTTCTTCTCCAGGGCATCTTCCCAACCCAGGGATCGAACCCACATTTCCTGCATTGCAGGTAGATTCTTTACCACTGAACCACCAGGGAAGACCTGAGTCTCTTTTATGAGGGCATTAATGCCATTCATTGGGCTTCTCTGGTGGCTCAGCAGTAAAGAACACACATGCCAATGCAGGAGACATGAGTTTGATCCCTGGGTTGGGAAGATCCCCTAGAGAAGGAAATGGCCACTCATTCCAGTATTCTTGCCTGGGAAATCCCATGCACAGAGTAGCCTGCTGCTGCTGCTGCTGCTAAGTCACTTCAGTCGTGTCCGACTCTGTGCGACCCCATAGACAGCAGCCCACCAGGCTCCTCCGTCCCTGGGATTCTCCAGGCAAGAACACTGGAGTGGGTTGCCATTTCCTTCTCCAATGCAGGAAAGTGAAAAGTGAAAGTGAAGTCGCCCAGTCGTGTCTGACTCTTAGCGACCCCATGGACTGCAGCCTACCAGGCTCCTCTGTCCATGGGATTTTCCAGGCAGGAGTACTGGAGTGGGTCGCCATTGCCTTCTCCTAGTAGGCTACAATCCATGGGGTCACAAGAGAGTCAGACAGGACTTAGCCACTAAACAATACCAAAACTGCCATTCACTGGGACTCTACCCTCATGACTCACCCCAAAGACCCCTACCTCCAAATACCATTACACTGAGGATTACATTTCAACATATGAGTTTTTGGGGATGCAAACATTTAGTCTGTAGCATATAGTAAAGAAGCTTCAAATTGTTACAGGGTAACACTTCTCTGTGGTAAAGGTGAAGTAAAGATGGGTTGCTTCGTAAGTTTGTCTTTAATTCCTGGAATGGGCCATTAAAATGTCCACCTATTTAATTGATGGTTGTCATACAGAGATAGAATGCAAGAAATAGTTTAATCAGTCTTAACCATTTCCCAACAGTCTTTCCTACTGTTTGCTAAACTAACTCTTGTGTCACCATCTTCATTTTCTCTGCGAAGCCTTTCTTGACACTTACAGCCTGGGTTTTTCCACACACCCCCACCACTAACTCATAATGGCCTTGATCACATATCCTCTGTTTTCTTTTTTTTCTACCTTTGTTGATAGGCACCCAGGAATCTAGGGAAAATACCTTGTTTGCAGCTATAGTCCTAGTTTTAACAAAATACTTGCACATACTTTGTATTTAATAAATATGATTAAAGTTCTTTGCTTATATATGCCTCTCAAGGATATCTGTCGCCCTAGTCCCTCTTTTAGTCTTGACAGACTTTTGAGCAAGACTCGTGAAAGAATCTTATAATCATGCTCAATAACCTTTAACCTTATGATTATGCTCAACAGCCTTCAGTTTTTAATATCTTCTTTCTTTTCATTTATAAAATGTATTGGTTATTTATATTTTTCAGCATAATTGACTGTTAAAGCTCTAGAGAACTTAGAGAAAAATTGACCTACAAATCCCCTTTCCTTATTTTAGAGTTGAGGACCCTCAGGCCCAGAGATATTTGTGTATGTATTAACTAGTTAATTGACTGCTTCAACACAAGAAGCTTTTCTGTCTCTTGTCCCCCCACTGCTCACCGTCACTCAAAACAAGAGCCAGTGGCTTCTGTGTGTGTGCTAAATCGCTTCTGTTATGTCCGACTCTTTGCAACCCTGTCCAAGGGATTTTCTAGGCAAAACTACTGGAGTAGGTTGCCATGCCCTCCTCCAGGGGTTCTTCCCCACCCAGGGATTGAACTCACATCTCTTACATCTCCTGCATTGGCAGGCAGGTTCTTTCCCACTAGTGCCACCTGGGAAGCCCAGGCTGAGTCAGGCAATACTTAGAAGTCACAAAAAATATTTAACATTATCAGAGGCAAGACTGTTTCTCTTCCTCAACGATCTGATATGTTCCTCTAGATGACTTACTTTGGGGGATTTCTGCCTCAACCTTGGTCTCCTGCATTCCCTTTTCTCCTCTTACAAGAGAGACAGAGCTTTCCCTCGTGGGTGGAAAATCTTACCTAGATGATGAATAAGACCCAGTAGCTGGACAGTGGACCCCCACTGGGATTATTCAGGGTAGTGCCATGCTTTGAAAGGAAATGAGGTCATTGATAATGTAAGCAATGTTTGTGGCAGATTGATCACTAACAGTGCCCACATTTTTGGCCTCCCTTCTCACTCTCACAACTGACTGTCTTCTGATTCTGTGCCTGATACTGTTTTGCATTTAGGTGGAAGATCAGTTTTCTTCATACTGTGTGGTTCTTAGTCACTCAGCCATGTCCAGCTCTCTGCCACTCTATGGACTGTAGCCCACCAGGCTCCTCTGTCCATGGGGATTCTCCAGGCAAGAATACTGGAGTGGGTTGCCATGACCTCCTCCAGGGGATTTTCCCAACCCAGGGATCAAACCCAGGTCTCCCTCATTGCAGGTGGATTCTTTACCATCTGAGCCACCATGGAAGGCTTTCATTCCCAGATATTCTGGGCTGCCCCTTCCTTGCTCTGTTTTGACCTCACCAACACCCTTCCATCTTATTTCTGATTTGCATCCATTTGTTACAGACTCCTCACTGCTTTTATCTCCTTTCTCTTCACTTCATTGTCAAAGCTTTATCCTTTCCTGTCATTTTATCAGGATCTCTAGCAGGAAAGGAAGGTTGTATTCAGCTTAGTTTCCATCTTGAGCAATTGTGCTTTTTTTTTTTTTTAAATAGAAATGAAATAATGCCCATTGTTTTCCATCTGGATTCTGAAACATTATTCATACTTGTTATATTAGGGGGAAAATAATGAATCATTGTTCTGTATCATATGCTCCTATCTGCCATAGAATTAGGTCATCCTTATTTCTGGTTCTAAACCTTGTAGGTCTTTAATAAAGTAATACATGTAACTGGCAAAATTATAAATGAATCAGTAATCACTTCTCTATTTACTTTTTTGACTGTAATTTATTAAAATATCACAAAACAATCTCCACAAAACATGCAAAATGCCATATATATAATGTCTTAACATTGTGTGAGATCCAGATGTGTCTAAGAAATGGAAGAGCTAATTAGAGGTAATATTTATCTCCAGTTCTAGGAGCTAATATTGGGCAAAACTTGGAAAGTTCAGTCCAGATAACCATTCAAGTGCTTGGCTGTTGATCTCAAACCTTATCTGAACTATCTGAACCTCTCAAGTCTTGAAAACTGGGCTGGATATCTTATGAGAACAGCCTCATCTTGGGTATTTGGGTATGTTTGATTCCAGCTGGAATCCAAAACTGCAGAGAGAGGCAAAAATGAAGACTAACTCAGGGCGGGGGTGGGGGGAACACTGAGCTTCCTCAAACCTCTGAAAGAGGCCTTGGTTAAATTTGGAGCAAAGGTTAGGGATTATGAACAGTTTCTATTTTATCTGGCTGCATTCATTCATCCTTAAAAAAAATCCTATTTTAATCTTCCAGATGAAGGATCATTAATATTTCTTTGTTCTTGGCTGGGAAATACAGTGAAACAATCTTTTAAAAACTGAAATTCTGCTGGTTTTGCATGTCACAAATAAGAGTTTGACAGCATGTGATTGCTTCAAAATGGCCAAGTGCGTGTCACTGATCATCAGTGCATACCTAGGTTTGGTTTAGGGCATCACACCAAAAGGAGCTTTAAATCAAGTTGTGGACACACCATAAAATACAGTCTGCTGTAAGCATAGAGAGTAAATAAGAATAAATTATTTTCTGTTGTGTTGTTTTTTATCAACTCTGTGAGGATTACACATATTTCAAGACATGTTTTTTTTTTTTTTTTTTTGCAGTTTTATTTCACTTTAAATATACCAATTACATTCAAGCGATTCTGAACACATACAGGGCTTCCCAGCAGTGCTAGTGGTAAAGAACCTGCCTGCCAATGCAGGAGACATAAGAGATGTGGGTTCGATCCCTGGGTTGGGAAGATCCTCTGGAGGAGGGCATGGCAACCCACTCCAGTATTCTTGCCTGGAGAATCCCATGGACAGGGGAGCCTCCTGGGTTACAGTCCATAGGGTGGCAAAGAGCCAGACACGATTGAAGTGACTTAGCATGCACACATGAACATATAAATATGTAGCTGTAGAAGACTAAAATATGTTAATTGCCTACTATGTGCTATCTGTGTGTACATAATCTGACAACATTTCTAAGAGGCAGATTTTATTGACCTAATTCAACAGAGGATGAGATTCAGAGAGGGCTGTTTATTTGCTTAAGATTGCCCAGCTAGTGTGACGGTTAATTTTATGTGTCAACTTGCTTGGACCGCAGTGCCCAGATCGTTGGTCAACGTTACTCTGGTTATTTCTGTGAGGGTGTTTTTGGATGAAATTCACATTTAAAGTGGTGGCTTTAGAGTAAATCAGATTGGTTTCCATAATGTGGGTGCCTAATTCCATCAACTGAAGGCCTGCTTAGAACAAAAGACTTCCCTCCACAAACAAGAGGGAACAGACTGCCTTTAGACTTCATCTGCAGCATCAGTTCTTCCTGATCTGACAGGAGTGCCTTTGAACTCTAACTGTAGCTCTTTCTGGGTCTCTACTAGCCTGCAGGCTTTCCCCATCCCCTGTTGGACTCTCCAAGCCTCCACAATTGTGTGAGCCAACTCCTTAAAAAGTAAATCTCTTTCTATATATACACACACATCCTCTTGGTTCTGTTTCTACAGCTCGTAAGTGGGGAAGCCAAATCAGACTTCGTTCTGTTGAATTTCAGAGCATTACAATAAATCTCATTTTATATAAACATTTTTTTCTGTTCACTGAATTTACAGGTCAGTTTGTCCAAATGTGTGTTGTATGTTCACATTTACATTCACATGCACACGTACACCTGTGTGCACATCAGTGTGTACCGTGTCTTGTTTATCCACTGTATGAGTTACAAAGTTTTGGCTTTTGCTGTGGAACTCCTTAATCAAAGAGAATAATGGTCTTGTCCTCAAGTACAACTAATCTTGTGAAGACAGACTCATTTCACCATGCT
The DNA here is from genome assembly GCF_029378745.1 of Bos indicus. Lineage (NCBI taxonomy): Eukaryota > Metazoa > Chordata > Mammalia > Artiodactyla > Bovidae > Bos > Bos indicus. The sequence goes on along the minus strand of NC_091768.1, from coordinate 25,317,809 downwards.
CACTATTGCATAATAGTAGTATTTTCCTTCTATGCTATTATCATTGGCTTAATTTATCCCTAAAATATAAGGTTAATACCTAAGTCTTAATAATTGAAAATATTTTCTTAAATTTCTCCCAAATTTTGGCTTCAAGGAAGATATTCAAAATTTTTACCTTTAAAATAATCATAATTCTATATGGTTGTTTAGTTCCATATAGTCTTATGGCTATGAAACTGAAATATTGAGACAAAAAAAATCAAGATACAAAGCAATAGTAAAATACCAGAAAATTCTAGAACAATATGTTCAAAGGCCCTCCAAAAATTACCTAAAAAGAAGAAAATTTTAAATTAATATTATCTGTAGCTATTCATCTATCTTATTAACTAGTCGTGTAGCCTTTTTAAAGCCACATTGGCAAGATATAACTTTATAAATATCACAGGTTAAAAGGAACATATGTCTTTAATTTGTTGTAGTTGTCTCTAAAAGTGATCTTGTATCCATAAACCCTTAATCTGATTTCCTTCCAGGGAACAGAGTCTTTAGAACTCAGAATTATGAACCACTCTTAAACAAAAATTCTTTGTTGACAAAGTATAGCTCATAATCAGAATTTCACCATTACAAATGACCTTAGATTAACTCTAACCTAATTATTACTTGAATAATAATTAGTATTTAATATAAGCAATTATTTAAGTTGCATTTTAAAATATTTTATAGATGTAGAAACTGTGGCCCAGATAGGGTGACGTAGCTGGACTAAAACAAATTTGTCTGACTTTTTGTGGATGCTATTTCTTCAAGAGAGTGTGTTGCCTTCTTTGTGGAAAGAGCCTTGAGAAATTCCAAAATCAGAAGTATTACTGGGTCCACTTAGAATGTGAATAATAAATTTAAATCTGTGGTTTAAGCACTTTCTTGCCTTGTGCTCACTGAGCATCAGAGCATTCTAACATACATGTCTGGGTGTGCTCACCGTAAGGCTTTCATGTTTGATAGCTAATTTAATAGCTAGTGGCAGCTTTCCTTTTTGTCGTAAGCATTTTAAAGTCCTATGAACTTAGATACCCCAGGTTTTCTCTATTTCTGTACTTGATGCAAAACTCTTATATTCAATTCTCATTTTAGGTATAAATTATTTAATATAGGGCTGCTCTCTGCATGGGGTTTCCTTTTTATAAAGGCTATCCATATTTTTATCTCGTAAGGAATAAACACAATGAGGTCCAAGGTCTCTTCCTTTCATGTTGTATTATTGTGCTAAACTGCAGGTTGATACTGTCTCAAACAAAATCCATTTTTATTTTCATTGCCATGGTAATCTACTACTTTTAGAAATTTCAGCAAACTTTCCTGGCTTCATCCTGTTTCTAAAAGGAAATTGTTCTTTTACAATGACTTCCTTTCATGCCTAATCATGGTTTCTTTATAGTCTCAGTTAGATTCATGACAGCACAGGCATAGAGTTAGAAGACTACAGACTGTCTTTGTACTCTCCCTCCTTTACTTGTACAGATAAAGCAGTATCATGACTGTTGGTGAAAATGTACTGGAAGTAAGAACGACATGTAAATAGTTCATTATTATTAATTTTTACTGTGGTGAGATAGTATTACATATTTTGGTATATCAGGTTTGGGGCTTCCCAGGCGCTGCTAGTGGTAAAGAACCCATCTGCCAATGCAGAAGACATAAGAAATGTGGGTTTGTTTTTGATCCCTGGATCAGGAGGATCCCCTAGAGGAGTGCATGGTATCCCACTGCAGTGTTCTTGCCTGGAAAATCCCGTGGCAAGAGGAGCCTGGCAGGCCACAGTCCATAGGGTTGCACAGAGTCAGACATGACTGAAGCAACTTAACACCTACACATGTATGCCAGGCTTTAGGCCCTGTTTCCACAGGGCCCTACCCGCTGATAGTTTGGAACCCAGAGTGAGCATGGCCTTTGGGAATGAATTTTAACATTGTCACATGCCAGCTGGGTGAGACTGGGCAAGTCACTTAAACAATTGGAGGTTACAATTATCTCATTTGTAAAAACATCAACAATAAGCTTTTGTAAAATAGTTGTTGTGTGAAATGATTTAATGTATGTATTATATAAAGATATAATGAAGAACTTTATGAGAAAGCCTGGCACATTGCAGGGCTCAGAAAGTATTAATTTCATTTTCTGATTAATCTTTAATTTTAGGATTTTTCGCTCCTAGTCCGTTATTGCTCATCCACCCACCTTCTACTCAGGTTCTTGTGCTTTTTTTACACTTGCAGGTAGAAGATAGTACAGCCAAATTATATGCTTGAAAATGAATGTGTGTGTACCTTGTCCCCAATTAATCTTCCCTTCTGTTAAATTAGTATGATGTTTTGGATTAACTTGGTCATTGTGCTCAATCTACCATGGTGAAAGGATCCAGTGAGAGAGACAACAGGAAAGCTGTCTACTGAGTTAGAAGATGGTCAGACAGTTTTGTTTAAGGAAAATGAGCAAGAGAATTTTGCATAATGCTTTTTGGACCAGTCTCGTTCTTCTTAATTGCCTAAGATATTTCAAGGTGCTTTGCTATAAATCTGAAGACTTAAAAACGTTGTTTAACAGTCTGGCCCACTAAGAATAATGACCTCTCCCGTTCCTTGTTTTTCTGGGTGATTAAGGGTTTCCTGACTGGCCCCAGGCCATCTGCCCTGACTTTTTTTTCCCCCCCAAGGATTTAGGACCATATTGTCAAGAATAATCTCTGACTCAGAGAGATTTTCTAGCCCCAGAAGATAGAAAGTGTTTGCTGTGTGTGCCCTAACCTCGCACGAGAAGAACTGCAAGTGACACTTCTTAGTGATGGGTTAGAGCCGGCCCATCACGTATGCGCCTTTAACCAAGTTAGGTGTAAATTATTTCAAGGAAGCCAAAGTTCTTCCGTGTCCCCGTGAGAATAATTTCACAAATGCACAGCAGGTCCCTCCGACTACAGATTTGGGGCAAGGAGACAAAAACAAGAAAAAGAAGAAGAGAGTTGTGGCCTGGGGCCAGTGCACACCTCTCCACAGGGGGTTTCTAGCATGTGGGTGATTGTCAACCAACCTGATATAAATCAGACTGTGCAGAGCAATGACATTCAGCTCTCTGTGCTGGGGGATGCCTGGATAGTGTTACGCTTCCCTCAGTAGGAGGGACTGGAGTTGAGCTGGGGAGTTGAGCCCTGAGCTGTATCAAAATAATAGTGTGGGAGTAAAGAAGAGGCTGGAGTAAGAGGGTGTACCCATAACCATCCAACCTCTACAGATAGGTTATGTGAAAGGCTCTAAACTCTCATCCTTTGAGATCATTTATTTACTAACTGAGCTTGACAGAATCAAGAATTTGGTCTACAAATGCCAGGGTTTAAATCTGGGCATGATTGGAGCCTCGTCCTTCTCACCTGGGACATCTTGCCACAGTGGCTGGCCTACACTCCCAAGCCCTGTTAAAACTAAGTTTGTGATCTGTTATAAAAGTATCTATTAGTATTCAGAAGCATCTTACTTAAACCAAAGTATTTGTTAGTTGCGTGTGTGCCAAGTTGCTTCAGTCGTGTCTGACTCTTTGTGATCCTATGGACTGTAGCCCACTAGGCTCCTCTGCCCATGGAATTCCCCAGACAAGAATACTGGAGTGGGTTGCCATGCCCTCCTCCAGGGGATCTTCCCAACCTGGGGATCAAACTCGCATCTTACGTCTCCTGCATTGGCAGGTGGTTTCTTTATCACTAGCGCCAGCTGGGAAGGCCATTTATTATTTCCTGTCATTAATTTTTTGTGTGTGAAAATTGGGTATTAAAACCCAAAATTCAGTGTACAGGACAAAAATAAACCTTCCTATACTGATTAAAGTTTTAAATATAGCAAAGAATTATATTACAAGGCAAAGGAAAAATGGTAAATACAGCATTGTAAACCAAGTAATTACAAAATAATATGAAAGAGTTAGTGCAAAACACATCAAGTCATATAAAAAATGTGAATGGGTCTAAATCAACTATTCGAGGAAAAAAGAATTCCAAATTGATTGATAAAGCAAAGCACACTCTCTATTTACACAGGAGACACACAAACTTTCAAAAAGGCTGGAAAGAAAAGCATGGGGAAAATAAATAAGTCATATAAAAACAATAAAAAAATAAGGCTAGATCTTGATACCAGATAAAGTAGATATTTTACAAAACCGTATATGCTCTTGGGCTTCCTAGGTGGCACAGTGGTAAAGAATCCACCCAGCAATGCAGGAGCCACAGGAGGTGTGGGTTCGATCTCTGGGTCAGGAAGATCATGGCAACTCACTTCAGTATTCTTACCTGGAGAATCCCCATGGACAGAGGAGCCTGGCGGGCTACAGTCCATGGGACTGTAAAGAGTTGGAGGTGACTGAAGCATTACTTGGGAGAAGGAAATGGCAACCCACTCCAGTATTCTCGCCTAGAGAATCCTAGGGACAGAGGAGCCTGGTGGGCTGCGGTCTATGGGGTTGTACAAAGTCGGACATGACTGAAGCGACTTAGCATGAAGCATTACTAAATATGCATATATGCTCTTAGCTTTTGACCCAGCAATCTCATTTTTAGGAAGTTACTCTGAAGAGACAGTTCAACTCTACAAAGTTACATACACACAAAGTTATTTATTATATCATTACCTGTATTTGCAAATAATTTGAAAGTGCTTAATATAGGAGATTAGTTGAAAAACCACAATGAAATGCTATGCAAGTGTAAAGAAAAAGAAGAGGAGCTCTATGAACTGATAAGAAATGATTTATAGGATATATTATTAAGTGAAAAAAGCAAAGTTTAAAAGAATTTCTGTAGCAAGGTGCTTACTGTGTAAGAAATAAGGAGGTATAAGGAAATAAATATGTACTTACTTTTGCAGAAAGAAACATTAAAAGGATAAATCAAGAAATTTTGAAAGTGGTTACCTGCAAGGGAAGAATGGGGTGGAAAGGATATGAGCATACCTTGATGTTCAATCTTGGCATTTGGAAGCGTGTTAATATCCTACATAATTCAAAATAAAATTAAATTCATAATGATGAAGAAAAAACCCTAATCAGATTGCAGAGGATATTTCAAACATAAGCACATTTAAGGATTAAAATAACTAATCCAAAGAATCTGGACACAGTGCTTTGATTCTATATCTTACACTCTTTTAGGAGGTTTCCTTTTTCTAGTTGTATGAAAGTAGGAATTCTGAAACTCCCTGTTGTTATAATAGAATTATCGAATGGGTACATGCATTGATGATGGAAGCAAGAGTTCTCACTTTGGAGAAGCCGTGACACAGTATAGAAGAGGAGTGGCAAGGAGGAACCTTGTGAGGTTGCACTGTAACTGGTGGTATCAGAATGACCTCATGGTTTCTAACATACATCTTTCCCAAAGATACCGATGCCATGAATGACATAGAGAAACAGAGATACTTTTCCAGGTGAATGGAGACTCAAGGAACATAACACCTAAACGCAATACAAGATTCTATCCTCAGTCATGGAACAAAAGGAAAACATAAAGATAAAGTCAAGTATAGCATTCTGAATTTATTCCCTCATATCTTTTTGCCAAGAAAAATAAGATGCATTTATGCATTTTTACTTCACTTTGTTATTCCCTAGTATTTTTCAACCTTGATCCTCTCTATGATTTTGTAAGTACTTGAAAAGCACATTGTGTGTTCTTACTTTTCAGAGCTTATCGTCTTCTGACCCTTTTGCTGGCATTTTCCAGATATTTTTAATTTAATTTTGTGTACACATAAAACCAATGTTCCAGAAGGATCATCTTTTAATTGGTTCCAAACATGTTCTCCTCACACATTTTTTTCAAGAGTAAAAAGTGTTGTCCCATGGCTTTGGTTTGGGACACTGATTGTAGGAATTTTAGTAAAATGAGAGGGAAAAACTGATATTGTGTTATTTTAATACTTTCTTCTTCCAATCATTTTGTATCTTATTTTCCAAATGGTTTACATATAGATAACCCATGTTTGAAACTTTCTATAGAATATTAATGGGCTTCCCAGGTGGGTCGAGTGGGAAAAAATCTGGCTGTCAATGCAGGAGCTGTAGGAGATACAGGTTCAATCCCTGGGTCAGGAAGATCCCCTGGAGAAAGAAATGGCAACCCATTACAGTATTCTTGTCTGGAAAATTCCATGGACAGAGATGCCTGGCTGGCTATAGTCCAAAGTGTTGCAAAGAGTTGGACATAACTGAAGTGACTGAGCACATACACACACACACACACACAGAGTGTTAATGGCCATTAAAGATATATATCAAGAGAAACTGCAGGCCAAAATATATTTTTGATATAGTAAAAATGTGTCCTATTAAAATCTGCTGAAAAGGAAATTTACAGGCTATTTAGCAAAATGCTGGATTTAACCTCTTGCATATGTCATCTATACAATGCTGAGCATTAGGGACTGATACTGTTGTCAAAGAATACAAAATGAATTACACCTGAAGTGTCAAGGGGTTGAGTTAAAGGGGGATCCATTTTCAGTTATGACTCTAGGAAGATCATGATTTTATTTTACCTAGCAAGAGAGGCTTATAATTCACCAACCAAAATTACATGACTTGAAAAACAGAGAAAAGATCCCAAGGAGGTCACAAGGAGAACAGCTGTAGAATGCTGAGCTTTCAGTGAGAACGCAAACTTAAGAGCAGTTGTCTGAGAAGCACAAGACTAGTTTTCTGTGTACACTGCTTAGGGCCCAGAACAAAGAAGTGTCTGGAAAGGCCATATTGCACTAGACAACAACAACACAGGACATTCAGAAGACGATCTGGAGGGGACAAGGACTATGTCCAGACTTACATTGGATAAGGATTGTAATCAGCATCTTATTGAGGAGAAATTAAAGGCAAATGTCAGAATGCTAAACATTACATAGTTTATGTGTGTGTGTGCTCAGTCGCTTAGTCATGTCCCACTCTTTGCAACCCCATGGACTGTAGCCTGTCAGGCTCCTCTGTCCAGGGAATTTTTCCAGGCAGGAATACTGGAGTGGGTTGCCATTTCCTTCTCCAGGGGATCTTCCTGACCCAGGGACTAAACCCATGTCTCTTGCATCTCTTACATTGCCCGGGGGATTCTATTCTGTGCCACCTGGGAAACCTTTATAGTTGGTTTATATAGAAGTACAAATTAGTACTTGTACTTGAGAAATCTGTATGCACGTCAAGAAGCAACAGTTAGAACTGGACGTGGAACAACAGACTGGTTCCAAATCAGGAAAGGAGTATGTTAAGGCTGTATATTGTCACCCTGATTATTTAACTTATATGCAGAGTACATCATGCAAAATGCTGGGCTGGATGAAGCACAAGCTGGAATCAAGATTGCTGGGAGGAATATCAATAACCTTAGATATGCAAATGATACTGCCCTTATGTCAGAAAGTGAAGAAGAACTAAAGAGCCTCTTGATGAAAGTGAAAGAGGAGAGTGAAAAAATTGGCTTAAAACATTCAGAAATTGGCTTTCAACATTCAGAAAACTAAGATCATAGCATCTGGTCCCATCACTTCATGGCAAATAGATGGGGAAATAATAGAAATAGTGACAGACTTTATCTTCTTGGGCTCCGAAATCACTGCTGATGGTGACTGCAGCCATGAAATTAAAAGACGCTTGCTCTTTGGAAGAAAAGTTATGACCAACCTAGACAGCATATTAATAAGCAGAGACATTACTTTGCCAAAAAAGGTCCATCTAGTCAAAGCTATGGTTTTTCCAGTAGTCATGTATGGATGTAAGAGCTGGACTATAAAGAAAGCTGAGCGCGGAAGAATTGATACTTTTGAACTGTGAATTGATACTTTTGATACTTCTCCAACTGTGGTTTTGGAGAAGACTCTTGAGGGTTCCTCGGACTGCAAGGAATCAGTCCTAAAGTAAATCAGTCCTGAATATTCACTGGAAGGATTGATGCTAAAGCTGAAACTCCAGTACTTTGGCCACCTGATGCAAAGAACTGACTCATTGGAAAAGACCCTGATGCTGGGAAAGATTGACGGTGGGGGGAGAAGGGGACGACAGAGGATGAGATAGTTGGAAGGCATCATTGACTCAGTGGACATGAGTTTGAGCAAGTTCTGGGAGCTGGTGATGGATAGGGAGGCCTGGTGTGCTGCAGTCCACGGGGTCGCAAAGAGTTGGACACAATGAAGTGACTGAACTGAACTGAATGCCTATTGTTATAGAATATGGGTTTGGTCATAAATCAATACTTCGTTCTCATAAAGTGCCTGTTTAGAAAGCACATGTAAATATTACATACATGTGCTTGGACTGGGCTGAACTTGCTTTATGGACAATATTCTGGGCCCAGAATAACCCAAACAAAGTACATGACCCTTCTTCAGAATTGTGTGTTCAAGTGGCTTCTTAAAATTTTTTTCTGTATATTATTTGTTGTTCTCTGAGTATCAATATTATGACTTTACTTAATTTAAAATAAAAGTTTTGACTTTTTTCAGTATTGTCTTAAAACTTACTATTGACAGTGGACTAGTGAGGTCTTTTTAATGTTAAGTGCTTTATGAAAAAGGAATAAGTGAAATAATGCGTATGTTAAAAAGTGTATGTGTGTGTGTGTGTGTGTGTGTTGCCAAAAAGTTAGCATGACGGGTTTTATGCCACATAATTTAAAACAGAGCAAAGGCATTCTGATCATTAAAATCCTTTGCATCACATGGGCATTTCTTTGCCTATTAACCTAGAAAATGCCATATTATATAAATAAAAAATATCATCTGAGGCCAGTGGTTTCTTGGGTAAAATGTTCTTTGATTGTGTGGTAAAGCATATTCTATTTGCTTTCTCTTGCAAGTTGTTATTAAGATGTCAGGTAATGCAGTGATGGAAAGCCCAGATTATCAAAAGGAAAAAAAGAATTTGAGTAGAACAGCAACAAACTCTTTTGTCTCTACATTACCTTCCACTTTTCTCTCCTTGTCTTTCCAGTTTTTAGATCTAATTTTCACGACTTGACCTTCCTTTCCATCTCCTTTTTGTCATTACCTTACTCTCACCAGACTGAACTGCAAAAATATGTTCAGAGGAATGGGGATGAGGCAGAGGTGAGAGGAACTACCTTTACTGTGGGCAGAACACTTTATACAGATGATTTCATTTACTCCACATGGGAACACTATGAGTTGAAATTATTATCTCTATGTTAACAGATGAGGAAACCAAGGATTAGAAATGTGAAGTGAATTGTACTAGGCTGACAACACCAGTTGAGGAAGTCAACATTCCATGGAGAAATGATCTGAACACAGACATCACACTCAAGCCTGCTACTTTCCCAGCACCTTTAGAGTTGAATCAATCTTACAGCCTTTTCACTTTTAGTCATTGACTTCTCCATAATCTCCAAGGGGTCGAATTCTAAATCAGAAATCGTGGAACCAAAGCAGTCCATATAGACTGTGTGTGGTTTGGACAGTTTTGAACATTATTTTGAAGGTACTGTTAAATGCTGATTCCACAAAAAGGTTTATTTATTGAATCACTGCATGTAGTCACACCTTGGATTTTCTTTGGTGGTCTTCCTTCTAAGTAATGACAAAGTTAGACATAGTTTATTTTATGAGGACTGAGAAAGTCACAGCCCAGGGTGGTCCTAAGTTTCAGAAAAGTTTAGCTTTTGTTAACATAGATTTTTCCAATCCTTAAAGTCACACTTCTATGCATAAACAAAAGTTTTAAGAGTCATGTTTTCAGTGGGCAATGAACTCCTCAGTAAGCACTCCTAGACATTTGCTTTTCAGTCATCATAACTGAATAGGCTAGACCTGTGATGAAATTCATCGTACTTGAAAATCAGTTGCTCTCTGCCAACTTTTCCTTAGATTTGAATTTTATGGATTTTTAAAGTTACCAATAGCTGTATTACTGAGTTCTACAAACGCTGCTTTCTGATTAATTTTTCACTTCAAACACAACAGAGCTGACTTTCTGCATTCCAATATGTATTTCCCTAGGCATAACTGGCTGAAAGGAATTAAACTCAACTAATATTTTTTATTTCTTTTTGGCTTGAAACACTCCCAAGACTTTGAGAAATATAGGCTCAGGCTATATTTATGGTCAAAATAAAAAAGACATTTACATACATATTAAGTTGCAGAGTCAGATAATGATTACAGCTTATGTCTATTAAACTTGGTATATTTGGGTTTATTTGAATAACTAAATAATTATTAACCTAAATGCTTTATTTGGTCAAAATCAGTATGTTAGGTATTTCACTCATTTACTCTCCATTAGATATTGTAATAAACAGGAACCAAAATAATAGACAAAAGACTTCCTTTTAAAAGAGAAAATTACTACAGATTTCAACATGATTGATGATTATTTCATTTAACATTTCAAGTAAATTAATAATTATAAATAAAATAATTGCACATTCATTTGTAAACAATATTTTATTTATAGATTTCCTAGTAAGTTTTTAAGGTTTAATAAAATACATTAGTTAATCACTTATCACAAGAGTACTTTAAATAAAATTTATCATTTGGGATAAGTATCTCTTTCTGTCAGGACCCCATTAGGAGAGAAAAACACACAGTAATTTGAACAGAGAAAGTTTAATGTAACATGCTATTAACTATATCAGGAATTGGTGGGATTGGCTAAGTAAGAAGTGGAGAGAACTCAAGAATATGACTAGCAGATGTAAGAAGCAGGCACTACTTCTGGGCTCAAGATAGATACTCAGTGAAGAATCTCCATTCTCCCAAGTTTGAGACACAGGTTTTGTTGGAGAGGGCAGAGACATTGCTTACTGGATGGCCAAAAAGTCACTGTGATGCCACACTAGTAGAATGTGCTGGAAACCCACCCTTTTATGTGTTAGGGAAAGCTATTCACAGGGAGGTGTCTCATCAGAAATCTGAGGGGTCTGCTGTGGAAAGCTGACGACTGCTGGAAGCTGCTGCACTGTTGGAGCCTGGTGCTAGAAGAGCTATCTGTGCTGTGAGTTCCTACCTAGTAAGCAAATGGAAACAAGGAAATGAATCTCTTTTCCTCTGGCCATGTCTCTCCGGGGCCCTCTACTGAGAGAGCTTCAGAGCCTGCTGGTAAAGAACAAAGCAAAGGATCTGGATCCATTTTCACACAGAATGCAAAAAGTGAATTTGGAGCAGAGAGGTAATAAATTAATAACGGGCATAGTATTAATTAAAAAAAATAACTGAATATGTTATATTTTAATCCTGGTTATAGCCATATCAAATATAGGTTTTGACATAAGTATTATTATGTATTACCATAGATATGTCTATCTATCTAGATATCTTAGAAGCCAACATATGTAAGATAATAGTTAAGTATATTGGTTTGGCAGTTAAACTGCTTTAGTAATTCCTATTCTTTTCTAACTTGACCTTGAGCAAGATTTTTCACCTTTATGCGCCCATTTCCTCATCTGTAAAATAGGCAAAATGAAATCTACCTCAGTTGGGTTGTTGAGAGGGTTAAAGAAGATAATGTATAAACAGCCCTTAGATCTGTGGCTATCATAGGGTAAGTTCTCAAAAATAGTTACTGTTTTTTAAGATTTTATATTTATTATATTTATACTTTATATTTAAAAATAAATAATTTTATATTAGCATAATTTATTTTCCAAGCAAAATCCTTTAGGAGTTCAAAATGTTTAGAAAGTTATAAGGTTTTGTAGTTGATGTACACAATTGACAGCCATTATGGCTGCAAGTCGGGGCAAATTGTGACTCTAAGAGATTTACATTTTTAAATTTCAGTGCTGTTTAATCAGAATTCAGAATAAATATGCCATAAATAAATGCAACTTTTAATTAAGGATGGGATGTAGTCATATTGCTGTGTGCTGTCAAAATACTTTTTAAGTAGTCATATCTAATATATTGAAAAATTTTAAAAGTATGATTTGTAGAAAAGCTCTCCTGCCTCCTTCTAAAGTAGAATAACTTACATCATCTGTATATTTTAGTATTTTTGTACCAAAAATGATGATGTTGGACTTGGGTTTTCAGAACACATTAATCCAAATGACTAATATAAGAAATGCTAAAATTGGATGACAGTATTTGGCCAAGCTCTCAGGATCACCCACAGAACTGGAAGAAAAATGGTTTGTCTTAGGCCGGTATTAGCAGAGTGTCTAAAAGAAATATGAATGTAACCACATAAAACTTTAAAAATAGGTAGGTATTTATTGCAGATCTCCTGATGAAGTGGTAAAGAGGAAATTACATTGTGTCACACATAGCAAAACTTCTTAAAAATCCTCTAACCACTTTCTCATTTCTCACAGGAGCTGATCGTGTTCTCCCTTCACATGTGTTAGTTTGATAGCTAACCTACCATTCAGTTCCTATCTCATTCTGCGGACTGAACCTAAATCGCTTGGTCTGCTGCTCTTTGGGGGCTTCCCAGGTGGCTCAGATGGTAAAGTATCTGCCTGCTAGGTGGGAGGCTTGGGTTCGATCCCTGCGTCGGGAAGGGAAGGGTCCACCCCTGGAGAAGGGAAGTGTAGTGAGGAAGGGGTAGGGTAGATAGAGATTCGAGGAAAAGTAGTGAGAGAGCTTACATCAGCTCTAAGAGCAGAGTGGACTGGGACACTGGTGCTTCCTGTTTTACAAAGCTGTGGGAGGAGAGGGTGCACTCAAAAAGGCCACATTTAAGGAAGCTCTACATTTCCTCTCCTTCAAGACTCTACCTAATGCCACTGTAACTAATGTAAGGTCTGGGACTTTGACCAGTTATACTAACCCTGCTCCTCCTTGCGGAGACGGCAATGGCACCCCACCCCAGTACTCTTGCTTGGAAAATCCCATGGACGGAGGAGCCTGGTGGGCTGCAGTCCATGGGGTCACTAAGAGTCTGACACGGCTGAGTGACTTCACTTTCACTTTTCTTTTTTTAATTTTATTTTTAAACTTTACATAATTGTATTAGTTTTGCCAAATATCATTTTTCACTTTCATGCGTTGGAGAAGTGAAGTGAAGTGAAGTCGCTCAGTCGTGTCCGACTCTTTGCGACCCTGTGGACAAAACCCCTCCAGGCTTCTCTGTCCATGGGATTCTCCAGGCAAGAATACTGCATTGGGTTGCCATTTCCTTGTCCAAGGGATCTTCCTGACCCAGGGATCGAACCAACGTCTCCTGCATTGCAGGCAGATGCTTTAACCTGAGCCACCAGGGAGGAAATGGCAACCCACTCCAGTGTTCTTGCCTGGAGAATCCCAGGGACGGGGGAACCTGGTGGGCTGCCGTCTGTGGGGTCGCACAGAGTCAGACACGACTGAAGCGACTTAGCACAGCAGCAGCAGCTCCTCCTTGAGAGACAAGTGGAGATAAAAGATGGGTGGGTTTGGAGATGGAGAGAAATCTTGATTTACCTCTAAAGTCCGACAGTTATGAAAACACAGTATCAACACTCAGGCTCTAGAAATACTTTCATCTCCTACTTAAGCATTTTAACTTACAACTTCTATAGATCGTGATATAAAAGAATACTTTATGTTCTGAAGGGTATGGTTTCCATTCTCCACAAACTGAAAATATGATTACAAAGCTTAAGGGAAGGACAGTATACATGGAACCTATTTTCATTACAAAAGGAGAGCAGGGAAGGTTCACTGTTGTTCTTTCTAGTGTGTGTACCATTGAGATTTCCTTGGAACACTGTGAATCTCCAAATTTTCAAATAATCCTATGACACATACTTTACCCTTTGCCCCCAATGAAGTACTTTATATTTTAAAATGTGACTCCTTCAGACCATTCATGGTTCTTTTAATATAGGGGTGAAGCCATTTACAAGGCTCTTACATAAATTGCACCATAAAGTAAGCTTATGTGTCACAACAGGCATTATTATTTTGTAATATTAACTTCAACCTTATCTGACAATACTGATTTTAGATGAATGCATGTAGACCTTTATGGAAGAAGTGGGTGGCAAAGAATAGGAGGGATAGAATGGGAAAGCACTTTATGGAAAGATACCAGAGGGAGGTAGCTTGCAAAATGTTAAGTTATTAAGGAACATTATGAATGGCAGTATTATTTTGCCTTTGGCAATTATTTTTGCATTTCCTGAAAAATAGCTAAAGATTATTTATTAATTATGACTAATACATTGATGTGTTGGCAGCTTTGCATTTGCATATTTAAGGGCCTCAGTATATTTTCAAAAATCCAAAATAGTTGGCTCTAATGCCTTAATGTTGCAGTTGTTGCCACTCTGAAATCAGATTGCCTGGTTTTCTGCACAGTGAACCAGCTCTTTTTCATGGCCTACAGTGTTGCCTACAAAATCTTCACCACTTTCTATGCAACTCTCATGATGGCATCACACCATCATCTGTGGATGGAACACTGCCCTCACCCACGTAGCTTTCTAAAAAATTCACTTTTTAGATTTCACCTCACCCACTAAAGATTTAATGTTCATCAGTCATTTAGCAGTGTGGTCATAGAAGCAAGTTCTCATTCTGCCAAACACTGGCACCAGTACTTATATTTTTTTCCCATAGTGTTTATGTCATCATGCTTTGGTTTAGAAGGCTGTAAGAGAGTCATGATATTAAAGGAAAGGAACAGCATATTAACTGACACTTAGCCGTAAAAAATGGAAGAGCTTGTGCATATTTGATATATTATTAGCAGAACCTTAAATTCACAGTTATGGGAAGTAATATATTTTTATACTTTTGGCCAAAACATTTATTAAACTAGTCTCAAAAGAGATCTGCCATGATCCACGTTTTCATATATGTCTGCCAAGGAAATCGGCTCTTGGTGAGCTGCATTTTGTAGAATGGTGAATAAGCATGGCTTAATTACCCTACCAACTGCACTGTCCTAAATTCAAGGCCAGTTTGACTCTGGCAACTAAAAACTTGTGCTTTCTTTCCCTTGGGTATTCTCACCAAGGCAATTTCTTCCAACCAGTTTCATTTTGGGCTGAATGTTATTTTAGCCTTCTTGATGTGTTTCTTTAGCTTGGGAGGATAACATATGTATGAGGTTATGATTCTATGTATGAGGTTTGGATTCTATCTAGAGGTCTTAAGATTCTGCCTTTTCAGTTTATTTCACATTATGCAAAGTTGCATGGTCCTTTAAATTAAAAAAAAAATCTTACTGCATGATAAAAAATTACTCTCGTACCTGAACTAGTAATATGCCACCTACAGCATTAAAGACATGTTTCTACAGGCTCCTGACTTTTTTTGAAGTTTATTTTTTATTTTTCTTCACTTTTTATCTTGGAGTACAGCCAGTTAACAATGTTGTGATGGTTTCAGGTGGACTGCAAAGGGACTCAGCCATACATATACATGTATCTACTCTCCCCCAAACACCCGTCCAACCCAGGCTGCCACATAACATTGAGCAGAGTTCTCTGTACTACACAGTAGGTCCTTGTTGGTTATCCATTTTTAGTACACATGTCCATACCAAACTCCCTGACTATCCCTTCCACCTATCCTTCCCTGCTGGCAGCCTTGAGCTTGTTCTCTAAGTCTGTGAGTCTTATTTTGAAAATAAGTTCATTTGCACCATTTCTTTTTAGATTCTGCATATAAGGGATGTCATGGGATACTTCTCCTTCTCTGTCTGACTCACTTCACTCAGTATGGCAGTCTCTAAGTCCATCCATGTTGTGCAAATGGATGGCATTATTTCATTCTTTTTAATAGCTGAGTAGTATTCCATTGTATATACGTACCAAATCTTTACCCTTCCTCTGTTGATGGACACTTAGGTTGTTTCCATGTCTTGGCTATTGTAAATAGAGCTGAAATGAACATGGGGGTGTATGTACCCTTTGGACCATGTTTTTCTCTGGCTTATATGCCCAAGAGTGGTATTGCAGGGTCATATGGCAGCTCTATTTTTAGTTTTATAAGGAACCACCATTGTTGTTGTTTAGTCATTAAGTTGTATCTGACGCTTTGTGAGCCTATGAACTGAGCACATCAGGCTTCTCTGTCCTTCACTGTCTCTGAGAGTTTGCTTAAACTCGTGTCCATTGGAACCTCCATACGGGTCTCCATAGTGGCTGTACCAATTTACATTCCCACCAACAGTGTAGGATGGCTCCCTTCTCTCCATACACTCTCTAGCATTTGTTGTTTGTGAATTTTTTTTTATGACAGCCATTTTGACTGGTGAGGGGTGATATCTTGTAGTTTTATAAAAAATTATTCCTTTAGCTACACTAGTAATATGCCAACTACAGCTTTAGAGATGTATTTCTACAGGCTCCTGACATTTTGCCAAATAAATTTATGTTGAGAGCTGCAGATTTTCTGAATATATTATGAGCTAACATCTTTATAATGTTTACTTTTTTTTCTGCTTATAATTTTGTCAGGCTAAAAGCATCTACTGAAGTAATTTTACAAATTACTTTCATGTTTCCAAAAGAAAACATGGTAGAATCATTCACACAATAAAACCATCAGTAAATTTTCTGTCTGCTCTCATAATTTATTTAAATTCCATTCAGTTAAGTTCAGTTCAGTCGCTCAGTCGTGTCCGACTCTTTGCGACCCCATGAATTGTAGCATGATAGGCCTCCATGTCCATCACCAACTCCCGGAGTTCACCCAAACTCATGTCCATCGAGTCGGTGATGCCATCCAGCCATCTCATCCTCTGTCGTCCCCTTTTCCTCCTGCCCCCAATCCCTCCCAGCATCAGGCTCTTTTCCAATGAATCAGCTCTTCGCATGAGGTGGCCAAAGTATTGGAGTTTCAGCTTTAACATCGGTCCTTCCAAAGAACACCCAGGACTGATCTCCTTTAGAATGGACTGGTTGGATCTCCTTGCAGTCCAAGGGACTCTCAAGAGTCTTCTCCAACACCACAGTTCAAAGGCATCAATTCTTCTGCGCTCAGCTTTCTTCACAGTCCAACTCTCACATCCATACATGATCACTGGAAAAACTGTAGCCTTGACTAGATGGACCTTTGTTGGCAAAGTAATGTCTCTGCTTTTGAATATGCTATCTAGGTTGGTCATAACTTTCCTTCCAAGGAGTAAGCGTCTTTTAATTTCATGGCTGCAATCACCATCTGCAGTGATTTTGGAGCCCCCCAAAATAAAGTCTGACACTGTTTCTCCCATGAAGTGATGGGACCAGATGCCATTATCTTAGTTTTCTGAATGTTGAGCTTTAAGCCAACTTTTTCACTCTCCTCTTTCACTTTCATCAAGAGGCTTTTTAGTGCCTCTTCATTTTCTGCCATAAAGGTGGTGTCATCCGCATATCTGAGGTTATTGATATTTCTCCCGGCAATCTTGATACCAGCTTGTGCTTCTTCCAGCCCCAGCGTTCCTCATGATGTACTCTGCATAGAAGTTAAATAAGCAGGGTGACAATATACAGCCTTGACATACTCCTTTTCCTATTTGGAACCAGTCTGTTGTTCCATGTCCAGTTCTAACTATTGTTTCCTGACCTGCATATAGGTTTCTCAAGAGGCAGGTCGGGTGGTCTGGTATTCCCACCTCTTGAAGAATTTTCCACAGTTTATTGTGATCCACACAGTCAAAGGCTTTGGCATAGTCAATAAAGCAGAAATAGATGTTTTTCTGGAACTCTCTTTCTATTTTGATGATCCAGTGGATGTTGGCAATTTGATCTCTGGTTCCTCTGCCTTTTCTAAAACCAGCTTGAACATCTGGAAGTTCATGGTTCACGTATTGCTGAAGCCTGGCTTGGAGAATTTGTGTTGGCAAGAATACACAGAAAAACCATACAAAAAAGATCTTCATGAACCACATAATCACAATGGTGTGGTCACTGACCTAGAGCCAGACATCCTGGGATGTGAAGTCAAGTGGGCCTTAGAAAGCATCACTACGAACAAAGCTAGTGGAGGTGATGGAATTCCAGTTGAGCTATTTCAAATCCTGAAAGATGATGCTGTGAAAGTGTTGCACTCAATATGCCAGCAAATTTGGAACACTCAGCAGTGGCCACAGGACTGGAAAAGGTCAGTTTTCATTCCAATCCCAAAGAAAGGCAATGCCAAAGAATGCCTAAGGGTATGTTACTTAGCCATAAAAAAGCAACAAATTTGAGTCAGTTGTAGTGAAGTGGTTGAACCTAGAGCCTCTTATACAGAGTAGAGTAAGTCAGAGAAAAACAGCTATCACATATTAACACATACGTATGAAACCTAGAAAAATGGTACCGATGAACCTGGTAGAGAGTGGACTTGTGGACACAGTGCAGGGGGGAGGGGGAGACAAATTGAGAAAGTAGCATTCACATATATACACTATCATGCATAAAATAGATATTGGAAAGTTGCTGTATAACACAGGGAGCCCAGCCTGGCACTCTGTGATGACCTAGAGAGGTGGGATGGGGGGAGGAGAGGGAGGTTCATATAATATATATATATATATATAATATAATATATATATATATAATTATGACAGATTCTCATTGTCATATGGCAGAAATCAACACAACATTGTAAAGCAATTTTTCTCCAATTAAAAAATAAAACAAAAATTGCATGGGTACTGTACTTGAATAAAGTAAAACAATAATAAAATATGTGGTTGGTGTAAAAGAAGTAGGACTGAATACAATAGTAGCTAGAAGAAACCTAAATATCAAGGCCAACTTTGGTGACCTTAACCCATTTATTATGACAGAACATTTGTATCCCAGAGTGAATCACCAAAGTAATACAAATTTCAAATTTTGGTTTTCATCGTAACAATGCTGGATTCCCTGCTATTGTTTCCCTTCAAATTCTTGCTAAAAAAAAAAAAGTATGAACATGAAATCCAACAAAGGACTACAAGCTAGATTATTGGTCATAAGTAAAGTTTAAGATTTTAAAGTTTTGGCAAATTAATGTGTCACATTTGTAAGGAATTTTCAGAGTCATAATTATTAGTCATCCTTTTCTGTTATATAGTTCAGTACCATGGCAATAAGCTGCACAGTTCAAAATGCAACAAGCTCTGAACACTCAGCCTCAAATCTTGGCCCCTTGTTTTGACTCTCATCAATGCAAAGTTCAGATTTGAAAGTCAGTCAATATGTTCAAATGAAAATCCCAATAAATAAGTCAGCAGTTGATAACTTAGTAGACTCATGGCAATTGGTATCTATCCACCATCTTTGCTGGCACAGAGCTGATACTCCCATCATAACAAGCGTTGTCATTTATCAGGTGTTCATCGTAGTAAGATGAAACTAAACTTGAAAGAATTGAAAGCAAAACTTCATAGAACGTCTGTACACCCCAGAAATAAGAAGATGCTTTACAGGAATAAATATGTGTTGGCAATACATCTCTTCTCCTATTTCAAGGACAAAATTGAAACCACATTTCCATGGGGTGCAAACATTGATTGCTATATGTTCTTGTAAACAGAGAACTACAAACAGTACTGCAGCATTCTCTTGATCCTCCTTTACTTTCATGTGAATTCCAAAAATGTATCAGTTAAAGGGGGCTTCTGAATTCAATTCAGAACACAGACAGGAATTCATATGTCAAGAAGAGAGGCAGAGCATACTCTAGGTAGAGTAAAAACAAACAAAACACAGTTGTATTCGATTTGAAAGATTTACAACTATTATTCACTAATGGGTATAAAATGAGTAAGCGCAAATTATAGATTATCTCAAAGTTTCATTTAAATTGGGAGTTTTGTCCTTTCATTTCTCTTCCTCCCTCCACTAGTGGTCAGGCTGGGTCATTCAGTGCCACACAGCCAAAGTACTTTTTAATCCCTCCCCACTTAATTCCCTTCAGAAGCGTCATCATCACTCACAAGGCACTGCATGGTTTAGCCCCTACCATCCTTTGAAGCCTTAGCTCTCACCACTCTCCTTTCTCTGAGGCCCCAGCCACATTGAATTTCTTTCAGTTCCAAATGCTCCCAGGGCTTTTCTTCTCAGGATATTCATGTTACTCTGCCTGAAAAACCATTTCCACTAGATGTCACCTGGCTAATTTGCATGCATTGTTTAGATTTCAGTTTTTATGTCATTCACTCCAAAAAGATGACCCCCCCTTCAGGATGTTAAGACTCCTATCGTGTTCTTTCATTACAACATTTGCTTCTTAATAGTATTTATGATTAGAGCCAAATCATTAATTTTGAAATTATTTATGTACTGCTTGAGTGTAGGTTTCTTAAAGACTGTCATCTGTCTTGTTGGTCACTGGGTCCTAAGTATAAAAGAAGTGCTCTCAACACTCAAGTACATGAACAATCATTTGGGAGGGAAGGAGAGTAGGTAGAGAAGGATGCAGAGAGGGGAAAAGGGAGGAGGAGAAAGAAAATAAGAAAGGTGGGGGAAAAAAAAGGAAGGTGGAAGAGAGACAAGAGAAATGGAAGGAGGAGGGGAATAGAGGGAAGGAAAAAAATGCAGGAAAAAGCTGAATGTCTATTAACTGTGTTCTATTGTGTGAAACCAGAGGGCAGTTATCAAATGTTACATATAAGGATTCAATCACCAAGTGAAAAATCATGTTTAAAATTTATCCTAAGCAAGTGTCAAGAGTTCAGGGAGGAAAAGCAGAGAAATTGAACTCAAATAGCAGCAGGTGGGATCATAGAGTGTGATGGTTAGTGTTATGTCAACTTGACTGCCTGTGGTGTGCCTGGATTAAAAGTTATTTGCAGGTGTTTCTATGAGGGTGCTTCTGGATGGGATTAGCATTTGAATTGGTGGACTCAGTATAATAGATTGCCCTCCCCAATGTGGATGGATATCATCCAATCCACTGAGGGCCTGAGTAGAAGAAAAGGCAGAGTGCTTAAATACTATGGTTGTTGAATTAAGAAACTAAGCCTGGGTATCACTGGTACCACAGCAGTAGATGAAAAGCATACAGCCATGAAATTTATTTTATTCTAGATTTAGCACAACAGAAATAAATGCTACAAAGTTTGAATACTGTGTAGAGAAGTTCTGATTTGCATTTTTAGTTCTCTTTAGAGATTAATTCATAAATACCTTCAATCTCTTTAAGAGTAAAGATTCTGAATGGGTTGATTCTAGATTTTATCTCAAATATTCTGCAAGTTCTGCATTTCCTCTTCTACCTGGTCCATGCTTTACTCATACTAAAGTGTCCATGTTAAGATACTTTATTAACTTTATAGTATTATTTGCAGGATTTCTAAAAAGTGTTTCCACAGCAAAAAATCAAAATTCTCCTTACATTCCAAGTTTTTTTCAGCGTAATACAAAAAAAAAAATCATTATTTTGTTTAAATACATTTTCCAAGCTGATGTTTACTGTAGAATCATTTTATTGAACATGATGTACTCTGTAGAAGATGAGCAAAAAACAACTACATTCTTTCCTAAAACTTCTTGTCAAATATAGTTTGACAGATAGTTCTTTCCCTGCCCTTAAGCCCAATCTTGCAGGATTTCTCATAGCTTTAATAATAACTCATAAATGACTGATGGATACTCTCCTTTTCAAAGTATTATAAAGTCCTGTTCCACGTCTCCTTTCATGTAGCTTGAGACTGCACTGAGCTTAGAAGATGGCTGCAGGTAGAGGAGGAGTGGGTGGAGGATGGGATGAGTTTGTGTCAGAGCACCTTGGCTCTATCTCCCACCCTCCTCACTTGGCTGGTGCATTTGAAATCTGGTGTTAGCTTACAGTAGGGGCCGAGGTTCATGTCTTGTCCCATGAAGGACAATCATGGGTTCCTCCAGGATCTGCTTTCCGGGGGACTCTGACATCGTTTGCCTTCAGCCTGGAAGTATATCCTCTGGACGCCACTATTGATTTCTCCCTCAGCTCTTGTTTTATGGCAGTCTGTTTCTCAGTTAGGTTTCCTTCTCTCCTAGGACAACTTCAGGCCAGTTTTGTTTGTGGGATCCACACTGATTTGGGGAAACAGCCACTTTGCCCCTCCTCTACTATACACCCACTTCACTCTCTCTTTGCTCTGCTGCCAATCTGTTTGATCCAGCCCTTAGACTTGTGCAAGCTTCCTGATGGGAGGGAATGGCTGGGGGGAAAACTGGGTTTTGCTGTGGTCAAGGAAGGGTCATGCTCAGTAAAACTTTTATAAAATTGTCTGCTGACGAGTGGGGCTGTGCTCCCTGCCTGTTAGTTGTTTGGCCTGAGGCGACTCAGTCCTGGAGCACAGACTTCTACAGTAGGGCTATTGGTGACCTCCAAGAGAATTTATGCTAAGACGCATCTCCCAGGACTGCTGCTGCCAGTGCCCTGCCCCTGTGGCAGGCCACTACCGACCCATGCCTCTGCAGGTGACCTTCAAACACTCACAGGAAGGTCTTATTCAGTATCCTGTAGGGTCACTGCTCCTTTCTCCTGGGTCCTGGTGTGCACAAGATTTGGTTTGGGCCCTCTAAGAGTTTCTGTTTCCCCCAGTCCTAAGGAAGCTCTATAATCAAATCCTGCTGGCCTTCAAAGTCAAATTCCCTGGGAATTCCCAGTTCCTTGGCTGGATCCCCAGGCTGGGGAGACTGATATGCTGTCTAGAACCTTCACAAAACTGCGAGAACTTCTTTGGTGTTATTGTTCTCCAGTTTGTGAGTCACCCGCCCAGAGGATATGCTGCTGCTGCTGCTAAGTCGCTTCAGTCGTGTCCTACTCTGTGCGACCCCATAGACAGCAGCCCACCAGGCTCCTCCGTCCCTGGGATTCTCCAGGCAAGAACACTGGAATGGGTTGCCATTTCCTTCTCCAATGCATGAAAGTGAAAAGTGAAAGTGAAGTCGCTCAGTCGTGTCCGACTCCTAGCGACCCCATGGACTGCAGCCCACCAGGCTCCTCTGTCTATGGGATTTTCCAGGCAAGAGTACTGGAATGGGGTGCCATTGCCTTCTCCAATCCAGAGGGTATAGGATTTGATTTATCATAATTGTGCCCCTTCTATCATTTCTTTGTGGCTTCTCCTTCGTCCTTGGATGTGGAGCATCTTTTTTTTAGTAGGTGCCAGTGTCTTCCTATCAGTGGTTGTTCAACAGCTCTTTGCTATTCTGGTACTCTGGCAGGAGAAGATGAGTGCACATCCTTCTACTCTGCCATCTTGAACCAATCTCTGATCCAGTCCTTAGGTTTGAATAGGTGAGAGTCAAATAGCAATCCTTATGCCCCTCTAATCACCTAATGAGACATATCTTGAAGCCTTCCTTGGTTAATTTGAATTGAGGAGAATGCTCCATATCACTTTTGCCCTAGGGCAGGATAAAAGGAACACACAGTACCTTTCTAGTGCTTTCTCAAGAAAAAGATTCATTAGCGCATCTTAGTTCTCCGAGCAAACACTGTCCTTCTTTCTTGTAGGCTAGCGACAAATGAATGGTCAGTGGAAATTCAATCCCTCCTCCAGTGTTTGAAGGAGCCTGATCAAGGGTACAAATGGAGGCCCACCTAAGATGCATCTGAAACAGTTCAATAAAATATGTTCTATCCTCTGACATTGACAAATATACCTTCCTAAAATTAAAATTAAAGATATGTGTATAGCTCTAAAATTGATAAATGAGCTGAATTGAACTACCATTGGGTATTTTTGAGCATACTGTTTGCCAACTAGTGACGTTTTGTTGCTGTTTAGGCACTAAGTTGTGTCTGACTCTTTTGTGACTCAGTGGACTGTAGCCTGCCAGGCTTCTCTGTCCATGAGATTTCCCAGGCAAGAGTACTGGAGTGGGTTGCCATTGCCTTCTCCAGGGCATCTACCCAAGGATCAAACCCATGTCTCCTGCTTGGCAGGTGGATTTTTTTTTTTTTTACCACTGAGCCACCAGAGAAGCCTGAGCAATGTTTAGATAAGTAATAAAATAAAGACAAACTATAGTTATATATTTATGTCATAAAATTTGTCTTGCCCCAGTGATTTAACAAAATCACTATTTATGTCATTATAATCAGTAATTTTACATAATTTATCTTCTATTAAGAGTGATGTCAAATTAAACAACATTTCTTGAACCAATGTACTTCTTAAGTAGGATTTTATAAAATGCAATTTGTAGAAACTTTTTTCTTCTGGGAAGGTTTCTACCCAAATCAATAAAATTGTTTACAAAATTGTTTAGGATTTGGAAATGAACCATAAATCTTACACATCATTTTTAAATAATAAAATGAATAATAAATATTTATAATCACAGAAATTTAAAAAATATTTTGAATTTCGTCAAATGAAGATTTCATGGAATTACTACTGCTTCATGAATTTTCACCCATCTTTTAAAGCAATGTCTGGATCCATGCAATAATATAAACTCAGTATCATCCTTCACTTAGGTCCATAATTATATAAGAATTTAAGAATAATATAAATTACTTACTACTGCTGTTTTCATATTGCTAAATGTTCTTCACCAACCATGTGCAATGGCTACATTAACCACATAAATTTGTGATTACTTCTGAAATCATAAAATGGAATATGAAGAGAAGGAAGAAATGGACACTGAGTATTCCTGGGACACCATACTTTAATGTGGAAGACTACTACGTTAGTGCTAAGAGGAAGGATTTGACAAGCTAATTAATTTGCCTTTTCTCTTACCCCTAAGCTTTCTTGCCATTCAAATCCTCTCTCTACTTCAAATCTCTGTGCACCACCAGTATTGATAATTGCCTATGTAAGCAGCATAGAAATAATGGCCAGAAAGATGGTGATGCTGCTGAAAAATCATAATAATGAGGACAGTCCTCTACACAGAGAACTCAAATTTTGTCACTAAAGTTGCACACACAGTACTTCCTTTGTGGTGGATACTTAATAAATTGCTGCTTTATTTGGACTTTATTGGACTCATTCTTAATTTAGGAAAGAAATGCAAATACTTGTGGACTATCTTAGAAGGCATTCTATTGTAAAGGCTTTGATGGACAAAATAAAAATTTCTACCTTATTTTAAATCCCCAAAAGCCCATGACAATTCTGGACATAAAACAGATGCTCATGTACTGCTGGTGCTGCTAAGTCGCTTCAGTCGTGTCCGACTCTGTGCAACCCCATAGACGGCAGCCCACCAGGCTCTGCTCTCCCTGGGATTCTCCAGGTAAGAACACTGGAGTGGGTTGCCATTTCCTCCTCCAATGCATGAAAGTGAAAATTGAAAGGGAAGTCGCTTAGTTGTGTCCGACTCTTCGCGACCCCATGGACTACAGCCTACCCGGCTCCTCCATCCATGGGATTTTCCAGGCAAGAGTACTGGAGTGGGGTGCCATTGCTCATGTACTAAAGTTTATCAAATGTTGAATAGCAAGTAAATACCAAAAAAAACTTTGCCCATCAGAGCTAGGGGAGTAGTGCATCTTGTCTTGCATTTCCTTATATATTAGTCTTTTAAGCTTTTGGAACTAATATTTTTTGGTTTTCACAATATGACAGCAACCATGAAAGGATCTGAATTATAAAAATTTGATTTGGGCTTAGGAACAAATTGCCACTGAACATACCATAGGTTTGGTTCACTAGAAAGAGCCTAACCTACTAGCAAGAATCCACTTCTTGATATAATTAATAATTTTCTTATTTTAACAGAAATAATAAAACTTCTGAAATCACAAATTTTATTTCTTGGAAAAGTATCTCTGAAAATGAAATCAACCCCTAGTTGTCATGATGGAAGTGAAGTCCAGGCATGGTAGTGAGTGGAGCAGTGGGTGTAAGAAAACATATTCTAGTGAGATAGGAGTTCGGGATAATGCTAGTGAGGTTTTTTTTTTTCCTCCTCATATCCACATTTCACTAAATTCTTCTTTATGACCATATTCAATTAGTGATCAGTGCAGAAGCATGGCCTAGAGGAGCCACCCCATGCCCAAGGTCGGGGCAGCAACTGAGAGGAGCTACCCCACCTCTGAGGTCAGGGGCGTCCAAGGAGCAGCAGCTGCACAGGTGCAGGGGGGCCGAGCGGAGCTACTCCATGTTCAAGGTCATAAGGGGCGACCTCCTCCAAGGTAAGGAGCAGTGGCTGCGCTTTGCTGAAGCAGCCATGAAGAGATACCCTACGTCCAAGGTAAGAGAAACCCAAGTAAGACGGTAGGTGTTGCGAGAGGGCATCAGAGGGCAGACACACTGAAACCATAATCACAGAAAACTGACCAATCTGATCACACAGACCACAGCCTTGTCTAACTCAATGAAACTAAGCCATGCTATGTGGCGCCACCCAAGACAGACGGGTCATGGTGGAGAGGTCTGACAGAATGTGGTCCACTGGAGAAGGGAATGGCAAACCACATCAGTATTCTTGCCTTGAGAACCCCATGAACGTATGAAAAGGCAAAATGATAGGAAAGAGGAACTCTGCAGGTCAGTAGGTGTCCAATATGCTACAGGAGATCCGTGGAGAAATAAACTCCAGAAAGAATGAAGGGATGGAGCCAAAGTAAGAACAATAACCAGTTGTGGATGTGACTGGTGATAGAAGCAAGGTAAGATGCTGTAAAGAGCAATATTGCCTAGGAACCTGGAATGTCAGGTCCATGAATCAAGGCAAATTGGAAGTGGTCAAATAGGAGATGGCAAGAGTGAATGTCGACATTCTATGAATCAGCGAACTAAAATGGACTGGAATGGGTGAATTTAACTCAGATGACCTTTATATCTACTACTGTGGGCAAGAATCCCTTAGAAGAAATGGAGTAGCCATCATGGTCAACAAGAGTCTGAAATGCAGTACTTGATTGCAATCTCAAAAACAACAGAATAATCTCTGTTTGTTTCCAAGGTAAACCATTCAGTATCACAGTGGTCCAAGCCTATGCCCCAACCAGTAACACTGAAGAAGCTGAACGGTTCTATAAAGACCTACAAGACATTGTAGAACTAACATCCAAAAAAGATGTCCTTTTCATTATATGGGACTGGAATGCAAAAGTAGGAAGTCAAGAAACACCTGGAGTAACAGGCAAATTTGGCTTTAGAGTATAGAATGAAACAGGGCAAAGGCTAATAGAGTTCTGCCAAGAGAATGCATTGGTCATAGCAAACACCCTCTTCCAAAAACACAAGAGAAGACTCTACACATGGACATCACCATATGGTCAATACCGAAATCAGATTGATTATATTCTTTGCAGCCATAGATGGAGAAGCTCTTTACAGTCAGCAAAAACAAGACCGGGAGCTGACTGTGGCTCAGATCATGAACTCCTTATAGCCAAATTCAGACTGAAATTGAAGAAAGTAGTGGAAACCACTAGACCATTCATGTATGACCTAAATCAAGTCCATTGTGATTATACAGTGGAAGTGAGAAATAGATTTAAGGGCCTAAATCTGATAGATAGAGTGCCTGATGAACTATGGAATGAGGTTCATGACATTGTACAGGAGACAGGGATCAAGACCATCCCCATGGAAAAGAAATGCAAAAAAGCAAAATGGCTGTCTGAGGAGGCCTTACAAATAGCTGTGAAAAGAAGAGAAGCTAAAATCACAGGAGAAAAGGAAAGATATAAGCATCTGAATACAGAGTTCCAAAGAACAGCAAGGAGAGATAAGAAAGCCTTCCTCAATGATTAATGCAAAGAAATAGAGGAAAACAACAGAATGGGAAAGACTGGAGATCTCTTCAAGAAAATTAGAGATACCAAGGGAACATTTCATGAAAAGATGGGCTCAATAAAGGACAGAAATAGTAGGGACCTAACAGAAGCAGAAGATATTAAGAAGAGGTGGCAAGAATACACAGAAGAACTGAACAAAAAAGACCTTCATGACCCAGATAATCACGATGGTGTGATCACTGACCTAGAGCCAGACATCCTGGAGTGTGAAGTCAAGTGGGCCTTAGAAAGCATCACTATGAACAAAGCTAGTGCAGGTGATGGAATTATAGTTGAGCTATTCCAAATCCTGAAAGATGATGCTGTGAAAGTGCTACACTCAATATGCCAGCAAATCTGGAAAACTCAGCAGTGGCCACAGGACTGGAAAAGGTCAGTTTTCATTCCAATCCCAAAGAAATGCAATGCCAAAGAATGCTCAAACTACCGCACAATTGCACTCATCTCACATGCTAATAAAGTAATGCTCAAAATTCTTCAAGCCAGGCTTCAGCAATATGTGAACCATGAACTTCCAGATGTTCAAGCTGTTTTAGAAAAGGCAGAGGAACCAGAGATGAAATTGCCAACATCCGCTGGATCATCGAAAAAGCAAAAGAGTTCCAGAAAAACATTTATTTCTGCTTTATTGACTATGCCAAAGCCTTTGTGTGGATCACAATAAACTGTGGAAAATTCTGAAAGAGATGGGAATAGCAGACCACCTGACCTGCCTCTTGAGAAACCTATATGCAAGTTAGGAATTAACAGTTAGAACTGGACATGGAACAACAGACTGGTTCCAAATAGGAAAAGGAGTACATCAAGGCTGTATATTGTCACCCTGCTTATTTAACTTATATGCAGAGTACATCATGAAAAACGCTGGGCTGGAAGAAGTACAAGCTGGAATCAAGAATGCCGGGAGAAATATCAACGACTTCAGATATGCAGATGGCACCACCCTTATGGAAGAAAGTGAAGAGGCACTATAAAGCCTCTTGATGAAAGTGAAAGAGGAGAGTGAAAAAGTTGGCTTAAAGCTCAACATTCAGAAAAGGAAGATCATGGCATCTGGTCCTATCACTTCATGGGAAATAGATGGGGAAACAGTGGCCGACTTTATTTTTGGGGGCTTCAAAATCATTGCAGATGGTGATTGCAGCCATGAAATTAAAAGATGCTTATTCCTTGGAAGAAGAGTTATGACCAACCTAAATAGCATATTCAAAAGCAGAGACATTACTTTGCCAACAAAGGTCCGTCTAGTCAAGGCTATGGTTTTTCCAGTGGTCACGTATGGATGTGAGAGTTGGACTGTGAAGAAAGCTGAGCACAGAAGAATTGATGCCTTTGAACTGTGGTGTTGGAGAAGACTCTTGAGAGTCCCTTGGACTTCAGGGAGAGTCCCTTGGACTTCAAGGAGATCCAACCAGTCCATTCTAAAGGAGATCAGTCCTGGGTGTTCTTTGGAAGGACTGATGTTAAAGCTGAAACTCCAATACTTTGGCCACCTCATGCGAAGAGTTGACTCATTGGAAAAGACCCTGATGCTGGAAGGGATTGGGGGCAGGAGGAGAAGGGGACAACAGAGGATGAGATGGCTGGATGGCATCACCGACTCAATGGACATGAGTTAGGGTAAACTCCAGGAGTTGGTGATGGACAGGGAGGCCTGGCGTCCTGTGATTCATGGGGTCACAAACAGTTGGACACGACTGAACTTCTGAACTGAGCTGAACATTCCACTGTACAAATGTACCACAGCATCTTTATCCATTCATCTGTTGATGGACCTCTAGGTTGCTTCCATGTCCTGTCTATTGTGAATATTACTGCAATGGACATTTAGTACCTATACATTTGAAAGTCCCCCCAAAAATTCCTTTACTGCAATTTGATATCAAGAACTTAAATTCTTGATATAAAATTCACTGTATGGAAGACATTTAGAAAAGTTTAGAATCTGATTGGATATGAATAAGAATGCTTTCTTAAGCTTATCCACCACAGTTTTTGTTGTTGTTCAGTCTTTAAGTCTTGTCTGCCTCTTTATGACCCCATGGACTGAAGCATGCCAGTTCCCTATCATTTACTGGTTCCCAGAGTTTGCTCAAACTCATGTCCATTGAATCAGTGATGCCATCCAATCATCTTATTCTCTGTCGCCCCCTTCTCCTCCTGCCTTCATCTTTTCCAGCATCAGGGTCTTTTCCAATGAGTTTGCTCTTTGCCTCAGGTGGCCAAAGTATTGGAGCTTCAGCTTCAGCATCAGTCCTTCCTTACTATTTCTCTGAAGGTTTGATGTTCATATTTCTGCACAACTGAGGACTGATCTTCTGTTATGTTTAAGAAATATCTCTTCAACTCTTTATTCTGTTATATTGTTTCACAGGACTTGTATTCTAGACTTTCTAAATTCACTTATTAGTTCTCATAAATTTCTTTGTTGATTTCTTATAAATTCCTATGCATTCATTTATTTGGTTTGTGAAAAAAGACAATTTTGCCCCTTACATTTTTATTTACACTTAAAATGGCCTTTTCTTGCCTTATTTCCCTAAGACTTTTCATACAGTATTTATAAGAAGGGGTGAGATTGGAAATCCTTGATTCATTCCTAATCTTAGGGTGGGGGCGAATTTGGTTTTCACCATTAAGTTTATATTAACTATAAGATTTTTTTCTTGGATTGTTTTTATCTGGTAAAAGAATTTTCCTTTTAGTTCTAGTTTATTGAAAGTTGTATCATTAATGGGTGTTGAATTTTGTCACAAATTCAACTGAAATTTATAGGCAATGCCTCATTTCAATATTGGCCTTCCCTTTTGTTTTTAAGTAAAATATTTACTTAGTAGCTCTATTAGTTGCACATTAAAAAATATTAAGTTCACCTGTTCTTCACCCTCCCAGTTCCCATTCCTTTTCCATAAGTAAATACTTTTATTAGCTTCCAGTATAAGCTCTTTGCATTTCTAAAAATGTAAAGTTTGAAAAAAAATCAGTGTATATTCTAATTTTGCTCCACCTTTTAAACTCATAGCAGTCTATAAAGAGAGTTTGCATTTTGCTTTTTTTCACTAAATAGATCTTGGAAATCTAGTCCTGCTAGGAACTGAATGTTGCACATCCTCAAATTCATATGTTGAAGCTTTAACCCCCAATGTAATGGTATTTGAGG
This sequence comes from Bos indicus, assembly GCF_029378745.1. Lineage (NCBI taxonomy): Eukaryota > Metazoa > Chordata > Mammalia > Artiodactyla > Bovidae > Bos > Bos indicus. The sequence continues at coordinate 25,287,035 of NC_091768.1, read as the reverse complement.
GTGGAGCCTTTGGAGGGTAATTAGGTTTAGATGGGACTTCCCTGGTGGCTCAGATGGTAAAGAATCTACCTGCAATGCAGGGGACTTGGTTTCAATTCCTGGGTTGGGAAGATCCCTTGGAGAAGGGAATTGCTACCTACTCCAGTATTCTTGCCTGGGGAATTCCATGGACAGAGGAGCCTGGTGGGCTGCTGTCCATGGGGTGGCAAAGAGTCAGATATGACTGAGTGACTGACACTTATTTACTTAGGTTTAGGTGAGGTTATGAGCTTCCATAAAGGATAGTGTCCTAATAAGAGGGGGAAAGACCAGAGATCACACTCTCATTCCAACATGTGAAGATACAGCTAAGAGATGGCTGTCTGCAAGCCAGAAAAGGGGCCCTCACCTAGAATGTAATCTCCTGACACCTTGATCTTAGACTTTTCAGCTTCCAAAACTTTGAGAAATAAGTGTCTATTGTTTAAGCCACCCAGTCTATGGCATTTTGTTACAGCAGTCCAAGCTGACTAAAGTAGTGCATAGTTCAGTTCAGTCACTCAGTCGTGTCCAACTCTTTGCGACTCCATGAACCACAGCACAACAGACCTCCCTGTCCATCACTAACACCTGGAGTTTACCCAAACTCATGTCCATTCAGTCGGTGATGCCATCCAGCCATCTCATCCTCTGTCATCCCCATTCTCCTCCTTCGCTCAATCTTTCCCAGCATCAGGGTCTTTTCAAATGAGTCAGCTCTTCGCATCATGTGGCCAAAGTATTGGAGTTTCAGCTTCAGCATCAAGTCTTCCAATGAACACTCAGGACTGATCTTTAGGATGGACTGGTTGGATCTCCTTTCAGTCCAAAGGACCCTCAAGAGTCTTCTCCAACACCACAGTTCAAAAGCATCAATTCTTCGGTGCTCAGCTTTCTTTATAGTCCAACTCTCACATTCATACATGACTACTGGAAGAACCATAGCCTTGACTAGATGGACCTTTGCTGACAAAGTACTGTCTCTGCTTTTTAACATGCTATCTAGGTTGGTCATAACTTTCCTTCCAAGGAGTAAGCGTCTTTTAATTTCATGGCTGCAGTCAACATCTGCAGTGATTTTGGAGCCCCCCAAAATAAACTCAGCTCTTGTTTCCACTGTTTCCACATCTACTTGCCATGAAGTGATGGGACCAGATGCCATGATCTTCATTTTCTGAATGTTGAGCTTTAAGCCAACTTTTTCACTCTCCTCTTTCATTTTCATCAAGAAGTTCTTTAGTTCTTCTTCACTTTCTGCCATAGAGGTGGTGTCATCTGTGTATCTGAGGTTATTGATATTTCTCCCAGCAATCTTGATTCCAGCTTGTGCTTCTTCCAGCCCAGTGTTTCTCATGATGTACTCTGCATATAAGTTAAATAAGCAGGGTGACAATATACAGCCTTGATGTACTCCTTTTCCTATTTGGAACCAGTCGGTTGTTCCATGTTCAATTCTGACTTTTGCTTCCTGACCTACATACAGGTTTCTCAAGAGGCAGGTCAGGTGGTCTGGTATTCCCACCTCTTTCAGAATTTTCCACAGTTTATTGTGGTCTACACAGTCAAAGGCTTTGGCATAGTCAATAAAGCAGAAATAGATGTTTTTCTGGAGCTCTCTTGCTTTTTCGATGATCCAGCAGATGTTGGCAATTTAATCTCTGGTTCCTCTGCCTTTTCTAAAACCAACTTGAACATCTAGAAGTTCACGGTTCACATATTGCTGAAGCCTGGCTTGGAGAATTTTGAGCATTACTTTACTAGTGTGTGAGATGAGTGCAATTGTGCGGTAGTTTGAGCATTCTTTGGCATTGCCTTTTCTGGGATTGGAATGAAAACGGACCTTTTCCAGTCCTGTGGCCACTGCTGAGTTTTCCAGATTTGCTGGCATATTGAGTGCAGCACTTTCACAGCATCATCTTTTAGGATTTGAAATAGCTCAACTATAATTCCATCACCTCCACTAGCTTTGTTTATAGTGACACTTCCTAAGGCCCAGTTGACTTCACATTCCAGGATATCTGGCTCTAGGTGAGTGATCACACCATCGTGATTATATGGGTTGTGAAGATCTTTTTTTGTACAGTTCTTCTGTGTATTCTTGCCAGCTGTTCTTAGTATCTTCTGCTTTTGTTAGGTCCCTACTATTTCTGTCCTTTATTGAGCCCATCTTTGCGTGGAATGTTCCTTTGGTATCTCTAATTTTTTTGAAGAGATCTCTAGTCTTTCCCATTCTATTGTGTTCCTCTATTTCTTTGCATTGATCACCGAGGAAGGCTTTCTTATCTCGCCTTGCTATTCTTTGGAACTCTGCATTCAAATAGGTATATCTTCCCTTTTCTCCTGTGATTTTAGCTTCTTTTCTTTTCATAGCTATTTGTAAGGCCTCCTCAGACAGCCATTTTGCTTTTCTGCATTTGTTTTTCTTGGGGATGGTCTTGATCCCTGTCTCCTGTACAATGTGAGGAACCTCTGTCCATAGTTCATCAAGCACTCTGTCAGTAGTGTGCATAGAGAGATTCCTTATTATTTCTTATAGCTACTGGTATTCTATTGTATGGATATAGAAAATGAGTGCCCTTTGATGGAAATCTGGTTTGTTTCCAATCTTTTGTTATTTCAGGAATGCTGAAGTGGTTAACCATGTATATATGTCAGTTCCTATAATTAGTATCCAAGTTTAAAAGGTACATGCATTTGTAATTTAAATAGTACAAATATGTATTAACTTTTAATTTTTCATTACAATGAAATGGTGAGACTTTTGTTCAGATGTGTTAGGGGGAAGCCTTGTCTGACTCTTATCTAGATTCTGTCGTTCATTTATCATCCTGTCTCCAAGTCATGTGTTCTTTCTCTTTTAGTTTCAACAACATATCTCAGGCTAGACAATGTCAGAATGGTTGCATTATTTTATTATGATTTTATAGTGACTATAAAGAATTCATAATCTCTTGATCTGCTATGGCTTAGAGTTCAGATCAGTCACATTTAACTGCAATTTTGTGACTAAAGTATTGTTCCCAAATTGCTACAGAAAATATATTCTGCAAAATTATAACCTAAATAGATTTTTACTCTTCTCCAACACTAAAGTTGGAAAAATATCTGCTCTAAAATTCAACCCTCTTTCTTTTCACTGCTCTGTCTTTGCATAATTTCTCTCTGTCCTTGAGAAAAGGATTATATAGATTCACTTAGAGTAGAGGAAGGAAAAAGATTTACAAGTTCAGTTCAGTTCAGTTCAGTTCAGTCGCTCAGTCATGTCCGACTCTTTGCAACCCCATGAATCGCAGCACGCCAGGTCTCCCTGTCCATCACCAACTCCCAGAGTTCACTCAGATGCATGTCCATCGAGTCAGTGATGCCATCCAGCCATCTCATCCTCTGTCGTCCCCTTCTCCTCCTGCCCCCAGTCCCTCACAGCATCAGAGTCTTTTCCTATGAGTCAACTCTTCGCATGAGGTGGCCAAAGTACTGGAGTTTCAGCTTTAGCATCATTCCTTCCAAAGAAATCCCAGGGCTTATGTCCTTCAGAATGGACTGGTTGGATCTCCTTGCAGTCCAAGGGACTCTCAAGAGTCTTCTCCAACACCACACTTCAAAAGCATAAATTCTTCAGCCTCAGCCTTCCTCACAGTCCAACTCTCACATCCATACATGACCACAGGAAAAACCGTAGCCTTGACTAGATGGACCTTTGTTGGCAAAGTAATGTCTCTGCTTTTCAATATGCTATCTAGATTGGTCATAACTTTACTCCAAGGAGTAAGCATCTTTTAATTTCATGGCTGCAATCACCATCTGCAGTGATTTTGGAGCCCAAAATAAAGTCTGACACTGTTTCCACTGTTTCCCCATCTATTTCCCATGAAGTGATGGGACCAGATGCCATGATCTTCGTTTTCTGAATGTTGAGCTTTAAGCCAACTTTTTCACTCTCCTCTTTCACTTTCATCAAGAGGCTTCTTAGTTCTTCTTCACTTTCTGCCATAAGGGTGGTGTCATCTGCATATCTGAAGTTATTGATATTTCTCCTGGCAATATTGATTCCAGCTTGTGTTTCTTCCAGTCCAGCGTTTCCCATGATGTACTCTGATTATAAGTTAAATAAGCAGGGTGACAATATACAACCTTGACGTACTCCTTTTCCATACTACTTAATTTCCCACATTTTGAAAAAGGAATTGACTCTATCTTACTCTGTCAAAAGCAATCTCATTGGCTGTAGCATCAAAGTATGTTTTACTGATCTGTTTGTATGTCTTGGGTGAAGACTATACCTACTTTTGTTGTCCAATAAAAAGGAATAATGATGGGAACTTTGACAAGTCTAGTAGATTGGGGCTTCAATTATTACTTGCCAGTGTGAATGGTTGACTCTAGATTGACTTTATATTAAAATAGATGCTAGCTTCATCCTCTCTAGGAGGATGCTAGCTTCATTTTGCTCTCTCTGGAAAAGAACTCAAAATGGTTATGCTGGAAACAACACTACAGATGACCATTAAATCCAAACAAACAACACACTTTGATAATACTTTATCCCTGCTTTCTCTGAAGTTAATGGTAATAGGCCCCTTTCATTTCATTCCTATCTTTTCTATCTTTGGATGTACCTCTGAAGAGAGTACAAAAGGCAGAAGGGAAAATGAATGATGGAAGAATAGAACTCATTGTACAGAAACTAAATATGTGATGCAATCTCTTGAAGGAACAGTATGCAAAGCATTCTTTGGTGGCTTTAACTTGAGCAAATAACAAAGCCATAGAAGTTAAATAATTAATAATATTGAAAGAAATGCTATACAAATGTAAACCATCAACCTATGTCAGACCCTATGATAGATTTATATTTCTCTCAAATATTTTTGGATGTTGGTGTAAGGAAGCAGAAAGACATTTAGGGCTAAAGAATCAGTAGAGCTATAAATTCCCTCCTAGTGCATTTAGTTAAAAATGAATGCGTTTTATTCATTTATTAGGATCTCTTTAATGAAGCATACTTAATTGCAATCCTTTTTATATCCCTTTTGTGCTAAAATATTGAGTTAGTTTATTGGTTAGCTGACTTGAAAGAAATACTGGTTAAGAACAATAGCTTTGAAACTAGAGCCTGAATTTGAATTTTGGTTTCCCTACTTGTTAACTGGGCTTCCCTGGTGGCTCACAGGGTAAAGAATGGGTTGTCTCACATATTCTCCAGTTTCTCAGATGCACAGTTTCCTCACTGGTGAAACAGCATAAAAATACCTAATTCATAAAGCTGTTGTAACAATTAAGTGAGATGATATACATTAAACATTCAACACATTCCGGGCAAATAATAAAAGCTTAATGCATGCTAATGGCAATGAACAAAAATTATTTTCAGTTCCAATGCAGGTACCCTAATTGAATATGAGGAAATATGCTTTGTGATAATCGCTTTAACTAAAACAATAGAATATATGGCAAAACTATATATATGCACACACAAGCACATATAGTAAGTAATGGAGAAACAATGCTTTTGGAAGCAAGAAATAAATATGCTTAACCCATGTATATATGTTTTACAACTACTGATTCTAATATTTGTATTTTTCTCTATATTAGTACATTCCAGGAGGATAAGCAATATTTCTAGCTCTGTATATTCAGTAAAACACATCTGCATGTACTTTAAGAATCCATCGGGGGTGCTAAGTTCCCTCTGGTATAATGTTGTGAGTATAGCTGAGGCTGGAAATCTTTCAGGAATAGCATCATAACACATCCCATGATGTCATGCATTTTCTGGCTGGCATCATTCCCAGTGGGGCAGAATTGACACATAGTCCGATATGACTATTGAAACAGGTTAAGACGAATGATCTGAAAATATTTTTAAGGCTAAGGTTAGCGAGGACAGCCTACTAATTTTCATTTAATTGTTCTGTAACATCACTTAATATTAGAATGTTCAGGAACATACCACCTGCAAAGTCTATTTCTCTATTAAATCCCCAAAGTTTAACTTTGGGGTAGATGACAGAGAGCTAAAAGGAAGTAGGGAAAACTAGAAACTTATAAAAAAATAAATTTTAAATGAGATGGCTAAGATTATCCAGAAAATCATTTTTATCATCAGTAAATATACTTTTCACCCTTTCCTCTTGATTCACGTAAATTTAATAAAGAGAGTTAAAAAAATGTGTGCTGGCCTGCATTTTATTATGTAATAGCGTTTGCATGGTACCGCTTTTCTGTTTCTCACTTCATCAGAACTGTTTTTCATTTGGTGGGACCTCCTCAGCTGTGACAGTGTCAGGAAAAAAGCATCTGTAGTTGTGCAATCATCTACTGAAAGCCGTTCTGTTTCCATGTAACTATACATCTCTTTTAGACCAAATGGGAGACGCTTAATGTTAATAAATAAGCAGTTTCTGCATAAATAAAGACCAGGCCCTGCAATTGACAGACCTGATTAATTATTTTTTTTCTGTGCCAAGCCAAATGGACTCATAAAACAAGCGATAAAGCTGTGAATTGTATACTTGGTTACAAATGCATTCAGAATAAATATGGTTTCTATTTGTAAATACAAATATTATAGTGCTATGGGATTCAAACTTAATCCATTACAATAGAGAAAAATACAAATATATGACCCTTGTGCATAAAGCACATTTGTACTGAAATGCTGCAGCAATGGATAATACGTTTCTCTTTGATTTTGATGCCAAAAATATGGTTCAAAGTTCTGGGAGATATGACCAACTCATCTCCTTTCTGGCCTCTCACTGTCTCCCTGCCCCTCCCCTAAACTTTAATGTTTAATCTGATCAAATGGGAACATTACATGGTGATTTTTGTACAAGTTGCTTATGTTTGCATGAATATAAGAATAGGGTCTTTAAAAAAGCGATAGTGCTAATTTTTTAAAAAGGGATGTTTTATACTTCTATGAATGTGGAAACTGAGAACTATAATAAAGAAGCAGCTATGTTAGCTATTATTTTCTTTTGCTATGAGAATAATTTTTTACCACTGTGAGAACAATTTGTACAAATAGTCTCTTTTCTGCAATTTTTCTCATTTCTTACAGGGAGATTGTAAAGTCATGCTTGACCACAATAATAAATGGTTGCCCTAGATAGGGTTTTGATGTCACAAATTCAACATCTCAGTTTAAGATCAAATAGAGAACTCAAGCTGCTGCTGCTCAGTCGCTTCAGTCATGTCTGACTCTGTGTGACCCCATAGACGGCAGCCCACGAGGCTCCCCCGTCCCTGGGCTCCTCCAGGCAAGAACACTGGAGTGGGTTGCTATTTCCCTCTCCAATGCATGAAAGTTAAAAGTGAAAGTGAAGTCGCTCAGTCATGTCCGACTCCCAGCGACCCCATGGACTGCTGCCTACCAGGCTCCTCTGTCCATTGGATTTTCCAGGCAAGAGTACTGGAGTGGGGTGCCATTGCCTTCTCCAGGAACTCAAGCTAGGAGAACGCAAAATCCTGTTTAACTGTAGCTTTGACAACTGTCTGTGATAGTTAAAGGGATTACAAGAAACACATGAAAGGTAATAGATACATGTTTGTTTGACAATAGAGTTCAAAGTTTCTTCTGTTCTGAATGTTCTACTTTACAAAGAGAAAATGTAAATTTAGAAGATAATTATATTTGATTTAAGGCCTTGTTTTCTACTTAAGAAAAGCTACTTTATAATGATAAGATTCTGGCAAAATGTTGTGTTCTTTCTAAAAACAAACTAAAGTTCTAAGAAAAAATAATTTTTATTTTAGCAGTATATTTAGACAAATTAGCACTTCAAGAATATCCATTTGTAATTAATATAAAATATAATTTTAAAAATTAAACATTGCATTAAGAAATATTAGGTCCCCCTTAAGAAGCTCTGCATGTTCCATGAAGTCCAGGACTCAGTCCATGAAAATCCAGTGACTCAGCTGGCAACCACTTTTCACTCAGACTATACTGAATACTTACTACATTGGACTATCCCCCTCCAACCAGAATTCAGCATCCTTCCCACTAACTCTGTAAATATAAATATATAGACTCCTAAATAATAATTTGGTCTCTAAAGTCACTTCTGCACCAGGCATAAGCTTTTCAGGCCTAAAGTGAAACTTGAATTCAATTCTCAAATCAGATGTTACCTCTTCTGTGTAGATTTCTTCAATGTTCTAACCCCACCCCAACTGAGGTAAGTTTAAGTCTTCCTCCTCCACAATGTTACTACATTTTACATGGACACACACATACATATAAACACAAATGCACACTTGCACTGGAGCCATGCTCACATTTTAATGTATATCCTGTTTGCCTGGTTATCTTATCTATGTGATCACAGAAAGACATGGAAAATACCTTCTTACTATACATTTATTAAATAAATAAAGCTCAAATAATATGTGATGAGTGAATAAGTAAATGAACTGGTTAAAAGTAGTTAGGAGAAAATAAGTTGACACCATGAATCACAGATAAGATATCCACTCTATGAATTCTTTCTTCACTCTACATAAGGCTATCTCTAGGTTCATAATCTAAAATGCATCTAAAGGCAAGATGAGAAATATAATTTAGTTCAGCTTGTTATTTAAATATGAAACTATACTGCTAACATGACAATATTTCTAAATTTTGAGAGAATTAAATGGATTTCAACTTTATACTTTCTATGAAAAGTGTCTGAAGCTAGAAAACAATAATAATGAGAAATTATTCATAAGATGATTACATGAATACGATAGGTCTAAATTATATCTGAGACTCTTTGAAAAGAGTGTTCAAATTGCTGTTTGGAAAACAAGTGCTTGCTCCTTTACTACTTCAAGTCTTTCTTCGAATGAGAGGAGTAACAACCAGGTAACAGCATGTATGTATTTTTTAAATATTTGGATTTAGGTAATAAATGTCTGTATGTCCTCTTATATTTTTGTTGAGAAGATATTTACATGTTTTTTCTACTATATATATTTCATAATTAAAAACAGTGCTCTTATTTAATTATTAATTAATCTATTTGAGCTTGCTACATTGATCTTTAGTCCCCTCAAAAGACCTAAAAGAAATAGGAGCATTGGTCACTTAGGCATCACAAAAATCAAGTAATTGAAAGGATGTGCTTATTGTTTTCCATTGTTACTGTCCATTCATTCCTTTGAATGTTTAATAGGGAATGTCTATTTTTATTCTTTGTCCATACCTTTAGAATAATTGTAGCTACTTTTAGTATCAATGATACTATATGCCTTTAAAATTGAGCTTAATCCTGTTTATTTGGGTGTAGAACGTTTTAAGATCCCAGATACAATATATACTTTGAGAAATTAACAATCAAGAACCCATCATGTTGGATTAAAAGTGATAGAAACAGCTTAATGAAAAGCTGTTTCTCAGACAAGCTTAATGAGAAAGGAGGTTTATAGCAAAGATGCTGAGAGAGACCACATGAAGAAAGCTATTGAGAGCTATGATAGCCTTAGGGATGTCAGAAACATTCTGCCTCTAATCTGTGCTGCTTTCTGGGAGTTCCAGACATGGTTTCTGGAAGTCCTGCAGTCTCAGACTTGGAGCTTCATGACCAGGGGGAAAGAAAGATTCTTATCATCTCTAGCAAAAAGATCCTTGGGAAAAACTCTGATTGGCTCACCTTGATGCATATACCCATTCCCAAACCAATCCCTCTGACCCCAACTAAAGCAAATTATAAGTGATCCAGCCTGGGCCACATGATCATCTCTGTAGTCAAGATAGGGGACTGTTTTTCAAAGGATGATCATAGGGATACTGGGCCAGCCATGGCAATAGCCACTACAAAAGAAACCACTTTGATTTATTAACCTTTAATTCCTAAATCTATAACATTATACAGATTATGGGGGGGGGGAAGAGTCAAATATTTGTAATGGTACTATTAATGTAAAGGTGGAAAGGTGTCTGTATAACATTTAAATATTTGCTCGGGCTAGGGATTATTCTGGAGAAGGCAATGGCACTCCACTCCAGTACTCTTGCCTGGAAAATCCCATGGACGGAGGAGCCTGGTAGGCTGCAGTCTACGGGGTCGTGAAGAGTCGGCCACGACTGAGCGACTTCACTTTCACTTTTCACTTTCCTGCATTGGAGAAGGACATGGCAACCCACTCCAGTGTTCTTGCCTGGAGAATTCCAGGGACGGCGGAGCCTGGTGGGCTGCCGTCTTTGGGGTCGCACAGAGTCGGACACGACTGAAGTGACTTAGCAGCAGCAGCAGCAGCAGCAGCAGCAGGGATTATTACCTTCCCTGGTAGCTCAACTGGTAAATGTCTGCAATGCAGGAGACCTAGGTTTGATCCCTGGGTTGGGACGAGCCCCTGGAGGAGATAGCAGCAACCCACTCCAGTATTCTTGCCTGGAGAATCCCCATGGACAGAGGAGCCTGGCGGGCCACAGTCTATGAGGTTGCAAAGAGTCAGACGCGACTAAGCGCAGCACAGCACAGGAATTATTATGAAAAAAAAAGAATAAGAAACCATCACTATTGAGGCCAGATGTTAACAAGAAAATTTAATTTCAATATTAGAATATAATGGGTTATGAAATTTTAAAGTGAGCTGCCAGGCCGAGATGATATTTTTCAAAGGAATTGTCTGTTAAAAAAAAAAACAAAAAACCTTACTAGCATTGTTGTTCAGTCGCTAAGTTGTATCTGACTCTTCACGACCCCATGGACTGCACCATGCTAGGCTTCCCTGTCCTTCACTATCTCCCAGAGTTTGCTCAAATTCATGTCCATTGAGTTGGTGATGACATCTGACCATCTTATCCTCTGTTGCCCCCATCTTCTCCTGCCGTTAGTCTTTCTCAGCATTAGGGTCTTTTCCAATGAGTTGGCTCCTTGGGCTTCCCTGGTAGCGCAGGAGGTAAAGAATCTGCCTGCAATGCAGGAGACCTGGGTTCAATCTCTGGGTCGGGAAGATCCCCTGGAGGAGGGAATGGCAACTCACTCCAGTATTCTTGCCTAGAGAATTTATGGACAGGGAAGCCTGGTGGGCTAAAGTCCATGGAATGGCAAAGAGTCTGACACAACTGAGTGACTAACACACAAACACAACTTCACAATAGGTGGCCAAGTATTGGAGCTTCAGCATCAGTCCTTTCAATGAATATTCAGGGTTGATATCCTTTAGGATTGACTGGTTTGACCTCCTTGCTATCCAGGCGACTCTCGAGAGTCTTATCCGGCATCACAATTTGAAAGCATCAGTTCTTCAGCACTCAGCCTTCTTTACTCTCATTAGAAATATAAATAATAAAGAAAGCAGGGAGGGGAGATTAGTGAAAAGTCTCTTTTGAACAAAATTATGATTCCCTCTTCATCTCAAGAGAGGATTTCTACCAGGATTACTCAGAAAGGCTGAGCTATGTCCCTGCAGCTAAGGAGTCACAGGGAAGAATGGACAGTGAGGGAATGGTTAGCAACAAAGAAAGTGGAATGAAGCTCCTCTGTGGGGAGTGTCACGTTGTATTAGGTGTGTGGGGTTAAGGATGTCTGAGTGCTTGTTGCACATCATAGAAGTTTCAGCGAGAGAGAGTTGGAGCAGATGCTTTATAAGATACTGTACAATCAAGTCCACAAGAGGCCAAACGAGTCTCAAAAGGAGAGGCTAGACATGAGTCATCAGACTCAGTATGGTAGAGAAGTCAGCAAGCTCTGAAAGGGAGCACATTTACCCTTGTCAGGGGAACTGCTGGCCAGAGACCACTTGGAATGGGGAACGGGTAGGCTAGGCATTTTGGTGGGTGGGTTGTTTGTTTTATTTTTCAACTGGTTTTTCTAAGACTATGTAAGTTTCATACAGTATTATAGTTGGGCTTCTGTTTATCTTACAGGGAACTCACCACCAAAAGTTTAGTTTCCGTCACCATACTGCTGGCCTTTCCTGACCCATTTTGCCCACCCTACCCTCTTCACCTTTGGTAATCACCACTGTTCTCTGTATCTATACAAATGTAAAAGTTGCTCAAAGGAGAAAGTGTTGACTTTGAACGTCTGGCAGCCCTTGAGAAAGAGAAAGCAACTTAAGACGGCGGCAGTCAAGTAAGAATTCCCTGCCCCCAGCTCATCCCTTGTCCTCCTCTCACACTGGGTCTGGAGGTAAGGTTCAAATATCATGGTTAGATGGAGGTGAAGGAGAGAAGACCTAGGGGGAAGAATCAGAGACAAAAAGATACAAAATTAGTATCCTCTTGGTTTTATTGGTTTCTTGCTAATTACAGGCCTCAGTCCATTCTAAAGGAGATCAGTCCTGGGCGTTCTTTGGAAGGAATGATGCTAAAGCTGAAACTCCAGTACTTTGGCCACCTCATGGGAAGAGTTGACTCATTGGAAAAGACTCTGATGCTGGGAGGGATTGGGGGCAGGAGGAGAAGGAGACGACAGAGGATGAGAGGGCTGGATGGCATCACTGACTCGATGGACGTGAGTCTGAGTGAACTCTGGGAGTTGGTGATGGACAGAGAGGCCTGGCCTGCTGCGATTCATGGGGTTGCAAAGAGTCGGACATGACTAAGCGACTGAACTGAACTGAACTGAACTGAAGATCCACCTGGAGGACTAGGAGTAGCTCTAATTTTGAATGCAGTTGGACGCTTTGACTGTAATGAGATTGGACGTTCTAAGTACCAAATCCAGGCTTTGATTATTGTACCAAACCCAGAGTGATCATAACTCTTTTTATTATCTGAAAGTGAGAAGAAGAGTCATGGGGCTACTTGTGCTTTATTCCATAGGCAAAGTGAAAAGTTCACATCACTGAATAAGTTTCAAAGTGAGAGTGAGTGGGAAAAAAAGTATACTTTTGATTACAATCTTTCTTTCTTTCTTTCACAGTGATAGTACCTGAACTGAATTTTCAGGTTCTTAGGCTATTCCTAACCAATCAATTTTTGTGAAGTGGTATATTTTGTTTTGTTTTATCAAGTCTGATACAGATGAATTCTATATATTACACTCTTTGGGTGTATGGGTATCAGTGCATGGGTACTTCATATTCTTTATCATTTAAGTCATCTGGTATCCCAATAAAATAACAATAAAAACAGCTTTGTTGAACTTAAAATTTATTCAAGAGTCAGATTCATATTATAAAAGTAATAGAGAAAAATCAACCACTAATTAGAATTTGCAAAATATGTTTTTACAGATTAATATGAAAAACAAAATGCCATTCAAATGTTTTAATTGGTTTCAGTTTTACAACTGCAAACCAGATGGTTTCTTTTCAAGTAGTTTATAATGTCTTTGCTGAATAACTGAATTACCAAACCAGCTGTGATTATTAACATTTACCTAAACAGAAAAACATGTCTGCTATTTGTTTGCTAAGGCAGTACCTGCTTTGCAAAAGTTTGACAAACAAATCATGACTCTACTCTGAATAGCATAGTGTTTTAATAACATAGAGAGCAGAGATAAAAGAGATGCACTTATTAATTTATTTCCTAAAATGCATGCTGATTTAAAATTTAGGCGTTGAAACCAAGCAATCTCTTGTGGATCATTCTAATCTTATAATGGTACAATTGTGAAGTGTAGTTACAGTTTTAATGTGAAGAACTTGCTTTAGACTTTTTGAAATCCTTTTAATAATTCTCTTTAACCACTTGTTAAAATGTTATATTCTGGAAGCAACTGGTTCTCATAGAAATTTGTTTCTGATATACATTGATGTTTTCTAACTCTAAATTTTAGCAAGTGTAAATTTCTAGATACTGATTATAACTGAATGCAATTTCAATTCTGTAAAAAACTTAATAACAGAAATTTCAATTAGATATGGAAGACCAGAAAGGGAAGCTCTTATGCCCTGTGACAGAAATAGAGCCCAACAAGAAAAAGGGAGATTGTTCTTTCCTGGCAAGGACTCAGCCAGTGAAAAGCCATGAACTATATGGGCTTCCCAGATGGTGGTAGTGGTAAAAAAAGAAAAGAAAAAAAATCTGCCTGCCAATGCAGGAGATGTAAGAGAGGTAGATTCAATCTGCAAGTTCGATCCCTGGGTAGGGAAGATCCCCTGGAGGAGAGGAGGGCAACCCATTCGAGTATTCTTGCTTTGAGAATCCAGCTGACAGAGGAGCCTGGTGGGATATAGTCCATACAGTTGCAGTCATAAAGAGTCAGACATGACTACAGCAACTAAAGCCTCCCAACTTACTTTTTCTATAAAAGAGTTCTTCCCTTCCTCTCAAGGGATTTGCATGCATTTCTTCACAGTTGCAGACTCTAAATTCTAACTCTGCTTCCCTGGTGGCTCAGATGGCAAAGAATCTGCCTGCAACGTGGGAGACCTGGGTTTGATCCCTGGAAGATCCCCTTGAGAAGGAAATGGCAACCCACTCCAGGATTCTTGCCTGGAGAACCTCCATGGACAGAGGAGCCTGGCAGACTACAGTCCATGGGGTTGCAAAGAGTTGGACACAACTGAGCAACTAAGCACAGTACAGCTCATCCCAAATAAAACCATATTTGCTGGAGAAATATCTGGCAGTCTATTTGTTTCACATCAAAATAACTCTCTTTAGAGCCAAGTAAAGAAGGAGACATTTAAGGGGAGGTGATGGTGACAAATGTTTTAGTTCTTTTTTACCCAAAAAATAAATTATCAGGAAAAATTCTGATTAGAAAATGACATTGTAAATATTCTATGACAGTCTTTTTCCAACTAGAATTTTCCTTGGTTATTTACTGTTTGGGTAAAAGGCCTAAAACAACTGATTTTTGTCTCATAAGTCTGTAGTCATCTAGGCATTACTGATCTGGGTTTAGTCTGGCTGATGGCAGTGTGAGTCTCTCAGACATCTATCTCTAGTCAGCTGGAGGCTCTGAGGGGCCTGGTTGGATTGGATGGTCTGCATAGTGGGCATAGTGATGACACAGCTCTCCTCCAGGTGTTCCTCACAATTTCCTGGCAAGCTCACCCAGGGATGGTCTCATGGTTCCGGAGAAGGAGCAAGGGCAGTAAGAGGGTGAGTCCCAATGCACAAGAACTTTTGTCACCTCTGACTGTGTCCTGTTTGATAACATTTCAATGACCAACGAGAGTATTGTATCTAGCTCAGAGTGAAAGAGTGGAGCAGAATGCCCTATCTTTAATAGGAGGAGTAAAGAATTGGGGCCATCAATGCAATCAATCAAACACACATTCATACAGGGTTATACTACTCTTTGATAGCTCTCCTGAGTAGGATGTACTGTAATTTGCTTAATAATTTCTCTATTTATGGATGTTCAAATTGATCCATTTGAACATCCATAAATAGAGAAATTATTTCTTTGCAATTACAGACAGTGGTGCTTTAGTAATGGAAATAAAAACAAAAATAAACAAACGGGGCCTAATTAAACTTAAAAACTTGCACAACGAAGGAAACTATAAGTAAGGTGAAACGACAGCCCTCAGAATGGGAGAAAATGATAATAAATGAAACAACTGACAAAGAACTAATCTCCAAAATATACACACAGCTCATACAGCTCAATACCAGAAAAATGAACAGCATGATCAAAAAGTGGGCAAAAGACCTAAACAGACAGTTCTCCAAAGAAGACATACAGATGACTAATAAACATATGAAAAGATGCTCAACATCACTCATTATTAGAGAAATGCAGATCAAAACCACAATGAAGTATCATTTCACACCAGTCAGAATGGGCATCATCAAAAAGTCCGTAAACAATAAATGCTGGAGAGGGTGTGGAGAAAAGGGAACCCGCTTATACTGTTGGTAGAAATGCAAACTGGTACACACACTTAAGGAGAACAGTGTGGAGATTCCTTAAAAAACTGGAAATAGAACTGCCTGATGACCCAGCAATCCCACTGCTGGGCATATACCCTGAGGAAACCAGAATCTGAAAGAGACACATGTACCCCAATGTTCCCTGCAGCACTATTTACAATAGCTAGGACATGGAAGCAACCTAGATGTCCACTGGCAGATGAATGGATAAGGAAGTTGTGGTACATACACACGATGGGTTATTACTCAGCTATAAAAAGGAATGCATTTGAGTCAATTCTAGCGAGATGGAGGAACCTGGAACCCAGGCTGTTGAGTTGTATCTCATTTATTAGATTTATTCTCAGAAAACGTATGGTTTTTGTTACCATTGTAGGTAATACCATTTTATAAAGTGTATTTTTCTGTTTGTTGTTCAAGTGCATTGAGACTCCTAATTTTATATACTAAACTTATATCAAACAAACCTGCTATCCTCTTGTACTCTCTGAAATTATCAGTATTCTCACAATATTTTCTAAAAATAGTGACAGTTTTCCAAATTCTTCTTTCTTCTACCTATTTCCCCCCTCTCTTTTGCCTTATATCACTGGAAGGATCACCTAATTTAATGATGAGAAGCATCTTTTCTTCTGATTTATAAAGGAATGTTTCAAAATTGAGTTTGTTATCTGCACTGAATTTTGATAGAAAACATTCCTCAGGGAGAGGAGTTTCCTTCTATTTCTAGCTTGGTAGTAGTTTTATTAAATTACTAATGTGATAATGTTTATCACAGTTGTTTTAATTCTATCATATGAAATGTTCATATGGTATTTTTCTCCTTTAATATGTCATTGAGATAGATTTTTATTAGTAGTTATTCCAAAGTTAATAGTCCTTATATTCCTGGGTTAAATGTATTTCTCAATCTATTGCTGATTTTTTTGGAAAGATTTTTCATTATAATTTTCTGTCTAGTTCATAAGTAAGATCTTCCTATATACTTTTTATTATTCTTATCTATATAGGTTTATGTGACAACAATACTGTCTTCCTTAAAATAGTTAAGAAATATTCCCTTTCACCTTTCTCTTGTTAATATCTTCTTATTTCTAAGATTTTCTGCCATTTTCGTATGGTGCATTTGCTGTATATTAATTTTTTTTCCTGCTTCTACTTTAGGAATCTGAGATTTCATGTTGTTTGTCAACTCTGGAAAATTCTAGGCCATTTTAAAAAGGTATTGCCTCTCCTTTATTCTCTCTAGTCCCTCAGTATGAAACTCATCTTTAATTTATGTTGGGCATTTTCATTCTAACCTCAACATCTCTTCATTTCACTTCAGTAATTTCCACAATTTTATAAAGTATATCTCTGTTCCTGTTCTAGATAATTTCCTTAAATCTATTTTCCAGTTAAATGACTCTATTTAGCTTTTTAATGACCTTTAGTCATTTTAAGACTGATATTTTATTCTCCTTTAAATTTTTACTCTATTATTTCATATACCTGTGAATAAAATGTTGCTGTTTGTACCACATGACTTTGGCTAATTCTGCTTTCTTTGGATGGTAGTGTGTATAATTACAATTTTTTATTCCTCTTCTTTGAAAAACATTGACTTAATATTGTAATATACACATTTAGTAAAATATTTAGTAAAATATTCCCTCAAATAGAATATTTTCATTCTGATTATCCTTCCTCCTATCTCACATGTCATTGTTGTCCAAGATTTAATTTCCACCGAATTCTCCCAAATTGAATATTATTCTTATTTCATAGAATCAATGTTTGTTTAGATTTACTCACTTGTGTTTTACTGTTTATATCCAATTTCTTCTTTCTTGTTTTAATTTCTTTTTTCCTGAAGAGGATCCTGTAGACATTTTTTATGTAAAAGTTATTGACAGTATTGATCTTTATTGGTTTGTCTGAAAGTGTTTTTCATATTGCTCTCTCTCTGAATGATAGTTATAAAATTCTACATTAAGTGTTACTAGCTTTAAATAGAAGTTATTTTTTCACTGTCTTCAGGCTTCTGTGGTTACTGTAGAGAATTATGTTTTTAGCTTATTCTTTTGTAGGCTGGGGTTAATCTCTAGACCCATTTACCATGCTTCCTTTGTCAATGTATTAAGGAGTTTTTCTAACATGTTGCTAGGTGTGGGTTTTGTTTTATTTATCTTGCCTAGGATTCATGGTTTTTGGATGGTGAAAATTCAGTTATGGAAAATTCTAGCCAATATCTTTTGACTATTTGTTTTCTTCAATTCTGTCTAGTCTCTCCTCCTGGAATTGCTGTATTTTCCCTCTATATTTAAAAAATTCTCTTTTATCTTTTCCATTACTTTATAGTTTCTTCAATTTACAAGTCACTACTTTTCTATTTTGCTGTTTTAAATGTCTTAATTAATTTCAAAGAATATTCTTTGAAAATTTATTGATATTCTGTTTTATTTTTTAAAAAATGGCTGGCTTCATATTTTAGTAATGACAATTTTAATTAAAAAATTTTAACATATTTATTTTATATCTTCATTCAATTATTTCTTCATCTAATGTTCTTGAGGATCTATTTCAGGTGTCTGTTACTTCTCTTGTGTTTGCTGCTGTTGGTTATTTTCTTTACACGATCTCTAATATTACATTAAAATTATGTAGAGGTAAATAGAAACTTGAATTTTGGAGGATAATACAAGGGTACCAGTGTCATCATCTGCTGTGCACTTAAATGCATGTTTTTTCTTGTAAAGCACATCTTTATATTTGGCATATGATTATTATAATTGAACTAAGCATAAAATTTAATGATTAATTTTGGTAGAAAAATATCTTACACAGCATAAAAAAAAACTATTATGGGATCTTGATATATACAGAAAATTGTCTGTGATATATGTGAGGATAGCTTTACAAGAGTCACACAATAATTATTTCCTATGAAAACAGGAAGGTTGCCAAAATATGGGAAATGTACACTGTCACTATAGCACTAGGTATTTCCCCCTTTTCCTCTTGAAAAACCTGTGTGCAGGTCAGGAAGCAGCAGTTAGAACTGGACATGGAACAACAGACTGGTTCCAAATAGGAAAAGGAGTACGTCAAGGCTGTATATTGTCACCTTGCTTATTTAACTTCTGTGTAGAGTACATCATGAGAAACGCTGGGCTGGAAGAAGTACAAGCTGGAATCAAGACTGCCGGGAGAAATATCAATAACCTCAGATATGCAGATGAAACCACCCTTATGGCAGAAAGTGAGGAGGAACTAAAAAGCCTCTTGATGAAAGTGAAAGAGGAGAGTGAAAAAGTTGGCTTAAAGCTCAACATTCAGAAAACGAAGATCATGGCATCTGGTCCCATCACTTCATGCGAAATAGATGGGGAAACAGTGGAAACAGTGTCAGACTTTATTTTGGGGGGCTCCAAAATCACTGCAGATGGTGATTGCAGCCATGAAATTAAAAGATGCTTACTCCTTGGAAGGAAAGTTATGACCAACCTAGATAGCATATTCAAAAGCAGAGACATTATTTTGCCAATAAAGGTCCGTCTACTCAAGGCTATGATTTTTCCTGTGGTCATGAATGGATGTGAAATTTGGGCTGTGAAGAAAGCTGAAAGCCTAAGAATTGATGCTTTTGAACTGTGGTGTTGGAGAAGACTCTTGAGAGTCCCTTGGACTGCAAGGAGATCCAACCAGTCCATTCTGAAGGAGATCAGTCCTTGGTGTTCTTTGGAAGGACTGATGCTAAAGCTGAAACTCCAGTACTTTGGCCACCTCATGTGAAGAGTTGACTCATTGGAAAAGACTCTGATGCTGGGAGAGATTGGGGACAGGAGGAGAAGGGGATGACAGAGGATGAGATGCCTGGATGGCATCACCGACTCGATGGACATGAGTTTGGGTGAACTCTGGGAGTTGGTGATGGACAGGGAGGCCTGGCGTGCTGCAATTCATGGGGTCACAAAGTGTTGGACATGACTGAGCGACTGAACTGAACTGAACTGAAGATAATATAATCCTTGTTTAGAGAAATTAAGCCACTTACCCAAGTTCTCAAAGCTAATAAGTGAGAGATATGTACTCTGATTCCAGTTTGAGTTCAAAATCCATTGTAACCTCTACTTATATTGACTTCCAGTGAAAATTTCCAGTGTCACAGCCTGACTGTTATTACACAGCCTTTGGTTTTTATCTAGATACATGGTAGCCCAAATACAAGTAGCATTTTGTACCCGAAGTTATATCTTGGGGTGGTCTTATACCAGAGTTCTGTCCAGAGGAATAGAAATGGTATGGTATCATTGTCCCTTGGTTGAGGGGGTAGAACTGATTCCAGGACCCTCTCCTTCCTGCCAGATACCAAACTCCCCATTCTCAAGTCCCTTATATAAAATGGCACAGCACAATGGGTTGATTATTCATCTGCTGATATGGAGGGTCAAGCAAAGGAGAAGCCCCAGAAAGATGGTTCAGTTCAGTCAGTCAGTCAGTCATGTCTGACTCTTTGCGACCCCATGAATTGCAGCACGCCAGGCCTCCCTGTCCATCACCAACTCCTGGAGTTCACTCAGACTCACGTCCATCAAGTCAGTGATGCCATCCAACCATCTCATCCTCTGTCGTCCTCTTCTCCTCTTGCCCCCAATCCCTCCCAGCATCAGAGTCTTTTCCAATGAGTCAACTCTTCGCATGAGGTGGCCAAAGTACTGGAGTTTCAGCTTAGCATCATTCCTTCCAAAGAAATCCCAGGGCTGATGTCCTTCAGAATGGACTGGTTGGATCTCCTTGCAGTCCAAGGGACTCTCAAGAATCTTCTCCAACACCACAGTTCAAAGGCATCAATTCTTCCACACTCAGCTTTCTTCACAGTCCAACTCTCACATCCATACATGACCACTGGCAAAACCATAGCCTTGAGTAGATGGACCTTTGTGGGAAAGTAATGTCTCTGCTTTTCAAAATACTATCTAGGTTGGTCATAACTTTTCTTCCAAGGAGTAAGCGTCTTTTAATGTCAGTGCTGCAATCATCATCTGCAGTGATTTTGGACCCACCCTCCCCCCCCCCGGCAAAAAAAAGTCTGACACTGTTTCCACTGTTTCCCTATCTATTTCTCATTAAGTGATGGGACCAGATGCCATGATCTTCATTTTCTGCATGCTGAGCTTTAAGCCAACTTTTTCACTCTCCTCTTTCACTTTCATCAAGAGGCTTTTTAGTTCCTCTTCACTTTCTGCTATAAGGGTGGTGTCATCTGCATATCTGAGGTTATTGATATTTCTCCCGGCAATCTTGATTCCAGCTTGTACTTCTTCCAGCCCAGCGTTTCTCATGATGTACTCTGCATATGAGTTAAATAAGCAGGGTGGCAATATACAGCCTTGACGTACTCCTTTTCCTATTTGGAACCAGTCTGTTGTTCCATGTCCAGTTCTAACTGTTGCTTCCTGACCTGCATATAGGTTTCTCAAGAGGCAGGTCAGGTGGTCTGGTATTCCCATCTCTTTCAGAATTTTCCACAGTTTATTGTGATCCACACAGTCAAAGGCTTTGGCATAGACAACAAAGCAGAAATAGATGTTTTTCTGGAACTCTCTTTCTTTTTTGATGATCCAGCGGATGTTGGCAATTTGATCTCTGGTTCCTCTGCCTTTTCTAAAACAGCTTGAACATCTGGAATTTCACGGTTCACGTATTGCTGAAGCCTGGCTTGGAGAATTTTGAGCATTACTTTCCTAGCGTTTGAGATGAGTGCAATTGTGTGGTAGTTTGAGCATTCTTTGGCATTGCCTTTCTTTGGGATTGGAATGAAAACTGACCTTTTCCAGTCCTGTGGCCACTGCTGAGTTTTCCAGATTTGCTGGCACATGAGTGCAGCACTTTCACAGCATCATCTTTCAGGATTTGAAATAGCTCAACTGGAATTCCATCACCTCTACTAGCTCTGTTCATAGTCATGATTTCTAAGGCCCACTTGACTTCGCATTCCAGGATGTCTGGCTCTAGGTGAGTGATCACACCATCGTGATTCTCTGGGTCATGAATATCTTTTTTGTACAGTTCTTCTGTGTATTCCTGCCACCTCTTCTTAATATCTTCTGCTTCTGTTAGGGCCATACCATTTCTGTCCTTTATTGAGCCCATCTTTCATGAAATGTTTCCTTGGTATCTCTAATTTTCTTGAAGAGATCTCTAGTCCTTCCCATTCTGCTGTTTTCCTCTATTTTTTTGCATTGATCGCTGAGGAAGGCTTTCTTATCTCTTCTTGCTATTCTTTGGAACTCTGAATTCAGATGCTTAGATCTCACCTTTTCTTCTTTGCTTTTCAAGTCTCTTCTTTTCAATTTGTAAGCTATTTTTAAGCTATTTGTAAGGCCTCCTCAGACAGCCATTTTGCTTTTTTGCATTTCTTTTCCATGGGGATGGTCTTGATCCCTGTCTCCTGTACAAGGTCATGAACCTCAGTCCATAGTTCATCAGGCACTCTATCTATCAGATCTAGACCCTTAAATCTATTTCTCACTTCCACTGTATAATCCTAAGGGATTTCATTTAGGTCATACCTGAATGGTCTAGTGGTTTTCCCTACTTTTTTTCAATTTCAGTCTGAATTTGGCAATAAGGAGTTCATGATCTGAGCCACAGTCAGCTCATGGTCTTGTTTTTGTTTACTGTATAGAGCTTCTCCATCTTTTGCTGCAAAGAATATAATCAATCTGATTTCAAGATGGTAGGAACCACGAAATTGTGTTTGGATTCATACCTGGAAAAAACCTACTCCTATTTTATTGACTATGCCAAAGCCTTTGACTGTGTGGATCACAACAAACTCTGGAAAATTTTGAAAGAGATGGGAATACTAGACGACCTCACCTGCCTCTTGAGAAATCTGTATGCAGGTCAAGAAGCCATAGTTAGAACTGGACATGGAACAACAGACTGGTTCCAATAGGGAAAAGAGTACGTCAAGGCTGTATATTGTCACCCTGCTTATTTAACTTTTATGCAGAGTACATCATGAGAAACGCTAGGTTGGAAGAAGCACAAGCTGGGATCCAGATTGCTTGGAGAAATATCAGTAACCTCAGATATGCAGATGACACCACCCTTATGGCAGAAAGTGAAGAAGAACTAAAGAGCCTCGTGATGAAAGTGAAAAGGAGAGTGAAAAAGTTGGCTTAAAACTCAACATTCAGAAAACGAAGATCATGACATCCGGTCCCATCACTTCATGGCAAATAGATGGGGAAACAATGGAAACACTGACAGACTTTATGTTTTTCAGCTCCAAAATCACTGCAGATGGTGACTGCAGCCATGAAATTTAAAAACGCTGGCTCCTTGGAAGAAAAGTTATCACAAACCTACACAGCATATGAGGATGTGAGAGTTGGTCTATAAGAAAGCTGAGCACCGAAGAATTGATGCCTTTGAACTGTGGTGTTGGAGAAGACTCTTTGAGAGTCCCTTGGACTGCAAGGAGATTCAACCAGTCCATCCTAAAGGAGATCAGTCCTGAATATTCATTGGAAGGACTGATGCTGAAGCTGAAACTCCAATACTTTGGTTACCTGATGCGAAGAGCTGACTCATTGAAAAAGACCCTGATACTGGGAAAGATTGAAGGTGGGAGGAGAAGGGGTAATATAGGATGAGATGTTTGGATTGCATCACCGACTCAATGGACGTGAGTTTGAGTAAACTCCAGGAGTTGGTGATGGACAGGGAGGCCTGGCGTGCTGTGATTCATGGGGTCGCAAAGAGTTGGACACAACTGAGCAACTGACCTGAACTGAACTGATTGAGGGTCAACTGTATGTGTGATTTTCAGATACTGATTGTAAAGAAAAGGGTATATGTTTCATTTCCACCTTCTCCTTTGTTCTTGCTTGATCACTGATGGGCTCACAGAAGATCAAATTTAAGGATGTACCCATGTTAAAAAAAATAAGACAATTTTGCTGTGGCCATTGCTAGATTCATAATACAGTTAATCCTTGAGCAATGCAGGGGTTAAGGGCACCCTCATGGACTACAATCAGAAATCCATGTCACCACGGTAGGTAAATTACCCCTATTGAAGGTTTCATATCCGCAAATTCAGTCAGTCTAATTGTGTAGTATATATTTATTGGGGGAAAATTCCACATATAAGTGGACTTCAGTAGTTCAAACATGTGTTGTTCAACAGTCAGCTTATGTAAAACCTAGTTTAAATCAACTTTAAAAATATAAATCACGTTGACTAGATATGTTCAAAAGTTTCAAAAGAAGATTCCTCTCCCCATTTTATTATACATTTATTTTCCTATAGAGGAGTAATGTCACCATTTTAGAAACAAGTAGGAATTTATGGAGAAAAAAGTCACCCACAAATTCACACCTTTTCTTTCACATTTTGTGATTTTTCTAGCTATTTTAATAAGCTTTATTTTTAACAAAAGACATATAAACAAACGTACCAATAATAGAATATCTTATTTGTTTTTTTCAATTTCCATGTTAAGCTATATTTTTATATATTTCTACCTGGAATTAAAATTATCATTTTAAGTGAGTGTATGGCACTCTGTGGAGACACTGCATTTATTTAACTGGACATTTTATATTGTTCCCAGTTATTTTCTTTGATAAATTTCATTTTCACCATGTACTGGAAGAGTCCATTTTAGAATGTTTTCTCTGGGTCTCACTTTCCTTCTCTTTAAAAGAAGATAATGATG
The DNA here is from genome assembly GCF_029378745.1 of Bos indicus. NCBI lineage: Eukaryota > Metazoa > Chordata > Mammalia > Artiodactyla > Bovidae > Bos > Bos indicus. The sequence continues at coordinate 25,262,528 of NC_091768.1, read as the reverse complement.
GTACTTATTTTTATTTTTTAAAATTTTATTTTATTTAACTTTACAATATTGTATTGGTTTTGCCATATATCAAAATGTGTTCCCCATCCTGAACCCTCCTCCCTCCTCCCTCCCCATACCATCCCTCTGGGTCGTCCCAGTGCACCAGCCCCAAGCATCCAGTATCGTGCATCGGACCTGGACTGTACCTGGACTGTACTTATTTTTTAAATCCTACTGCTACTGCTAAGTCACTTCAGTCGTGTCTAACTCTGTGTGACCCCATAGATGGCAGCCCACCAGGCTCCCGCGTCCCTGGGATTCTCCAGGCAAGAGTACTGGAGTGGGGTGTCATTGCTTTCTCCGTTTAAAATCCTAGAGAAGATTAAATTCACACTTGCTCCTTAGGTGTACAAAGCAGTTCCTGGCACATGGTAAACGCAAAGGATAAAACGTTTCAAAATCATATTTTTAATCACTTGAGTTGATTGAAAACGGTAGACTTGATGAAGTGTAAGCAGAAACTAACTCTATTCCTTCTCTCTTTCTACCTCAAAAGCTGTTCTTTTTCTCTTTTGTAGATGGAAAGTTCATGATTTTACTGTCTCTCATTGGTAATAAACTAAAAGACCTCTGTTTTGATGATAAAAAATCTAGTCTAGTCTCATAATTATTCCATCATTGCAATACAGTCTAGAGTAAAACTTAAAACTTTGAACTCATACACAGTTTAAAGCTTCTCTCCAGCTAATCATACTTGATTCAGACTGGGAATCCTGATGTGGGAGAGGAAGATGTATTACTTCTTTATTACAGCTCCATGCTCTCTCCCCTCCAACTTTCTAATACAAGTTGCTAAGTAATAAGCAATGTTGAAAATTTCCTCATTTTATCTTTTTCTCCCAGATAAATGTCATGGCTTTTTTAGGGGTTTAAGACAAAAAGTTTTGCCTGGCAAGAAATGATTAGCTTTTTTTTTTTTTTTTTTTTTTGAGAATTAACTGATATGGTGTCATTCAGCGTTCTTACAGAATCCTTAACAATCTATTCATTGAAAGCCTGGCCAGTTTGAAAAATCCCTGGAGTCACAAAATGAGAAAAATTTAAAAAAGATCAAAAACCCCTGATTATCTAAGGTGGGTCCTTTACTAGCTGAGCAAAATTTTTAAACTGTAGGGTTTCTCTTATGTGCCCTAAGTTCAGTTCAGTCACTCAGTCGTGTCTGACTCTTGGCAACCCCATGGACTGCAGCACAACAGACTTTCCTGTCCATCACCAACTCCTGGAGCTAGCTCAAACTCATATCCATCAAGTGGGTGATACCATCCAACAATCTCATTCTCTGTCATCCCCTTCTCCTCCCGCCTTCAATCTTTCCCAGTATCAGGGTCTTTTCCAATGAGTCAGCTCTTCGCATCAGGTGGCCAAAGTATTGAAGTTTCGGCTTCAGCATTAGTCCTTCCAATGAATATTCAGGACTGATTTCCTTTAGGATAGACTGGCTGGACCTCCTTGCAGTCCAAGGGATTCTCAAGAGTCTTCTCCAACACCACAGTTCAAAAGCATCAATTCTTTGGTGCTCTGCTCTCTTTATAGTCCAACTCTCACATTCATACATGACTACTGGAAAAACCATAGGTTTGACTAGATTGACCTTTATTGGCAAAGTAATATCTTTGCTTTTTAATATGCTGTCTAAGTTGGTCATAACTTTTCTTCCAAGGAGCAAGTGTCTTTTAATTTTATGGCTGCAGTCACCAACTCCAGTGATTTTGGAACCCCCCAAAATAAAGTCTGTAACTGTTTCCATTGTTTCCCCATTTATTTGCCATGAAGTGATGGGACCAGATGCCAAGATCTTAGTTTTTTGAATGTTGAATTTTAAGCCAACTTTTTCACTCTCCTCTTTCACTTTCATCAAGAGGCTCTTCAGTTCCTCTTCACTTTCTGCTATAAGGGTGGTGTCATCTGTGTATCTGAGGTTACTGATATTTCCCCTAGCAATCTTGATTCCCGCTTGTGCTTCATGCAGCCTGGTGTTTCTAATGATGTACTCTGCATATAAGTTAAATAAGCAGGGTGTCAAGCCTTGATGTACTCCTTTCCAAATTTGGAACCAGTCTATTGTTCCATGTCTGGTTCTAACTGTTGCTTCTTGACATGCATACAGATTTCTCAGGAGGCAGGTAAGGTGGTATGCTATTCCCATCTCTTGAATAATTTTCCACATTTTATAGTGATCTACACAGTCAAAGCCTTTGGCGTAATCAGTAAGGCAGAAGTAGATGTTTTTCTCTGGAATTCTCTTGCTTTTTCTATGATCCTACAGATGTTGGCAATTTGATCTCTGGTTCCTCTGCCTTTTCTAAATCCAGCTTGAACATGTGGAAGTTCATGGTTCATGTACTGTTGAAGCCTGGCTTGGAGAATTTTCAGCATTACTTTAATAGTGTGTGAGATGAGTGCAATTGTGTGGTAGTTTGAGCATTCTTTAGCATTGCCTTTCCTTGGGTCTGGAATGAAACTGACCTTTTCCAGCCATGTGGCCACTGCTGAATTTTCCAAATTCGCTGGCATACTGAGTGCAGCACTTTCACAGCATCATCTTTCAGGATTTGAAATAGCTCAACTGGCATTCCATCACCTCCACTAGCTGTGTTCATAGTCATGCTTCCTAAGGCCCACTTGACTTCACATTCCAGGATGTCTGGCTTTAGGTTAGTGAGTGATCACACCATTGTGGTTATCTGGGTCATGAAGATCTTTTTTGTATAGTTCCTCTGTGTATTCATGTCACATCTTTTTAATATCTTCTGCTTCTGTTAGGTCCATAACATTTCTGTCTTTATTGTGTCCATCTTTACATGAAATGTTCCCTTGGTATCTCTAATTTTCTTGAAGAGATCTCTAGTCTTTCCTATTCTATTGTTTTCCTCAATTTCTTTGCATTGATCACTAAGAAAGGCTTTCTTATCTCTCCTTGCTATTCTTTGGAACTCTGCATTCAAATCGGTATATCTTTCCTTTTCTTCTTCACCTTTTACTTCTCTTCTTTTCTCAGCTATTTGTAAGGCCTCCTCAGACAACCATTTTGCTTTTTGCATTTCTTTTTCTTGGGGATCACTGCCTTCTGTGCAATGTCATGAACCTCAATCCATAGTTCTTCAGGCACTCCTTCAGATTGAATCCCTTGAATCTATTTGTCACTTCCACTGTATAATCATAAGGAATTTGATTTAGGTCATACCTGAATGGTCTAGTGCTTTTCCTTACTTTCCTCAATATGAGTCTGAATTTTGCAATAAGTTCATGATCTGAGCCACAGTCAGCTCCCACCAGTCTTGATTTTGCTAACTGTATAGAGCTTTTCCATCTTTGGCTGCAAAGAATACAATGAATCTGATTTTGGTATTGACCATCTGGTGATGTCCACTTGTAGAGTCAGCTCTTGTGTTATTGGAAGAGGGTGTTTGCTATGACCAGTGAGTTCTCTTGGCAAAACTCTCTTAGCCTTTGCCCTGCTTCATTTTGTACTCCAAGGCCAAATTTGTCTGTTACTCCAGATATCTCTCAAAGCTCAGTTGGTAAAGAATCCACCTGCAAGGCAGGAGACCCCTGTTCGATTCCTGGGTCGGAAGATCTGCTAGAGAAGGGATAGGCTACCCACTCCAGTATCCTTGTGCTTCCCTTGTGGCTCAGCTGATAAAGAATCCGCCTGCAATTCAGGAGACATGAGTTCCATCAATGGGTTGGGAAGATCCCCTGGAGAAGGGAGCGGCTACCCATTCCAGTATTCTGGTTGGAGAATTCCATGGACTGTATAGTCCATGAGGTCGCAAAGAGTTGGACAGAACTGAGCGACTTTCACTTTGACTTTCCAGATATCTCTTGACTTCCTACTTTTGCATTCTACTCCCATATGATGAAAAGGACATATTTTGGGGGTGTTAGTTCTAGAAGCTATTGTAGGTCTTCATAGAACCATTCAATTTTAATCTTCTTAAGCATTACTGTTTGGGGCGTAGACTTGGATTACTGTGATTTTGAATGGTTTGCCTTGGAAATGAACAGAGATCATTCTCTTAATTTTGAAATTGCACCCAACTACTACATTTCAGACTTTTTTGTTGACTGTGATGGTTACTCCATTTCTTTTAAGGGTTTCTTGCCCAGAGTAGTAGATACAATGGTCATCTGAATTAAATTCACCCATTTGAGTCCATTTTAGTTCACTGATTTCTAAAATGTTGATGTTCACTTTGCCGCCTCCTGTTTGACTACTTCTGATTTACCTTGATTCATGGACCGAACATTCCAGGTTCCTATGCAATATTGCTCTTTACAACATCAGACTTTACTTCCATCACCAGTCATATCCACAACTGGGTGTTATTTCACTTTGGCTCTGTCTTTTCATTTTCTCTGGAATTATTTCTCCACTCTTCTCCAGCAGCCTATTGGGCACTTATCGACCTGGGGAGTTCACCTTTCAGTGTGGCTTAGCTGGTAAAGAATCCGCCTGCAATGTGGAAGACCCTGGTTCGTTTCCTGGGTCCGGAAGACCCGCTGGAGAAGGGATAGGCTGTCCACTCCAATATTCTTGGGCTTTCCTGGTGGCTCAGCTGGTAAAGAATCTGCCTGCAATAAGGGAGACCTGGGTTTGATCCCTGGGTTGGGAAGATCCCCTGGAGAAGGGAAAGGCTACACACTCCAGTATTCTGGCCAGAAGGAGTAGGACACGACTTAGCGACTTTCACTTTCTTTTGTCCTATCCTGTTCCAAATAATATTCTACTAACAGTTATTCACAGAGAAGGCAATGGCACCCCACCCCAGTACTCTTGCCTGGAAAATCCCATGGATGGAGGAGCCTGGTGGGCTGCAGTCCATGGGGTCGCTAAGAGTCGGACACGACTGAGTGACTTCACTTTGACTTTTCACTTTCATGCATCAGAGAAGGAAATGGCAACCCACTCCAGTGTTCTTGCCTGGAGAATCCCAGGGATGGGGGAACCTGGTGGCCTGCCATCTATGGGGTCACACAGAGTCGGACACAACTGAAGCAACTTAGCAGCAGCAGCAGCAGCAACAGTTATTCATCTTAGTGTACCAACCAACAATACAATGTTACAAAAAAATTATTGTTAGTAATGTTGATTTTACTCTAGCTTATGATTTTATTTCCACTTTGTATTTCATAACAATATCCATTTCTTTTTAATTATTGTGTCTTACTTCAAAGGCATCTTTTATCATGGAAAACACATCAAGAAGTCTAAGGTGTCTGGCACTCATAAGGAGAATTGGTTTTGAAGCCAATATCTTTTTATCAATACTGGAAAATAAATTTGTGTCCCTGTAACCACTCCATATGCAATCTGAAAAATGACATAACCAGTGATGGGAAGAGGAGATGTACTTATGAGAGCTAAACATTTGAAATATAAATATTATTTAAGAGGCCTCACAAGTAAGGTGAGCATTTCTAAAGCTCCTGGAGCAATCAGTCTTACAAACCACTGGACTGATGAAAAATTGAAATAGTGCACATTCCAAAATTTTGTGAACTTCTGTATCTCACAAATGATGAATGGAAGCCATAACAGGGGTTTTAAAGTAGAAATTTTTGGCAACTGTGCTTCATGTGGCAGACTAAAATTTTTATTTTAACCATTATAATCAACATGATATTTTAAGGACTAAACAGCACAATGTGTCAAAACCTTTCACAAACTATGAGATTCTACCTGTGAAAAGCATGAAAGTTTCTGCTCAGTCATTTCCAACTCTACAACACCATGGACTGTAGCCCATCAAGCCCCTCTGTTCATGGGATTCTCCAGACATGAATACTGGAATCAGTTGTCATTCCCTTCTCCAAGGTAACTTCCTGACCCAGGGATTGAACTCTGGTCATCCTATATTTCAGGCAGATTCTTTATAGTCTGAGCCACCAGGGAAGCCCAAGATTCTACCTAAACAGTGTTAATTACAATTAACAATTTTGTAACATTTTGCTGATGAGCACAAAAGCACAAGACAGAAATAATCTTTTAAATCACTCATTTAATTTAAAATGATCCAAAAATGTTAGTTCACAGGAATACATTACCTAGTAATATTTTCCATAGGTATGCATTAGTACAACTTATGAAAAGGAATCCTAAAGTAAATTAATCCTGAATGTTCATTGGAAGGACGGATGCTGAAGCTTCAATACTTTGGCCACCTGATGCGAAGAGCTGATTCATTAGAAAAGACCTTAATGCTGGGAAATATTGAGGGCAGGGGAAGAGAAGGGAAGGACAGAGGATGAGATGGTTGGATGGCATCACTGACTCAATGGACATGAAGTTGACCAAGCCCTGGGAGATGGTGAAGGACAGGGAAGCCTGCGAGCTGCAGTCCATGGGGTTGCAAAGAATAGGACATGACTGAGGGACTGAAAAACATGAAAAGCAAGTCAAATTATTTTCCAGGATTTTGTCACATATCAGAAAGTATTGTCAATTTTTAGCTTTTTCTAATATAAGTAATTTTCTTATAGAAGTATTTTAATGAAATCTATTCAGTAAATAAACCATCAGTTCAGTTCAGTCGCTCAGTCATGTCCGACTCTGTGACCCCATGAATCACAGCACGCCAGGCCTCCCTGTCCATCACCAGCTCCCAGAGTTCACTCAAACTCATGTCCATCGAGTCAGTGATGCCATCCAGCCATCTCATCTTCTGTCATCCCCTTCTCCTCCTGCCCCCAATCCCTCCCAGCATCAGGCTCTTTTCCAATGAGTCAACTCTTCATATCAGGTGGCCAAAGTATTGGAGTTTCAGCTTCAGCATCAGTCCTTCCAATGAACACCCAGGACTGATCTCCTTTAGAATGGACTGGTTGGATCTCCTTGAAGTCCAAGGGACTCTCAAGAGTCTTCTCCAACACCACAGTTCAAAAGCATCGATTCTTTGGCACTCAGCTTTCTTCACAGTCCAACTTTCACATCCATACATGACCACAGGAAAAACCATAGCCTTGACTAGACGGGCCTTTGTTGGCAAAGTAATGTCTCTGCTTTTCAATATGCTATCTAGGTTGGTCATAATTTTCCTTCCAAGGAATAAGTGTCTTTTAATTTCATGGCTGCAGTCACCATCTGCAGTGATTTTGGAGCCCCCCAAAATAAAGTCTGACACTGTTTCCACTGTTTCCCCATCTATTTCGCATGAAGTGATGGGACCAGATGCCATGATCTTCGTTTTCTGAATGTTGAGCTTTAAGCCAACTTTTTCACTCTCCTCTTTCACGTTCATCAAGAGGCTTTTTAGTTCCTCTTCATTTTCTGCCATAAGGGTGGTGTCATCTGCATATCTGAGGTTATTGATATTTCTCCCGGCAGTCTTGATTCCAGCTTGTGCTTCTTCCAGCTCAGCGTTTCCCATGATGTACTCTGATTATAAGTTAAATAAGCAGGGTGACAATATACAGCCTTGATGTACTCCTTTTCCTATTTGGAATCAGTCTGTTGTTCCATGTCCAGTTCTAAGTATTGCTTCCTGACCTGCATATAGGTTTCTCAAGAGGCAGGTCAGGTGGTCTGGTATTCCCATCTCTTTCAGAAACAAACCATATACAAACATCAGTTACCTAAAATATGAAACATCTTATTACTTCTTTAGGTATGTTTATTACAGAATATTGGATAACATTAAAATAGTAAAACAAAAGTATCCATATTCCTACTACCTAAAAACTGTTCATATTTAGGTATGTTTGCTCCCAGTGTTGTGTATGTGCACATGCATTCAATATTCTTGGGATCATATTATATTTAGTTTGGTGTACAGGTATTTTTCTCCCATTTGGCACAAATTTGGACTTTCCTCCAGGCTATTAATAACTTTCATAAATGTCATTTTTAACCTGGCCATAGTAATTGTTAACTGAATGCATGCACCCAAATTTACACATTAAACACGTTTTAAAAACTTTCAAAAAAAAACCCTCTCTGGATAAAATGTATCTTATATTTAGGGTAATCTCCTTAGAACAGATTTTGAAAAACAAACTCATCACTGTTTTAAAGAGAATCTTAGCAGACATCAAGAAATGTCATCAAGAAAAGACAAAAATTCTCAATAGCTTAATTGTTTCTCATTTACAGCAACTCCTTAGAATAACATGAGTGGGTAAAATCCTTCAATAATAAATGTATTCTGTGAATATATTTTATTTTTGTCTTCTCAAAGTAAACAGCAGTATCAAAGGGGCCTTGCCCTTTTCAATTGAAGGCAAAATTTACTTTAGAAGAAAAAAGTTTGGATAAAGAAAGGGATGTATTTATGTTGCTGGTGTCAAGATCCTGTCCAGATCTTGTCCTTCCTATCTAGAGTTCCTTTACTTTCCCTGGATTTGGAGTCAAGGGCTGTCATCACTCAAAGCATGTCTAGTTTAGGGAGAAGAGTCTAGTTGTGTGATTAGGGTTTCAATAGCTGCCTTGTGATTTTTACTCTTTAGATCAAAGGAACTTAAATTATTGAAAAACCAGAAAAAAAGGAGGCCATTTTGAACATTTAAATTATAATGAAATTTCCTAATATTTTACTCTGTGACTCTACTAAATGAAGGTGAAATCTATAAAAAAAATTAAAAACTTTAGTTTAGAAAAGCAATATGCAGAATTTAGATGCTTCCTTTACACTTAAAGACAGTATAACATGGAAAGTTGAAAAGGAGTAATGTCTTAAATTTTCCACATAAACTCTTTTACTTAGAGCCACTTAAACTCTCTATTTAATTTCATGTCAAATAGAAACAATAACACCCATTTGAGCCTTACTAATGTTATAATTTTGTTAAATCAAATAAGATAATGTGTAAGGACATTCTTCATTACAGGGATAAATACAGTCATTACCATCATATTCTATTCAAATATTCTTTTAAATATGTAAAGCTTTAAAAGCAGAAGGCATCACCCAATGTGAATGCACAGATGCAAACAGAATGGATTGAGATTTTTAATTTAAGCAGAGCTAGGTTTTTGTCAAGTGGTATGAGGGAAAAAAAGAGCACGAAGAGAGTTAAGGAGAAATGCAAGGCAATATTATGATGATGTACAACATACTACAGAAAGGAGGATAAATATATCGATTAAGGTTAAGGGCATAGTAGAGACAGAGAGGACAGAGATCCCAGTGGCATGAAAGAACTGTTGAAGTGGCGATAACAGAAGGAGTGAGTTCAGGAGAGAAGGTTGAAGAGTAATGCAACTGAACTGAGACTATGGAAAGATATTAGCAATGACAAGGCCTAGTGTATGAACACAGGTGTAAATGGCTCATAGGGTGAAAGATAAGACTATTGGCAGAGCGAGAGCTTGAAAATGGGAGGCCAGATAGATCATCCATGTGGATACTGAAAGTACAAAAACTACCACAGTAGTCGTGTCCAACTCTTTGGGACCCTCTGAACTGTATCCTGCCTGGGTGCCCATGAGATTCTCCAGGCAAGAATACTGGAGCAGGCAGCCATTCTCTTCTCCATGGGATATTTCCGACCTAGGGAGCAAACCTGCATCTCCTGCATTTCAGATGGATTCTTTACCAGCTGAGCCACCAGGGAAGCCCAGTAACAGAGGTAATTAAAATAAATCATAGGGATATCAGAGTGGTCAGACTAGCAGTGCCAACACAGCTTAAGTACTTGAAAGAAATACAAATTCTAAAGTCTCATCCAGACCTATTGGGACTTCCTAGGTGGTGTGAGAATTGATGCTTTTGTACTGTGGTGTTGGAGAAGACTCTTGAGAGTCCCTTGGACTGCAAGGAGGTCCAACCAGTCCATTCTGAAGGAGATCAGCCCTGGGATTTCTTTGGAAGGAATGATGCTAAAGCTGAAACTCCAGTACTTTGGCCACCTCATGTGACGAGTTGACTCCTTGGAAAAGACTCTGATGCTGGGAGGGATTGGGGGCAAGAGGAGAAGGGGACGACAGAGGATGAGATGGCTGGATGGCATCATTGACTGGATGGACGTGAGCCTGAGTGAACTCCGGAAGTTGGTGATGGACAGGGAGGCCTGGCATGCTGCGATTCATGGGGTCGCAAAGAGTCAGAGACGACTAAGCGACTGAACTGACTGACTGACTGAGGTGGTGCGAGTGGTAAAGAAACAGCCTGCCGTTGCAGGAGAGGCAATAGACCTGTTAGATCCCTGGGTGGGGAAGATACCCTGGAGGAGGGCAGGGCAACCTATTTCAGTATTCTTGCCTAGAGAATCCCACGGACAGAGTAACCTGGTGGGCTACAGTCCACAGGGTCCTAAATAGTCAGACAGGACTGAAGAGACTAAGCGCAGGCATATCCAGATCTATTAAACCAAGAAACCAGTGGATGGTGCTTCAGGTGCTGTGGGATGAAGTCTGAGAACTTATAGGGGTGGCACGGAAAATGGAAGAGTTAACGGCTTGCAAATAAAGATTTCAAAGAGGTAGCATTTAAACTACGCCATAAGTTATCGCAAGGTTAAGCAGAGAGGGCTTAAAATTAAACAGAGCAGCATTTGTAAACAAAAGCTTGACTCATGAAAAGACTTCAGGTAAGACCCAGATAAAATTATGTAAAAGTGAAAAATATTAGCTGCTAATATTAGAAAATCAAGCCCTGTTAAGAAGGCATTGGTTCTTTAAGAAGCCTGATAAAACATGACAAACTTCTTCTATTCATCTACTTTTTCGTTCATTGGTCTTAGGCTCAGTAGAGAGTGAAAGCTGGGACAGTAAGCGTGACTGCCTTAGCATACCAGCATTTTCCACAAATTTCCAACATCTTTATGGCACACTGGAGAAATCGCTTCCAACAGCTACTTAAGGTGAAACCCGCAACCCTCCCCGTCTGTGACGTCATGGAACGCCCACCAAGGGTGCGTTCCACCAACATCCGGGCGCCAAGGGGCGGGTTTGCGCGCCCCTAACGTCACTACCGGGCGCCGGGCGCGCTCTGTGGCGGCAGATTCAAACGTTCCGGCCGGGGTCTCGGGACCTGTGGGAGCGTCTGAGTCGGGGTTCTTGGTGTACTCGCTGGCGTGAGCTCTAGTGCTGCGCAGGGAAGACCCAGGAAGTTGAGGCGGCTGCTGCCAAAACCCGAGGGTGAGAATGGCGCTCTCCACCACGGTCTCGCAGAGGAAGATGATAAGGCGCAAGGCTCCTCGCGGCTTTCTAAAGCGCATTTTCAAACGACAGAAGCCTCACCTTCGTTTGGAGACGAGTAGCGACCTACTGGTGAGATTTTGTCCCTTCAGAGACTGGCAGTGGGGCGGGGATAGATCGGGGAAATAAACCCCCCAGCCTGTTATTTCGCCGCCCCTCCAGCCAGTCTGCTAAAGCTCCAATACTTCGACACCCCGATGCGAAGAGTCCAGTCATTGGTAAAGACTCTGATGCTGGGAAAGACTGAGGGCAAGAGGAGAAGAGGGCAACAGAGGATGAGATGGTTGGCTGGCATCACTGACTCAATAAACATGACCTGGAGCAAACTCAGGGAGAATAAGGAAGGACAGGGAAGCCTGGTGTGCTGCAGTTCATGGGGTCGAAAATGATTTAGCGACTGAATAGTAACAGCCAATCTAGCTCTTTTGAGGCCTAGGTTTGAGGCATTCACAGCAAAACCTGGGCCTGTTAGTATTCCCGACGCTAAGTTGTTTTGGGGCCCGCTGAAATGTAGATATCCTGACTTTTTTTTTTTTAACGGAAGCCTTTTAGCTTAAGTTTAAGGAATAAACTAACTGCTTTTAGTTTTTAAATATCACTCTTCAGGGGCACAGTCTGGTACTTATACTATGCTTAGTGAAATTTGTGAAGGTTCGAAGATAGAGTTTTTTAAAAATAGATTTTGAAATTCAGGGTGGGTTACTTTCATAGTAGTTAAACTGTAAAAGGCATTTCTGACATGCTTTTCAAAAGTGCATTTCTCCTGGTCTTCTTTCCTTTGCCTTCTCTTTACCTTATTAAATACATTGCCGTTTCTTCCGCTTCAGTTTACTTACTAAAGAACACTGATCCAAAAGCTTGTAAGTAGTATGCTCCCAAGTGTGAATTCGTTTTCCTAGACAGGGAGAACACCTATTAGTTTAGTTTTCAAGCCAACCGTTAAAATTTTACCTGACTCGTAGTAACTACTGCATAATGCTCACCTAATAAAAAATGCTCACATTCAAACCACTCTAATATTTCTGTTTTGAAATAAATTGAGGGCTTTTATGTTGAATGCCTGGAATATATTATCCCTCTAACAGAATGAACACTTGCCCTGGGTTTGTACCATAGGAGGCACCTCCTGTGGTTTGTTATAAGAGCTCTTGGAGTAAAGGAACCACTACAGGTGGGCACCTAATTTCCAGGAGATCAAGGATAATGAATTGTGGATAATAGGGATATATGACATGGAGAGTGTCTTTGGAATGCAATAATCTGTTCCTAAGCTACGTTGTTTTTTTTCTCGCTCACCTCCCCATCTCTTTTCTCTGTAGCCTCTGCTAGTTCTCTACTGCCGCCTGTGATTTTAGGATCTCTATTTTTGCTAGATTACTATAGAATTGTCCTCACTTTTCCTTTCTCTGAAGCCAGAACTACTTTTTAAATTTTGTTTTTTATAAAAGTGGCCTTTCTAATATCTCCTGTCCTTCTTTTTGGTTCCTTGCTTAGACTCTGTATGAAAAGACAATACATACTATTTTATTACCTTCCTTCCCCGAAGGTAGTGATTAAGGTGACACAAGTGAGCTGTATGAAAGTGAAATTGATTTTCAAAAGAATTTTAAGTTATTAATTGTGAAGTTTCCACTGGTGTTGGGGTTCTAAATGGAGGGGAAGGAGATTACAAGTTGGTGCAAATTTTTGGCCAGTAATTTCTCAAGTAGTCAGATTCCTCCCACATTCACACTTGCTTGCCCCAAAGTGACCCATGGACAGGTGGGCTCTGTTGTGGAGTCAGATCCAGGTGGTACAGGAAAGGATGGGAGGTGAAATTCTAAGCATTTGCAGTGGTAGGGGAAAGGAAGTTCTTTTGGCCACTGTCTGTCCCTAGATTGTATGCTTATCTTTGGCTTTTGTTATTTCTCCTTCACAGTCTTATGTATGTCATGCATCACTCTGGTTTCTTTACTTAGGGTTTCTGCTTACCATTGGCACTTAATAATCTTACCCAGCAGGTGTCCCACATCATCCATAAACTTCTCTACAATTGAGGCAATCTGTTTTTATTTCTTTTTCTCTAAATGTTGATAGCCATAGAATTTACATCATACAGCTTAGCTACTGGGACCCTGACAGTGTTCTCTTAAGAGTTTTGTGTGTCAGTGTTGTCTCCCAGTGTGGTACACAGCTTCTTGAGGAGAAGGCACCATGCATATCTCCTTTTGTGTCTCCCATTGTCTTAACACAAAACTAATCTTCTCTGCTGTCTTTGCGTAAGATGATGCTTCTGCGTGAAGATGTCCTCATTCCACTCTGCTTGGCAAACACCAGTTCTTTCAAAATTGAGTTCAAATGCCTCTTACTCAGTGAAGTCTTCATCATCTTAGAAACGGTCTATCTTATTTTCCATTATCATCTACTGTCACACATTTGTCTTTAGTTTCTTATGGGTTTTGTTCTCCCGTCTGACTGGGAACTTTGAATTGGGAACTTTTTGTATTCCTTGTGTTTATTCCTTGAACATTCTGAGTGTACAATTTGAGAGTGATGTAACTATATGTGGATTGGTATTTCTAACATTTTATTCATAACTTCCTTGTGTTATGTTATAGTTCTCCTGCACTGGCTTTTTGTTGTTGTTTTATTTTATTTTTAAACTTTACAATATTGTATTAGTTTTGCCAAATATCGAAATGAATCCGCCACAGGTATACCTGTGTTCCCCATCCTGAACCCTCCTCCCTCCTCCCTCCCCATACCCTCCCTCCTGGGCCAGTACTGGGGAGCATATGTTAATCTCAGATTGTTCAGCTTTCTTGTGGCTGAGTTAGTTTTTAGATTTATCGCTAAGGGATACTGTGCAAATATCTGAGTACTTATGGTTTATGTAAAACTCAAAAAAGTGCTACGAGAAAGTGGGGAGGAAGTCATGTTGGCCCAGTCTTTTAGTCAAATGGATATTTCTTTGTAAATTATCTTTTGGCTTACCTTTCAAGGAAGCTAATTTTTAAATTTTCCCAAAGTAAGTTCTTAATGGAATGGCTTACCTTTTCCAAGGTTGACTGTCTACCTGAAACCTTAAAATTTGCTTTTTTCTGACCATTTTAATTTAAACTTTAGTGCACTTGAGTGGCACCAGTTAACTGTTTTATGACAGAGAAATAGGTTGTTTAAAAAAAAAAAATTCTGATGTTAAAAAAAAGTAGTATTAATTCAGTGTCTATATTTCATGCCCATGAAGAGTAAAGGACTCAAGTCTCAAAACAGAATGTGGTTTATTTGGGATTGCCTAAAAATTTTGTTTTGCCTAATTTGGGGAGATATGGATGGCTTTTTTGCTCATGTAGTGATAATTATTGACTGCTTAACTGCATATTGGGCCACAGGCTAAAGTTCACTGGGATACAATGTCTGGGAAGGTAGACATGGTTTTGCCCTTACATTGAAGAAGAGAGGTGAGAAATTGCTGCCTAATGTATGTGTATGTACAGTTATAAGAAGTTCGGGGTACCATAGATCCATCTAACCTTATGTATTGGGAGGACTTGTCTTTTCAGTATAAACCAGTAGCGTGGCAGTAGGCAAAATTGTATTTGAATACTGAAAGAAATTCAGAAGGCCTAGCATAGAACTAGAAGCTGGAAAACGTGAGATGGAATTGTAAAAACCTAGTCAAATGGGGTTTAGTATTAAGGAATTTGGAATTTATCCTGAGGGTATCTGGAAGCTATTTAGGTTTAGAAGTAGAGAATGAAGATTAATGGAGGAAACTGTGCCATATTATGGAATGTTTTTGTTGCAAAAGGAAATGGTATATCATAGGAAGTTTAAACATATTTTGAATGACATGGTATAGTGTAAAGAATCAATTGGGTGATTTACCTCAGAGTTCTTACGATAAAGAAGACCAAAAGAATATCTCCTTCCAAAGGTTCTCTATCATGTTCAGTTTAAATCCCCTACTACTCTACTTTCCCCAGTTATCACTAAAACATTCCTAAACATAACAATCCACTAAAGATTTCTGCTGTATAATAATAATAAGTAATAATTGAAAGGACCACATTACTTAGTTATTTAGCATTTAGTGAATTGTGGGGGGAGAGTTAAGTGTTGTGTATTAATTGATCTCACTACAAAGAATGTGTAAAAGTGAAAGAAAGTGTTAGTTGCCCAGTTTTGTCTGACTCTTTGCGATGCCATGGACCATAGCCCGCCAGGCTCATCTGTTCATGGAATTCTCCAGGCAAGAATATTGGCGTGGGCTGCTGTTCCCTTCTCCAGGGGATCTTCCCAACCCAGAAATCGAATCCAGGCCTCCTTCATTGTAGGTGGATTTCTTTACCAACTGAGCTACCAGGGAAGCCCAAAGAATGTGTACCTTTAAGTAAATGACCAAAGAAGTTATATGTTAAAGATACTGTTTAATTGAACCTGAATTGGTAGTGCCTTCAGGCACCTGGCAGAAACAAAGGATGGAGTATTACCAATAACTTAAATACAAGAGCACTAGACTCAATACTAGTGGAGAATTGAAATAGGACAGCAGCTCACTTTAGTCTTGCTTTTTTTTTTTTAAGAGATGAGACATATTTTATTTGGTGGGAATTTTTAGGATACATTCTCACTTAATTGGGTTTTGTGCTCTACTTTAACTGTTTTCGGGTCTTCCCTGGTAGCTCAGCGGTTAAAGCGTCTGCCTGCAATGCGGGAGACCCGGGTTCGATCCCTGGGTTGGGAAGATCCCCTGGAGAAGGAAATGGCAACCCACTCCAGTATTTTTGCCTGGAGAATCCCATGGACGGCAGAGCCTGGTGGGCTACAGTCCACGGGGTCACAAAGAATCGGACACGACTGTGCGACTTCACTCACTTAACTGTTTACAAGGTATATGCATATAGAATGAGTAGCACTTTTTGATTGACTAGTGTGAACTTTGAGTAATATATTTAGCAAAATGTACACATTCAAATAGTGGGGTTAAATAAAGATACATATGTATATACACGTATCTTATGATACATATATATTTTTTACATATATGTAGAAGTTTCTGTAAGAGTATGCAAGAAACTGGCAATCAGAGTTGACTACGGAATGATGTTGAAGAGAGGTTTACTTTTGTTGGTTTATCTTTATAGATTTTTTGCTTTATATGTTAATTTTGAGGTAACTGTAGGTTCACAAGAAGTGGCAAAAATAGTACAGAATTGCCATTCGTTTTCTGCAGCTTCCCACAATGCTAATATATAACTCTAGTTACTTGTGCAGTTTTGAATTTTGTACTCTCTGCTTATTTTATCTAGTTTAAGGCTATTTTAAAAGAAATTTAAAAATTATTAATAGTAGATATGATTATTCTCATGTTGTTGTATGACAAGTAACTTGACCTTTGTATCTACTCTTTTCAATTGAATAAACTTTTAAAATTTCAATTATTAAATTTTTTTTATTAGACATTTTAAATTAAATATCTTCTTAAAAAATTTTATACCTTGGACTGTAGAATGAGAGATGATTAGCCTTAAATACAGTAGTTGATATGTTTTTCTTAGGGGGGATTTTAAATTACATTGGAAACTTAACTTTAGTTGGAATGGAAAACAGAAATATTTGTTCTTTTTAGAGTCCTACCTAAGTTTTGATATAATGATCCTTTAGAGTAATACTATTGTCTATGGCCTTTGGTCAGCTTTACACATCCTTGTTTCCTGTATTGTAGTAACTAAGTCTTTTTTTTATGAAATTTTAAGATGGACCTATATTAAACTGAATTCTGTGTTACCTTAAATAAAAGTTAAGTGATTGAATCACAGTAGTAAATAGTGCAGCATTAAAATTGGGGTCTTCTTTTTAAAAGTCATTATTTCAAAATATCAGTGTTTGAGTTTAAAAATTGTTTTGAATTTTCTCTTTTACAGGTGCATCTGAACTGTTTACTCTTTGTTCATCGATTAGCAGAAGAGTCACGGATAAATGCTTGTGGGAGTAAGTGTGGAGTCATTAAAAAGGAGCATGTACTGGCTGCAGCAAAGGTGAGATCTGAAATTCTTTTCTTGAGCACAGTTACCTTAGAATACCACCTAGTTCGTCACCTCTGCCTGATTTAGATTCCTTATTCAGTTTCCTTGACTGAGTTGATGCTTAGCTTTTCATGAGTTTTAATTAGAGTTAGATTTTCTTTATTATGTATAGTATGGATTTCTGGTGGAAAGATTCATGGCCATTGCTTTATTGCTTTAGAGGAAAACGAATGTTTGACTGCTAATCTGTGTGATTTGTAGTAACATTATTACCTTAAAATTTATGAAAACTTTTCTTCTTGACCATTTTAAGTTTACCTAATAATTTTTCTAAATTTATTTTGAGTTGAGTGACTTCTAAATCAAATTGCTTACATAAGCAGAGAAGATTGCTTCTTAGTGATACTTCTATATAATATAGAGTGTGATAACTTAAGGCAGAATTTTTTTCTGTATACATCCCCAAGATTATTTTCACTTAAATGTTCCCAAGATTATTTTCACTCGATGTTAATAGATGCCCCAACAGGAAAGGCTTCGGGGTCAAATAAGTTGATATAACCTACTATATTATACTTCCCTGAATAGTTACAACGTTATGTATAGAGAGCTCATTTCTGTAAGAATACGCAAGAAATTGGCACATGGTTCACTGGGGGATGATGTGAGAGAGAGACTTATTTTTTATAGTTTACCTCTTTATAAGTATTTTTTATTTAACATTTAAATGTTTTGAACTAATTATAGACCCATGAGAGGTACAAAAATACTATACTATTTCCACTGTACCTTTTATCCAGCTCCCCACAATGTAAACATTTTTATATAACTATAGTTATGTAAAGTTATGAGAAGTTACCTTATATATAGTTATAGTTATAATATATAGTTATATATTTAGTTATCAAAAGTTATGAGAAATACACCAGTAATTTGTTGAACTCTGTTTAACTTACCTTTTTGTAAATTTGGGTGTATAATATACTTAGAATTTTGTAAATGAATTTGAGTACATAGTATTTTATTTTGCAGTCTACATCTTGTAGAACAGAGAAGTACTGGCCTAGGGTATAAATCTACTTGCTGACTTACGTGAGAGTCTAGAAATGGCATGCCCTGGCATTTTTTAAGGGGCTTTAAATTCTCTTACAATTATAAACATTTCCACTAGTTTCTGGACTGTTAAAGTCAATGTAAGTGTTTTCTGCAGGTAAAGCAAGGCTTAAGAACATGAGGAGTCTATGTGTGTATCTTAAATTTAGGATTGGTTTGCTTTTATTAGTGAATTATAAGTAGGCTTACCTAAAAGAAGGTAAGTTCTTTAAAAGAATTTTTTTTGTATATATATATTCTGGTCTCTAATGTTCTTTGTCCTTTACAACTTAAGATTTCATTTTGTTTACTTTTTCTTCTGGGCTTCGTGTTGTGAAAATTATCTACGTAACAAGCTTTTCAGCTTGAGATGACTGGCCTTGGTCTCTGATATAATTCCACCCTAAATAGAGGAAATTTGGTGTTTGGATGAATTTGTATTGCTTTATGGTTGTTACATTCCTGGTTTATAATAGGATTTTCAAGTTTTAGAACATATCTTAACTCCCTTAATTACTAAATTTTCTATAAACCTCAAGTTGGGAGCCATTAATCTGGACACTTTTGGCACAATTGAAGAAATTCACATCTAGAAGTGACTATTATAAAACTAGATTTTGAGAATCTAGGCATGTTTCATATTCTCAGAGAGAATTAGACTATTTTAGAGAAGTCTAAGACAATTTATAAGGCAAAAGATTCCCTAATCACATTCCAAATTGGGTTTTTATGGATTCAGAGACTTGCATATTATACACATAGGACTGTTAAACTTTTTGTTGAGTAATTGTGTTTTATTTGCCCTAGGTATAATGTAAATCTTCATTTTCTCCCCCTCACAGGTAATTCTAAAGAAGAGCAGAGGTTAGAAGTCAAAGAACACATATTTGAAAATTGTATGATGTATTATTTTAGGTGGTAACAGATCATGAAAGCACTTTTTATAAAGTAGTTAATATTGTGTATTAAAACATTGGCTAGTTGAAGGATGTGTGTATTTGTATGTTTTTTGCTATATTGAAATATCTTAAACATGTAGAACTATATAATCTTTGTTTTTGAGGAATTATTTCAAGTTCATTTTACTTCCCTTTTGTTGGTATTGCAAATGTTTTACATATCATAAATGAAATCTTAGTGTATGAAGTAGCTTGAAGAGATGTATTTCTTAGAATTAGGTTTATAAGTATTTAGATGTACTCACTGTTAATTAGGGAATCAATTTAATCTCTGAAGGAAGACAATATACAGTCAAATTTAGATACATTTTAAATATTTTAACTGTTTAATACCTTTTCATAAGCAAAGCAGTCTGCTTTTATATTAGGCCAATAGTATACTGAAATAATTTCTTGACTGTAAACACCAGCAGAGTGTTTTTAAAACCTATTTCTCTTCAAAACCAAAAAAAAAAAATTACAGAGCAAACAGACTGATTTTCTTCAAGTCACACATTTAATAGATAGGCGTCTGTTCCCCCAAGAAATCATTTATTGTGTATCATCTAATAGTTGTGTTTTTACATTTTGTTTTTAAATAATTATACATTGCAACGTGAAGTTGCAAAGGTAGTACAGAGAAGTCCCCTGTACTCCATACCCAGTTTTATCCCAATGTAAATAATTAGAGTACAGTATCAAACCCAGGAATTTGACTTGGTACAATATGTGTATAATTTTGTACCATTTTAGTACGTTTGCAGATTTATGTAATCACCACTCCTATCAAGATATAGAACTATTTCATCACCACAAAGTTCTCCATCATGCTTTTCTTTTATAAATTACACCCAGCTCCCCACAACCACTGCACATGCAACCCCCCTCATACCCCTACCATCTCTAAGCCCTGGCAACCACTAATCTGTTCTCCATCTCTATGGTTTTGCCATTGTGATGGAATCATACAGGTTTTGACTTTGGGGAATTTGATTTTTTCAGTTGTCTTAACTTTCTTGATCCTCCAAGTTGTTGCGTATAGCAGTTTGTTCCTTTTTTACTACTGAGTCATCCTATTCCCTGGTATTTATGTACCATAGTTTGTATAGCTATTTACTCATTAGGAATATTTTGATTATTTCTAGGTTTTTTTTGGTTATCATAAATAAAGCTGTTATGAACAATTGTGTACCAGCTTTTATGCAATTTTAATTTCACTGGGATAAATACCCAGGAGTATTATTGCTACTGGGTTGAATGGTAAGTATATGTTTCAGTTCAGTTCAGTCAGTCAGTCGTGTCTGACTCTTTTCAACCCAATGGGCACACCAGGCCTCCCTGTCCATCACCAACTCCCAGAGCTTGCTCACACTCATGTCCATTGACTTGGTGATGCCATCCAAATGTTGTATCCTCTGTCATCCCCGTCTCCTCCTGCCTTCAGTCTTTCCCAGCATCAGGGTCTTTTCAAATGAGTCAGTTCTTCACAAGTATTGGAGTTTCAGCTTCAGCATCAGTCCTTCCAATGAATATTCAGGACTGATTTCCTTTAGGATTGACTGGTTTGATCTCCTTGCAAACCAAGGGACTCTCAAAAGTCTTCTCCAACACCATAGTTCAAAAGCATCAATTCTTTGGTGCTCAGCTTTCTTTATAGTCCAATTCTCATATCCATACATGACTACTGGAAAAACCATAACTTAGACTAGACAGACCTTTGTTGACAAAGTAATGTCTCTGCTTTTTAATGTGCTGTCTAGGTTGGTGATAACTTTTCTTCCAAGGAGCAAGTGTCTATTAATTTCATGGCTGCAGTCACCATCTGTAGTGATTTTGGAGCCCAAGAAAATAAAGTTTGTCACTGTTTCTATTGTTTCCCCATCTGTTTGCCATGAAGTGATGGGACCAGATGCCATGATCCTAGTTTTTTGAATGTTGAGTTTTAAGCCAACTTTTTCACTCTCCTCTTTCACTTTCATCAAGAGGCTCTTCAGTTCCTCTTCACTTTCTGCCATAACGGTGGTGTCATCTGTTATCTGAGGTTATTGATATTTCTCCTGGAAATCTTGATTCCAGCTTGTGCTTAATCCAGCCTGGCATTTCACATGATGTACTCTTCATATAAGTTAAATAAACAGGGTGACAGTATACAGCATTGACGTACTCCTTTTCCTATTTGGAACCAGTCTGTTGTTCCATGTCTGGTTCTAACTGTTCTTGATCTGCATATAGATTTCTCAGGAGGCAGGTAAGGTGGTCTAGTATTCCCATCTCTTAAAGAATTTTCCACAGTTTGTTGTGATCTACACAGTCAAAGGCCTCAGTGTAATAAATAAAGCAGAAGTAGATGTTTTTCTGAAATTCTCTTGCTTTTTCTACAGTAAATGTTTTTTAAAAAGAAATGGCCAAATTATTTTCCAGAGTGGCTGTACCATTTTGTATTCCCATTAGCAGGTTGTGAGGTGGTAATGTTTTCCTTATTCTCATGAACACTTGATAGTTATTTTTTACTTTAGCTGTTCTGATAGGAATGTTTCATCATGGTTTTTTTTTTCCCTTTAATCATGCTTTTTAATTTACATTTCCCTAATAGCTAATGATGTTGCACATATTTTCATATGTTTGTCATCCATATTTTATCTTTGGCAAACTGTTTCTTCATATCTGATGCCATTTTCTTGTTGGATTGTTTGTTTTTCTAATGTTAAATTTTGAGAGTTCTTTAGGCATAGGTCTTTGGTCGCATATGTGGTTTCCAAATATTTTCTTCTATTCTGTAGCTTGCCTTGCATCCTTTAACAGGATCTTTTGAAGATCAATGATTTTCAGTTATGATGAAGTGCAATTTATTTTTTAATTATTTGTCGTGCTATATGGTGTCATGTTTAAGAACTCTTTACCAAGCCCTACATGTTGAAGATTTTCTCCTGTATTATTTTACAAGATTTATAGTCTGTTTTATGTTTAAATCTCTCATTCACTTGTTCCAGCACCATGTTAAGAAGACTCTTTCCTTTATTGAATTTCTTTACTTTTGTTACAGATCTGTCAGTCATATTTGTGTGGGCTTATTCCTAAGTTCTCCATTCCACTGATTTGTTTTAGTCTCTCCATCAGTAACATATAGCCTTTATTACTGTGGCTATACAATTTGTTTTAAAATCTGATAGAATGATTCCCCTCACTTGATTCTTTTTAAGAATTGTTTGGCTTTTCTAATCCTTTACTTTTCGTATACATTTTAGAATAATCTTGTTTGTATCTAAGAACCTTGCTGGAGTTTTGTTAGGAGTTGCATTAAATTGTGTGTTAATTTGAGGGAAGATTGACATCTTTCTATTATGTTGAGTCTTTCAAACCATGAATAAAATAATGAAATAAAAAAGGAAGTTCACTATGTCATTACTTTAGGGTAGATCTTCTGGTGACAGATTTTTGTTTCCTTCCTCTGAGAATGTCTTGATTTCCCTTCATTCTGAAGCCTATTTTCACTGGATAAAGAATTTCACTGGATTATAACTTCTTTTAGCACTTATATCACTTCCTTTTGACTTCCATAGTTTCTGATGAAAATCTGTTGTAATTTAAAATGTTTTTCTCGTGTTATAGTGCATTGTTTCTTTGGCTACTTTAAAGATTTTTTCCCCCCCCTGTTTTCAGTATTTAGAAATTTGACTGTGATTGTGTTTTGCCATGGATTTTATTGGGTCTATACTATTTGGAGGTCACCGAATCTTTGTGTTTGTTTTTTGACAAATTTGGGAACTCAGCACTGTATTTTTCCTTTGATCTTAAGTTTGTAGCTAGTCCTTTGTCTTCTCTTCTGTTTCACGCACATCCCCCCACACATGTATGTAAAATACGTTTATCTTCTTGAAAACAGAAGTTCTGAAAGACTTTGATGAAGTTACCAAGAGCTAAGTAAAGTATTTTATTTTTAATAAATATTACAGAAGGGAAAAAAATCTTGAAAGTTGTCACATGAAATGATCTCACTAACTACAGTGCCAGTTTGGAATTTGTCAGAGTTTTGTAATATACCTTTGGCCCTGGTGAGTGCCAGTACTGCTTTTGTGGTTAGTAGATTTGAGACTCCTAATTAATGAATCACAAGTCCATTTAGATTTGTTTTGGATATCCTCCCACCTAAAATTTTAATGGGCTTCCCTTGTGGCTTGCTAGGTAGATCAGAATTTGGTCCTGCTTGTAATTTATGTCCTGGTTTCCTCAGAGTTTTGAAGTATTACGAAAAGTGCCCAACATAGAGTTGGCTCTTGGTTTTATTTAATGATAGTATGTTGAATAAAATCAGTTTTTTTGAATTATGTAATTACAGTTTAGCACAATTTGGAAATAAAATGAGAATTCTAGGATATCCTATTATAATGATATTGCATTTCTTGAAATGTACTTAACAAAATAATTTCCCTATGAGATGAACTGAAACTTTTTTTTTTTCCTTTTGAAGATTGGGTTCTCCAGTTGTTAAGCAGCTTTGGCTTGTTCCTTTTGATACTTGTGTTGGAAAATGCCTCAACCCTTCCCAGAATTTTTTACTTTCCTCTATTGTACTGTCTAGTGTACATGTACTGTACATCTGGCAGATGTGGAAACCTGCCACCAACTTGAAAAAGGAATTTATCTTAAACATTTTTTTTTTTAATTTCTCTATCCAGTATGGGGCTTCCCAGGTGGCTCTGTGGTAGACAATCTGCCTCCTAAGCAGGAGACCTGGGTTCAATCCCTGGGTCGGGAATATCCCCTGGAGAAGGAAATGGCAACCCACTAGAGTATTCTTGCCTAGGAAATCCCATGGACATAGAAGTCTGGTGGGCTATAGTCCATGGGGTCACAAAAGGGTCAGACACGATTTAGCAAAACTGCATCCAGTATATAACTGACTAGGACTTCACTTCTAGTGTCCAATACATGGCTTGGAACATGTAAATCTTTTTTTTTTTTTTTTATTTTAATTGGAGGCTAATTACTTTACAATACTGTAGTGGTTTTTGCTATACATTGACATGAATCAGCCATGGGTGTACATGTGTTCCCCATCCTGAACCTCCCTCCCCACCCCATCCATCAGGGTTGTCCCAGTGTACCAGCCCTGAGCACCCTGTCTCATGCATCAAGCCTTGACTGGTGATCTGTTTCACATATGATAATATACATGTTTCAATGTTATTCTCTCAAATCATCCCACCCTCGCGTTCTCCTACAGTCTGAAAGACTGTTCTATACATCTGTGTCTCTTTTGCTGTCTCGCATATAGGGTCATCATTACCATCTTTCTAAATTCCATATGTATGCGTTAGTATACTGTATTGGTGTTTTTCTTTCTGACTTATTTCACTCTGTATAATAGGCTCCAGTTTCATCCACTTCATTAGAACAGATTCAAATGCATTCTTTTTAATGGCTGAGTAATACTTCTTTGTGTATATGTGCCACAGCTTTCTTATCCATTTGTCTGCCAATGGATATCTAGGTTGCTTCCATGTCCTGGCTACTGTAAACAGTGCTGCCATGAACCTTGGGGTACATGTGTCTTTTTCAATTCTGGTTTCCTTGGTGTGTATGCCCAGCAGTGGGATTGGTGGGTCGTGGAACATGTGAATTCTTTAAGTGAATGTATCACATTTTATATGTTCAGACAGAGTGTCTGAAGTACTGTAGATGGAGGGTCATAACATTGTACGGGAGGTGGTGACCAAAACCATGCCCAAGAAAAAGAAATGCGAAAAAGCAAAATGGTTGTCTAAGACAGTCTTAAAAATAGCTGAGAAAAGAAGAGAAGTGAAAGGCAAAGAAGAAAAGGAAAGGTATACTCATCTGAATGCAGAGTTCTAAAACTAGCAAGAGAGATAAGAAAATTCCTCAGTGGTCAATGGAAAGAAATAGAGGAAAACAATAGGATGGGAAAGATCTCTTCAAGATGTTTAGAGATACCAAGGGAACGTTCATGCACAAATGGGCACAATAAATTACAGAAACAGTATGGAACCAACAGAAGCAGAAGATACTAAGAAACAGTGGCAAGAATTTACAGAAGAACTGTACAAAAAATGTCTTAATGACCCGGATAACCATGATGTGATCACTCACCTGGAGCCAGACATCCTGGAGTGTGAAGTCAAGTGGGCCTTGGAAGCATTGCTATGGACAAGGCTAGTGGAGGTGATGGAATTCCAGCTGAGCCATTTCAAATCCTAAAAGATGATGCTTTTAAAGTGCTGTACTCAATATGCCAGCAAATTTGGGAAACTCAGAGACAATACTTTGCCAACAAACGTCCATCTAGTCAAAGCTATGGTTTTTCCAGTGAGAGTTGAACCGTAAAGAAGGCTGAGTGCCAAATAATTGATGTTTTTGGACTGTGGTGTTGGAGAAGACTCTAACCCTAACCCTTGGACAGCAAGGAGATCAAACCAGTCAATACTAAAGGAAATCAACCCTAAATGTTCATAGGAAGGACTGGTGCTGAAGCTGAAGCTCCAATACTTTGACCACTTGATGCAAAGAACTGACTCTGGAAAAGACCCTGAGGCTGGGAAAGATTGAGGGCAAGAGAAGAAGGGGGCAACAGAAGATGAGATGATTGGATGGCATCATCGACTCAATGGACATGAGTTTGAGCAAACTTTGGGAGATAGTGAAGGACAGGGAAGTCTGATGTGCTGAAGTCCATGGGGTCGCAAAAGGTTTGACACAACTAGTGACTGAATAACACCAATCACATTTTATAATATAAATTAGTAGGAAATTGTATTTGTCCTCTTAACCACTTTGAGAGGAACATATCTCAGGTATAATTATGTCTTATCCACTTCTCGTTTAAATTCCTTAAAACCCAACTTAACCACTTCCTTAGTAAGCCTTCTCGAATCTATCCATTGATTTCCTGTAGCACTCCTTTATATAAGGCATGCATCTAGTAAGCTAGTGCACACAGGACATATGGATAGTGTTAAGTTGACCCTTAACTCCAGTTGTTTTTTAATGTATGTAAATCTGAACTCAACTTTTCCCTCAAATTCGTTTATTTTCTATTGCAGTCCATTTTTGCAGTTAGCTAAACTAAAAACCTGAGATTTATCCTTGAGTCTTCCTGTTTCACGTCCATGTGCCTCCTTCTCTTATTCAGTTAAATAGGTCGCCAAGATCTGACTTTGAATCTTAAAAGTCTATGCCTACCTCTTTCCATACCCACTGCTTCATTCCAGATTCTCTTTCAATGTCTAATACAGAAAATATGTACCTACACCTGAATTATTATAGCCTCCTATGTGGTTTCCTTGACTCTGGTTTCCTATGCTACCTTCATCCAGCCTGTAGTCCATCTCACAGAATTGGAATTGTCTGAATAAAATGTATACCCAATCATGTCATGTTTCCATTGAGCATCTTTCTGTGGCTCATAATCTTAGATTAAAATGAAACTTCTGAGTCTGATTATAACTATTTGTGGTCTGGAACTTAGAGATACGTATGTATAGGCAGAGATTATTTTTTTATCAAGCTTTCTTTGGAGGTGAGTGAATTAATGAGCTGAGAGCCAGGTATTAATGCTAGGGAACTCTAAAAATTCAGAACATGGAGAACTTTGTCATGAACTATCCACAGTCATTCTCATGGCCTCTGTGTAATTAATGTTATTTTATTAGAGAAGAATCCACCCCCTCTCCCTCCTGGGATAAACTTTCTGAGAATGGACTGTCCCTCATTTAGGTCTTCACTTAATCATTTTGTTATTGCCCCATCTCACTCTCATCCTGTATTGTATGTGGCAATCTGGACTCGGGAGGCCCCAGAATTCTGCTTGGACAGGTCAGCTGTCTGCTGCAGCACCTGCTACTTCTGTTGTTGCCTGTAACCTCTTTGGCTGTGCCTCAGCACTCAGAATATATCCTCCTTGCATCTAGAAGATTCTTGAAGTCTACATCTTAGCTATTCAGTTTTGGTTTATACCTTTTTATACTTTATTATTTTAAAGAAGTCTAAGGAGGGAAAGCATGTGTGTATGGTTCATCTTGGACAGAAAGCCTCATAGATTCTTAGTCTGATGTAAAAGTTCATAATTCTTTTAAAGCATTATTGTACCAAGATTTCAATGTCTTACTTGCAATATAAATACATATTTTTGATATGAAGTTGTTTAGTATAAAGATAAATTATAGATAATAGGATTTCTCATGAGTGTAAGTTTGAAAAATAAAATGCAACTAGAACCTATAATGCTCAAGAGTTCTGTAAATGTATGTAAAATTAATCTTATTTTTTCATTTGACTTTATTTTAAAATAATAGCTGAACTAGGAAATTTAAAAAGTAAAAATAGCACTGCTGGGAGATAGGTTGTTTCAAGGATATATCTTGGTGACGTTGGGACAGTTTTGGCATGTATAGTCAAGTTTTATTTTAAAAACAAAACATAGAAATACATTTTAAAAGAAAAATGGCCTACATCTGTTAATTCTCAGTTTGAAAATTCTTTGTTGGACTCCCAGCTGGCCATCTATTATGGGGTGGAATAACCAGAGATCATAAACTGTTGTCTGAGGTATCGTGTTTGGCCTGCAGAGAAGTATACTACTACTAGTAAGTCACTTCAGTCGTGTCCGACTCTGTGTGACCCCATAGACGGCAGCCCACCAGGCTCCCCCATCCCTGAGATTCTCCAGGCAAGAACACTGGAGTGGGTTGCCATTTCCTTCGCCAGTGCATGAAAGTGAAAAGTGAAAGTGAAGTTGCTCAGTCGGTCCGACTCTTTGCGACCCCGTGGACTGCAGCTCACCAGTCTCCTCCATCCATGGGATTTTCCAGGCAAGAGTACTGGAGTGGGGTACCGTTGCCTTCTCCAGTGCTGAGAAGTATAGTTTGGCCCATATAATTTTTAAACATTGAATTAGTTGATCGCATATTAATAATTAAATTCTATATGCAACTTTAATTTCTGGCTTCTTTTGAAAAATTTGCAATATGGAAATAATACAGCCATAATTAGTTGGTCCTACATAACTCCTTTCAGATGAAGACATTCTTTGGTATTTGGTTCACTCCACTTAGTCAGGCCTGCCTTAGTTAACTGCTACATTTCTGTAGATATTTGAAATCACAACCCATTTGAACACTTAAAAATTGGCATTTCTTTTGACATTCCTGGTTAATTTTAGTGGCATGCCCTAGCTATGACTCAGTTATTTTCTCTTTCTCAAGTTTCTGGTAGCACTTAGCTTTGTATCATTGGTTCCAAAGCTTGCTCAATTACAAGTTGAAAAGTAGCAGCAAGATTCTTAAAGAATCTGGTCTTGGGCAGTAGAAGTAGGGCTAAATATTTGAGCCCATTCAAGCATATCTCCCATCAACCTCACCTCTTCCATCCAAAAGAGACTCAAATATCTTAAGATTTCCTGTTACCATGTAAGTTGGATTAAGACTTCTGTCCAATTTGCAACTTCCCCATGGCTCAGTTGGTAAAGAATATGCCTGCAATGCAGGAGACCTGGGTTTGATTCCTGGGTGGGGAAGATCCCCTGGAGAAGGGAATGGCTACCCACTCCAGTATTCTTGCCTGGAGAATTCCAGACAGGGGAGCCTGGTGGGTTACAGTCCATGGTGTTGCAAAAAGTTGGACACAACTGAGCAACTAACACACACATGAGGAGTTTCTTAGACTTCCTTCATATAGTGCACAAATAATAGTGCTATATAGGTTTTGCTTTTCTGTATCTTCAACACCAAGAAAGACCTTTTCAAATTGTACTTACCTCAGTAATGTCTCTTTTTCCTTAATGATGCTGTACCAGGAACCATAACAGTGCACACTATTTATCTTACATTCGGTCCATTGCATCCTGCGTCAAAGGATTTGACAGGAATGGTGCAATGTACTCTACACGTGGTTCTAAGCTGTCTCCTAGAGGCATTTGGTACTAAACCTGAGATCCAGAATTCTGCATTATAGTCCCACAGAATGTACTACTGTGCCTGCATCAATGAAGCTTTTGATTATGTAACTGTTGAATGGAAGAGTGACAGAAACGATCATTTAACACCTTAAAACCCAGCCTCTTTTGATGTTATCTTTCTTGTATCACATTTAAAGGAATAAAAACCTGTCCTCAAAATTTACCTAAAGGTAACTTTAGGCTTTCTTAAAGGCACAATATTCAGTTTTCTGTAGTTTATCCCAAAAGCTTCTAAAGTTTTTCTTCTGATAGATTTCACTTCCCTATTTATGAATTCTGGAATTCTGCTGCGTTCAGTCTCTCCACACACTCTCTCCAAGACTGCCTCACTATTTTCCCTCAGTGTTTAATAGCTCCTCCTCTTTTCCCCCTGCATTGAGCTTTCAGATATTCCTGTGACCACCTGACCCTTTATGTCTGGTGCTCCTCCCTCCCACTATCCATTCTAAATGTAAAATTTCTGTCAGGGTTGCTTTTCTCATGAGAATCAGCTCTTTTGTGAATGGGTGAATAAAATTGTCCACTTTATTACATACACATCAAAGAAAACTTGAATGAAGGACATTTAATGTGCTTCTTATATTGTTCCCCTTCAAAATTCTTTTATCTACTGTTCAGTTCAGTTCAGTTGTTCAGTCCTGTCTGGCTCTTTGTGACCCCATGAATCGCAGAATGCCAGGCTTCCCTCTCCATCACCAACTCCTGGAGTTCACTCAAACTCAGGTCCATCGAGCCGGTGATGCCATCCAGCCATCCAATCCTCTGTTGTCCCCCTTCTCCTCCTGGCCCCAATCCCTCCCAGCATCAGAGTCTTTTCCAATGAGTCAGCTCTTCACATGAGGTGGCCAAAGTACTGGAGTTTCAGCTTCAGCATCATTCCTTCCAATGAACACCCAGAAATGATCTCCTTTAGAATGGACTGGTTGGACCTCCTTGCAGTCCAAGGGACTCTCAAGAGTCTTCTCCAACACCAAGTTCAAAAGCATCAATTCTTTGGCGCTCAGCTTTCTTCACAGTCCAACTCTCACATCTATACATGACCCCTAGAAAAACCATAGCCTTGACTAGACGGACCTTTGTTAGCAAACTAATGTCTCTGCTTTTGAATATACTATCTAGTTTGGTCATAACTTTCCTTCCAAGGAGTAAGCGTCTTTTAATTTCATGGCTGCAGTCACCATCTGCAGTGATTTTGGAGTCCTGCAAAATAAAGTCTCTCACCGTTTCCACTATTTCACCATCTATTTGACATGAAGTGATGGGCCCAGATGCCATGATCTTAGTTTTCTGAATGTTGAGCTTTAAGCCAACTTTTTCATTCTCCTCTTTCACTTTCATCAAGAGGCTTTTTAGTTCCTCTTCACTTTCTGCCATAAGGATGGTTTCATCTGCATATCTGAGGTTATTGATATTTCTCCCGGCATTCTTGATTCCAGCTTGTGCTTCTTCCAGCCCAGCGTTTCTCATGATGTACTCTGCATATGAGTTAAATAAGCAGGGTGACAATATACAGCCTTGATGTACTCCTTTTCCTATTTGGAACCAGTCTGTTGTTCCATGTCCAGTTCTAACTGTTGCTTCCTGACCTGCATATAGGTTTCTCAAGAGGCAGGTCAGGTGGTCTGGTATTCCCATCTCTTGAAGAATTTCCCACAGTTTATGTGATCCACACAGTCAAACACTTTGGTATAGTCAATAAAGCAGAAATAGATGTTTTTCTGGAACTCTCTTGCTTTTTCCATGATCCAGCGGATGTTGGCAATTTGATCTCTGGTTCCTCTGCCTTTTCTAAAACCAGCTTGAACATCTGGAAGTTCACAGTTCACATATTGCTGAAGCCTGGCTTGGAAAATTTTGAGCATTACTTTAGTAGCGTGTGAGATGAATGCAATTTTGCAGTAGTTTAAGCATTCTTTGGCATTGCCTTTCTTTGGGATTGCAATGAAAACTGATCTTTTCCAGTCCTGTGGCCGCTGATGAGTTTTCCAGATTTGCAGGCATATTGAGTGCAGCACTTTCACAGCATCATCTTTCAGGATTTGCAAGAGCTCAACTGGAATTCCATCACCTCCACTAGCTTTGTTTATAGTGATGCTTTCTAAGGCCCACTTCACTTTACATGCCAGGATGTCTGGCTCTAGGTGAGTGATCACACCATTGTGATTATCTTGGTCATGGAGATCTTTTTTGTACAGTTCTTCTGTGTATTCTTGCCACCTCTTCTTAATATCTTCTGCTTCTGTTAGGTCCATACCATTTCTGTCCTTTATCGAGCCCATCTTTGCATGAAATGCTCCCTTGGTATCTCTAATTTTCTTGAAGCGATCTCTAGTCTTTCTCATTCTGTTGTTTTCCTCTATTTCTTTGCATTGATCACTGAGGAAGGCTTTCTTATCTCTTCTTGCCATTCTTTGGATCTCTGCATTCAGTTTCTTATAGCTTTCATTTTCTCCTTTGCATTTTGCTTCTCTTCTTTTCACAGCTATTTGTAAGGCCTCCCCAGACAGCCATTTTGCTTTTTTTTTTTTTTGCATTTCTTTTCCATGGGGATGGTCTTGATCCCTGTCTCCTGTACCATGTCACCAACCTCTGTCCATAGTTCATCAGGCACTCTATCCGATCTAGTCTCTTAAATCTATTTCTCACTTCCACTGTATAATCATAAGGGATTTGAAATAGGTCATACCTGAATGGTCTAGTGGTTTTCCCTACTTTCTTCAATTTCAGTCTGAATTTGGCAATAAGGAGTTCATGATCTGAGCCACAGTCAGCTCCCGGTCTTGTTTTTGCTGACTGTATAGAGCTTCTCTATATTTGGCTGCAAAGAATATAATCAGTCTGATTTCGGTATTAACCATCTGGTGATGTCCATGTGTAGAGTGTTCTCTTGTGTTGTTGGAAGAGGGTGTTTGCTATGACCAGTGTGTTCTCTTGGCAAAACTCTGTTAGCCTTTGCCTTGCTTCATTCCGTACTCCAAGGCCAAACTTGCCTGTTACTCCAGGTGTTTCTTGACTTCCTACTTTTGCATTCCAGTCCCCTATAATGAAAAGGACATCTTCTTTGGGTGTTAGTTCTAAAAAGTCTTGTAGGTCTTCCTAGAACCGTTCAACTTTAGCTTCTTCAGCGTTACTGGTTGGGGCATAGACTTGGATTACTGTGATATTGAATGGTTTACCTTGAGAACGAACAGAGACCATTCTGTCGTTTTTGAGATTGCATCCAAGTACTGCATTTCGGGCTCTTTTGTTGACCATGATGGCTACTCCATTTCTTCTGAGGGATTCCTGCCCACAGTAGTAGATATAATGGTCATCTGAGTTAAATTCACCCATTCCAGTCCATTTTAGTTCACTGATTCCTGGAATGTCGGCATTCACTCTTGCCATCTCCTGTTTGACGCTTCCAATTTGCCTTGATTCATGGACCTGACATTCCAGGTTCCTAGGCAATATTGCTCTTTACAGCATTGTACCTTGCTTCTATCACCAGTCACATCCACAACTGGGTATTGTTTTTGCTTTGGCTCCATCCTTTATTCTTTCTGGAGTTATTTCTCCACTGATCTCCAGTAGCACATTGGGCACCCACCGACTAGGGGAGTTCCTCTTTCAGTATTCTATCTACTGTTAGGTACTTAGAATAGGCAAAAGGAATTCAGAATGGCAGTGGCTAAAAGACAAGGGAGGGAAAAGCCTGAAAAATAGAAGGAAGGAAGGATGGAGAACTGTAGTAAGGACCTCAGGTAAAATAAACAGCCCTCCTGGCTAGCTCAATTTCCATAGTGTAGACTCAGTGTGAGGAGAAAAAATATATAGAAAGAGGAGCCAAAATTGAGGCGGGGGCCTCTTTTCTCTCATCTTTGTGGTCGGCCGCCCTCATGCCTCAAGGATGTATTTTCCTTTGCTTGCCAAATAAAACTGAGTTATAACACGGAGCTGTAACACTGGTCTGTCTGTCGCTTCAGGTTTTTGCTGCGGTGAGACAGAACCAAGGAAATTACACACTCCCCCAACATCTACCTAACCATGATTGAGAGGCATGAAGAAGAGTTAGTGAAATAGTGTAGGCTAAAGTAAATTTAGTATTTAGCAAGTTGTGACTGAGTAAAAGCAGCTCAGAAGACACCCCGTTTGCAGGACGATTGAGATATTTCTCAATCTTGTCTCATGACAATTGAGATTATGAAACAACAGACTGGTTCCAAATCGGAAAAGGAGTATGTCAAGGCTGTATATTGTCACCCTACTTATTTAACTTATATGCAGAGTACAAATACTGGGCTGGATGAAGCACAAACTGGAATCAAGATTGCTGGGAGAAATATCAATAACTTTAGATATGCAGATGGCACCACCCTTATGGCAGAAAGCGAAGAAGAACTAAAGAGCCTCTTGATGAAAGTGAAAGAGGAGAGTGAAAAAGTTGGCTTAAAGCTCAACATTCAGAAAACTAAGATCTTGGCATCTGGTTCAATCACTTCATGGCAAATAGATGGGGAAACAATGGAAGCAATCAGAGACTTTATTTTTGGGGGCTCCAAAATCACTGTAGATGGTGATTGCAGCCATGAAATTAAAAGATGCTTGCTCCTTGGAAGAAAAGTTGTGACCAACATAGACAGCATATTCAAAAGCAGAGACATTATTTTGCCAACAAAGTTCTGTCTATTCAAAGCTATGGTTTTTCCAGTAGTCATGTATGGATGTGAGAGTTGGACTATAAAGAAAGCTGAGCACTGAAGAAGTGATGCTTTTGAACTGTGGTGTTAGAGAAGACTCTTGAGAGTCCCTTGGACTGCAAGGAGATCCAACCAGTCCATTCTAAAGGAAATCAGTCCTGAATATTTATTGGAAGGACTGATGTTGAAGCTGAAACTCCAATACTTTGGCTGCCTGATGCTTAGAAGAGACTCATTGGAAAAGACTGTGATGCTGAGAAGGATTGAGTGTGGGAGGAGAAGGGGTCAACAGAGGATGAAATGATTGGATGGCATCACCGACTTGATGGACATGAATTTGAATAACCTCCGGGAGTTGGTGATGGATAGAGAAACCTGGCGTGCTGCAGTCCATGGGGTTACAAAGAGTCCGACACGACCGAGCAACTCAACTGAACTGAGATATTTTGTTTTTACTAGAAGCCTGAAAAGATAGTTTTTATTCACAGTTATGCACTTAAATGCAAATCAGGAGACTCAGATTCAGAGAGCAGTAATTTGCTGCTCATAATCATGCTCAAGATTGCATGTGCTCAGCAATTTTCAAGCAGATAAAAATGCTGAAGACAATGATCCTGGTGAGTCTTGAGATCTGAGTGATGTGAAATGACTAGATTTCATAATTTTCAGGTAGAACCACGTACCCTGGAGTCATAGTATAAAGAATTCAGATCACCTAGCCTAATCTTTAAATATTGTAAACTTGGGGGTCAGAGATAATTAAAATGGAATTTTGACTTTTTTACAGATTTTCAAAGATATACGTGAGTTGTGATCAAACCACAACTAGGATAGCACAGTAAAGAAAAGCAGTGTTATCTATGTGTAAAACTATGTGTTTATGATGAAAAGAGGCTATTCAAAGCTACTGTTAGGGATTTCAGTAACTAGTTAACCAAGAAAAACATTTCTGTTTTTCTTTTTCCTACTTCTTATCCACAAAGCATTAAATGAAAAGGAGAATTTTTATCTTTTGTTGCCATATATGTTTCTTTTCCCTGTATTTTGTGGGTGATGAAATACCTTAATTGTGAAGTCCAGGTTTCTGGTTAAGCAATTTGTTCTTAGTGGGCTTTTAAATCAAATGTTATCTCTGAGTTTTGAGAGTTAAGTCTGCCAAGATTTAAATGAGAAAAAGCATTAATTTGGATCCCTACTGGCATTAAATTTTAAGACTTTGTAGTTGTAAAGCATAAATACTAAAAATTCAAATTTGAAAAACTGCTATTTTAAGAAATTTTTTCTGTGCAGAGAAAAACAATGTGATCTGATGTATGTGCCTTATAGTTACGTTTTGCTTCACTTCTTATATTTAGCGTTTGATCCATTTTGAGTTAATTTTTGTGTGTGGTATAAGAAAGGGGTTCAGTTTCATTCCTTTGTGTGTAGATATTCAGTTTTCCCAACCCCATTTATTTAAGAGTCTATTATTTCCCCATTATGTGTTTGGCGCCCTTGTCAAAATTGGGTTGGTCAGGGACTTCTCTGGCGGTGCAGTGGTCAAGAATCTGCCATACAATGCAAGGGAAACATGTTTGATCTCTGGTTTGGGATCTAAGATCCCACGTGTTTCAGAGCAGCTGAGCCTGTGCACTGCACTGAAAGATCCTGCATGATGCAGTGAAGATCTCTGGTGCCACAACCAAGACCTGATGCAGCCAAATAAATACTTTAAAAATGAGTTGGTTATATACGCATGGGATTACATCTGGGCTGTCTCCTCTGTTCTTCTGGTCTGTGTCTTTTTTTAATGCCTGTACCATACGATTTTGATTACTGTAGCTTTGTAATATATCTTGAAACCAGGAAGTATTATGCCTCCAGCTTTGTTCTTCCATCTTAGGATTGCTTTGACTTTTAGGGGTCTTTGGCAGTTCCATAGAAATTTTAGGATAGTTTATTTATTTATTATTATTTTTTGAAAAATGCTGATGGACTTCTGATAGGGATTGCAATGAATCTGTAGATTGATTTGGGTATGAATGTTTTGACAAAATTGCTTCTTCAAATCCAAGAACATGATATCTGTTTCCATTTGTTTGTGTCTTCAATTTCTTTCCTCTATCTCATAGTTTTTCAGTGTTAAGGTCTTTTATATCCTTGGTTAAATTTTATTCATAAGTATTTTAGTATTTTTGGCACTTTCTCTGAACACAGTCAAGGTTCTGTCTTAAAGAAAGGAAAAGCATATATTAGATATGTGTCCCTGGCAGAAGAGCTGTTTTGTAGAACCCACTGATTCTACAAAAGATGTATATTAAAATCATTAAGTTTAAAGCCTTAAAATATTAGGCTGGAGTTCTTTCAGATGTTGAATACAGAATCAGGACATTTGTTACTCTTTTTGATCTTATTGCTTTCTCAGACTGTGTGGCCAGAGGAAATACAGATTTTACTAGTGAGAAAATGTGGAAAATACTTGTAATTGGACAGGAAATTTATGAATATGAAAAATAATACATAAATATGTGGTTTCAAACATGTTTAAATAAAACATTTTATTTTCATATTTATAGTTTTAATGTTCAACATCTTAAATTATATTTTCAAAATTGTGTGTCATTTTATTCTCTTGCTTTCTAATATCTGTGATCCCATATAAAGTAACCTTCACTTTAAATGACTGGTGTACTTAAAACAATTCAATACCAGGAAATAAACTTAGCCAGATAGATTATCAGGATACCTAGTACACCCTGTTCCCCAAATGATATGTGATGTAGGTGTGGAATTGTATAGCCAAAGATATTTAGTTAGTGAGATCACTGAATTGGTGAAATATTCCTATAAGTTTTAAGAATGAGGCTCTGAATGTATGTGGTTATTTGAAATACATTTTGGACAAGTTTCCAGTGATGCAGAAGAAGTTAAAATGTCTAGCCAAAAGACTGAATCACTGAAGAAGTGCAGAAAGAACCAGCAATAAACTTGGTAAGTATCTTTCTGGAAATGCAATCATTTCATTGTTACATAAGTCTTCTAATGTGTTTTGGGATATTACCAGTAATATAGATTCTATGCCCTTGAGTAATAAAATGTTACTGTTAGTCATTTGGAATTTTAAATGTTACTTTATTTCTAGATGCAGCTGAGTCAGTTTTCTTTTTGGTTTCTAGGGGCAGCCTCAAAGTAATTATATTTTCTTATAGTTGAATAACTATGTAAACAATGTTTCTTCACATATGAAAAATATTTAAAGGTGCAAGATATAAATGATAGTGTTTTTGGATTCTGAAATCTTGTGAATTATATAGTCCTCAAAGATTTTTATGTATGTAAGGACATGATTTTGTAACAAAATTAGCTTTATTCTAAGACTTCCAAGAGCCAAAATAAATTAGATGGGTCTCTAAAGTAGTCGATGGACTAGTTAGTATTATTTCAGCAGCTGATATTTTTAGGGCACTGTGCTGGAGAGTGAGGGGCATAAAAGCAATTAAAACATTCTTTGTCCTTAAGAAGTATGTAGTTTGAGCAAATAACACAGGGAATAGCTCATGACACAGGACAGTTAACCAATATTTAATGCAATTCCACCCATAAAAATCTATGCTACTAACAGCATAGATTGCCTGTTTTGGTTATTGCTGTTTGACAAATCACCCTAAAACTTAATGGCTTAAGACAATGATGCTTTTATTGTTTCTTGTGATTCTTTGGATTGGCTGGAGCTCAGCTGGGCTGTTCTTCTGCTGGTTTCACTTGAAGTCTCATATTGCAGTCAGATGATAACTGGGCTGGGATATCCAAGATGACTTCTTCACTCATGTATCTGGGCCTCGGGTCTCTTCCAAGTTGATTCTCTCTTCCCATAATGTCTCGTCCTCTAGAACATCTTCATGTGGCCTCTATCCAAGGGGGCTGCTTTAAATCATGGATTGAGGCTCCAAGAATCAGGAAGTAGACATTTTAGTACTCTTAAATGTACTTAGATCAAAAGTACCAGGATATCAATATTAACACCCTTTCCATTGGTCAAGGCAGTCACAAGAGAGCAGCCTGTGCTGTGGTAGGGGAATAAACTCTCCATATGAGGGAGAGCACATAGATAACTGAGGTATTTTTGAAGGCCATCTTTGAAGATTAGACAGCACACTGCCTGATTCATGGTCTAGGCCTTGCTCTAGGAATTCTAAGAAATGGAGGATTCTCTGAATTTGAGTGACTAAGGAAATCCCTAAAGATTAGCTTAGGCTTTTTCCTGAGTTAAAAAGAGGCATTGAGGAGATATCAGGGAAACTGGGAGCAGAGGGAGTTATGGGATTCTCAAGGACAGCATTTACAAAGGTACACAGGTGGGAAGACAAAGTCATTAGGTTAATAAGGACTCGAATAAAAAAAAAAAAAAAAAATCACTGGCCCAAAGTAATAGCCATCAGAACTAGCATTGCCTATTTCAATTAATATAGAAAGGACTGGTAAAGATACACAGAAAGTAGATGGTTTTAAAAGCCTGATGCAGTTCTACATATGGAGCATATTTAAAAACAGGAAAGCCAGTGACTTTTAAAAATTGAACCATTTTGAACTTAGAAATGAGATGGCAAAATTTGATTTGGGAGAATTTTTTTTTTTTAAGAGTTGAGATTTTATTCAGGCAGCTGGACAATGCCAGTCTAATGCATCATGCCACTTGAATGCAGGACAAGTAAAGAAAGACATGTGTAGACATGCCTTGGGAATTTTGCCTCTTGGATGATTAAGTTTGGTAGAGTGCAGATTCATGGCAACTGAACTTGTATTCATCAGCACTGAGGTGAGACCCAATACAGATCTCCTGAGAGCAAATAAGTCTTGACCTTAATATAGTTATGTATACTGTGAAATAAGAGTCTTATGTGAATTCTTAGTAAAGCAAATCATTAAAACTGCTGCCACTTTGAAATTTGAATAACAAAATTAGCTTCAGGCATATAATAATTCCATTCATTCAACACTTTTGTTGACTATTTACTATATGAATTGTTCAATACTGAGGAAATGCAATGATGTGTAAACTGTTCTCATTTTTAGGAAGTTCTTTGTCTGGAATGTTCCTGTTATTTCCATATATTGATACTATTTCTGTGATCTGAAGTGAAGTGAAGTGAAAGTTGCTCAGTCGTGTCCGACTGTTTATGACCCCATGGACTATATAGTCCATGGAATTCTCCAGGCCAGAATACTGGAGTGGGTAGCCTTGACCTTCTCCAGAGAGTCTTCCCTACCCAGGGATTGAAGCCAGGTCTCCCGCATTGCAGCAGATTCTTTACCAGCTGAGCCACAAGGGGATGAACAAAAATTAATCTCTTCTACAAGATATTCCTAAACAATCTGGAGAAACAAACATTCCCAGTGACCAAGTCTCATCTGTTCCCTAAGTTTTTCAAAGTTAATGCTGTGCGGAAGCTTTCATAGTTCACATTCATTCAGGCATTTATCAAATTCCATGTATGAGTTAGAAAAAAGTCAAGATGGATTTTGAACTGTGACCTGTATTATGAGAAGGATTCAGCCTTGAGATCTGGTTGGAGCACAGAAGCCCTGAAGAAGAAAATAAACCTAATGTGTTCAAGGGACAGAATATTAGCTTTGCTGTAGCATGCAGAAGAGGTAAGTTAGAACAGATAACGTGTGGCATCTGAGGCCATAATATGGACTTTGAAATTTATTCTGAGTGAGGAGGAAAGATATTGGAATGTTTTGAGCAGGGAAGTGACATGACTACAATTTAGCTTTTATTTCTGATTCTTGATGGAAGAGAAAGTATAGAGGAGCAAGGGCCAGGAGGATGTCAGGAAGCTGTTACAATAGTCAACAGAGATGATAGCCACCTGCATTAGGTAGAAGTAGGGAATTGGTGAGACGCTGCATGCTCTCGGCCCCTCACCCCTTTGTCCATCCCGTTTTTGCTGTCCACAAATTTCCCCTTTCCTCTCGACCAGTTGGTGAGCGCCTATCTTGGGCCTCACAGCATTTCACGCCTTTTCCAGCCCTCTTTTCTCTCCTACTTTACTTCCTCCTCTGTTGTTTCTTGCCCATATTCCTCTCCTGTTTTTTTTTTTTCATATCATTTGTTTCTGATTTTCCCCTTTTGTCTGTTACTCATCACTACTTTAGCTTTATGCAAGCCTTACATAGGCTGCCTTATTCCTATTCACTGATGAGACTAATTTTTTATCCTTTTGAGGAGGCAAATGAAGGGTCCAGTCTTTTCTAATTTATCCAGTCTAGGAAATTTAAAATACTCAGATCTAGTTTTTCTGTCCTATACAGGGGTGTGTAGAACTAGTTCTCACTGTGTCCTGGACTGACCCTGGAGAGGTCTCAAATTGCAGTGGCTTATAATAGGAAGCTATCAGTAAATACAGCATGCATGTCCTGTAGCTGAAACTGGCTGAGATACCCAGTTCTGATATGGCTGTGCTTATGAGGTTTACTTGGTGCTAGGAATGACTAAGTGAATAAATGAATGGAAATAAAAATTTGCTACAGAGGAGGAAGGATTTTCTAGTCTACCCAAGCTGATAAACCATCTATATATACACACACACAAGGATACACGGTTTATCAGCTTGGGTAGACTAGAAAATCCTTCCTCTGTAGCAAATTTGTATGTTTATATATAAATACACACACACACACACACACACACACACACACACACACACACTTTCTTGGTGGCTTTCATCTTCCAGACCTGGACATAGGCATACAAGTATACCAGGCAGCACATCTTCCTTCTGAGACAGGATGGACATCTTTCAGGGTCAACATATTCCTGGCCTGGGATTCCATCTACATTTTGTTCTATATAATACTACATTAGAAATAGCTTCTCTTATCATTCCTGTCATTAATGTTGGGAGTTAGATCAGCCAATTAGATCTCCTATGAACAGTAATAGAGTTAACAAGGCAAGGGCCAGGACGGTTAAGAGAGCACAACCAGAGTAGTTACTGCAACTGAAGTTCTGGAACTGGGCATTTCTTAGGAATGACCACTGTCAGAATTTCTGTGGCTAATTCTGCCATACAGGTGCTTCCCAGGTGATGCAGTAGTAAAGCATATACCTGGGTGGGTTCAATCCCCTGAAGTAGGAAATTGCAATTCACTCCAGGATTCTTGCTGGGAAAATTCCATGGACAGAGGAGCCTGGCGGGCTACAGTCAATGGGAGGTCCCAAAGAGTCAGACACAGCTGAGCATGCATGCATGCTGCCATACAAATCATGTTTCTAGCTATATTATTAAAACACTTAAATATTCCCTAAAAGCAAACTGAAGGGTATGTAATACTTTTCGTTAACTTAGGAACTGACAGCAGAAAAGTGTTTCCCAAGATAAATAAAGTACCACTGATTAATAAAAGGAGAGAAGAAGGTGGGAAGAACATAGATGCCTTGTGCCGATGGGAGCACTCTTGGGCTTCTATGTGGCTAGGATGGGGCTATGGGTGGTACATTGGTTCTCATTTTGATAAAACTGCCACATGATTAATTTATTCTATATGTGCAGTTCAGTCTGTGTGCACACATCTTTAGGTAAAGGTGATGTTCTATTTTTATAGGTGAAGGAAATCAGCAGTATGTCAATTAAATACATTCTTTAATTAAATTTTATTTTATTTTATTAATTTTATTTTATTTTTAAACTTTACAATATTGTATTAGTTTTGCCAGATATCGAAATGAATCCGCCACAGGTATACCTGTGTTCCCCATCCTGAACCCTCCTCCCTCCTCAGGGTCTTTTCTCCTAGTTGTGTGCAGAAAGGGGGATGTGTGAACTGGGGAGAGCAGGAGAGCCCTTTGACCCAGACCTTTATTCAGGAAGAGTATCACATTATATTGCTTTCCTTCAACTAAAGTTATATGAATAATTACAGAGATACAATTTAAGGTAAAGAGCGCATCCTTTTATGGAAACATACGTTCTCCAATTAACTTCTCACCACTTTACATATGCATCAGTTTATCTACCCCCCAGCTTCCGATTATAAAGGAAATGGTCCAGAATTATTTGCTACAGAATC
This sequence comes from Bos indicus, assembly GCF_029378745.1. Taxonomy (NCBI): domain Eukaryota; kingdom Metazoa; phylum Chordata; class Mammalia; order Artiodactyla; family Bovidae; genus Bos; species Bos indicus. Next base: position 25,220,610 of record NC_091768.1, on the reverse strand, counting down.
GAGGTAGGTTTGAGTTGCTGCTATTCAAAATACTTTAATATAGTAAAGTATAGTAAAATAGTAATATATAATATAGTAAAATATAGTAGCAGGCAAATGCGGTCACTGTCTACTTAATTTTCAAGATGTGGTTCTTAAATAAGCTATCTTTTTTTAATAAGTGAAGATGGGGAGGAAGGGAGAAACAAACCTAGTAGCGGTTTCCACAGTGTTGCTGAACTCAGGTTGAGAAGGTGATATTTAAGTACATTGCCAGATTTTTTTAGCCAGTATGAGTCTGTTGTACCACAAAATTGGGACTGTTAGAAACTTTTCCCAAAAGCACACCTAAATGTAGATTAAATCCATCTTTTGTCTTGTTTTGCATAAGTAAACCACATGCTAACACACCACACACTTTTAAGAGCACTATCCAAACATTACAAAGTCAGTTCCAAAGTCCAGACAATTTCCAGTTCCTCTGTCAGAAAGCAAATAACAACAAAAGACTTATTCCAAACATAAGTCAACCAGAACCTTGGAGAACCTTCACAGTGACTTGCTTTACACAACTTCAGGAAATTTTGTGAATAACCCACAGTGGGGAGCACATAACCCTGTAATACTCAGAACATATTGCCCAAGTTACACATGATGACAAGGTAAACATTTGCTTAAGAACTCCTTCAAAGGGGGATGTGATATGAAATAACCAGGGGGTGCCCTTCCATCTCTGAAACCCCAAATTAGCTACAGCCTTGGCTGTACCCAACAGTCTTAAGGTCTGAGTGCTACAAATTATCTCTTCCCTTACTTCAAAGAAAACAAACTTTTCCACCAAAATACTTCCAATTGTTAACCTGCTGGAATGAAGGTAGGAGTTGAGTATGCATGAATGTTAAGTGCCATTATTTCTGATTCTTCTGTATTTCTTGCCATGTAAGCATTTGTCATCTGACTACTGGTGACTCTGTACATAGATACAATTTTTTTATGTATTAGTGCTTTTCTGCTGCAGAGTCCACAATGATTGAGCACTTGTGGAGATTCTCAGCATGGATGCAATTCTCAGGTAATTGTCATAGTACCGTAAAACCATGGTACACCAACTTCATTTTAGTAGTTTTACACTTAGTTATAACTCCGAATACAAGGGCCATTAAAGTTAAAATGTCCCTTGAGTTTCTTTCTAACATTACATTTATTCCAACCACTACAGATGGAAACAAAACAAAGATAATGTACTGAGCTTAAACATTCTGTCCCTGAATAGAGTAAAGCTATGATGGTGAGACATTTTATCATAGTGCTTCAGGACTCATTCTTGCTGTGATAAATTGCCAAATGCACATTGGGTGCATAAAACAGGGAAGAGCTATTAATCTTATGTTGATGTATGAGCTAAAGTCCAGGAAAGAATCAGAGCTGTATGCACATAATAAGATACATAGAATGCATAATGTCAGGCATATTTCTGTGACAGTTTGAAAATATTGTTCCTGATTCCCATAGCTGCACTCCTTGGAGGAAGAGGAAATCCATTACAGATTCTTGATGGAAGAAATTTGTGGATAAGTAAGTGAATCAAGATGAAGCAGGAGAGGTTAGCTACTAGTGCTGTAAATGAAAATACAGTTTACTTTGAAACTTAAAGAATTTTGACCTGGTTTTAAATGTAGAAGAAATAAACATTTTATTTTCTATTGATACTTTGTTACATCTCAGGAAGCATTTTCTTTTTGGTAGATAAATAATTGGTACTTCAGTATCTGGTCTTTTTGGGTTTCCCAGCTGTTGCTAGTGAACAACAGAATCTGCCTGCCAGTGCATGAGACATAAGAGATATGGGTTCAATCCTTGGGTTGGGAAGATCCCCTGGAGGAGGGCTTGGCGACTCATTCCAGTATTCTTGCCTGGAGAATCCCATGGACAGAGGGACCTGATAGGCTACAGTCCATAGGGTTGCCAAGAGTTGGACAAAAGTGAAGCAAATTAGCACGCACACATCGGACCTTTTTATGCTGATTGCTAATTCTGTGTTAATTGTTATTTATTGAGATTAACAAATAAAAAACATAATGCTGAAAAATGAATCAGCTATAGTAACTAATAAATCTACTCACTAAGCATAGCAGCCACCAGCTTGGTACCAAGTCCTCTCTGGGAAGGACATGGATTATACAGGTAATAGACTATCTCTAAGGAGTCCCAAATGCATGAACCTGGAGATGGAGGTTCCCATAATCCCATGAAACAATTCTTTTGTTGAAAAGTTTTAAGAGTGACCCTTAAAATTATGAGGTCGAGACTTTGCCTTTTTCTCCTTGTAAGATGTTCCTTCATGGAAAATGGGTAAATTTATCAGAAGAATATTGGAGGAGATTTTGCTAATACTCGAGCCTAAGGTCTACATTGTATGCACTTTAGGAATGAAGAAAAGATACTGGCCCCCAGTGCTGTCAGATTGGCCTTTTAGGTGAATTTAATGCTTTTGATTTTTATATGCTGTTATGCTTCCCCTGAAACCTACACTGATTTATTCCAACCAATGTGGTCTGAATTCCATCCAACATTTTACTAATATTTATCAGTGCTAAACTCAGTATTGCTTGATAAGTCAAATTTGTTGCAAATCACTTCCAGTTGTACAAATACATTATTTACTCATAACTGGTAAAAGCTCCATGCTGACATTAAATGAGTCGACATACTCATGTAATTACCTGGGCTGGCAGTCTGGTTAAGTGTGATTATTCTGGAGAAAGAAAAATCAAAAGAATTATAGTATAATTCCATGAAAACTATAATTTTTGACAGTTACAAAAGTAGGCATTTTCCAAAAATGTGTTTCATTTTATTGTAACAATCTTTATTTTTCTGTTTCTTTTTATAAAGTCCCTATAAATTGTCTGAAATTTGGATAGATAGATTTAAATATTTCAATCAGATCTTGGCAGCTGATGAATTGAACCTAGTTTCAAATGACCCACCCTCCAGTTTGAGTTCATGGGTTGTGCCACCAACCCCTAAAGATAAGGGTGAAATGACTCATTGCCAGGGGAAATGCTTGTGGCACAACTCCAATTTGGAACAGAGACTGACAGTTGATTTAAGCTTGGGAGCAGAGGGAGAGAAGGAGCCAAACTCCACACTGAAGCTGGAATAAGGCTATCATAGTACTGAAACCATTCTCCCAGATTCACTGGGTTGCTTTCAAATTGTGTATTGAATAAAAATAATGAGACCTCAGATCTGGTACTGATTTAATCCAGAAAGCCACCATTGAGCTTAGTGATGAGCGGTGGCCCTGCTGTTGTCTCTAATGCTGTCTGCTTTAGGTTGAGCTGTCACAGAAGTCACTCAAAGGACTGAAGAGGTTGATAAATCCTACTCTGGCATGTGGATCGTGTTTTAGGTGTCTCTATAAGGTCATGGGCAGGAAGCACTCCCTGTGCTAAGGCTAACACATCACATAATGTGAGGTAGTGGTGGTTTAGTCGCTAAGTCGTGTCCAGCTCTTGTGATCCCATGGACTGTAGCCTGCCAGGCTCCTCTGACCATGGGATTCTCCAAGGTTTTGATTCCCTTCTCCAGAGAATCTTCCCGACCCAGGAATTGAAAAGGGTCTCCTGAATTACAGGCAGATTCTTTACCAATGGAGCTATGAGGGAAGCCCTCATCACATAATGTGTAGTAGGCATAAAATATTTCATTATTTAACAAGTATTTATTAAGCTTCTATTATGCACCAAGTATGGTGCAACTAGTATTCAGGGTAAACAAGTAGTGGCCTCCACAACACACTGTTGTAATAGTGGCTTTGCTGAAATTAAGGTAAGAAAAATGATTTTATAAAAAATTAATGATTTATGGATTTGTTTATTTTATTACTCAATCCATCTACAGACCACTTACACAACTGTAATACTTATTAAATTTCAGTTAGTTCAGTCACTCAGTTGAGTCTAACTCTTTGCGATCCCACAGACTGCAGCATGTCTATCATCAACTCCTGGAGTTAGCTTAAACTCATATCCTTCGAATTGGTGATGTCATCCAACCATCTCATCCTCTGTCATCCCTTTGTCCTCCTGCCGTCAATCTTTCCCAGCATCAGGGTCGTTTCCAAGGAGTCAGTTCTTCATATCAGGTGGCCAAAGTATTAGAGTTTCAGCTTCAGCATCAATTCTTCCAATGAACATTCAGGACTGATTTCCTGTAGGGTTGACTGGTTTTATCTCCTTGCACACCAAGGGACTCTCAAGAGTTATCTCCAACATCATAGTTCAAAAGCATCAATTCTTTAGCACTCAGCTTTCCTTAAGGTTCAATTCTCATATCCATACATGACTACTAGAAAAACCATAGCTTTGAGTAGACGGACCTTTGTCAGCAAAATAATGTCTCTGCTTTTTAATATGCTGTCCAGGTGGGTCATAGCTTTTCTTCCAAGGAGCAAGCGTCTTTAATTTCATGACTGCACTCGTCATCTGCAGTGATTTTGGAGCCCAAGAAAATAAAGTTTGTCAGTGTTTCGATTGTTTCCCCATCTGTTTGCCATGAAGTGATGGGACCAGATGCCATGATCTTAGTTTTCTGAATGTTGAGTTTTAAGCCAACCTTTTCACTCTCCTCTTTCACTTTCATCAAGAGGCTCTTTAGTTCTTCTTTGCTTTCTGCCATACGGGTGGTGTCATCTGCATATCTGAGGTTATTGGTATTTCTACCAGCAATCTTCATTCCAGCTTGTGCTTTGTCCAGCCCGGCATTTTGCATGATGTACTCTTCATATAAGTTAAATAAGCTGGGTGACAATATATAGCCTTGACTTACTCCTTTCCCAATTTGGAACCAGTGTGTTTTTCCACGTCTATTTCTAACTGTTGCTTCTTGACCTGAATGCAGATTTCTCAGGAGGCAGGTAAGGAGGTCTGGTATTCCCATCTTTTGAAGAATTGTCCATAGTCTGTTGTGATATACACAGTCAAAAGCTTTGTCATAATCAATAAAGCAGAAGTATATGTTTTTCTGGTATTCTCTTGCTTTTTCAATGATCCAACGGATGTTGCAATTTGATCTCTGGTTCCTCTGCCTTTTCTAAATCCATCTTGAACATCTGGAAGTTCAAGACTGACTTGGAGAATTTTGAGCATTACTTTGCTTGCGTGTAATATGAGTGCAATTGTGTGGTACTTTGAACATTCTTTGGCATTGCCTTTCTTTGGAATTGGAATGAAACTGACCTTTTCCAGTGCTGTGGCCACTGCTGAATTTTCCAAATTTGCTGGCATATTGAGTGCAGCACTTTCACAGCATCATCTTTTAGAATTTGAAATAGCTCAACTGGAATTCCATCACCTCCACTAGCTTTTTACGTAGTGATGCTTCCTAAGACCCACTTGACTTCACATTGTAGGATGTCTGGTTCTAGGTAAGTGATCACACCACCATGGTTATATGGGTCATGAAGATCTTTTTTGTATAGTTCTGTGTATTGTTGCCACCTCTTAATATCTTCTGCTTTTGTTAGGTCCATACCATTTCTGCCCTTTATCGTGCCCATCTGTGCATGAAATGTTCCCTTGGTATCTCTGATTTTCTTGAAGAGATCTCTAGTCTTTCCCATTCTATTCTTTTCCTCTGTTTCTTTGCATTGATCACTGAGAAAGGCTTTTTTTTTAAATCTCTCCTTGCTATTCTTTGGAACTCTTCATTCAAATGGGTATATCTTTCCTTTTCTCCTTTGCCTTTCACTTCTCTTCTTTTCTCAGCTATTTGTAAGGCCTCCTCAGACAACCATTTTACCTTTTTGCATTTCTTTTTCTTGGGGGTGGTCTTGGTCCCTGCCTCCTGTACAATGTTTGAACCTTCATCCATAGTTCTTCAGGCACTCTGTCTATCAGCTCTCATCCCTTGAATCTATTTGTCCCTTCCACTGTATAATCGTAAGGGATTTGGTTTAGGTCATACCTGAATGGTCTAGTGGTTTTCCCTACTTTCTTCAATTTCAGTCTGAATTTTGCAATAAGGAGTTCATGATCTGAGCCACAGTCAGCTCCCGGTTGTGTTTCTGCTGACTCTATATAGTTTCTCCATCTTTGGCTTCAAAGAATAAAATCAATCTGATTTCGGTGTTGACTATCTGGTGATGTCCATGTGTAGAGTGTTCTCTTGTGTTGTTGGAAGAGGGTGTTTGCTGTGACCAGTGAGTTCCTTGGCAAAACTCTGTTAGCCTTTGTCCTGCTTAATTTTACTCCAAGACCAAACTTGCCTGTTATTCCAGGTATTTCTTGACTTCCTACTTTTTCATTCCAGTCCCCTATGATGAAAAGGACATCTTTTTGGGGTGTTAGTTCTAGAATGTCTTTTAGGTCTTCATAGAACCATTCAACTTCACCTTCAGCATTACTGGTAGGTGTATAGTCTTGGATTACTATGATACTGAATGGTTTGCTTTGGAATCAAACAGATCATTCTGTTATTTTTGAGATTGTACCCAAGAACTGCACTTTAGACTTTTTTGCCGACTATGAGGGCTACTCCATTTCTTCTAAGGGATTCTTGCTCACAGTAATAGATATAATGGTCATCTGAATTAAACATGACCATTCCAGTCCATTTTAGTTCACTGATTCCTAAAATGTCGATTTTCACCCTTGCTGTCTCCTATTTGACCACTTCTCATTTACCTTAATCCATGGACCTAACATTCCAAGTTCTTAAGCAATAGTGTTCTTTACAGCATCAGACTTTACTTCTATCACCAGTCACATCCACAACTGGCATTGTTTTCGCTTTGGCTCCATCTCTTCATTCTTTATGGAATTATTTTTCCACTGTTCTCCAGGAGCATATTGGTTACCTACCGACCTGGGGAGTTCATTTTCAGTGTCCTGTCTTTTTGCCTTTTCATACTGTTCATGGGGTTCTCAAGGGAATAATACTGAAGTGGTTTGCTATTCCCTTCTCCAGTGGTTCGTGTGTTGTCAGAACTCTCCACCCTGACCCTTTCGTCTTGAGTGGCTCTACACTGCATGGCTCATAGTTTCTGAGTTAGACAAGGCTGTGAAGGAGGTTGCCATTATCTTCATTACTTCCACTGTAGTTTAGTCTCAGGTCAGACAACAGGGAGGGAACACATCCCTGCCCATCAACAGGAAATTGGATTAAAGATTTACTGAGCATGGCCCAGTCCATCAGAATCTGACCCAGTTTCCCCCACAGTGAGTCTCTCCCAACAGGAAACTTCAATAACCCTCTTATCCTTCAGAGGGCGACAGAATGAAACCCACAATCACAGAAAACTATTAAATTTAATTATACATTATTTTTCTTTCAGTTATATATATAAAAAAATGTGGCTTTGTACATTTTCTCTCTGTTATAAAATTATATTCTATTTAAAAGTTGACTTGATTTATAACTTTTAAATGTATAGACTATAGTGTGTTGGCTTCCATTTTTATTCTTGCTTTTGCCTCAGGGCTCCCAAATGTTGGCATTCACCAGGATAGCTAGTTATTTGGCGACAGAGTTTACAGTGTTTCCAATATATTGTTTTCCATAAATTACTTCAAAATTGAAATGATTTAAGAAAAAAAAAATCTTACACTACTTTTTACTGCAGTTTTTCTAGTCCAGTTCTAATCTCTGTAAGGGTTGCCAGGGGTTATTGTGGGTGTAGAAAATTTGTCTGTCTGTCTGCACCCCATCCTCCCCATCATCTCCCCCATTCACAGTTTCACTTCTAATCTTTTCTCTTGACTGAGCTCTCCATGCTCTATTCTACTGATCTTGCCCCAGGATCTTTCTCTCTGATTCACTCTTTGAATTGATGGGAAGTTGGCCAAGTTTTTAATTTGGCGTCTCCTCAAAATACTGCATTTGGTACCATCTACTACACACTCTGGCTTCCCTGGTGGCTCAGCAGTAAAGAATCTGTCTACAATGCAGGAGCTGCAGTAGACATAGGTTCAGTCCCTGGCTTGGGAAGATCCCCTGGAGGAGCGCAGGGCAACCCACCCCAGTAGTCTTGCCTGGGGAATCCCATGGACAGAGGAGCCTGGCGGGTTATGCTCCATGGGTTTGCAAGGAGTCAGACATGACTGAAGCAACAGCAGAGAACTACATACTCCTCCCATCTCCCCCCTGCTCCCTGCCATGATCATCATGATCATTGGTATCCACTTCCCATATTGGGAAGAAAGAGGAGAAGAGATAGTCTTGTAAATAAGCTAATAAACTTCTATATAACCAGAAGTTTAATTGGTAATATGTAAACATTATAAGAAATTGCAGTATAAATACATTCTTTTGAAATATAGAATTATATTAAAGGTTAACGTGATTTGGGAGCTTCCCCTGTGGCTCAATGGTGAAGAATTCACCTGAAATGCAGGAGACACATTTTCCATCGCTGGGTCAGGGATCACTTCAGTTTAGTTCAGTTCAGTCACTCAGTCGTGTTGGACTCTTTGCAACCCCATGGAATGCAGCATGCCAAGCTTCCCTGTCCATCACCAACTCCCAGAGCTTAGTCAACTCATGTCTATTGAGTTCGTGATGCCATCCAACCATCTCATCCTCTGTCGTCCCCTTCTCCTCCTGCCTTCACTTTTTCCCAGCATCAGGGTCTTTTCCAATGAGTCAGTTCTTCACATCAGGTAGCCAAAGTATTGGAGTTTCAGCCTCAGCATCAGTCCTTCCAATGAATATTCAGGACTGATTTCCTTTAGGATTGACTGGTTGGATCTCCTTGCAGTCCAAGGGACTCTCAAGAGTCTTGTCCAACACCACAGTTCAAAAGCATCAATTCTTCAGTCCTCAGCTTTCTTCATAGTCCAACTCTCACGTCCATACATGACCACTGGAAAAACCAAAGCTTTGACTAGACAGACCTTTGTTGGCAAAGTAATGTCTCTGCTTTTCAATATGCTGTCTAGGTTGACCAAAACTTTTCTTCCAAGGAGTAAGCGTCTTTTAATTTCATGGCTGTAGTCACTATCTGCAGTGATTTTGGAGCCCAAGAAAATAAAGTCTTACTGTTTCCCTATCTATTTGCCATGAACTGATGGGACTGGATGTCATGATCTTAGTTTTCTGAATATTGAGTTTAAGCCAACTTTTTCACTCTCCATTTTTCTGAATATTTGTAAGAAGAAAATTTTCTTTTTGGTCCATTTCTTTGGATCCATTCTTGTATTCTGTGTCAGTGAGTTTACACATACTCCTGTATACCATTTTCTGCCATTTTAATGGTCTTATGCTTCAGGTAGGCAAGAGCCTTAAACAGATTTTATGCGTGTGTGCTCAGTTGCTCAGTATGTCCAGATCTTTGCAACCCTATGACTGCAAGCCCACCAGCCTCCTCTGTCCATGGAATTTTCCAGGCAAGAATACTAGAGTGGGTTGCCATTTCCTCCTCCAGGGGATCTGCCTGATCCAGGGATTGAACCTGCATCTCCTGTGTCTCCTGCATTGGCAGGTAGATTCTTCAGCACAGAGCCACCTAGGAAGCCCTTAAACAGATTAGTGTTTACATTTTTTTAATAGATTTGATAGCTGGACAGTGTACATCAAAGGAACAATCCCCAAATTGACTGGCTTTTGCCTTTATTGTCAAATAATTTATTCTTTCATTCAATACTTTTATTTCCCCTAGTCAGCTTCTTGAAAGTCAATCCTAGGGTCACAGAGATGAATAAGACATGGCCTTGACACATTGTCTTGAAGAATTAATGGGCTATAATAGTCATTATAGTGCATCTTGATAAGCACTATGGTTGGCATATAGATGAAGTGTGTAAAGCACAAAGGTGAGAAGCAACAAGATTTGAAATGATATTCTCCACTTGAATTAAGCCAAGCTTTTGGAATTTATGTAGTAACACTAGTAAACGTGACCACTAATTAAACAATTACTTACAATTTACTGTAGATAAATTACATCTTTTTTAAAAACGACTCAGTGATTTATTTAGAGATTTAGAGAAACGTAGCTAAGGAGGCTGCCCCTGTAGCTCAGCAGTATAGAATCCACCTGCAATGCAGGAGACACAGGATATGCGGATTCCCTGGGTTAGGAAGATCCCCTGGAGGAGGGCATGGCAACCCACTCCAGAATTCTTGCTGGAGAAATCCTGTGGACAGAGGAACCTGGTGGGCTATGGTCCATGAGGTCACAAAGAGACGAACACAACTGTAGAAAGTGGGCATGCATGTACAAGCTAAGGAACTCAGTGTCTTAACAAAAATAAATCCAAAGTATGATCACTTAATTTTAGTTATGAATTAAATAACTAATAAAATTGTTTTCTAGTTTTTATCCATATAAGTATATTCTAAACCTTTCTACTTTCTGCTAAAAACTCTATCCTAATTGTTGTTTGTTTGTTTGTTTGTTTTTGGTACTAGCTCTCAGTGAACTCTACCAATATCTTTTTGGGACACGAAATCTATGTATCCCCCAGACCAGGCCACATCTTGGCAACTCCTCCAAATAAATGACAGTGGAAAAATGTCTAGAGTATGAAAAAGTGGTTAGAGGAATCAAATTTAAATGTGATGTACCTTGATTTTGCATACCTTAATACTGAGTGTACTTTGATTTTGGAAATTACATACAAATTTTACAGAAGAGAGTTTCTATTTTTAAACTTTGGTTTTCTAACTAAAATTAAAAACCTGTCCTAATAACTTTAACAGTTTAACCATATGATGTAACATATTAAATGCTTTTAAAGGCAATTAGTATACTATCCTTAATGAGCATCCAAATTGAGAAAGCTAACATGTCCCTATCTGAGAGTTTTAAAGCTAACAGCATTACTGTATGGACAGATGCAAAGACGTGAATTAGTCAGTGTCATTAGTTTGTTCAAGCAAGGAGTTAAGTGTCTTCCTAAATCAATAAGTTAGAGCCTTACAACTCTTCCAAGATTTACCTAAACTGTTTTGGGACTACCAATTATTAACAGGTATACTTATCAGAATAAAATGAGTTTTCAAATAAAAGGGTAGACTTGATCTGGAATGGTAGTTCATATATCATTTAGAAGGGCCCTCCAAATTGCCCAGGTACTCTTTCCCAAGTGTCAAACATATTTGTTTCTTCCTTACTACTCCAATATAAACCTGAATTCTAGACATTATGAAACATATTATCCAGACCCATCCTGACTTTTAGTAAAAAGAATTGAGTGTAAATAATATTTATTGTCATGTAGATGCCTTGGCTGAAGCTGCCTTAAAAAGACAGTTTCACTCTGCTTATACAGCAATGTTTCACCTTCTACAGTAGCACACATGCATTATATAAAAGTACACTTGGACAAAGCTAAAAGGAAAGATGAAAGTGTAATTCACCAAGGGAAGAAATATATAAAGGAAGGTGACTAAACTGAGACTTCATACAACTGTTTATTTGTCGTAAAACCATCCATGAGCTGAGATATAAGCATAAGCATTAAGTGAATGACAGTTGTTTTATTGTGTTTTCAACGTTTTTAGTTGTATCTTAAAAAATACCAGATGCTATCCACATGATGCCAAACATATGGCTTTTGGCTGTGCTCTTGTGATCTGTAGTAGATTGTTAAATAATGTACAGGGCAGGGGGAAAAAGCGATTTACAGATAGCCCTGGCCTGAGTGGCTTGCAGCTGGATCTAATTTCACTGAACTGATGGCCTCTTCCCTCCAGCACCTTCTATTTTATCAAATGCCACATATTGTTTTTTGAAGTGGTTCTTGTTGTCGTAGTGAATACCACAGATGGATAGCACACAGGACATTTGGTTGTCTGTTTTCTGACTAAGGTCAGGACCTACTGTTGTTCATGTTTGGGTGCAGGGCGTTTTTCATGGGACGGCCCAAGACAACTAATGAGTTTCAGCTGTCTAAGAGGTAATATATAAGACATTGCTCACTTGGTTGACATACTTAGAGGCATTTGAATTCTTAGGCACTATTGTGGTGTCTCCTAAGTGTGAAATTTCTTTGTGTCATTTATGAAACTGACATGTCACCTGGAAAAACATGAAAAAGGTAAGAAGGAGAATAAATAAAGGTTAATAATTACTTAATTGCATTGTGATTGACTATATACTTCTCTGCCTCTGCTAGTAGATTTTAAGCTTCTTGAAGGCATACATATGCCTTATTCAATGCTCAATAGCCTGCACATAGCCCAGGGGCTGGTACGTAACAGGGGCTTAAATATTTGTTTAATGAATAGATGGAAAAACAAGCATTCAAAGAATTTCCATATACTTGATAATTATGAAGGCAGAGGATTAGTATATGAATGGTAAGCTTGTAGATCTCATTCTGAAGTTTTCCCTAAACCCTATCATTTTAAGATTCATCTTTGTAGCTTTGTTTACATGATCTGTTTCTTTTAACTGTAGCATAATACTTGTGTGTGCATTTGCTACATTTTACCTGCCAGTCTCTAACCCATAGGAGCCAAGACTGCTTCCAACTTCCTTCCAACACAGGATAATTTCCAGCCATCTCTGCTGTTGCCATGACATTGCAGTGTGGGACCATATGGGAGACACTTGCAGATGGGGCTGGTTAAACTTTTTAAATGTTGCCGAAGCCATACCTTTTTTCCTTTATTAAAAGGGAAACTTTTCCATGAGGTTTCTATCTCCTGAGTCTTCATTTAGTAAACCATGCATAGATTTCCCCAGGCCATTTCTAGGGATTCTGTTGCCTACCACTTCTCCCTCCATTTCTGTCTCTGAAGAGAAGGGTATATTTCTCTTTTCTCTCTGAAACTCAGCCTCATGCAGTCTACTCAAACTAGTTTACATTGTGAGAGCAATGGAACTTTATGTGTGTAGACTTATGCCAATTATCTTCTTGGCTTAAGCTTTTGAGTTCCATAATACCCGGCTCTAGCAAATCAAAATTGGTTTACCATAACGGTTCTTGCTATCTTATGATCTGTTTTCCACAATGCAGCCTTATTTCTCTCTCTCTCTCTTTTTAGATACATTAGTTTTTGCAGTTTATTTTTATTGTGGTAAAATACATGTAACACAAAATTTACCATCTTAACAATTTTTAAGTATATAATTCAGTGGTATTAAATACATACACAATGCATAACCATCACTGCCATCCATCTTCATTAACTATTTTCATCTTATAAAACTGAACCTCTATGTTCAAGCTGGTTTTCGAAAAGGCAAAGGAACCAGAGATTAAATTGCCAACATCCACTGGATCATCAAAAAAGCAAGAGAGTTCCAGAAAAGCATCTATTTCTGCTTTATTGACTATGCCAAAGCCTTTGACTCTGTGGATCACAATAAACTGTGGAAAATTCTTCAAGAGATGGGAATACCAGACTACCTGATCTGTCTCTTGAGAAATTTGTATGCAGGTCAGGAAGCAACAGTTAGAACTGGACATGGAACAAAAGACTGGTTTCAAATAGGAAAAGGAGTACGTCAAGGCTGTATATTGTCACCCTGCTTATTTAACTTATATGCAGAGTACATCAAGAGAAACGCTGGGCTGGAGGAAGCACAAACTGGAATCAAGATTGCCGGGAGAAATATCAATAACCTCAGATATGCAGATGACACCACCCTTATGGCAGAAAGTGAAGAAGAACTGAAGAGCTTCTTGATGAAAGTAAAAGAGGAAAGTGAAAAAGTTGGTTTAAAGCTCAACATTCAGAAAACGAAGATCATGGCATCTGGTCCCATCACTTCATGGCAAATAGATGGGGAAACAGTGGAAACAGTGGCTGACTTTATTTTGGGGGGCTCCAAAATCACTGCAGATGGTGGTTGCAGCCATGAAATTAAAAGGCGCTTACTCCTTGGAAGGAAAGTTATGACCAACCTAGACAGCATATTAAAAAACAGAGACATTACTTCGTTAACAAAGGTCCGTCTAGTCAAGGCTATGGTTTTTCCAGTAGTCATGTATGGATGTGAGAGTTGGACTGTGAAGAAAGCTGAGCACCGAAGAATTGATGATTTTGAACTGTGGTGTTGAAGACTCTTGAGGGTCCCTTGGACTGCAAGGAGATCCAACCAGTCTATCCTAAAGGAAATCTGTCCTGGGTGTTCTTTGGAAGGACTGATGTTGAAGCTGAAACTCCAATACTTTGGCCACCTGATGCAAAGAGCTAACTCATTTGAAAAGACCCTGATGGTGGGAAAGATTGGGGGCAGGAGGAGAAGGGGACAACAGAGGATAAGATGGTTGGATGGCATCACCAAGTGGATGGACATGAGTTTGAGCCTCCAGGGCTTGGTGATGGACAGGGAATTCTGGCATGCTGCAGTCAATGGGGTTGCAAAGAGTTGGACATGACTCAGCAAGTCAACTGAACCAAAGTACCTCATATAAATGGGATTATACAGTATGTGTCCTTTTTCTTATTCTACATATAAATAATATCACACAATATTTGTCTTTGTCTGATTTAATTCAGTTAGCATAATGTCTCAAGTTCCATCCATGTTGTAGGATATGTCTGAATTTCCTTTTTTAAAAGTCTGAATAGTATTCCATTATATATTTATTCTGAGTTTTCCGTATCTGTTCTCCTGTCAGTGAAGAATTGGGGACTTCCACATTTTAGCTGAATAATGAAGCTATGCACTTGGATGTACCATTATTTCTTTGAGACCTTGCTTTCTGTTCTTTTGGCTATATACCCAAAGTGGAACTGCTTGATACGGTATTTTTATTTTTAATTTTTTTGAGAAACAGCTGTACTTTTTTCTACAGCTATAACGTTTTACAGTTCTACCAAATATACACAAGGGTTTTAATTTCTCCAGATCCTCACTAATATTTATTTTCTGATTTTTTTGGTAGTAGTAATCCTAATGGGTGTGAGGTGGTATCTCATTGTAGTTTTCATTTGCATTTTCCTAATTATTATTAATGTTGAGTGTTTTTTCATGTGCTTATTCACCTTTTCTATACCTTATTTAGTGGAGAGGTGGCTCAGCAATAAGGAATCTTTTCTCTGAGATTCTTTATCTGAGGTTCGCCTTTTACTCTTGATCATTTGATGTACACATTTTAAAATTTTTCATGAAATCCAACGTCCATTTTTTCTCCTGTTGATGAGCCTTTGGTGACATATCCAAGAAATTACTGCCAAATTCAATTTTGTAAGGTTTTGCTCTGTGTTTTCTTTTAAGAGTTTTTTAGCTTATGGCTTACATTTAGATATTTGATCCATTTTAAGTTTTTTCTGTGTACAGTGTTAGGTAAGACTCCAACTTCATTCTTTTCTTGTGAATATCCAGTTTTTTTATTTTTAATGTAACTGAATTCCTCTGAACATTTTGCAAATTAAGACAAGTTATGGTTTTGTCCATTAACAATCATCTTAAATACTTATGGACACTAAAATTGCTAATAACCAAAATAAGACTCAGTGGCTGTATACCTGTGTGTTTTTCTTTGGATAATTATGCAGCCCAAATAATCATCAATTCAGTTAGTATCAGATAACACAGATTGTTCATCTTCTTCTGGGTAGAACAGTAGTGCTATGAAGTCATGTTTTAGAGAAGTGATTTTTCTGGTATTTATCTCCAAATGCTATGTTCAGCTCTACATTCTAGAGTAGGAAATTAGATTCTTGGCTGCTCTTTTGATTTTAAAATTAAAATGTGTTGAATCTGCAAAATCTAATACTTCTTGAGGTTTTTTCATGGCTACTACAACTAAACACATTAGACACAGGAGGAATTGCTATATAAAAATATTTTTGGAATCCTAACATATTATAAAAAATTATTCTTACCTACTTTCCAATGAGGTCTATTTTTATAACTAAATGAATTACTGAATGTGGAAATAAAGTGCAATATAGATAGGCTTGTGTGTGTGTGATTGCTTTCTTTTTTACTTAGTAATTACTCTGATAGCTGAATTTGGGGTTATATTACCCTTTAAAAATATAACAACTAGTTGAAGGCTAACAGAATATTATGCAGATGAGTTGGGGAACCTCAGAAATAGAAAAAGGTACTAGATGCATCTTACTTGAAACTTATCACAACTACCTAAGCCAGCCATGAGAAAGCTGATGTCCATTTACTATGTCATCCTGGTCCTCACTAGAAAGAATTTTAAAACTTTTATATAATTTATTTTCTGTTCTAATCATTTTATAGTCAATATAACCTTTATATCTAAAATAACTTCTTTTTTTCTAAAATATAATTTTCTTATTGCCAGCTTATCTCCCAGTGGAGAGGAAATACAGATTATTACCTTTGGTTTAATATATTAAAGCAATTATATAATCAACTGTGAATCTTTTCAAGGTTAAGAATTCATAATTTCTTTAGTATTTCCCCTAGATGAACTTTATTATCTAAATTTTGAATTCTTTAACTTGTTTCCTACTCCTCCCTTCTATATTATACTTGCTTCTGTCTAGTTTCTCTCTTTCTGTTATAAAAAAAGATGGAATTACTCTTTAGGTCAATATGAGACTAATGTTAAGAAAAATGAAAGCTATTGGGTTTGAAAATATCGCTCTTGTTACTTCATCCTAGCAAATCCTGTTTTTTTATTGAGAGTTTGTCAGTGCTCAAATGACTTCAACTTAGCTTCAAATATAAGTCTCAAATATTGTACTATCTTTTAATATGTATAGTCATTTGTTTCCCATAATTGTACTGGATAAAGCAAAGAATACTTGGAAACTTGCACAAAAGTAGTATGTGTAACTCTTAATTATCCAGGGGTATACTAATTCATTTAATGATTAGTTAAAAGAAAAGAGTATGTTTTAAAGGAAGAAATATAAAGCTTTAATAAATTAGTATGAATATTTCTTTATTAGAAAGCATCATTGTTTGGGACTACACACCAAGAGACACAGCAAGTTATTCATCCATTCATGGAAGTCTCTTCCCCACTGACAAGGTGAATAATAGACCTATCAAACATGGGGTGCAGATATAAGGTGTGCACGGGACACAAAAGGAGGGAGCAGAACAGAATGAATTATTATAATATGTGAAGAAAGAAAAATATATTTATAATAGCATCTGAAAGAATAAAATGCTTTGGAATAAATTAACAAAAGAATCATAAGACAAACTGAAAACTACACAGCATTGTTGAAAGAAATGGAAAACTGAGAAACTGAAAGATTACAGTGAGATCAAGATGGTGGGAGTAGGAGGATGCAAAACTCACTTCCTCCCATGAACACATCAAAAATGCATCCACATGTGGAAGGGTTCTCACTGAAAACCAGCAGGAGACTGGCAGGAAGACTCCTGTGTGGCCAAGGCTGTTAATGATCCACACAGAATTTGACTGGAATGGAAGAGAAGTGATCAGTGCCCTGGGAGGGTACTCAGAAGAGAAGTGAGATTGCACGGGCAGAGAACCTCCCTGGGGAGTGAGCAGTTAGAGCCACATATTGGGCACCCCAACCCTGGGTTCTGACACTGAGAAGACAGTTCCCTTGACTGGTTGGAGGACTGGAGGGACTAATAGGAGAGCTATGGGAAGTCTGGACTCACTTGTGAAAAGTGCACACAAGTTTGCTTACACCTTGAGCATGATGGAGAGGGTGGATTAAAACTGTAAGCATAGATGATCAGTTTCCCACAATGGCCCCAGTGTTTCCCCCAGCCCAAGCAGAGCAACTGCTCCAGGTTCACTTGCTTCACAATGCAGCTCCACACTGGGGTGAGGGCTGTTGCAACTGAAGAGAGACCTTGACTGTGAGACAAGTGCAGCTTAGACTCAAGGGGTATCTGAGCACAGTGAGGGGAGCATTACTGATGCTAACACAAGCAGCCCAATCTCTCTCCGTGACCCAACCTCCACAGCGTGTTCCATGATCCAAGCCGAGCACCATACTACCAGTGTTGCCCCAGCACTGCTATCCTCTGGTGAGATTCCTAGTGCTGGGAGTGGGGAGAGCCAGCTCGGACCTGGCTCCCAGGGCTTCTGCTCCAGCAACTTGGTGCCTGCCCCTGTCCTAAATAGGGCAGTGATAGCTACTGAACAGAAGCAGCACCTGCTGGAATAGCTCCATCTCCACTTGCTACCAAAGTGACAGTTACCAGCACACCCTTAGGAAAGAAATTGTATTTATGTCAGATCAGCTCTTCCACCAAAGCCGCTGGGCGTTCACAAACTGTATAGGGATGCGCACACACAGGGACACCCCTGCAAGAGCACCATAGACAACTATTGCACCTAGTTTTCCAAAGATGAGAAAGTTAAGCAAAGTAAGAAGACAGAGGGATTTGTTTCAATTGAAAGTGCAAGAGAAAAGCCCCTGAAAAAAAATTAACAAACATAAACAATTTAGCAGATAAAGAGTTCAAAGCACTAGTAATAAGAATGCTAAGTGAATTATGGAAAAAAGTAGATAAATATGAGACATTTAACAAGGAACTAGAAAATATAAAAATTGATAGAACTGAAGAATACAGTAACTGCACTGAAAAACACAAGCATCAATTCTTCAGCACTCAGCCTTCTTCACAGTCCAACTCACATCCATACATGACCACTGGAAAAACCATAGCCTTGACTAGATGGACCTTTGTTCACAAAGTAATGTCTCTGCTTTTGAATATGCTATCTAGGTTGGTCATAACTTTCCTTCTAAGGAGTAAGCGTCTTAATTTCATGGCTGCAGTCACCATCTGCAGTGATTTTGGAGGCCAAAAACATAAAGTCTGACACTGTTTCCACTGTTTCCCCATCTATTTGCCATGAAGTGATGGGACTGGATGCCATGATCTTCGTTTTCTGAATGTTGAGCTTTAAGCCAACTTTTTCACTCTCCTCTTTCACTTTCATCAAGAGGCTTTTTAGTTCCTCTTCACTTTCTGCCATAAGAGTGGTGTCATCTGCATATCTGAGGTTATTGATATTTCTCCCGGTAATCTTGATTTCAGCTTGTGTTTCTTCCAGTCCAGCGTTTCTCTTGATGTACTCTGCATATAAGTTAAATAAGCAGGGTGACAATATACAGCCTTGACGTACTGCTGAGTGCCGAAAAATTGATGCTTTTGAACTGTGGTGTTGGAGAAGACTCTTGAGAGTCCCTTGGACTGCAAGGAGATCCAACCAGTCCATTCTGAAGGAGATCAGCCCTGGGGTTTCTTTGGAAGGAATGATGCTAAAGCTGAAACTCCAGTACTTTGGCCACCTCATGCGAAGAGTTGACTCATTGGAAAAGACTCTGATGCTGGGAGGGATTAAGGGCAGGAAAAGAAGGGGACAACAGAGGATGAGATGGCTGGATGGCATCACTGACTCGATGGACATGAATCTGAGTGAACTCCGGCAGTTGGTGATGGACAGGGAGGCTGGGCGTGCTGTGATTCATGGGGTCGCAGAAAGTGGGACACGACTGAGTAACTGAACTGAACTGAACTGAACTGAAGTGACACAGAAGAATAGATAAGTGATCTAGAAGATAGAATAATGGAAATCACTCAATCAGAAGGGCAAAAAGAAAAACAAAGAGATCTGTTTAAGAGATATCTGGGGCAACATAACTTTGACATTTACATGATAGGGGTCCTAGAAGGATAAGAGAGAAAGGGGTGTTGAAAATATATTTGATGAAATTATGGCTTAAAATAACCCAAACCCGAAGAAGGAAGCAGATATCCAGGTACAGGAATGGCAGAGGGTCCTTGATGATATAAACCCAAACAGACCCACGTCAAGACTTAATTAAAATGGCAAAAGCTAAAGAGAGAATTCTAATGGCAGAAAGAATAACAAAGAATTATATATCTCAAGACAAATAGAAAATGAAAATGCAACATTCTAAAATCCATAGAATCCAACAGAAACAGTTATAAAAAAGGTTTATAGTGATATAGACCTGCCTCAAGAAAGAAAACTCTCAAATAAACAACCTAACTTGAAGAGGAACATCTTTTGGGATCATCTAGGTGAATCAGCTGCAGGTTTATCCTGCTGAATTCTTGAGACTGAAATCCAGAGATGCAATAGCACTATGCACTAGTACTGTTGTTTCTGTTTGTTTGTTAGTTTTTGGTAAAAATTGTATTGTTTAATTTTTTGTATTAATTTAATAAAAGGTGAAAGGAAGAGAAGGAGTGAGAGAGAGAGAGAAAGAGAAACCAGCCAGAATTCATAAATTCAAAATGGATAGAATGAGGGGAAAAATATTCTAGTATGAAGCCAAAGTAATGAATATTGGAGAGATCATGAGTATAAAATGTTATGAGATGATGGATGGCAGGTGGAGTTTGAAGTACTTAATCTGAGTCAAAATTGTCAAGAAGGTTCCTAAGTGAGATTTTGTAAGATCCTTATGGCCCTGGATTTAAGTGACTGAACTGGGTTTAAGGGGAGTGATTATATTAGAGTTCATGAATTGGAACAGATATTAAGAAAAACTGGTGTAAAATATTTTCCTATATGTTTCATTTAATACCTTATTCAGATAAACTATAAAAGGAGAAATAACTAGATCTGGTCATAGAAGACTTTACCAAATTTAAAATAATAAACTGGAGTGATAAATCTGAAAGAATTAATATTCACAGTCATTGATAGAAATTCATAGTCATTGATAGAATCTGTAATTCTCTTTTTTTTTTTTAAAGTGCAACTATAATATTGTGCTTAAATCTCCCAAATATGTCTCTTATTGATTCTCATGGTTAAATCCAGAGTCGACAGAATTTATTGACTAAACTTAGGCTTTTGGGGGGCAGAATAGCATTTCTAACATAAGTTGAATGTTTCCAAATAGCCTTTTTATGTTCTTTTTTGAATTTCTCATTGACAATCTAAGGTTAAGGCTTTTTGTTGTTGTTTGTTTCTCATTATTTCTTACTAAATCAGGATATAACCATTGGATTAGAAACACTGGATATAGACAAGACTGAGATCAACCACTGACAATAAGATTTTGATTAAAAATAAGTGAAATCCATGAGAATAGAACTAGTGAGAATTTTCAACAAAAGATAACTTTTAAACTGAAAGCTCTTAACTCTGTCTCGGTCTTCTGAACTCTGTATTCCACCAGCCCAACTCTGGATATATATAGGCCCAGGGGAAATTATGTCAGTGGTTAAAGAAACTTAGAAATGTTGTTTTTGACATGGTCTACAGAATCCATCTCATGAAAGTTCATAAATAATGTCTTAGTCTAAAAATAGAAGCAAAATGTTTGCTATATTTATGTGCTAAAACCTACAAATATTGAGGTGTATTTTAAAATCAGTATTTCCAGGAATTTTTCACATATCCCTAGAAAAATAACCAATGATGAAATAATTTTTCAATTCCAAATAAACTCCAGATAAGGTGATGGCAGCTCCTCCACCATTTATAGCTCTAAAGATAATTATGTCAGCTCTCCAGTTAATAGACTACATGGAGATCTGAAGACTCAAAACCCAACAGCATGTGCCTTGGAAAAGGATTGCAACATCTTGTCCTTTTTATAAGACAGCTAAATCAAAATGAGAAGGAGCATATTGTTAGTACAGGAATCACTTACCATGACAATCCTCTGATACTGAGATTTAAATGGCCAATGCACTTTTATCTCTGCCAAGCATTTCTTTTTCCTTTCCCAGTCAGAAAGCATAAAGTTTGAAGTCTAGGGAAAGAATAAAATTCTTTGGCAGACAAAATGCAAATTTTGTGTTATTCGCTCAATTCAATTTTATTGAGTGCTTACTGTGTTTCATGCACAGCTGTATGAATAGAAATGAGTATAAAACACAAGGCTTTTGTCCTTAGAGAGTTTACATTCTAGTGAGGAGATACCCATGATATATAAATCAATAAAATAAGAAAGGTGTCAGAGTATTAGTTTTCTATTGTCACTATAACAAATTATCAAAAGCTTAGTGACTTAAAGGGCTTCCTTTCTGGCTCAATGGTAAAGACTCCACCTGCAATACAGGAGATGCAGGTTTGATCCCTGGGTTGAGGGTCTCCTGAAGAAGGAAATGGCAACCCACTCCAGTGTTCTTGCCTGAGAAGTCCCATGGACAGAGGAGCCTGGTGGGCTACAGTCCATGGAGTCGCAAAAGAGTTGGACATAACTTTAGCAACTAAACAACAACAACAACTTAACTCAAATTTATTATCCTGTAGTTATGGAGGTTACTGTCTGATACAGATTTCACTGAGCCAAAATCAGGGTGTCAGCTGAGCTATGCATTCTCTGGGAATTTAGGGGAGAATCCATTCTCTTGCTTTTTTCCAGCTTCTATATTCCTCCTGCATTCTTTGACTTATGGGCCCATTCTCCATTTTCAAAGTGCAAAACTCTAACTTTTCCCATCATCATATTTCCTCTCTCTGGTCACGATCCTCCTGCTTATAGAATCATATAGTATTCTTGTGATTGTATTAGACCCACTTGTTTGGAGTTCAGTCACTCTGTCCTGTCCAACTCTTTGCAACTCCATGGACTGCAGCACACCAGACTTCCCTGTCCATCACCAACCCCCAGAGCTTGCTCAAACTCATGTCCATCCACTTGGTGATGCCATCCAACCATCTCATCCTCAGTCATCACCTTCTACTGCCTTCAATCTTTCCCAGCATCAGGGTCTTTTCCAATGAGTCAGTTCTTTGCATCAGGTGGCCAAAGTATTGGAGCTTCAGCTTCAGCATCAATCCTTCCAATTAATATTCAGGACTGGTTTCCTTTAGGATGGACTGGTTTGATCTCCTTGCAGTCCAAAGGACTCTCAAGAGTCTTCTCCAGCACCACAGTTTCAAAGAATCAATTCTTGGGTGCTCAGCTTTCTTCATAGTCCAACTCTCACATCCATACATGATTACTGGAAAAACCATAGCCTTGACTAGACGACCTTTGTCAGCAAAGTAATGTCTCTGCTTTTTAATATGCTGTCTAGTTTGGTCGTAACTTTTCTTCCAAGGAGCAAGTGTCTTTTAATTTCATGGCTGCAGTCACCATCTGCAGTGATTTTGGAGCCCAAGAAAATAAAAGACTGTCAGTGTTTCCATTGTATTCCCATCTATTTGCCAAGAAGTGATGGGACCAGATGCCATGATCTTAATTTTTTGAATGTTGAGTTTTAATCCAGCTTTTTCACTCTCTTTCACATTTATCAAGAAGCTCTTTAGTTCTTCACTTTCTGCCATAAGGGTGGTGTCATCTGCATATCTGAGGTTATTGATATTCCTCTTGGCAATCTTGATTCCAACTTGAGATTCATCCAGCCCGACATTTCACATGATGTACTCTGCATATAAGTTAAATAAGCAGGATGACAATATACAGCCTTGTCTTACTCCTCTCCCAATTTGGAACCAGTCCATTGTTTCATGTCTGGTTCTAACTGTTGCTTCTTGGCCTGCGTACAGATTTCTCAGGAGGCAAGTAAGGTGGTCTGGTATTCCCATCTCTTGAAGAATTTTCCACAGTTTGTTGTGATCCACACAGCCAAAGGCTTTGGTATAGTCAATAAAGCAGAAATAGATGTTTTTATGGTATTCTTTTGTTTTTTTTCTATGATACAAGAATATTGGCAATTTGATCTCTGATTTCTCTGCCTTTTCTAAATCCAACTTGAACATTTAGAAGTTTTCAGTTCATTTACTGTTGAAGCCTGTCTTGCAGAATTTTAAGTATTACTTTGATAGCATGTGAGATGAGTGCATTTGTGTGGTAGTTTGAACATTCTTTGGCATTGCCTTTCTTTGGGATTGAAATGAAAACTGACATTTTCCAGTCCTGTGGCCATTGCTGTGTTTTCCAAATATTCTGGCATATTGAGTGCAGCACTTTCACAGCATCATCTTTTAGGATTTGAAATAGCTCAACTGGAATTCCATCACCTCCACTAGCTTTGTTCATAGTAGTGCTTTCTAAGGCCCACTTGACTTTGCATCCCACTTTTTAGTTCAGGCTAATCATCTTAGATTCTTAACTGAATGACATGTAGTCTTTTGCCTTATACGGTAGCATATTTGCCTACTTTGAGGATGTAGGCAACTTTGGAGGGCCATTATTCAGCCTACCAAAGGGAACTACTATTGATGGTGCTAAAGAAGCACAAACTTGCTTCTTTAGGTGGTCAGGGAAGTCTCCCTGGCAAGGATATTTAAGCTGAGATCTGTGTAATAAAAAGGAACCAAACCTGGGAAGGATTGGATGGTGGAGTGCTGATGGTGGAGCACTCCAGGTAGAAGACAAAATTAAAAAGAATTTGGCTGTGCAAGGGAAATAAAGAAGGTCAGTGTACTGTTCTTTATTTACCAACTAGATCTTCCCTGGTGGCTCAGATAGTAAAGAATCTGCCTGCAATGTGGATAACCTGGGTTTGCTCCCTGGTTTGGGAAGATCCCCTGAAGAAGGGCATGGCAGCCCACTTCAGTATTCTTGCCTGGAGAATCCCAAGGACAGATAAGCCTGGCTGGCTACAGTCCATTGGATCGCAAAGAGTCAGACATGACTGAAGAGACTTAGCATACAGGAAAGTAGTATGAGCAGAGATGAAAGAGGTAGGTTAAAGCCAGATTAAGGATTCAGTAAACTAGAGTGAGCAAATAGAGAAGTATCTTTGCATCTGGTATCTTCTCTAGCTTTATTTCAGGAGAGAAATGTTAGGTAGGCACTGAAAGATAAACTTTACATAATTAGGGTTAAATCATTCAGTGTAGTAACTGGAAATCAAAGCTTTTGCTGGTATAGCTTAATTTGTCTTGGTAAAGATGAATATATGTCTCTCCAGTTCTTTGTTTGTTTGTTTTGAAAGTTGCTCAGTCGTGTCCGACTGTTTGTGACCCCAGGGATATACAGTCTCCAGGTCAGAATACCAGAGTGTGTAGCCATTCCCTTCTCCAAGGGATTTTCCCAACCCAGGGATTGAACTCAGGTCTCCCACATTGCAGGTGGATTCTTTACCAGCTGAGCCACCAGGGAAGCCAGTTCTTTGTTGTGGTAGAGGCTACAAAATCTAGACTAAATCCTTTGCAAAGATTCACTGGAAGGTCAATTAAGAAAGAGGAGATTGACTTTAGAAATGGATATTCTGGCATTCTATGTGCTCATCAGGAAGCAACTTTGAAGGAAAGTTCTATTGTGAGGCCTAACTGGAAAGTATTGTTATTTTCACCAAAGGAAAAGATTCACAATCAAATGGGCCCTTCAGAGGAAAAGGTATTTATTATGTGAAAATGTATTAAAATAGGGACACACATCAGAGCCTAGGTTCATATTTCCAAGTCTCAAACATTTTAAAAATGGCAACCGGCTCTCTTTCCTAGGGAAGTGAGTTAGGAACCTATCATTAGCTCCTTCCTGGTATTCAGATGGCTTCTGCATGAAGGAATGAATATGAAGGAATGACTGAGTAGGTAATCCTCCTTTATTTGTTTAGTAAACATTTCATGTCTATCTGCTTAAGGGAGAATTGGGGAGATAGCTGTAAACTGCTTTCACATGTGAAGAGACTAGGGAGAAAATATTTTTGCTTATCCCCCTGTTGCTTTCCTGTTCTGAATGAATGTTTATTCTCTTAAAATTCATGTGATCTAGCTATACTATCCTCTTCTCTTCCACATTGTTACCTGTTGATGACATTTACATATGATTATTAGCATTTTTAGAATATGACTTGTAGTTTTCCTTTTACACTCATATACTTCTATATTGCCCCCTTGTCATCACTGGCTATGTTTTACTAGATGGCAGTATCCTTGATCTCAACTTTAGAGAGCTTTACTTTCCTCTCCTTGAGCCACTCTTACCTCTGGCTAGATCATGAAACTTGTTGCTACCTGGAACTATTCCATTATGAAATCTTAAACGCTATATTTTTCTGATCACCACTTTTATTTTTCTAGTCATTTACAGTATTCAACTTTATTTAGAGATTCTTTTTTCTTCTAATTTTCCCAATTAAACAGTGTCATCCTTATATATCTTCTTTTCTACTTTCCCCATGTTTTATACTCTAATTGGACTTCCATCAGTCTCTGGTCAATTGCCTCAATTTACTTATTCTTCAGTGTTTCTACAGTAACTTCCCAACAAAACTTCAGTATTCGGTAAATCTGTCTATAAATGTAGCATCTCTATCGGTCCAGGACTGTGATTGAATGCATGCAATGGATACCCAAATATAATGGTTTAAATAAGATGTTTATTCTTTTAATAAGAATAATAAGTCCAGAGATTGACAGTCCAGGGCTGGTATAGTAACTCCTGTGTCATTAGTATTCTGAGCTCCTTCTGTCTTCCTGCTCCACTAGCCTTATCATTTGGCTTTAATCCTCATGGTTATCTCAGGATTGTTTCAAGGCCAAAAGCCATTTACTATTTTCAGCCTCATATACAAAAAACAGGGAGGACAAAACAAAAGAAGTAATAAGGAGAAAAGTGACAATGCCTATATTAGGAAAGCAAAACAGTTTCAGAAATGCCTCAGCAAACTTCTTTGTTTTTGTCCAGAACCTCCAATTGTGGCCAAAGAGAGGGAATGAATATAGAAGCTGGACACATGGCTGCTCTTAATGAAATCACATTTTCCTAGTAAGGAAGGGGAAGAGAATATATATAAGTGAGGTTTACCTAACTGTGTATTTATATCTCTTTGCATTAATTTGCTAGGACTGCCTTAAAAAGAATGCCATAATATGAGAGACTTAAACAATAGATATTTATCTTCTTACAGTTCTGGAGCCTGGAAATCCAAGATCAAGGCATCAGAAAATTTGGTTTTTCCTCAGGCCTTTCTGTTTGTGCTCTCCAGGAGTCTGTTTCCCAGTCCTGTGTAAGTTCTGGTGGCTTTATGGTGGGGTTAATGGTGACCTCCTCCAAGAGGGCTTATGCCATACCCAGGTCTGTTGCAGCCAGAACCCCTGCCCCTGTGGCAGTCCACTGCTGACCCATACCTCCACTGGAGACGCTCAAATCCAGTTCTGTCTCAGTCTTTGTGGGGTCTCTGGGTCCTATTGTGCACAAGGTTTCTTTGAACCCTCTGAGCATCTCTGGGGGTATGGGGTTTGATTCTAAATGCGATTTCACCCCTCCTACCATCTTTCTGGGACTTCTTTGCCCATGGACATGGTATATCTCCTCAAAGTCGCTCCAGCGCCATGCAGCCACCACTCCAGTGCCTACCTTCTTTCTGGGGCTTCTCTGCCCTTAAACATGGGGTATCTCCTCACAGTCACTCCAGCACCATGCAGCTACCCCTCTAGCACAATGCAGCCACAGCTCCAGCGTGCGCAGCCACTGAAACTTGTGCACACCAGGACCCAGGAGAAAGGAGCAGTGACCCCACAGGAGACTAACCCAGAATTGCCTGTGAGTGTCCAGGAGTCTCCAGTGGAGGCATGGGTCAGCAGTGGCCTCCTGCAGGGTCGGGGGCACTGAGTGTACCAGTGTGAGCATGGGACCTTTTGAAGGAGGTCGCCATTATCTTCATTACTTCCACTATTGTTTGAAGGTGAAGTCACTCAGTCGTGTCCGACTCATTGTGACCCCGTGGATTGTAGCCTACCAGGCTTCTCTGTCCATGGGCTCTTCCCGACCCAGGGATCGAACCCGGGTCTCCCGCATTGTAGGCAGACGCTTTAACCTCTGAGCCACCAGGGAAACCCATTCCACCATAGTTTGGCCCCAGGTAAATACAGGGAGGGAACGCAGCCCCACCCATCAACAGAAAATTGGATTAAAGATTTACTGAGCATGGGTGGTGGCAGAGAGGAGCAACCTCACGTTCAAGGAGCAGTGGCTGCACTGGTGCAGGAGGGCCGAGAGGAGCTACTCCATGTTCAAGGTCAGGAGGGGCGGCGGTGAGGAGATACCCCTCGTCCAAGGTAAGGAGCAGCGGCTGTGCTTTGCTGGAGCAGCTGTGAAGAGATACCCCACATCCAAGGTAAGAGAAACCCAAGTAAGATGGTAGGTGTTGTGAGAGGGCATCAGAGGGCAGACACACTGAAACCAAAATCACAGAAAACTAAGTCAATCTAATCACACAGACCACAGCCTTGTCTAGCTCAATGAAACTAAGCCATGCCCTGCGGGGCCACCCAAGATGGGTGGGTCATGGTGCAGAGGTCTGACAGAATGTGATCCACTGGAGAAAGGAATGGCAAACCACTTCAGTATTCTTGCCTTGAGAACCCCATGAACAGTATGAAACGGCAGAATGATAGGATACTGAAAGAGGAACTCTGCAGATCAGTAGGTGCCCAATATGCTACTGGAGATGAGTGAAGAAATAACTCCAGAAAGAATGAAGGGATGGAGCCAAAGCAAAAACAATACCAAGCTGTGGATGTGACTGGTAATAGAAGCAAGGTCCGATGCTGTAAAGAGCAATATTGCATAGGAACCTGGAATGTCAGGTCCATGAATCAAGGCAAATTGAAAGTGGTCAAACAGGAGATGGCAAGAATGAACGTTGACATTCTAGGAATCAGTGAACTAAAATGGACTGGAATGGGTGAATTTAACTCAGATGACCATTATATCTACTACTGTGGGCAGGAATCCCTTAGAAGAAATGGAGTAGCCATCATGGTCAACAAAAGAGTCCAAAATGCAGTACTTGAATGCAATCTCAAAAACGACAGAATGATCTCTGTTTGTTTCCAAGGCAAACCATTCAATATCACGGTAATTCAAGTCTATGCCCCAACCAGTAAGGCTGAAGAAGCTAAAGTTGAACGGTTCTATGAAGACCTACAAGACCTTTTAGAACTAACACCCAAAAAAGATGTCCTTTTCATTATAGGGGACTGGAATGCAAAAGTAGGAAGTCAAGAAACACCTGGAGTAACAGGCAAATTTGGCTTTGTAGTATGGAGTGAAGCAGGGCAAAGGCTAATAGAGTTTTGCCAAAAGAATGCACTGGTCATAGCAAGCACCCTCTTCCAACAACACAAGAGAAGGCTCCACATGTGGACATCACCAGATGGTCAATACCAAAATCAGACTGATTATATTCTTTGCAGCCAAATATGGAGAAGCTCTATACAGTCAGCAAAATCAAGACAGGAAGCTGACTGTGGCTCAAATCATGAACTCCTTATTGCAAAATTCAGACTTATTGAAGAAAGTAGGGAAAAACACTGGATCATTCAGGTATGACCTAAATCAAATCCCTTAAGTTTATGCAGTGGAAATGACAAATAGATTCATGGGATTAGATCTGATACACAGAGTGCCTAATGAACTATGGATGAAGGTTCGAACATTGTACAGGAGGCAGGGACCAAGACCACCCCCAAGAAAAGGAAATGCAAAAAGGCAAAATGGCTGTCTGAGGAGGCCTTACAAATAGCTTGGAAAAGAAGAGAAGTGAAAGGTAAAGAAGAAAAGAAAGATATACCCATTTGAATGTAGAGTTCCAAAGAATAGCAAGGAGAGAAAATAAAGCCTTCCTCAGTGATCAATGCAAAGAAATAGAGGAAAAGAATAGAATGGGAAAGACTAGAGATCTCTTCAAGAAAATCAGAGATACCAAGGAAACATTTCATGCAAGTTCAGTTCAGTCGCTCAGTCGTGTCCAACTCTTTGTGACCCCATGAACCGCAGCACACCAGGCCTCCCTGTCCATCACCAACTCCCAGAGTACACTCAAACCCATGTCCATTGAATCGGTGATGCCATCCAACCATCTCATCCTCTGTCATCCCTTTCTCCTCCTGCCCTCAATCTTTCCCAGCATCAGGGTCTTTTCCAATGAGTCAGCTCTTCCCATCAGGTGGCCAAAGCACTGAAGTTTCAGCTTCAACTTCAGTCCTACCAATGAACACCCAGGACTGATCTCCTTTAGGATGGACTGGTTGGATGTCCTTGCAGTCCAAGGGACTCTCAAGAGTCTTCTCCAACACCACAGTTCAAAAGCATCAATTCTTCGGCACTCAGCTTTCTTCACAGTCCAACTCTCACATCCATACATGACCACTGGAAAAACCATAGCCTTGACTAGACGGACCTTTGTTGGCAAAGTAATGTCCCTGCTTTTTAATATGCAAAGATGGCCACAATAAAGGATAGAAATGGTATGGGCCTAACAGAAGCAGAAGATATTAAGAAGAGGTGGCAACAATACACCAAAAAACTATACAAAAAACATCTTTATGACCCAGATAATTACGATGGTGTGATCACTCACCTAGAGCCAGACATCCTGGAATGCAAAGTCAAGTGGGCTTTATGAAGCTTCACTATGAACAAAGCTAGTGAAGGTGTTGGAATTCCTGTTGAGCTATTTCAAATCCTAAAAGATGATGCTATGAAAATGCTGCACTCAATATGCCAGCAAATTTAGAAAGCTCACCAGTGGCCACAGAACTGGAAAAGGTTAGTTTTCAATCCAATCCCAAAGAAAGGCAGTGCTGAAGAATGCTCAAACAACCATACAATTGCACTCCTATTACAGGCTAGGAAAGTAATGCTCAAAATTCTCCAAGCCACGCTTATGTGAACCGTGAACTTCCAGGTGCTCAAATGAATTTAGAAAGGGCAGAGGAACCAGAAATCAAATTGCCAACATCTGTTGGATCATCGAAAAAGCAAGAGAATTCTAGAACGACATCTACTTCTGCTTTATTGACTATGCCAAAGCCTTTGACTGTGTGGATCACAACAAACTGTGGAAAATTCTTAAACAGATGAGAATATCAGACCACCTGACCTGCCTCCTGTGAAATCTGTTTGCAGGACAGGAAGCAACAGTTAAAACTGGAAATGGAGCAACAGACTGGTTCCAAATCTGGAAAGGAATTCGTCAAGGCTGTATATTGTCACCTTACTTACTTAACTTATATGTAGAGTACATCATGGAAATGCTGGGGTGGATGAAGCACAAGCTGGAATCAAGATCGCTAGGAGAAATAGCAATAACCTTAGATATGCAAATGATACCACCTTTATGGCAGAAAGTGAAGAAGAACTAAAGAGTCTCTTGATGAAAGAGGAGAGTGAAAAAGTTGGCTTTAAACTCAACATTCAGAAAACTAAGATCATGGCATTCGGTCCCATCACTTCATGGCAAATAGATGGGAAAACAATGGAAACAGTGACAGTCTATTTTCTTTGGCTCCAAAATCACTGAAGATGGTGCTTGCAGCCATGAAATTAAAAGTTGCTTGTTCCTTGGAAGAAAAGTGATCAACTTAAACAGCATAATATAAAGTAGAGACATTATTTTGCCTACAAAGGTCTTTCTAGTCAAAGTTATGGTTTTTCCAGTAGTCATGTATGGATGTGAGAATTGGACTATAAAGAAAGCTGAGCACCAAAGAATTGATGCTTTTGAACTGTGGTGTTGGAGAAGACTCTTGAGAGTCCCTTGGACTGCAAGGAAACCAGTGTATCCTAAAGGAAATCAGTCCTGAATATTCATTTGAAGAACTGATGCTGTAGCTGAAACTCTAATAATTTGGCCACCTGATGTGAAGAAATGACTCACTGGAAAAGACCCTGATGCTGGGAAAGGTTGAAGGCGGGAGGAGAAGAGGTTGACAGAGGATGAGATGCTTGGATGGTATCACTGACTCAATGGACAGGAGTTTGAGTAAACTCTGGGAGTTGGTGATGGAGAGGGAGGCCTGGCCTGCTGCAGTCCATGGGGTCGCAAAGAGTTGGACACAACTGAGCAACTGAACTGACTGAGTTGACAGGCCTCCTTGGCTCATTGATAACCAGCTTCTCACTGTGTCCTCACATGGCCTTTCATCTCTGTATACGTGTCCCAAGTCTCCACTTCTTCTTATAAGCACACTAATTCCATTGGATTAGGACTCCACCTTTATTAACTCATTTATTCTACTTACCTCTTCAAGGCCTTGTCTCCAAATATAGTCACATTAGGGGTTAGGGATTCAACATATGAGTTTAAAGGATAAGATCTATAACATATAACGTAGTCCATAAAACTCTTCCATTAAGTACAAAAAAATATGTTAAATCTTCATCTCTCTTTATCAACCAGCTACACACCTCTTCTTGTCAATCTGGGAAAAAAAAAAAAAAAAAATCACCCTACCTTCACTCTAACTCACTGAGAAAATAGGGCTTAAGAGATAAGGACCTCTTTATCTTTCTCCCTTTCCTCTTCACCTGAAATTTTACCTTGAACTGCTTTCACACATTTAATTTTTCCACTTAAAGTTTGCGAGGTAACAACAAAAATAGCAGCTGAAAGTTTCAGAATTAAAGCATATGTGTAGAATGAACAGCACCTTCTGAGGCAGTCAAACTAAAATGATGTCAAATAACCACATTTAACTGTGTTCCCAAGGTTTGGAGCATTCTTTTCAACAGAGAATAAAGAACTTTAGTTTTTCCCTGATGAAGGAAATGTTTTGTCACTATTTTCAAGATAATGACATTTCATTATAAAATAGATAACTAATAAGGATTGACTGTGTATATGGCACAAGGAACTCTTCTTAATACTACGTAATGATGTGTATGGGAAAATAATATAGAAAAGAGTATATATATGTATGTGTATAACTGATACACTTTGCTGTACAGCAGAAACTATGCAACACTGTAAGTCAACTATAATAAAAATGTTTTTAAAAAGTCACAAAGCAAAAAAAAAAAAAAAAAAAGAATTCTAAAACAGATAGTGACAGTTCATGTTTTCTCCTTCAGAAAAATTGCTTAAATCTTTACTTTTATCAGATATGTGATTATCCATCAATATTTGAATTACATCACAATGACATCTAGTGGTTATAGGAATTTCTTTCATCTCAAAGGGCAGTTTTAAGTATAAGAAGATCTTTGTAAACTAAAAATAAGAAAAGAGAATGAGTTATTATAATGTAGTCATTATCATTTCAATGTATTTTTTTGTTTTTGAACCTGACTTTTCCCCTACCTTCTACATCTATTTTATTCTAAATAGAAACAGAAAGGGTGCAGAGAAATTTGCTACCTGATCAAAAGTGCCATATTGATGTCCAGTGTGGCACTTGATGGAGTCTGTTTTAAGTGTACAGAAATGAACAGATTAATATAAAACTACTGATAAATACCCTACAGAATGACTTCAGGTGAAAAATTAAGACCCACATTTATATAATCGCCTCTTTCACCCTCATCAAGAGGATCCTTAGTTTCTCTTAACTTTCTGCCATTAGAATTGTATCATCTGCACATCTGTAGTTGTTGATATTTCTCCCAGTAATTTTCATTCTAACTTGTGATTTATCCAGCTTGGCATTTTGCATGATGTAGTCCACATGTAAGTTAAATAAGCAGGGTGACAGTATACAGCCATTTTGTACTCCTTTCCAAATTTTGAACCAGTCCATTGTTTCATGTCCAGTTCTAACTGTTTATTCTTAATCCACATATAAGTTTCTCAGGAGACAAATAAGGTGGTCTGGTACTTTCATCTCTTAAGGATTTTCCATAGTTTGTTGTGATCCACAGAGTCAAGAGCTTTAACGTAGTCAGTGAAACAGGAGTAGATATTTTCCTGGAATTCCCTGCTTTCTCCATGATCCAACAAATGTACAGTTTTTGCTTTTAGAGTCAAATCCAAAAAAATATTGCCAAGGCTGATGTAAAGGACATATTGCCTGTTTTTTTCTTCTAGGATTTTTATGGTTTTTGGTATTACATTTAAGTTTTTAATCCAGTTTGAGTTTATTTTTGTATAAGGTGTGAGAAAATAGTTCTGTTTGATTTTTTTGCATATAGCTGTCCAATTCTCCCAGCACCATTTATTGAAGAGGTGGTCTTTTCCCCACTGTATATTCTTGCCTCATTCATTGTAGATTAATTGACCACATAAATGTGGGTTTATTTCTGGACACTCTACTCAGTTTCATTGACGTATGTGTCTGTTTTTATGTCATAACTATACTTTTTTGATATTGTAGCTTTGTAGTATAGTTTGAAAACAAAGAGTATGATACTACGAATTTTGTTGTTTCTTAAGATTGTTTTGGCTCTTTGGAATCTTTTCTGTTTTCTTTCTTCTTTTTTTTTTAATGATTATTTTTATTTATTTATTTTTTTAATTTAATTTAATTTTTTAAACTTTACAATATTGTATTAGTTATGCCAAATATTGAAATGAATCTGCCACAGGTATACCTGTGTTCCCCATCCTAAACCCTCCTCCCTCCTCCCTCCCCATACCATCGCTCTGGGTCGTCCCAGTGAACCAGCCCCAAGCATCCAGTATCGTGCATCGACCCTGGACTGGTGACTCGTTTCATACATGATATTATACATGTTTCAATGCCATTCAAAAAGAATACATTTGAATCAGTTCTGTTTTCTTACAAATGTTCAATGTACTTATTCTAGTTCAGTGAAAAATGCTATTGTTATTTAGTTAGAAATTTCATTGAAACTATAGATTTCTTGATTAGTATGGTAACTTTAACAAAATTAATTCTTCCAGTCCATGAACACAGTATATCTTTCCATTTGTTTGTGTCATATTCAACTTCTTTCATCAATGTCTTAGTAGTTTTCCAAGTTATAGATCTTTCAACTCCTTGGTTAGATTTTTTCCTAGATTTTTTTTTTCTTGGTGCAATTTTAAATGTTTTTTTTTTCTTTATTTTTCTTTCTAATGGTTTGTTGTTATTGTATAAAACTGCAACAGATTTCTACATACTAATTTTGTGTCTTGCAACTTTACTGAATTCATCAATGAGTTCTAATAGTTTTTTGTTGGTATCCTTAGGATTTTCTGTATATAGTATCATGTCATTTGCAAATAGTGACAGTTTTGCTTCTTTCTTTCTAATTTGGATTCCATTTATTTATTTATTTGCTGTGACTGGAGTTATAATACAATGGCAGATAAAAATGCTAAGAGTGGGCAAACTTATTCTTGTCTTGTTCCTTACAGTAAATGCTTTTAGCTTTTCACTGTTGAGTATGATGTTAGTTGTGGTCTTGTCATACATGGCCTTTATTATATTGAGCTGTGTCCCTCTATTCTGACTTTCTTGAAATTTTTAACCATAAATGGACTTTGAATTTTGTCAAAAGCTTTGTCTGTGTGTTTTGAGATGATCATATATGACTTTTATTCTTCAGTTTGTTAATGTGGTGTATCATATTGATTGATTTGTGAATATTGAGCTATCCTTGCATCCTTGGGATAAATCCCACTTGATCCTGCTGCATGATCCTTTTAATATATTGTTGAACTTGATTTGCTAAATAATGTCCCTATGATTCTTTTTGTTATTATTTCTTCTTGAAGGTTAATGATTATTTCCTTAGGATAAAGCCAAAGAAATATTTAAAAAATGCACACTCTTGCCAAATCAGAGTATTATCTTTATCTTCTAATTTGGCAAGTAAAGTAAATATTTTAATTTGTGTTTCTCTGCTATCCAGTTAAGTTGCCATTTTAAAATAGATGTATTAGTCATTTAGAGTTCTTCCTTTTCAGGTTTAATGTGTGTCAAATAATTTTCACAGGTATAGAAATTCCCTGGAGTAAATGGAATACAAACAATTCTGAAAATGCCCCTCTGCTGATCCCTCAAATTGTTTCCTTTCCTGCCAAAGACAACAAGAAGTATTTTAATTTTGATATGTTTTTTCCATGCCTCCCTACCTTTGACCACACTTGTCCTGCCTGCAATGTCCTTCCTAACTTGGGAAAGACTTGTCTTCAAATCCCAGGATCCCCTCTATCTGTTTTCCCACAGTATTCTGTGGCCTCTGTTATCTCACTTATCATGGGATACCTGGCTTTAGGTTTGGTGACCTGTGTGATCTGGAATAGCTGGTGAGCTCTTTCATCCAGGGACCACATCTTATTTCTCCCTGTGCTTTCTCCCACCTCTGAATTATTAGCACAGTTTCTTGAACATATCCGGTATGCAGCACATATTAAATTTTAACTTTCAAATAAGTAATTAAGGGAAATATAAGTAAAACTCAGTTTGGCATTTTAAAACCCTGAGTCACATGAGCCTGTGTTCAATATAAAAAAATGATTTGCCTAATTAAATTAAATATTTAAAATTTAATTCAGTATTATATGATTGCTTATACACACACACACACACAGACACACAGACACACACACACACATTGCTGTTGTTTGCTCACTAAGTTGTGTCTGACTCTTTGAGACGCCATGAACTGTAGCCCTTGAGTCTCTGCTGTCCATGGGATTTCCCAGGCAAGAATACTGGAGTGGGTTGCTATTTCCTTCTCCAGGGAATTTTCCCGACCCAGGGATTGAATCTGCTTTTCTATTGCTGAGCTACCAGGGAAGACTACATATATATATATACACATACACATATATATTCAAATAAAACATAAAATACACATTAGTATTCAAAAAATGATCATAGTATCTGGTCCCATAACTTAATGGCAAATAGATGGGGAAACAATGGAAACACTGACAGACTTTATTTTCTTGGGCTGCAAAATCACTGCAGATGATGACTGAAGCCATGAAATTAAAAGACATTTGCTCCTTGGAAGAAAAGTTATGACCAACCTAGACAGCATATTAAAAAACAGAGACATTATTTTGCCAACAAAGGTCTAGTCAAAGCTATGGTTTTTCCAGTAGTCATGTATGGATGTGAGAGTTGCACTATAAAGAAAGCTAAGCGCTGAAGAATTGATGCTTTTGAACTGTGGTGCTGGAGAAGACTCTTGAGAGTCCCTTGGACTGCAAGGAGATCCAACCAGTCCATTCTGAAGGAGATCAGCCCTGGGATTTCTTTGGAAGGAATGATACTAAAGCTGAAACTCCAGTACTTTGGCCACCTCATGCGAAGAGTTGACCCATTGGAAAAGACTCTGATGCTGGGAGGGACTGGGGGCAGGAGGAGAAGGGGACGACAGAGGATGAGATGGCTGCATGGCATCACTGACTTGATGGACGTGAGTCTGAGTGAACTCCGGGAGTTGGTGATGGACAGGGAGGCCTGGCGTGCTGTGATTCATGGGGTCGCAAAGAGTCGGACACGACTGAGCGACTAATCTGATCTGAAGGTTTCCTTACTGTAGGCCTTGTGTGCCTGTGTGCTCAGTTGCTTCAGTCATGTCCAACTCTTTGCAACCCTATGGACTGTATCCTACCAGGCTTCTTTGTCTACAGGGATTCTTCAGGCAATAATACTGGAATGGGTTGCCATGCCCTTCTGCAGGGAACCTTCCCAACCTAGGGAACCCACATCTCTTATGTCTCCTGCATTAGTAGGTGGTTTCTTTAACACTAACACCACCTGGGAAGCCTTGGTGAGAACGAAATCTTTCCACTGATTTGGGAAGGATTTGAACTGTCTTCTAGAGCAGCGGTTGCTGGAAGAGGCCAGATGTTGACATCTGTATAGTCGATGTCTTCAGTTCATCTAGAGAATGTTTTTCAAAATAAAAAAGACCACATTGCACTTTATCTTCCTCTCTGCTATGCTGCACACATGCACACAGACATGGTCAAGCCAGTTCAAATCATTGCCTCTGGGACAAGAGAGTTTTTTCCTCCTATTTTATCTTTAGTATCTTAAGGGCAGTCAATGTGGTTGTTAAAGAGTATAATATTTGGATTTTATGAGATAAATACCTGTTGATTTAAAAGTAAATAATCTTCTAACCCACTGGATGATCAGAAGGAGGGCCTTGCTCTGGGACCTGAATTTGGCATATTAAACCTTGACTTTCTCTTTTACCCCCCAAGTGTCCTGACCCTGGTGTTTTCTTTTTTCTGAATATACTAATGTTGGATCATATTTTTTTTAAGTGTACAATTGAACCAGTGAAATAAAACAGAACAATGTCTGAGATTCCCTCATCCTTCAAGGATTTTTCCTGGCTAAACAAAATGTATGAGATTTGGGGATTGTTTCTCCAAACACAAACTGGGGCTGATTATATGGGTAAAAAGAATACAAACACCTCTCCTTGGTTACGAGTGTTAACACGTTCATGTAAATTGTCTTTTGAGTAGACCAGTTATCTGAAAGGTAGTGTAAAGACCGTGGTATGAGCAAATTTAATTTTATTTTCTACCCGAACTTTTTTCTACTTTTACCTCTACTCTCTAGGTGGCCAATCCTCACGTTTTCCCTGATTTATTTAATGATTTGTTTCTTAACTCTACCAACTACATAAGAAAATTGTCAGCATTTACATTGTAAATTGAACTTTATTTGAGATGAGGTCTTCCAGGGAAAGCGTACAGAGAAAGATATGAAAATAAATGATGGAACTTTGGAGCTCATGAGCACTTAAGGCTGAAGAAAGAGAATTGAGAAGTCCAATATGGAAGGGTCAGAAATTGGGACAAAAATCAAGTTTATAAAAACCAAGGAAACTGTTTTAATAAGAAGGAAGTAGTGATTAATGTAAGAGCATTTGATATTTTAGGCAATTTTCTGATTTAATCCTCTGCTTCAAAATGAAGCTAGTTTATCAAGTAATAAATTTTATGAGCTTCTAACAAAGTGCTTGCTTCAGTTGGAAATCGCAAAGAATCAGATTTTTCCTGAGTTCTTGTAACCTGGCTTGCCTGGTGCTTCAAATGGAAAAACATTCACCTGCAATGCAGGAGATCTGGGTTTGATCCCTGAGTCAGGAAAATCTCCTGGAGAAGGAAATGGCAAGTCACTCCAGTATTCTGCCTGGGAAATCCCATGAACAGAGGAGCCTGGTAGGCTACATTCAATGGGGTCGCAAAGAGTTGGACACAACTGAGCAACTAACACTTTTCACTTTCATGTAACCTGAACTACTTATAAGCCCTAGATGATATGTATGACAAATATGCAGCCCATATTGTACCAGGCCACAGCAACCTGAAGGATGGTGTATGGAGATGGATTATTAGGAATGAACAGTATTCCTTAGCTCTCATTTTCATCTGCTGTTTTGAGCCTTCAGTCAGTTCAGTTCAGTTGCTCAGTCATTTCCAACTCTTAGCAACGCCATGGACTGCAGTACACCAGGTTTCCCTGTCCATCACCAATTCCCAGAGCTTACTCAAACTCATGTCCATCGAGTTGGTGATGCCATCCAATCATCTTATCCTCTGTCATCCCCTTCTCCTCCTGGCTTCACTCTTTCCCAGCATCAAGGTCTTTTCCAGTGAGTCAGTTCTTCGCATCAGGTGGCCAAACTATTGGAGATTCAGCTCCAACATCAGTCCTTCCAATGAACATTCAGAACTGATTTCCTTTAGGATGGACTGGTTGGATCTCCTTGCATACAAGGGACTTTCAAGAGTCTCTCCAACACCACAGTTCAAAGGCATCAATTCTTTGGCACTCAGCTTTCTTTATGGTCCAATTCTCACATCCATGCATCACTACTGGAAAAACCATAGCTTTGATAAGATGGACTTTCTCAGCAAAGTAATGTCTCTGCTTTTTAATATGCTGTCCAGGTTGGTCATAGTTTTTTTTTTCCAAGAAGCAAACAAAATGAATGTCTTTTCATTTCATGGCTGCACTCACCATCTGCAGTGATTCTGGAGCCCAAGAAAATAAAGTCTCTCACTGTTTCCATTGTTTCCCCATCTATTTGTTGTGAAGTGATGGGACTGGATGCCATGATCTTCATTTTTTGAATGTTGAGTTTTAAGCTAGCTTTTTCACTCTCC
Source organism: Bos indicus (assembly GCF_029378745.1). Taxonomy (NCBI): domain Eukaryota; kingdom Metazoa; phylum Chordata; class Mammalia; order Artiodactyla; family Bovidae; genus Bos; species Bos indicus. The sequence goes on along the minus strand of NC_091768.1, from coordinate 25,181,045 downwards.
TCTTTCATCTTCTTCAAGAGGCTCTTTAGTCCCTCTTTACTTTCTGCCATAAAGGTGGTGTCATCTGCATATCTGAGGTTATTGATATTTCTCCCAGCAATCTTGATTCCAGCTTGTGCTTCATCCAGCCAAGCATTTCACATGATGTACTCTGCATAGACATTAAATAGCAGGGTGACAATATACAGCCTTGACTTACTCCTTTCCCACTTTGGAATCAGTTCATTGTTCCATGTCTGGTTCTAACTGTTGTTTCTTGACCTGCATACAGATTTCTCAGGAGGCAAGTAAGGTGGTCTGGTATTCCCATCTCTTTAAGAATCTTCCACAGTTTGCTGTGATCCGCACAGCCAAAGGCTTTGGCATAGTCAATAAAGCAGAGGTAGATTTTTTTCTGGAATTCTCTTGCTTTTACTATGATCCAAAGGATGTTGGCAATTTGATCTCTGACTTCTCTGCCTTTTCTGAATCTAGGTTGAACATCTGAAAATTCTCAGTTCTAGAAAGATAAAGGAGGAAAGGAAGGATATACCCATCTGAATGTAGAGTTCCAAAGAACAGAAAGGAGAAATAAGAAAGCCTGCCTAGGTGATTAGTGCAAAGAAATAGAGAAAAACAACAGAATGGGAAAGACTAGAGATCTCTCCAAGAAAATTAGAGATACCAAGGGGACATTTCATGCAAAGATGGGCACAATAAAGGACAGAAACGGTATGGACTTAACAGAAGCAGAAGATATTAAGAAAAGGTGGCAAGAACACACAGAAAAACTGTACAAAAAAGATCATAATGACCCAGATAACCACAATGGTATGACCACTCACCTAGAGCCAGACATCCTGGAATGTGAAGTTATGTGGGCTTTAGAAAGCATCACTATGAACAAAGCTAGTGGAGGTGATGGAATTCCAGTTGAGCTATTTCAAATTCTGAAAGATGATGCTGTGAAAGTGCTGCACTCAACATGCCAGCAAATTTAGACAACTCAGCAGTGGCCACAGGAGTGAAAAAAGTCAGTTTTCATTCCAGTCCCAAAGAAAGGCAATGCCAAAGAATGCTCAAACTACCGCACAATTGCACTCATCTCACACACTAGCAAAGTAATGCTCACAGTTTTCCAAGCCAGGCTTCAACAGTACATTTTGAAACTTAACTATATTCAAAGTTTTCCTTACTTATATCTGAGAATTTTTCTGGCAAACATACATATGCTCTCTAACATCTTCTCAGCTTCCTTAAGTAGCCATGGTCTCTACCCTCTCCATCCCCAATATTATTGCTTTGGGAAAAACAACCACTGCAGGCATGTGAGCTATGTGCTGTATCCCATTCCCCCCAGAGCTAGGGTACAGCTGAAATCCTATACCCTACAATTCTGTGGGACCGTTGAGGAGTAGATCTTTCTATTGTCTTAATACTATTTTTTTCCAAGTGGGTATATACTCAAAGATTGGCTTGAACCTCAATATCTTACAAAGTGTTTTTTTTTTTTTTTTTAAACAGCTCATCCCCCACCCACAACTTGTAGTCTCTATTTCCATAAAACAGGATGAGTCCGAAGGCAAATCTGATTTAGTGGACTTTTTATTGTACTCACTATCTATCACAGTTTGTATCAACTTCATTGACCAGCTCATTGTTTTTACTGTGAAAGTCTGAACTTGGCTCTCTCATCCAATAGAATGGACTGTGTCCAAGGAGGCATTTTTCTGGCTTACCCAGAGTCTCCCAGACTTGGACACATCTGTCAAGAATCTGAGCTGGGCACACGCCTGAAGCTTTACTTGGGACCTTCTGCATGTTGACAGTCTCTCTCTCTCCATCCATTTCATAGCCATTACCATAAACGTGGTTCAAACAGATCTAAAATAATAGTACACTCTATTACTTCAGATCAGAAGACATTTTATCAGGTGGTCATTTTGTGATCAAAACACATTAAAAAAAAACACACTTTGGGTTAGAAGTGGTAAGAGAAAACAGTGATTTTGTATCAACCGTCCTGAATTCATGTAAATTTGCCTAGCTTGCTCATCAGAGGCCTGTCAGTCCTGAATTCTTTGCTTTGAGGCTCATCTCTATCAATATCAATTCTACATACCAGTCTAGTAGCTAGAATGTTTTAACATTCATTTATGTTTTTTAGATGATGTATGACAAATTTCATTTAGGAAAATATATGATCTTATTTTTAAATAATTGTTATTCTGAGGAGAGGTGTCATTTCTATTATTATTTAGCAGTTCTTCAGATTCCAGAAAATTTATTTCCATGTGTAACTCCCCCTGTCCTTCCCTCTTTTTACTGTATATTAGGTGCTATTTCAGAATTTGTCTTGATAATTAAAGAATCCTAGGATTACCTGAGAGGTTCCAGAGTGTAAAATACTTGGAATCCATCATAAACTCATTGGTTACTTGTGGATTAAGCATCCCTCAAGTTAACTTCACTTTCTCAGACTATTGGTTTGACATAGTAGAAAGTGGCTGGGCTGTCCCCTTGACCTTGTGGTGCCTGAAATCTGAAAAGTGGAGAACATGTTCAGATAAAACTCAAGAGAATTTCTTTAGAAATAAGAGGTGGCAAGTGATGGGAAATAAGTAAAACGAGTGTTTTAAATATCTGGAAACCAATGTTTTAGTCAGGTAGTTTAAGAAAATGCGATGTAAAACAGCCTTTATCAAAAACTCTAATTGGACAAAAGGAGAAGCAGCAAATTTGAGTCTTAAGATTCCATGTTGTCCTAATTGAGGAAAAAGCTGAATTTAAGGAAGTTTGCATAGAAGATAATGATAATGATTGTGGTTTTGTTATTGTCACTCTACTCTTTTGCTAGGGCTTCTCTGGTGGCTCAGATGGTAAAGAATCTGCCTGCAATGAGGGAGGCCTGGGTTCAATCCTTGGGTCAGGAAGATCCCCTGGGGAAGGGAATGGCAGCTCACTCAAGTATTCTTACCTGGAGAATCCCATGGACAGAGCAGCCTGGTGGGCTACAGTCCGTGGGGTCACAAAGAGTTGACATGACTGAGCAACTAACACACACACACTTTTGCTATAGCGAAAGTATTCCCTTATATGTACATAATAAACAGTTCATATTCACTCAGCTTTATCTGGAAGTTCCCTGATGGCTTGGTGGGTAAAGAATCTGCCTGCAATGCACAAGATGTGGGTTTGAACCCTGAGTTGGGAAGATCGCCTGGAGAAGGGAATGGCAGCTCACTCCAGTATTCTGGCCTGGAGAATCCCATGGACAGAGGAGTCTGGTGGGCTACAGCCCATGGGGTTGCAAGAGTTGGACACGACTGAGCAACTAGACACACACACACACACACACACAGGATATCATACTTTGAAGCTGACTAGCTAGCAAAGTGGACATTTTACTTGCAGTATTTTTTCTCTGAATCCATTGGAAAAGATTTTAATAGATTTTCTTCCAAGATAGGCAAGCACTTGTAGAGGCAAAAAAGCAAAGTGCTGGTATGCAGTTTCAGAAATCTGTTGACTACATGTTCCCATATGTGTTCCAGGAAATTCACATTTGGATTTCAGTACAATTCAGAGTTATGGTAGGGCTATCCAACACTTTTTTGGAAGAGAGTTTGCTTGATACCAATATAAGGCTTGCCAAAACTCAGCAGGCCAAATTCTAGTTCTGAAATCTGTGGGAACCAAGAGATCAGCAGTTAGATCATGGGGGCTGTATCACTTTCAGCTCTCTGAGGAAACAAATTTTACCTAATGGCCCAGAAGGTCATTTTGAATATAACCAATAATCTTTAAAAAATGAAATGTCTTCTGTGGCATTTTATAGGGTATGTAACATTTAATAATGAACACATACTATTACATTTCTTTCTCTGAGTATTGGCTAAAATGTTTCAGCTTTTCAGACTTAATTATATCTGGCCAGACATGTGCAATTATGCTTACCTTTAGAAATGAAAACCCACTAGTATTTATTGTGTGTATTAAACTAAGTTAGAAATTCAATCACTTTATAGCTAACCTGTGTCAAAACTGCTCTGGTTAAAGTGATTAGTTGGCATTAAGCTCATTATTGAGTACAGAACTTCTCATCTTCCTTTAAAATATTGCTATTAACTTTGCAAAAATGGTGTGTTAGAAGTACAATAAGTGTAATAAAATAAGAAATTGTAAACCACAGTCAATCTGAGAATGTCCGTTTCTTTTCCTAAGACTAAACTATAAAATGCAAGTACTGGAAGTGATCTCAAAGGTCAATGTTCAAGTACCCCACGTTTTAGCAAAGGTAGGGCCAAGCAATTCCAAATGAACTATTTTCTTTTCTTAGAGATCCTAGTTATATGCCTTGTCATAACAGTCTGTTTTAATGCTTATCCAAATAGTGAAACATTATTAAATAATCCCTATTGTGCTAAATTTTACAAGTATCTCTGCTAACGTTTTAAAACTCTTTCATTTTATGGTATAGACTGATTGGTTATATCCTCTTCAGAATGAACTGTTACATTAAGACAGTGTGTTAAATCTTCCTCTTCTTCATCTCAAACCATCCCAACTTTATGTGTAGTAAGGATTGCTTTCTGCCCTATTGAAAGTAGTTTTCTCTTGGCCTTTGGAAAATTTGTTTTTAGTACCTCTTTCAGAAGGGGGAAAACTAAAATTTGATAAAGCTTTTAAAATAAAAGTGTAAAAAGTGACAGGTACATTATCTTTATCTTCTTTATGAAAATCTGTATATTTATTTTCATATTGTGCTTACTTTTTGTACCAATAGAGTGTTTAATCTCTCAGCCATTATGATTATAGTATCTTCTGTTTTTCTGAATTTCTGATGTGCTGCTAGGCTCCATTTATCTGGAGGGAGAAATTCTAGATGCTTTAGTTAAATTTTGTGACTTCTCAGAATACCATATCTATTGTGGAGATTAGGTAGTTAACTTAAGGCCATATCCTCCTATTGAGTAAAATGGTGGATTTTATGTTTTTATGACTTTTGCAGTTTGTATTACTTATGCAATGAATTTTCTCAGACAGCCATTATTATTCCAATTTCACTGTTTAAAAATAGTAAGTGAGAGGCCAAATCATTTGCCTAAAGTGTTATGACTTATTAGTCAGAGTCATCTGGAAATCTTGGACCACTGCTCTTCCCACAAGGCCACATTGCTGATATTTTACTTTATTTGTGTAGATTAATATTTATACTCTAAGTGATTCATTTTTCTGTTCTTATAAAAATGGTCTAACAAACGCAGTGGACATTTTGGGGAAATAAATACTACTTTTTTTCCTACATAAAAATGTTTCAATGCTTTTGTGTTGGCATTAAAAACTTGGCCTGTAAATGACTGTACAGTCAATTGAAATGATTCATCCTAAGACCAACCCTACTGTCCAGAGTTTAATGTTTTGGGGTTAGTGTGGATAAGAAGACTCATAATGACATGTACAAAGTATTTCCTGACAATGAAATTTCTGGGACTAGAAATGATCATAACTAATTTGATATATGTTCTCTACTTTTTTTCCCATCAACTACAGTCACTAGAAAATCTGCATGCAATCCTACCTGGAATCAGGTAGGCATACTAATCACTTTTGAAAGACTTTTTTGGTTTATGGTTCTATTAATATAAAACAGGGTAATCAAGGAAATGGTAATTTTAGCAAGATGCTTTCAATCCACTAAAAATAATATTTATTTTTAGATTGTTAATGCTTCATAAATATAAGAAACAATCATGATCCTGTGAATTGAAACATATTCATAATTTCTATTATGTCTATATTAATAATATCTTTTAGGGGCCCCATCATTAGGGAGGACTGTGAACCCAAGCTTTACTAGCCTCCCCCAGATATGCTGTATCTTCCTAAATTTTATGCATAGATTTGGCATTGTAAGGATATCTAATATTTAAAATAATTCCATGTTGTTGGGATACAGATCGAAGATCAAGCTCCCAAAATGTGAAGCAAAACACCAAATGTGACCATTTGGGGAAATATTTTAAAAGATCTATAACTTCATAAAGTGATCGAACCCAGGCCTCCTGCATTGCAGGCGAATTCTTTACCAGCTGAGCCACCAGGGAAGGCCAAGAATACTGGAGTGGGTAGCCTATCCCTTCTCCAGGGGATCTTCCTGACTGAGGAATCGAGCCAGGTCTCCTGCATTGTAGGCAGCTTCTTTATCAGCTGAGCTACCAGGGAAGGCCTATAAAGATTTCACATCAACATGAATCCGCCACGGGTATACACATGTTCCCCATCCTGAACCCCCAAAACCAATACAATATTGTAAAGTAATTAGCCTCCAATTAAAATAAATAAATTTAAATTAAAAAAAAAAGATTTCACTTTAAAGTATTTAAAACCCTGCTCATACTTTATAATATCTAGTCATAATTCTCCCCCTTTTTTCACCATATACTATTAGGCTAAATAAAAAAAAAAATTTTGTTGTTGTTGTTTAGTTGCTAAGTCGTGTCCGACTCCTTTGCAACCCCATAGACTACGGCCCACGAGGCTCCTCTGTCCATGGAATTCTCTAGGCAAGAATACTGGAGTGGATTGCCTTTTCCTTCTCCAGGGGATCTTCCTGACCCAGGGATAGAACCCAAGTCTCCTGCATTGCAGGTGGATTCTTCACCATCTGAGCCATAGGGATTCTAATGTTATCTGATGTAAAAGTCTATAAAGGATGTTAAACCTTTTTCCTCCATAGTGTTTAACTTATTAATTAGTAAACCACATGCACAACCTGTGTATGAAGAAGTCTGCAGACAGTGACTTATTTTAATGACAAAAGTTTTCCCTTAGTGACTGAATGACTCATTTCCTTTAAGCAAACATTCATGAACAAATATGTTTAAAATTGCCTGGCATGACAAAATCAATTTAAATTTGTTAGAAAATTAAAAAATGATGTGAAGCCAATTTACCTTTAAATATCTCTCAGAATCTTTCCATACCATGAATTCTTGCACAAAACAATCAGATGTATCTGTGTTATGCTCAAATTTTTAATCTGACCCAGTTGAAATTGGTTTTCTACCAACTCAGCTGAAGGCCAACATAATGGCTCCCCTTACTTGAGCCAAATCAGACAATGAACCGTCTCTTTGTCTCCTTTGCTGGTGGGAAGGTTTGTAAAGTTATAACTTTAGTTTAAGAAGAAACACAGTTTAAAATTACGGTCTCATAGATTTTTTTCACCCAGTTTTGTCTACAAATGGAAAGAAATTTATGTATCTACTGAGTAACTGAGACATACTTTAGCAAAATTTGTTTCCAAGAATAAAAATGATTGTAGCAGTTATCATAACAATTTTAAGTGAATTGATTTTTTTCAAATTATAAAGTTTGGTTTTGTTGTAATCTCATTTTTTTTTCCTGTATGAGAGTTGTAGTGAAGTGAGTGAAAGTCACTCATTTGTGTCCGACTCTTTGAGAGCCCATAGTCTATAGAGTCCATGGAATTCTCCAGGCCAGAATACTAGAATGGGTAGCCTTTCCCTTCTCCAGGGCATCTTCCCAACCCAGGGATCAAACCCAGGTCTCCTGCATTGCAGGCAGATCCTTTACAATTTGAGCCACCAAGGAAGCCCAAGAATACTGGAGTGGGTAGCCTATTCCTTCTCCAGCGGATCTCCCGGACCCAGGAATCGAACTGGGGTCTCCTGCATTGCAGATGGATTTCTTTATCGACTGAGCTTTGAGGGAAGCCCAAGAGAGTTGTAGACTGAAATGTAAATTTTCTGGTGTTGAGTATGTAGCTTATAATGCTAATATTTCTAGAAGATTCAGAATACAATAGGGGATTAGCCTTAGAAAACATTGTGGTAATTGCCTCTATTTATACAACTATATTGCTCTGGAGTATAGAGTCAGTAAATAAATTTTAAATTAAGCTAAACACACATTTTTATAAAGTGATCATGTATTGATCAATTAGCAAACCATGAGAGATTGACTGTTTTTGTTTCATGTTTTCTTTCAGCAGAGTGACTTTAAAAATCCTCATAATTCATTTAGGGTTAGTCTTGCTCTTCTATTATCAATAACCATTATGAAAGAAATTATGTGGTGTTAACATCTAGCAAAATGTAGTCTTTATTGTTTTTTCTCCAGACATTCACTTTGTGCTTAGTTTCAACATTTTATTTTATAAATTTCAAATAAAACGTCTTATTTAAAAGGCCCTTTTTTATGGAAACCTAGATTAGATTGTTCTTAACAAAACAAGAAACATAAATAAAGTCATTTCATTTGGATATAAGCTTTTTACAGAGTGTAGTTGAATGATAAATGACTGATTGAAAACTAAATAAAGTAAGGGCTACAAATGACTAAGGTAAAGTGTAGAAAGGGTCTAATCTAATCTCAGCATAACACAGAAAGAAATCTATTTGCTGATAAAAAGAAAAAAAATCACACATTAACATCTGGACTTCATGTGGATGTTTTCTCAATAATTAGCAGCAGCCCTTGTTCAGCTACATTCTTCCATCTGGGAACAAAACATCATAGGGACTAAAAATAAAGACAAGGAGAAAAGTTAAAAAAAATGCTTGCTGCAAAATAGTGTGGTTCCCCTACACTGTAAATTAAAGCAATCATTTCACCCTCTTTGGGTGCCAAACATACTTTCATCAGTCTACTACCTAGACATGCCTTGTAAACTGACATTTTCTTTTTTATATTCAGAGGAAAATATTATGATTTAAAATTATGCTTGTGATTTAGGACTTAAAGGATAATTGAAAATATTATTAAAGGTATTTGTATACTGATGGATTTTAAATAAAAAGAATACATCAACATCAGTTGATAGAATCATTATCGCATACGTTACTTCAGGACATAAGGAACAAAAATTGTTTAAACTTTATTTCATGCTATGAAGAGGGTAGCTTATATAAGTACAAAAGAGTGTTTTTGTTTAGTCGTTAAGTCATGTCCCACTCTGTGACCCCATGAACTGCAGCATGCCAGGCTTCCTGTCCTTCACTATGTAGCAGTGGCTTAAACTCATGTCCATTGAGTCAGTGGTGCCATCCAACCGTCTCATCCTCTGTCGTCCCCTTCTCCTCCTGCCTTCACTCTTTCCCAGGGTCAGGGTGTTTTCCAAAGAGTCAACTCTTCACGTCAGGTGGCCAAACTATTGGAGCTTCAGCTTTAGCATCAGTTCTTCCACTGAATATTCAGGATTGATTTCCTTTAGGATTGACTGGTTTGATCTTGCTGCCCAAGGGACTCTCAAGAGTCTTCTCCAGCACCACATCTGAAAGCATCAATTCTACGGACCTTTGTCAGCCAAGTGATGTCTCTGTTTTTTTACTATGCTGTTTAGGCTTGTCATAGCATTTCTTCTAAGGAGCAAGCTTCTTTTAATTTTGTGGCTGCAGTCACCATCTGCAGTATACAAAAGAGTGTACATTGGTTTTATATTATTACTAACAGAAGAATAGTTAATTTGGGGGGAGGGGGCTCCAAAATCAGTGCAGATGGTGACTGCAGCCATGAAATTAAAAGATGCTTCTCCTTGGAAGAAAAGCTATGACCAACATAGACAGCATATTATAAAGTAGAGACATTCCTGTGCCAACAAAGGTCCATCTAGTCAAAGCAAGGGTTTTTCCAGTAGTCATGTATGGGTGTGAGAGTTGGACTATAATGAAAACTGAGTGCTGAAAAATTGATGCTTTTGAACTGTGGTGTTGGAGAAGACTCTTGGGAGTCCCTTGGACTGCAAGGAGATCCAATCAGTCCATCCTAAAGCAAATCAGTCCTGAATATTCATTGGAAGGACTGATGCTAAAGCTGAAACTCCAATAATTTGGCCACCTGATGTGAAGAACTGACTCCTTGGCAAAGACCCTGATGTTGGGAAAAATTGAAGGCAGGAGAAGGGGATGATAGAGGATGAGATGGTTGGATGGCATCGCCGACTCGATGGACATGAGTTTGAGTAAGCTCCTGGAGTTGGAGATGGACAAGGAAGCCTGTTGTGCTACAGTCCATGGGGTCACAAAGAGTCAGACATGACTGAGCAATTGAACTGAACTGAAAAAAAGAATGTATTTCTCTAGTCTTAAAGGAGAAAAATGTACAATATACTAATTCTACTCAATGGTTTGCAATTTTTTGCCTGTTAAGAATGGCAAAGTAAAACAATCTGATGCTGGCAGGTTTCATGCAACTATAATTCAGATTTTTATTCTCTGTTACAGTGTAGATTCTATGGAAGATACATTGCATAACTTCTCTGAATTATCGTGGAATATATACCATATGTTTTCTGAGGCTGCTTATCTTTTCATTGACTGAAGACTAAACCCATATGGTAAACACAAACAGAGCCTGTAGTTCATCATAAGGATGGAAATAGTCTCCAGAGATTTGAACTTTGGTTTCCAGACCCCTCTGGGTCAATTTGAAAGAGACTTGTCATTGTTTACAACATTGGCCCAATAATCTTAGAGCATGAAGGAAGCCTGAAAATGGCCAGTCTTTTTCTAGCCTATCAAAAGTGGTTACCATCGATGAGGGTGGCTCTGGGAGTTCTCAGGGCCAATGACTGTACCTCATAATTTTGTAGTTTCCTTCCCTCCCTTGATTTTAATGATTATTTCTTTATGATGTTGGCTAGTTTCAGTCCATCAACTAATTGCTACTGTTCTGAGCAAATATTAATATTTATTAATACTTTTCATGAATATTTGTACAAAAGTGGTTATTTGTCCACTTAAAGCAGCCTATAGTTATCAAAACTGGAAAATTTTGAGACATACCTGTTTTAGGGCAATGGAGCCAAAAGTTTTCTAACCACTTCTTATAATGCAGGATGTTTCAGAATTTTATAGCCAAGATCATTTTGTTCTCCTGGCATTATTAAACCATTTGCTCTTCATTATCTTCTGTGTCCTATTCAAACCACTCATCCTTGCTTTCAAGCAGTTCCTTCACTCCTGCCATCATCTCCTTCCACACTTTTCTATCCTATAATTCATGGTCCTCAATAGATTTTATTTTTCTACTGTTTCCTTTCCCATTTTGATTGCAAAGAGAAATATGTAATTTCCAAGTCAGGTAGGCAAACGTAGACGAATGATGCATTTATTAACTCACTTTCCTTAGTAGACCAAAAGTCCTTCACCTTTCATTGAGATGAGTTATACTTATGTGTATATAAGGTGTTGGAAAAAATTAAGGAGACCTTCAATAAAGGGTGAGGACATGAATAAATATGTTTTGTTTCTTAAGCTGCAAAAATAGCCATGAGCAGTGAACACTGAGCTGAGATGAGGACAGTGGACCTTTCACTTTAAAGAATATGAATTTTGAAACTTGGCCTTGAGTTTTAGCAAAACAGTCATTTGGGGGTTATTATTTTTGAAAAAATAATCTGGTAATACATATGCTCTTTTATGGGTTTCTCCAGTGACTTGGTGGTAAAGAATCCACCTGCAATGAAGGAAATGTGAGTTCAATTCCTGGGTTGAAAGATCCCTTGGAAGAGGGCATGGCAACCCACTCCAGTATTCTTGCCTGGAAAATTCCATGGACAGAAGAGCCTGGCATGTTACAGTCCATGGAGTTGCAGAGAGTCAGACACGACTGAGATACAGGATATAGGGACAAAATTAATAACATTTAAAGAGAGGATTTAGAAAGACTGAAGAAGCCTAGTAAAGATAAAGATATTCAGAAAGAATAGCCCCTTTGGGGAGGGTCAGAGGAGTCAGCAGACCTTAAATTAAAGAAGGAACACATTGATTGAACTTAGGTATTTTAGAAAACTGGAGGACATTTATTTTAGTTTGCTTATTAATAGTAAACATCGACTCCCTTTTAGCATAACTTTTGTACAGCAGAATCTAGAAGGCTAAAGATATATTTCTCAAAATCCTTTGCAGCAAAGGTTCTACTTGTGTAGAACTGTTGTACTAAGCAGATACTCTCAGCTAGTACAGAAGTGAGCAGTAATGCTTTTGTTGAAAAGATCAGATCAGTTGACAATCCTGATAATGGGAGCACTTGGCTCTAAAGGCAAACTAGAGTCAGTTTCTGGAGTTTCTGGCAACAGACCCCTGGTGTCTTAGGTGTTAAGAAACAAGATGATATCTGGCTAGCTGTCGTGGGTACACGAGAATAGCTGATGGAGGTTTGTGCATTTTTCTTTGATGCTCTTCCTGGCTCTGTAATATTCAAACTCCATTCTTTGATTCTCCCTGAGATTTGTAAACTGCCTAACTTGATTTTTTCAATAACCTTCTTCATCTAAAACTAGCTACCATGAATTTCTTTTTCTGAGAGTAAGGATCCTGCAGATACAGCTATCAATACTTTTTTTTTTTTTTGCACCGTGCAGCTTGCAGCATCCTAGTTGCCCCACCAGAGATTGAATGTGGGCCCCGGCAGTGAAAGCACCAAGACCTGAGCACTGGGCCACCAGGGAATTCTCCAATGCCAACATTTTAAGTACCATCTCACTTAAACTTTACATATACTCTTTGAAGCCCTTTCTCAAATCCATCTAGTGATCACTGACAAAAAGTAGTCAAATCCATGTCTGTCTTGATATGACCATTTTTAAGGAAGCCAAGTAAAGGAAATGGATTCAAAGGTAAGCCAAAGAGGGCTCATTTTAGACACGTGCACAAAAATAATTTAATAGAGGACCAATTATGTCTATGGAATAGATTAATTCAGTTCAGTTCAGTTCAGTTCAGTAGCTCAGTCATGACCAACTCTTTGTGATCCCATGGACTGTAGCATGCCAGGCTTCCCTGTCCATCACCAAATGCCAGAGCCTGCTCAAACTCATGCCCATCGAGTTGGTGATGCCATCTAATGATCTCATCCTCTGTTGTTCCATAATAGATTAATTAGTGAACTCAAAAGGTGCATCATGGAACATCCTTAAAGTGACTAGATATTGGGTTAAGCAATCATTTATTAGACCAGATCTCATCTGACAAACTTTCTATTTCAGTTTGTTATTTTAACCACAAGACTTCTAAATTACTACTTAATTGTAATATGTCAATGGTCCCATGGTGCTATGTTATAATTTTATGTTAGCATATTGGTAGGTTAAATAATGTGATTATGTGATAGATAAGGAAGAAATTTTCATAGTCAGTTGTTTATTATTTTCTAAGAAACAGAACTACAACATATTTAAAATCCCCCATTAATTTAAAAATATCATTATATGTCCAAAGAGTGTTCAGATTTCCTCAGTTGCTTCATAATTATTTTTGAAGATTGTTCAAATCAAGATTCAGCAGAGTTTCTACACTGCAGTTGTTTGACTTGTATCTTAAGTCCCTTTTGATCTGTGCACCCACTTGAATTTGCCTTGGAGAATTTTCCACAGTCTGGATTTTGCTCAATGTATGCTTGTGTGGTTATTTAACATGTTGTTCCTGCCCCCGCCTGACCCCATCTTCTTTATTTTTATCAAATAAAGGGATTTAAGACTTTCAAATTCAGGTTTGATTTTTCTTTTTTATCAGACACAAACATATGTCATTGATGGTCATGTGTACTTTTATCAGGAAGCACATGTTGTCTGGTTATTTTTCTTTTTATGGTGTTAACTGCCATTAATGTTTGTTGTCTATATGCATTATTTCATGAAGGTTTAGTGATACTCTAACTCTGTGATACCTCTGTTTATAGAAGCTATGTAAGGTAATTAGCAAGTTTATTTTATTTTCTGTAATCTTTTCTGTCTCCCTGTACTTCTTAATAATTGTGCTTTGTACACATCATAGGAACATGTAGCCATTATGTACTACAACGTTTTCCTTGTATCTGTTCTTTAGTTTTAGTTTCTCAGGTACAATGTTTTTTCTTGTATTTGTTATTTAATTTTAGTGTCACAGGTAAATATGTATTGGATTCTCACCGCCGGTCTTCATGCCAGGCCTGTCTAGTCATTTTCACTATATGAAGTTTCTTCTCTAGTAGATTACTCAGGAAGGGTGCCGTGGGATAATATTTCCAGAATCCTTGTATGTTCTTAGAAAGTTCAGCATTTTCATTCTGAAGGTCATCTTGCATATAAAAAATTAGTTCACACATTCTTTCCTTGAGTATCTCAAATATGTTAAGATATTTCATTGTCTTCTGTCATTAAGTGCTCCTGTTAAAAAGCATGAGAACAATCAGGTTTTCTCATCCTTATAAAGAACTGTCTTTTTTCTCTAGATACTCAAAAGACTTTAAAAAAAATTAGTTTTACTATAATAATATGTAGTCTCTTTTGGTTAAACTTTTCTGGGTATGGGTTTGCCTTTTCAATATGTATATAAAGATGGTATTTATTTCGGAAAACTTTTCCTGAATTATACATTTCAGTATTGATTCTATTCTCTTGCTTTATCTGTCTTCACTGAGGACTTCTGTTACATAGGTGGTGAATTTTGCTTGCCTTTTTCCCTATGTAAATTTCTTTTAATTTGTTTCATTGCTTTATTTTTAAATTTTATATCTTCTTTTACTTTCTTCTTTCCTATTTTTCAAATATATCCAAAGGCATTATCCATTATCCAAATCCATTTATTTTTTCCTACATTCCTTCTAATTTAGTCATCATTTCTGAAATGATCTTTACTTTTGTTTCTAAATCTTTCTTGAGTTCTTTTCCTCTTTTCAAATATTCTTTTTCTCCTCATCAGCTCATTTCTGAGTGTTTCTAATTCTTCTGGTATTCTTTCATAGTTTCTATTATTTTCTGAAATTCTTTTAGCTTGTTTTGAAATGTTAGGGAATATTTTATCAATTTTGTGGAATGTTTTCTGGCATGCCTTTTTTTGTCAACATGAGTATTATTTTGCTCATTATTCCTTTTCCTTAGAAAAGCTTTACATGGGTTCTGTCCACAGTTCATTCCTCTTGCTGGTTTTAAGTGATAAGTGTTTCCTATTACTCAAAAAAATGGAATAGTCCAGCAAGATTTCTTAGCCTCATGCCTTGGGCCTTCTCCTCCATACTTTTGTTCTGGAACTTCTTTTTTTTGTGCATCAGTGTGTCTACCCAGCTTTCCTTAGGTCAGGCAGTTGTTTGAAAGGGGGCCTCAGGTTGGTCAATTAGGAAAGTTCTTAGTATGGAGACACCTCTGTACAATCAGCCCACTCTGTGATCCCTTGAACTCCCCCGTGAATCACAGCCTCTGAAGGAACATCCTAGGCATGTCTGCTATTTTTGAAATGGCTCACTGAGCTTTTTACACAAAAATGAGGACTCTTTTTTGGGGTGAACCCCTCTTAGGAATTTGTTCCTGGATTTCATATTCATCAGAAGTCCTATTTTTCTTCCCTCCACTCTCTTGCATGCAGTTGCTAATACCACGAGGGCCTGATGGCAGATCCAAGTCTGGGAGCTGCAGAGATGCTCTTTCATCAACTTTTGCAGTGGGTGTTGGTCATAAAATTTTATTTTGTTATTCTAGCTTCTCTGTTGTTATTAGAGGTTTGGAAAGATTAAAAACTAGGCCAAGATTGCCTATCTTGTCTTTCTAGAAAACAGTAATCAGTTTACTCTCCATCTTATCGCATGACTGCAAGAGGATTTGAACTCTTTTCCTGAAGAGGTTTAAAAGCAAGCTAATTAGCAATCTTTGTATTGATATATTTGGGACACTCATCTGCTAGGAGTCTATGATTTCAACCATAATGCTCTTTTCCTTTGTTATATCTTACAGAATACAATTTAGTCACTTTACAAGAGTAGTAGATAAATTCTTAACTAATAAAAACTTTATTAATATATTTATAAATTTATAACTATATATGTTGATATATATCCATACATTTACTGTATGTAATATATGTTTATGTAGTATATACTAAAAAGCATATCAAAAATTACTAGATATAACTTTTTAAAAATAAATGTGTTTTTTTATTAGAAAAAGAATGTGTGGATTTATTTTTGCTTATAGAAGACTAAAGCAATGCAGTCCCACTTTAATCAGTTTTGCTTTTACTCTAAATGTTTTCTTCTCACCTAATAAAGATGAGAAAGAATGTTTTGCCTAACTCAAGACCCATTTGGATCTGTGGTTTCTAAAATGTCAAGCCCAAATTGAACACTCTGGAGTTTAACCTTGTTTGCTTTTGGCTAAAGTGACTTCCTGTTTCTAAGAAAGGAAAAAAAAAAAATGGTCTAAAACTCTATTAGAAAGATCACAAGGCTTTCCTAAAATCCAGTGGCTCACACAGCAAAATACTTTGATGAATTAAGTACAAATAAATCCTAAAATGTAAATAAAATTTACCTGTAAAATATAGTTGACTTGATATATTCAGAAAGAAAATAGTAGACTGAGACAAAATGTCCTTGGGAAAAAGGCAGCTAAGTTTGGCCAAACCCAAGTGTTTGAAAAACATTGTTGCTGGATATGCATAATGAACCCAAAAATTTTTGCAGTTTTTGTGTTTTTCCTTCTCATAATTTTGTTGTGCTTATTCCCACAGCCAACTTCAAGTGACCCTCACCCCAGCCCCACCCCCTACCAGGGGAAAAAACAAGGCCACTGAAGAGTTTGCTTAAACTTCTTAATACTTTTAATCCTTACTTGTTATAATTTGATTACTGAGACATTTTCTCTGTGGGCCTCCTATTAAATCACTTTCAACTTGAAACAAACCAGAAATCCTTTTAAATAACAGAGCTAGTATTCATTTTAAGCTGCTCAGAATTTATACAGAAACTGTAGAATGTCTCTTCTAAAATGCTGTAAATGTGCCCAGAAGCTACTGTGATGGGCTTATCCTTCCAACCTAAGGAAAAATAAATAAATAAATGACTGAATGTGGTGTTCTGGGTCACAAAGGAGAGGACAGTGTTAGCCTTGTGGATACTTTTATTCATTGTTTTGTGTTCTTAGGTATCAGTGTTGATAGTTACCTCAAATTAACGGAGGTAGTTTTTCACTTGATATACCTAATAATATAATTTTTTTTTTTCTTTTTATAAAAAGCTTTTTATTTTGTATTGGGATAAAGCCAGTTAACAATGTTGTGATAATTTCAGGTAGGCAGCAAAGGGACTCAGCCATACAGATAGATACAGGTATCTATTCTCCCCCAAACTCTCCTCCCATTCAGGCTGTGACATAACTAAAGACCTAAATGTGAGCCCAAAGACTATAAAACTCCTAGAGGAAAACCTAGGCAGAACACTCTCTGGCACAAACTACATCAATATCTTTTTCGATCCATGTCCCAGAATAATGGAAATAAAAATAAACAAATGGGACCTACTTAAACTACAGAGCTTTTGCACAGCAAAGGAAACAATAAACAAAATGAAAAGACAACCCACAGATTAGGAGAAAATATTTGCAAATATTTGTGACTGACAGGGATTAGTTTCCAAAAGTTACAAACAGCTCATGACACTTAGCAGCATTCAACAAACAACCCAATCAACAAATGGGTAGAAGATCTAAAGAGACATTTCTCCAAAGAAGACATATGGCTGGCCAAGAGGCACATGAAAAGATGCTCAACATTGCTAATTATTCGGGAAATGTAAATCCAAACTACATGAAATGTCTCTCACACCAGCCAGAATTGCTATCATCAAAAAATGCACAAACAGTAAATGCTGGAGAGGGTGTGGAGAGAAGGGAACTGCCCTACACTACTGGTGAAAATGTGAATTGGTACAGCCACTATGGAGAATAGTATGAATATTCCTTAAAAAACTAAAAATAGAGCTATCATATGACCCTACAATCCCACTCCTGGGCATATAGCTGGAGAACAACATGATCCAAAGAAATACATGCTTCCCAACATTCATTGCAGCACTGTTTACAACAGCCAAGACACGGGAGCAAGACAAATGCCTATGGACAGAGAAAGATGGATAAGAAAGATGTGTTACATACATACAATGGAATATTACTTAGCCATTAAGAATGAATGAAATAAGGCCATTGCCAGCCAAATTGATGGACCTAGAGATTGTCATACTGAGAAGGCAAGTCAGACAGAGAAGGAGAAATATTGTATGGCATCACTTATATGTGAAATCTACAAAGAAATGATGCAAATGAACTTACAAAACAGAAAGAGACTCAGAGAGAATGAACTTATGGTTCCAGGGGTGGGGTGTGGGGAAAGAGATAAGGAGTTTGGGATGGACAAGTCCACATTGCTGTATTTAAAATGGATAACCAACAAGGCCCTACTGTATAGCACAGGGAACTCTGCTCAATGTTATGTCCCAGTAATATAATTCTATTGGGGCAGATATTATGAAGATCTGGTCTGAAACAATCTTTACATTGTATATTTTACATAGAAAAATCAATTGGGTTTTTTAATGTTACTTCCCCCTATTTTTAAGTAGTTTCAAGATACCCAGGAATGATATAGATTTTGTGTCTCTAAGAATCTATTTTCAATCATTCATCTAAAAGGAATAACTGAAGTTACTAAATTTATAACAGCTGAGGCCCACCCAGAGGGGAGAAAGAGCAGAAAAAGCAATCATTACAGTAATTCTCAACCTTTGTGTGCATAGATATTTCAAGGAAAACCCCTTAAAAATGCATGTTCAAGGGAATCTGCCCCAGGAGATGCAATCTGATAGGTGATGCCTAAGAATCTGCATTTTAACAGTGTGATGCTATAGGTTGTCTTTAGACTTTAGTTTGGGAAATAATTCTAATTTTAGCCACGTAAAATATCTAAGAGCAATTTGGGAACTTTAATGTCCAGGATAGAATTATTTTTTGAAAAATATCATTAGCAATTGTGTTCTAAACATCAGAAAAAATGTTGGGACAAATAGAAACGAAAGTTATGAAAATGATAGGTAGCTTGATGGGTGAAGAAGGAAGACTGATTAAATAGAGAATGGAAGAATGTTTAGTAAACTCTAAGGATTTTCAAGTTAAAGCAGAAGGAAGGGTGTGCAGGCATTAGTGTCTAGCGAAATAGATTTACTGTTTAGTCACTCAGTAGTGTTCAACTCTTTTGTGACCCCATGGACTCTCTCCCCTATCCATGGGATTTTCCAGGCAAGAATACTAGAGTGGGTTGCCATTTCCATCTCCAAAAGAAATGGATACCAAGTTTTGAAAGTCTACATCGACCTGTCTCAGCTCTTCCAGGTAAGGTGTAAGGCCAGCCAGTATAACTTAAAATTGAATGTCTGTCCCAAGCAGCTTGCTCTGAACTACTTTATACTCTTGTGTTCCAGATTCCTTAGCTTGTCACCCTACAACTCATTTTTCTGCTAAGTCCTCAGATCTGGCTTTGTCCTTTGGCTTCCCATCCCACTGCCCACCACTACTGAGCCAGGTCATGTACGCTTTGAAGTGCTAGAACTTTGGAAGTGGAGTCAAGGTCAGCCTGGCTCCTTTGTGTTCGTGCTCACCTATCATCATTCACTGTTCCACTTCTTGTACTGTTCCTTCTGAAATTGACTGAAGTAACACCTGATTTTGGGGGCTATGCATATCTGCTGCCTGATCCAGGGTCAGTCTCTTTAGCCAAGTCAGTCTCTGTTGGCTTTATGGTTCTCAAAATTTTATCTTCACTGTAAGCATTTGGGAAGCACGTTAAAAACAAGAACGCTTAGATCCCAGTAGTTCTGGAGAGCAATCAAGATCATTGTTATTCAAAGTGTGGGCCTCAAATAAAGAGCATCAGCAACAGCCTGGGAACTTGTTAGGAATATAAATTGCTGGATTCTATTCCACATCTACTGAACCAGGCTCTCTGTAGGGAAGCCCAGCAATCTGTGTTTTAACAAGGAATGCCCTTCTATGACTTACTCAACTTGAGTGTTGCTAGTGCTGATGTTTCATTCTTAAAATATAATCTGATTCCAGGCCTACTGAAACAGAATCTGTACTTAAAAAATACCCAGGTTTTAGAAGTTCTGGGGCTTCCCAGGTGGCACAGTGTAAAGAATCTGCCCGCCAGTGCACCTGTGCAGCAGATGCAAGGGATATGGGCTCGATCCCTGGGTTGGAAAGATCCCCTGGAATAGGAAATGGCAACCCACTTTAGTATTCTTGCTTGGAAAATTCCATAAACAGAGGAGCTTGGTGGGCTACAGTCCATGGGGTAGCAAAAGAGTCCAGCACAACTGACCCCTGAGCACTTAAGAAATTCTGGCCTGATAACTGTGCTTTTAGACAAATTGCATCAGTGGTTTTTAGGCAAAACAAAGGTGGAGGGCGTTGGCACTAACACCTGCTCTGCTCACAGGAGAGGGGCAGTCCTCAGCTTCATGTTCAGTCTCAGCTTGATGTTCCCCAAATGACTGTTTAAACATATATCTCCTCATGCCTCTCTGGTTCATAACACCAACCCTGTGTAATATTCATGTTTCAGAGCTAATGTGAGGATTGACCACTTCATGCCTATTAAAACCTGTTGAGATCCTCTGGTTAAATCCCAAAGTCCCCGAAGCATCTGTAGGGACTTTTTGGATGGTCCAGTTGCTAAGACTCCATGCTTCCACTGCAGGGGCTATGGTTCAGTCTTTGGTCGGGGAAGTTCCACGAGCTGCATGGGGTGAAAAAGTGTTAGTCACTCAGTTGTGTCCCACTCTTTGTGACCTCATAGACTGTAGCCCACCAGGCTTCTCTGTTTATGGAATTCTCCAGACAAGAATATAGGAGTGTGTAGCCATTTCCTTCTCCAGGGTAGAGAACCTGGGTCTTCTGCATTTCAGGGAGACTCCTCACCATCTGAGCCACCAAGGAAGCCTGCTGCTCTGGGTGCCGCCCCCAAAGTATCCATATATTGTGGGCTTTGCTGTCACTGGTACTGTAACAGATTTTAGCATGACAGTTATATAGCTCCTTACAAATGATGGCTTAACTCTCAAAACAGGTGCTAAGACAAAAACAAATAAGCCAAATAATAGGAGTAAAACAACACTAAGTCTACACCCATTCCTTTTCCCCAAAAGTAACATAATAGAGGCAATAAGAGTATCCATATATATTCTTTTATTATTCATTCAAATAGACTATTCAAGCTGAATATTCAATTAAAACTATCTTTCTGGTAACCAAAAGCTCAGCTGAGAAAGTCTGTGATGTTTTATTTGTCATCAGTATAAATTCCCAAGCATAAACTACAATTTCTGAATAATGAGTCAAACTAATGCAATGTTATCTTTAGAGATTTAAATTGAAAATATTTGCCTCATAATCTGTGTAAGAAACAAATCTCCTTTGATCTCTTTTAAAGATATCACAACTTTTATTGGGTTTTATTAAAAAGAAAAATAAGAACAAATATATTCCAACTCCATGGATGCTGCTTGAATGAGTAGACACATTTTTTTCATTAGAAATGCTACCAAAATTTTAGCCCTTATCACACATACCTTGTAATGTATACTTGTACATATGTCTGTTTTTCCACTAAATTGTTAGCCTCTAGAGAACAAAGATGGGATCTTATTTATATTTGAAGTCTTCATAGTGCCTAGTGGTGCCGTGCAAAACCTCAATAAATATTTACAAAATGAAAAAATGGATCATTTCCCCACTCCTTCCAAATACTGTGACTTTGTTCATCCTGTCTGCTTTAGTGTATTGCTAACCAAACTTCTGGCTAACCAGTAAAATAACTCAGTGTTCAAACCCTTAAGGAACTACTTGACTGATATAGCAGGGACCAACTAAACCCCATAGATTTATTTATTTTTTTCTGCTCTGTCAGAAGAGCCCATGGATTAGGTGAAACTAGCAAACAACTTCACAAAGAAAATAACTAAAATTGATCTTAACCCCACTACAAACATACCCTTCTCAACTTTGACAAATAATGACCTTAAAACAGCAAAATAATTTCCTATCCATCAAGCCCTCTGATAAACAGTCTTACTCACCAGTCTAGGAAAAAGGAAAGAAATACTGAATGAGATTATACCTACTAAATTATGGGAAGTGGCAAACTAAAGGAAAATGATCTAAGTTGAATTATGGGAAATTATTATTTTTATAGGTAAAAAATTATTGAATATTAACAAATTCCTATGGTTCAACCTAATAATTTTTTTTGCAATTCCCAGGCATACTATGTTTGATATCCTCACAATGCCTAATGGTCGTAAAAAGTCTTTAAAATACAAGATGATTTCTATCAACCCCAAGAATTGAGTTCAGGAGGTTCATTAGCTTTGTGAACCAAGTTCAAGGACAATGGTGGTTAGAGGCTCTGTGTATTATTTTTTAAAGTTTAGCCCTGCTTTTGTTTGTTTTCTAATAAACAGGCTTAGGATAAAACCAAAAGGAAATTGGAATATTTGACTACATTTTCTAAATTGTAGTTGGTAAAGAACACACATTACATCACTTTGAGTATTTGTTAAAATGCAATTATGCAGGCATCACTTATTGAATCAAAATCTTAGGGTAAAACCTCTGAAGTAAGCTTTTGACTATGTATTCAGGATGAGTCTTGTTGTTCCAAATCTGACACCTTTTTTTCTATGGACAAGGTAACTGAAGTCTAAAGACAAGTATTTGATATGTCCTGATGCCAAGGTCAGGTCAGGAGGGGCAGCGGTGAGGAGAATATCTTGAGTCCTTTGGACTGCAAGGCGATCCAACCAGTCCATTCTAAAAGAGATCAGCCCTGGGATTTCTTTGGAAGGAATGATGCTAAAGCTGAAACTCCAGTACTTTGGCCATCTCATGCGAAGAGTTGACTCATTGGAAAAGACTCTGATGCTGAGAGGGATTGGGGGCAGGAGGAGAAGGGGACGACAGAGGATGAGATGGCTGGATGGCATCACCGACTTGATGGAACTGAGTCTGAGTGAACTCTGGGAGTTGGTGATGGACAGGGAGGCCTGGCGTGCTGCGATTCATGGGGTCGCAAAGAGTCGGACATGACTGAGTGACTGAACTGAACTGAACTGAACTGATGAAGACCTACAAGACCTTCTAGAACTAACACACAAAAAAAGATGTCCTGTCATCATAAGGGGCTGAGATGCAAAAGTAAGAAGTCAAGAGATACCTGGAGTAACAGGCAAGTTTGGCCTAGAGTACAAAATGAAGCAGGGCAAAGGCTAGCAGAGCTTTGCCAAGAGAACACACTGGTCTTAACAAATAACCTCTTCCGACAATACAAGAGAAGACTCTACACATGGACATCACCAGATGGTCAATATCAAAATCAGACTGATTATATTCTTTGCAGTCAAAGATGGAGAAACTCTATATAGTCAGAATAAACAAGACTGGGAGCTGACTGTGGCTGAGATAATGAACTCCTTATTGCAAAATTCAGACTTAAATTGAAGAAAGTAAGGAAAACCACTAAACCATTCAGGTATGACCTAAGTGAAATCCCTTATGATTATACAGTTGAAGTGACAAATCATTCAAGGGACTAGATCTGATAGATAGAGTACCTGAAGAACTATGGAGACATTGTACAGGAGGCAGTGATCAAGATCATCCCCAAGAGAAAGAAATGAGAAAGGGAAAATGGTTGTCTGAGGAGGCCTTAAGAAATAGCTGAGAAAAGGAGAGAAGCAAAAGGTAATGGAGAAAAGGAAAGATATACCCATCTGAATGCTGAGTTCCAAAGAATAGCAAGGGGAGATAAGAAAGCCTTCCTCAGTGATCAATGCAAAGAAATAGAGGAAAACAATAGAATGGGAAAGACTAAAGATCTCTAATCCAAGAAGGTGGAAACAACTCCCTTTCCACTAACCATCCCTCCACCACCATCATTTTTTGCCCTCTCTCCATCTTTTTTCCACTTCACTAGATGTCAGTACCATCGCAGAAGTGTGTGAAAGGGTTGAATAACTAAAATTCCACCTTTCTAGTGAGAAGTGTGAACAGGGAAACTCAGGAAATTTGATAAGTAGTGACAAAACCCTGGAAAAGGAGGTGCTTTGGAAAACGAATCCATAAGCTGATTCCTGGGCTCACCCTGGAACTGTCCTTATATGAATCTGAACCTAAAGACTATACTACAGACTTTGAGAAGCAAATTCATCAACAGACCACCATCCACATTTCAATTTGCATAAATAAAGACAATCAATAGATATCAAAACAGATAACAAACGTGTTGGAATGGTCTGACAAATACTTTAAGCATCCTATTATAAAAATGCTGCAAACAAACTGTAAACACTTTTACAATGAAAGACAAAGTAGAAAGTTTAAGTGAAGAAATACAAAATATGTAGGAAAAAACCAATTGGAAATACTAGAAAAGAAAAAGAGAGTAATCAAAAACAAGAAGAGCTCTTATTAGCAACAGAAGAAAGAGTCAGTGAAATTGAAGATAGGTCAATAGCAATTATGTAATCAGAAGAACAGAGAGGAAAAATATTTTTTAAAAGGAATAGAGTCTCAGGGACCTATAGAACAATGATAAAATGTTGAACATTCACATCATGTGAGTCCCCAAAAGAGGAAGAGTGCAGTGTTGAAAAAAGTTTGCAAACAAAGGAAAAATTCTCAAGTTTGGCAAATGGCATAAACCTATAGATTCAAGTATTTTAGTTAACCTCAAGCATAAGTCCAAAGAAATCCATGCCCCAAAACATAACTGAGCTGATGAAAGATGAGGAAAAAGTTATTGGAAACAGCCAGAGGAAAAAAATGATGTATTACCTATAGAGAAATAATGATGTGAATGTTTGTGAATTTCTTATCAGAAGCCTACGAGGCCACAAAGAAGTGGGCCATTTGAAATGTGCTAAAAGAAAATAACCCTCAATCCAGAATTCTATACACAGCAAAAAATTACTTCAGAAATGAAGGTAAAATAAAAATATTCTCAGATGAGGGAAAACTAAGACAAGAGCCACCAGCCTTAAAAGAAGTGTAAAAATAAAGGAGAAAAAAAAAGAAGTGTGAAAATAAATTCTTCAGAGGGGAAATAATCTGGAATGAAACTTGGAAGAGTAGGAGTGAAGAAAGAACAACAGACAGAAAAGTCAGTCTTTTATAACCTAATCTCATGACATTCCATCTCCTTTGCCATATTCTATTTTTTAAAGAAAGTTCTATGCCCCACCCACACACAAATGGAGGAAATTACACAAGGGAATAAATATCATATTGTAGGGTCACTGGGAAGTACTTCAGAAGCTGACTTCCACACCAGTAGTGATATGAGAAAGCTCACATGTTGTTATTGATAACAGAGAAGCAGACTTCAGGGACAAGAAAATTACCAAGGATAAAAAGGAATATTACAGAATGATAAAATTTTAATATATGAAGAAAGCATTGTTGTCATCATTCAGTTGTTCAGTCATGTCTGATACTTTGCAACCCCATGGACTGCAGCATGCCAGGCTTCCCTGTCCTTCCCTATCTCCTGGAGTTTGCACAAACTCATATCCATTGAGTTGATGATGCCATACAACCATCTCATCCTCCGTCATCGACTTTTCCTCCTGCCTTCAATCATTCCTAGTATCAGGGTAATTTCCAATGAGTTGGCTCTTTGCATCAGTTGGCCAAAATACTGGAGCTTCAGTTTCAGCATGAGTCCTTCCAATGAAGAAAGCATAATGATTCTAAATGTGTATATAGCCTAAAACAGAGCAAAAATGGGCAAAACCGAAAGGAAAAATACACAAATCCACAATTATAGTTGGAGACTTCAATGTTCCTCTGAATAATTGATAGAAATACAAAATCAACAAGGATGTAGAAAAACTAAACAATACCAGCATCCAGTTGGATCTAATTGATATTTTAAGATACTCTGTCCAACAACATCACAATACACTTTTTTTTTTCAGGTACACGTAGAACATTCACCAAGACACCCTATATTCTGGATCATACAATCTTAATAAATTAAAAAAAAAATTACAGTGCACAAAATATGCCCTCACATTATAGTGGAATTAAAGTAGCAATCACTAGTGGAAAGATTATAGGAAAGTCTTATAAATAAATAAATATTATAATTTGTTATTATTATAAATTATAATAATATAAATTATTATAAAAATTATAATAAAACTTATAAATAAATAACACTTTGAAATAATCACAGGTCAAAGAAGAAATCTAAAGGTATATTACAGGGGCTTCCCTGTTGTTCCAGGGGTTAAGATTCTGCACTCTCAATGAAAAGGGCATAGGTTACAATATTTTGAGGAAATGAACATGAAAATGCAACATACAAAACTTTGAAAACAGCTAAATAATGCTTAGAGGAAATTTTATAGCATTGAATGCTTTCATTAAAAAAGAGGTAAGGCCTCATATCAATAATCCAAGCTTTCATGTTAGGAAACTAGAGTAAGAAGAGTAAAATAAACCAAAAACAAACAGAAATAAGAAAAGAAAATAAGAACAGAAATCAAAAAATAAACACAAAAAGCAATATAGCAAAACAATAAAGCCAAATATGTAATTTGAAAGGATCAATAAAATTGGTAAACTTCTAGCAAGATTGACAAGGAATAAAAGAGGGAAGACATATTACCAAGGAACATATAAAATATGTTTAGTACCATTTATAGTATATAAAGAGCTTCTCCAGGGGCATGGTGGTAAAGAATTAGTCTGCAATACAGGAGAACTGGGTTTGATCCCTGGGTGGGAAAGATCCCCTGGAGAAGGAAGTGGAAACCCACTCCAGTTTTCTTGCCTGGAGAATTCCATGGACAGCAGAGCCTGACAGGCTACAGTCTATGGGGCTGCAAGAGTCAGACATGATTTATTGATTATGTTATTATTATTACAGTCTAGAAACCATGAATTAAAAGGAGATACCATTAAAGGAGGTACCATTTTGCTTTCTCATCAATTGTAATTTTTTTTTAAAAGGTGGCATTTAGTATTGAGGAGGCTATTGTTAAAAGCACAGTCTATACTGTTAGGACTATGAATTACTACAGTTTTTTTTTTTGCAAATAACTTGTTAATATTAAATTTTTGAATATGCAGTTTCGACCTCTTATCCTCCTTGTGGGATAAAAAATAAGCATACGAATATTGTTCAGTCTCCCAGTTGTGTCTCTCTCTTTGCAACCCCATGGACTGCAGCACACCAGGCCTCCCTGTCCCTCACCATCTCCCGAAGTTTTCCCAAGTTCATGTCCACTGCATCAGTGATGCCATCCTGTCATCTCTGACACCTCTGACACCTTCTTCTCCTTCTGCTCTCAATCTTTCCCAGCACCAAGGACCTATCCAATGAGTCAGCTGTTCATGTCAGGTGACCAGAAGTGTACGAATATGCATATGTAAAAATGTTCACTATATTAGGGTTTCCAAATATATATATATATATATATATATATATATATAAAATCTCAACTTGAGTGTCCAGGGAAGGACTGGATATATATATATTTCAGAAAGATGTTCATGTTATTTTGTTAAGTAATAAGCTAATGTAAAGATTTTAAAACAAAGCCCTCAAATTCTTGGATGCTCTTCCCATCAACTGGTGGGATCTCTAGTGGGTGGGTGGTTAGTCTTTTAGAATCTGACAGATTCTATTTCCTGTCCCTTGAGATGTTCAACCTTGGATCTCAACCACTATACCATTCTTGACAGAGAGGGTTGGGCAGTTAACCACCTGTTAGGAGGCTATGTTGAAACTTTTCCTTATAAAGTTGGCAGATATTTGTCCTCACTGGAACAGAGACATATTCTGGATATGGATCTACCTTCCCTTTCTGTAATGTTTCTGCCAGTAACACCATTTGTGCACTCAGAGAAGGCTATATCATCTGTCATGACATTCTCCATACCATTGTGAAATGAACTCATCTCACAGCAGAGGAAGTACACTGATGGGCTCATGCCCATGAAATTAACTGATCTTACCACCTTCCCCAAGTTTTGAACAAGACATAGCAAACACCCTCTTCCAACAACACAAGAGAAGACTATACATGGACATCACCAGATGGTCAATACTGAAATCAGATTCATTATATTCTTTGCAGCCAAAGATGGAAAAGCAGCAAAAACAAGACCAGGAGCTGACTGTGGCTCAGATCATGAACTCCTTATTGCCAAATTCAGACTGAAATTGAAGAAAGTAGGAAAAACCACTAGACCATTCAGGTATGACCTAAATCGAATCCCTTACGATTATACAGTGGAAGTGACAAATTGAGTCAAGGGATTAGATCTGTTAGATAGAGTGCCTGAAGAACTATGGACAGAGGTTCATGACATTGTATAGGAGGCAGGAATCAAGACCATCCCCAAGAAAAAGAAATGCAAAAGGGCAAAGTGGTTACCTAAGGAGGCCTTACAAATAGCTGAGAAAAGGAGAGAAGCAAAAGGCAAAGGAGAAAAGGAGAGATATACCCATCTGAATGCAGAGTTCCAAAGAATAGCAAGGAGAGAGGAAAAAGCCTTCCTCACTGATCAATGCAAAGAAATAGAGGAAAACAACAGAATGGGAAAGATTAGAGATCTCTTCAAGAAAATTAGAGATACCAAGGGGACATTTCATGCAAAGATGAGCATGATAAAGGACAGAAGTAATATGGACCTAACAGAAGCAGAAGATATTAAGAGGTGGCAAGAATACACAGAAGAACTATACAAAAAAGATCTTCATGACCCAAATAACCACAATGGTGTGATCACTCACCTAGAGCCAGACATCCTGAAATGAGAAGTCAAGTAGGCCTTAGGAAGCATCACTATGAACAAAGCTAGTGGAGGTGATGGAATTCCAGTTGAGTTACTTCAAATCCTAAAAGATGAGAGGGGAGGAGCCAAGATGGCGCAGGAGTAGGACGGGGAGAACACTTTCTCCCCCACAAATTCATCAAAAGAGCATTTAAATGTCGAGTAAAATCCACAAAACAACTTCCGAATGCCGGCAGAGGACATCAGGCACCCAGAAAAGCAACCCAACTCTTCGAAAGGAGGTAGGAAAAAATATTAAAGACAAAAAAAAGAGACAAAAGAGGGAGGGACGGAGTTCCGTCCCGGGAAGGGAATCTTAAAAAGAGAGAAGTTTCCAAACACCAGGAAACCTTCTCACTGCCGAATCTGTGCCGAGCTTTGGAAGCACAGAGGGTAACATAACAGGGAGAAAAAATAAGTAAACAATTAAAACTCGCAGATTGCGAGCCCTACGGTAACTCCCCCAGAGGAGAAGCAGCGCAGACGCCTGCATCCGCCATTAGCAAGCGGGGGCTGGGCAGGGAGGCGCGGCGCGGGCTGCATCGCTGAGAGTAAGAATCTGGCCTGAATACCCTGAGCGCTATCTGAGCGAAATAATTTGGGCTAGCAAACCAGACTGTGGGATATCTACCACGCGAAAAGCCAGCCCTAACCTAAGACCGCCAGGCCCGCGCACGGAACAAAGGACTGAACAGAGATAGCCGGCTGTAGACCTTCCCCCTCCGGTGACAGGCAGCCAGAGCTGGAAGGGGGCAATCGCAGCCCCAGAGAGACATTATCTATAAAACTGTAAGCAGGCTTCTTTGCTAACTAAAACTTCTTGGGGGTCTGGACAGTCAACATCTGCCTGAGAAGGTGCGCCGGTTTTACACCCAGATAACCGAGTGGCAGGGAGGTGATAAGTCGCAGCATTGGCGCTCGCCAAACACCTCATCACCTGAGCTGCTCGGACCTGGGAAGAGCACAAAACGCAGGCCCAACTGAGTCTGCGCCTCTGAGGACTACCCGAGTGCCTGAACCTGAGCGGCTTGGACCTGGGAGGTGCATGCAACCCAGGGCCGGCCTCGGATTGTTCCCAGCGGAACAACCTAGAGCCCGAGCAGTGTGGGCAGGGTGGCTACATGCGCCGTGAGCGGGGGCAGACCCAGGGTGGCTGAGGCACTGCGAGCCCAGGCCAGTGTTATTTGTTTGCAGCATCCCTCCCTCCCTCCCCAGAGCGCGACTGAACAAGTAAGCCTAAAAAAAAAAAAAAAAAGTGTCCTCCACTGTCCCCTTTGTGTCAGGGCGGAAACCAGATACTGAAGAGACTAGCAAACAGAAGAAGATATAACAGAGGGAAACGCCTTGGAAGCTACAGGCAATAGATCAAAACCCTGTGGTTACTACGGGCTACATAGGAAGGGGCCTATAGATCTTGAGAAATATAAGTCTGACCAAGGAACTAGCCAAAAATGAACTGAACCCACAACACCCACAACAAAACCAAGAAAGTCCTAGATATATTTTTATTATTTTTACGATCATTCTTTCTTTCTTTTTTTTTTAATTAAAAAAAATTTTTAAGTCCTCTATTGTTCCTTTAATTTTCACTTTTATAACCTATTACTTTGCAAAAAAAAAAAAAAGACCCTATTTTTTTCTTCTTCAGCAAACTTCATATATATATATATTTTATAATTTTTTGATCTTGTTTTTTTTTTTTTTTTCTTCTTTTCTTTAACATTGTATTTTTGAAATTCCAAACTCTACTCTAGATTTTTTATTTTCACTTTTTGGTATTTGTTATCAATTTTATACCTATAGTTTTTTTTAATATAATTTCTGTGACTTCTTTTTTTCTTCTTCTCTGTTTCTTTCTCTTCTTCTTTTACATAACATTGTATATCTGAATGACATCAATTTTGTACCTGTATTTTCTTTATAATTTTTGTGACATTGTTTGTTTTTGTTTGTTTTCTCTCTTTATTTTTCTTCTTTTTTTTTTTTTTTAACATTGTATTTTTGAAATTCCAAACTCTACTCTAGATTTTTAATTTTTGCTTTTTGGTATTAGTTATCAATTTTGTACCTGTACTTTCTTTATAATTTTCGCGACCTTGTTTGTTTTTGTTTGTTCGTTTTTTCTCTCTTTCTTTTCCTTCTTCTTTTCTTTAACATCGTATTTTTGAAATTCCAAACTCTACTCTAGATTTTTAATTTTTGCTTTTATGTATTTGTTACCAACTTTGTACCTTTAAGAACCCAATCTTCAGGACCCATTTTTCACTAGGGAGTGAGATTACTGGTTTGACTGCTCTCTCTCCCTTTGGACTCTGCTTTTTCTCCCCCAGGTCGCCTGTGTCTCCTCCCTAACCCCTCTCTACTCTACCCAACTCTGTGAATTTCTGTGTGTTCCAGACGGTGGAGAACACTTAGGGAACTGATTACTGGCTGGATCTGTCTCCCTCCTTTTCATTCCCCCCTTTTATCCTTCTGGCCACCTCTGTCACCTTCCTCCTCCTTCTCTTCTCTGTATAACTCCGTGAACATCTCTGAGTGGTCCAGTTGTGGAGTGCACATAAGGAAGTGACTACTGGCTAGCCCACTCTCTCCACTATTGATTCACCTCATCTCATTTGGGTCACCTCTAACTCCCTCCTCCCTCTTCTCTTCTCCATGTAACCCTGTGAACCTCTCTGAGTGACCCTCACCGTAGAGAAACTTTTCATCTTTAATGTAGATGTTTTATCAATGGTGCTGTATAGAAGGAGAAGTTTTGAAACTACTGTAAAAATAAGACCGATAACCGGAAGCAGGAGACTTAAGTCCAAACCCTGACTCCAGGGAACTCCTGACTCCAAGGAACATTAATTGACAGGAGCTCATCAAATGCCTCCATACCAACACTGAAACCAAGCACCACACAAGGGCCAATAAGTTCCAGGGCAAGACATACCAAGCAAATTCTCCAGCAACAAAGGAACACAGCCCTGAGCTTCAAAATACAGGCTGCCCAAAGTCACCCCAAAACTATAGACATCTCATAACTCATTACTGGACATTTCATTGCACTCCAGAGAGAAGAAATACAGCTCCACCCACCAGAACACCGACACAAGCTTCCCTAACCAGGAAACCTTGACAAGCCACCTGTACAAACCCACACACAGCGAGGAAATACCACAATAAAGAGAACTCCACAAACTGCCAGAATATAGAAAGGACACCCCAAACTCAGCAATTTAAACAAGATGAAGAGACAGAGGAATACTCAGCAGATAAAGGAAGAGGATAAATGCCCACCAAACCAAACAAAAGAGGAAGAGATAGGGAATCTACCTGATAAAGAATTCCGAATAATGATAGTGAAATTGATCCAAAATCTTGAAACTAAAATGGAATCACAGATAAATAGCCTGGAGACAAGGATTGAGAAGATGCAAGAAAGGTTTAACAAGGACCTAGAAGAAATAAAAAAGAGTCAATATATAATGAATAATGCAATAAATGAAATTAAAAACACTCTGGAGGCAACAAATAGTAGAATAACAGAGGCAGAAGATAGGATTAGTGAATTAGAAGATAGAATGGTAGAAATAAATGAATCAGAGAGGATAAAAGAAAAACGAATTAAAAGAAATGAGGACAATCTCAGAGACCTCCAGGACAATATTAAACGCTACAACATTCGAATCATAGGGGTTCCAGAAGAAGAAGACAAAAAGAAAGACCATGAGAAAATACTTGAGGAGATAATAGTGGAAAACTTCCCTAAAATGGGGAAGGAAATAATCACCCAAGTCCAAGAAACCCAGAGAGTCCCAAACAGGATAAACCCAAGGCGAAACACCCCAAGACACATATTAATCAAATTAACAAAGATCAAACACAAAGAACAAATATTAAAAGCAGCAAGGGAAAAACAACAAATAACACACAAGGGAATTCCCATAAGGATAACAGCTGATCTTTCAATAGAAACTCTTCAAGCCAGGAGGGAATGGCAAGACATACTTAAAATGATGAAAGAAAATAACCTACAGCCCAGATGATTGTACCCAGCAAGGATCTCATTCAAGTATGAAGGAGAAATCAAAAGCTTTTCAGACAAGCAAAAGCTGAGAGAATTCTGCACCACCAAACCAGCTCTCCAACAAATACTAAAGGATATTCTCTAGACAGGAAACACAAAAACAGTGTATAAATTCGAACCCAAAACAATAAAGTAAATGGCAATGGGATCATACTCATCAGTAATTACCTTAAACGTAAATGGGTTGAATGCCCCAACCAAAAGACAAAGACTGGCTGAATGGATACAAAAACAAGACCCCTACATATGTTGTCTACAAGAGACCCACCTCAAAACAGGGGACACATACAGACTGAAAGTTAAGGGCTGGAAAAAGATTTTCCATGCAAATAGGGACCAAAAGAAAGCAGGAGTAGCAATACTCATATCAGATAAAATAGACTTTAAAACAAAGGCTGTGCAAAGAGACAAAGAAGGTCACTACATAATGATCAAAGGATCAATCCAAGAAGAAGATATAACAATTATAAATATATATGCACCCAACACGGGAGCACCACAGTACATAAGACAAATGCTAACAAGTATGAAAGGAGAAATTAACAATAACACAATAATAGTGGGAGACTTTAATACCCCACTCACACCTATGGATAGATCAACTAAACAGAAAATTAACAAGGAAACACAAACTTTAAACGATACAATAGACCAGTTAGACCTAACAGATATCTATAGGACATTTCATCCCAAAACAATGAATTTCACCTTTTTCTCAAGCGCACATGGAACCTTCTCCAGGATAGATCACATCCTGGGCCATAAAGCTAGCTTTGGTAAATTCAAAAAAATATAAATCATTCCAAGCATTTTTTCTGACCACAATGCAGTAAGATTAGATCTCAATTACAGGAGAAAAACTATTAAAAATTCCAACATATGGAGGCTGAACAACACGCTGCTGAATAACCAACAAATCACAGAAGAAATCAAAGAAGAAATCAAAATTTGCATAGAAACGAATGAAAATGAAAACACAACTACCCAAAACCCGTGGGACACGGTAAAAGCAGTCCTAAGGGGAAAGTTCATAGCAATACAGGCACACCTCAAGAAACAAGAAAAAAGTCAAATAAATAACCTAACTCTACACCTAAAGCAACTAGAAAAGGAAGAAATGAAGAACCCCAGGGTTAGTAGAAGGAAAGAAATCTTAAAAATTAGAGCAGAAATAAATGCAAAAGAAACAAAAGAGACCATAGCAAAAATCAACAAAACCAAAAGCTGGTTCTTTGAAAGGATAAATAAAATTGACAAACCATTAGCCAGACTCATCAAGAAACAAAGGGAGAAAAATCAAATCAACAAAATTAGAAATGAAAATGGAGAGATCACAACAGACAACACAGAAATACAAAGGATCATAAGAGACTACTATCAACAATTATATGCCAATAAAATGGACAACGTGGAAGAAATGGACAAATTCTTAGAAAAGTACAACTTTCCAAAACTCGACCAGGAAGAAATAGAAAATCTTAACAGACCCATCACAAGCATGGAAATTGAAACTGTAATCAAAAATCTTCCAGCAAACAAAAGCCCCGGTCCAGACGGCTTCACAGCTGAATTCTACCAAAAATTTAGAGAAGAGATGACACCTATCCTGCTCAAACTCTTCCACAAAATTGCAGAGGAAGGTAAACTTCCAAACTCATTCTATGAGGCCACCATCACCCTAATACCAAAACCTGACAAAGATCCCACAAAAAAAGAAAACTACAGGCCAATATCACTGATGAACATAGATGCAAAAATCCTTAACAAAATTCTAGCAATCAGAATCCAACAACACATTAAAAAGATCATACACCATGATCAAGTGGGCTTTATCCCAGGGATGCAAGGATTCTTCAATATCCACAAATCAATCAATGTAATACACCACATTAACAAATTGGAAAATAAAAACCATATGATTATCTCAATAGATGCAGAGAAAGCCTTTGACAAAATTCAACATCCATTTATGATAAAAACTCTCCAGAAAGCAGGAATAGAAGGAACATACCTCAACATAATAAAAGCTATATATGACAAACCCACAGCAAACATTATCCTCAATGGTGAAAAATTGAAAGCATTTCCTCTAAAGTCAGGAACAAGACAAGGGTGCCCACTTTCACCATTGCTATTCAACATAGTTTTGGAAGTTTTGGCCACAGCAATCAGAGCAGAAAAAGAAATAAAAGGAATCCAAATTGGAAAAGAAGAAGTAAAACTCTCACTGTTTGCAGATGACATGATCCTCTACATAGAAAACCCTAAAGATTCCACCAGAAAATTACTATAAATAATCAATGACTATAGTAAAGTTGCAGGATATAAAATCAACACACAGAAATCCCTTGCATTCCTATACACTAATAATGAGAAAACAGAAAGAGAAATTAAGGAAACAATTCCATTCACCATTGCAACGGAAAGAATAAAATACTTAGGAATATATCTACCTAAAGAAACTAAAGACCTATATATAGAAAACTATAAAACACTGGTGAAAGAAATCAAAGAGGACACTAATAGATGGAGAAATATACCATGTTCATGGATTGGAAGAATCAATATAGTGAAAATGAGTATACTACCCAAAGCAATTTATAGATTCAACGCAATCCCTATCAAGCTACCAACAGTATTCTTCACAGAGCTAGAACAAATAATTTCACAATTTGTATGGAAATACAAAAAACCTCGAATAGCCAAAGCGATCTTGAGAAAGAAGAATGGAACTGGAGGAATCAACCTACCTGACTTCAGGCTCTACTACAAAGCCACAGTTATCAAGACAGTATGGTACTGTTACAAAGACAGAAATATAGATCAATGGAATAAAATAGAAAGCCCAGAGATAAGTCCACCCACATATGGACACCTTATCTTTGACAAAGGAGGCAAGAATATACAATGGATTAAAGACAATCTCTTTAACAAGTGGTGCTGGGAAAACTGGTCAACCACTTGTAAAAGAATGAAACTAGACCACTTTCTAACACCATACACAAAAATAAACTCAAAATGGATTAAAGATCTCAACGTAAGACCAGAAACTATAAAACTCCTAGAAGAGAACATAGGCAAAACACTCTCTGACATACATCATAGCAGGATCCTCTATGACCCACCTCCCAGAATATTGGAAATAAAAGCAAAAATAAACAAATGGGACCTAATTAACCTTAAAAGCTTCTGCACATCAAAGGAAACTATTAGCAAGGTGAAAAGACAGACTTCAGAATGGGAGAAAATAATAGCAAATGAAGCAACTGACAAACAACTAATCTCAAAAATATACAAGCAACTCCTTCAGCTCAACTCCAGAAAAATAAACGACCCAATCAAAAAATGGGCCAAAGAACTAAATAGACATTTCTCCAAAGAAGACATACAGATGGCTAACAAACACATGAAAAGATGCTCAACATCACTCATTATCAGAGAAATGCAAATCAAAACCACTATGAGGTACCATTTCACACCAGTCAGAATGGCTGCGATCCAAAAGTCTACAAATAATAAATGCTGGAGAGGGTGTGGAGAAAAGGGAACCCTCTTACACTGTTGGTGGGAATGCAAACTAGTACAGCCACTATGGAGAACAGTGTGAAGATTCCTTAAAAAACTGGAAATAGAACTGCCTTATGACCCAGCAATCCCACTGCTGGGCATCCACACTGAGGAAACCAGAAGGGAAAGAGACACATGTACCCCAATGTTCATCGCAGCACTGTTTATAATAGCCAGGACATGGAAGCAACCTAGATGTCCATCAGCAGATGAATGGATAAGAAAGCTGTGGTACATATACACAATGGAGTACTACTCAGCCATTAAAAAGAATACATTTGAATCAGTTCTAATGAGGTGGATGAAACTGGAGCCTATTATACAGAGTGAAGTAAGCCAGAAGGAAAAACATAAATACAGTATACTAACGCATATATATGGAATTTAGAAAGATGGTAACAATAACCCGGTGTACGAGACAGCAAAAGAGACACTGATGTATAGAACAGTCTTATGGACTCTGTGGGAGAGGGAGAGGGTGGGAAGATTTGGGAGAATGACATTGAAACATGTAAAATATCATGTAAGAAACGAGTTGCCAGTCCAGGTTCGATACACGATACTGGATGCTTGGGGCTAGTGCACTGGGACGACCCAGAGGGATGGTATGGGGAGGGAGGAGGGAGGAGGGTTCAGGATGGGGAACACATGTATACCTGTGGCAGATTCATTTTGATATTTGGCAAAACTAATACAATTATGTAAAGTTTAAAAATAAAAATAAATAAACAAATCCTAAAAGATGATGCTATGAAAGTGCTGCACTCAATATGTCAGCAAATTTGGAAAACTAGCCTGTGGCCACAGGACTGAAAAGTCAGTTTTCATTCCAATCCCAAAGAAGGGCAATGCCAAAGAATGCTCAAACTACTGCACAATTGCACTCATCTCACATGCTAGCAAAGTAATGCTCAAAAATTCTTCAAGTTAGGTTTCAACAGTAAGTGAACCATGAACTTCCAGATGTTCAAGCTAGATTTAGAAATTGTAGAGGAACTTGACATCAAATTGTCAACATCTGTTGGATCATTTAAAAAGCAAGAGAATTCCAGAAAAATATCTACTTCTGCTTTACTGATTACGCCAAAGCCTTTGACTGTGTAGATCACAACAAACTGTGGAAAATTCTTCAAGAGATGAGAATACCAGACCACCTCACCTGCCTCCTGAATCTGTATGCAGGTCAAGAAGCAACAATTAGAACCAGACAGGGAACAACATACTAGTTCTAAATTGAGAATGAAATATGTTAAGGCTGTATATTGTCACCCTGCTTATTTAATGTATATGCAGAGTATATCATGCAAAATGCCGGGCTGGATGAAGCTGGAATCAAGATTGCCAGGAGAAATATCAATAACCTTAAATACACAGATGAAACCACCCTTATGTCAGAAAGTGAAGAGGAACTGAAGAACCTCTTGATGAAAGTGAAAGAGAAGAGTGAAAAAGTTGGCTTCAAACTCAACATTCAGAAAACTAAGATCATGGCATTTGGTCCCATGGTAAATAGATGGGGAAACAATGGAAACACTGACAGACTTTGTTTTCTTGGGCTCCAAAATCACTGAAGGTGGTGAGTGCAGCCATGAAATGAAAAGATGCTTGCTCCTTGGAAGAAAAGTTATGACCAACCTAGACAGCATATTAAAAAGCAGAGTTATTACTTTGCTGACAAAAGTCTGTCTAGTCAGTGGCTGACTTTATTTTTCTGGGCTCCAAAATCACTGCAGATAGTGA
This sequence comes from Bos indicus, assembly GCF_029378745.1. Classification (NCBI taxonomy): domain Eukaryota; kingdom Metazoa; phylum Chordata; class Mammalia; order Artiodactyla; family Bovidae; genus Bos; species Bos indicus. Next base: position 25,143,021 of record NC_091768.1, on the reverse strand, counting down.
TTGCAGCCATGAAATTAAAAGACACTTGCTCCTTGGAAGAAAAGTTATGACAAACCTAGATAGCATATTAAAAAGCAGAGACATTACTTTGCAAACAAAGGTCTGACTCGTCAAGGCGATGTTTTTTCCAGTAGTCATGCATGGATGTTAGAGTTGGACTATAAAGAGAGAGAAGTGCCAAAGAATTGATGCTTTTGAACTGTGTTGTTGGAGAAGATTCTTGAGAGTCCCTTGGACTGCAAGGAGAGCCAACCAGTCCATCCTAAAGGAAATCAGTCCTGAATATTCATTAGAATGGTGCCGAAGCTGAAACTTGAATAGTCTGGCCACCTGATGCAAAGAACAGACTCATTGGAAAAGACCCTGATGCTGGAAAAGATTGAAGGCGGGAGGAGAAGGGGGTGACAGAGGATGAGATGGTTGGATGGCATCACTGACTCAATGGACATGAGTTTGGGTAAACTCTGGGAGTTGGCAATGGACAGGGAGGCCTGGCATGCTGCAGCCCAAGGGGTCACAAAGAGTCGGACACGACTGAGCGACTGAACTGAACTGGTCACCTACACCATCACCTGGTAGTGTATTTCCCATCCTGGCAAAACTATATTCCTGTTTAAACCTAACCCTCCCCACCTTTCCACTTGCATATGTGCAGCTAAATGTGGCTTGATACCCTAACTGATAACACTTTAAACTCATGGTCATGATCCTCAAGAATGTGCTTAATGGTTCTGTGTAATCATACTATATATCCCTAGTCTGATTTATCTCTTTTGTCAAAAAATACTTCATATCTTCTGTGTCCTCAAACTACCACACCTCTTCCTCCTGTCCTCACTTAACTTCCAAGCTGAATGAGGCCCTTTTTTGATATAGGCTGCTGCTGCTAAGTCACGTCAGTTGTGTCCGACTCTGTGCGACCCCATAGACGGCAGCCCACCAGGCTCCCCCGTCCCTGGGATTCTCCAGGCAAGAACACAGGAATGGGTTGCCATTTCCTTCTCCAATGCATGAAAGTGAAAAGTGAAAGTGAAGTCGTTCAGTTGTGCCCGACTCTTAGCGACCCCATGGACTGTAGCCCACCAGGCTCCTCCATCCATGGGATTTTCCAGGAAAGAGAACTGGAGTGGGGTGCCACTGCCTTCTCCGTTTGATATAGGCAGGAGATGACAAATGATATGGTCTCCTTATTTGTGTGAATACTCTCCTGAGATTTCTTCATTGACCAGTGTGACTACCTTCTCTGAGATATTTTCTCTGATTATTCTATCACATGGTAATCTCCATTATATCCAAATTTCTATAACATTTTCTGTACCATGATTTTTGTCATTTATTTCAAAATCATTTTTATTGTTATTTACTTACGTCATATCTCACCTTCAAAGTCTTTATATTCTGATTTCTCTGACTGATCCAGTATCAATGGGTTCCTTATCTTCTTTGTAACGTCGTTTTCCACCCAGATTTCTAATCCTTACATAAGAAACTTTGCTATAATGTCTGCATTTTAGGTGATTAGTAGCAATGTAAAACACAATGATATAGAATCAATAAACTCCAGGATGGTAAAAGTAAAGGTTAAAAGGTTGCTAATGATTTGTGAGTATGGTTTATCTTAAAAGTTGAACTGAAAAATAAGAATTAGAAAATACTAATTACATTTCAGTATTTAAAGCAAGGCTGAGCAATTATTTACAATTTAAAAAAAATTTTTAAACTCAGAATTCACATAGTAGTTTGTGAATTGAATTATCAAGAAGAAAACTAATGAAAATTAAAGTAATTTCTGAGGAACATACCAACTGGGTCAAATAAGGTATGGTGTGTTTAAAACATCTTGTCTGTTTCCAACTTTATTTTTTTGAGGAATTAAATTTATCTTGTGGGATTTCAAGAGCAAGTTAGTGAGTTGGCTATGTTGTAAGCCAATTCAAATCATATAACAACCAAAGTATGAGATCAGATTACTCAGGTCATTATGCAGTTTCTGTTTCTCCCGAACTTTATGTGTGTGTGTGTGTGTGTGCGTGCGCGCGTGCTCGCCCACGCCCATGTGTGTGCATGCTCAGTTGTGTCTGACTCTTTGCGTCTCCATGAACTGTAGCCTACCAGGCTGCTCTGTCCATGGAATTCTCCAGGCAAGAATACTGGAGTGGGTTGCCATTTCCTTCTCCAGGGGATCTTCCCATCCAGGGATTGAACCTATGTTTCATGCAGAACCTTGCATTTTTTGCATTGGCAGGTGGGTTCTTTACCAGCTGAGCTACTGGTGAAGCCCCTCTACCTTTATGCTTCTCACTAATTCCTTTAAAATATTGGAACTTTAGGATGATTATCTCCTCAGACCAAAACACTAATTGTAAGCATTAACTACTGGTAGGTGCCTAAAATTAATATCCTCTCAATGCCAATGTGTCCTTTCTTCCAATAATTTTTTTTAAAGGAGAGCTTTATTCTTTAGTGGTTGAACTTTAATTATTTGTTTTTGAAAAAATAAATCTTATTCTTGTGGTTAATTGTTGTGTTTTCAATAAACAAAATGCAAGATTGCTGTTCACATTCAAATTGGAGGAAAAACATACAAGTGATGACAATTCTGAGTTTGAAAATGAAAGCCAAATTTTCTGTAACTTAATTTGTTATTTATATCTATTATGAGAGTCTCTAAACTGGCAACCACAAGTGTTAATGTGGAAACAATTTGGATTGGGAGGTGGGGATTTGTTTTAAATTCACTTAAAGAAGGGATCCTGAATTACACTTGAGACCCTTAATTTTAGATTTTAAAGTCTTTCTTGTTGTGTGCCAATGTAGCCAATATTGTTTCTAAGCCTTTTTAATACCCAAAGTGAGGTTTCAAAGAATTTGGCCTGAAAATCATGGGAATATGAGTTTATTATCTATGTTTGCACAACTGCTTTCCTGTATAATGCAAGCGTGTTAAGGAAGGGCAGTCTCTCCATTTTTCCAGTCTGGACTGTAGTCTCCTTAACATCTCACTCCCTCATGTATTACAGTGTGTTAAAAGTGTCATTCTTTCCTCTCAGCACTTATCAGATCAGATCAGTCTCTCAGTCATGTCCGACTCTTTGCGACCCCATGAATCGCAGCACGCCAGGCCTCCCTATCCAGCACCAACTCCTGGAGTTCACTCAGACTCACGTCCATCGAGTCAGTGATGCCATCCAGTCATCTCATCCTCTGTCGTCCTCTTCTCCTCCTGCACCCAATCCCTCCCAGCATCAGAGTCTTTTCCAAGGAGTCAACTCTTTGCATGAGGTGGCCAAAGTACTGGAGTTTCAGCTTTAGCATCATTCCTTCCAAAGAAATCCCAGGGCTGATCTCCTTCAGAATGGACTGGTTGGATCTCCTTGCAGTCCAAGGGGCTCTCAAGAGTCTTCTCCAACACCACAGTTCAAAAGCATCAATTCTTCGGCGCTCAGCCTTCTTCACAGTCCAACTCTCACATCCATATATGACCACAGGAAAAACCATAGCCTTGACTAGACGGACCTTTGTTGGCAAAGTAATGTCTCTGCTTTTGAATATGCTATCTAGGTTGGTCATAACTTTCCTTCCAAGGAGTAAGCGTCTTTTAATTTCATGGCTGCAGTCACCATCTGCAGTGATTTTGGAGCCCAGAAAAATAAAGTCTGACACTGTTTCCACTGTTTCCCCATCTATTTCCCATGAAGTGGTGGGACCAGATGCCATGATCTTTGTTTTCTGAATGTTGAGCTTTAAGCCAACTTTTTCACTCTCCACTTTCACTTTCCTCAAGAGGCTTTTTAGTTCCTCTTCACTTTCTGCCATAAGGGTTATATTTTTATATTATTATGGCTAATTTCTATGTTTACCTGTTACTTGTGTTAGAAAGAAAAAAAAAAGCTGCTGAATAGTAGTTAAAGCAATAAGGACAGATTTTTATCCAGGAACTATTGCAACATGGGAAAAGAGACCTCAGAATAGAACTGATTTCCATTCTTAATTGAGCATGGTTGAATGAGGATTTATAGTCAAGGTGTAGGGTGGGAGTTGGATCGAAAATTACTAGGAGGAAACATCAGGAATAAGTGGGAATTCTAGCCCAATCAATTGAATAGAATTCTTACTGAAGGCAGTCAGGATGATCAGGTATCATGGGTGGGGGATGAGCAGTTTGATCAGATATGGAGCATGGGGGATTTTCTCTGAGCTGACTTGGCAAAGTTCTTGCTATCAGGAGCAAAACAGGATAAGAACAGCCACCAAGGTCAAGCCTTAGAAGGCCTATAAGAAACTGACAAAAGTTTTGAGATTGTCTTCCTTAAAGGTTCATAGTGTATCTATTGTCTATTTTCTCATGTCTTAACCACTATCTTACTGGATGGAACATATTGGGTATTCAGTGTTTTGAAGTAAAACATCAGGGATAGGGTATTGGCATTTACTGAGTGCTAAGTTCGTTACAGACACTAGGCAAGTCTGGGTCAGTCTCTTGTGGGGACACTGCTCCTTTCTCCTGGGTCCTGGTGCACACAAGGTTGTGTTTGTGCCCGCCAAGAGTCTATTTCCCCAGTCCTGTGTAAGTTCTGTAATCAAATCCCACTGGCCTCCAAAGTAAAATTCCCTGGGCGTTCTCAGTCCCTTTGCCAGATCCCCAGGTTGGGAAATCTATTGTGGGTCCTAGAACTTTCTTAACAGTGTGAGAATTTATTTGGTATAATTATTTTTCAGTTTGTGGGCCATCTGCTTGGTGGCTCTATGGTGGGGGTAATAGCGACTTCCTCCAAGCAGACTTGTGCCACATGATATGTGACCCACATCTGCTGAACCCAGAGCCCCTGTCCATGTGGCAGGCCACCGCTGACCCATGCCTCACAGGAGATACTCAAACACTCAAAGGCAGGTCTGACTCTGTCTGTGTGTGGACTCTGGGTCCCTCTGTGAACAAGGTTTTGTTTGAGCCCTCTAAGAGCCTCTGGCAGGTGTGGGATTTGATTCTAAAGGCGATTTTGCCCCTCCTATTGTCTTTCTAGGGCATTTCCTTGACCTTGGACATCAGGTATCAATTTCTGGTGGGATTCAACATTCTCCTGCTGATGGTTGTTCAGCAGCAAGTTGCAATTTTGGAGTTCTCACAGGAGAAGATGACTGCGTGTCTTTCTATTCCACCATCTTGTTCTACTCCATCCTAATAACTAAATCAAACTGATCACATGGACCACAGCCTTCTTCAACTCAATAAAACTATAAGCCATGCTGTGTAGGGCCACCCAAGATAGGCAGGTCATGGTAGAGAGTTCTGACAAAAGGTGGTCCACTGGAGGGAATGGCAAATCACTTCAATATTCTTGCCTTGAGAATCCAATGAACAGTATTAAAAGACAAAGATATTACACTAAAAGATGAACTCCCCAGGTTGATAAGTGCCCAATAGTTACTGGGGAAGAGCAGAGAAATAACTCAGAAAGAACAAAGAGACAGAGCCAAAGCAAAAAACAGTGCCCAGTTGTGGATGTGACTGGTGATGGAAGTAAAGTCTGATGCTGTAAAGAACAATATTGCAATATTGCATAGGAACCAGGAATGTTAGGCCCATCAGTTTAGTTCAGTTCAGTTCAGTCACTCAGTTGTGTCTGACTCTTTGCGACCCCATGAATTGCAGCATGCCAGGCCTCCCTGTCCATCACCAACTCCTGGAGTTCACTCAGACTCATGTCCATCGAGTCAGCGATGCCATCCAGCCATCTCATCCTCTGTCGTCCCCTTCTCCTCCTGCCCCTAGTCCCTCCCAGCATCAGAGTTTTTTCCAATGAGTCAACTCTTCACATGAGGTGGCCAAAGTACTGGAGTTTCAGCTTTAGCATCATTCCTTCCAAAGAACACCCAGGGCTGATCTTCAGAATGGACTGGTTGGATCTCCTTGCAGTCCAAGGGACTCTCAAGAGTCTTCTCCAAGACCACAGTTCAAAAGCATCAATTCTTCAGCGCTCAGCTTTCTTCACAGTCCAACTCTCACATCCATACATGGCCACAGGAAAAACCATAGCCTTGACTAGATGGACCTTTGTTGGCAAAGTAATGTCTCTGCTTTTCAATATGCTATCTAGGTTGGTCATAACTTTTAATCAAGGTAAATGGGAAGTGGTCAAACAGGAGATGGTAAGAGTGAACATTGACATTTTAAGAATCAGTGAACTAAAATGGACTAGAATGGGAGAATTTAATTCAGATGATTATTATATCTACTACTGTGGGCAAAATCCCTTAGAAGAAATGGAGTAGCCATCATAGTCAACAAAAGAGCCTGAAATGCAGTACTAGGATGCAATCTCAAAAATGACAGGATGATCTCTGTTCGTTTCCAAGGCAAGCCATTCAATATCACAGTAATCCAAGCCTATGCCCCAACCACGGATGCCAAAGAAACTAAGTTGAATGGTTCTATGAAGACCTACAAGACCTTATAGAACTAACACCCCAAAACAATGTCCTTTTCATCATAGGGGACTGGCATGCAAAAGTAGGAAGTCAAGAGATACCTGGAGTAACAGGCAATTCGGCCTTGGAGTACAAAATGAAGCAGGGCAAAGGCTAGCAGAGTTTTGCTAAGAGAACACACTGGTCATAGTAAACTCCCTCTTCCAACAACACAGGAGAACACTCTACACATGGACATCACCAGATGGTCAATACCAAAATCAGATTGTTTATATTTTTTGCAGCCAAAGATGAAGAAGCTCTGTATAGTCAGAAAATCTAGCCTGGGTGCAGACTGTGGCTCAGATCATGAACTCCTTATTGCCAAATTCAGACTTACATTGAAGAAAGTAGGGAAAACCACTGGACGATTCAGGTATGAGCTAAATCAAATCCCTTACAGTTATACAGTGGAAGTGACAAATAGATTCAAGGGATTAGATCTGATAGGTAGACTGCCTGTAGAATTATGGATGGAGGTTCTTAACATTGTACAGGAGATAGTGAGCAAGACCATCCTTAAGAAAAAGAAATGTGAAAGGGCAAAATGGTTGTCTGAGGAGGCCTTACAAATAGCTGAGAAAAGAAGAGAAGCAAAAGGCAAAGGAGAAAAGGAAAGATATACCCATCTGATTGCAGAGTTCCAAAGAGTTTCAAGGAGAGATATGAAAGCCTTCCTCAGTGATCAGTGCAAAGAAACAGAGGAAACCAATAGAATGGTAAAGACTAGAGATCTCTTTGAAAAAAATAGAGATACCAAGGGAACATTTCATGCAAAGATGGGCTCAGTAAAAGACAGAAATGGTATGGACCTAACAGAAGCAAAAGATATTAAGAAGAGATGGCAAGAATACACACAAGAACTGTACAAAAAAGATCTTTGCGACCCAGATAATCACGATGGTATGATCACTCACCTAGAGCCAGACATCCTGGAGTGTGAAGTCAAGTGGGACTTAGGAAGCATCACTATGAAAAAAGCTACTGGAGGTGATGGAATTCCAGTTGAGCTATTTCAAATCCTAAAAGATGATGCTGTAAAAGTACTGCAATAAATATGCCAGCAAATTTGGAAAACTCAGCAGTGACCACAGAACTGGAAAAGGTCAGTTTTAATTCCAATTCCAAAGAAAGGTAATGCCAAAGAATGCTCAAACTACAGCACAATTGCACTCATCTCACACACTAGTAAAGTAATGCTCAAAATTCTCCAAGCCAGGCTTCAAAAGTACATGAACCGTAAACTTCCAGATGTTCAAGCTGGATTTAGAAAAGGCAGAGGATCCAGAGATCAAATTGTCAACATCTGTTGGATCATGGAAAAAGTTCCAGAAAAACATCTACTTCTGCTTTATTAATTATGCCAAAGCCTTTGACTGTGTGAATCACAGCAAACTGTTGGAAAATTCTTCAAGAGATGGGAATACTAGACCACCTTACCTGTCTCCTGAAAAATCTGTATGCAGGACAGGAAGCAACAGTACTGGACATGGAACAACAGACTGGTTCCAAATAGGGAAAGGAGTATGTCAAGGCTGTATATTGTCACTCTGGTTACTTAACTTACATGCAGAGTACATCATGTGAAATGTTGGGCTGGATGAAGCACAAGCTGGAATCAAGATTTCCAGGAGGAATGTCAATAACCTCAGATATGCAGATGACTTGGAGAAGGCAATGGCACCCCACTCCAGTACTCTTTCCTGGAAAATCCCATGGATGGAGGAGCCTGGTGGGCTGTAGTTCATGGAGTCGCTAAGAGTCAGACATGACTGAGTGACTTTACGTTCACTTTTCACTTTCATGCATTGGAGAAGGAAATGGCAACCCACTCCAGTGTTCTTGCCTGGAGAATCCCAGGGAAGGGGGAGCCTGGTGGGCTGCCGTCTATGGGGTTGCACAGAGTCGGACACGACTGAAGTGACTTAGCAGCAGCAGCATGCAGATGACTGGAGAAGGAAGTGGCAACCCACTCCATTATTCTTGCCTGGAGAATCCTATGGACAGAGGAGCCTGGAGGGCTACAGTCCCTGGGGTCACAAGAATGAGACATGACTTAGTGACTAAACCACCACCACCACCATGCAGATGACACCACCCTTACGGCAGAAAGTGAAGAAGGGCTAAAGAGTCTCTTGATGAAAGGCAAAGAAGAGAGTGAAAAAGTTGGCTTAAAACTTAACATTCAAAAAACAGAGATCATGGCATCCGGTCCCATCACTTCATGGGAAATAGATGGGGAAACAATGGAAACAGTGACAGACTTTCTTTTCTTGGGTTCCAAAATCTCTGCAGATGGTGCCTGCAGCCATGAAATCAATAAACACTTGTTCCTTGGAAGAAAACCTATGACCAACCTAGATAGCATATTAAAAAGCAGAGTCCATATGTGCATGGATTTATCTCTGGGTTTTCTATTTTGTTCCATTGATCTATATTTCTGTCTTTGTAACAGTACCATTCTGTCTTGATGACTGTGGCTTTGTAGTAGAGCCTGAAGTCAGGCAGGTTGATTTCTCCAGTTCCATTCTTTCTCAAGATTGTGTTGGCTATTCGAGGTTTTTTTGTATTTACACAAATTGTAAAATTATTTGTTCCAGCTCTGTGAAGAATACCGTTGGTAGCTTGATAGGGATTGCATTGAATCTATAAATTGCTTTGGGTGGTATACTCACTTTCACTATATTGATTCTTCCAATCCATGAACATGGTATATTTCTCCATCTATTAGTGTCCTCTTTGATTTCTTTCAGCAGTGTTTTATAGTTTTCTCTATATAGGTCTTTAGTTTCTTTAGGTAGATATATTCCTAAGTATTTTATTCTTTTCATTGCAATGGTGAATGGAATTATTTCCTTAATTTATCTTTCTATTTTCTCATTATTAGTGTATAGGAATGCAAGGATAAATCCACGCACATATGGACACCTTATCCTTGACAAAGGAGGCAAGAATATACAATGGATTAAAGACAATCTCTTTAACAAGTGGTGCTGGGAAAACTGGTCAACCACTTGTAAAAGAATGAAACTAGTACACCTTCTAACACCACACACAAAAATAAACTCAAAATGGGTTAAAGATCTAAATGTAAGACCAGAAACTATAAAACTCCTAGAGGAGAACATAGGCAAAACACTCTCCGACATACATCACAGCAGGATCCTCTATGACCCACCTCACAGAATATTGGAAATAAAAGCAAAAATAAACAAATGGGACCTAATTAAACTTAAAAGCTTCTGCACAACAAAGGAAACTATAAGCAAGGTGAAAAGACAGCCTTCAGAATGGGAGAAAATAATAGCAAATGAAGCAACTGACAAACAACTAATCTCAAAAATATACAAGCAACTCCTTCAGCTCAATTCCAGAAAAATAAACCACCCAATCAAAAAATGGGCCAAAGAACTAAATAGACATTTCTCCAAAGAAGACATACAGATGGCTAACAAACACATGAAAAGATGCTCAACATCACTCATTATCAGAGAAATGCAAATCAAAACCACAGTGAGGTACCATTTCACGCCAGTCAGAATGGCTGCGATCCAAAAGTCTACAAGCAATAAATGCTGGAGAGGGTGTGGAGAAAAGGGAACCCTCTTACACTGTTGGTGGGAATGCAAACTAGTACAGCCACTATGGAGAACAGTGTGAAGATTCCTTAAAAAACTGGAAATAGAACTGCCTTATGACCCAGCAATCCCACTGCTGGGCATCCACACTGAGGAAACCAGAAGGGAAAGAGACACATGTACCCCAATGTTCATCGCAGCACTGTTTATAATAGCCAGGACATGGAAGCAACCTAGATGTCCATCAGCAGATGAATGGATAAGAAAGCTGTGGCACATATACACAATGGAGTATTACTCAGCCATTAAAAAGAATACATTTGAATCAGTTCTAATGAGGTGGATGAAACTGGAGCCTATTATACAGAGTGAAGTAAGCCAGAAAGAAAAACACCAATACAGTATACTAACGCATATATATGGAATTTAGAAAGATGGTAATGATAACCCTGTATGTGAGACAGCAAAAGAGACACAGATGTATAGAACAGTCTTTTGGACTCTGTGGGAGAGGGAGAGGGTGGGATGATTTGGGAGAATGGCATTGAAACATGTATAATATCATAAAAGAAACAAATTGCCAGTCCAGGTTCAATGCAGGATACAGGATGCTTGGGGCTGGTGCACTGGGACGACCCAGAGGGATGGTACGGGGAGGGAGGATGGAGGAGGGTTCTGAACTCTAGACACGGCCCTATTCACCGGCAGTGACTCGAGAGGAATCCCGACGGGCCCCTCGAAACTCGAAAAGAGACGTGACTTCTCTGAGGCAATACAAGCCAGTCCCTGAGATCCCCATTGCAACTTGAGAGGAACCCCACGGCAACCACCACCTCTCCCACGACCCTCTGATCCACCCTCACATTCATCTTCCCACCATCCTCCCACCACCCTCCCACCACCCTCTCAGCATCCCCCCACCACCCGCCCACCACCCTCCCAGCACACGCCCACCACCCTCCCACCTTCCGCCCACCACCCTCCCACTACCCTCCCACTTCCCTCCCACCACCCTCCCAGCACACGCCCACCACCCTCCCACCACCCTCCCACCTCCCACCCACCACACACCCACCTCCCGCCACCACACGCCCACCACCCTCCCCAGCACACGCCCAACACCCTCCCACCTCCCGCCCACCGCATGCCCACCACCCTCCCACTACCCTCTCACCTCCCTCCCACCACCCTCCCAGCACACGCCCACCACCCTCCCACCACCCTCCCACCTCCCGCCCACCACACACCCACCTCCCGCCACCACATGCCCACCACCCTCCCACCACATGCCCACCACCCTCCCAACACCCTCCCACCCCCATCCTCTGGATGGAGAACACGTGTATACCTGTGGCGGATTCATGTTGATATATGGCAAAACCAATACAATATTGTAAAGTTAAAAAAAAAAAAAAAAAAAAAAAACAAGCTACCAGTCCAAAAAAAAGAAAAAAGAAATTTTCCTTAATAGATAATAAAACAAGATATTTTAAATAAAAAAATAAATAAAAAGCAGAGTCATTACTTCGCCAACAAAGATCCATCTAGTCAAAGCTATGAGTCAGACCATAAAGAAAGTTAAGTGCCAAATTGATGCTTTTGAACTGCGGTGTTGCAAAAGACCCTTGAGAGTCCCTTGGTTGCAAGGAGATCTAACCAGTCAATCCTAAAGGAAATCAGTCCTGAATATTCATTGGAAGGACTGATGCTGAACTGAAACTCCAATATTTTGGCCACCTGATGCAAAGAACTGACTCATTGGAAAAGACCCTAATTCTGGGAAAGAGTGAAGGCAGAAGGAGTAGGGGATGACAGAGGATGAGATGGTTGGATGGCATCACTGACTTGATGCACAGGAGTTTGAGTTTGAACAAGCTCTGGGAGTTGTTGATGAATAGGGAAGTCTGGCCTGCTGCAGTCCATGGGGTCACAAAGAGTTGGACACAACTGAGTGCCTGAACTGAACTGAACTGATGTGACTTTAAACAAGCCTCTGTATATATATATATATATATATATATATATATATATATATATATATATATGTATATATATATGTTTTCTCAGTTATAAATTTAGAAGGCCCAACCCAGTGATCGGAGAAGGCAATGGCACCCCACTCTAGTACTCTTTCCTGGAAAATCCCATGGATGGAGGAGCCTGGTAGGCTGCAGTCCATGGGGTCGCTAAGAGTCAGACATGACTGAGTGACTTCACTTTCACTTTTCACTTTTATGCATTGGAGAAGGAACTGGCAACCCACTCCAGTGTTCTTGCCTGGAGAATCCCAGGGACTGGGGAGCCTGGTGGGCTGCCATCTATGGGGTCACACGAGTCGGACACAACTGAAGTGACTTAGCAGCAGCAGCAACCCAGTGATCTATAGTGGTGACACTCTTGAGATACATTACCTAGGAAACATAACCCCAAAGCAGGTTCATTTCTAACAATGTTGTCATGTAGCTAACTTGACCAGTAGAGTCTTTCTTACTAAAATTTTATGAACTTTAGTATCCCTTCTAGGACAGTTTTTCATTAAAAAAGAGAGAGACAGAATGTTGAAAAGCTTACTAAAGAGAGGATTGTTAATAAACATTCAGATATCAGTAAGGGAAATGACTTTGAACAGGAAGGACCTCTTTTTAGTGTCCCTGTCATACCATTTTACTTATGCAATTTATTATAACTAAGCTTTATTTGGTTAAAAAAAAATACAACCCAAAGGTTTTCAGCTTCTCTGAAGAAACATTGTATTGATTTGGTTTAGATTATTTAGAAAATTTCAGAACACTGTTCAATACCTTTTTAGTTCATGTTGAAAGTTAAGAAAATAACGAAACTTTCTCCTTTCCTCCCTCCTTCTCTTCCCTTCTGTCTGTCTTTCTCTCTCTCTTCCTTTCCCTCCCCCTCCCTCTTTCATTCCTTCTCACTCTCTCTCTCTTTCCCACTGTCCTCCTTCTTCTCCCTATCTCTAACTACCTCTGTCTTTATTCTTTTAAATTAAATAGCTAGTAGTTTTATTTGAGCACTATCAGGCATAAAGTAAAACTGATATATGAATGTTTTACATCAAAATTATTTTTAAAAAAGAACAGTAGCCACCCTTCCATTTTATTATTGTAAAACTTTTGATTGTTTTGCCTGGAACTGATGCAGTGAGCTCAGCTATATGGCAGACTTGAGAGGACAAATGCTTGTAAAATCAACTGCTGGATTAGTTGGTTCAGTTCAGTTCAGTCGCTCAGTCGTGTCCGACTCTTTGAGAACCCGTGAATCGCAGCACGCCAGGCCTCCCTGTCCATCACCAACTCCTGGAGTTCACTCAGACTCAAGTCCATCGAGTCAGTGATGCCATCCAACCATCTCATCCTTTGGCGTCCCCTTCTCCTCCTGTCCGCCATCCCTCCCAGCATCAGAGTCTTTTCCAATGAGTCAACTCTTGACATGAGGTGGCCAAAGTACTGGAGTTTCAGCTTCAGCATCATTCCCTGCAAAGAAATCCCAGGGCTGATCTCCTTCAGAATGGACTGGTTGGATCTCCTTGCAGTCCAAGGGACTCTCAAGAGTCTTCTCCACCACCACAGTTCAAAAGCATCAATTCTTCGGCGCTCAGCTTTCTTCACAGTCCAACTCTCACATCCATACATGACCACTGGAAAAACCATAGCCTTAACTAGATGGACCTTTGTTGGCAAAGTAATGTCTCTGCTTTTGAATATGCTATCTAGGTTGATCATAACTTTCCTTCCAAGGAGTAAGCGTATTTTAATTTCATGGCTGCAGTGACCAACTACAGTGATTTTGGAGCCCAGAAAAATAAAGTCTGACACTGTTTTCATTGTTTCCCCATCTATTTCCCATGAAGTGATGGGACCAGATGCCATGATCTTCATTTTCTGAAGAAAACTTTTTCCAACTTTTTCACTCTCCACTTTCACTTTCATCAAGAGGCTTTTGAGTTCCTCTTCACTTTCTGCCATAAGGGTGGTGTCATCTGCATATCTGAGGTTATTGATATTTCTCCCGACAATCTTGATTCCAGCTTGTGTTTCTTCCAGTCCAGCATTTCTCATGATGTACTCTGCATAGAAGTTAAATAAGCAGGGTGACAATATATAGCCTTGACGTACTCCTTTTCCTATTTGGAACCAATCTGTTGTTCCATTTCTTCCAGTCCAGCATTTCTCATGATGTACTCTGCATAGAAGTTAAATAAGCAGGGTGACAATATATAGCCTTGACGTACTCCTTTTCCTATTTGGAACCAATCTGTTGTTCCATGTCCAGTTCTAACTGTTGCTTCCTGACCTGCATACAGATTTCTCAAGAGGCAGATCAGGTGGTCTGGTATTCCCATCTCTTTCAGAATTTTCCAGAGTTTATTGTGACCCACACAGTCAAAGGCTTTGGCATAGTCAATAAAGCAGAAATAGATGTTTTTCTGAAACTCTCATGCTTTTTCCATGATCCAGCGGATGTTGGCAATTTGATCTCTGGTTCCTCTGCCTTTTCTAAAACCAGCTTGAACATCAGGAAGTTCACGGTTCACATATTGCTGAAGCCTGGCTTGGAGAATTTTGAGCATTACTTTATTAGCATGTGAGATGCGTGCAATTGTGCGGTAGTTTGAGCATTCTTTGGCATTGCCTTTCTTTGGGATTAGAATGAAAACTGACCTTTTCCAGTTCTGTGGCCACTGCTGAGTTTTCCAAATTTGCTGGCATATTGAGTGCAGCACTTTCACAGCATCATCTTTTAGGATTTGAAATAGCTCAACTGGAATTCCATCACCTCCACTAGCTCTGTTCATAGTGGTGCTTTCTAAGGCCCACTGGGATTAGTTGGTTAACATATGTTTAAGTGAAGACCATATACACTGAAGGTATGAAATTTAATTTTAAAAAAGATTATTTGTATTTGTGTTATTTTACAAATTTGAATATTATTTTATCTAAAATATTTCATTTTGTAGCAGGTTATTAAATTTATGACAATTTAATGGGACAACGTTAGAAAATAGCATAGTCTAGTGGAAATAAGATTAGGTATAGAGTTTAGAGACATGATTTTTAACTGTGGCTCTGCTCGCAGTTTATTGTGTAACATTATACAGACAGATTCCTCTTAAGTTAAATCACATAATCTCTAAGGTCCCTTCTACACTGTCATTATTATACTTGCACTCACAAAACCAAAGCCCTAGATGTTGGTAGAATAGTTTATCTCTGGACAGTACCTAGAGGCAAGTAGGCTATCTGTGAATGTGACTTACACATAAGTATCTTCTCATTGACACACATATAAAATCTTATTTTTAGATTATGGTTTAGGAAATAACAAAGAAGTGCATTGCCTCCTTTAAAAGACTACATGTCATCAGTTTCCATCTGAAGAAATAAGAAAATGAAAAGATAACTTCAAATTAGGCAGAAGAAAGAAGGGGGAAAAAGTAGAAATCAATTAATTAGAAAACAGAGGTAAGTAAATTTGATTAATCTCTAGTCAAATCAACCAGAAAAAAGGAGAGAACATGCAAACTAGTAATATCAGGAGAAAGAGAGATAATATCACCATAATTCTGCAGATAGTAATAAAATTATAGGTGAAAAACTTCATACCAATACATTAGACAACTTAGGTAAAATGGATAACTTCTGTGAAAGATACAAATTACCAAAGATCACTCAAGAAGAATATCATCTGTATAGCCCTGTATCTATTATAGAAATAGCCCTGTATCTATTATAGAATTCATAGTTATTTTATTCCATGAAGAAACTTCAGGTGCTGATGGCTTCACTGGTGAATTCTACTGAACATTTGAGGAAAAATTCCAATTCTTCAGAAATACCTCCAAAAACCTGCTGCTGCTGCTAAGTAAACCTAGGAGGAAGGAATACTTTTGAATTTTTCCTTTGAGGCCAGAATGACAATCCAAAACCAGATTAAGATATTAAAAAAAGAAGAGAACTTCAGATCAAAACTCATGAACATAGATGAAAAATTAAACAAAATTTGAGCAGTAAAACCCAGTTATATACTAAAAGGACAATGCATTACAATTGAGTGAGGTTTACCCTAGAAATTCAGGGATGAGTTAACATTTGAAAACCAGTATTTTATAATAAGTATAAATGGAGTATAACTTCATTTTTTTCTAAGTTATTTTATTTTTTTAATTTAAATTTATTTATTTTAATTGGAGGCTAATTACGTTACAATATTGTATTGGTTTTGCCATATATCAACAAGAATCTGCCACGGGTGTACACGTGTTCCCCATCCTGAACACCCCTCCCACCTCCCTCCCCGTACCATCCCTCTGGGTCATCCCAGTGCACCAGCTCCAAGCATCCTGTATCCTGCATCGAACCTGGACTGGCGATTTGTTTCTTATATGATATTATACATGTTTCAATGCCATTCTCCCAAATCATCCCACCCTCTCCCTCTCCCACAGAGTCCAAAAGACTGTTCTATACATCTGTGTCTCTTTTGCTGTCTCACATACAGGGTTATCGTTACCATCTTTCTAAATTCCATATATACGCGTTAGTATACTGTATTGGTGTTTTTCTTTCTGGCTTACTTCACTCTGTATAATAGGCTCCAGTTTCATCCACCTCATTAGAACTGATTCAAATGTATTCTTTTTAATGGCTGAGTAATACTCCATTGTGTATATGTGCCACAGCTTTCTTATCCATTCATCTGCTGATGGACATCTAGGTTGCTTCCATGTCCTGGCTATTATAAACAGTGCTGCGATGAACATTGGGGTACATGTGTCTCTTTCCCTTCTGGTTTCCTCAGTGTGGATGCCCAGCAGTGGGATTGCTGGGTCATAAGGCAGTTCTATTTCCAGTTTTTTAAGGAATCTTCACACTGTTCTCCATAGTGGCTGTACTAGTTTGCATTCCCACCAACAGTGTAAGAGGGTTCCCTTTTCTCCACACCCTCTCCAGCATTTATTGCTTGTAGACTTTTGGATCGCAGCCATTCTGACTGGCGTGAAATGGTACCTCACTGTGGTTTTGATTTGCATTTCTCTGATAATGAGTGATGTTGAGCATCTTTTCATGTGTTTGTTAGCCATCTGTATGTCTTCTTTGGAGAAATGTCT
The DNA here is from genome assembly GCF_029378745.1 of Bos indicus. Taxonomy (NCBI): domain Eukaryota; kingdom Metazoa; phylum Chordata; class Mammalia; order Artiodactyla; family Bovidae; genus Bos; species Bos indicus. Next base: position 25,125,855 of record NC_091768.1, on the reverse strand, counting down.
ATTTAGTTCTTTGGCCCATTTTTTGATTGGGTGGTTTATTTTTCTGGAATTGAGCTGAAGGAGTTGCTTGTATATTTTTGAGATTAGTTGTTTGTCAGTTGCTTCATTTGCTATTATTTTCTCCCATTCTGAAGGCTGTCTTTTCACCTTGCTTATAGTTTCCTTTGTTGTGCAGAAGCTTTTAAGTTTAATTAGGTCCCATTTGTTTATTTTTGCTTTTATTTCCAATATTCTGTGAGGTGGGTCATAGAGGATCCTGCTGTGATGTATGTCGGAGAGTGTTTTGCCTATGTTCTCCTCTAGGAGTTTTATAGTTTCTGGTCTTACATTTAGATCTTTAACCCATTTTGAGTTTATTTTTGTGTGTGGTGTTAGAAGGTGTACTAGTTTCATTCTTTTACAAGTGGTTGACCAGTTTTCCCAGCACCACTTGTTAAAGAGATTGTCTTTAATCCATTGTATATTCTTGCCTCCTTTGTCAAGGATAAGGTGTCCATATGTGCGTGGATTTATCTCTGGGCTTTCTGTTTTGTTCCATTGATCTATATTTCTGTCTTTGTGCCAGTACCATACTGTCTTGATGACTGTGGCTTTGTAGTAGAGCCTGAAGTCAGGCAGGTTGATTCCTCCAGTTCCATTCTTCTTTCTCAAGATTGCTTTGGCTATTCGAGGTTTTTGTATTTCTGTACAAATTGTGAAATTATTTGTTCTAGCTCTGTGAAAAATATCGTTGGTAGCTTGATAGGGATTGCATTGAATCTATCAAAGAGGACACTAATAGATGGAGAAATATACCATGTTCATGGATTGGAAGAATCAATATAGTGAAAATGAGTATACTACCCAAAGCAACCTATAGGTTTAATGCAATCCCTATCAAGCTACCAATGGAGTATAACTTTAAAAATGTGAATTCAGTATATTGAACACCTGCAGTATATAATATTATATATCAACTATACTTCAATAAAGAAACAATTTAACCCTTGCCTTTTCATGGTTTGATAGTTCATTTCTTTTTTTATTGGTAAACAATATTAATTACATGGTTATACAACAGTTCATTTATTCATTTATCTTGGTTGCTTCCAGCTTTGGAAATTATACATAAAGATGCTATAAACATCCATATGTACATTTTTGTGAGGATATGTTTTTGAATCAATTGGGTAAATACCTAGAAGTACAATGCTGGATCATATAATAAGACTATGTTTATGTTTACAGCAAACTGGCAAACTTTCTTCCATAATGAGTTTGATATGTAGTGCTTTTGTTGTTGTTATTACACCCCCCCTTATGGCAGAAAGTGAAGAGGAACTAAAAAGCCTCTTGATGAAAGTGTAAGTGAAGAGTGAAAAAGTTGGCTTAAAGCTCAACATTCAGAAAATGAAGATCGTGGCATCTGGTCCCATCACTTCATGGGAAATAGGTAGGGAGACAGTGGAAACAGTGTCAGACTTTATTTTGGGGGGCTCTAAAATCACTGCAGATGGTGACTGCAGCCATGAAATTAAAAGATGCTTACCCCTTGGAAGGAAAGTTATGACCAACCCAGATAGCATACTCAAAAGCAGAGACATTACTTTGCCAACAAAGGTCCGTCTAGTGAAGGCTATGGTTTTTCTTGTGGTCATGTATGGATGTGAGAGTTGGACTGTGAAGAAGGATGAGCGCCGAAGAATTGATGCCTTTGAACTGTGGTGTTGGAGAAGACTCTTGAGAGTCCCTTGGACTGCGAGGAGATCCAACCAGTCCATTCTGAAGATCAGCCCTGGGATTTCTTTGGAAGGAATGATGCTAAAGCTGAAACTCCAGTACTTTGGCCACCTCATGCGAAGAGTTGACTCATTGGAAAAGACTCTGATGCTGGGAGGGATTGGGTGCAGGAGGAGAAGAGGACGACAGAGGATGAGATGGCTGGATGGCATCACTGACTCGATGGATGTGATTCTGAGTGAACTCCGGGAGTTGGTGATGGACAGGGAGGCCTGGCGTGCTGCGATTCATGGGGTCGCAAAGAGTCGGACATGACTGAGTGACTGAACTGAACTGAACTGAAGTATTTCTAATTTTAATTTTGTTTTCCTCCTATACTTCCTATAACTATTATTATTTAGAAATGTCTTAAATACTAACAAATGTATGGGTTAAGTGTTTATCCATTGTTATTAATTTTTTTAATTCAATTGGTAAGAGAACATGATTTTTCTTTGAAATTTTATTGAGACTTGTTTTACAAAATGGTACACAGTGAATTTTTATGAATATTACATGTGTGATTGAGAAGAATGTATACATTCTAATTATTTGGTGTAGAATTTTATATGTTATTGAATCAAACTTGGTACTTATATGTTCTCATTTTCTATATGTTTTGTTGTTGTTTGCATTGTTCAGTTACTCAGTCTTCTGTGATTCTTTGCAACCCCGTGGAATGCAGCACACCAGGCTTCCCCGTACTTCACCATCTGCCAGAGTTTGCTCAAACTCATATCCATTGAGTCAATGATGCCATCCAACCATCTCATCCTCTGTCTCCCCCTTCTCCTCCTGCCCTTAGTCTTTCCCAGCATCAGGGTCTTAGGCAGTGAGTCAACTCTTCATATCAGGTGGCCAACATATTGGAGCTTCAGCTTCAGTATCAGTCTTTCCAATAAATATTCAGGGTTGATTTCCTTGCTGTCCAAGGTACTCTCAAGAGTCTTCTCCAGCACCATAGGTCAAAAGCATCAATTCATCAATGCTCAGACTTCTTTATGGTTCAACTCTCACATCCATATGTGACTGGAAAACCATGGCTTTGGCTATATGGTTGCTTGTTAGCAAAGTGATATTTCTGCTTTTTAATATGCTGTCTAGGTTTGTCATAGCTTTTCTATATGTTTACTAATTTTTACGATCCATGTAATCCATCAAAAATTGAGAGATACGTTTTCAAACCTTAAAATGTAGAGTTAAATTTTTAAGGTTTCTTTAATGTCTAGAGCTTCTTGTTTTGTATAGTTACAAGCTTTTTTAATTGATGCATACTAATTTGGAATTGTTAAATTTTCCAGATGAGTTGAACCTTATGATTATATAGTGAACCTATCTTTTTCTAATCATTCAGTCAGTCAGTTCAATCGCTCAGTCATGTCTGACTCTTTGCAACCCCATGAATCGCAGCATGCCAGGCCTCCCTGTCCATCACAAACTCCCGGAGTTCACTCAAACTCATGTCCATTGAGTCAGTGATGCCATCCAGCCATCTCATCCTCTGTCGTCCCCTTTTCCTCCTGCCCCCAATCCCTCCCAGCATCAGAGTCTTTTCCAATGAGTCAACTCTTTGCATGAGGTGGCCAAAGTACTGGAGTTTCAGCTTCAGCATCATTCCCTCCAAAGAACACCCAGGGCTGATCTCCTTCAGAATGGACTGGTTGGATCTTCTTGCAGTCCAAGGGACTCTCAAGAGTCTTCTCCAACACCACACTTCAAAAGCATCAATTCTTCAGTGCTCAGCTTTCTTCACAGTCCAACTCTCAAATCTATACATGACCACTGGGAAAACCATAGCCTTGACTAGACGGACCTTTGTTGGCAAAGTAATGTCTCTGCTTTTGAATATGCTATCTAGGTTGGTCATAACTTTCCTTCCCAGGAATAAGCGTCTTTTAATTTCATGGCCGCAATCACCATCTGCAGTGATTGTGGAGCCCAAAAAAATAAAGTCTGACACTGTTTCCACTGTTTCCCCATCTATTTCCCATGAAGTGATGGGACCAGATGCCGTGATCTTAGTTTTCTGAATGTTGAGCTTTAAGCCAACTTTTTCACTCTCCTCTTTCACTTTCATCAAGAAGCTTTTTAGTTCCTCTTCACTTTCTGCCATAAGGGTGGTGTCATCTGCATATCTGAGGTTATTGATATTTCTCCTGGCAATCTTGATTCCAGCTTGTGCTTTCTCATGAAGTACTCTGCATATAAGTTAAATAAGCAGAGTGACAATATACAGCCTTGACGTACTCCTTTTCCTATTTGGAACCAGTCTGTTGTTCCATGTCCAGTTCTAACTGTTGCCTTCTGACCTGCATATAGGTTTCTCAAGAGGCACGTCAGATGGTCTGGTATTCCCATCTCTTTCAGAATTTTCCACAGTTTATTGTGATCCACACAGTCAAAGGCTTTGGCATAGTCAATAAAACAGAAATAGATGTTTTTCTGGAACTCTCTTGCTTTTTCCATGATCCAGCAGATGTTGGCAATGATTTCTGGTTCCTCTACCTTTTCCAAAACCAGCTTGAACATCTGGAAGTTCATGGTTCACATATTGCTGAAGCCTGGCTTGGAGAATTTTGAGCATTACTTTACTAGCGTGTGAGATGAGTGCAATTGTGTGGTAGTTTGAGCATTCTTTGGCATTGCCTTTCTTTGGGATTGGAATGAAAACTGACCTTTTTCAGCCCTGTGGCCACTGCTGAGTTTTCCAAATTTGCTGGCATATTGACTGCAACACTTTCACAGTATCATCTTTCAGGATTTGAAGTAGCTCAACTGGAATTCCATCACCTCCACTAGCTTTGTTCATAGTGATGCTTTCTAGGGCCTACTTGACTTCACATTCCAGGATGTCTGGCTCTAGGTGAGTGATCATACTCACCTAGATCATCGTGATTATCCAGGTCGTGAAGATCTTTTTTGTACAGTTCTTCTGTGTATTCCTGCCACCTCTTCTTAATATGTTCTGCTTCTGTTAGGTCCATACCATTTCTGTCCTTTATCGAGCCCATCTTTGCATGAAATGTTCCTTTGGTATCTCTAATTTTCTTGAAGAGATCTCTAGTCTTTCCCATTCTGTTGTTTTCCTCTATTTCTTTGCATTGATTGGTGAAGAAGGCTTTTTTATCTCTTCTTGCTATTCTTTGGAACTCTGCATTCAGATGCTTATATCTTTCCTTTTCTCCTTTGCTTTTTGCTTCTCTTCTTTTCACAACTATTTGTAAGGCCTCCCCAGGCAGCCATTTTTCTTTTTTGCATTTCTTTACCATGGGGATCATCTTGATCCCTGTCTCCTGCAAATGTCATGAACCTCAGTCCATAGTTCATCAGGCACTCTATCAGATCTAGGCCCTTAAATCTATTTCTGACTTCCACTGTATAATCATAAGGGATTTGATTTAGGTCATACTTGAATGGTCTAGTGCTTTTCCCTACTTTCTTCAATATCAGTCTGAGTTTGGCAATAAGGAGTTTATGATCTGAGCCACACTCAGCTCCTGGTCTTGTTTTTGCTGACTGTATAGAGCTTCTCCATCTTTGGCTGCAAAGAATATAATCAATCCAATTTCGATGTTGACCATCTGGTGATGTCCATGTGTAGAGTGTTCTCTTGTGCTGTTGGGAGAGGGTGTTTGCTATGACCGGTACGTTCTCTTGGCAGAACTTTCTTAGCTTTAGCCCTGCTTCATTCCATATTCCAGGGCCAAATTTGCCTGTTACTCCAGGTGTTTCTTGACTTCCTACTTTTGCATTCCAGTCCCCTATAATAAAAAGGACATCTTTTTGAGGTGTTAGTTCTAAAAGGCCTTGTAGGTCTTCATAGAACCATTCAACTTCAGCTTCTTCAGCATTACTGGTTGGGGCATAGACTTGGATTACTGTGATATTGAATGGTTTGCCTTGGAAACGAACAGAGATCATTCTGTCGTTTTTGAGATTGCATCCAAGTACTGCATTTTGGACTCTTTTGTTGACCATGATGGCTACTCCATTTCTTCTAAGGGATTCCTGCCCACAGTAGTAGATATAATGGTCATCTGAGTTAAATTCACCCATTCCAGTCCATTTTAGTTCACTGATTCCTAGAATGTTGACGTTCACTCTTGCCATCTCCTGTTTAACCACTTCCAATTTGCCTTGATTCATGGACCTGACATTCCAGGTTCCTATACAATATTGCTCTTTACAGCATCGGACCTTGCTTCTATCACCAGTCACATCCACAGCTGGGTATTGTTTTTGCTTTGGCTCCATCCTTTATTCTTTCTGGAGTTATTTCTCCACTGATCTCCAGTAGCATATTGGGCACCTACTGACCTGGGGAATTCCTCTTTCCTTATCCTATCATTTTGCCTTTTCATACTGTTCATGGGGTTCTCAAGGCAAGAATACTGAAGTGGTTTTCCATTCCCTTCTCCAGTGGATGACGTTCTGTCAGACCTCTCCACCATGACCCGCCCTTCTTGGGTGGCCCCACAGGGCATGGCTTAGTTTCATTGAGTTAGACAAGGCTGTGGTTCTAGTGTGATCAGATTGACTAGTTTTCTGCGATTATGGTTTCAGTGTGTCTTCTAATCATTATTGTCTCCTTAATATCAATTTGGAGAAATAATATAGCCAGCCCTGCATATTCCCTAGTGGTCCAGTGGTTAAGACTTGGGCCTTCACTGCTGAGGGCCTGGGTTCCCCTGGTTGGGGAACTAAGATCCCTCCAGCAAAGTATAACACCTCCCCCCTCTAAATAATATTAGTGATATAGCCAATCCAGCTTTCTTTATGTTAGTGTTTACCTCTTACATGTTTTTCCATTCATTTACTTTCCCACATTTCATATTTTTATGTTGATTGTGTTATTGATATAGCATATGGGAGGATTTTTTTTCACCTGATCTAACAATTTCTCTCCTGCAAAAATTTAGTCAATTTATAATTTCATAGATATGTATATATTTGGATGTTTCTTTTTGATTCCATTTGTGTTGCTTTCTCTATGCTTTGGAGTGGTTGCTTATATTTTATTTCCTATAATTTTGAAGCAATTGAATTTTATTTTCCTTTGGTCTATTTTATTTTTCCTGCTTGTTGGTTTAGAATTTACACATACTCTGTTTCAATTTTTTTAGTTGATACCCTTGTGAATTTACTTCTCGAAGTCTCTGACCTCACCGCGAGGGTCTTGGGTCCAAGGCTCAGTATTCTAATTGCTGTTTTGCTACATGAAGTGCTTTATTACTGTTCATTTCCCCCAGGTAAGGTCCCAGTTGATGGTATCACCCTGGACAAGTTACGGCATTTGATTTGCATGGGCTTCTTTTTCTTAATTGTGTGGGGATATCTTATGAAGGTGCATATGAGTTCTTGCCAATTTCTGTTAAACCTTTGACAACATTTAGAAGAACATTTGCTCTGAAAAAAAAAAAGAAAAATCAAGCTAAACAGAAATGCAGTCGTGCATTCTGTAATGTCCCATTTGCTATAGGTAGTTTTATTAGGAGCTGGCTGCTGCGCAAGCCACTATGTGCTACTAGAAGCGGAAGCAATTGATAGATGCTTTATTACATGGTGTTTGAGCCCCTGTTAGTTAGTCCACTATAAACATTCCTGAGGGAAGAGAACTTAACCCTTATACTAAACCTTTTAAAATTTTTCTATCAGTCTTCATTGTGTAATTTCATATTTACTTGTGTAGTCATATACATTATACAAGTTGTGTAAGTATTTTCAAACAGTGTTAAATAATTATGGTGATCATGTTTGACTTGTTCCTGATTCTAACAGGAATGCTTCTAGGATAACTATTGATAAACATGATGTTGGCTGTTCATTTGAAATCATATATAGTAGAAATATAATATATAAAATACATAATATTTTTTGTAGGTCAAGGATTTATTCTTGATACTTATTTCTGTTAACAATGGCTATGTTTTAATATTATTTATTAACTTATTCATGCATTCATTTTGGTAAGAACATTTAACATCCATGAGATCCACACTTTTAACACAGTTTTAAGTGTATGATAGAGTAATGATAACTTTAGGTACAATATGGTACAGAAGATTTCTAGAACTTATTATCTTGCATAAATAAAAATTCACATAGCCATTAAACAGCATTTTCATATTTCCCCACCTCCAGCCCCTGGCATTTCTACCATTCTGCTCTTTGCATCTGTGAGTTTGATTCTTTTAGATACCTCATGTAAATGGAATTATTCAGTATTTGTCCTTCTGTCATTGAATTATTTCACCTAGCATAATATACTCCTGATTTATCCATGTTGTCACATATTGCAGGATTTCCTTCCTTTTTAAGGCTGAATAATATTCCATTGTGGCACTAGTGGTAAAGAACTCACCTGCTAAGGCAGGAGATACAAAGAGATGCAGATTTAATTCCTGGATTGGGAAGATCCCCTGGAGAAGAGAATGGCAGCACACTCCAGTATTCTTGCCTGGAGAATTGCATGACAGAGGAGCCTGGTGAGCTACAGTCCATGGGGTCACACAGAGTTGGACACGACTGAAGCCATGTAGCATGTATATTCCACATTTTATGTAGGTATCTAGGACCAGATGACTTTACTTGTGAGTTCTACTAAATATTTTTTAAAGTATTCATGCCAGTCCTTTCCAGATTTTTCCCAGGAAACTGAGGAAGAGGGAACATTTCCAAATTAATTTTATGAAGCCAGCATTGCTCTGATACCAAAGCCAGACAAAGACACTATAAAAAAAAAAAACTACATGCCAATATCCCTAATGATCACAGATGCAAAAATCTCCAACAAAATACTATCAAGCTCAATTCAGTAATGCATTAAAAGGCTTACACATCATGATTTATCCTCAGGATATGGGGATGGTTCCACATGTGGAAAGCAATTAATAAGATGTACCATATTAACAGAATAAATGGTAAAAAAAAAAAAAAAAAAAACACATTATCATCTCTATAGATACAGAAAAGCATTTGACAAAATTCAACACACTTTCAACAAACTAAGAATGGAAAGATATTACCTCAACATAACAAAAGCTATATATGAAAATCCCACAGTTAGCATCTTACTTAAAACTGAAAAACTGAAAGCTTTTTGTGTAAGATAAGGAAAAAGGCAAGGCTGTCCTTTCTGACCACATCTCTTAGTGGCATATAGTACTGGGAGTCTTACCAGAGTAATCGAGCTCTTAAGTATTTTTACACTCCTTGCTAAGGATCCATAATAACATAATTTTCCACGTGAAAATCTTATGGGTTTAAAAACTCACATTCTGGAGAAGGTTTAAACCGATTGCTGAGATCCCACATTGTGACTCGGATTTCGTATTTCTGTCTCACTAATGGCATAGGGCCTTCTTGTATGAAACCACAACAAAAAAGGTTTAGAGTATTTTTATAACAGGTGGTTTCTAAACAGGTGGTTTTTAGGGGCAATGGAAAGTGTTCTCACCTTTTATCTCCTATTATAATCATCTCTCCAAGACAGTAAATTATCATTATCCTTACAACAATCTCCTTAACCTGGGCAAATATTTGATATGTCAAAGGCACTGTATCTAGCACTATGAAGTTTGAAACCTGGTTTTGTTGCTTACCAGCAATTTCTGGTAAGTCACGTAATTTCTCTCATGCTTAAGTTCTCTCATTTGTAAGTGAATTACTACCCTGCAAGATAGTTTAAAAAATTATGATAGTATACAAAAAGCCTTTGACATAGGACCTTTTACAGCATTGAAAACTGCTGTTAATATGTATGTATATTATCTGAGGTTACTTATGCACTCTTTGGTTTATACCACTCTTAATAGATTTGGCATCTTTCTACATGAAATACTAGAGCCAAAAAAGACTATGAAGATTATCTAGTTGCCACTAACTTCCTAATTTTATAGATAAAAAGAAATTGTCACCATGATATTAAGAGTTATCCAAAGTCACATAGTGAATTAGTAGTACTACTAGTACCAGAGTTCAAGTCCCTGATTCTAATTTCTGTTTTTCCTATATTACTACCAGTAAAATGTTCTACTTTACCTACAGAAGTTAAAAAAAAAAAAGAACAAAGAAAAAGTCACACATACAAAAAAGTCCAAGCCAAACATTAAAACATGTGATTAACTTTTCCCCATCAGATCCTATACTTTTCCTACTTGGCAGAATCATGTTCAGATCAATTAGCAGGGACAGTTGGTTCTTAACTGGACGACAGTTTGATATTTGTCTAATCATTTGTCATGTTTATTTTGCATTGTGGTCAGCTGCAGCTTTGTGATTTCCCTGATGCTACTTTTTCCTAAAATATTAACTTGAAAGAACTTAAAGAGCCATGCAATGTAAGTCTAAACACAGCCTTTAGTTTCCTACTGAAATGTTCTAAAGATTTTTCTACTAACATTAGTGGTGATCAATTTTTTTTTTAAAACTCCATATTGTCTCAAAATTATGGGAAATCCTGTGCTTTTGTTCAACATGTTCAGCATGACTCATGTGGAGGCAACATTTCTACTCACTGTGTATTTTATGTTATAAAATTAATTCTGCATTGAGACTACCCAGTCTAGAGAAATGTCTTTTTCACTAAAGGAATCACATTATATGTTATTCTGGGGATTGAAAAATGGCTTTCATTAGAGCCCTATTTCTGATTTCCAAAGACCTTGCAATTTTGATTTGATATTGTGTGTAAAATTTCCCATATGTGTTTTCTAACTTACCACAGCACTGACAGTATCTCAGTTTGAGAAAAGATCAGTGCATTTGAACCCCTCCTAAAGGAGACATTTCATAAGTTAGATAATCTTTTCTCATTCTTAAAGACATGATTTGAGACATTGATTGTAGCTGTTCTTAAATATGTCTGTGTGATCAGCAAAGTCAGAATTCTGGAAGTAGCTAAAGCCAGATGTAATGACTGTAAACTAAGCCTTACTGGTTTAAATGAGTGACTCTTCAACTCAGTTATCTATATATAGTAAATAAGAAAAAGAATGATACTGAATTAAGCATGAAACCAGTTTATTAGAGAAATAAAAGCTAAAAAAATTAGTATTCAGTTCAGTTCAGTTCAGTTGCTCAGTTGTGTCCGACTCTGCGACCCCATGAATCACAGCATGCCAGGCCTCCCTGTCCATCACAAACTCCCGGAGTTCACTCAGACTCATGTCCATCGAGTCAGTGATGCCATCCAGCCATCTCATCCTCTGTCGTCCCCTTCCCCTCCTGCCCCCAATCCCTCCCAGCATCAGAGGCTTTTCCAATGAGTCAACTCTTTGCATGAGGTGATCAAAGTACTGGAGTTTCAGCTTCAGCATCATTCCCTCCAAAGAAATCCCAGGGCTGATCTCCTTCAGAATGGACTGGTTGGATCTCCTTACAGTCCAAGGGACTCTCAAGAGTCTTCTCCAACACCACAGTTCAAAAGCATCAATTCTTCGGTGCTCAGCCTTCTTCACAGTTCAACTCTCACATCCATACATGACCACAGGAAAAACCATAGCCTTGACTAGATGGACCTTTGTTGGCAAAGTAATGTCTCTGCTTTTGAATATGCTATCTAAGTTGGTCATAACTTTCCTTCCAAGGAGTAAGCGTCTTTTAATTTCATGGCTGCAGTCACCATCTGCAGTGATTTTGGAGCCCCAAAAAATAAAGTCTGACACTGTTTCCCCATCTATTTCCCATGAAGTGATGGGACCGGATGCCATGATCTTCGTTTTCTGAATGTTGAGCTTTAAGCCAACTTTTTCACTCTCGTCTTTCACTTTCATCAAGAGGCTTTTGAGTTCCTCTTCACTTTCTGCCATAAGGATGGTGTCATCTGCATATCTGAGGTTATTGATATTTCTCCCAGCAATCTTGATTCCAGCTTGTGTTTCTTCCAGTCCAGCGTTTCTCATGATGTACTCTGCATAGAAGTTAAATAAGCAGGGTGACAATATACAGCCTTGCATACTCCTTTTCCTATTTGGAACCAGTCTGTTGTTCCATGTTCAGTTCTAACTGTTGCTTCATGACCTGCATACAGATTTCTCAAGCGGCAGGTTCAAAACATGAGGATAACTGAGACTTAAAGAAAATAGAAACCTGCCTCCAGTAGTCTGAGTCACATTTTGTCCACTAATCTTGATTTTGCCAAGATGTCTGTCTTCAATACAATATTGAATAAACACTAGTTGTCTCCTGGAGAAAACAATGGCACCCCACTCCAGTACTCTTGCCTGGAAAATCCCATGGACAGAGGAACCTGGTAGGCTGCAGTCCATGGGGTCTCTAGGAGTCAGACACGACTGAGCGACTTCACTTTCACTTTTCACTTTCATGCATTGGAGAAGGAAATGGCAACCCACTCCAGTGTTCTTGCCTGGAGAATCCCAGGGATGGGGGAGCCTGGTGGGCTGCTGTCTATGGGGTTGCACAGAGTCGGACACGAGTGAAGTGACGCAGCAGCAGCAGCAGCAGCAGCAGCAGCAGCAGCAGCAGCAGTTGTCCCTTAAGACAGCATAATGTCAATATAAAATCTGCTTACTTCCTTAGAAGAATCCCTGATGGAATTCTTTCTTGGTAACTACTAACAGCATTAATAAGTGAAATTGTATATTATGGCAACCAAAATAGGTTTCCATGAGAACAAATAGAAAAGAAGCTTGTAAAATGAAAAAATTATTATTTTTTTTAAGGTTCATATTTTAGTCCCTGAACTGATGACATATTACATTTATATGAGAAAATTTATGATAACTCATTGAACTGCTTTTTAAGAATTCTCTTCTGGCAAATAATGCATTAATTTTGTTTAATTCTCATGTACTATTCAGTGATAAGTACTATTACTCCATTTTACAAATAAACAGACTCAAGAAGTTAAATGACTTGCTCAATTTTGCATTTACAATTTGAGCAAAGTCTAATAGAATCTACAACCTGAAGTGTAAAAGTCTGAATTGTGTGCATGAAGAAAATAATTGTGACAGTAGCACAGTTGACCCTTGAATAACATAAAGACTAGGAGCGCCAACACCCTTCCGACCCCCACAGTCAAAAATCCACGTATAACTTTTGATTCTGTAAAAACCTAGCTACTAATAGCTTACTGTTGATCAGAAACCTTGCTAATAACATAAACTGGTCAATTAACACATCTTTTGTATGTCATATGTATTACATATTGTATTCTCACAATGAAGTAAGCTAGAGAAAAGGAAACGTTATTAAAAAAAGTCACAAGGAAGAGAAAATACAATTACCATGCTGTACTACATTTATTGATACTGTAAGTTTATATCATCTGTTTACAAGATGAGTTGTCTTTCAGTACCTACTGAAGAGCATATCTATATTGTTTTATATGATACAGTATACATATTATTGACACTAGATATAAAAAATTAAAACATAATGTGAAAAAGGTATACTGATTCATTCATTGATAATGAAGAAGCAGAAATATGATTACTTTATGGTAGTCTAGTCTATATACTTGGGCTTCCCTGGTGGCTCAGAGGTTAAAGCATCTGCCTCCAATGTGAGAGACCCTGGTTCAACCCCTGGGCCGGGAAGATCCCCTGGAGAAGGAAATGGTAACCCACTCCAGTATTCTTGCCTGGAGAATCCCAGGGACAGAGGAGCCTGGCGGGCTACAGTCCACAGGGTTGCAGAGTCGCTCTAATGAGTGAATCATTATAAAATTTTGGGGCATACATTATTATAATCACGTTCATAATACAACAGTGCAAATATCATTACTTTAAAAAATCCCAACTTACCTGTGATTATAAACTGATAAGCTGATACTTAGTTTCTCCAGTTAAGAGAAAGAGACACACACATTACAGTTTGGTAATGTAATTATGGAAAGCAATCTTATAAGTGAGTGAGAAAACCAACAAATTATTATATTTATATTAAACACCACTCCACCTTATGCCTGTGTTGTTATTGTTGAGTCACTCAGTCCTGTCTGATTCTTTATGACCCCATGGACTGTAGCACATCAGGCTTCCCTATCCTTCACTATCTCCTGAAGTTTACTTCAACTCATGTCCATTGAGTCGGTGATACCATCCAAGCATCTCATCCTCTGTTGTCCCTTTCTTCTCCTCCCCTCCATCTTACTCAGCATCAGGGTCTTTTTCAGTAAGCTGATTTTTCACATGGAGTGGCAAAGTATCGGAGCTTTTAGCTTCAGCATCAGTCTTTCCAATGAATATTCAGGATTGATTTCCTTCAGGATTGACTGGTTTTATCTCTTTGCTGTCCAAGGGACTCTCAAGAGTCTTCTCCAGCACCACAGTTGAAAAGCATCAATTTTTTGGCATTCAGCCTTCTTTATGGTCCAGCTCTCTCATCTATACATGACCAATAGAAAAACAATAGCTTTGATTAGATGGATCTTTGTTGGCAAAGTGACATGTCTGCTTTTTAATATCCTGTCTAGGTTTGTCATAGCTTTTCTTCCAAGGAGTTCAGTTCAGTTCAGTCTCTCAGTTGTGTCTGACACCATGCACTGCAGCACGCCAGGCCTCCCTGTCCATCACCAACTCCTGGAGTTTACCCAAACTCATGTCCATTGTGTTCGTGATGCCATCCAACCATCTCATCCTCCATTGTGCCCTTCTCCTCCTGTCCATAACTTTTCCCAGCATCAGGGTCTTTTCAAATGAGTCAGCTCTTTGCATCAGGTGGCCAAAGTACTGGAGTTTCAGCTTCAACATCAGTCCTTCCAATGAACACCCAGTACTGATCACCTTTAGGATGGACTGGTTGGATCTCCTTGTAGTCCAAGGGACTCTCAAGAGTCTTCTCCAACACCACAGTTCAAAAGCATCAATTCTTCGGTGCTCAGCTTTCTTCACAGTCAGCTCTCACATCCATACATGATCACTGGAAAAACCATAGCTTTGACTAGATGAACCTTTGTTGGCAAAATAATGTCTCTGTTTTTTAATATGCTGTCTAGATTGGTCATAACTTTCCTTCCAAGGGGTAACCATCTTTTAATTTCATGGCTGCAGTCACCATCTGCAGTGATTTTGGAGTCCAAAAAAATAAAGTCTCTCATTGTTTCCACTATTTCCCCATCTATTTGCCATTAAGTGATGCAACCAGATGCCATGATCTTCGTTTTTTGAATGTTGAGTTGTAAGCCAGCTTTTTCACTCTCCTCTTATTTTCATCAAGAAGCTCTTTAGTTCCTCTTCACTTTCTACCATTAGGATGATGTCATCTGCATATCTGAGGTTATTGATATTTCTCCATGAAATCTTGATTCCAGTTATCAGACTTGCATAAAGACACACACACATATGCCACAGATAAATTTATTAACTCTATGGCATAATGATTACTTTCTATTCATTGAGTGGAAGTGGATCATCATAGAGGTTTTCATCCTCATTGTCTTTATGTTAAGTAAGCTGAGGAGGAGGAGGAGTGGTTGGTCTTGCTGTCTTAGGGGTATCAGAGGTGGAAGAGGAGGAGGAAGGAGGGGAAGGAGAGGCAAGCACCTCTGTGTGACACGATAGAGATACAGCCAATTTTTTTTTTTTCATTTCTCCAAAAATGTTTTTATGCATTACCTATTACTGCTTACTTTAGTTTCAGCACCCAAATCATAGAAAGGCCCATGTCACAAAAGAAGGTTCTGAACAATCAGAAACTTTTTGCCATCTTGTCTCATATCAGCTTGTTTTCTGGCACTGCTTCTTCATCACCTTCCTCACTTGTCATTTGGTACTTGTTGGGAAGGACTCATCTCCATCAAACTTCTCGTTTTTTGTTTTGTTTTTTTTTCCTTCAGCCTCTCCACATGGTTTGCAAGATCTTAGTTCCTTGAACAGGGATTAAACCCAGGTCATAGCAGAGAAAGTGCTGAGGCCTAAACACTAGACCACCAGAGATTTCCCTCAAGCTGTCTTCTGTTACTTCCTCTGGTGTGGTGTCTATTAGCTCTTGAATTTCTCCAAGATCCATATCTTGAGACCCTTCACCTCCACCTTTCCCCCCCCCATATCTGCAATCTCTTTCATGATTTCTTTGATTGATTCAGTCATAAATCCTGTTAAGTCATGCATGTATAACATATGGACACAGTTTCCTCTGGCAGGAATTTATTGTTTTGAGCTTGATGGCTTTCACAGCTTTTTTCTGTAACGATGATGGCCTTTTCAATAGTGTAATCCTTCCAGGCTGTCATAATGGTCTCTCTATTAGGGTTCTTTTCCATGGTGTTGACAGTCCTTTTCCTAGAGTACTGGGTGTAATGAGCCTTAAAGGTCCTTATGTCCCCTAGATTAGAGATTGAATTAGAGATGTTGTGTTTAGGGGGAGGTAGACCCCTCTGATGCCTTCAATATTGAACTCATGGGGTTCCGAGTGGCCAGGGCATTGTCCAATATCAAAAGAACTTTAAAAAGCAGTTTCCTACTGGCATAGTTCTTCCTGACTTTTGTGGACAAAGCATTGATGGAACCAATCTAGGAAAAGGGTTCTCATTGTTCAGGCCTTGTTATCCAACCAAAGGACTGGCAGCAGGTATTTATCTTTTTCCCTTCAAGGCTCTGTGTTAGCCACTTTATAGATAAGGACAGTCCTGAACATTAACCTGACTGCTGCTGCTGCTGCTAAGTTGCTTCAGTTGTGTCCGACTCTGTGCAACCCCATAGACGGCAGCCCACCAGGCTCTCCCATCCCTGGGATTCTCCAGACAAGAACACTGGAGTGGGCTGCCATTTCCTTCTCCAATGCATGAAAGTGAAAAGTGAAAGTGAAGTTGCTCAGTCGTGTCCGACTCTTAGTGACCCCATGGACTGTAGCCCACCAGGCTCCCCCGTCCATGGGATTTTCCAGGCAAGAGTACTAGAGTGGGGTGCCATTGCCTTCTCCATAACTTGACTGATTTGCTCAAAAGCATAGAGTCAGCCTTTTGTTGTTGTCCAGTTGCCAAGTCGTGTCCAATTCTTTGCGACCTCATGGATTGCAGCACACCAGGCTTCCCTGTCCTTCATCATCTCCTGGCATTTGCTCAAACTCACATCCATTGAGTTGATAATGCCATCCCACCATTTCATCCTCTGTCATCCCCTTCTCCTCCTGCCCTCAATCTTTTCCAGCTTCAGAGTCTTTTCTAATGAGTCAGCTCTTAACATCAGGTGGCCAAAGGATTGGAACTTCAGCTTCAGCATCAGTCCTTCCAGTGAATACTCAGGGTTTTTCTTCAGGACTGAGTGGTTTGATTTCCTTGCAGTCCAAGGGACTCTCAAGAATCTTCTCCAGCACCACAGTTCAAGAGTATTAGTTCTTTGTTGCTCAGCCTTCTTTATGGGCTAACTCTCACATCCATAAATGACTACTGGAAAAACCATAGCTTTGACTAGACAGACTTCGTCAGCAAAGTAATGTGTCTGCTTTTTAATATGCTGTCTAGGTTTGTCATATTTTTCCCTCAGAATAGGGCATTTTTGTCTGCATTAAAAACCTGTTCAGGCAGATGTTCTTTCTCCTTAATGATTTTCTTAATGGTATCTGGGGATTTATCTGCTGCCTCCTGGTCAGTAGAAGCTACTTTTCTTGTTATGTTGACATTTTTGAAGACAAATTTCTTTCTAACATTGTCAAACTCCTTTGCTTGCATTAAATTCTCCCATTTTAGATCCTTTACCTTCCTTTTGCTATAAGTTTTCAGATACTATCTTTGCTTTCTTCAACTCATACTAGAGACTATAGGTAGGCCTTTCTCACAGCAACCTGCACCTACATAAAAGCTGCATTTTCAATAAGGTAAAAGGTGTTTTGCAAAAACTGCAAGGTTGCTGGCATAGCTATGGTGATACCTTTACAACTTTCCTTTTCTTTTTTTTTTTATTACAGTGGTCCTTATGTTGGATTCATTGATCTTGAAATGGTGAGCAGTTGAAGCTGTAGACCTCAGTCTATGGTATATATCAAGCAATTCAACTTACATCATGACTTGGCCTCTTGGGAGCCCTTCCAGCATCACTCACTAGTGACACTTCTGTGGTATAATTTAAGGTTATAGTATTTCACTGAACACAATGAAAATTATGTAAGAACTGCAAGAGATCACTTTTTACTGTTATGTGCAATTTATTGGAGAGATGAACTGCTTATGCTGAAATTATCATCATATAGCATTTTATGTGACTTGCAACACTTAGCTCACTGCAATAGCAGCAGAAAGTGGCTACAAAATTATTATAGTAGTAACATATATATTACAGTTAACTTTATTCAGTTTAAAAACTTTTAAAAAACTTGAGTATAATTGCTTTATGGGCTCCCCAGCATCTCAGTGGTAAAGGATCTCCTGCTAAATGGAGGAGACATAGGGTTCAGTCCCTGGGTCAGGAAGGTCCCCTGGGGGGGTGCAAATGGCAACCCATTTCAGTATTCTGGGCTGGAGAATTCCATGGACAGAGGAACCTGGTGGGCTACCTTCCACAGCGTCACACAGAGTCAGACGCGACTGAGACTAAGCACGCACGTAATTGCTCTGCAGTGTTGTGTTAGTTTCTGTTGCACAATGAAGTGAATGAGCTTTATGTAGACATATATCCCCATCCCACTCCTCTTCGTCATCAAAGAGTACAGAGCTGAGCTCCTTACGCTATACTGCAGATTCCCACTGCCTGTCAATTTCATATATGATAGTGTATTTATGTCAAACCCATTCTCCCAGTTCGTCCCATCCTCCCCTTCCTGCACTATTTCCACAAGTCTGTTCTCTATGTCTGCATCTCTGTTCCTGCCCTGAAACTGGGTTCACCTGTACTATATTTTATAGATTACACATGCATGCATTAATACATAATATTTGTTTTTCTTTTTCTGACTTACTTCACTCTGAATGACAGACTCTGGATCCATCCATGAATCTTTACTCTTTTTTTTTTTTTTACATTTCTCTTAAATGCAAATGACACCATGAATGGTCTGTCAGTGTTTGTGTGTAGGTTTTGATAAATACTAATTTTTATCATAAATTTGCGTACATTTTATGATAACAAATGATAAAATACACTAGTTTCTACATATGTTTTTATGCACTCATGACATGCCTACTATTTTCTTTATTTTATCAATTTGTCTAGTCTATGCAGTTCATCTGTGAATTTTTTCAAATTATCACAAATCTCCAAAATTTAATTCAGTATATTTATTGAAAAAAAATCAGTGCATAAGTGAACTCACACAGCTCAAATCTATGCTGTTCAAGGGTCAATTGCAGTTTTAGGAAAGTGTTAAATGGTAACATTTAAAAGATGTTTCAAAATTAATCCCCCCCAAAATTATCTTTTGATCCTGCATGTCCATTTTGCTTTCTTTCATAGCTAAGTTTGAGGTTCTAAAAAGAGCCCTTCTGGTGGTGTTTGTTCTTCCTCACCTCCTGTTTACCTCCCACATCACTGCCATCTGGCTTTTGCTTTCCGCATTGCTTGAAGCTGCTTAGTCTACAGATGAACAATGACCATTAATTGCTTAATTCTACAGGCTCTTTTCAATTCTTGCCTTACTTGACCCAGACAGCACTTAACCCCTGTAATCCAAGCTTCCTCTGGCTTCACCAGGCTGTGGATGCCAATTGGTCATGTTCACAGAAATAACCTGTATTTTGTTTTTCCATATCCAGCTGTAGCTTTGGGAGGACAGCTTCTCCCTGACTCTCTTGACCTGGGGAGGGGAGTTTACCCAGTCAAACCATTGGACAGATGTTTAGTAGAAGTGGCCAATCTGATTGAAATCAGTGAATAGGAAGAAAAATACCCATTTTTTTTTTTTTGGTCTAGGTCATTAAACTGGAAGAACCTAGGTCTGCCAGAAACCATCTGTCTCTTCAGTTCAGTTCAGTTCAGTCTCTCAGTCATGTCCGACTCTTTGCAATCCCATGAATCGCAGCACACCAGGCCTCCCTGTCCATCACCAACTCCCGGAGTTCAATCAAACTCATGTGCATCGAGTCGGTGATGCCATCCAGCCATCTCATCCTCTGTCGTCCCCTTCCCCTCCTACCCCCAATCCCTCCAGCAACAGAGTATTTTCCAATGAATCAATTCTTCACACGAGGTGGCCAAAGTACTGGAGTTTCAGCTTTAGCAACAGTCCTTCCAATGAACACCCAGGACTGGTCTCCTTTAGGATGGATTGGCTGGATCGCCTTGCAGTCCAAGGGACTCTCAAGAGTCTTCTCCAAGACCACAGTTCAAAAGCATCAATTCGTCGGCGCTCAGCTTTCTTCACAGTCCAACTCTCACATCCATACATGATCACTGGAAAAACCATAGCCTTCATTAGATGGACCTTTGTTGGCAAGGTAATGTCTATGCTTTTGATATGCTATCTAGGTTGGTCATAACTTTCCTTCCAAGGTGTAAGCATCTTTTAATTTCATGGCTGCAATCCCCATCTGCAGTGATTTTGGAGCCCAAAAAAATAAGGTCTGACACTGTTTCCACTGTTTCCCCATCTATTTTCCAGGAAGTGATGGGACCAGATGCCATGATCTTAGTTTTCTGAATGTTGAGGTTTGCCTCTACTCCTTTACAAATAGAATGCACACCCATAAACACAAATCCATGAACATAATTATAGTATATGGAGGGAACCATTTGAAAGGAAGGGCTTCCCCAATGGCTCAGTGGTAAAGACTCTGCCTGTAATGCAGGAGATGCAGGAGAAGCATGCTCAGTCCCTGGGTCAGGAAGATCCCCTGGAGGAGGAAATGGCAACCCATCCCAGCATTCTTGCCTGGGAAATCCCATGGACAGAAGAGCCTGGCGGAGGACCCTTTACAGTGTAAAAGGTTACAAAGAGTCAGACAGGACTAAGCGACTGAGGACACACACACAGGGATTTGAAGATAAGAAAATGAAGCCAACATATAGAGACAGCTGAAACTAAAGTTGAAGACAGCGAAATGTGCTCTGAAAGCAGTGTATAAGTCCCTGAACCTTTTCCTGTCCATCCTAGGTTTGTGAGCCACAAAGGCCGTGTGGCTTACGCTTGTTGCAGTTGGCTTTCTGTCCTTTGCATTTTTAAGAGACTTCACTTCCTTACCTACTGCTCACAGCTACTCGTGTCCTCCTTGGACCCCTGATGTTTGTGTGAAGATGATATCATCAAACGTCCCAAAGCACTAGAACTGCAAAAATGTCCCGCCACCAGGCTATGATTTGTGAAGTGGGAGCATCTTTTTGGCTCTTCCTCACTTTGTTATCTGGACATGAAAAGCAACACAGCTGGTCTTCCATGTTTCAGAGTTCCTAATGAAAACTTCTTTGGCTTCTTCTGCAGCTGCTTCTCTCTTGATAGGGTGCATACATGAAGAAAGGTCTCTCTTCTTTAGCCAGAACCTCTTGGATAAACCTTGTCACGTGCCTTCCTACCAGCTCCTCACACAGTTCTGCATATGCCTGAGTCCTGGCCCTGCC
This sequence comes from Bos indicus, assembly GCF_029378745.1. Classification (NCBI taxonomy): domain Eukaryota; kingdom Metazoa; phylum Chordata; class Mammalia; order Artiodactyla; family Bovidae; genus Bos; species Bos indicus. Next base: position 25,104,649 of record NC_091768.1, on the reverse strand, counting down.
ACAGGCAGTTTGCTCTTTCCTCCTTGGAACAACTGTCCCTTGATTTGTGTGTCACACTTTGGTTTTCTCTCTGGTTCTCCTTGCCAGTTTCCCTGTAAAGCTGGTTGCTCTGCTGCTGCTGCTGCTGCTAAGTCACTTCAGTCATGTCTGACTCTGTGTGACCCCACAGACAGCAGCCCACCAGGCTCCCCCATCCCTGGGATTCTCCAGGCAAGAACACTGGAGTGGGTTGCCATTTCCTTCTCCAATGCATGAAAGTGAAAAGTGAAAAAAGTGAAGATGCTGAGTCGTATCCGACCCTCAGCGACCCCATGGACTGCAGCCTTCCAGGCTCCTCAATCCATGGGATTTTCCAGGCAAGAGTACTGGAGTGGGGTGCCATTGCCTTATCCGCTGGTTGCTCTAGTGTGTCTTTAATCCAGTTCTATTCCTAGTTGGCCTGCTATCCAAGCAACCCCATTCGGCCCTGTGTCATCAGATGAATTTACTTCTAAACAAATAACTTGACAACTTTTATCTACAACCCCAGTCTCTGTCCTGAACTCCAGACCCTCACATGTACAAACTTGCTACATACAAGTTTTTTTGTTCAGTTCAGTTTGATCGCTCAGTCATGTCCAACTCTTTGTGACCATGAACCACAGCATGCCAGGCCTCCCTGTCCATCACCAACTCCTGGAGTTTACCCAAACCCGTGTCCATCGAGTCGGTGATACCATCCAACCATTTCATCCTCTGTCATGCCCTTCTCCTCCTAACCTCAATCTCTCCCAGCATCACGGTCTTCTCAAATGAGTCAGCTCTTTGTATCAGGTAGCCAAAGTATTGGAGTTTCAGCTTCAACATCAGTCCTTCCAATGAACACCCAGGACTGATCTCCTTTAGAATGGACTGGTTGGATCTCCTCGCAGTCCAAGGGACTCTCAAGAGTCTTCTCCAACACCACAGTTCACCTTTTGGCTAAGATCAAACGTAGTGTCTGTTCTTGTCAGTCTTCCTGGGTAGTCTGTGACTATCTTGATTTTTACCTCATTAAAATTGACTTCATCATCTTCATCTTCTTTCCCCTCAAATTCTCTCTCCCACCAGTTGTCATTATCATTCATCTGGTTGCCCTGTCCCAGAAATATTAGGAGACATAGCTGGGCTTTCTTTTTCCCTCTAGATTAAAGTTTATCCATATCTAAAATGTGTCCTTTTGGTTCCCAAATATCCTTCAGCATATTAAAAAAGGCAGGTGGTGTGGAAGAGAGGGAACACAGACCTCTTTCCCTTATGTTTTCAAATCCCACTTTCTGGATTGGTTTTCTCTTTAGTAAGCAAGGGTTTATATTTGGAGCTGTAATTCCTCTCAGGTTTTTGCTCTAATACATAATCTCCCACTTGCTACGTGAGAACACTATAATTTTAAGATGTATCTTCCAGATTCCATCATTTTATTTTATTTTTATCCTTTTTTCCTTAACATCCTGAGAAAACTTTCCCAATGATTTTCCTAACTGCTTACACAACCACTTAATATATGGCTTTCAATGTCTTAAAAATAAGTAATCTTCTGACCAAACTGACCTCCCACCATGCACTGAGTGTGAACCAGAGGCCGTCCCAAAGAAGGGTTAGTGGCGGTTATAGTCCTGTTCCTATCCTCCTCCTGAACCTCCTCCCCCTCCTTATTACCATTTTTATAAAATAAGCAGATGGGACAAAAAAGACTCAGCTTATTATTTAACTTTATTCTTTTAAAAAGGGTTTTTATCTACATATGGGCATACAGAGAAAAGGAATTCCAGGGTGACAAAGAAAAAGTTAGAAGCAATAAATATATTCTTTGAGCTGATGATACTTAATTTCATCATTTTGGGTAATGAGGCAAGATCCTGTGGTCTGTGAACATGGGGCAGGAAATCGTGAAACTGTCTTACACTGGCCATGACAACTAACTATGTGGGTGGCCATGGGCAAATTGCTTGATGCCTCCATTTCACTTACCTCATGACTTCCAGTAGACATAGGGATCGTTAATTTGAGTGACAGTTCAGCTAAATAAATAATGCACTAAGATTTAGCTGGGAATGTAAGAAATGCTGATTTCTGTAGACTCGTAATATATTTAATTTGTTATTGATAGGTCACCTCAAATACCACAAAATGAATGGGATGATGTACACTATGCAAGTACTCATTAAAAACATCCCTAAATGCTGGGGGCAAACTCCCTAGCGTTAAATGCCTTTTTCTGTGGTAGAAAACTTTTATTTCGGAGAATGTACATTGACTCAGCTTTTTAATTTTACTGGATGCCATAGTTTTCTTGAGCTATTTAATCAAGCTAGACTTTCTCAGTACAACATTTCTGAGGGCAAAATATGATCTGCTCAATAAAATAAGTATATCTTCTAAAGCCAGATGTGTGCCTTCCAGCAAGTACATTACCATTCAATGTGTTATATTTTACCAGAGGTGAACATTTATACTCTAAAGTTTCTTAGCCCAAGGAATTAAGAGAGTACCAAAAATCTCAACCACCACACATAACTTGGTACTAAGATCATTGGGTCTAATAGAGCTGACGTCAGTTCACACTAGTTATGAATATGTCTAATGGACTTCTCCCTTTGTGATCATGACTAATTTATTTATTTCATTACTCAGCATTGTATCTGTTTTCTCTTTGCACGTGTGCATGCTAAGTCACTTCAGTCACATCTGACTCTTTGCACCCCTATTAACTGTAGCCTGCCAGGCTCCTCTGTCCATGGGATTCTCCAGGCAAGAATACTGGAGTAGGTTGCCATGCCCTCCTCCAGGGGGTCTTCCTGACCCAGGGACTGAAACTGCATCTTTTGCGACTCCTGCATTGGCAGGCAGATTCTTTACCATTTCTCCACCTGGGAAGCCCACCATGATAAACATGTAGTGGTATTAAATTTCGGTATTAACCTTCACTTTCTTGGTGACTAATGATATTGAACACATGTTTATTTCCTTGTTGTTTATCTGGATATACAACTTTGTGAAGTTCCTATTGAAGCTCCTTTGCCACTTTTCTATTGTATTGTCGGCCTTTTACTTCTTGATTTACATTCATCTTATATGTATATGTATGTATGTATATATAACTCAATATGATTAGTTTGGCAGATATATACTGCAAATATTTGCACCTTCATCCGATTCCCCCTCTTTCACCCTGTGCCTCTGGTATTCACACAATATACTCTCTTTTTCTATGATTTCATTTGTATAGTTATAGTATAACTGACCTGGCACACTATGTTACTTCCTGGTGTACAACATAGTAATTCTCTGTTTCTGTGCCTTACAAAATAATCCCCATGGTAAGTCTAGTTACCATCTGTCATACAAAGGCATAGCAGTATTATTGACTAGTTCCCCATGATGTACATTTTATACCCATGACTCATTTATTTTGTAAGTAAAAGTTTGTACCTCTTAATCTCCCTCACCTATTTCTTTCTTTCTTTTTTTATATCCTGAAACTTTACTGAATTCATTTATTAATTCTAACAGTTCTGGGGTGTCATCTGTAGGATTTTCTAAATATAATATCATGTTACCTGCAAACACAGTTTTACTGTTTCCTTTCCAATTTAGATTCTTTTTTTTTTTTTTTTTACTTCTCTGGTTGCTGTGGCTTGGACTTCCAATACTATGCTGAAAAAAAAAAAAAAAAAACAGTAAGAGTGGGCATCCTTGTCTTGTTCCTAATATTAGAAAACGTGCTTTCAGTTTTTCATCATTGAGTATGATGTTACCTATAGGTTTGTCATACATGGCTTCAATTATGTTGAAGTATATTCCCTTTGTACCCGCTCTGGTGAGAGTTTCATCATAAATTGATATTGAATTGTGTTAGCTTTTTATGCATCTATTGAGATGATTATATGACTTTTATTCTTTGATTTGCAAATGTGATGAATCACAGTGATTGATGTACAGATATTGAACCATCCTTGCAACCCTAGGATAAATCCCACCTTATCATGGTGTATGATCCTTTTAATATGTTGATCAATTCAGTTTGCTGATGCTTTGTTGAGCATTTTTGCATCCATATCCTTGGTGATATTGGCCTGTAATTTTCTTTTTGGTATGACACTTTGTTTTCAATATCAGGGATAAGGGGGCCTTGTAGAATGTTTTCAGAAACATTTATTTATCTGCCATTTTTGGAATAGTTTGAGAAGAAAAGGTGTTAACACTTCTTAAATATTTGGTAGAATTTGCCTGTGAAACCACCTGATCCTGGACCTTTGTTTATTAGGAGGTTTTTATTATTATTATTACTGATTCAGTTTCAATTACTAGTAGTTGTCCTGCCTAACATTTTCAATTTCTTTCTTCTTCAGGCTTAGGAGATGGTACTTTTCTAGGAATTTAATATTCCTTTTAGGTTATTCATTTTATTGGTATATAATTGTTTGCAGTAATCTCTTAAAATTTTTGTGTTTCTGTGGAGTCAGTTGTAACTTCTTTTTCGTTTCTGATTTTATTTATTTTGGCTCTTTCTTTTTTTCTTGATGGGCATGGCCAGTGTTTACCAATATTATCTTTGAAAAGAACCAGCTCTTAGTTTTATTAATCTTTTCTATTTTTTCCAATTTTATTGAGATATAATTGACATACTATATAAGTTTGAAGGTACAGTATAATGATTTGAGTTTCATACATTACAAAGTCTTTATCACAGTAAGTTCAGTGAACATCCATCATCTCATACAGATACAAAATTAAAGAAATAGAAAATAAAATTTTCTTGTGATGAAAACTCTTAAAATTTACTCTCTCAACAACTTTTATATACAACATACAGCAGTGTTAATTATGTTTATCATGTTGAACATTATATTCCTATTATTTATCTTACAACTGAAAGTCTGATCTTTCAACTGCATTTATCTAATCTCTGTCCCCCACCAACCCCTACCCTGAACCTCGTAAAAAAACAAATTTGATCTCATTTTCTATGAGTTTTTTGTTGTTCTTGTTGGTTGTTTTTGAAATACGATTGACCTACAACATAATGTTAATTCCTATAACACAGTATAGTGTTTTAATAGTTCTGTACATTTTAAACTGATCACTACAACATCTAGTGATAATGTATCACCACACAAGGATATTACATGGTTATTGACTGTGGTCCCCATACTGTACCTTTCATACCTGTGACTCATTTGTTTTGAAACTGGAAGTTTGTACCTCTTAATCTCCTTCACCTATTTCTTTCCTCCCTCCATTTTCACACCCCTGGCAACCTACCTATTTGTTCTCTGTATCTATAACTGTTTCTGTTTTGTTATGTTTGTTCAGCTGTTTCAGTTTTTAGGTTCCACATATAAGTGAAATCATACATTATTTGTCTTTCTTGTCTGAATTATTTCATTTAGCATAATACCCTCTAGGCCCATACATGTCACAAATGGCACTATTTAATTTTTTATGGCTAAGTAATATTCCATGGTTTATATATGTTATATATATATATATATATATATAGGTAGATAGATATAGACATATTATAGATAGATAGATAGATAGATAGATAACACATCTTCTTTACCCATTCAGCTACTGATGGGCACTTAGGTTGCTACTATATTTTGGCTATTGTAAGTAATGCTACAGTGAGCATAGGGGATACATATTTTTTTTTCTAATTACTGTTTTTGTTTTCTTTGAATAGCTATCCAGGATTGGAATTGCTGGATCATATGGTAGTCCTATTTTTAATTTTTTGAGAAACCTCCATGCTGTTTTTCATAGTGGCTGCAGCAATATACATTCCCACCAAGAGTGAATGAGGGGCCCCTTTTCTCGATGTTTTCTTATTTCCAATTATAGTCTTTTTTTTCTTGCTTAGAGAAATTACTTTAACATTTCTTGTGAAGTTGTACATATATACATATATATGATAATATTTTCTAGGTGAATTTTTTTCAACCTGCCTTTAGCACTTTTTTGCATTGCTTATATTCTGTTAAATTTGGAAACGCTGTTTATATAAAGCAGAGTGATTTTAATTTTAAATATTTTGGAAAACCCCAAATTTAAACCATTTGGTAATTTGACTCAATTAAATTGGTCAACAGTTGTTTTAATACATTAATTAAAATGTGAATTAATTTTTAAATAAAACAATTTTAAAATAAAACATTTTGGGGCATTAGATATTTAAAACTTTTAACTTTAAGAATGAAAATTTTAGCGTTAAAACTATCTTATTGGGAATGTTTCTAAGTTATTTTTTCCTCTGCCTTCTTAAATAATGTATGACTCACAATTTAAGAATTGATTGATAGATCACTCAGTCTTTATTAAAAATTTTACTCATTAAACAAAGCTGTATTCAGAGATTATTAGCATGTGAAAGGATAATTGTACTTACACTAAATAGCCTTCAGATCAGATCAGATCAGATCAGTCGTTCAGTTGTGTCCGACTCTTGGCAACCCCATGAATCACAGCACGCCAGGCCTCCCTGTCCATCACTAACTCCCAGAGTTCACTAAGACTCACGTCCATCGAGTCAGTGATGCAATCCAGCCATCTCATCCTCTGTTGTCCCCTTCTCCTCTTGCTCCCAATCCCTCCCAGCATCAGAGTCTTTTCCAATGAGTCAACTCTTTGCATGAGGTGGCCAAAGTACTGGAGTTTCAGCTTTAGCATCATTCCTTACAAAGAAATCCCAGGGCTGATCTCCTTCAGAATGGACTGGTTGGATCTCCTTACAGTCCAAGGGACTCTCAAGAGTCTTTTCCAACACCACAGTTCAAAAGCATCAATTCTTTGGCGCTCAGCCTTCTTCACAGTCCAACTCTCACATCCATACATGACCAGGAAAAACCATAGCCTGGACTAGACGGACCTTTGTTGGCAAAGTAATGTCTCTGCTTTTGAATATGCTATCTAGGTTGGTCATAACTTTCCTTCCAAAGAGTAAGCATCTTTTCATTTCATGGCTGCAGTCACCATCTGCAGTGATTTTGGAGCCCCCCAAAATAAAGTCTGACACTGTTTCCACTGTTTCCCCATCTATTTCCCATGAAGTGATGGGACCAGATGCCATGATCTTCGTTTTCTGAATGTTGAGCTTTAAGCCAGCTTTTTCACTCTCCACTTTCACTTTCATCAAGAGGCTTTTTAGTTCCTCTTCACTTTCTGCCATAAGGGTGGTGTCATCTGCATATCTGAGGTTATTGATATTTCTCCCACAATCTTGATTCCAGCTTGTGCTTCTTCCAGCCCAGCGTTTCTTATGATGTACTCTGCATATAAGTTAAATAAACAGAGTGACAATATACAGCCTTGACGAACTCCTTTTCCTATTTGGAACCAGTCTGTTGTTCCATGTCCAGTTCTAACTGTTGCTTTCTGACCTGCATACAAATTTCTCAAGAGGCAGACCAGGTGGTCTGGTATTCCCATCTCTTTCAGAATTTTCCACAGTTTATTGTGATCCACACAGTCAAAGGCTTTGACATAGTCAATAAAGCAGAAATAGATGTTTTTCTGGAACTCTCTTGCTTTTTCCATGATCCAATGGATGTTGGCAATTTGATCTCTGGTTCCTCTGCCTTTTCTAAAACCAGATTGAACATCAGGAAGTTCACAGTTCACATATTGCTGAAGCCTGGCTTGGAGAATTTTGAGCATTACTTTATTAGCATGTGAGATGAATGCAATTGTGCGGTAGTTTGAGCATTCTTTGGCATTGCCTTTCTTTGGGATTGGAATGAAAACTGACCTTTTCCAGTCCTGTGACCACTGCTGAGTTTTCCAAATTTGCTGGCATATTGAGTGCAGCACTTTCACAGCATCATCTTTCAGGATTTGGAATAGCTCAACTGGAATTCCATCACCTCCACTAGCTTTGTTTGTAGTGATGCTTTCTAAGGCCCACTTGACTTCACATTCCAGGATGTCTGGCTCTAGGTCAGTGATCACACCATCGTGATTATCTGGGTCATGAAGATCTTTTTTGTACAGTTCTTTTGTATATTCTTGCCATCTCTTCTTAATGTCTTCTGCTTCTGTTAGGTCCATACTATTTCTGTCCTTTTTTGAGCCCATCGCCTTATCTTCTACTTTATAAAATAATTTTGTGCCTTTTTTCGTTTTCTCCTCTGTGAAGATGTCAACTCTCATTTCTTGTTTTTGTCAGTGTATCAAATTTGAGCTGTCCTCTGTTTTTTTTATTTTTCTGCTTGTAGTAATAGGTTGTGAAGTTTGAAACTGTATCTATTAGGAGATACATGAATGTAGGATTCTGTATATGCATAGGGAGAGAATAGCAAAATATGAAATATTTTTGAGAGATTAACAGAAGTTATGAAGTCCATACAACACATAAAGTGTTTCTATTTTCCTCACAGAGAAGAAATAATAATCAGGAAGACTTATACTGTAGTCTTCAAAAGAAAATTGTCTCCTTTTAGTTATACTTTTGACACTAAATTTAACTAAAAATGCAATTACAATAAATCCTGTTCAAAAATTTATATACTGTGTTAAACTTGATTACTCACTTCTTTTTAAATTAGACTCTACCAAATGTAAATAACAATGCCTGTCACATATTCAATGCCAAGTCAATAATAGTTTAATGATTATACAAAATTATGAGTTACTATAAAATTTACTTTTTTGCCATTTTATTCTAAGCTTTTATCAATGTAATGATACTAAAGAATGTACTACAATAGTTAAGAATGAACTTCTAAAGTAGGATCAGTTATCATCAGTAGCTTTTGTTGACCGCTCAATATGAATTCTGTTTATTTTTGATATGATTGAATTAAACAAATTGTTTTAAATATTTGCTTAGTGTACACACTGATTGCCTATATTGTGCTTTGTTATACTTACTAGATACCTAGGCCATTTTCCTCTTTAATTTTAATTTTAATTTTCCTCTTTAATTTCCTCTTTAATTTCCTCTTTAATTTCCTGATTAAAAAGTATTCAGTGGCTCTCATGGTAGAAACTAATCCACAGTCTAGTTAGTAGCTTCTAGCTGGATAATTTGATGACTCTAAACATTTGGAATTTCACCCTATTTATATTTTAAACTAAATCAGAAAGAAAACTTCAGAAAACTGAAGTTCAGCTCTTGAGAACATGCTAGGAGATGAAAATTTCTTTGTCCTATCAACTTTGAAAATGGAAAGATAATCAGGTCATAAAACTATCACCTAGTAGATCATAAAAATTTTCACTGGTAAATATTAACCAATTGAAAGAAATAGTAAAAGAAAAAAGGGGAAATTAATAAGTAAAACATCATGTTTATCATAAAATGAAAAAAATTTAGAGCTGAAATTTGCCATGGAAATCTCTGCTGTAACCTGCAGCTTGGATTTACATCATAAAATAACTGGTGATCTTCCCAGTGATATGGAAAACACTACCACTTAAAACAGCTGATTCAGTTTTTTATGTATAGCTAAAATTGATCCAAGTTCTGTATATTGAGTCAAATTCCGCCCTGATAATTGTTCATAATTTGATCATATTTAAATCCTCTTGAGACACACATAACTGATTTCATTGCTCTTCAACTGTCTTTTAAATATTTAAAGACTGCTTTCACATGCCATCTGAGTCTACTCCAGGGTAAACAGCAATAGTTGCTCTACTCTTTCCTCATGGGGGGAAAAAAATAGAACAAAAACCTTGATTTCTCTTTTTCCCTTCTGTGTAGCAATAATTCTAGGTTTTTAGAAGGAAAAAACCTAAAAAACAGAACTATAATGTTGTGAACAGGTATGTCCAGAATAGAACGGAGTGATGCACAGAGTATACACAGCTAGGATTGCATTAGAGTTTTTTAAAAGGACACACTAAATTTTTTTGGTCATTTTGGGCTTGCAGTGACATAGAGTCTTTATATCCTTTCACCTGAAATGCTGTTGACATGTGTAGCTCATTATATGTAGCTTTTGTTTTGTTTTACTTGCTTTTGATCTCAGTGTAAGTTATTTGTGAAAGAGTTAGTCATGCCCAACTCTTTGCAATCCCATGGACTGTAGCCATCCATGCTCCTTTGTCTATGGAATTCTCCAGGCAAGAATACTAGAGTGGGTTACTATATTTATTATTTAATTTCACAAAGATATCATTCAATTTTTATAATTCCTTGAAATATGTTTTAATTATTAGATTGGTGCAAAGGTAATTGCAGTTTTTGCATTGTTGAAATTTGCTGTTTGATATTGGAATGCATTCTAAATAAATGTGGTTAACATGCATTTCTCACTTCATTTTTTTCCAATGACATTATTTGCTATTTATTTTATATTAATTTTAGGCTATGAAATTGATGTTAGACAAAAAACAAGTCTGAGTGACTTTCTTATTTGAGTTCAAAATGGGTCATAAAGCAGCAGAGACAACTCACAGTATCAACAAAGCATTGGCCCTGGAACTGCTACCAAATTTACAGTGCAGTGGTGGCTCAAGAAGTTTTGCAAAAGAGATGAGAGCCTTGAAGATGAGGAGTGTCGTGGCTGGCCATCCGAAGATGACAATGACCAACTGAGAGTCACCATCAAAGGCAATCCTCTTATAATCACATGAGAAATTGGCAAAAAAGTCAACATCAATCATTCTATGGATGTTCAGCATTTGAAGCAAATGGAAAGGTGAAAAAGCTTGGTAAGTGGGTGCCTTATAACTGAAAATCAAAGAAATCATCGTTTTGAAGTGTCATCTTTTCTTCTACACAAGAACAATGAACCATTTCTAGTTTGGATTGTGATGTGCAATGAAAAGTGGATTCTGTATGACAACTGGTGACAACCAGCTCAGTAGTTGGACTGAGAAGAAGCTCCAGAGCATTTCTCAAATCCAGATTTGCACCATAAAAAGGTCATGGTCACTGTTTGGTGCTCTGATCCACTACAGCTTTCTGAATCCCGGCAAAACCATTACATCTAAGAAGTATGCTCAGCAAATCGATGAGATGCATTGAAAACTTAAACACCTGATGCTGACATTGGTCAACAGCATGGGCCCAGTTCTTCTCCATGACAATACCTGGCCTCACATTGCACAACCAATGCTTCAAAAATTGAGCGAATTGGGCTATGAAGTTTTGCCTCATACACCATATTCACCTGACCTCTTGCCAACTGACTACCGCTTCTTCAAGCAACTCGACAACTTTTGGCAGGGAAATGCTTCCACAACCAGCATGTGTGTGTGCTAAGTCGTTTCAGTCATGTCCAACTCTTTGCCATCCTATGGACTGTAGCCCGCCAGCAGGATGCTGAAAATTCTTTCCAAGAGTTTGTCGAATTTAGAAGCACTGATATTCATGCTACAGGAATAAACAAACATTTCTAGTTGGCAAAAATATGTTGATTGTAATGGTTCCTATTTTGATTATTAAAGATGTCTTTGAACCTAGTTCCTGGAGAAGGAAATGGCAACCCACTCCAGTACTCTTGTCTGGAGAATCCCATGGACAGAAAAGCCTAGCAGGTTACAGTCCATGGGGTCGCAAAGAGTTGGACACAACGGAGCGACTTCATTTTCTTTCCTTTTTCTTTGAACCTAGTTAAGATGATTTAAAATCACAGTCCAAAACTGCAATCCAAAGCCGCAATGTAGCCTATGGTTTTTCCAGTTGTCATGTATGGATGTGAGAGTTGGACTGTGAAGAAAGCTGAGCACCGAAGAATTGATGCTTTTGAACTGTGGTGTTGGAGAAGACTCTTGAGGGTCCCTTGGACTGCAAGGAGATCCAACCAGTCCATTCTGAAGGAGATCAGCCCTGGGATTTCTTTGCAGGGAATGATGCTAAAGCTGAAACTCCAGTACTTTGGCCACCTCATGTGAAGAGTTGACTCAATGGAAAAGACTCTGATGCTGGAAGGGTTTGGGCGTAGGAGGAGAAGGGGACAACAGAGGATGAGATGACTGGATGGCATCACTGACTCGATGGAAGTGAGTCTGAGTGAATTCCGGGAGTTGATGATGGACAGGGAGGCGTGGCGTGCTGCAGTTCATGGGGTCGCAAAGAGTCGGACATGACTAAGTGACTGAACTGAATTGAACTGAATAGTTCATTGAGAAACCTATAAGCAAATCAGGAAGCAATAGTTAGAACTGGACATGGAACAACAGACTGGTTACAAGTAGGAAAAGGAGTGCATCAAGGCTGTATATTGTCACCCTGCTTATTTAACTTTTATGCAGAGTACATCATGAGAAATGCTGGGCTGGAAGAAGCACAAGTTGGAATCAAGATTGTGGGAGAAATATCAATAACCTCAGATATGCAGATGACACAACCCTTATGGCAGAAAGTGAAGATGAACTAAAAAGCCTCTTGATGAAAGTGAAAGTGGAGAGTGAAAAAGTTGGCTTAAAGCTCAACATTCAGAAAACTAAGATCACGGCATCTGGTCCCATCACTTCATGGGAGATAGATGGGGAAACAGTGGAAACAGTGTCAGACTTTATTTTTTGGGGCTCCAAAAATCATTGCAGATGGTGATTGCAGCCATGAAATGAAAAGACACTTACACCTTGGAAGGAAAGTTATGACCAACCTAGATAGCATATTAAAAAGTAGAGACATTACTTTGCCAACAAAGGTCCGTCTAGTCAAGGCTATGGTTTTTCCAGTGGTCATGTATGCATGTGAGAGTTGGACTGTGAAGAAAGCTGAGCACCAAAGAATTGATGCTTTTGAACTGTGGTGTTGGAGAAGACTCTTGAGAGTCCCTTGGACTGCAAGGAGATCCAACCAGTCCATTCTAAAGGAGATCAGTCCTGGGTGTTCATTGGAAGGACTGATGCTAAAGCTGAAACTCCAGTATTTTGGCCACCTCATGTGAAGAGTTGACTCATTGGAAAAGACTCTGATGCTGGGAGGGTTTGGGGGCAGGAGGAGACAGGGACAACAGAGGATGAGATGGCTGGATGGCATCACCAACTCGATGGACATGAGTTTGAGTGAACTCCAGGAGTTGGTGATGGACAGGGAGGCCTGGCATGCTGCAATTCATGGGCTCACAAAGAGTCGGACACGACTAATCGACTGAACTGAACTGAATAGTTCATTATTTTATTTAGACTGAAAAACCTCAAAATAATACCCCCAAACATATTTAATTCTTAACATAAGATGGATGCCTGTGATTCAATGTATTAACTCTTTCTACCTTGAGGTAAAGTTTGTAACTGATATGCATGCAACTTCATTCTTCAGGTTATTGATAAAACTATTGAACAGAACAGACAGTCGAAAGAAAACTTTGAAATCCCAAGAGTTCTCCTTTCAGGGTGGCATTAATCCATTATTCATAAGCCTTTTGTAAAAAAAACACTCAGCTGGGACTGTCCTTGGTGGTCCAGTGGCTGGGACTATGCGCTTCTGATGTGGGGAGGCTGGGTTTTATCCCTGGTCAGGAAGCTGGATCCCACAGGCTGCAACTAGATAAGATCCCACATGCCACAGGTGAGACCCAGAATGGCAAACAAACAAACACAAAGCACTCAGCCCAGTGCAATTTCATCTATTTGTACTATCACTGTAAGTTCATATGTCTCTAACTTGTTCCAGATATTACTAAGTGAAATACCTGGCAGAAATTCATCTATATGAAGTCTTATTCCTTCCCATTACTTGGACAATTTTAGTGCTTCCTTTAATAACAGGAAAGAAATAGTGCTAGTTTTATAGTATATTTATAGTGAGCCTATGCTGCTTTCAAGATACCAAAACTTTATTTTTGCACATAGCTCTTGGTTTCATAGTCAGTACAATTTTCCCTGAAATTAATTTAAATTTGAGTCAATAGTTTTTGTTATATTCTTTTTCCTTGGAAATAAAAAATATATTTGCCAGTTTTGGTCACTTGTACTGTTGTTCTTTATTGACTATGTCAAAGCCTTTGACTGTGTGGATCACAATAAACTCTGGAAAATTCTGAAAGAGTTGGGAATACCAGACCACCTGACCTACCTCTTGAGAAACCTGTATGCAGATCAGGAAGCAATAGTTAGAACTGGACATGGAACAACAGATTGGTTCCAAATAGGAAAAGGGGTACGTCAAGGCTGTATATTGTCACTCTGCTTATTTAACTTATATGCAGAATATATCAAGAGAAATGCTGGGCTGGAGGAAGCACAAGCTGGAATCAAGATTGCCAGGAGAAATATCAATAACCTCAGATATGCAGATGTCACCACCCTTATGGCAGAAAGTGAAGAAGAACTAAAGAGCCTCTTGATGAAGGTGAAAGAGGAGAGTGAAAAAGTTGGCTTAAAACTCAACATTCAGAAAACTAAGATTATGGCATCTGGTCCCATCTATGGGAAATAGATGAGGAAACAGTGGAAACAGTGTCAGACGTTTTTTGGGGGGGCTCCAAAATCACTGCAGATGGTAATTGCAGCCATGAAATTAAAAGACACTTACTCCTTGGAAGGTAAGTTACGACCGATCTAGACAGCATATTAAAAAGTAGAGACATTACTTTGCCAACAAAGGTCCGTCTAGTCAAGGCTAGGTTTTTTCCAGTGGTCATGTATGGATGTAAGAGTTGGATTATAAAGAAAGCTGAGCACCGAAGAATTGATGCTTTTGAACTGTGGTGTTGGAGAAGACTCTTGAGAGTCCCTTGGACTGCAAGGAGATCCAACCAGTCCATCCTAAAGGAAATCAGTCCTGGGTATTCATTGGAAGGACTGATGTTGAAGCTGAAACTCCAATACTTTGGCCAGCTGATGAGAAGAGCTGACTCATTTGAATTCAAAGACCCTGATGCTGAGAGGGATTGAGGGCAGGAGGAGAAGAGGACAACAGAGGATAAGATGGTTTGATGGCATCACTGACTCAATGGACATGGGTTTGGGTGAACTCCGGGAGTTGGTGATGGACTGGGAGGCCTGGCATGCTGCGGTTTATGGGGTTGCAAAGAATTGGACACGACTGAGCAACTGAACTGAATTGAACTGTTGTTCTTTTGTCAATCACTTTACCAAAATTTATGTCTGGTACAAATACATCTATAAATTCTCTCGGTAAGTGGAGATATAAGTTTCTGAGTAAAACACTGGAGTTAATTTGACTAAGTGTTCTGATTGCTTGCTTAACTACCTTGGGTTTTAGTTTACTCTTACAAATGTTTGTTCCACTTTTCAGTCTTAAAAGTATTCTTGGCAGAGAGTGCAAAAGGAAGCAATTTCACATTTTTTACCGTTATCTTTTGCCTTCACACCATATTTCTTAATCAAAAGGCCTATGTTTCTTTCTTCATGTGGTTTCTGATGTAGCTTCAAAACATCCTTCAGAATTTTCCTCTATATTTAATTTCATTTTGCAGTTAACATTTTTAATTAATTAATTAATTTTAAATATTTATTTTTTGGGGTTGATGATTTCTTTACAATATTGGTTTGATTTCTGTCATACATCAACATGAACTAACCATAGGTATACACATGTCCCCTCCCTTTTGAATCTCCCTCCACCTCCTGCCCATTCCCATTCCTCTAGGTTACTACAGAGCCCCAGTTTGAGTTCCCTGAGTCATACAGCAAATCCCCATTGGCTATCTATTTACCTATGTTACTCTATACGCATCCATAGCACTCTCTTCATTAATCTCACGCTCTCCCTCCTCTCTCCAACCCTTGTCCATAAGTCTGTTCTGTGTTTGTGTCTCCAATGCTGCTCTGCAAGCAGGTTCATCAGTACCATCCTTTGGATTCCATATGTATTCATCAGTATATGATATTTGCTTTTCTCTTTCTGACTTCCTTCACTTTGTTTATTAGGCTCTAGGTTCATCCACCTCATTAGAACTGACTCAAATGCATTCCTTTTTATGGCTGAGTACTATTCCATTGTATAATTGTACCACAGCTTCTTTGTCCACTCATCTGCTGATGGACATTTAGGTTGCTTCCATGTCTTGACTATTGTAAATAGTGTTGCCATGAACATTGGGGTACATGTGTTTTTTTTTTTTTTTTTAGTTTTGGTTTCTTCAGGGTATATGCCTACAGGTGCTATTTTGGGATCATATGGTGGTTTTATTCTTAGTTTTTGAAGGAATCTCCATACTGTCTTCCATGAAAGAAAAAGTGAAAGGGTTAGTCACTCAGTCATGTTCAACTCTTTGCAACCCCACGGACTGTAGCCCACCAGGCTCCTCTGTCCATGGAACTCTCCAGGCAAGAATACTGGAGTGGGTAGCCAGTCCCTTTTCCAGATCTTCCCGATCTGGAAAGGGGTCGAACCCAGGTCTCCTGTAATGCAAGCAGATGCTTTACCGTCTGAGCCACCAGGGAAGCCATAATGGCTGTATCAATTTACAGTCCCATCAGCAGTGTAGGAGGGTTCCCTTTTCTCCACAACCTATCCAGAACTTGTTTTTTGTAGATTTTTTGATTATGGCCATTCTGTCTGGTGTGAGGTGATATCTCATTGTAGTTTTGACTTGCATTTCTCTGATAACGAGTGATGTTGAGCATCTCTTCAATGTTTATTAGCCATCTGTGTGTCTTCTTTGGAGAAATGTCTGTTTAGTTCTTTTGCCCACTTTTTGACTGGGTTGTTTGTTCTTCTGGTATTGAGTTGTATGAGCTGCTTGTATATTTTGGAAATTAATCCTTTGTTAGTTGTTTCATTTGCTATTATTTTTTCCCATTCTGAGGGTTGTCTTTTCATTTTGTCTATAGTTTCCTTTGGTGCATTTTGCAGTTTAAATTTTGATGTTACAATAAGAACTCTTATTTAAGCTTTCATATTAACTATTAATTAACTATTGAAAGATCATGTATGTCCTATATTCAAATCAATATGCTAATAGATAAGACAATAAATGAATTACATAATTATTGTGTATAATTATATGCATATTTAGCTTTAAATATCTCACAACTTATTTATAAGGACAAAAGGAAATATTTACACACTAGTGTAAGGATGGTTCAACTTCGGTAAATAATTTATTCTAAAATCTCTTGTAAGGATGGTTCAACTTTGGTAAATAATTTATTCTAAAATCTCTTGTAACAAATTAAGGAAGAAAAGTTACCTATGATTACCTCAGTAAGTGTTGAGAAATTTTTTATATTCACTTAGACTCTGATGCTGGGAGGGATTGGGAGCAGGAGGAGAAGGGGACGACAGAGGATGAGATGGCTGGATGGCATCACTGACTCGATGGACATGAGTCTGAGTGAACTCCGGGAGTTGGCGATGGACAGGGAGGCCTGGCGTGCTGCGATTCATGGGGTCGCAAAGAGTCGGACACGACTGAGTGACTGAACTGAACTGAACTGAACTGAGATTAGAAAAAAACACTTCATGCGTGTTTGGAATCTTATATAAGGTCATAATAGAAATGTACATAATTTTCAAGATCTGTCAAAAATCATAGAGAAATCATCATATTTAATGTTGAAGTATTAGAAGCACAGTCCCAAGAATTCTAGGCAAAAATAAGGGTAGGATGTCTGCTATTATTGCTATTTTAAATATCTCAATGTAGGTCCCAGCTCAAATAATAAGAAAAGAAAAACAAAGTAAAAAACAGAAAAGCTTATTGGAAAATAGGAAAAAAAAGTTATTGTTTGATGATGATATAAAGAACTCACAGACAAAAATTGAGAACAAATAAGAGAGTTCAGTGAGATTGCTATACATATATAAAAGGCCAATATTTTTTAAAATATATTTTATTTATTTATTTTTTAATTAAATTCATTTATTTTAATTAGAGGCTAATTACTTTACAATATTGTATTGGTTTTGCCATACATCAACATGCCAATATTTTTTAAAAAATCATCAGAATTTTAAACACTAATAATCACTAATTACAAAATATTATAGATAAATATAGAGGTCACATTGCAACAAATCTTTTAAATGCCTTATAGAAAAATTGTTAGCTATTATTGAGGACATTAATGAAGATATGAGCAATTGGAGAGCCATATTGTCTTCACAAATTGGAAGACTCAATCTTCTAAAGATGTGAGTTCCTTCTGTATTAATTATAAATTAAATGTAATTTCACTTAGATCAAAAAAGGAATTTTTTGGTGGGAGGAGGATTTGATAAGTTTCTCTCAAAATTTATAAACTAGAACTAAGAATGAAGAATAAGACCGTTTTGAAAAAGAAGAAATAGATTAAGATAATTTGTGATCAAATATCAAGAGTTTTTGTAAGATTTTTATAATTAAGAACATGAGCTATTGGTACAGGAGTAAACATTAAAACCAATGGAGAAGGAAAGAAACAAACCAACACTTTATGCTAAGTTATTTTATGATTGAGGCAAAACTACAAATAAGTGGTAAGATAATGAACTATTCAATCAATGATGCTGGGAAAATTAATTTTTCAAAAGTAAAAAAATAAAATTACATGTCTATCTTCTATCATCTACAAGATATCAATTTCACATTATTTAAAAGTAAATGTGAAAATCAAAATATTAAAATTTTAGACAAACACAAAGATGATACTTTTATAGTATTGGATTTGGACCTATAATTAAACTATTTTCCATAGTTAAACTATTTTCCTGTAATTGAATACTAATACATGAGTTAAAAAACACAAAAATCATAAAAAGGGTCAGGCTGGTGGGCTGCTGCTGCTGCTGCTAAGTCGCTTCAGTCATGTCCGACTCTGTGCGACCCCAGAGACGGCAGTCCACCAGGCTCCCTCATCCCTGGGATTCTCCAGGCAAGAACACTGGAGTGGGTTGCCATTTCCTTCTCCAATGCATGAAAGTGAAAAGTGAAAGTGAAGTCGCTCAGTTGTGTCCGACTCCTAGCGACCCCATGGACTGCAGCCCACCAGGCTCCTCCGTCCATGGGACTTTCCAGGCAAGAGTACTGGAATGGGTTGCCATTGCCTTCTCCAGGCTGGTGGGCTAGGAGATGCAAATAGCTGTGTATGATTGCTATATCCTTTCATTTATTTAGAACCGCTTCTATGCCATTTAAAAGATTTAAAAAATTTTCTCCATGAGGAGTTTTGCTGTATCAATTTGTAGGTAGTTTATTGTTTTGCTGCATTTGATAGTGGCATCTTAGTTTTGAATATATTTTCTAGATAGTTACTGAGAGTAGAGGGGAATAGTTATGTTTGTGGGTTAATGAGTTTTCTTTTACCCAGAAAACATAAGTGATCTGCTCTGAGTCTCTCTGTTTATTCATTTGGATTTCACAAAATCAACTTTGGTTTGTGTTTGTTTCATAATATTTATTATTCTTTTCTGTGTTTGTGGATATTTTCTAATTTTGCTTTTGTTAATTTGAATTCTCTCATCTATTTTCCTTTTATTCCTGAAGTACATTCTTTTTTTTAATATAAATTTATTTATTTTAATTGGAGGCTAATTACTTTACAATATTGTATTAGTTTTGACATACTTCAACATGAATCTGCCACGGGTGTACACGTGTTCCCCATCCTGAACCCCCTTCCCCCTTCCCTCCTCATACCATCCCTCTGGATCATCCCAGTGCACCAGCCCTAAGCATCCTTGTATCATGCATCGAACCTGGACTGGAGATTCATTTCATGTATGATATTATACACGTTTCAATGCTGGTCTCCCAAATCATCCCACCCTCTCCCTCTCCCACAGAGTTTTAGCAGTATTTGGTGATCATAATTAATAATGAACATAGTCTTTATTGAAAATATCTTAATTTTATCTTCAATAGTAATTGATGATTATTATATGGCTGTAGAATTCAAGGGTGAGAGGTATTTTCCATCAGTGCAATAAAGCTATTTTTCTGTTGTCTTTGACTCTCTACAGTTGCTGTAAAAAATTGATTATGTGTTTAAATGTTATTATTTTACATATAATCTTTATCTCAGTATTGTTCTAACACCTCTTTTTTTGTTTTCAGTAGTTTCACCATAACATATCTAGAAAGGAATTCAGATTTATTTATGTGATATGGGACTTGTGGTCCTTCTTGAAATTGTGCTATTATCTCATTGCATATTTTCTCTCTTATCATTGATCTCTTCTTGTGTAAATCCTACCAGAAGTAAGTTGATCCTTTCTCTTATGTTCCATATCTCTTGAGCTCTTCTTTGTGTTTATTGTCTCTTAATCTTTCTATACTTGTCCTGTGTAATTTCCTCAACTGCTTTTTCTGGTTTATTAATTCTCTTTTCAGCTATGTTCACTCTGCTATTTATTTTTAAACCTCAGTGGCCCCATCTTTCTTTTGTAGGGTTTTTTTTGGTCCTTTTAACGTCTCTTTGTTCCAATTTCTGAGCTCTGTGTGTGTGCGTGTGCTTTCTTTTACAATTCCTTTATTAATGTCTTTGTTTAAACACATTTTAAACAGGTGAGGGAGATTAACATTGATAGATAAAAGATTTTAGTCCCAAAATAAATGAGTAATATGTATAAAAGTACAGTGTGGGGAATATCAACAAAGATTATGAAATATCTTTGTATGGTGACAGATGATAAATGGACTTATTGTGGTGACCATTTTGAAATGTATAGATATATCAAATCAGTATATGTGTACTGACTTACATAGTGCTGTAGGTCAGTTATGCTTCAAAAACAAGCAAGCAAACAAACAAACTCATAGTGAAAGAAATCAGATTTGTGGTTAACAAAGATGGGGTTGGGGGAAGGGGAATGAGATAAAGGCAGTCAAAAGGCACAAACTTCCAGTTATATGATAAATAAATACTAAAGATATAATGAGTAACATAATAAATATAATATATAATTATAATACATTATAAAAATGAAAGCTGTTAAGAGTAAGTCTTAAGAATTCTTACCATAAGGAAAATTTTTTTCTGTTTCTGTAATGTTGTACCTATATGAGATGATGGATCTTCACTAAGCCTATTTTGATAATCATTTCATGATATATGTAAGTCAAATCATTATGTTGTAGACCATAAACTTATCAGGGATATAGTCCAATTACATCTCATAATCTGAAGTGACTTAGCAGTAGCAACATTATTTTGCCATCTCAAGTTCTTGAATGTTTAATTCTCTTGATTTGTTTGATTGTTTCTATTGGCTCTAGCTCATAATGGATTGTTTGTTTTCTTGTGCATTTTGTGAATTTTGACTGTGAACTTACGCTTACTGTGACTTTATCAGTAGAACTGTGTGTGACCTGAATTAATGATTTATGCCTTTGAAATGACTTGACATTCTGCCATGTGCCTTAATAGTGAATAGCGAAGTCGCTCAGTTGTGTCCGACTCTTTGCGACACCGTGGACTGTACCCCACCAGGCTTCTCCATCCATGGGATTCTCCAGGCAAGAACACTGGAGTGGGTTACCATCTCCTTCTCCAGGAGATCTTCCCGACCTAAGGATCGAACCTGGTCTCCCGCATTGGAGGCAGACGCTTTAACCTCTGAGCCACATGTGCCTTAGTATTAATACATTTTAAAATCCATTTCTTGACTTAAGGTCTTCCCTATCATAAAGAGTTTATAATCTCAAACTTCAAATTAACATGGAGCATATGTACAGATTTCTTGGAGAGGGCGGTTATTTTTATTATTTTTAATTTGATTTTGGTCATCTGAAGTCATGACAGAAACACCTACTTCAATAACTCCCAGTGTTGGTGGGCAGAATTTCTCTGGTACATCCTCATACCAGGGGTGTGTCCCTTTGAGTTTCCTACCTTTAGTCACATGTTTCAACTCCTCCCTCGGCCTCTCTTCTCCTTTTCACATGTAAACTTTAAAACCAAAACTTTGGGTTAGAAATATTGACTACCACCCCCATGCTAACCCTCTCGCCGTACATTTCACCAGGACCTTATATAAGAGAAATCACTGATGGAGCTGATTACTACTGTGTTCAGTTCCTTCTTTTCTACTTTTCTCTTTTAGCCTAAGGTATTCTCCTTTACATTTTGAAGACTCAACAGAAGAATTATAATACTTTTATATTACTATTTTTGCACTTCTACATATTTTTAACAGGAGAATTTTAGGTATACTTCTGTCTTGCCATAACTGGAAGTTAGACATTTTCTGTCATATTTTTCCTCTAGTATTATTTAACCTCAATTACTTTTATCTCTGTCATAGTGTCACGTTTCTTCACTTTCAAATTTTTTGATTTTGATTATTCTTTCTGCTATTTCTGAATTGTTTTTCTTTGACTTCTGTCTTGGGTTATTTTTTCCTTTGTGTTTTAGAATGATTTGTTCCCTCAAAGACAAATATTAGAGAGACATTTTTCAAATTCTTGTACCATCTTCAAAAATATAGATTTTTTAAAAAAACTTAGCACATGGTTGTCTAGAATTTTATATAGGAATTAAAACAGTATATGTCTACAGTGCATAGGACCAGTACTTTGATTTCAACACTTTTATTACTCTATGACAGATTATAGAACTTTGTGTGATTCTTCCTGGAGATGCCACCTGACAATCTGCAGTGCCTGGATGGCTAACTTATTTGGCCTTTGCAGCTGGGCACTTAGTTTGTCAAGGACTCCTAGCAATACTAGCTTCAAGTTAACTGGTCTATTTCCATCTTGATTCTTGATATTATCTGTGAGTACTTTTTAGGTATTTAAGTATTTAAGGCACTTATCCCTGGAGAAGGAAATGGCAACCCACTCCAGTATTCTTGCCTGGAACATCCTATGGACAGAGCAGCCTGGAGGGCACAGTCTGTGGGGTTGCAAAGAGTTGGACACGACTGAGCTACTGAGCACAGGGCATTTATAACACCTTAGTTTCCTTTGTTAGGAATCACCTTCAAAATTAGGCCATGATAATCACAAAAAGGGATTTTTAAAAGGAAGTAAGTAAACAAAAATGCCAACAGACATTCCCCCACCCAAACTGTCTCCTCTTACCTTTAATACTTCTCATAGGCTGTCCAGCTCTGTTGTCTGGTTGGACTGTTGATAATAATTCAGTACTTCAGATGAATCAACGTAACTGAGTTTTAATAGTTCTTTAAAACGGCTGTACAAAACTGCTTCACTAAAAGGCAAAGATTTTTGATTTTGTGGACTTATGGTTAAATTTAGTATCACATGCTTTTGAGGTGCCTAAAAAAGCAATTCAATAATATGGCAATCAAGTGATATAAAAGTGAGTGCAATTATAATTTTCAAACAAAGTACTCACTTTTATAATGACACAAGGCAAAGCTGCTTGTGTCAATAAAAGGGCAGTATAAGAATAAAAAAAAATGTATTTCAAGGGTGGAAAAAGTGATTTTATCTTGAATGTGTATGTTGACTTAAAAAAAAGTGCAATGAGAATGTTTAAAGGCAACACAATATGTTTTGGAGATTGTGTTAAAAAGTGCCATAACTAGTCCCACGCCCCTGGTAAAATTCTCCCTGATGACTGCTATAAAATCTCCCCAAAGTTGTTCTGATTGAAAATGTTACTTTACTTCACATTTTCTTTTCACAGACAAAACAATATGAGTTTAATACAGTAAGTGGTGAATGTTAACTCTAGAGTACTACGTTATTTTAAGTTTCTGTAATGTCCTAAACTTGTTTTTGTTATCATTACTTTAATGAGTGTGAGTGAGCATGGTTGTGATGCTGCATCAATTAGCCTTCGGCCTTTGGTGAAGGATATTAAACTGGCTTATTGGGTTTTTTTTGGGAGGGGGGTGGTGCGGGATTAAATTCAATATATAGTTTGTATTTAGAAAGACTTTATAAGGGCCATGACTGATTATATATGAATGCTGTCTTGTTCTTACTCAGGTTAATTTTAAAAGATTTAATTATTCAGTTGGAGGTTTTAGAAAAACGTTTATCAAGACCAGTCTTTTTTTAAAGTTCGGTTTTCACAGGGGTAAGCGTCAATGATGTAGAGAACTCATCTAGATGTTAAATACTTATTTCTCTGGAATGTTTACATGAGTGAAGTACTTTAGTTCTGCAAGGAATAAAGCCAAAAACAAGAAACTATTTCTTAAAATGAATTCCTGTGTGTAAGTATGAGGGGAAAACGGTGATAGAAAAGGCAGCCTTTAGTGGTCCCGTTCTTAGTCATTAAGCTGCTGCTTGAGGCCGTCTAGCGAGAAACTATGTCAAACAGACATTTAATTTTTCTTCACATGAACAAGCAGAATACTAAATAATTTAACCTCCGTGGTCAGCCTAGCAAACTGATTGAATTTTCATGTTAACTTTAGAGTTAGAGACTTTCCCAAACAATTTCTATGGAGTGGAATCGTCAAGGTAAGGAAAATCGCCTCACCACCTTGCCTGGAGCATACTGAAGCAGCAGTAACAGACAGGATTCCACCAGTCCTTTCACTGCGTAAATCCAAGCCAGAGTGCAGAGACCATCAAAGGGATAGTCGAGGTTTTGTGACCCAACGTGTCTCTATTCTCTCAGTGATGGCTGATCCCATCTGTCTCTAAGCGTTGACTAGCGCTTGTTCTATTGTAAGTATTGTTCACAAGTCACCTAAGTGAAGATTAAACTTGCGGCTCTTTCCCTACATGTTCAGTCTGGTGTTAAAATGGAAAAATACACATGTACTTGTACCAGCAAAGAGTCATACGTAATGTTACCCTGCAAGGCAGGAAAGCAAATTCTTTAAGGATATCAAATATTTGAAACATTTTCTTATATTTGCTCACCTCTTAAAGATTTTAGAGATTTAGGTAGATGAATTGGGTTAATAACAGCTACTCTGAGGGGTGGGTGTAAAGCTACAGATTTCGTAAACCTACAGAGATTTTCAGTATAGTGGCTGACGAAGGATAAGTAATAGCTGTGATCACATTATCTTCCAGCCACAGTGAAATTCAGTATTTGAAGAAAGGTGCTTTCAACGGAAGAACATGTATTCTCACATCTTTACCTATTTTGTAATTCTCTTTTTAAGCATAAAATGACAGCTTCTGTATTCTGAGCCAAGGGCCACATATCAAGCTTTTTTGTAATCATTTATATACACTCATGATGTTGGGGCAGGTGTCTTATGAGACAATTTATCACACCTGAGAAGTTAGAGATTTAACAAGAAAATAGTCATGTTTAAAATTGAGCAACAATTGGTCCTTAATTCTTAGGCTTAGTTTTAGGGGAAACCAGAGTTAAGGCACATTGACATCTTCCCGAGGTTTATGCTATGCTAAGCAAACTCTAAATTTTTCACTTAAAGCATATAGGCAACATCCAGTGTGAATTAAGTTGGTCTATATACATCATTTTTCCTCCTTACTTACAATTATTGAGTATACTTTACTATTTTGGCCACAACCCAAGAGTTGATTCACATGGGCATTTAAAATATTTTTCAAAATAAACAAAACGGAGGAGTGGAGTTGCTTTTATGCTCTGTGAACACCCCAGCTTTGTTCGTTATGATAAACGGGGCAAGTACACGTCATTTGATTGCTCTTTAACCTTTCATTATATTGACAATCTGTTATTGCCTAGCATCCATTCCATTCTTCTCAGAAGGTGGCTTGGCATTTTTGTGGTACTTTCAATCTAGGGAGATAAATCTGCATCTCCATCTGGGTTGACCAGATGAGGCTCCCTTCAGAGCCAATTAACACTTTACCAATGGGGTCACCTCAGCATGGTATGAGGTGCTTTGCACCTCCAGGGCTACCATAAACTGTCTCCACAATGCCTCCAGATGCTCCAGGACTGGAAGCCAATCAATCTTTCACAGAAGTGCTTAGCACACCTACCCCAGGGTCCTAGGAAGAGGCACAGCAACAACACTGAAAGATGTATATGGTGCTCCAACCCAGAGCCTTTTGAATATACTTTTGTTAGCCTCTTCATGCACTTACTCAGCCTGAGCGAGATGTTCATGACCCACAGGAAAGCCAAGTATGCCTGGAACGCAAGGCACAAGCCCCACTCCTGTTCAATTTGATAGTCACCCATATGGTTATAATTTCTTGACAAGCTTGACTAGAAAATTCTCCACCTCGATTGTGACCTTTGAATAGCCTTCCAGTGTTTGGTTTGGGCTAAGACTTGCAGGTCCCACTCATTAAGATGCTTAAGGCATGGCGGTGCCAGCTCTCATACCCCTGGAGGCAGCCAAGGGCATCTCTCTGTTGGTATCCTGGCTGCATCTGAGATATGTGGCTATTTCTATAGGAGTCCAGACTTGATGCAAAGATTGCTGAGGCTTTTCTGCACAGGCGTCTCATTTATTGAAGCAATTCCCTTTAACTTTGAGTTAGCTGGGAAAGAATGCAAATTAAATATTCTTTTAGTAGGGATACTGGGAGGGGTGACAAGTGAAAGAGAAAAAAGGCATGGGTGAGCGCCATGGAGGCCCAGAGTTCCCTCAGGTGGTTGGCTAACTAGCTCAGCCTTTGTATAGACCCTGCCTGCCTGTGGGATGGAGCTAAGAGACAGAAGAATGACAGTCTGTAGGAAGAAAGAAAGACAGTAATTACGGGATGCGTGCGATTAGTGCGGTAGCCAGAGAAATTAAGCCACAAGTCCTAGGAATCTTCCCTTCTGTATGGTACCTGCAGAGGAGGAGAAAAGCCCTCGCTACAGAGTTCAGTGGGAATCCACTCCCCGCCAGCTCAGCTTGATTGCTTTCTGGGTTACCTACTGTGGAAGTTCAGCAGCTCGACCTTCCTTTCAGCAAAGCTATATTGTCCTGCCCTGAAAAAAAAGCAGATTAAGAATTTACAGGGATCCCTCCATCACTGGCCTCTGACAGGAACATTCAGGGAGCTGATTTTTCATGGTTCAATTTGCCTGAGGCCAAGATTCTTATCGAAATGTATTTTGTTAATGGAAAGTGCCATTGTAGATTTCAGAAATGTCTAACTTCCCATTAAACTTTCTCATTTCTTTCCCTCTCATCCTTTTGTTTCAGTTAAGTGGCATTCTCCCTGAGCTACTTTACTATTATTGTATTTCTTTGAAGAATACATAAATTCGAGTTCAGGTTTATAGGTGAGCAGTAAATCATGTCAGTTAAGTTTATAATTATTTTGTAGTGAGGTAAATGATGTTCTAACTGTCTTGAGTCTGAGATAGTCCCAGCTATAATTCAGATCATACTTCAGTTGTCTACTTTGATTTAAATGTTTTCATTAAAAGCTATAAGTTTGCAGAATAATTGAAAAACACTTTTTTGTTAAAACAAAGGCTATGTAATTTTATCAAGATAGGAAGAAATAAAGCCTATCCAATGCTTTCTTAGTTTAAAGCTTTTTTGAGGGCTGCTTCAGATGGGAGAAGGAAGGCATTAGTCACATTTTGTGCCAGGGATTATATTAAGCCTCTGTATCTGTATTATCTCAGTTCTGGTTAGGTCATAGTACTGCTATCCTTCTTATTTGTGTCTTTTGATTATAGGTGACTTGATATCAGCATCCCTAATGTTATCAGTAGTTATGCTGAATTTTGAGGTTATGCTGGTAAATGACATGATTGTGCTATACTTTTTCTTAGTACTCTAAGACAGAAGAGTTCCTTAATGCTGTATGTTTTGCTAACAGGGCAAGTAAGAATCTGGAAATAATGTTTATTAGAGATGAGAAAGCTTAGCAGATGGGCTGTAATGATTTTCCAGGAGGAGGAAATGAAACATCTTTGTCTCCTATTCATATTGGTGCCACCTGGCAGAGTTAGATCCAGAGCAGAGGCCCTCGTTAGCTGGCTCAGCAACAATGCCGTTGACTATTTATGATTTTTGATATAATAATTTTGATACATTTTGTTATGTGGTTTACATCCTCAAAACAAGTAATTTGAGGTTTATTCATTGAAGCCCATTCATTAAAAATATTCAATATGAAACACATATATGTTCTTGTTCTGCAGAGGTTTACCTCATTGCAGAGGGATTTACAGCATAGTCTGACCTATCACAAGATCTTTAAACATAGACCTTGATCCTTTTACTAATGAGATTCTGGTGTTGTTGAGTCTCAAAAGTGTGTTTCAGAAATGATGAGTTATGGTTCCATTGCCCTGCCACCTCTCATGGCACCTTATCTATTTCACTCTCACTTTCCTTCTCACAATCTATAGAAGTATTTACAGGCAAGGCAGACTGATGTACTGATCAGAATCTCTGGATGAATTTATTTTTAGATTTATTTATTAATGGTTTATGCTGATTTCAAATGAAAGATATGCATTCTTCACTTGAATTATTTTTCAATATTCATGGATAATATATCTGAAGGGTCCGGTGGGTATTCTCAATAAGTGACTTGTGATCTTTTTGTAACAAAGATCAGTCAATACATCAGGTTACTCTTCCTCTCATTATAGATAATGCTTCCATGACATTACTCTTGTGACTTAAAACATTTTAGTTTTCCTTTCTTGATATTATTAAGACAGAATTTTAATTTAAAGCACCCAAACAACCATCTGTGACATTCTTCTAGTAATAAGTGCTTAATGGGTTACTGCTTAAATAGATTAATAAATGCTTGAAAGGAGAGAAGGAGACTTGAAAGTGAAAGTCAGTTGGTGATACATCTCGTTAAGATGAATATGATGATGAAAAAGAATTAAGTGACTTGCTCATTATATATCTGATGCTAACAAAAATTAGCATAAGAAAATTGTACCCCCAAAAAACCAAAGAAAATGTTATAAAACACGCTCATTTAGGCAGAACAACAACAAAGAAAGGTTACTGAAATGCTGCCAAAGCTGAAGGATGGATGAATATCAGCTATGCTGAGCTGCAGAATAATGTCTGAGTGCTGAGTGTGTTGTGATGTTACCAGTGTACAGCAGAGTGTGCTAGCATTATTAGAACAAAACTACCCAGTAAGCTCAAGTCTGTGTTCATGTAATAGTCAAGAAAAGAAAAAGAGCCAAGGGAGAAAAGGACAAATAAGGAAACTGACTGTTGATAGCTTGCACGCACTTGTAAGTCATAAAGGACTTTTTGAAGTTCTAAGAGAAACAGTCCCTGTGGGACAATGATAACAGGAGAGACAGACATTGATGTGTAAATGACATCATCACCCAAAGCCACTTTCACTCAAACCAGAGTCCCAGATCATACTAGGGTTCAAAGGGATTCTAATCTTACCCTGTTCATTTTTTTTTTCCTCCTAAGTTCTTGCCAGAAATGAAGGAAACACAGAGAGGCTTGTTCATGTCAGTTTTTCTGACTTGACCTGGAAACTGAGAGTCATGTAACTGGACAAGGGCTTCCCAGAGTTCACAGATTTTAGGATCAAGTTTGTAAAGACACTGGCTTAATGTATATAAGAACAATAGTTGAAATTAGTGTTATATAATCTTGAATAACTATCTTAAGAAATGCCTGATACTTTGAGGGAAATATGAAGTTGTATCAACAGTTTACAAATAAATGTGAATTTGTCATA
Source organism: Bos indicus (assembly GCF_029378745.1). Taxonomy (NCBI): domain Eukaryota; kingdom Metazoa; phylum Chordata; class Mammalia; order Artiodactyla; family Bovidae; genus Bos; species Bos indicus. The sequence continues at coordinate 25,075,277 of NC_091768.1, read as the reverse complement.
ATGTTGCTAGAATTTTCTGTGAAAGGAAAAGGGCTACTTCTCCTGCCCCAGAAAAATCTTCTTTTCTCTTTCTGAATAATTTAGTGCTATAAAATGTAGTAAATTTATAAGGCATATTAATCAATATTTTCCCACTTTTAACTTGAAGATAAGCTCGATTAGTAACAGGAGTAGGGTACCTCTACTTTCTAAGTCATTCATGGTAATGCCTAGGGATCACCATCTCTTGAAGAACTGGATATTAATGACAGTTTCATCTAACTTTATATGAAGTATAAATAACCTGATTATTCACTGAGAGTGGGGCATAAATCAGAAGTTAAGAACCCCAGGACAGGAGAATTAATATTGAAATGACAAATCAAACAATGGTATTTGTCAAATGTTATCTCCTTTAATAAGAATCATGGATTTGAAATGTCCCTAAATTCCAATGACAAAGCCTTTTTTCAGTATAAAGTGTTTATGTAGCACAAGCTAATTAGTATTAGAAATATCTGCTTTATTTCCTTTGCTCTGCAGCTTAGACATCTATCTGGAAAGAGGCTGAGTACATCAAATGTTCCTTTCAATGTAAGCAGTAAGTAGTTCACTTCCTGTACTCTCTATGAACTCTGTAATGGTTAAATGGAGCTATATTCAACATGAACTCGTGAATACCTCTCTTTCAATTTTCTTTGGCTGTGATTGAGATCTCAATATAAAATAGAAGCGATTTGCCTTTCTATTCTAACACCACAACAGTGTCTTCAGTAGAATGATACTATTAGTCAAATGTGATAATTCATTATCATAAGTTAAATGAGAACTTTGTCACTTAGAATGTTATGCCCTCAGCTGTTAAAATATTATATGATAGTTGTGGAAGTAAAACTTTTTACAGTAACTATTCAAGTATTAGGCTGGCTTTACTTTTTCCAATGAGAGTTTCTGGGGGTGCTGTCTTTGGTTATATTGTGAAGAAGAGGCTGTCCTGTAAGCTTATTTGAAATGGATATAGGTTTGGCCAGGATTCAAGCTGGTAATTAGACAATAAGTCAAATGCAAGGCTCAAGGTTCTTATGTAACAACTGGAGTAAAAGGGAAGTTAGATGTTAGTCAGGGGATTTGCAGGTGGTGCTAGTTGTAAAGAATCTTCCTGCCAATAGCAGAAGATGCAAGAGACAGGAGTTTGAGCCTTGACTGGGGAAAATCCCCTGGAGAAGGGCATGGCAACCTACTCTAGCATTTTTGCCTATAAAGTCCCATGGACAGAGAAGCCTGGCAGGCTACTGTCTATGTGGTCACAAAGTAGTTATTGGAGTTAGCTGACTTTCATAAGTCACAGAGAAGTGACGCCTGTCTGTAAACCTGCCCTCTCCTACCACTGAAGCCTTCACCGTTTACTCTGTGCTCTCTTAGCTGCTGTATTTTTTTTTTTTTTTTTTTTTGCATTCTTTGTCTTAATAAATCTGTTCAAGATAACTCTACTTCTCTCTTCTCACTGGGTCTCCTTTGCTCACCCTTCTTCATTCACGTCCTGCCAAATTTAACCTTCAAAACATTCCTTGACTCTCCACTCAGTCTGCATTTCTTCTTTCATTACCTTCATTCAGGCCTCAATCACCTGTTCCTCCTCAGCCTAGGCAAAGTAAGTTGAGCCTGGTCTCCTTACCTTCAGTTTGCTATACAACTAACAAAGTGTTTTGTCTCAGCTGTTCATATCACTTTCCTTCCTGATGCGGTTCTGCATTGCTAAGAAGATAAAATCTAGCCACTATTATGACGTTTCTAGACCCTCTTTGAGGGCCTAGACAGTTAACTTCATTGAGTGAAATGGACTGGGTATAAGAAGTAGGGATTCTAGGATCCATGGCAACGTGAAGTATTCAAGACCCACCATGAGGCATTTGAACGTACTTGTGTTAGTGTAATATGCCTTCAGGGCAAGGCTGACTCAGGATTTCCTATTTGTGGTTGCTAGTAACACCAAATTGTTTGGGATTAGTTGCTTCCACCATGGTATTTTTCTCCTACCACGATTCATTTGCTCCCTTGTGGGAAATGCTCACACACAGTAGGTTCCCCTCACTCACTACATCCTTCTCAGGTTAACCATTTGTCACTATTTAAGAGTTAGATCACATAGCCATTTCCTTCAAAAATCCTTGCATGATCCCTATTTATATCCTACAGGCTTCCATATAAATTTCTATCATACATACTGTATTTATTTTAAGTTTCAGCCTCTCCCAGTGTGTCATAATTTCAGTATTTTTGGTAAACAATGGAGAGCCAGGTATGGAATAAGTACTCAGTAAAGGCATGAAGACTATGCTGAGTTGAATAGAGCTATGGTTCAATGACTTGCTTTAGCCTTTGAGTTTATGGCTATGGAAGTCCATGGAAATCTCAGGGAGTCATTTGACACCAGTCAGAAAGAGAAAATGGCAAATCCTGTCTTACTAATCCTTCTATCCCTAAAATCTAGAATTATATCCATCACCTTGTGGAAGGAAGAAGGATGAAAGAAAGAAAAGAGAGAAGGAAGAAAAAGATTTATTTTATTAATCCAGAAGTGCTGTGGGGAAAGGGGAAGAATGGAAAGAGGCAAGGAGATAACTTAACTGAAGTAAAGAATAGAAACAAAGTCTGTTTTATAAGAATGAAATCTTTTGAGATAGGCACCCAGGAAGAGAACTGGTCTGAGAACAGGTTGAGGATGGAGACTCAGAAAGTATTGAGTTGCCCAGAGAGACATTTCACTCTACATCAAGAGATAAATGGGTGCATTCTGACTAAATTCTTCACACAGTTTCTCCTAGAGTAGAATGTGTAGTTAGATATATTTTCTTCACGTGATAACTTATTTGCTTTAAAGGATGATGTGTGAGAGAAGAAAGGAAATATTATCAAAACACACAAACTTTATGAAGCGGTTTATAGCATTTGGCAAAGGAGTGACAGTGAAGAGAGGTCACCTAAATGTGTCATTTCAACTCAGGAGCACTCTTGTGTGCCTGGTCATCTCCTGCTATCAACCAGGATCACACTTAGAATATTCCTGCGAGATATTGATAAATTCATTGATAAATTCAAAGTTCTTAGCAACATACCACTGTTTAAGATCATGTAAATTAAAAAATTCAAGGACACTAGTGGTAAAGAACCCGTCTGCCAATGCAAGAGATGTAAGAGATGCAGGTTCAGTCGCTGGGCTGGGAAAATCCCCTGGAGGAGGGCACGGCAACTCACTCCAATATGCTCGCCTGGAGAATCCTATGGACAGAGGAGCTTGGCGGGCTACAGTCCATGACTGAAGCAACTTAGCACACATGTCTTTTTACTCAGTGTAAGAGCAGGAAATAAAGAAAGTGAAAGTCACTTAGTCGTGTCTGACTTTTTGCAACCCCATGGACTAAACAGTCCATGGTGGAGTCTTAATCATGTGATGTAATATTTCTGGCTTGTGCAGAGTGATTTTTAAAAATTTTTATTGTTTAGCAGAGTGATTAAACAGGTCGGCCATCAAAACACACAACAAACAGGGTGTGTTCACTATTATAGCAAATGCTGTGAGAATAAACAAGACAGAAAGCACCTAAAAGGCCTTGGAAGAAAAGTAAATATGAAGGATAAGCATCTCCCAGTTTTCTTATAGCCCATTTTCACAGGGCTGCCAAATGACTGTACTGTTTGCCTCACACCAGGGGTGTGTCAATGGTGTATTTTCACAAGTGCTTAAGTACTGAGATAAAAAGTGTAGTGTGAGTGTCAAAGGTGGACTAAAACACAAAGCTCCACTACTTGCCAGTTTCCACAGAAGATAAATAGTTTTCCTTTGTGATAACAAAGGGTATCCTTGTCTCCAACTCAGCCACCTTACAAATCAGGAAGTTGCTCTAAAGGAGGCCCCACATTAGAGCTGACATGGCCTGATGGTGGGTGAGGGGTGTTATTCTGGTACAAATGACCACATATTGTAGAATCCTGAAGTTTTAAATCAGCCTGTGCAGGATGGCTATCTTTGTCAATCTAGATTTGGAATACATTCTTAACTGAAGTCTCTTCAGTTTATAAACATAATTTTCCTTTTCACCTCCAACTATATCCAAGGCTTTAGCTTTGGATAGTTAATAGAACCATATGCTAGCCAAATTCACTTTGATAACTAGAATAGACAAGTCTGGCAGTTCTATTTTTATTTTAGCAAACAAGAGGCCAGTTAAATATAGTCAGGAAGTACTATAAATGGAAAACATTATTGTTATGAGTTAAAACTCACAGTCAAAAATGTCCACTATTTAAATCCACAGAATTGCTGTAGAATTATAAGATACAGATAACTTAAACATTGTAATATGAGATCATAAAGGAAACATAAGGATAATTCTCAGAACTCAGAAGCATACAAGAACAACTCATCCATTGACTGTGCATATTATCTAAAGGGGTTAAAAGAAATCAGACTTCTCTGTGGGTTGTGCATGGGGCATGCATTATGTGCTGTCATTAAAGCAGTTTTTTCTCTTATAAGCAAGCATTCCCTGCTGGGCCATCTCTTTGGTTTGGTGGGAGTCTGGAGTTATACACGAAGTGTGTGTGATCAGCTAGAAATTACTCCATATAAAAATTTAATGGTATTGTCCTAGCTATTTTTCAATTAGTGCATGTGTTTTATTCACATGACTTGGATTATTGACGACACGAATTATAACTCTGTGGTAAAACATGATCAGAGTTTTTTTTTTTTTTTTTCCACCCCCTCTCTGCTATAATCTTATGACTGATGAGAACCTCTGAACAATAACAAAAATGAATATAATTAAAATAAGTTGAGCCTTATTGTTGGCAATAACTATGAGATTCTGAATTATCTCATGTTGGCTGCTTTAAGGCTTTTACTTGGACTACTTTGAAAATCGTGAATAGTGTTCAATCAGTATACCTTCCTTTTTTTCTGCCCCAAGGCCCCTGTGTTTAAATCTATCAGTGTCATGGAACAGTGGGGTTTTAAAAAGTATTTGGAAGGGCACCAAGCCTGAATGTTTTGAGAACACTAACCAAGATACACACACAGGACTGAATGTATTTTCACGAAGACTGAAACAGATTTTTTTTTTTTTTTTTTTCCTGAGAACATTATTAAAGAAAACCCTGGATACTTAACAGAGGGTGGTGGAACCAGTCAATGTGTAGAACTGTTTTTGCTTAATTAAATCCATATTTTTCTTCAAGGCTTCTGAAATACAGTGATCACCAAAAGGCCTTAGTAATCTCTTTTGCAGTGTGAGATATGTATTTTCTCTTTTTGTAAGACAAGCAATCATCATTTCTTTTGTCAAATATGTATTTTTAAAGAGAACTAAACAGGTGAATTTTAATAACATAATTGGGTAATCTATCAAAGGTTATGCTGGAATCAGATTCAAAACTTAGTTACATTTGTATTGCTCTGTTCTAATTCCTACATGTTCTAATTCATACATTTGTTCATCATTTTTATATCGTATTTCCACTTGCAATAAAATTGTATAACAGATCTTTCATTTGTTTTACATTTTCCTGAGTACTTTGAAACTATCGAATGTTCTCCAACAACTTGAATTTTATCTGAAAATAACTTTAGGCAAATTCAGTTTTTTTAATTTTACACAAATCAAATGAATGATGGCTGGATATATGGATTTTTTTTTTCTTTCTTTCAAGATTCCCTCTGTGAAGAGACTAATTAAAGGGGAATCTGCCTGAGGTGTATTATTCCAATATCTCTCTCAGCACCCCATATATTGATCTATTTAACATCTTCCTTCTGGATAACCCAGAACAACAATTTTTAATCTCTCTGGTAGTATAGCATTAATCAATGCCACAGTTAGAACCTTATCAAATGAATTCATAAACAGATGCAGATCTGATATGGTTTATGGTGAACTATTTTTAAATTGATCAAATCAAACCCACCATCTCTGAATCTTTGAGCAGACATTTGCTCTTTTTCTTTTTAAATTATTTGCGATGACCAATAAGTGGGTGTGTATATGTTTTGCATTAGACATATTTAGGTATTGGGAAGATAATGCATTCCTCTTCTTTTTCTTTCTATTTCCTTTGAGAAATAATTTCCATAAAATTGTAAAAAATAATGTAAGAAACATGCTACACTACTGCCCCAAGTTATCAATTGTGTGTTCTTTTTTGGTTCAGATGAAAAGTTTTAAATTCATAAAATACAGATTTTTATAAGCATTAATTAGCACTAGATTTTTACTTTTTCATCCTTTATTTCCTTAATCTTCAATATTGGAACATACTGAGAGATCTGGATGAGTCTACAGGGGAAATCCTTCTAGTTTTCTGCAAAGAAAATTCAATAAAGTTGATAATGTTGGTCGACCTGGGAGCCCTCAGTTGGAAAGTACCCCAGAGGGCCTTTAATTTGGAAAGTCTAGCACATTGGCATAGAAGGAAATGTAAATCAGTGTGCATGCTGCCATATTTCCTCACCATGGTTTTATTTCTCTTTGACATATTTTGTTATTCTCCTTGAAAGTAAAATTTCCTTATTTTGCTGTCTCGCATACAGGGTTATTGTTACCATCTTTCTAAATTCCATATATATGAGTTAGTATACTGTATTGATGTTTTTCTTTCTGGCTTACTTCACTCTGTATAAATAAATTTTTAAAAAAAGAAAGTAAAATTTCCTTATATTGCTTCATTTTATTTTTCCTACGGAGCTCATGTCTTATCTCTTTAAAAATTGCAAAAAGTGCTTGAATTACAATGCTGCATTTTAATCCTTAGTAAAATCAGTAATTCTTAGAGTGTGGTGGTGGGAAAGGAGTTTGAATTAGTCAAAAAATAAAAGTGTATGAGACTACTGGTCCAAGTCAAATTTCATTGTTCTCTATTTGGAAGAGGAGTGAAGTTATTTTGCCAACTTTCAAATACAGTTCACTCAGAAATTGTCTGCTCTAATTTTGCAGCACATCTCAGAATTAGTTTGGCTCCACTTAGCTATGGGACTTTGGTCTGCTTTTATTTTCAATTCTCTTGGTAGTTCTGAAAGCAAGAATAAAGTTCACAGAGGAATCTTGTTTGCACATTATAAACCACCTTTTCTACCCACCCCGAAAAAAAAAGGAATTGTGTGATTTATGTTTTCCTGGAAAGAAATGGCCTAAATTAAAGATAACTGAAATGCAAAGAAAGTTATACAAATACATTTTATCTTTAATGTGAAAGCTTTCATAAAGTAGTGCCTATTTCTTTTCTGCAATAGAACGGTGGTTCTTATATAGATAGAATGACAACGATGACTCAAACTCTATTTCAAATTCACTAATTGAAGCATTTAGGTGCACACTGTCATTACTGATATTCCCAAATGGCAGCACAGCTGCTTCTGCTGTTGCTGCAGCTGGCATGATTTTACATTTAAGTGAGTGAAACAGACAGGAGAAAGTTCTTTCTAGTTTGGATACACAGGAATGAAAGTGCCCTTTAGTTCTTGCTCTTTAATTTCGCAGTCTGTCACAGGGCTTCTGTGCATGATTAGATCTTCCCCAGCCTTTTTTCAAAGCAGGTGGTTTCCTATTTTTCAACAAAACTGAAGAAAAACCTAATCTTGTTGTCAGCTGGTAGATCATTAAAAGTGATTTTTGATGATAGATCACCACATGAATTTTAGCATGAAGCGCTGACAGAGTTCAAAGCATTTTGTGACAGTTTTATGAAAATGACTTTCCCATCCCCATCTCCTTATTTTATGAACAACTTTTTCTATGCTACCTTTCTAAAGGTGAAAAATGGGATTGAATAGATGGCATACCGGGTTTCACTCTAGTAAAAATGATATTTCCTTTTTAATAATGGACCAGTTGAGAAAAATCTGCCTCATTCATCACATTGAGGGAGTGACTTCCCCCCAAGATTGCTTTTATGTTTAATAATTATTTATCAGCACTTGTAATCTAGGTATGTTGTTTTGACAAATTGTGTACTACTACTAGTGTTAATAACTGGATGTTATTGTTCAGTCGCCCAGTCGTGTCCAACTCTTTGCGACCCCATGGACTGCAGCATGCCAGGCTTCTTTGTTCCTCACCATCGCCTGGAGTTTGCCCAAGTTCATGTTCATTACACTGATGATGCCATCTAGTTATCTCTTCCTCTGATGCCCTCTTCTCCTTCTGCCCTTAACCTTTCCCAGAATCGGGGACTTTTCCAATGAGTCCTCTGTTCTCATCAGATAATCAAAATACTGGAGCTTCACATCAGCGTCAGTCCTTCCAGTGAATATTCAGGGTTGATCTCCCTTAAGATTGACTGGTTTGATCTCCTTGCTGTCCTAGGGACTAAATTTTAACCCTGTACACTTTAAATACAAGGGAATTTCATTACTTTATATACTTTTTTTTTTGGTCAGAGCAAGGGTATAGCAATAAAAGACTTTCAAGCATATAGCTGTATTAGGTAAACTTATATTGCAGAACGGGAAGTGATCTAAATTTAAGACAAAGTATGAACAATGTAAAATTTAAAGAAGACATTATCCATGTTTATTTAAACAGATGATAGCTGTATATGTCTAAGTATCATTCAAGTTTTATTGGATATATTTAGAAGGGTGATATAACATTATTTTAAAAACCAATATATGTATAATTATGTGAAAACAGTATCCTCTGAAGTTATTTCAATTTGTAATGACTGCTTTCGATGTTAACTTAAAAATATATAAGGGAGTGTCTAGTTTTCAAAATCATTTTGGAGTTTGTGAGCAAACAGTTTAAACACCACTATCCTCTGCTAAATCCCAACCTATTTGCCTGTAGTTTTGCCGTTTGATTCACTTGTCTGACCTTTTTGTTTGGTTACCATCGATCAAAATGCAAGCCTGAGTCAGTGTAGACTAGCTACCCTTCTTTGGGCACTTAACTTGGCAATTTCTCACATCTTTTCTCTGGTTCACACCTATCTCTCAGCTATAATGAAGTCTTCTATTAAAAGTCTAGTCCTCTTTTAAGGCTGAACTAAAAATCTGCATCTTGCTCATTATTGCCCATAGTCATCCCAGCAGAAGGAATTGCTCTTTCGTCTGTACCTTTGAAAAACTAGCCCGTACCACTTTATAGCACTTAAATAACACTGCCTTTTTGATGGATTCTGAGCATTTTTCTTGCCGACATAATTATAATTATGCTGTTATGAAGAGACCATGAGTCTTCCATGAGTTTATATGCCTTACAGTACCAAATATAGAAGGCTCATTTATTAACTAGATGCATGAATGAATTATATATATTAAAAGGGAAATGTTTTCAATTATATCAAAGCTCCTTTGATGTGGCTTTCTTGTAACTTCTGTTTTGAGAATCACAGGGGATATTGAAATCAGCTGAGTGTATACAGCCCAGTGAAGGAGATAGAGTGAGTCAGTGTTGAAGAAGCCATACTGGGAAAAATATTTATATAGCTAAATATTTTTATAGCTAAATATATTTCAAAGATTGGGAGGAAATTACATCAGGAAGAGTGGAGACAAGGAAAAAGAAAACAGCAGCATTTTCAGTTTGGTATGCTATGAAATTAGGTAGGAGTAACTTTGAATGGGATGGGAGGGAAAATGAGGAGCTGAGCCAACAGGTAAACAACATCAAAGGGGCTGGAAGGAAGCAAGGGACCTGGTCAACAGAATTTTTATTTTTTTTCATCCTGCTTGTGGGAATCCCATTTAAGAAGTGTATGGCTAGAACAGCTGTACCTTTAATTGTTTTATTACTTTTTTTCCCAACATGAGTTCCAAAATAATCAAATTACTTAGACAAATAAAAAGGGTTTTTTTCCATTCCATTTCCTCATGGGGTTTTTGTTTTGTTTAGTTTTTACTGGGGGATACAAATATTTCCCAACTTTTCTAAACTATAAAATAATATTCCGGAGGACAGCTATCTATAATCTAGAACCTATGAGTTGTTTCATTCCTCAAATAGTGATTTTAATGGTCTCATAATATTTGAGCCAGTGTGACTCCCAGAACCAGAAGTCTAGTGTCTTTTGAACATTGTCTTCTGGGGACTCTATCAATGTTTTAACATGTAGAGTCCAGGTTTCTGACATGGAGAGTCTATTTTGAGAACTAATCTGCTATGCATTCTTCATTTTTCTGTTTGGGGAGGGGAGCATTGATTACCTTACCACTAATTTTGTTTGCTTACTGATATTACATTCTCAAAATGCACTATATTTGGCGATTGATAGTGAAAATCAAAGAATTTCAACAGAAAATTTAACTACAGAAATAGCTAAGTTCAGTAAAACCTGGTGAGGAGTTTCCAGTAATTACATGACACTTACAAGGAAGCAATAACAATTAAGTACCAAATTCTGAGAAAAATTACTTTCAAAAATACATGTTAATAAAAAATCTACCTTTCTTGGGTTATATAGAATTTATACTGAGGTTTCAAGGTTTATGAGATATGTATTTAACACAGAAGCACATGTTCTCTTCTTCCCTACCATGCCACTGCAGAAATAGCAATTCCAAGAGAAAGAGAAAGATGTTTCAATATCTGTCTATCTACCAATCTATCTACCTACTTAATGTCATCTATGGAGGAGGAAATGGCAACCCACTCCAGTGTTCTTGCCTGGAGAATCCCAGGGATGGGGGAGCCTGGTGGGCTGCTGTCTATGGGGTCGCACAGAGTCGGATACAACTGAAGCGACTTAGCAGCAGAAGCAGCAGCAGCATAGATGTAGAAACACTTGTGTACGTATACAATTCTATGTTAGTTCATGATCTTTTAGTTCAGATGATGGAACCAGTGATATAAATGAAGGTGTCTCATGTATTTGGCTGTGACTAAAAAGTCACTTTTGTAATGGTCATACATCAAGGCAGTCTTATTCTAATAATATACATTAACTTAGCATGATTATGAGAAACCTTCTTTATGTAAAGGTTGATTCAGAAAAACTAAAATATTTACAGAAAAAATTATATTTAAAAGAAAAATATATTTATTGAATCCTGGAGTGGGGGCAGCATGCAGCAGAGATCTTTCTTAATTTGGAATACATAATTTATTAAGTAGAACAATGTGGATAGGAATTGATATTCTCAAAAAGCAATTCACTTGAAAATTGCTTACAGAGCATATATGATGTTTTGAGTACTATTCTAGTGACTGAACAAAACGGACAGAATCTCTGCTTTTTTTGTAGCTTATATTCTTTGTGTTAGAAATAGGCAATAAACAAATAAATATAAGACATGTGCAATGGGGATAAATACTGTACATATTATACAAAATAGAAACCAAGATAAGGAGATAGTGAATGGTAATTCCAAACAAATATTCTTTCCTAGAGCATTGATCAGGAAAGGCCTCCCTCTATCTCTAGGCAGAGTGAGAGAGAAAGCCCTGGGAATATCTGGGAGTCAAGATTTCAGGAGGAAGCAACAGTGAGGACTCCTGAGGCGGGATTCTAGAAAAAAGCCCAGAGGCCAAATTGGAGTAGAGTGAGCAGAGGAGGAGGACTGAAGGAGATAGGGCCAGAGAAGGAGCTGGGGGAGGGTCACAGGTGTCTTGAAGGACATGGGGAGGACTTTGCAGTTTATCTGGCATGATCTGGAATCATTGAAGGGTTCTGGGCAGAAAAGGGACATGGTTTAACTCCTTGCTGTGCAGAGAACAGACTATAGAGCAAAACAAAATAAGACACCCAGAGGCTGTTGTAGTAATTCACAGGAGAGATGAGAAAGCTCAGGGCCAGGGTGGATGCAGTAAAGGTGGTCAAAAATGTCAGGAATTTGGATAGTTTGCATGAAAGGATGAAGAGAATGTTTTATTTATCCACCACTTGTGAGGAAAATATGTCTCTTTTGAGGAATGCTCACAGTGAACTCTAAGAAACAATGAAGGAAATCAGTATGGCTACCCTGAGGACAGTGACCATAATGGAGAACTGAAGCAGGGAGATTAGTTAGGATGTCACTGTAATTAACCTGTGAGAAATAATGGGTATTTAAATGAGGATTTTTTGATAAAAGTGGTAAGACATATCCAGATGCTAATATATTTTAAAGTGAGCATTGACAGGAATTCTAATGGAAAGACTGTGAGATAAAGAAAAAGTGCCAAAAACTTTGATTAGAGAAAGGAGATCTTAAAATCCGGGCACATTTATAATCTCTTATCCTGATTTAGATATCTCTCCATTTCTCATAGCTGGATGGCCTGCAAGGTTATTTGATATTGGTTCTTAACACACTTAAATGTTCACAGATAGTTTACAAACAGTTTCACGTTTGACCCTTTGGGCAAGTGTGTAAAGTAAGGAGAGGGAATTTTCAGTTTTAGAGTTAAAGATGGTGAGTTTTAGGGAGGCTGTATACCTTGTCCAAGGACACAGCTCTGTTAATGGGCTATTGTTCAGTCGCTCAGTTTTGTCAACTCTTTTCGACCCCATGGACTGCAGCATGCTAGGCTTCCCTGTCCTTCGTCTCCCGGAGCTTGCTTAAATTCATGTCCATTGAGTCAGTGACGCTATCCAACCATCTCCTCTGCCGTCCCCTTCTTCTCCTGCCTTCTATCTTTTCCAGCATCAGGGTCCTTTCCAGTGAGTCAGTTCTTGGCATCAGGTGGCCAAAGTATTGGAGCTTCAGCTTCAGCATCAGTCCCTCCAATGAACATTTAGGACTGACATTCTGTTAATGGGTAGAGATGGATAAAAATGGGCAGACTGGGGCTGACCCCAGTCTTAAAGATATGCTGCCTTTAAAATTAACCATGTGTATGGGCATCATGTTATTTGTCAAATATTAAACATCTGGCTGAGTATAAACTTCATGAGGGCAAGTATCTTTGTTTTGTTCCCTGGTGAATCTCAAGAGACTAATCTCTTTTTAAAAGGGGAATTGTTTTCATAGGGAAATTAAAAACTTTTTATTTTTGGCTGCAGATTAAGAAGACTCAATACATTGTGCTGTGCTCTAATATCCTATTTCCTGCTCTTTTATTATGATCAGTTACTCTATAATAATAATGTTAGGGCTATTAATTAATTATTTTCAAAAGTAAAAGTTAACTAATCAATGCAAATTCATGCTCCCTCATTGGTGGGTAATCTGGAAGATCACTGCCTAGCCAGAGACTATAACTCACATTTAGTATTACACCCAGGTATATCTATATGATTCATTCTCATTACTGGAATATGAGAAGAAATAGTGTATCTCACCTAGGCCCTGACTCAAAGAAGTTGGTAGGGCATCTCCATATTGTTTTTCTCATCTGCTAGCAGAACCGATTGATTGGTAAGACTGGGACACAGATTTATCATTCAATAAAAACTGGAATGTTTCTGGGAAATGAACATTTACTGTCAACAGAAGTGTTTTTAGTTATAGCTGCTAGTATTACCTAACCAAATTGGTACTGGAAATGCTGCTTTCAAAAAGTATAAATATGTAGGGTTGATATCAAGATTGAGTGGTGATAAAAGAGAAATTAGAGGATAGGGAAATGGAGATGCATGTTTTGCAATGGCAGAATTTGTGATAAAACCATTCCCTGTGATGACTTTGAAGGTAGGCCGTGTGCCTTTGGCTCTAGGGTCAGAAGTTGGAAAACAGAGTAATATAGTTTGTGTTTGCTGTTACTTGCTGATTTTGTAAGATAAGATAAGAAAGACATGAATTCAAGCAAAACTTGCCTGGTTTTTGAGAACATAAATAAAAGGGAATAGATAAAATCCTGAAATCTCAGACCTCACAATGGTTGGAAAAGCTTAAGGCTCTGGACCTCAATTGGATGAGATAAGATTGAAAAAGTCTCATTAAGACTTCAACTAAACAGTTGGGCTCAGCTCTGTAGTGAAGATAAAAGAACTTCCGTTGTCATTATTGACAGATGGAATTCACTGGAAGCAAACAGATCAGAAGCCTACTAACTTTGAAAGAAATGTATTGACAAGGGAATTTTGATCCCGAGACTAACCAGAGAGCTTTGATCATGGCTAGGGTAGAGGTCTTCTCAATGCCTGCCTGGCAGAATTTCGTGATTGTTATGGAACAGGGACACCACAGGTTTCCATCATCCCCTTTTGCCAGTGGGAGGTGATTATTCTGTTATTCCTGCAACATTGTATATTGATATCTGGGATGTAGAGGGAAGACAACATACTTTTAATTTGTAGGTCGCCAGACCATGAGTTGCCACATATGGATCTGATGGAGATGACTGTGTATTTCTCAGAGCTCCTAGATTTTGAGCTGGATCTATAACTGGATAGAACTTTGAATTATATATCTTGGGACAGGGGTAACTGTGTTTTTGTGGGGAAAAAGATACCCAGTGATATTTAGTAGCCAAAGGTATTGACTATGGCTTCAATACTTTGGCCACCTGATGTGAAGAGCCAACTCATTAGAAAAGACCCTGATGCTGGGAAAGATTGAAGGCAGGAGGAGAAGGGGATGACAGAGGATGAAATGGTTGGATGTGTTAGGTAGGTAAAATAGGGAAAAGGAGTCCAAAATGGCTGTGGCTAAAAGACAAGGAAGGTCCGAGGACCAGAGTGAAGACTTCAGGCAGAACAAACAGAACAAACAGCACTCCTGGCTAAGCTCAATTTGCATAGGGCAGGCCCAGGTGGAGGAAAAAACATACAAAAGGAGGAGCCAAAGTGCTTTCTCATGGACTCTCTCCCGCGTGCATGCGCACGCTCTCTCTCTCTCTTTCTCCCTCCCCACGCACTCCTCCACTCTCTTCTCTTCGAGTCTTTGATTCTCCTGCTATCTCCTAAATAAAATAGAGCTGTAACACTGATTTGCCTAAGAGCTGTAGCACGTGTTTGTCCAAGACCCAAGAGCTGTGACGCGCCGAGGGCTTTAATGTCCGTTGCTCCAAATCTTTGTTGTGACGAGACAAAGAACCGAGGAACATACACTCGCATGACAGATGGCATCACCGACTTAATGGACATGAGTTTGAGCAAGCTCCGGGAGATGGTGAAGGACAGGGAAGCCTGATGTGCTGCAGTCCATGAGGTTGCAAATAGTCAGGCACAGCTGAGTTACTGAACAACATTGGCTGTGGCAGAGATGGCTAGTTGCCCACATAAAATCAATGCTTCCTCTTCAGTACTGTTGAGTTATGACTCGAAGGAAGCTATTCTACCTTGAACTACATTGTCCAATTCCGTTCACATCCAGATGAATGATATGATTAGTTTTAGCTGATGGAATGTCTATGGAAGTGTTTGTCACTATCAGGCTGGTCTTTTATAGTAGTGGCTGAAACTTTTTCAGTCCATTTCTCTTACTGTTTGATTGAAGCAAAGAACTTAGCAAGCCTGGAGGATGAGTGACCCACAGAATAGAAACAGCCTGGCTTCCCAAGTTAGCACAGTGAAAAAACCTCTCCCTCAAAAGGACACCTGCATTGAATAACCTGCAATAAGCTTTTTAATGTTAGATCTCCCCAGTGGCTCAGTGGTAAAGAATCCACCTGCTAAGCAGGAGATGTGCAGGTTTGATTCCTGGGTCAGGAAAATACCCTGGAGAAGGAAATAGCTACCAAGTATTTTTGCCCAGGGATCTGCTTATTGCATTATGACTTAGCATGCATGTAATAAGCTCTATTATGTTATGCCACCAAATTTGGGAGGTTATTAGTTACTATAGCTAGTATTAGCATAATTAACTCAATATATTATTGATAATACAAGAACTGCTTTTTTTTATTAGGTGCCTATTATTTGCTGGATATACTAATAAGAGTGTCAGTTCAGTTCAGTCGCTCAGTTGTGCCCAACTCTTTGTGACCCCATGGACTGCAGCACGCCAGGCTTCCCTGTCCATCACCAACTCTCAGAGTCTACACAAGCTCATGTCCATCAAGTCGGTGATGCCATCCAACCAGCTCATCCTCTGTTGTCCCCTTCTCCTCCTGCCTTCAATCTTTCCCTTCATCAGGGTCTTCTCCAATGAGTTGGCTCTTTGCATCAGGTGGCCAAAGTATTGGAGTTTCAGCTTCATCATCAGTCCTTCCAATGAATATTCAGGACTGATTTCCTTTAGGATTGACTGGTTGGAGCTTCTTGTTGTCCAAGAGACTCTCAATAGTCTTCTCCAACACCACAGTTCAAAGCGTCAGTTCTTCAGTGCTCAGTTTTCTTTACAGTCCAACTCTCACATCCATACATGTCTACTAGAAAAACCATAACTTTGACTAGGTGGACCTTTGTTGGTAAAGTAATGTCTCTGCTTTTTAATGTGTTGGTAATAGCTTTTATCCCAAGGAGCAAGTGTCTTTTAATTTCAAGGCAGAAGTCACCATCTACAGTGATTTTGGAGCCCCACAAACTCAAGTCTGTCACTGTTTCCATTGTTTCCCTCTCCATTTGCATGAAGTGATGGGACTGGATGCCATGATCTTAGTTTTCTAAATGTTGAGTTTTAAATCAACTTTTCCACTCTCCTCTTTTACTTTCATTAAGAAGCCCTTTAGTTCCTCTTTGCTTTCTGCCATAAGGGTGGTATCATCTGTGTATCTGAGGTAATTGACATTTCTCCCAGCAATCTTGATTCCAGCTTGTGCTTCATCCAGCCTGGCATTTTGCATGACGTAGTCTGCATATGAGTTAAATAGGCAGAGTGACAATATACAGCCTTGATGTTCTCCTTTCCTGATTTGGAACCAGTCTGTGGTTCCATATCCAGTTCTAACTGTTGCTGCTTGACCTGCACACAGATTTCTCAGGAGGCAGGTCAAGTGGTCAAGTATTCCCATCTCTTTCAGAAATTTCCACAGTTTGTTGTGATCCACACAGTCAAAGGCTTTGGCATAGTCAATAAAGTGAAAGTAGATGTTTTTCTGGAACTCTCTTGCTTTTTCAATGATCCAGCAGATGTTAGTAATTTGATCTCTGGTTCCTCTGCCTTTTCTAAATCCATCTTGAACATCTGGAGGTTCAAAGCCTGACTTGGAGAATTTTGAGCATTACTTTGCTAGTGTGTAATATGAGTGCAATTGTGTGGTACTTTGAACATTCTTTGGCATTGCCTTTCTTTGGAATTGGAATGAAACTGACCTTTTCCAGTGCTGTGGCCACTGCTGACTTTTTCAAATTTGCTGGCATATTGAGTGCAGCACTTTCACAACATCATCTTTTAGGACTGGAAATAGCTCAACTGGAATTCCATCACCTCCACTGGCTTTTTACATAGTGATGCTTCCTAAGGCCCACTTGATTTCACATTGTAGGACGTCTGGTTCTGGGTAAGTGATCACACCACCGTGGTTATATGGGTCATGTAGATCTTTTCTGTATAGTTCTGTGTATACGGTGGAAGTAAGAAATAGATTTAAGGGCCTAGATCTGATAGATAGAGTGCCTGATGAACTATGGAATGAGGTTCATGACATTGTACAGGAGACAGGGATCAAGACCATCCCCATGGAAAAGAAATGCAAAAAAGCAAAATGGCTGTCTGGGGAGGCCTTACAAATAGCTGTGAAAAGAAGAGAAGTGAAAAGCAAAGGAGAAAAGGAAAGATATAAGCATCTGAATGCAGAGTTCCAAAGAATAGCAAGAAGAGATAAGAAAGCCTTCTTCAGTGATCAATGCAAAGAAACAGAGGAAAAGAATAGAATGGGAAAGACTAGAGATCTCTTCAGGAAAATCAGAGATACCAAAGGAACATTTCATGCAAAGATGGGCTTGATAAAGGCCAGAAATGGTATGGACCTAAGAGAAGCAAAAGATATTAAGAAGAGATGGCAAGAATACACAGAAGAACTGTACAAAAAAGAGCTTCACGACCCAGATAATCACGATGGTGTGATCCTGACCTAGAGCCAGACATCCTGGAATGTGAAGTCAAGTGGGCCTTAGAAAGCATCACTGTGAACAAAGCTAGTGGAGGTGATGGAATTCCAGTTGAGCTATTCCAAATCCTGAAAGATGATGCTGTGAAAGTGCTGCACTCAATATGCCAGCAAGTTTGGAAAACTCAGCAGTGGCCACAGGACTGGAAAAGGTCAGTTTTCATTCCAATCCCAAAGAAAGGCAATGCCAAAGAATGCTCAAACTACCACACAATTGCACTCATCTCACACGCTAGCAAAGTAATGCTCAAAATTCTCCAAGCCAGGCTTCAGCAATATGTGACCAGTTAACTTCCTGATGTGCAAGCTGGTTTTAGAAAAGGCAGAGGAACCAGAGATCAAATTGCCAACATCCGCTGGATCATGGAAAAAGCAAGAGAGTTCCAGAAAAACATCTATTTCTGCTTTCTTGACTATGCCAAAGCCTTTGACTGTGTGGATCACAATAAACTGTGGAAAATTCTGAAAGAGATGGGAATACCAGACCACCTGACCTGCCTCTTGAGAAATCTGTATGCAGATCAGGAAGCAACAGTTAGAACTGGACATGGAACAACAGACTGGTTCCAAATAGGAAAAGGAGTACGTCAAGGCTGTATATTGTCACCCTGTTTATTTAACTTATATGCAGAGTACATCATGAGAAATGCTGGACTGGAAGAAACACAAGCTGGAATCAAGATTGCTGGGAGAAATATCAATAACCTCAGATATGCAGATGACACCACCCTTATGGCAGAAAGTGAAGAGGAACTAAAAAGCCTCTTGATGAAAGTGAAAGCGGAGAGTGAAAAAGTTGGCTTAAAGCTCAACATTCAGAAAACGAAGATCATGGCATCCAGTCCCATCACTTCATGGGAAATAGATGGGGAAATAGTGGAAACAGTGTCAGACTTTATTTTTCTGGGCTCCAAAATCACTGCAGATGGTGACTGCAGCCATGATATTAAAAGACGCTTACTCCTTGGAAGGAAAGTTATGACCAACCTAGATAGCATATTCAAAAGCAGAGACATTACTTTGCCAACAAAGGTTCATCTAGTCAAGGCTATGGTTTTTCCTGTGGTCATGTATGGATGTGAGAGTTGGACTGTGAAGAAGGCTGAGCACCGAAGAATTGATGCTTTTGAACTGTGGTGTTGGAGAAGACTCTTGAGAGTCCCTTGGATTGCAAGGAGATCCAACCAGTCCATTCTGAAGGCGATCAGCCCTGGGATTTCTTTGGAAGGAATGATGCTAAAGCTGAAACTCCAGCACTTTGGCCACCTCATGCGAAGAGTTGACTCATTGGAAAAGATTCTGATGCTGGGAGGGATTGGGGGCAAGAGGAGAAGGGGATGACAGAGGATGAGATGGCTGGATGGCATCACTGACTTGATGGACGTGAGTCTCAGTGATCTCTGGGAGTTGGTGATGGACAGGGAGGCCTGGCGTGCTGCGATTTATGGGGTCGTAAAGAGTCGGACACGACTGAGCGACTGATCTGATCTGATCTGATCTGATTGTTGCCACCTCTTCTTAATATCTTCTACTTTTGTTAGGTCCATACCATTTCTGCCCTTTATTGTGCCCATCTTTGCATGAAATGTTCCCTTGGTATCTCTGATTTTCTTGAAGAGATCTCTAGTCTTTCCCATTCTATTCTTTTCCTGTTTCTTTGCATTGATCACTGAGGAAGGCTATTTTTAAATCTCTCCTTGCTATTCTTTGGAACTCTTCATTCAAATGGGTATATATTTCCTTTTCTCCTTTGCCTTTCACTTCTCTTCTTTTCTCAGCTATTTGTAAGACCTCCTCAGACAACAATTTTGCCTTTTTGCACTTCTTTTTCTTGGGGATGATCTTGAACACTTCCTCTTGTACAATGTCACAAACCTCCATCCATAGTTCATCAGGCGCTCTGTCTATCGATCTAATCCCTTGAATGTGTTTGTCACTTCCACTCTGTAAGTATAAGGGATTTTATTTAGGTTATACCTGAATGGTCTAGTGGTTTCCCCTACTTTCTTCAGTTTAAGTTTG
Source organism: Bos indicus (assembly GCF_029378745.1). Taxonomy (NCBI): domain Eukaryota; kingdom Metazoa; phylum Chordata; class Mammalia; order Artiodactyla; family Bovidae; genus Bos; species Bos indicus. The sequence goes on along the minus strand of NC_091768.1, from coordinate 25,055,370 downwards.
AATTTGGCAATAAGGATTTTATGATCTGAGCCACAGTCAGCTCCTGGTCTTGTTTTTGTTGACTGTATAGAGCTTCTCCATCTTTGGCTGCAAAGAATATAATCAGTCTGATTTCAGTATTGACCATCTGGTGATGTCCATGTGTCGAGTCTTCTCTTGTGTTGTTGGAAGAGGGTGTTTGCTATGTATGCTAATTTTCAAGCAATTCTTCAATATAGAAATTGTTCTTTTAATTTCAACTGGATCTGAAACTCAAGAAAGATTTAGTTACTTACTCAAGTTCACTAAATTAATAGGTAAAGAAAAGGGACTATAACTCATATTTACTATTAGATCCGGGTATATCCATATGCTGGCTTCCCTGGTGGCTCAGATGGTAAAGAATCAGTCTCAATGCAGGGGACTCGGGTTCGATCTCTGGGTTGAGAAGATCCCCTGGAGAAGGAAATGGCAACCCACTCTAGTATTCTTGCCTGGAGAATCCCATGGACAGAGGAGCCTTGTGTGCTTCAGTCCACAGGGTCACAAAGAGTCAGACATGACTGAGCAACTAACACTTTCACTTTTCTTATCCATATGATTTATTCTTACCACTGGAATATGAGAGTATTTTTCACCCAGGCTCTGGCTCTAAGAAGTTGGTAGGGCATCTCCATATTGTTTTTCCCATCTGCTTGCAGAACCACCTGATTGATAAGACTGGGACACAGATTTATTGTTTAGTAAGAACTGGTATGTTTCTGGGAAGTGAACATCTACTGACAACAGAGTTGTTTTTAGTTATAGCTGCTAATAGTACCTAACCAAATTGGTACTGGAAGTGGAGTTGCTTCTTTCAAAAGCATAAATGTGTATGGCTTTTAACTATAGTAACAGTACATTGCCATTTTTAGAAAAAAAAATGATTTACACAAATTACTATGATTGAGGAATAATTTAAGGAGAGGTTGGTTATTGTATATGCTAAGAAAATTTGAGTTAAAAGTACCTGCTTAATCTTACATATTTATATGATTTGTTAATACAGAAGAAGAATGTATGTGCTACATTCTGCATAAGAATATATGTGGTCTTATTATTCTGTCTAGAATATTTAGTAATGTTATTAAATTCCTCTTTACTCATGAATTCCCCTGCTTAATTTTTGTATGAATCTTGTTTCAGAAGTCCTTAAATTGCTTCTCCTGAGATTTAATCTCCCCAGCAGTAAACAGGTCTGATATTTAGGAATAAATCCTTACTGAAGAATAGACGCCCTTGTGGAAAATTTTGTGTTTTTTTGTTTCTTTGTTTTGTTTTGTTTTTTTTTTTCCCTGCAGCACTGTCTAAAGAGGTGCCTATTTTCATTGTTACTTTTCTAGACTGGCCAAATTTCCTAATTTTTGTTGTTGTTGTTATTTTTAAGTCTCGGAAAGTTAACATTTTACTTGTTCCTATAGGCTTGATCTGGGCAACTGACCGTCCTATTTCGTGTCTTGAGGGTGAAGGCCAGTATGAGAGTCTCTGGTGCTCTCTGAAATGGGCTTCAGGTCTGAGTAGTAGTGTGCCTCTTTATCTCAGAACTGCAGATCTACACAAATCATGCCAAGGGTGTTTCAGGGGTTTCTACAGATAAGTTCTATTCACACTTCTTTTCTCAGTCATCCCTGACTGTATCCTGTGGCTCACGTTGATGATTGACTCAGAAGGTTAAACAAATTGGCCCTTACACCTAGCTTTCTTGGTTCCTGCTTCTCATCCAGCCTTCTCTGATAGTTCCTGTGTTTCCAAAATGTATTGACAAAAAAGTAAAATCACTTGCTGTTGTCTCTTTCTGTGAGTACTCTACTTGATATTTAGGCTAGCTTTGGTAACTGAGAGTACAGAAATACCATTCATTTTTTAAATGACTGTACTTGCTTGTTTAAAAAATATTAATAAGGAAGCTTGTCTTGTTTTCAGTTGGAAAATTCAAGTGCATTTTGGGTTAAGTATAACATGATTATGTTGCTTGATACTACATGACTCCTTTTTTTTTTTTTTTTTCTTTAAAGAGCTCTTTTTTAGCTGTCTAGTATAAAACTTCATGCTTACCATCAATGTCTGATGTTCTAGAAAATCGGAATGCCTATCCTGGGCAAACCTTCACTCAGTTCTTTTTTTTTCTTTAATTATTTTTGAATTGAAGGATAATTGCTTTACAGAATTTTGTTGTTTTCTGTCAAAAAAGAGTCAGCCATAGATACACCCATGTCTCTTCTTTCCCAAACCTCCCTTCCATCTCCCTCCCCACCGCCCCCCTCCAGGTTGTTACCAGGTCCCTGTTTGAGTTCCCTGAGTCATACAGCAAATTCCCATTGGCTATGTAGTTTATGTGTAAGTTTCCCTGTTACTCTCTCCATACATCTCACCCGCTCCCTCCTCCACTCCCCCTGTGTCCATAAGTCTGTTCTCTATGTCTATTTCTCCATTGCTGACCTGCAAATGAATTCATCAGTACCATCTTTCTAGATTCCATATATATGCATTATTATATGATATTTATAGTTCTATTTCTGACTTACTTCACTCTGTACTTCACTCAGTTCTTAATAATTCATTCTGTCTAGTTGCACTGGGAAACAACAAAGAAAAATAAGAGCATTCCTGTCATTGAAAAACTCATTCTAACAGGGACAACAAACTAAAGAAGCATATAATAAAGTCTTGAAAGAAAAAGAACAGAGCACATAGATGACCTACAGGAAACACTAGTTAAATGACTGAGCTATGATGCTTGCCCAGAGAAGGAGATGATATGTTTTGTAAGATAAACCGGGAACAGAAAGTGAAGAGGAGCTAAAAAGCCTCTTGATGAAAGTGAAAGAGGAGAGCAAAAAAGTTGGCTTAAAGCTCAACATTCAGAAAACGAAGATCATGGCATCTGGTCCCATCACTTCATGGGACATAGATGGGGAAATAGTGGAAACAGTGTCAGACTTTATTTTTTGGGGCTCCAAAATCACTGTAGATGGTGACTGCAGCCATGAAATTAAAAGAAGCTTACTCCTTGAAAGGAAAGTTATGACCAACCTAGATAGCATATTCAAAAGCAGAGACATTGCCAACAAAGGTTCATCTAGTCAAGGCTATGGTTTTTCCTGTGGTCATGTATGGATGTGAGAGTTGGACTGTGAAGAAGGCTGAGCACCGAAGAATTGATGCTTTTGAACTGTGGTGTTGGAGAAGACTCTTGAGAGTCCCTTGGACTGCAAGGAGATCCAACCAGTCCATTCTAAAGGAGATCAACCCTGGGATTTCTTTGGAAGGAATGATGCTAAAGCTGAAACTCCAGTACTTTGGCCACCTCATGCGAAGAGTTGACTCATTGGAAAAGTCAATCCCTCCCTCTGATGCTGGGAGGGATTGGGGGCAGGAGGTGAAGGGGATGACGGAGGATGAGATGGCTGGATGGCATCACCGACTCGATGGATGTGAGTCTGAGTGAACTCCGGGAGTTGCTGATGGACAGGGAGGCCTGGCGTGCTGCGATTCATGGGGTCACAAGAGTCGGACATGACTGAGTGACTAAACTGACTGAACTGAACTGAAACTGGGAACAAGATGGAGGTGATGTGACCCTGACCAGGAAGATCTCTTAGAACAACTGGATGACAAGCAGCTCACCAAGAAAGAGTGCGGAAAGTCAGAGTTCCCAAGCAGAGGGAGCTATTAAAAGCTTGACTATAGACTTGAAGGTGTTAAAATTCACAAGCTATTTGTGTAGAAGGTAGGCTAGAGCATAGAGCAAGCAAGTCTGTTGAAGAGCAGCAGGAAATGAGATTAGAAAAATAGCATGAGTGCTAAGTCTCTTCCATTGTGTCCGACTCTGTGTGACCCTATGGTCTGTAGCCCACCAGGCTCCTCTGCCCATGGGGATTCTCCAGGCAAGAATACTAGAATACGTTGCCATGTCCTCCTCTAGGGGGTCTTTCTGACCAAGGGATCAAACTGGTGTCTCTTATGTCTCCTGCATTGGCAGGTGTGTTATTTACTACTAGCATCACCTGGGAAGCCCCAGAGAAAGTATATTAAACCTACATCATAAGTTGCATGAAAAATAAAGCAAAGGGTAGACGGCAGTATAATGAAATAGAGAGCACAGAGTTCTGATCAGAACTTTTCTTTATATTCTCCTCTTCCCTCAATCTGTTGATCAATGCTTGATGTTATAATAATAACAATAATAACTACACCATTATTTACTATATTTATTTACGACCTTTTCTGGATCAAATGCACATTTGGGGATTCAGTGAAATAGTCACATTCCTCAAGTGTGCATTCTCAGCTCTACATGAATGAATATAGCCTATCTTTGCAATAGACCAATGGGAACACTTCAGACAACAGGTGAAGTATCATCTCACTGTCTTGTGTTTAATCAGATGAACTTCCCTCTTGCCTGTTTCTTCTTGATGGTCCTTGATATCCTACAACTGGACTGTCTGATCTCCTATGGAGCTTTGGAACCCCCATTATAGGTGCTTCTTGCTCAAGTTTCGCCGACCCTTTGGGCCTTACTTGGTCAGAATTTAATCTTGAGTGGTTTGTACTATAAGCATGGGTGGGAGATGTTTGCAGCTCTCTTTCTTATCATGATGGACTTGTATCTGTATGTACGAAAGTCACCCAACGTACCTATGTTAGTTTCCTGTTGCTGCCATAGCGTAGTATCATAAATTTGGTGGCTTAAAACTACAAAGACTTATTCTGTCATAATTCTAGAAACCAGAAATCTGAAGTCAAGTTTTCGGCAATGTTATGCTTCCTCTGAAGGCTCTAGGGGAAATTCCGCTCCTGGCTTTTCCAGCAACTGGTGGCTTCAGACACCAGCTTTTGACTATGTCACTCTAATCTCTGCTCCCAGCTTCACACTGCTCCTCCTCTTCTGTTTATCTTCTTCTCTGTGCAGAATTTGTCTTTGTCTCTAGTTTATAAGCACTCTTGTGATAGTACTTAAGGCCCACCAGGATAGATAATCAGGTTAATCTTTTCATTTTATGATTCTTAATCATACATAAGAAGCTTATTTTTTCAAATGAGGTAGCATGCTCCAGGGATTACAACTTGATATCTTTGGGTGGCCATTATTTAACCTAAACAAGTAAGTTTGAGTATTTTCATTATATAGATGAGTAAACTGAGATTCAAAGGGTAAAAGCAATTTGCCAGTGGTTCAGTAACTAATAAATTTCTCTCTTCTATAATATGTTATTCCCTTCTTAAGTAACATGTAGTAAGCTCCTACTGTAGATCTGGTATCTTCTTTGATTTTAGCCTTTATAACATACTGTAAAATACTTTGAACCCCATTTTATTTGTAAAAGCTCAGAATGATTAACAAAATTGCAAATGTAATAATTTACCAAGTCATAGTCCTACAGAGCTGAGATTTGCACAGAGGCCAATAATGGATGCCTCTTAATATTTCTCAGTGTTTAACTCTAAAATGCGAACCTGAAATCAGCTATTTATAAAGTTCTAACTAGCTTCAGAAAATCTATTTATTCTGTGGGTTTAAAAAATATTTTCTCTTTTTTTACAGCATTCTTCATAAGATATATTTATAAATATTTTCATATATTTTGGATGAAGATAATTGTTATCCCTTAGAGGAATAGCATACCTATATTAATATATCTATATTATGATCTATTTATAATATATACTATATTATTCAGTCGTGTCTGACTCTTTGCAACCTTTATAGCCCTCCAGGCTCCTCTGTCCATGGAATTTCCCAGGCAAGAATACTGGAGTGTGTTGCCATTTCCTCCTCCAAGGGATCTTCCCCAACCCAGAAATCGAATCCAGGTCTCCTATGTCTCCTGCATTGCAGGCAGACTCTTTACCTCTGAGCCATCAGAAGCCCCATTAATATATCTATACTTATATTAATGTTTAAATAAAATCACTAAGTCTTAGGATCACTTCTGTTATAAAATACGTATTATAAAAGCTCAAATATATCTTCTGGTAGTCGTAGTATATCTTCTATTTTTCACTGGATTATGACATTTTTTCCATTTTGCTACAGATGTTTGGGTGTTAAACACATTTTTTCTTCATATAGAAGTTTTACACTTGCATTCTTAGCTCAATAACTCTTGAATTTGTATTTAGACCACAAACCTTGGGGGTACAAGACAAATAAAGCCATACACTTTAAGAAACTCATCTAGTTGAGCAGCCTTGAGGTACATCATTAAGTAAATCATTAGATAATCTTGTAAATGCAGATAGAGCTGTGTACAGTCTGCTTCAGGGCTCAGAGGGAGGGCTTAACCCCTCCAGAGGAAAGCACAACAAATATTTTTGTTTACAGCTGAAAGTAACTTCAAAATACTTTCTTAAATTCCTTTGTTGTGAATACTTGCAAATATTTATAAATTTGATCATTTTATGTATAATAATACTAAAGACCAAGTCAGATATGATTTGATCTATAAATTCTGATCAAGTGTGAAGGAATGGAGTAGTGACTCTTAGTAATAATTCAACAGTTTTATGATGTTTACCACTAGGACTTTTGTGTGTGTGTATCTAACCCAAATCTCTCATGTCAATTTCCAAGTCAATCTCCTTTTCTTTGGGCCTTTGCAGATACAGTTCACCAGAATGAAAAACTCATCATATCTTTTTCCTTTCTAAACATTCTCCCTGAGATTCAATTTTTTAAAAATCCCTTTTTTTTTTGATTGGAGGATAATTGCTTTACAATATTGTGTTGGTTTCTGCCATACAGCAACATGAATCAGCCACAAATACACATATGTCCCCTCGCTCCTGAACCCCTTCTCATCTCCCTCCCCATTCACCCTCTGTGTTGTCTCAGAGCGCTGGGTTGAGCCCCCTGTGTCACACAGCAAATTCCCACTTGGTATCTATTTTACATATGGTAATGTATGTTTCCATGCTATTCTCTCAATTCATCCCACCTTCTCCTTCTCCCACTGTGTCCACAAGTCTGTTCCCTATGACTGCATCTCCATTGCTGCCCTGGAAATTTATCTGTGTAGGAGAGTTTAGTAAACCATTTTGCTCCTCCACTAAATCTTAAATTCACTGTAGCTTCAAAATAAGTTTGATACTTTCTGAGATTAAGTGATTTAATTTAGCATATAAATCACATTTTTGAAACGTATCATAAGAAATATTTGATAAAATGTACTGGTTTTATGGATACTTTAATTGATTTAGAATAAGCCATTGAATTTTAGATAACGGAAGAAGGATTTATATTAGAAAAACATCTTTCTGAAATTATGATATTGTTGTTTAAAGCCTAATTTTAATTTTCTTTCAAAGACCAAATTGTCTTATATGACAGGTGCAAAATATATACTCAGATAAAACACAAAGTGACTTGGAATCAGGTAATTCTTGATAAGCCTGGTAGGCACTGTTTAAAGATTCAGCTTCTGACACTATTAAATAAAATTATTTATTCTGCTCTTCTAAAATTCTTTGTAAATGGTTGTCCCTCCAGAATGCCATTGAATTTTCCCTGAGACTTACATTTTGAGTTGATGAGAGACCCTAAAGTTAGATGTAGATTTTAATATTAGCAGTGAACCTGAGACAGTATGCTTTTTCTTGCTTTATTGTTTTCACTCTAAACACTTTTGTGAAGCCCTCAAGTTGTTTTATATATGTGGGGACTCTGGGAATAAAACCAATTATTCTGTTAGACATAAGAGTTTACAAACTCATATCAATGTGCTAAAATTAAGTTACACGTTGGCACAAAGTTACCATAGACACTGTACCGGGTTATGATTTTCTTTGCTGGGAACAACAAGTAAGGATTTTTGTGTTATATGTGTTATCTAAAATTAAAGGATCCTTGATTTTTCTTTTAAAACTAAGAAAAAGATTCAGCTTAAATATATGTCACTTAAAATAGTATATTAAGGAGAATAACACTTGTTGTTCAGTCACTAAATCATGTCCGACTCTTTGCAACCCGTAGCCTGTAGCACTCCAGGCTCCTCTGTCCTCCACCATCTCCTAGAGTTTGCTCCAATTCTAACATTTATTTAATTCCTAATATATAAATTCTTGACATATATAGCTGTATATTTTATACATATAATATGAGTTAATCCTTAACAATGCCTTACAGAAAATGGTACTTTTAAAAAATCCTTTGCTTTTTTCTGCTGAGTAGAAAGATCCTTTCAACTTTCCCAGGACTTGCCTACTGTGTGCAAAGTTCTCCCTTCTTGCGTGGTGTTTGTGAGAAAAAAATTATTTCCATAAAAGTTTCAGCAGCTGAAACTGGCTCACACTGTCTACTTTTCCTGAGAATCTAGGTTTATTTCTTTATTAACCATTTAAGAATTCTTCTTCTTATTTTGACTTGAAGTAGCCATCACAATGGAAACTTTAGCAGGGTGATCACATAGGGTTTCCCCTTCTTTTCTCAACATTTATTAGAAGTGTCGTGTTTCACAGGATCAACACCACATATGTGTTCTGAGATTGTCCTATCACTGATTACAGAACTACTGACTGTCCTAGGAAATCTACTGTCTTTGTCCTTGGAAACCTTCCTAATGTCCTATTAAATATGGTTTTAAAAAAATGAGGCTGGTCTGGACTGAGTTTGGTTTAAGACCATGGATACAATGATGTAATGTGGGAGGGAATTCTTTTCTTTGTCATTGTTATATATTATACCACTGGAGTTATGCTGTTTTTTTAACAAACTTGTATTTTGTTAGGTGCATTTTGAGAGAACAGCAGGAGAAAAATGTTTCCACAATGAATGGGTTTTGGCAGGCACATGACCTGAATATCGTTATTTGAGAAGGAAAAACTTACTCTGATATACTGCTTTTATGAGTCTCATTCTTCCAAGTCATCTTTGTATGTGTTGAAGTAGCCTTGTCTGAGACATTGAGTGGAAACTTTGGGTCATAAAAAATGAAAATTCCTTCCTCCATTTGTTAGATGTGTTTATGAAGTAAAATTATTTGGTGGGCTGCTAGTTTTCATTACATATAATATAGCTTAGTTAAATTGAGACATGAATTTAAATAACACTTGGGTGATTGCCCAGGTGCTAGAAATCCTTTGGGATTGAGCATAGATGATACTGAATTCACAATAAACTTTGTCAACTGAAAGGAGCCTTTAATTCTTTGGGATGCATTCCTAAGTCTGGTTAGTAACTAGTTTGTCCTGTTAATAAACAAACATCAACAGATTCAGAGGTTAAGCTTGGAAAACAACTCCCCAGATTTAGCACTCTGTATCTTAACACAGATCTAATCTTTTGAAGATATGTCTGAAGCAGTAATTTCTGCTTCTTCCTAATTCCATGAAGTATTAAAGTTTCCTGCAATGGAGGCGTCATTGTAGTTTTCTTGTCAATTCTGTCCTTGCTAAGAATCAGTAAGATTTAAATAACAGTAGGGACAGAATTCATCTATGAGGCATGACACTCCTGAGTTTCTCAACATATGCGACTTTTTTTTTTTATGTCTTTGTATGCCTTCTGTATCTTGTTTCTTTCAGCAGAAAAAAGATCTGTGTTCTTTTTAAAACAGCTAATCTGTATTCATTTCTTTTTGGTTATTTTTTTTTTTCTTGAAACAAAATTAAAATAATGGAATACTAAAGAATTGTGTTTTATTGAACCCAATTTCTTGGTTTCCACAACATGTATAGGAGGACCAGTCTGCTCTCTTTTGGCAAAATATCTGTACTGAAAAAAAAATTTTTTTAACTGTGTGATGGTAGTCAGGCCATCTATGTATATGTCTAGGTTTGGGGGAAATTCAAAGATCAGCATGAAGAGAAGAAATGCTGCTCTCTGGCATCAGTAAGCAACTTTTGGCAGATGTTAGAGTAGCTGATACAGGACAGCAGTACAGATTCAACTGATGGTAGCAGTGAAGCAGTGACAATCAAGGCCAATGAGAAAAATGATAAAAATATAGTGGGGTTTGAGCAGACAGTGGTAGGGATGTTTGAAGATACTGTAGCAATGATGATAGCTAAAAATTTTCAGATAATGACATTAAACAACAACAAAAAATAACAATTCTTCTGCTGTAGGCCTCCTGTGGTTCTGATATTTCTTTTAAGTAAATCTATCAATGACTTGGGTGACTGGTGAAGTCTATTGCTGGAAACCAAATATAGAAATAATCTTAAGGAACTCAGAGTAATAATTCCCACTTGTCTTCAAGGAAATTCCTAGTTTATTGTGAGGAGGTAAATTTTCTTCTTTGGGGAGACTTGAGGAATTCCTGGTCCATACAAAACATTCCTTCTGTCTTTAATAGGCCAACTTTCTTTACAACTAGATGAGGCTACGTGGGCTGAGCTAAGCTGCTATAACACAACTAGACAGGAAGGTCTGGTACGTGGCTCTCCTCTCTGGGAACTAACGCTGATGATCGAGGCCAGGCCCTGTGCTTTTGAATGGGTGTTTCAGGATGGCTTTCTTGCTCCCTTCTGCTTTCCATTTGTACCTCCAGGATTTGCTTTGTTTCCAGCATCTGCACATCAGGTCCTTCATTAGCTAAGCTCACCACTTCTGGGTATTTCTGGTTACTTACTACTGATATTTCTTGCACAATTAATGTTCAGTCAGTGAAGGCAGACTGCAGCATCTCTCAGTTTATAGAAATAAAAAAATGGTTGCTCATTTTCTCATTGTACTGATGATTGTATTTCAAATCTGTTCTAAAGAAAAATATGGGAAATGAATTTTGAATCTCAGTATCTGTTGAATACTTAATTTTGATCATAGGACAGCTAGTATAGCTATGTACATATCATCATGATTTGAATATCAGTGTAATTTGAGGATATTCTTAATGCAATCATTAAATCAAATCTCAGAAATAGAAACCAGTCACAAGGTTTCAAAATAACCCATGGCATTTTTGAAAAGCTTTATCTTTAGAAGGTACTTATTTCCTTTGAATCCAAACCTCTCTTTAAGTTGATACATCTATTTTAATTCAGTCTTCTGGTATATACAGAATTTACTAACAATATGATTATTTTTCAGAATTTGAAATTTTTGTGTTCCCCAGCATCACTTATTTTTTTCAGAACTAAACTAGCTTATTTATTTCAACCATTCATCTTATGATTATATTTTTCAGGCACTGTATCTATAGTTACTCCTAGAATCATTCTAGTCTGTTATTGTCTTGAGATATATTTCAATAGAATTGAATGCCATGCTTCAGTCCGGGTAATATCATGTCCCTTGTTCTGAATCTTCCAGTTCTATTAATGTATTCCAACATTGCATTCATTTTGTTTGTTTGCTTTGGTTTTTAGGGATGATATTTTTCTTGACTGATGTTGAACTGAATATTGTCTTTTACATATAACATTTATTTGTTCAGTTGGATTTTCTTCATCCTAAAGAGCTGTTATTCTATTTTAAAAATTTAAGTTCAGAACTGGATTTTTAATAATTTACTCACTCATTTATTCTTTCATTCAAAAGCACAGGATATAAAAAGTTAAGCCAGAAAGACAGTGCTTTCTTTACCTCATAAAGTAGTTATACTAGATGTTGTATTTATTAGACTCACTTCATTATTCCAGCTCAGTAGTACTCAATTCAGCACAGCTTCTTTCCCAGGGGACATTTGGCAATGTCGAGATGTTTTTGGAGAAGGCAATGGCACCCCACTCCAGTACTCTTGCCTGGAAAATCCCATGGATGGAAGAGCCTGGTAGGCTGCAGTCCATGGGGTCGCTAAGAGTCGGACACAACTGAGCGACTTCACTTTCACTTTTCACTTTCATGCATTGGAGAAGGGAATGGCAACCCACTCCAGTGTTCTTGCCTGGAGAATCCCAGGGACGGGGGAGCCTGGTGGGCTGCCATCTATGGGGTCGCACAGAGTCGGACACGACCAAAGCGACTTAGCAGCAGCAGCAGAGATGTTTTTGGTTGTCAAAACTGAGATGCCAGGGAGAAGTTACTATTAGGAGCTAGTCCGTAGAGGATAGGAACCCTACTACGCATCAGCAAATTGTCCCCAGTGATTCAAATGCTTCCTGGTATTCACACTCTTGTGTTATCTCTTCCCACATGATATATGGCTGACCTACTTAACCAAAAGGATATTGAGGAAATGAGGGAGTTGTGATTTCTGCGGCTGAGCGTGAAAGACGCTGTGGCTAATGCTTTGCTCCTTTGGGGTCATTTGCTTTGGGAAAAGCCAAATGCTGTGTCATAAGGACACTTAAGGAGGCCTGTGAAGACATTTATATTCTGAAGCCTCATAAACTAAGGCCTCCTATCAAAACCAGCACTAACTTGCCAGGCATGTGAGTGACTACCTTGGAAGAGGATTTCTTTGCTTCCGTAAAACCTTCAGATGGCTGTAGTCCCTGCAAGCTCATGAGAATAAAAGACTCCAAGCCAGAGGAACACCCAGGTCATCTACTCCCAGATATCTGATGCACAGAAACTGAGCTAAGTGTTTCTTATTTTTAAGCTGCTAAGTTTTAGGGTAATTTGTCATGTGCTTAGTTGCTCAGTCGTGTCTGACTCTTCAAACCACATGGACTGTAGCCCGCCAGGCTCCTCTGTCTGTGGGATTTCCCAGGCAAGAATACTGGAGTGGGTTTCTGCGCCCTCCTCCAGGGGCTCTTTCTGACCCAGGGGTTGAATCCGCATCTCCTGTGTCTCCTACACTGCAGGCTGATTCTTTACCCATTGAGCCTTCTGGTAATTTGTTATGCAGCAATAAATAACTAATACAACTGGCCTAACTATTCAGGTTAGAACCTGGCATAGAAGTGTTCATTTTCAATTAAAATGGTTTAGTCATATTAAATTAAATTTGGTCACAGCCTCCAAGTTTACATTTTACATAGAAAATGTTCCAGGTCAGCCAACAGTCTCCTAACTGCTTCAATCTGTTTCTCAATAACAATAATCATGCCACTTACTAAGGTGTTATTATTGCTTAAAATTTCATTATGTTTTATGTGATGATGGATTTAAAGCAAAAGTCCTACTCTTATGCTTAGAAAAATGTGGTCCCAGTTTTCATGTTATTCTAGCCATTATATCATGGATATTTCAATACAAGTCTTATAAACAGATACTGAATGCCTTCTTCACTCTTATGAGTCCTTCTTGACTTATAAATTATTTCACCTTTCTTTTTCTTGGGATAGACCCAGACCACAGTATGTACTATATATTAGAAATATGGGGATGCTTTGCTTTGTACTATATCCAGTAGAACATATGTAATGCTTCTGAAATGGCTCATTACTTTAGAATTGTTCTAAGGACATAACAAAGCACACACTAAAAAACAACAACAACAACAAAAAACCCATATATATCACCACAGCATAGATTTTTAGAAATAATCAACTCTTGACTCTATTGCTGTTTTGAAGAAGGCATATGTTAACCCCAGAAAATGCCAATGAACTGACTGAAACTACTTACCCATAATAAATAACATGGGAGCATTCTGACATTTCTTTCAAGGAGTTACTTTTAATAATAATAATGAAGACCACTTGTTTGAATTAACGGAAATATATAATGTGTTCTAAAATAAAAATTTCAATTTATTTGCACTCTTTGCCATTGTGGCCGAGAAGGGTACAGGAGAGATGGATTAGGCCACATCAGGTATTTCATTGTACCGTCATGATTACTGGCACCAAAGCATCCACAATGAGCAGTATGGGAAAAGATGAAGAGCTGAGAAGCTGCAGATGTTTACATCTCTCACCCCAGAAAATGTGTTCCAGCATTGACCCCTGGAGCATTCTCCTTACGATGCTACAGTGGCTTTTTTCCCAGTCTGCGTGATCAGAGGTAGGTCCATGATGCAGCATCAGCACCCACTCTTTAGTTACTACTAGTAATACAACAGCAATAAAATAGAATGACCAATAAATGACAGGACAGCTGTCTAATGAGGTGAAGGTTAAGGAGTGTTAAACTGTGCTAGACATTTCTATTTGCTGGCACTAAATTATGTTGTCTGTTCCAAGAGCTCTCCCCATGAGATGTTGATGTGCTGTGTTGTTCTTGGGCAATTTATGAAATCTACGAATGGCCTGCATGCCTATCTTTCTGGGAAGGGAGCTGCCTGCAGCCCTGTCAATAGCCGCAGCATAGTAAATCATGGTAAACAGCAGTTCAAACAACCCACCTTCCCCCCTTGGCCCTTTCACAGACCCCACAGTCTTTTCCATTCCACTGGCCATGACTTACTGTCTTGTTGGTTGATATATCCCTAAGACAACATAGAGTCTTGCACAGATGTAGAAACAGATTTCACCTACAACATTCTTACTTCTTCACCATGGACGTGAGTGACAAGGAGAAAAGCTTGGCATGTCTTTTTTTTTTTTTACTATACTGTGAGCAGGAGAAGAGAGAAACACTCATCTTTCCTTGAGCAACTTAGTGTCAAGTGAGTAGAGGTTATCCCATCACTCAGTGTATATGTGTTGAACCTCCATAATTCTTCAGGCACTGTGGTTAGAAAGATACGTGTGGCCATTGCTTTTTTTTAAAGTTTCAAGATGATGGAAGAAACATATTACAAGTCTAGCAAGTATCAATACTATAAGTGGAAAAAATTAGGATGCTATGGGAGTAGATGTCAAGGGGTAAAACACAGTCTAGGGGATTCTAGCTTATTGGTGTTATGAAATGAAATGCTACGTTTTTTTGTTATTGTTTGTGTTTTTCTGGTTTTATAGGTACATGGCAATTATAGTGACATAGTAATATGCTGAACAGGAATATGCCAATCGACATGGTTTATATGAGACTCTGTAATGACAACAAATATCATCATCTGTTTGGAATTGTTTACGCGAAGCAAGAGGCAGTGGGCTGCCAGTAATGGTTTTAGTAGTGATTCTCAATCTTGGCTGCACGTTAGAATTGCTTGGGGAGACTTTAAAAATCCTGATGCCTAGGCCACCCCCAAAGCCAATTAAATAAGAATCTCTGAGGGTGAGACCCAGACACCGCTGCTCTTTAAAACTCCCCAGGTGATTCCAGTGTGCAGCCAATTTAGGAACCACTGAGTTACAGGCTTCCAAGGCTTTCCAAAATTCCCCATGAGGAACCACAGCTGCCAGTTTTATCACTTTGGAGAAAAAAAAATCACCAGGTGCAAGAAGCTCTTCTTTGCCATCTTAAAGTTTTAACTTTATTTTTAAAAAGTTTAAGTATAACTATACAGTAAATTCGCATACCTTAAATGTAGAGTTCAGTGAATTTTGACAAAGTATATACGCATGTAACCCACATACCAGTTGAATATAGAACATTGCCATTGAATTAGTCTTCCTAGTGTCCCTTCTCATTCTTTGCCCTTCTCCGCTGTAGACAAGAAGTGTCTTCATTTCCGTTCCATAGTTTAGACCATTCTTGGACTTCATAAAAATGGAATCAAACAGTATGCACCATTTTGTTCTGACTTGTTTCCCTCAGCTATGCCTCAATTGTTTGCTTCTCTTTATTGCTGAGTGATAGTCCATTTTATGGATGTACTATCTAACCCACACTTGTGTATCCATTCTCCTGTTAACTTGGTTTTTCTCCAAGTTTTGTGAACATGAATAAACCTCCAATAACATTCTAGTACAAGTGTCTGTGTAATTGTGCTTTATTTTCACTCTTTATAGCTAAGAGTGAAACTGTTGAGTCATGGAGTAGTTGTACATTTAACTTGAAGAAAGTACTAATTTTTCATTGTGGTTGTACCATTTTATACTCCTGCCAGCAGTGAATGAGGGATCCAGCTGTTCTATATCTTCTCCAATATTTGTCACTGCAATTTTTTTAATTTTAGCCATTCTCTTGAGCATGTGGTGACAACTAGCTATGACTTTGAGTTCCCTGATGACTAACAAGGTTGCCCATTTTTAAGTGTGTCTATTGGCTGTTTGTATATTGTGTGTGTGTGTGTGTGTGTGTGTGTGTGAGAAGTACCTGTCCAAAACTTTTTCCCATCTTGGTATTTGGTAGATTATCTTTTTTTATTTTTTGTGAGTTCTTTATATAATCAAGATATGCATCACTTTTCAGAATATATCATGAATATTTTCTTCCAGCCTCATACTTTCTTTTCACTTTCTTCAATGTGTCTTTGGTTGAACAGTACTTTTTATTTTGATGAAGTCTAGTTTATAATTTTTTTTCATTTATGGTTTGATACATTAATCTATATATCCTTGTGACTCATTATACTGATTGCTGTAACTTTATAACATCTTGAAATCAGGTAGTAAAAGTTTTTCAACTTTGTTTTTCTTTTCCAAACTGTTTTGACTGCTTGAGATCATTATATTTTCATATAAATTTTAAGATAATCTTCTCAGTATCTACAAATAAGCCTGATGATATTTTGATCAGAGTTATGCTGTGAATAGTTTAGGAAGAATTGAAATCTTTATTATTGAATTTTCCAACAATATTGAATCTTATCAACAATTCTTTTATATGTTTTGCTAAAGTCTGTCACCAAATATTTTATTTGTTTTAATTCTATTCCAGATGGAATTTATTTTTTAATTATGTTTCATCTTTTGTTACTTGTCTATAGAAATACTCAGATTTGATTACGTACACTGAGACCTTGATGAATTCACTTACTGCGTCTGAGGGAAGTTCATTTGTTATGAAGATTCCTTTTGGATTTGGATACATACAATTATAACATCTATAAATATAGTTTTACTTCTTCTTTCTGATATTCGTATCTTTTGTTTCTTTTTCTTGCCTTACTTCCTTGAGTAGACCTTCACATGCAACACGGAATAGAAATGATGTGAGTGCTTTCTTTTGCATTGTCCCCAATTTTAGAGTAAATATTTTGCCATATCACCACTAGGTATCATGATAGCTACAGGATTTTCAGATTCAGGCCTTTTATTCATAGTTTGCTGAGAGCATTTTAAAGTCATGAATATATATGTTTGTAATTATTGAGATGGGCTTCCCAGGTGGCTCAGTGGTAAAGAATTCACCTGCTAATACAGGAAATGCAGGCTTGAGAAGGAAACGGCAACACCCTCCTGTATTCTTGCCTGGGAAATCCTATGGACTGAGAAGCTTGGTAGGCAACAGTCCATGGGGTAGCAAAAAAGTCGGACACAACTTAGTGACTGAACAGTGACAATGATCTATTGAGATAATCACAAGATTTTTCCTCTTTACTCTTATAAAGGTCTATTTTATTAGTTTTATTTTTTCATAACTTTAACCTCCCTACTTTATAACTCTGGATTCTGCTTGTTTTCTCACAAAAGGAATCACGTAGTTAAGAATAAAAGCAAAACCTGTGTGACTGCATGATGTGACTGCATGAGTTGAATTTCACCTTCCCAGATAACAAACTTACCAGCAAGACCAGTCTGAGATCTGTTCCTTCAATAAGAATGTAGGAGACTTATGTATGGGTTTTCTATCTTGTTTTATATCAAGATAGATAAAGACATTAGATGGTTCTTCTGTTTTTTAATCTAATCCTGAATCTGGAGAATAGAGAATAGAGAATGAAACAGGATTTAAAAATAAGACCAATTAAGGAAAAATTTACTCTCCAGAGGCAAGGAATGTTTTAGGGAAATAAAACAGATGAAATGTCAGTAAATAACATTTTCAAATAGGTGAAAGCAGTTAATATGACAAATTGAAAAATAGGACCTAATAAACTATTATCTATTGCAATTTCTTTTAAGTAATAATTAAGAAAATTAGCAATCAGCACGAAATACCTTTTCATGTATTATTATTCAGAATATTATTATTCTTATTCAGAAATAAAAGGTTCCCATTAAAACAACAGCCAGAGACAAGTAGGTAACAGGTGAAACCACTGACTGTCTAGGACATTAGGCAGTGCTTTTATCTTTTCCTGATATTTACTAATTATCATTTTATTTACTATTGGTATATGACAGTGATTTTCCCTTGAAGAAACAAAAGCAGATGGATATCAATGTTCATAACGTGAGAATAGATCATAGTAACTGACCTTCTTTTAACCTTTGGTTCCTGCATTTAACGTGTAAATAAAGCTGGAGAGAAATAGGATCTTTGGTATTTTGGTAACAGAGGATAGGTTCAGACAATAGGAGATTCCTTTTACAAACTGATTTGCCTAATGTGTCACTGGGTGGATGAAATGCCATTAGTGTGAGAAGAGCAATAACAAGTTTCCTAGCTTTTGTATATCTACAAAATGTTTAGGATAGATAAAGTAATGGATGAAAAACTGACATGAGGACCTGTAAACACAAATTTCAGGTATTATTATTGTTATTTCAAGGCTTAAATTATGGATTATTATTATAGACACAATGGTGTAAACTTTCAAAGTAAATACTTCAGTTTCTATGTGGCCTATTTGGTTACATTTTAAAGAAGACATTGTTAATCTGGTCACAAAAATGAGAAAAATAAGTCTCCCCCCAAATTTAACAGAACCAAGAATAAATATATGCTTATGTCAATAAAAGTATTCATAATCAGTTGGCGTTAATTTGTATTCAAGAACTAGAAGTCGTCATAAAACGTAGAGCAAAATTGTAATTATTGCTAAAGAGATTCAGGACAGTCTTTCTTCACTTGCATAACTTACTCAAATTATAAAAGAAACTCAATTCTATGAACTTTAATCAAGTCACCCTCTAAGTCCATACAATATTCATCTCCACCAACTACTTTTGCTGTGTTTCTGCCAAATAATAAATTCTACATCATCTACTGAATGTAAGAGAATTTATGTTCTGATGACCACCAGGAGAGAGTCATGATAGTGTCAGAGGTCAAATACTTATGTCAGAAAGACTTTATTCAGTAGCAATAAAAAACTGACTAGGCATCAATAAAGCCCTATGGGGCCATATAAGAACTGTGGGTTTTTGAGTTGACATGTATGTAGAGTAAGCATTTATGCTTCACATAGGCACTAAGATATTAGAGTCAGCAGTTTTCTTTCCCAGCATGTTTCTCATGCCTTCTTCTCCAAGAAAAAGCTTTCATTTGATAACTTATGTATAACCTAGAAAGTATCAAAACACAGGTTTCTTTTCTTTCTTTAAGGAGAAAAAAATTCTAAGCAACTTAGAAATGCATATATATCATCAAGTTGAGTGGGCTGGGAAATATCACTACATGGTTATCCAGGGTCATAGTACTCATTAAAAGACTAGAGCAAGTCAGCTGCAATGGTATGTATCAATTACATAAGACTTTTTATGTTAGGTGCAGTATTTTTACTTAATGAAAACCAACAAATATTAATTAACATCTACTATATTGATGTTTAAGTCAGGAAAATCTTCACATGAATCATTTGGGAACTTATTAGAAATGCAAAAAAAAAAAGAGAGAGAGAGAGAGACACACACACACACACATTATCCCAGATCTATTGAACCAGAATTTATATTTTAACAGGATCCCTAGTTGATCTGTATGCACTAAACTTTATAAAGCAGGGCTTTCAAATTCATTTGCATTGGAGGAGATATTCAAGCTTCCTACTCAACTCTCAAATCTTCCTTACAACTTAGTTTGTGGCAAAATTTGGAGAGTTTGTACAACTTATTTACTTTTTTTCAGCTTGCCCTATTTCAAAAGGGAAATGAGACCTTAGGGAGTAATGAGCTTTTATTTTGTAGAAAAACAAGGGTTCACCAGCAGAGCAGAAGAAGGCAGGGACCCAAAGGTCAGGGAAAATTTGTGCTTACGTCCCAGCTCAATTCTCAGCCACATGATTCATCATTTGAATTAAGAGCATATTTCTGCATACTCTCGTAGCACGGACAATCCTCAGTTTAAGAACTGATTGTGGTCTAAATGATCATTTGTAAATTGGTGATTTGAAATGTTGAATGTATTTTCTCATAGAAACAGTGTTATACTCAATGGGTAGACTTCCAGGCAGTCTGCAGAGATCTGTTTAACTTACAATGTACCAAGAAGAAAAATATTGAGAAGCACTGAGGAAAAATAAGCATATAAGAATGATACATGCCCAGGTTCAAATTTGACTCCTCAACTCTCCAACTCTTCAATTAGAGCAAGTTATTTAACCTATTTATCATCTGTAAAATAAATGTAATAATAACTTCCTCACAACATCTTTGTAAGAGCTGAAATATGTATTGTTACTTGCCGTTGAATTAAATAATTGGCATGATTAGCCACATTATATCAATAAAGGTTTAAAAGATATTTTGCTGTACAATTCTGGTGAGTATAGATTATGACATTTGTTCCAAGGAGGAAAGAGGATGAGGATCTCAGGGAAGACAAAATGATGCCTTGCAAACTGAGGGGATCTATTTGTGGGGTTAGGTAGAAGTTAGGGAGGATGTTCTGTGTGGCATGTGTGTGGAAAATAGTGGGGGTACAGAGGAAAGAGAGGGGAGTTCAATGGATTTGGGCCAGAGACTAAGAAAAGAAAAAAGAAATGCTGCTTGCATTTGCCTTTCTTTTCCTTTCTCCCTTGCCTCCATCTATTTTGCAATTGCCAACCTATACCAAGCAAACCATAAGATGAAGAAGGACCAAGAGCTGGAGTTGGCTGGGAAGCATCACAGTTTCCATTATGGACCCCAGTAGCAGGGAAGACAGTGGAAAGTGGGGAGAGGGAAAGTAACTGTTAGGGTAGAGCAGTGTGGGGAGGTTATTCAGTCATTTGTGGTTCTTGAACTTTGGGATTGTTTTTCTATTTCTGTAAAAATGAATGCCTTTGCTGCTGCTGCTGCTGCTGCTAAGTCGCTTCAGTCACGTCCGACTCTGCGACAAGATTATGTTTAATTTGTAGATCACTTTGGATAGTATGAACATTTTAACAATTTTAATTCTTCCTATATATTAACACCAAATACATTTTCACTTATTTGCCTCTTTTTAAATTTCTTTCAAAATGTTTTGTGGGTTTTAGCATACTAATAATTCATCTTCTAAATTTAGGCTTAGTTTGTTCTTTTTCTATTTCCTCAAGGTGTGGACTTAGGTTGTTTATTTGAGATCTTTCTTCTTTTTTAATGTTGGCATTTTATTACCATGAACTTCCCTGTTAGTATTGTTTTTGTTACATCCCATATGTTTTGGTGTGCATGTTTTCATTTTCATTTGTACCAAGATATTTTTTGATCTCCCTTTTGATTTCTTCTTTGGACCGTTAGTTCAAGACTGTGCTTTAATTTAAACATATTTGTGAACTTTTCAAAATTTTTCTGCTATTGATTTCAGTTTCATTCTGTTTTCACTGGAAAAGATATTTGGTATGATTTGAATTTGCTGAAATTTATTAACACTTATCTTATGACCTAATATGTTATCTGTCTTGGAGAATGTGCCATATGTGCTTGAGAACAATGTTTATTCTGTTGCTGTTGGGTGAAACGTTTTGTATGTTTTTCAGTCTTGCTCTATAATGTTGCTCAGATACACTGTTTCCTTACTGATTTTCAGCTTGGATGGTCTATCCAATATTTAAAATGCAATGTTGAAGTCTCCTACCATTATTGTATTACTATCTTTTTATCCCTTCAGTTCTGTCAATGTTTGTTTATATATTTAGATGTTCTGAAGTTGGGTGAAAAAGTGAAGTCGCTCAGTCGTGTCCGACTCTTTGCAACCCCATGGACTGTAGCCTACCAGGCTTCTCTGTCCATGGGATTTTCCAGGCAATAGTACTGGACTGGATTGCCATTTCCTTTTCCAGGGGATATTCCCGACCCAGGGATTGAACCCAGGTCTCCTGCATTGTAGACAGACGCCTTACCATCTGAGCCACCAGGAAGTTGGGTAGGTATATATAATTAATTGGTATTTGTTCCTGTTGAATTGATAATTTTATCAATAATCACCTGATGCAAAGAACTGACTCATTGGAAAAGAGCCTGATGCTGGGAAAGATTGAAGGCAGGAGGAGAAGGGGATGACACAGGATGAGATGGTTGGATGACATTACTTGATGGACATGAGTTTGAGCAAGCTCCAGGAGTTGGTGATGGACAGGGAAGCCTGGCTTGCTGCAGTCTATGGGGTCGCAAATAGTCAGACATGACTGAGCGACTGAACTGAACTGAATGTTCTCTTTGCCTTAAAGTGTATGTTTTTTGACTTAATGTGTATTTCGTTTAATACTAGTGGAGCCACCTCTATCTCTTTTGGTTACCATTTATGTGGAATATCTTTTTCCCTCTCTTCACTGTCAGTTTGTGTGTATAGTTAAATATGATGTGATTGCCTTGTAGGCAGCATATGGTTGGATTGTAATTTTTAATCCATTTAGCCACTGTATAACTTTTGATTGGAAAATCTAATCCATTTACACTTAAGGTAATTATTGATAAGGAAGAACTTATCTCTGCCATCTTGTTGAATGTTTTCTGCCTGTCTAGTAATTCTTTTCTCCCACTTTTTTTCTCTTTTGCTGTCTTACTTTCGTTTTGTTGTCATTTAGGCTGTATGAGCCTATCAATAGTTTCTAGATTTCTTATGAAGAGAATTTGTCTATATGTTGTCATTGAATTGGTGTATCCATTGGGAAAAGGAGAGCCCAGGACTTCCTATTCCATCATTTCGTTTTGTAAATTACTCTATGTGCTGTATATGTTGAAATTTTACCATTTGATAAAAGTGTAAATATTATTTATTAGTGCAAAGAAAAACTGGTACAGATAGTTACTGATGACTGTTAAAGCTGTTAAATATATGTATAAAGTCAATTATTAAAAACTGATAAAAAGTTAAATAAATATGAAAATCAGTTGATAGGACAAATGATAAACAGAGAGTATTAGCTCTATAGTTTAATAAAAAAACATAATACCATATTTGCACCAAAAGTATTAAAATTTAAATTACAATGTGAGATAAAATAATAGATATTGAATTGTGGTATAATTGGAGAAGGAAATGGCAATCCACTCCAGTACTCTTGCCTGGAAAATCCCACAGATGGAGAAGCCTGGTAGGCTATAGTCCATGGGGTCACAAAGAGTCGGACACGACTGTGTGACTTCACTTTCAACTTTCAACTTTATGGTATAATGCTATTACTATAAAGTTATTTGTGTAGTCCTATATTTAATTGTTATTATTAAGAAGTAGTTTTAATTCCTTTTTGGCTATGAGTCAGCCAAAAAAAGTTTTGAGATTGCTTTGTATCATGTGAAGATGCATTAAAAACTGAATGTCAACATTTCTGCATCAAAATTTCATTAAAAAGAATAACTCAAAATCAAGTATAATAATATTCATAATAAATTATCTTCTTTCCAGTTAAAGTATAGAATGTAAGGGATATGACAAAAATGAAAAAAAAGTTACTCAAAGTACTTTTTCTTCCCACTAATCAAAATTTGAGACAAAATTCAAGATACTAGAGGACATCTTTAAGATAACAATTTTCAATCTATAGTTGATAAATTTTTAAACAAAACCTAGTTAAGAAGATTGGTATAGAATGGCAACCAGAAATCACACTGAACAGAAAGTAAAAATGAAATAAGTTCCCTTAACTTGAGAATATTCAGTCTATTTAAAGCATAGATAAGGAAACAATCATAGAAAAGTGCTAAGTATTATAATAAAGGGAGACATAGGCTAAGTTATCTGAGCCTACAAAATATTTTTATAAATGATAAAATTAATATGATCCACAATACAAAATTTGGATAAAAAATTATGAGGAAGAAAGTTTTAATAATTTTCACTTCTACTACTCTTGCACTTGATGAAGTTGAAAGAGAAGAGTGAAAGAGCTGGCTTGAAACTCATTATCAAACAAACAAAGATGATGGCATCCGGTCCCATCACTTCATGGCAAATAAAAGGAGAAAAGGTAGAAGCAATGACATATTTTATTTTCTTGGACTCCAAAATCACTGTGGACAGTGAATGTAGTTATGAAATTAAAAGATGCTCCTTGGAAAGAAAGCTATGACAAACCTAGACAGTGTCATAAAAACAGAGACATTTTTTTCCTGACAAAGATCCATGTAGTCAAAGCTATGGTTTTTTCCAATAGTCGTGTACATATGTGAATGTGTGTGTGTGTGTGTGTGTGTGAAAGTTGCTCAGTTGTGTCTGACGCTTTGTGACCTCATGGACTATACAGTCCATGGAATTCTCTAGGCCAGAATACTGGAGTGGGTAGACTTTCCCTTCTCCAGGGGATCTTCCCAACCAGGGATTGAACCCAGGTCTTCTGCATTGCAGGTAGATTCTTTACCAGCTGAGCCACAAGGGAAGCCCACAGATGTGAGTAGGACCATAAAGAAGGCCGAGTGCCAAAGAATTGATGCTTTTGAACTGTGGTGCTGGAGAAGACTCTTGAGAGTCCCCTGGTCTTCAGGGAGATCAAACCAGTTAATCCTGAAGAAAACCAACCCTAAATATTCCTTGGAGGGTCTGTTGCTGAAGCAATACTTTGGCCACCTGATGTGACGAGCCAACTCACTGGAAAAGATCCTGGTGCTGGGAAAGACTGAAGGCAAAAGGAGAAGAGGGTGGCAGAGAATGAGATGGTTAGATAGCATCACTGCCTCAATGGACATGAATTTGAACAATCTCTGGGAGATAGTGGAAGACAGGGAAGACTGGCGGGCCACAGTCAATGGGGTCGCACACGCACAGGGTTGGATCTGACTTAACGACTGTATAGTAACAACTTCTGCACTGATTCTTAAAAATCGAAAACCAACTGGGAAAGGGAATTTTAAGGAGGGGACATAGTACGCACAGAGGTAAGCAGGAAGGAAAGAGTGTAATAATGTTAAAAAACTGTAAGTGCATTGTGAAGAACAGTGTGATGGATACTTGTTGCATATATTGGTAGACAGGATTAGAAAAGTAGACATGGATTAGATTTTAAAAGAAACTAAGGACTGATGCTAAAGCTGAAACTCCAGTACTTTGGCCACCTCATGCGAAGAGTTGACTCACTGGAAAAGACTCTGATGCTGGGAGGGATTGGGGGCAGGAGGAGAAGGGGACGACAGAGGATGAGATGGCTGGATGGCATCACTGACTCGATGGACACGAGTTTGAGTGAACTCTGGGAGTCGGTGATGGACAGGGAGGCCTGGTGTGCTGCGATTCATGGGGTGGCAAAGAGTCAGACATGACTGAGCGACTGATCTGATCTGAACTGAATAGATGATATCAAGAAATTTGAATCTAAACCTTTAGTTACTAGTGTGTGTGTTTCTGTGTGTGTGTATGTTCTCTGTCCTATCCGACTCTTTGTGACCCCATGGACTGCAGTCTGCCGGGCTCCTCTGTCCATGGAATTCTCCAGGGAAGACTACTAGAGCGGGTTGCCATTTCGTAATCCAGAGGATCTTCCTGATCCAAGGATCAAACCCGAGTCCCTTGTGTCTCCTGCGTTAGCAGGCAAATTCTTTACCACTGAGCCACCTGGGAAGCCTTATTATAAATAAGCTTTAGTATAATACTTTGCAAAACACATATTTCATGAGAAATATTTAGATATAGAAGATACATTTAAAATTGAAATACTATGTGTATTTAAAGTTATGCATGGATGAAATGACCAAAGGAGAGAAAAGTAATGAAGTCTGAAGAATAAATCCTGAAAGTGAGTGTTAGTTGCTCAGTCATGTCTGACTCTTTGCAACCCCATGGACTG
Source organism: Bos indicus (assembly GCF_029378745.1). NCBI lineage: Eukaryota > Metazoa > Chordata > Mammalia > Artiodactyla > Bovidae > Bos > Bos indicus. Next base: position 25,029,688 of record NC_091768.1, on the reverse strand, counting down.
TAGCCTGCCAGGTTCCCCTGTCCATGGGATTCTCCAGTCAAGAATACTGGAGTGTGTTGTCATTTCCTTCTCCAGGGGATCTTCCTGACCCAGGGATCAAACCTGGGTCTCCTGCATTTCATGAAGAATCTTTATCATCTGAGCCATCAGAATAAATCCTGACTACTCCAATATTATGAAGTAAGGAGGAAAGTAAGCTGCAAAAAATAAATAAATAAATAAATAAGAGTCTTGGAAATTCTGGCTATTTTTCTTCTGTATATGTACATGATAGGAATTAAAATATGATTGTAAATGTATTTCTTTATTATAATAAGATTTAACATGACCTCTACCCTTTTAAAGGGTTTTCCTGGTGCCTCAGACAGTAAAGAATTTGCCTTCAGTGCAGGAGATCTGGGTTTGATCCCCAGGTTGGGAAGATTCCCTGGAGAATGAAATGGCTACCCACTCCAGTATTCTTGCCTGGAGAATTCCCACAGACAAAGAAGCCTGACGGGCTACAGTCCATGGGGTCATAAAAAGTCGGACACAACTGAAGAGATTTGACATGCATGTAAGCATAGGATATAGTGTCATTAACTATAGATACGATGCTGTATAACAGATCCCTAGAACTTAGTCATCTTGTATGACTGAAACTTTGCTATTCAGGGTCGTCTTGAGCAGAGTTAGTACTCATTTGCCTCTCCTCAATAATAATGCCCACATTTTACGCTAGTGTCTTACAGACAGTATATTTCAAGACTAAAGGCTGCTGCTGTCTTGAATTCCTAGCTGTGGCTGGGATAGTGATGTCATCCTTCCTGCAGTCAGTATACGATGGGTAGCCTCAGAACCAACTGTGTTTTTGTCACGATGCTTGGGGATCTCAGATTGTTCTGAATTACCCTCATTATCATGTTTACTTTTCCTCATTTTGAGCTTGTGCTTCAGGCTTTCTGTTTTTAACCACAAATTCATGTTCTTTTGTTATATAAAAAAGTTATATAAGTTATATAAAGTTATATAAGTATATATGCCATATATAAAGTTATATAAGTATAAATGCCATATAAAAATATATACACATATATACATGTATATAAATATGTATATATACACATAATATATATCTATACATAAAACTGGAGAGTGTAAGAGCATGAAAAAAAGATTTGCTATTTGGGGTTATTCTGGAATTTACTGTATCAGGAAAATTGAGTTCATTATCATACTTGTAAATAAAACATGGAAAGCAGGAAGTTGTGGTAATCTGTGGGAGCCAATTTTTTCCTCTAATGAAAAATTTAAAAAATAAATTGTGTCCACTCATTCCTTAAAATGCATTCTCCTCCTTCCTTCCCTCTTCACCTCATCCCCCAACCACCCCCGTCTCTTTTAACTGTGTAGCACTCTGATAACAGAGAGAAACCATAATGTATATATTCTGTAGCCTAGTGAGATGTTGGTTTAATCTGATTTTGTTCAAGGAGTAACTGCTATTCCTATTCATTGGGCTCTAAGAGTCCTAGGTTGATTTATAACTCAATGTACCAAGTACTCCAATTATACTCTTCACAGGAATTTCTATGGTCTTTCATTATGGAATCACAAAATTGAACAGCACAGAAAATAGAAAACTGTTGTCTTTGCATTGACCTGTCTGTGGCAAAATCTACAAAGTGCTTAAAGATTCAGTTCTTCTGCCCCTTTGCTAAAAATTGGACGTCAGTAAAGATGCACCATATTTCTACTGGGTTGGACAAAAAGCTCATTTGAGTTTTTCGTTCCGTCTTATGGAAAAACCCGAATAAACTTTTTGGCTAACCCAATATTCAAAATTCTCCAAGCCAGGCTTCAGCAATATGTGAACCGTAAACTTCCTGATGTTCAAGCTGGTTTTAGAAAAGGCAGAGGAACCAGAGATCAAATTGCCAACATCCGCTGGATCATGGAAAAAGCAAAAGAGTTCCAGAAAAACATCTATTTCTGCTTTATTGACTATGCCAAAGCCTTTGACTGTGTGGATCACAATAAACTGTGGAAAATTCTGAAAGAGATGGGAATACCAGACCACCTGACCTGCCTCTTGAGAAATCTGTATGCATGTCAGGAAGCAACAGTTAGAACTGGACATGGAACAACAGACTGGTTCCAAATGGGAAAAGGAGTATGTCAAGGCTGTGTATTGTCACCCTGCTTATTTAACTTGTATGCAGAGTACATCATGAGAAATGCTGGGCTGGAAGAAGCACAAGCTGGAATCAAGATTGCTGGGAGAAATATCAATAACCTCAGATATGCAGATGACATCACCCTTATGGCAGAAAGTGAAGAGGAACTCAAAAGCCTCTTGATGAAAGTGAAAATGGAGAGTGAAAAAGCTGGCTTAAAGCTCAACATTCAGAAAACGAAGATCATGGCATCTGGTCCCATCACTTCATGGGAAATAGATGGGGAAACAGTGGAAACAGTGTCAGACTTTATTTTTGTGGGCTCCAAAATCACTGCAGATGGTGACTGCAGCCATGAAATGAAAAGACGCTTACTCCTTGGAAGGAAAGTTATGACCAACCTAGATAGCATGTTCAAAAGCAGAGACATTACTTTGCCAACAAAAGTTCGTCTAGTCCAGGCTATGGTTTTTCCTGTGGTCATGTATGGATGTGAGAGTTGGACTGTGAAGAAGGCTGAGCACCGAAGAATTGATGCTTTTGAACTGTGGTGTTGGAGAAGACTCTTGAGGGTCCCTTGGACTGCAAGGAGATCCAACCAGTCCATTCTGAAGGAGATCAGCCCTGGGATTTCTTTGGAAGTAATGATGCTAAAGCTGAAACTCCAGTATTTTCGCCACCTCATGCGAAGAGTTGACTCATTGGAAAAGTCTCTGATGCTGGGAGAGATTGGGGGCAAGAGGAGAAGGGGACTACAGAGGATGAGATGGCTGGATGGCATCACTGACTCGATGGACGTGAGTTTGAGTGAACTCCGGGAGTTGGTGATGGACAGGGAGGCCTGGCGTGCTGCGATTCATGGGGTCGCAAAGAGTCGGACACGACTGAGCGACTGATCTAATCTGATCTGAATATTTTATTTTGATTCATATGAGGTACTTGACATATTTCTGTAGTGCTCTAGAGTTACGTACACACACATTGAGAAAGCAGGGTTTTCTTAACTCTTAATATTGGCTATTAACAAGTACTTTTTAAAGATTTTTTTTTTTTAAGACTAAACTGAGGCAGATTAGCAAAGCAATTAAAAACATGGGCCTGAGAATCAGACAGCTTTGGGTGCTTTGGGTTTAAATACTGAATGTGCCATTTAAACTGTGGATCCTTCAAAAGTTATTTAGTGTCTATTTTTCAAATAATTTGTAAAATATGGAATATTGACAAATTTCATAAAGCTGTGTTGATTAATTAAAATTTGGCTGCCCAATACTTATTTTTTATTTTTGCCTAGTACATTTAACAGGTATGGCACATACTTAATTAACATTTAACATTTACTTGACACTTTAACACATAATTAATTAACATTTAACAGACATTACACATAGTTAATAAATGGTGTTTCAGATTTCTTGAGTTTAAACCATCCTTTTGACTTGACTTTGACTTTTTTTTCCCTCTTCTTTTTTGGCTCATTGGGTTTTTCAATCCAAGTTTACAGTTCTATTACTTTATTCCCATCTGATTCGTGGTTTTTAGTCACAGATGCTTGAAAAATTTATTTTTCTTTCTTGAATGCATGTATTGTGTTTGCCCTGCTAACTTTTATAATGAAGCCTAAACATTTTAATTCCCTAGAAATTTCCCCGATTATTCAGGCTATTGTTAACAGTGATAGGTAAAATCACTCGGAACAGGCACATGCTATGTTTGGATTTAAACTGGAAAAACTACTTTACTGAGCTGGTAAAATACATTTTATTTATCTTAGAGTAATAGCTAAAAGAGGAATGCTATTTTTTTCCTCATAATTTTTTTGTTTCATATTTATTGCTTTTAAATATAGTGTTTGGGGATTTAACTCATTATAAATTTTACTGCTTTCCCAAGTGTGTGGCGAAGGACCTGTGACTTAAGATTCATCCCTTCTTCCTTTCTCATTGTTCTTTGGTGATTCTTCTTCTTTCTGACCTTTCATTTGGCAGTGTCCTAGTCTTAGTTCTTTTGACTTCTCTGTCTTCTTTCATTATCTTTATAAGCTCATCTAGTCCCTCAATTTTAAAAACCAACTATATGCTGACAAATTCCAATACTTTATCTCCAATATGGTCTCTGTCCCAAACTGGCTCATGTCCAACTCCCCATTTATAATCTCCACTGGATTTTAACAGACATTCCAAGCCCAGCACTGAGCCTTCTGATCTCTCTCCAAACCTGCTCCGCTCAGTCTTTCCTTCCTTAGGAAGTGATGACTCAGTCCCTCCAGGTGCAGGCGTGTTCCTTGGTATTCATTCTTGCTTCCTCACTCTCAGACTTCATGCTAACAAACACCTTAAGCTCTGCTTTCTGAATTTCAACCTAGTGATTTCTCATCATGTTTACCATGCCCTTCCCAGTTCAAATCACCTCTTTCTTGGATCACTGCCATAACCTCTAAGCAGGTCTCCCTGCTTATACTCTCGTCCTTCTACTATCCATCATCAACACCAGAGTTGTTTCTTTTTCTTTTTTTTTTAACTTTTAAATTGAAGGATAATTGCTTTACAATGTTGTGTTGGTTTCTGCCATACAACAATGCAAATCAGTCATAATTATACATATATATCATCTCCCTTTTGAGCCTCCCTACCCCCTCAAATCCTACCCCTCCAGGTGTTTACAGAGCACCAGACTGGGCTTCCTCATACAGAAGTTTTAAACAAGTGAATCTTTTAAAACTGAAGTCATATAATGCCATTCCTCTGCTAAAAATTGGCAGGCACTTAAATGGTGGTATTTTAATGGTCTCATGAGTTGGTTCTTTGGAGGTATCTTTGGGAAACTCTTTATTTCACCATTCAGAGATAAGGAAGATTATTTTCTACTTTGATCTCTTTCTGTACCATTTCTTAGATCATCTCACCTCTGGCTACTTATCCCTAAAATCTCGGTGAAATACCACAGCAAATTTTAGTTACTGTCCATATTGCCCATTTGATTACTAAGGACATATTTACTGCCACCCAAAGAAATGAGAGTGCAGACTGCTTCATTACTTGTCCAAAATCATAAGTGGAAGAACCAGTCCAAAATCATAAAGTGGAAAGACCAGGATTAAATTCAGAATCTTTGTATCTTTCAAGGCAGTGCTTTTCCCAACAGGCCACATGGCCTCCTGGGAAGTAAGAGAATATAGAACCTTCTCTGGGTGCCATACAGACCGTGCCTCAGAACCTCACAAAAAAACAGGTCCTGAGGAGGCAGAGGCCAAGGAATGATCCCTGGATAAACAGTTCAGGGTTTATGTGTTTGATGCCCATTGCCAAGTTATTTCCTTATAATTCTTTGATAAAGTTTAAAAAAGTGATTGGAAATTAGCCATTTTTAGGGAATTTAGAATAAAATATTCAGGAAGATAAGCCAGAAACAGCAGCAAAAGCTCAACATAATGTTGGCCTCACTTTACTGTAGAGTGATATATTATTTTCTATAGTTTCTGTAAATCTTCACCTAATATACAAAAAAAGTTTCTGGTCTCAGGTTATATAGATTTAAAGAAGGAAAAAAATTATCGTGTTTGTGTGTATCTAAACCTCACTTATATGTCAATGAGTGTTTCTTTTAAAATATTTGACTGAGTTGAGTATCCTTCTCTGTTCTCCTTACTATTCATGTGACACAAGATGATGGTACATCTCCGTTAGTAATTTACCACTTCCAAATAGAATACATTAAAAATAATGCATAGTATGACATATCACTTCCTAAACAGAAATTGCTTCTCAGGGGTAATCTTGTCATTGGAAAACTTGAGTTGATATTTTAATATTTCATGCTAGTTTGTAAGATGACTTCCTGTATATCCATATGACAAAATAGAAACTATATATACTGGCTCTGATGGCTGTGTTAATATAGTTGTGCAGGGTTAGGGAGAACTGCTCAAACCTTTGCAATTTAAAAGTAGGAAGGGTGGGAAAATGAACACTTTTGTAACAGTAAATTAAATTATAACTCAGTGAGGATAAATTACACTTTAGGGAAATAAAAGTAATAAATGTAGAAGGATGCAGTGCTAGAGACAAAAAGAGGAGGCTTGAACACCTCTAACTTTATTTCTATTGTTTCACAAATAAGTCTCCCATAATTTTGGAAAATGAATTACTGTTTGTTATATTTCAAATTCAAATTTGTGAAACTAAATGAAACTAAATTCATTTCACCCCTAAATCCACTCTTTTTTCAATTTTCATCTAATCACCCATCACTTAGAAGTCCCAAGGGTTTCTTCTTTTCCAAATACAGGCTTTATTTTTCTTCTCTGCCTCTGTCATTATGTGTATGTCAACATGCTTCCAAAACAACCACTTCATTCAGTCAATTCAGTGAAAAAAGAAATCAGTCAAGTCCGTTGCTAGGTTCCCTGTAGACAAAACATCCAGCTGATTGACTAGATGTTTCCCTTACCAACTATTTGTTTTGGCATTATTTAGACATAGCCTTTGTCTCCTTTTTTTTCTCCTTTTATTGAGTCTGTTCTAATTGCTTTTGTATTATCTTTTTTGGCATTCTTCTAGTTTCTTCCTTCCACTTTTGATTGTTTAAACAGTTCCATTTATAAATGCATTCTTCAATTGATCTGTATGATCTGTGTTCTAAGTGGTTTAGCACACAGTATATAGGCTGCTTATCTCAATATTCAAAGTCTGTGCTTACATAACTTGAATAATAACTCAACATTTGAATTGGAATAAGATTCAAGACCATGAGTACTAAATTGCTTACTTTTATATCTGAGCCAGCTTTCTAGTATTTTTAGAAAATACATGTATGACAGAAGAGAGAAAATAAAGTCTTACCAAATATTCAGGTCTTGACTCTCTGCTTCTTTATGATCTCACCTTTACCCTCCTTCTCTGAGATTCCACGGTCATGGTACCCATGTGACAAAACAGCTGGGGCTGATGAAACACATTTTCTGTTTACTTTCTAAGCACACCTGGACAGAAAAACTTGGCTAAAGAAAAGCACATAAGTGTTCAAACTGGATTTAACTTAAATATTGAAGAAGCACTTCAACACTTCCAGAATACCACTGTACTATCCCAGTAAATTCACCTTTCAACTTTTTTTCTCTTCAAGTCTTTAATAACCTCTTCCCTTTTGACATTCATATGATGACTGCTCAGAACATGCACAGAGAAAATAAATGTGATCTGATGAGAAGAGTATCTTGTTTCCATCATCAGTTCTCCAAATGTGCGTTTGCCTGCAACTATTTACTCTGTTCTCTATCCTGTTATGAAAGAGAAAGTGTCTCTGCTCCTCACGCCAGCTCTTTCCTGAGGCCCTGGACCTCATCACCTTTCTCCTCAAGGGCTTTGCTCTTGAAACTATATCACCCACACCCGTTTCACCTGCATTGCCAATTTCTCTCCCGCTACAGGATAAACCCACACACATCTTGATTAGATTCATCTTTACAAAGCAAAAACCAAGTTCATCTCTGGACCCCACATCCTTCCCAGCCACTGCTCTGGGAATCTCTTCTTAACAGCAAAACTCCTCAAAAGAACTTATTCTTACTCTCTCCACTGTCTTACTTTCCATTGTCTCTTCAACCCATTCTAATAAAACTTTTTTTTTTTTCTGCTTATTTGTTGGTGTAGTGAAGCAGAAGCAAGATGGTTGAATACCTGATTGGGGGCGGAGAGGGGGGGAGAGGTTTCAATGGTATTCAAAGTATTTTCTAAAGAGATAATGTAGTACCAGACTTCTTTGTAAACTAGATTATGTTGTAAATGTTTCTTCTAAATTCTTTGGGAGTGTTGATTCTTAAGAACTAGGGCTTATTTTCCTTTCAACTCTATCATGTGCTGCTGAAAGACAGCATAAAGACATTAGAAAGCTCTTTCTGTAAGATATGAATTTCTTCTTTATTCTTGCTGGAAATTTATTGCTGACCTGAGTATGTACAATTTTATCAGTATCAACATGATGCTTGAAGTTTCACTAAAAACCTGTTTATCTTTAGGTTTTACTTTCTTAATTAGAAGTATTCATTTTGAGTGGCTATCAGCCAGAAAGTGTGAATCCAGAATGGTTTCTCTTAGGTTCAGAGAAGAAAAGTTGGGGAGAGGCAGAGAAACTCTGCTCTTCTTGCCTTCCAGTGTTTTCTTGTTTTCTTGACTAAAAATCAAAGTCATGTTAACATTCTGCAGGTCCTAATATTCTCAGAGGCGGCAAGGAATATCTTCCTTTCTGTTCTGAATCTTATTCTGCAGGAGGTCAAGAGTATCTTGGTAGTTAGCACTTTCCACAGCAAATCTCTCTTCTATTTCATGATTGTGGAACTCCAGAGAGTTCTTAGTTCTTTCAAGCCTTGCACTTTTTAAAATTAAAATACAGTTAATTTACAATGTTGTGTTAATTTCTGCTGTACAGCAAAGTGAGTCAGTTAGATACTTATATATGTATATAGATATGTATATATGTACATATGTATAAATACACACACATATGTATATATGTATGTGTATGTGTATATACACACACATATGTATATATGTATGTGTATATGTGTGTGTATATATACATTTTAAACAAAGTATAGTGAATAGTGCTGCTATTTACATAGAGGTGTATGTATTAATATCTTTTTGAATTATAGGTTTGTCTGTATGGGCTTCGTGGGTAGCTCAGCTGTCTGTATATATGCCCAGAGTAGGATTACTGGGCCCATATGGTAATTCTACTTTTAGTTTTCTGGGGAACCACCATACTGTTTTCCATCGTGGCTGTACCAACTTACATTCCCACCAACAGTGTAGGAGGGTTCCCTTTTCTCCACATGTTCTCTAGCATTTGTTACTTGAGGACTGTTTAATGATGGCCATTCTGACCAGTGTGAGGTAGTAACTCACTTTAGTTTTGAGTTGTATTTCTCTAATAATTAGCTATGTTGAGCACCTTTTCATGTGCCTCTTGGCCAACTGTATTTCATCTATGAAGAAATGTCTTCTTAGGTTTTATGATAATTTTTCAATTGAGTTGTTTGTTTTCTTGTTGTTGAGTTGTATGAACTCTTTGTATATTTTGGAAATTAAGTCTTATCAGTCGCATCACTTGCAAATATTTTCTCCCATTCTGTAGGTTGTCTTTTCATTTTTTTTTTCTTTATGATTTCCTTTGCTGTGCAAAAGCTTGTAAGTGTGATTAGGTCTCATTTGTTTAGTTTTGTTTTTAGTTTGCCTTGGAAACTGACCTAAGACACATTGGTATAATTTTGTGTTAGAGAATGTTTTGCCTATGATTTCTTCTAGGAGTTTTATGGTGTCAAATCTTATGTTTAAGTCTTTAAGCCATTTCAAGTTTATTTTTGTGTATGGTGAGAGTTCATTGATTTACATGTGGCTGTCTAACTTTCTCAACACCACTTGGTAAAAAGACTGTCTTTTCCCCATTTTATATTCTTGCCTCCTTCATCAAAAATTAATTGACTGCAGGTGTATAGGTTTATTTCTGGGCTCTCTAGTCTGTTCCATTGATGTATATGTCTGTTTTTGTGCCAACACCATACTGTTTTGATTACCATAGCTCTGTAGTATTGTCTGAAGTCTGAGAGGGTTATGCCTCCTGCTCTGCTTTTTTCCTTCAGAATTGCTGTGACAATTTTCAGTCTCTTATGGTTTCATATAACTATTATGATTATTTGTTCTAGTTCTGTGAAAAATATTCTTGGGGTGTTGATATGGATTACATCAAATCTGTAGATTGCTCTGGGTAGTATAAGTCATGCACTTCACAAGTAAGGAACTGAACCTGGCTCTGCCACCGTTTTGGCTCCTGCTGCCCCTGGCTCAGGGCATCACTGCTTTAGTTCAATCAGTAGTCTCACAGAGATAGCACAATGGGACTTGTACCATTCCTCAATCTCCCAAAGGTTCTTTCATTCTCCATCTCCCACAAAGAGCTGTGAATTCGGGCTTGGAACTATGCACCCCAGTTTGCCTGTGCTACCCTAAGGCTGGGCCTGCAGCTCACAGCTTTCATCACTGCACAGTTTTCCCAGAAAATCAACCTCTTCTTGCAAGGAATCTACTTTATGTTCAAGGTCAAAGCACACCAAAGAAATATTATCAACACCCTGTCTGAAAGTTTCCAGAGTACTCTGAGTTTCCTCCTTCGCAGCTCCTCTCTGAAGCATCTCCTCTTGCAACTTCTTCTGGAGATACATGACCTCCTTGGCCAGGTTGTCCTGCTGTGCCTACCCGTCATTGGTAAACATGTCCACCTCTGTCACCGCTCCTATATCTTCTTTCCTGGAGGTCCCCAGGCATAGCTTCCCTAGCACTTGAGCTGGGACTGCAGGCTCACAATCTGTTGAGCTGGGAAGTGCACCTTGGTGACCTAGGTTAGGTAATGCAATCACTCATCCTTTGTGGCTCCACCTTCTCCTTGGTGCATGTATTCTTGAACTCCATGTAGAGGTCAGGACCAAGGAGGGTGTGGTGTACATGTGGCTCCAGGGACAAGGCATAGAGGCTGCGGCTGGTGCTGAGTCATGGTGTGCTGGCCAGGCTATAAGTGCAGTAGAACCTGGTCACTGTGCTCTGGCTGAAGCCGAATCAGCTCAGGGTGCTGGGGTTGCCAAGCTCCTGAAATAGGAAGACAAGGGCCTCAATCTGATCAATTTGTCTTTGGAGGATGGCAGTGCAGACTTGCTCTGGGAAGAAGAAGGCAATGAGGCAAGAATGCAATGGTCCTGGACAGCAGGATCACTGGTATAGAACTGGAGTAGGAACCCCAAAACCAAAATGGCAGAGCATCAATAAAGCTTTTGTTCTCTCTGCTTCCCTCAAATAGCTCTTATCAAGGTGACTGTCCGTGTCTGCTAAATTGCTTCAGTCATGTCCGACTCTTTGCAACACTATGGACTGTAGTGTGCCAGGCTCCACTGTCCATGGGATGCTCCAGGCAAGAATACTAGAGTGGATTGCCATGCCATTCTCCAGGGGATCTTCCCACCCCAGGGATCGAACCCATATCTCTTACCTCTCCTGCACTGGAAGCCAGGTTCTTTATGACTAGCGACACCTGGGAAGCCCCATCTATTTTGCCAAAGTCAGCATTTTTTTTTTTGTCCTTAATTTCCTTCACTTTCCAGAAGCACTTTGAAAAGGCTGACACTGCCTCTTTAATAAAATAGATACCTCTCCAGGTTTCTGATGTTCTTGGCTTCCCTCACTCTCTACCACTGATCAGAAACCTTTACTGGTTCCTCCTCTATCTCTGCTCTAGATGTTGGAGAATGGGTAAGTTCTGTCCTGTACCTTCTCTGCCTATGTAACCTCATTCTTTTCTATACCTTCAAATAATTTCCATATATTCATTCGATTTTTTAAAATCTGAAGTCTAAGTCTCTCCTTTGTGCCTTAGAATCATCTATTGAATTGTTGTCCTTTAATCCTTCCTGGGTTTCCAAATTTCTGATTCATCCTGCAGGTCATGGAATTTACCCACATCAATAATTGCATCACTCATTTCCTTATAATAAATCTCTCTCTTCCATATTTCCTATTGGTTCCATTTCTCTAAAGAATCCTGACATATCACAAGAAATTTTTGTGAATTAATATAAAATTTCCATCATATTCCATAGTGTGTTTGTATGTGTGGCTGTTTTAAGAGAAAGCGGTATTTTTAAAAAGTTACCATTAGGAATTTTTTTTTATTTTCAAACTATACTTCTTGACTAATGAATACAATTCCTTCTTCACTGGATTTGTCAGCTTCAGAAGTTTGGGCTGAACTGGACTGACACTCATTTCAGTTTCAGCATTGAACAACTTCTACTTGCTTTTTCGTCTAGGTGTCATAATTTGTGAGAATTTAGTCTCTTATATAAATATGTAGATTCAGATGTTAACTTAATTTTTCTCTTCTTCATACCGTGAAGAGACAATCAGTAAAGCAACTCACAGAAACTAGTACTGACAATGTGTTGTAGAAGATTTTCCACCTATTTGGATGGAGTATTGACCCAAAGTATTGGAGTACTGATGAAGTATTTATAATGTTGTCTTATTCCTGAGAGGTTCAATGGTTGCATGATATTGTAGATTGACAGGGTCTCAGGGAAAGAACAATTTGCTGATGGTTAGTAATAATCATTATTTTACCCATAATCCAGTGACTTTCTTCTCATATGATGTAAAATAAATGTCAAACCACTTATTGTCATAATCAACTTTTATCATTCAGTGCTGAGATTCCATTTCATTTAATGTATGTTGTAAGGAGAAAAGCAAAACATTTAAAACTTAATCACATATTTTTAATTTTTTGTCTCAATGAAATATGTGCTAAATAAGCCAACCATATAAGTGTTTATTAATTATTGATGTGAAAAGGAATTTAATCTTCTTTAATCAAAGATCAATTAAGTGTCCAAATTATCAGTTCTCCAAACTTTTCTCTAACTCTAAAAGAACCAGGTAAAGTAACAGTATATTAGTATATTAAAATGTTTTACACAACCAATAAGTGTACCTTTTAAAGCAAGAGGGTTTGTTTTAGACTAAAAGCTGATTCCATCCTCTGGGTCATCAATATTTATCCTATTGTGGAAATTTTGCTTTCCTGCTTTGAAAATGATTTTTATGGAAGCATCAAGCAATTGGAAAACAGATACTGGTTTGAGTATCCTTTTTTATTGAGTTACCTTTAACAAAGACTTTTCTCTTCAGTTGTAAAAACTAATTTAAGATGCCCATGACTGGATTTTAAATGTGGTTGTCAGAGTGATGATTTCTTAAAAGATTTATTCAACTTGTGTGCACCAGGACACCCTACAGAGACTGAGCCAGACCTTCCTTTGAGTTTTTGAGTGTCTCCAATGGAGGTACAGGTCAGCAGTGGACTGCTGCAGGGACAAAGGCTCTGGGTGCAGCAGACCTGGGTACGGCATAAGCCCTCTTGGAGGAGGTCGCCATTAACCCCACCATTGAGCCACCAGAACTTCCACAGGACTGGGGAAACAGACTCTTGGAAGGCACAAACAAAACCTTGTGTGCACCAGGATCCAGGAGAAAGGAGCAGTGACCCTAAAACAGACTGACCCAATCTTTCCCATGAGTGTACAGGAGTCTCTGGCAGAGGCGTGGGTCAGTGGTGGCCTGCTGCAGGGTCAGGAGCACTGAGTGTGATAGTGTGTGCACAGGAAGACCTTTTGAAGGAGGTCACCATTATCTTCATTACCTCCACCATAGTTTGGCTTCAGGTCAAACAACAAGAAAGAAACACAGCCCCACCCAAAGCAGAAAATTTGATTAAAGATTTACTAAGCAAGGCCCCACCCATCAGACCAAGACCCAGTTTCCCTCTCAGTCAGTCCCTCCCATCAGGAAATTTCCATAACCTGTTTGCCTTATTCATCAGAGGGCAGACAGAATGAAAACCACAATCACAGAAATCTAATCAAACTGATCACATGGACCACAGCTCTGTTTAACTCAATGAAACTATGAGCCATGCCATGTAGGGCCACCCAAGAAAGCTGGGTCATGGTGGACAGCTCTGACAAAACGTAGTCCACTGGAGAAGAGAATGGCAAACCATTTCAGTATTTTTGCCTTGAGAACCCCATGAACAGTATGAAAAGGCAAAAAGAGAGGACACTGAAAGAAGAACTCTTGGTCAGTAGGGGCCCAATATGCTACTGGAGAAAAGTGGAGAAATAACTGCTGAAAGAATGAAAAGACAGAGCCAAAGCCAAAACAATACCTAGTTATGCATGTGACTGGTGATGAAAGTAAAGTCTGATGCTGCAAAGACCAACATTGCACAGGAACCTGGAATGTAGGGCCAAGAATCAAGGCAAATTGGAAGTGGTAAAACAGGAGATGGCAGGAGCGAACATCAACATTTTCAGTTCAGTTCAGTTCAGTTCAGTTCAATTGCTCAGTTGTGTCCGACTCTTCGCAACCCCATGAATCACAGCACGCCAGGCCTCCCTGTCCATCACCAACTCCCGGAGTTCACCCAGACTCAACGTCCATCGAGTCAGTGATGCCATCCAGCCCTCTCATCCTCTGTCGCTCCCTTCTCCTCCTGCCCCCAATCCCTCCCAGCATCAGGGTCTTTTCCAATGAGTCAACACTTCCCATGAGGTGGCCAAAATACTGGAGTTTCAGCTTTAGCATCAGTTCTTCCAATGAACACCCAGGACTGATCTCCTTTAGGATGGACTGGTTGGATCTCCTTGCAGTCCAAGGGACTCTCAAGAGTCTTCTCCAACACCACAGTTCAAAAGCATCAATTCTTTGGTGCTCAGCTTTCTTCACAGTCCAACTCTCACATCCATACATGACCACAGGAAAAACCATAGCCTTGACTAGACAGACCTTTGTTGGCAAAGTAATGTCTCTGCTTTTGAATATGCTATATAGGTTGGTCATAACTTTCCTTCCAAGGAGTAAGCGTCTTTTCATTTCATGGCTGCAATCACCATCTGCAGTGATTTTAGAGCCCCCCAAAATAAAGTCTGACACTGTTTCCACTGTTTCCCCATCTATTTCCCATGAAGTGATGGGACCAGATGCCATGATCTCAGTTTTCTGAAAGTTGAGCTTTAAGCCAACTTTTTCACTCTCCTCTTTCACTTTTATCAAGAGGCTTTTTAGTTCCTCATCACTTTCTGCCATAAGGATGATGTCCTCTGCGTATCTGAGGTTATTGATATTTCTCCTGGCAATCTTGACTCCAGCTTGTGCTTCCTCCAGCCCAGCGTTTCTCATGATGTACTCTGCATAGAAGTTAAATAAGCAGGGTGAAAATATACAGCCTGACATACTCCTTTTCCTATTTGGAACCAGTCTGTTGTTCCATGTCCAGTTCTAACTGTTGTTTCCTGACCTGCATATAGGTTTCTCAAGAGGCAGGTCAGGTGGTCTGGTATTCCCATCTCTTTCAGAATTTTCCACAGTTTATTGTGATCCACACAGTCAGAGGCTTTGTCATAGTCAGTAAAGCAGAAATAGATGTTTTTCTGGAACTCTCTTCCTTTTTCCATAATCCATAATGGAAATTTGATCTCTCATTCCTTTGCCTTTTCTAAAACCAGCTTGAACATCTGGAATTTCACGGTTCACGTATTGCTGAAGCCTGGCTTGGAGGAATCAGTAAACTAAAATGGACTGGAATGGGTGAATTTAACCCAGATGACCATTATATCTACTGAGGGCAAGAATCCCTTAGAAGAAATGGAGTACCCCTCATAGTCAACAAAAGAGTCCAAAATGCAGTACTTGAATACAGTCTCAAAAATGACAGAATGATCTCTGTTCGTTTACAAGGCAAAGCATTCAATATCACAAAAATCCAAGTCTATGCCCCGACTAGTAATGCTGAATAAACTGAAGTTGAATGGTTCTGTGAAGACCTACAAGACCTTCTAGAACTAACACTCAAAAAATGATGTCCTTTTCCTCATAGGGGACTGGAATGCAAAAGTAGGAAGTCACATACTTGGAGTAACAGGCAAATTTGGCCTTGGAATACAAGCAAAGCAGGTCAAAGGCTAACGAAGTTTTACCAAAAGAATGCACTGGTCATAGCAAGCACCTCTTCCAACAACACAAGAGAAGACTCTACACATGGACATCACCAGATGGCCAGCACCAAAATCAGATTGATATGATTCTTTAAAGCCAAAGATGGAGAAGCTCTATATAGTCAGTAAAAACAAGACTGGGAGCTAACTGTGTCTCAGATCATGAACTCCTTATTGCCAAATTCAGACTTAAATTGAGAAAGTAGGGGAAAGTATTATACCATTTAAGCATGACCTAAATCTAACCCCTTTGATTATACAGTGGAAGTGAAAAATAGATTCAAGGGATTAGATCTGATTGATAAAGTACATGAAGAACTATGGATGGAGGTTTGTGACATTGTACAGGAGGCAGTGATCAAGACCATCCCCAAGAAAAAGAAATTCAAAAAGGAAAAATGGTTGTCTGAGGAGGTTTTAGCTACCTTACAAATAGCTGAGAAAAAAGAGAAGCAAAGGCAAAGGAGAAAAGGAAAGATATATCCATTTGAATTCAAACTTCCAAAGAATAGCAAGGAGAGATAAGAAAGCCTTCCTCAGTGATAGGTGCAAAGAAATAGAGGAAAACAATAGAATGGGAAAGTCTAGAGATCCCTTCAAGAAAATGAGAGATACCAAGGGAATATATCATGCAAAGATGGGCACAATTAAGGACAGAAATGTTATGGACCTAACAGAAGCAAAAGATACTAAAAAGAGGTGGCAACAATACACAGAAAAACTATACAAAAAAGGTCACATGACCCAGATAACCACAATGGTGTGTTCACTCACCTAGAGCCAGACATCCTGGGATGAGAAGTCAAGCAGGCCTTAGGAAGCATCACTATGAACAAAGCTAGTGGAGGTGATGGAATTCCAGCTGAACTATTTCAAATCCTAAAAGATGATGCTGTGAAAGTGCTGCACTCAATATGCCTGAAAAACTCAGCAGTGGCCACAGGTCTGGAAAAAGTGTCTTCATTGCAATCCCAAAGAAAGGCAATGCCAAAGAATGTTCAAACTACCATGCAATTATAGTCATCTCACAGGCTCCCTCATAGCTCAATTTGTAAAGAATCTACCTGCAATGCAGGAGACCCCGGTTCTATTCCTAGATTGGGAAGATCTGCTGGAGAAGGGCTAGGCTACCCACTCCAGTATTCTTAGATTTCCCTTGTGGTTGAGCTGGTAAAGAATCAGCCTGCAATGTGGGAGACCTGGGTTCAATCCCTGGGTTGGGAAGAACCCTGGAGAAGGGAAAGGCTACCCACTCCAGTATTCTGGCCTGGAGAATTCCATGGGCTGTATAGTCCATGGGGTCGCAAAGAGTTGGACACAACTGAGTAACATTCACTTTCACACGCTAGCAAAGTAATGCTCAAAGTTCTCCAAGCCAGGCTTCAACAGTATGGGAACCATGAACTTTCAGATGTTCAAGCTGGATTTAGAAAAGGCAGAGGAAACTAGAGTTCAAATTGCCAACATCTGTTGGTCATTGAAAAAGCAAGGGAGTTCCAGAAAAACATCTATTTCTGCTTCATTGGCTATGACAAAACCTTGACTGTGTGGATCACAACAAACTGCAGACAATTCTTCAAGAGATGGGAATACCAGACCACCTTATCTGTTTCCTGAGAAATCTGTATGCAGGTCAAGAAGCAGCTGTTAGAACTGGACTTGTAACAACAGACTGGTTCCAAATTGGAAAAGGAGTACATCAAGGTTGTATATTGTCACCCTACTTATTTAACTTCTATGCAGAGTACATCATGTCAAATGCTTGGAATCAAGATTACCAAGAGAAATATCAATAACCTCATATATGCAGATGACACCACCCTTATGGCAGAAAGTGAAGAGGAACTAGAGAGCCTCTTGATGATAGTGAAAGAGCAGTGTGAAAAAGTTGGCTTCAAACTCAATATTCAAAAAACTAAGATCATGGCATCCGGTCCCATTACTTCATGGCAAATAGATGGGGAAACAACGGAAACAATGACAGAGTTTATTTTTTGGGGCTCCAAAATCACTGCAAATGGTGACTACAGCCATGAAATTAATAGATGCTGTGACCAACCTAGACAGCATATTAAAAAGCAGAGACATTACTTTACCAACAAAGGTCAAAGCTATGGTTTTTCCAGTAGTCATGTATGGATGTGAGAGTTGGACTATAAAGAAAGCTGAGCACCGAAGAATTGATTCTTTCAAACTGTGGTGTTGGAGAAGACTCTTGAGAGTCCCTTGGACTGCAAGATCAACCAGTCTATCCTACAGGAAATCAGTCCTGAATATTCTTTGGAAGGACTGATGATGAAGCTAAAGTTCCAATAATTTGGCCACCTGATATGAAGAACTGACTCATTTGAAAAGACCCTGATGCTGGTAAAGATTGAAGGTGTGAGGAGAAGGGGATGACAGAGGATGTGGTGGTTGGTTTGCACCACCGACTTGATGGACATGAGTTTGAGTAAGCTCCGAGTGCTGGTGATGGACAAGGAAGCCTGGCGTGCTGAAGTGCATGGAGTTACAAAGAGTTGGACACAACTGAGCGACTGAACTGACTGAACTTATTCAACTTTAGTTAAAATTAGTTTATATTTTAAATAAGCATATATTTATTATTCTCCTCAGAATAGCTGCTTACTAAAGAATCCCTGATTGAGGTAGGGAGTTGATGTCATATTTACTATATTGTTTCTTGTCAGGAGTGTCAATAATAAGTGTTTTCGACAGAACAAATCAAGGGTTTAAATTTTTTTTAAAGTTTTATCTTATGTGTATTTTTACTTATTTCAAACTTGCACATCAACCTTTCTGTTTTTAGCCGACATATATACAATTTTAAAATTTTCACAGTTTAAAATTTATTAAATTGATTGTATCATTTAATTTATTATTATTACATTTTAAAGTTTATATACATTTAAAATTATCATCTCTCCAAAATGTTATTACTACAGCAAAGATATATTTATAAGTATTTTTCTTTTGTATTATCAAGAAACTTGTTTTTGTTGGAAGTGAAAGTATGTTTATTGATGACAAATTTATAATTGGATCAGGAAATTAAATTGATTTGTAAGGGCCAGTTGTTTTTAGATATTTAAAATAATAAGTTTAGACCTGCTTCATAAGGTGAAATATTAGTTTAACAATATGGTGGTATAGACCTGCTGTGACTCATAGATGAAGTTGATGGGCTAACAGTTGCTGTGCGGGCAAAAGACCTTGGAGTTACATACCTTACTATGCTCTCTTCATATTGATGTGACTATAGCTGTAATAAAAATAAGCTTCACTTAACAAAAAAAATCAAATATATGTTCTTTTATACTACCCTGTACATCAAAAGTGCTCTCAGGAGAGTTTGGTTGAGCATCATTTTGTTATTTTAATTGTACAAATGCCACCAATGGTTTTAACTATGAATCTTAATTAATGGCTCTTTGTAAAATCATATCTGGAGCTACCAGAGGAAAATAGTTTAGATGTGCCATTTCAAATCCAGCTTTCATTTTGCTGCTTGCCTATATTGCATTAACATATAAATGCTGAGCTCATTTAAGTAACTAAGTTTTGGTAAATGAAAAATGGCCACTGTGACATAATCTTCTGGGGCTTTCCAGGTGGTACTAGTGTTAAAGAACCCACCTGCCAATGTAGGGAGCATAAGAGACCCAGGTTCAATCCCTGAGTCGGGAAGATCCCCTGGAGGATGGCATGACAACCTACTTCAGTATTTTTGCCTGGAGAATCCCATGGACATAGAAGCATGGCAGGCTACAGTTCATAGGGTTGCAAAGAGTCTTACAAGCAACTTAGCACACATAATCTTCCAGGCAAAAGCACTATTTCTCTTGGATTTATTATTTGGCCCAATGTGATGTGTTTGGGTAATAGTAATTCGAAAGATCAAAATAGAAGATTAACATTTCTGTACGGCCTTCCCAGAAATCTGACAAAAGAAGTACAATGCAACCCCCACCGCCCCCGCCCCCATTTCTACATCCTGGCAGAGAACAGAAGAGGGTTAATGCCCCTGGTCATGGAGAGAAAAACTGGTATTTTTCAGAGCCCAAAGGAGAAAGCTAGATACAGCTTGAAAATCAAGTGATAAAGCTGTACTTAAGGTGAACTTTGAACAAGTTCATAAGGCAGAAATGAAACTGAAGTCTTGATATAAAGCAGGGACTGTCTTGCTACAATTTCATGGAGTACATAGATGAGGATTAGCCAAATCTTGGAAAATAGTAATACAACTTGGACCAGAAGAGATATTATTCACTTAGCCACATTCTGTAAAATTTTTTTCATCAGATTTGTTGTGAGAAGAAACTTTATGTTAGAAGTCTACTATATAGCTTTCAGGCAATTGTTTGGTATATTTACTCTTAAATCATACAGTAAGACTATACTTTCTTGATTTTGTAATTTGGATTTGTCATTTTCAATGATTTCTTTGATCTTATTCATAGTCTTACAGTAAGAGTCACCATCATTTCTAGAAATCTGGTCTAAGTACATTCTACCTGTTCATTTCAGTCAGGTGGTTGGGATACAAATTGGACAAACCCAGATGAGAATTTGTCTTTAAGCAATATATATTTGTGGATCTCATTTATGTGCACACACACGCACGGACATTGGCTTCTATCCAAGCAGGTTACCATTAAATTCACTCAGGACCGTCTTAATTCATAATATAGATCCCATCACTATCATCACCTTTATCATTATTTTCGATTTTGTGACCATATCTAATGCTAAAGACAAATTTGGAGCAGCAAGCAGCAAGAGTACTATTAATCACATGAGATTTCTGTTTAGATTGTCCAAAACTTCTGGACAATTTTTTTATCTTTTAATAAGTCCTTTTGGGTAATGCCTATGTTAAGCGAAATTCTTAAAACAGTCCAGCTTCTGGGATTAAAGTGGCCCATGCACATGGACTTCTGGAAGCCTCATTCAGGGCAGCACCACCCTGCATACTATCTTCTGAGCTGCTTCAGGCTAGCAGCTACACTTTTGAAAGTGGTGTCTCTGTGAGGAACAGAAAGAAACCGTTCCAGTGGAGGAGAAGTCAGATGCACTGCAGTACACACCATTAAAAATAAGTAAACACAATTCCACCCTGGAATAAATTCTGCTACCATGGACTAAACGTTATAAAAATATTCTTTCTTATAAACTTTGTGTCATGGTTGTTCTAAAGAAAGCAACTTTCCTGCTGTGTACTGTTTAGCTTCCAGGAAGGTGAAACCTCTACTTTCCTTCTCAAACAAATAGACAGTGAGGTGTTATGTGAGAGCTTGTGGCTAAAGATATCTGTCAATTCACAGTAAAATTTGCTTTAATGAAACAAATAATTTAATTTCCAAATGTTTTTGCTTGCTGTCTTCTAAGGGCCCTTGTGATCTATATCTGAGAAAGAAAGGGACAAAAAAATTTCAAATTCTGTATCTCCTATGTGGTAGTTTGGCAGGAGGATACAGAGCAATCTCTGAGGTGTTTGGTAATGGGATTTTTATTTTGTACTCTCAGGTTTTCTAAAGAAAGGATCAAAGGCTGTTTAAGCAAAAAATCATTCTGATTTTCCTCTTGAATATAGAATATTTGTCTTTTGATTTCAAAAGTGTAGCACCAAATGGCTCCTATCTAGTAAAGAGAAGAGCAGTGTAACAACATTTAAAATGTTTCCAAAGTTGTATTAACTGTAAGTATAATGCAATTTTTTATATTTGCAATATTGATGATTTTGTAAATGTCTTTGATCCCCATGCTGTTATGAAGTTATGTTGAGATTATTTTTCACGTTTAAATTGAATCTTTGCTTGGGTAAATTAGAAAGTGAAAGAGGGGAAGACTTCAAGTCTTAAATTACACTTACAGGTGCTTATATTTTTTGAACTAGCTATAATTAATGATGAATTAGAAACAAGGACTGTTGGTGTTTACTTTTACCTTAGAGAAGTTTAGGCTAGTAAAGCTTTTGTAATTCTAAGATGTCCTAGAGTATAACTGAACCAAATTTATGTACCATATTTGACAGTCATAATCTTCCTATGAGGCTCCCAGGTTACTTGTTTAGCAATAACCCTTTTAGCCTAATCCACTCCCTACCCCCTGCTGCTTCTACTTGTCCCACCCTCACTACCATCACCCAAACACTCCTAGAAATTGCTGCTGCAAAATGCAGCTTACTAGCATTGCTAACTAGCACTGGTAGCTATTTCGGTAATCAAGTTTAATTTCTTGAAAAAGTATATACTGTAATATTCAGTGAAAATGAAAGTCGCTCAGTCGTATCTGACTCTTTGCAATCCAGAATACTGGAATTCTCCAGGCCAGAATACTGGAGTGGGTAGCATTTCCCTTCTCCATGGGGTCTTCACAACTCAGAGATTGAACCCAGGTCTCCCTCATTGCAAGCGGATTCTTTACCAGCTGAGCCACAAAGGAAGCCCAAGAATACTGGAGCGGGTAGCCAATCCTTTCTCCAGCGGATCTTCCTGGCCCAGGAATCAAACTAGGGTCTTCAACATTGCAGGTGGAGTCTTTACCAACTGAGCTATCAGGGATAGAATGAACATTAAATCTGATTATACTAAAATTCTGCTAAAAAGTTCATTTCTTACTGGTTGTATACCAAGCATGTACATAAAATTCATTGACATTGACAAGAAAACCAAACTGAATGGGGATGTGAGAGGAGTGGAGGGTGGAGTTGGCTATCCTGGAAGCTGGAAAGTTGGCTCTATAGAGCAAATCTTCTACCCATGAAATCATGAGGAAGGAAAAAGAAATTTAAGCTAGTTTTTCTGTCACACCATAGAACTACAAAAGATAGAACCACAGTGTGTGAAAAATGCTTAGTTAAGATGAAAAGATTTTAAATTTGTACACTAAGATATTTTGAGAAAAAGAACAAGAGCGAGCACATTCACTTAACTTTTATTACAGTATGTTGTTATGATCATTCTATTTTATTATCATTTATTGTTGTTAATCTCTTACTGTGCCTGAAGTTTAATTTATAAAATTATACTTTATCATAGGTATGTATGTATAGGAAAAAAACACAATATACATAGGGCTTGGTGCTATCCACAGTTTCAGGTGTGACTCTCTGGGGGGTCTTTCAAGACCCACTGGGGATCTTGAAACATATATCCCTAGGATAAGGGAAACTGTTGTATTCTTGATTAGGGGGTTATTCTCTGCTTCATGACCAACGCCCACTTCCAGGGGCTAAGCTCTATGCATGCATGCATGTGTGCATGCTAAATCGCTTCTGTCCTGTCCAACTGTTTGTGACCCTATGGACTGTAGCCCACCAGCCTCTGCTGTCCATGGATTCTCCAGGCAAAAATACTGGAGTGGGTTGCTATGCCCTCTTCTAGGGGATCTTCCTGACCCAGGGATCACACCTGAGTCTCTTATGTCTCCTGCGTTGGCATGTGGGTTCTTTACCACCTGGGAAACCCAAGCCCTGTGTTAGCTATCTAACAATTACTGACATATTTTCTGGTTACAACAGTTTTTCTACCAAGAACACCACTTCAATCCTAGGAGTCTCTGCTATTTTTCCTTCTTCCTCTGAAAAAATTTCTGTGTGCCTTCATTTTAGGGAAGAATATGGTGACAGGTCAAGAAGAGTGACTTGGGTTCTTTGAGGACTTTTGGCATCAATTTTTACTCCTCTTTGTGGTGGTTCTGCCTAGTGCCCCACCCTTGTTCCGTACTGGGCTCCATTCCCAAGCGCTAAGCCATTCACACTTTACTTGAATTTGCATGTTGTACATTAAGCTTCATACACATTTACTGTCTTTTGTTGAAACTTGTATAGTCATTACAAGAATGAGGTTCCTCAAGTTATTTGTTTAGCAAGTACCCTTTCTAGCTTTGGAGAAGGAAATGACAACTTATGGAATTATGCAAATTTAGGTAGTTTTGTAAGTGACTACCATGATCCATGGGGCTTCCCTGGTGGCTCAGTGGTACAGAATCTGCCTGCAGTGCAGAAGACCCAGGAGACATGGGTTTCATTCTTGGGCTGGGAAGATCCCTTGGAGGAGGGCATGGCAACCCACTCCAGTATTCTTGCCTGGAGAATCCCATGGACAGAACTTGGTGGGCTACAGTCCATGGGGTTGCAGAGAGTTGGACAACTGAAGCGACTCAATATGCATGAACACACCATGATTCACATTTTGTGCAGTGGTGAGGAGTATTTTCCATTGAACGTTCTATATTAACCTTTATTTGTTTTAGCCAGTCCTATTCTAATGCAAATAACAATTAAGAAAATGGTATGATACAGTCTGGGACAATATACAAATAAATATTAGTGAAACATATTTGTGATCAGTCAAACATTACATTTTATGTATCATACCACTGTCACAATAGAGCTACTTGAACTAGTTTGGTTTCTTTCGAGGTCACATATAAAAATTCTTTTTTTTATCTTGTATGGTCTCATTCATGTTAAGTTCAAGAATCAGCATTTCTGATATATGGTAATGAAAATCACAAGTTGTTCTTTATGAGGAATGCAGATTAAGTGCAAGGGGCCAGAAGATGGAACTATTCCATGTGTTGATTGGTTCCACAGATGTATACATTTGTTCAAACTTATTGAATTGTACACCTAAGATATACACATTCCACTCTGGTAATTTTAGCCCATTAAAAGGTGAAACATTTCTTAGTATAACTGTAATACTGATTTGTGAAAGAATCAGCTGAGTATTGATGCTATGTCTTTTTAATTGCTTTAGTTATTTTCAAGACGTTAGAAAGTTTTCTTGAATTTCTGCTATTTATTTGAATTTAAAACAATTTATTGGATGTGGTATTTTTCACTAATTCCTGATTTTATTTGATGTATTTAATGTAATTTATTTTCTTAAATTATTTTTATTTAACTAATGTAATTGTATGTGTAACTTAATAGATATTCTAAATATAACACTTTGCTTTTCCAAGTACTTTTTTCTACCTCTCACTTTTTGGACAAGCATCTTTTGCTGTTTTGGCAGAGTTTTAAATTCACTCCTATTCCTTCAACCTCCCTCACATAGAAAATGTGTTTTGTGGATTAGGCAACCTAGTGTTCAGTGCCTTCAGGTATGACCTAAATCAAATCCCTAATGATTATACAATGGAAGTGAGAAATAGATTTAAGAGACTAGATCTGATAGAGTGCCTGATGAACTATGGACTGAGGCTCGTGACTTTGTACAGGAGACAGGGATCAAGACCATCCCCATGGAAAAGAAATGCAAAAAAGAAAAATGGCTGTCTGAGGAGGCCTTACAAATAGCTATGAAAAGAAGAGAAGTGAAAAGCAAAGGAGAAAAGGAAAGATATAAGCATCTGAATGCAAAGTTCCAAAGAATAGCAAGGAGAGATAAGAAAGCCTTCCTCAGTGATCAATGCAAAGAAATAGAGGAGAACAACAGAATGGGAAAGACTAGAGATCTCTTCAAGAAAATTAGAGATACCAAGGGAACATTTCATGCAAAGATGGGCTGGATAAAGGACAGAAATGGTATGGACCTAACAGAAGCAGAAGATAAGAAGAGGTGGCAAGAATACACAGAAGAACTGTACGAAAAAGATCTTCACGACCCAGATAATCACGATGGTGTGATCACTCACCTAGAGCCAGACATCCTGGAACGTGAAGTCAAGTGGGCCTTAGAAAGCGTCACTATAAACAAAGCTAGTGGAGGTGATGGAATTCCAACTGAACTATTTTAAATCCTGAAAGATGATGCTGTGAAAGTGTTGCACTCAGTATGCCAGCAGATTTGGAAAACTCAGCAGTGGCCACAGGACTGGAAAAGGTCCATTTTCATTCCAATCCCAAATAAAGGCAATGCCAAAGAATGCTCAAACTACCGCACAATTGCAGTCATTTCATATGCTAGTAAAGTAATGCTCAAAATTCTCCAAGCCAGGCTTCAGCAATACGTGAACCATGAACTTCCAGATGTTCAAGCTGGTTTTAGAAAAGGCAGAGGAATCAGAGATCAAATTGCCAACGTCCACAGGATCCTCAAAAAAGCAAGAGAGTTCCAGAAAACCTTTTCTGCTTTATTGACTATGTCAAAGCCTTTGACTGTGTGGATCACAATAACCTGTGGAAAGTTCTGAAAGAGATGGGAATACCAGACCACCTGACCTGCCTCTTGAGAAACCTATATGCAGGTCAGGAAGCAATAGTTAGAACTGGACATGGAACAACAGACTGGTTCCAAATAGGAAAAGGAGTACATCAAGGCTGTATATTGTCACCCTGCTTATTTAACTTCTATGCAGAGTACATCATGAGGAACGCTGGGCTGGGAGAAGCACAAGCTGGAATCAAGATTGCTGGGAGAAATATCAATAACCTCAGATATGCAGATGACACCACCCTTATGGCAGAAAGTGAAGAGGAACTCAAAAGCCTCTTGATGAAGGTGAAAAAGAAGAGTGAAAAAGTTGGCTTAAAGCTCAACGTTCAGAGAATGAAGATCATGGCATCTGGTCCCATCACTTCATGGCAAATAGATGGGAAAACAGTGGAAACAGTGTCAGACTTTATTTTTTGGGGCTCCAAAATCACTGCAGATGGTAACTGCAGGCATGAAATTAAAAGACACTTACTCCTTGGAAGGAAAGTTATGACCAACCGAGATAGCATATTCAAAAGCAGAGACATTACTTTGCCAGCAAAGGTCCGTCTAGTCAAGGCTATGGTTTTTCCTGTGGTCATGTATGGATGTGAGAGTTGGACTGTGAAGAAAGCTGAGCACAGAATTGATGCTTTTGAACTGTGGTGTTGGAGAAGACTCTTGAGAGTCCCTTGGACTGCAAGGAGATCCAACCAGTCCATTCTAAAGGAGATCAGTCCTGGGATTTCTTTGGAAGGAATGATGCTAAAGCTGAAACTCCAGTACTTTGGCCACCTCATGGAAAAGCCTCTGATGCTGGGAGGGATTGGGGGCAGGAGGAAAAGGGGATGACAGAGGATGAGATGGCTGGATGGGATCACTGACTCGATGGATGTGAGTCTGAGTGAACTCCGGGAGTTGGTGATGGACAGGGAGGCCTGACATGGTGCAATTCATGGGGTCTCAAAGAGTTGGACACGACTGAGCGACTGAACTGAGTGCTCAGTGCGATCCCAGGTAAACATTAGATCTTCTGGGTAAGTGACTTGACATTTTTTTCTGGACTTTGATACATATAACTAAGACCTTCCTGCAATTGTTTTGGAGAGATATCTGGGAAAATTACACTTGGAGTCCATTTTTAGAAAACGTTATAATACAAGAGAAACATAAAAGACACTAAGTATCGAGAATATTGTTTTACCAAGCATCTCACAAAAGACAGAGCGGTTACTGCCATATGGTTTTGTGATGGCAATAAAAATGATGATAGTGTTGGTGGTAATAATGCTAACTCTGGGCCATTCATTCTGCAGAATTCTTTTAGCTATTGTTATTGCATTAATCTTCCTGACATCTAAGGAAGATAGGTATCATTATTATTTCAAAGTATAGGAAATTGAATATTAGAGAGGTTAATCAATGTGGCATGTTCTTGCATAGCTCTTCTAGTGAACTCTCTGTAAGAGATCCTCTTGAAAAATGGACCCACATTCATAGAAAGTAAAGTGCAGACATCTGAGAATTTCTATCCACCCCATCCTGCCGACTGACTCTTACAGCCTTTCTATGTAATCAGATGAAAGCAGATAGCAAAGCAACTGCCAAGAAGAAGCTGGGGGTCAATATTTGCAAAGAGAGGAAAGGTACTGAGAGTCCAGAAAGAGACAAGAAAGTTATTTTGGGGGGAAAAAAATGGAAGTTTCCACATTGACTTTTCTTAGCAGAACCTGGATGTTTAGCTGAGTTTTACGTGGTGGGAGGAAACCTTGAAGAACCTAGTAGAGTCGCACTTACAGAACCTCTTTTTCATTTCCACTGAAGATGGAAATCTAATATGAAAATAATAACAAATATCATAATAGAATTTAATTCTGGATTAGTATTATAAAAATCATAGTTTTTCAGGAATGCAGAGGAGGGGAAATCTTTTTTGGATGGACAGTTCCACAGAAGGCCCATGGTTATAAAGTTGATTGAGAATAGGGGAAAGAACATGCAGGAGAGTGGAGAGGAAGATAAGAGATTTAAATCCCTGTTTTCTTAGATGCTTTATGATCCACCACTGGGTAGCAGTACTAGAAAAAAACTTTCCTTTTCCTAAGATCTGGGAATGTGATCGGTGCTTTAATTCTGCACAGGGGAATCAGCATGTGTTTGCAATGCTTATTAGAGGTGCATGTGTGTGGGGAAAACAAAACGAAACACTGTGTTGACAAGAGCTGTCTGTGAATGTCAGTCTTTGGACTGGCTCCCTCGCTCTTGGCCTCAGATTTCTGGCATATACAACTCAGGTCAAAAAATGTCAGGGATAGGTTTAAAGTAAGTGTTTTTAATTGGTTACAAATATATTTCATCAAGTAAAACACTAAAAAATTTACTTTAGAATATGTGGACAGGTTTCTTTCTTTCGTTATTTTTTTTTTTACTATGACAATTCTTTTAGAAAGGATTTGTAATGTTTTTATATTAAAAATGTTTCAGTTTTCATTTGAAATGTAGTGTGAAACTTTTGAAAAACAGGAATTAAAAAAAAAACAATCAAACACAGTCATGGCTTTCAAACATGACTCTGTTAACATTTTCTTGAATTTCTTTCCATTCTTTTTTTACTAATGAGGAAAAATTTGGAGTGGCAAGAGAAGAATACATTTATTTTTGGAATCTATATGTTTGTGTGAATAGAGAAACTTGTGCACAAGGAAAGCATAGAAACTATTAAAATTTGAAATCATAAGACACCTATGTCTTTGTGTATGGACTATTGTTTGGAAATGATCATACCAAATGATTAACAGTGATTCTCCAAAGAAAGGAGGAGTTTGGAAAAGGGAGAAAGGAAATATGTGTACACACACACATATACACACATGCATGCACCTCTCTTTGACAGTGGCACGTCCTACTTCTGACGTTAAAAGAAGATTTTTTAAGCCATCCCAGCACCTGAGACCATGACTGTGAATTTATTTTCTGATCTAATCGTTTAATGTGACAGTAAAATTAATAGCTAAATATTTTATAACCTCTAAACATATTTTGAAATTCATGTCTATCTGAATATCACAACTAGGAACTAGTTGAGGTACCTGAAAAATATTCTTTAGTAGAGCTGTGCTCATCTTCTCATCATTGTCTCAGTGAACTGAAGGACGAGCCTCTATAAACACAGGCAAAGTCATTCATTAAAACAAATTGAGTATAAGATCAGTTGGATTAGTAGGAGTATGCAATGTGGCTAAAAAAATATTAAAGCTTTTTCATATTGTCAAATAGATGTATAACCCTACTAATTAAATTCTTCCAAATAAATGTGTCACAAATTATAATTTCATCTTAGATGGAGAGATGATAAGGATACAATGATTCTTAACCAGGAATGATTTTGCCCCCCCAGAAGGCAGGGGCGATGTCAGGGGGCATTTTTGATTCTCACAACTCAAGGAAGGTGCTACTAACATGATATACAGGACAGCCCCCTACAACAAAAAATTATCTGGTCATGAAGAATTATCTCCTTCTAGCCTCATCTCCAATTTAATTGTATTTATTTTCTTGATTTGTAAGTGATCTTGCACTTCCTTTTTAATTTTAATTTTTTTTAGTTTGTGGCTATTTTTAAAATTTCAGGCTTTTAAATGTGTATTTTAAAGTAGTAACACCCAGGATATAGGTATATGTGTAATAAATTGGAACTCATCTATGCTATAATTTAAGCTGTAAATTAGAACAACTGTGGAAATGTGTATAGATAGCTTTAGAATATACATGCCTTTGAGTCAGATTTCAACCTTACTTTAATTTTAAAACTTAACTATATTGAATAATATATTGATGGCTTTGTATTCTAAGACCTCTTTCCAGATATATCCATTGACTTGCTCCAGTCTGAACCATCAGTTACTATCAAGGACTGATGTAGTTGTCATCCTGTGATTTCTTTGGATGGCCTTTCTAGGCTGAATTCATTGTCTTGTGAATCTTTCGTCATTCACATTTTTTGGTCAACTCTCTCATTTTGATGGCATGTAACTTCAAGCACCTTGTTAAACATAATAGTAAATTTTCTGATCTTCCCAAAAGCCTTTACAGTAACTTATTAATTGGCTGGTATCTTTTTAAAAATTCGTCATTAAACATTCCTGCAAGATTTTCACATCTTTAATATTCTGAGATGCCATGATTTTTTAAAAAGCTTTTATTTATGTACTTATTTACTTTTAGAAATTTTTTATTTTTGTAAATGCTTCCAATTTTTTAAAGTCCTTCTTAACCTTTTTTTCATATCTTGCTGTTTATGTCATTCCTTTCTCTGAATGTAATTTTATGCTAATTAGAGGAATTTGGTCTTCTTTTGTGCTTTTTATTGTAGATTTTTTTCTAATTTTTGATTACACTTTATATCTTCTCCTTTCTATAAGAGTAAGATTTTAAAAGCTAATTATAGGTTCCATACATGCTGTTAGACATCTTTGTTGGTGGGCTTTGCTTTGACAGGAGTGAAAGGTGTGCTGACTTTGTGGGAGATTCCTGCATAACCTAGTAAAGAGATCTGTAGTCTTAGGTTATTTGCTAGAAATAAAATTATAGCTGCTATGGTCTTCATCTAAAAGTGTGGGCAATGAGTGTATTCCTCATTTTCCTCTCCTGTTTTGGGAGTTGTCCCTAAAAACAGCCAAGCAGGCATGCTATAGTTAGTTTAAAAAAAAAAAAAAATCTTGGTACCCAAAGCAATGGCTTCAAGCCTCTTTGGGGACCAAATTCACTATCATAGTTAAATGCAAGGCTCAAATTTCTGGAGATGCCATAAGTCTTCTTAGCTACTTAACACACGAAACACATTCACAACTGTTTTAACCCTTGGGTTCCCTGGACTTGACATTTTCTTTCTATCCAGTTTTCAGAAGAATACTAATATTTAAGAAGACTTTTGAAATGCTGGTATAATACAATGAATATTTCTTAAAAGAGACAGAGAAGACAAGCTTGAAAGTAGTAAGAAAATATATTGGATAAAAAGGAAGGGAACATAATATCAATAATTGAATTCATGGGGAAAATTTTTGGTCATGGTAAAATAGGAAACAAGAAGATCCATGTGACAGTGGGAGTTTTTCTGGTCTTTGCAAACTTGCTCAGACTTCTCAAGTTTTCCTGACAAGTAGATGTACAAATAAATAAGCAATGGTTTCTACTGTACATGACAGTCAGTACTGAAGGGCTTGTTTCAGATACTCAGCTAGAGAATCAGGCTGTATATTTGGGGGCATAAATGACAGGTTACAGGAACAAGTAGTAGGCAAGAAAGCAAAAGGATTAGGCAAAACTTCTTTAAACACATTTGAGAAAATCAGTTGGTTCATTTTTTTAACTAGTTTTGTACAGAATAGCTTTGGTTTTGGACTGGAAGTGGGAATTTGGGGAGTCAAGGTAGAACTACAACAAAAGTTATAATCACAGAGACCCAGAGCTCTGGTCCTTTGGGTCAGACAGAGCTTCAATCTAGTACCCTGGATAGCTCCCAGGGATGGTAGTATCCCTAAAATCTGAGGTCTTATGGAGGTCTGAGGTTATTGATATTGCTGCATATCAGAAATATCAATAACCACAGATATGCAGATGATACCACCCTTATGGCAGAAAGTTAAGAGGAACTAAGCCTCTTGATGAAAGTGAAAGAGGAAAGTGAAAAAGCTGGCTTAAAATTCAACATTAAAAAAACTAAGATCATGGCATCTGGTCCCATCACTTCATGGCAAATAGATGGGGAAACAATGGAAACAGTGATAGACTTTATTTTCTTGGGCTCCAAAATCACTGCAGATGGTGACTGCAGCTATGAAATTAAAAGACACTTGCTCCTTGGGACAGAAGCTATGACCAGCCCAGACAGCATATTAAAAAGCAGAGTCATTTCTTTGCTGACAAGGGTCCATCTTGTCAAAGCTATGGTCTTTCAAGTAGTGAGAGTTGAACTATAAAAAAGCTGGACTGTACAGAAAGCTGGACACTCTAAAGAAAGCTGAACTGTGATGTTGGAAAAGACTTCTGGGAGTCTCTTGGACTGCAAGGAGATCAAACCAGTCAATTCTAAAGGAAATCAGTCTTGAATATTCATTGGAAAGACTGATGCTGAAGCTGAAGCTCCAAAATTTTGACCACCTGATGTGAAGAACTGACTCATTGGAAAAGACCCTGTTGCTGGGAAAGATTGAAGGCAGGAGGAGAAGGGCATGACAGAGGATGAGATGGTTGAATGGCATCAACGACTCAATGGATGTGAGTTTGAGCAAGCTACGGGAGTTGGTCATGGACAGGGAAGTCTGGCGTGCTGTAGTCCATGGTGTCACAAAGAGTTGGACACGACTGAGCCACTGAACTAAGGTCACTATTGGCTTCTCCTAGTTGAGGAAATTCTCTGCACTTACTCTATTTAGTCTCTAAGGTATAAATGATCATTCCCATTTCACCTGTTTTTTTTTTTCTCATCAAATTTGCAGGGCCAGATCGTCAGAGATGATCTTAACAGAATGTCCTGCCTCCAAAGAATTTAGCAGATTTATTTGGAGAGAGAAAGAATGTATTCTCCAAATAATGGGATGGTTTATCTTCTAGGGTTTTCTATTATTTGGGGTTATTACTTTTCATTTTGAAAAATGTACTCAACCTTACTTCAAATTAAGGCTAGATTTATTTTTGGTTCCTCTCTTTGGGAGACATGCAGGTAATATCTAGTGATTGAGAGGGTTTGGAGGGAAAAAACCCTTATATGTAATGAAATTAATAATTCAATTGCTAGAAGGTAATTTGGAAATTCATATTTAAAAACCCATTTAAACAAGTAATTACTGTACTCCACATTAAGGAAATGATCATAGAATTATAAAAGGAAATACAGATATGAATATTGATTACAAATTTATTATGTCAAAAAATTCAAATTCTCCCCAGATTATTGGTAAAATATGGTACATTCAAAAAGACAATAAATTGGTAATGTAAGTATATATATGTGTACATAGATAAATATATGATAGATAAATATAGAAAGATGTTCACAATACATAGATTCATTCATAATGTATTTTAAAACATAGTAGTTTGTGTAAAAACCACAAAATGCACATTTATATCTACATTATATGTTTATAACTAGGAGAAAATCATAAATGACATTCACCAAAATGTAAACAATGATTGCTTCTATGGTAGGCTCTGCATATTATTTCAGAGAAGGCAATGGCACCCCACTCCAGTACTCTTGCCTGGAAAATCCCATGGACAGAAGAGCCTGGTGGGCTGCAGTCCATGGGGTCGCTAAAAGTCAGACACTACTGAGCGATTTCACTTTCACTTTTCACTTTTCATACATTGGAGAAGGAAATGGCAACCCACTCCAGTGTTCTTGCCTGGAGAATCCCAGGGACGGGGGAGCCTGGTGAGCTGCTGTCTCTGGGGTCGCACAGAGTTGGACACGACTGAAGTGACTTAGCAGCAGCAGCATATTATTTACTTTATTTACTGTGTGTGATATTTTTCAACATTTTTACAGTAATAACATTAACTTTGAAGTAAATATTTTTTTAACCAAGTATTTTATGTAAATTAATGACTAGTTTTTTTATTAAGCACTTATTGACCATATACTGTTTTCTAGGCACTGACTTGGAATTAGCAGTAAAGGGATAAGGTCTGTGGTATCATGAAATTTACCATCTAAACAGAAGACAGGAAAAATATTCAGCAAAGATCACACAGTAAAATGTGTAATAACAAATAGTCAAAAGGTCTTTGGTGAATATGTAATAGGAGCAACAAGACCAATGGAAAAGGAGGGAGGCAAGGAAGAAGCTTTAATTTGTAGCATTTTCCAATTTATGTGATTTAAATACTTCCACATTGGCCAGTTTCAAGCTGCCAATATGTGGTTACTGAACATGAAATTGAGAATAAATGTTCACAATTGAGTCTGGCGAACTCCAGTGATTTGGTTCCAACACACCAATGAAAGGCAAATCGAGGACAAGTGCTTTAGAGCATAGGAGTGAAAGGGAGGATCAGGAAAACTTAAAGGAAATGACGTTTAAACTGAATCCTGAAAGATGACTGAGGTATCAAGGGGAGAGCACAATAGTGGAAAGGTGCTGAGAGGAGGAAGAAATTGAGTTGAAGAATGGCCAGAGATAATAGTCCCTGTGAGAGCAACGGTGGCCCATACTGGGAAGCTGCCAACAGATTTTGAGAGACTTAAGGCATATTCAACTTAAATGGGAAGACTATAATATTTCAAAACATACTTGACCTCTAAGTTTTCTTCCAGCTTCATTATGTTATGAATACCAAAAGTATTATCACACTCAGGTAGTCTAGATGCTTGGATTTTGTCTGTATGCTTCTTTTGTGTTGCTCAGCCACTCTCATATCCAACTCTTTGCAACCCCATGAACTGCAGCATGTCAGCCTTCCCTGTCCTTCACTATCTCCCGGTGTCTGCTCAAACTCATGTCCATTGAGTCAGTGATGCCTTCCAACCATCTCATCCTCTGTCGTCCCCTTCTCCTCTTGCCCTCAATATTTCCCAGCATCAGGCTCTTTTCCAATGAGTTGGCTCTTCACATCAGGTGGCCAAAGGACTGGAGCTTCAGCTTTAGCATCAGTTTTTCCAATGAATATTCAGGGCTGATTTCCTTTAGAATTGACTGGTTTGATCTCCTTACTGTTGAAGGAATTCTCAAGAGTCTTCTCCAGCACCACAGTTCAAAAGCATCAATTCTTTGGCTCTCAGCTTTCTTTATAGTCCATCTCTCACATCTGTACATGACTCCTGGAAAAACCATAGCTTTGACTAGATGGACCTTTGTCAGCAAAGTGATGTCTCTGCCTTTAAATATGCTGTTTAGGTTTGTCATAGCTTTCCTTCGAAAGAGCAAGTGTCTTTTAATTTCATGGGCTGCTATCACTGTTCACAGTGATTATGGAACCCCCCAAATAAAATCTGTCCCTGTTTCCACTTTTACCCTATTTGCCATAAATTGATGGGGCTGGATGACAAGATTTTCATTTTTTGAATGTTGAGTTTTAAGCCAACTATGCTACCTTAATTACACTTAAAATATTTCAAATCTAAACATTTCATTAAGATGTTACATGGACACAAAGGGCAAAATAAAAGGCAGTTATTACCCAAATGTCCTCTCTTTGTAAGCCGCCTAAAGGAACAGTAGTTTTAACAGCAAAACAAAAAGGTTAAGGTTAATTAGTTATTTTTTTGTTCATTTGTAGCAAATATGAAAGAGGTCAGTAATATATTAGCCGCAACAGTAACAACATCAAAAGAGACCAAAATTTAAATCTGAACAGCCTGCCGAGATTTTCTGTCTTCACACTCCCCCATCACCCTCTCTCTTTCACTTCATCCCTCCCTGTCTCCCTCCATCCCTCCATCCCTTTATCCTCAGACAGATGTCACCCATTACCTTGTCCAAAAATTCAAGTACTCTAGTGGATGAAATGGTAGAGGAAGCTATAAGTGTTCGCTAAACTGGTCCTCACTTGGTGACTAAAAGCAAACAAAACTCTTTGATTGAATGGACAAAAAGAGAGGGGAAGTTAGATTTCTTCCAGTTTCTTTCCTAAGAATCATACTCTCCTCCCAGCATAAAAGATTTTAATTACTTCATGTTTGAGCAGAAAAGAATGTGACAAAATTGGAAGCCATTTATACTTATCTCCACAACAGATATTGGTATTATGTATGGTATTAGTATTATGTATGTGGCATATGGGGGAAAAAAGGACTCAGGTACTGATAATGTAACTTCTTAGATTCTTTGCTGACTTAGAATGTAGTCTAGTTTGGGGACAGAAGACAAAGTTCTTGCAGAATTTACATTTCTCCCCTTCTATATTCATGTAACCTTCTTTCAGTGTGCTAATATCCATATTTGTCCTAGGATGAGCTTCAGGATAGTTTGGGAAGCAGATCTTCCAAGAGATGTGATTCTTTTTGGATGTTTTTACCATATCTATTTCATCAACATTGTTTAGAAAGAGACAGAGAATTCTAGAGACATAGCTGTTCATGCTGAGTTTCTTCAACTCTCATTTCCAGAGGCTGAAAAGAAGAGAGCTTTTGGTAATTATTTTTCTCAGCTCCTAAGCAATTCCAGGCTAAGATAAGGGATTTTTTAGTGCCATCGTGTTCCATTATTAGTGGCTGCAGTCAAAAAGCAAATTCTCAACAGTTGGAGATGCTTGTCTCCAAATATTACAAAATGCTTGCGTGTGTGCTCAACTGCTCTGTCGTGTCCGACTCTGTGTGACCCGTAATGAAAGCAATTTTTTTTGGTGCTTCCTTTACAGCTTTTCTCAGTCTATCTTCTATCATTACAGACTTATTTTCTGCTCTCAGTGGGAGCTACATCCACTTGATATACTGGGGAACAAAAAGGGGTGCTTATTTCAGGAGTGCACTCCATGTGATGCTCGAGTTAGTAACCTCGGCTAAATTCACTGCATTTTGCTGCATGGTGCACTGACTGTGATTGTAATGTTCCTCTGAGAAAGCATGGCCCCTCTGAAGTCCTATGGCATTGTTTTCTAATGGATAGGATTAAAATTACCTCTGGGCAGCAGGGCCTCTGCCTCCCTTGTGGAGTTTGTTCTCCACCCAAGGGCAACAGGCTGAGGATGAACAATGGGAGCTGAACGCAGTCTGTCTTCCTTTAGCAGTAGCTCTGAGGAGGGTCTGCATCTGCCTGGAGGTAGGTCCTCTGTGAGTCAGTGGGTGGTCTTGCAGGCCAGAAGGTGTCTTGGCCGTCTCCCAGCTTGTTGGCAGAGATTCCCCAATTAGGAATCTCAAATGAAGATAAATGAAGACACAGAGCCATTGGTACAGCTGCCTTGTTGGAGACTACTTCAGTGAAGAGGTATCCAGGGAGAAGCAATGCTGAGCCTGAACAAACTGGAGAGCAAAGAGCTGAGACACCTTGCAGAGCCTGCTGCCGCTTACTAGAAGTGGCTTGCTAGAAATGAGGTGACGCCTTCAGAGCTTAGACAAGGGTTCTGGATGCTTACGTAGTTCTATAGGGAGTCCATTTGGAGGCTCACTATTGCCTCTAATTATTCCTCTATGTTAGTCTCAAAAATTCTCTGTTGAAACAGGAAGGAGGTGGAAGTAAGAACCCTTGGCTGTGTCAGCTGCTGCCTATTCAGATACATGACTTTTTTCCTTCTTTAGTTCCACATCCCTTAATTGAGAGGCACCCTTCTCCTACAGCATCCTT
The DNA here is from genome assembly GCF_029378745.1 of Bos indicus. Lineage (NCBI taxonomy): Eukaryota > Metazoa > Chordata > Mammalia > Artiodactyla > Bovidae > Bos > Bos indicus. The sequence continues at coordinate 24,992,508 of NC_091768.1, read as the reverse complement.
GCCTGACAGAAAGAGACAAATGGCACTTCCCACTACTTTTTTCTAATGTTCTAAACATGAACATGAATCTTTGTTAAAACAGCAAATCGATAAAATTGTCCAGGCTGGGGTTTGATGAGGACCTTGGTTGATTAATTCAAGTGAAAAAGAAGAGAACGATACTGACTATTCATAATATTATTTTTATCTGGATCAGGTGCTAAATTATTACCCCATCAAAATATCGACAGAGCCCTTTGGTGGTAGGTGGTAAATCTGAGAAAATTCAGCTAACTTTTAAATAATTTTAATTCCCATACTATATGGTGGTGTAGTCACGAAGTCGTGTCCTACTCTTGCGACCCCATGGACTGTAACCTGCCAGGCTCCTCTGTCCATGGGATTCTCCAGGCAAGAATACTGGAGTGGGCTGCCATTTCCTTCTCTAAGCCCATACTATAACTCAACTACTTCTTTCTTTTCCTCAACTATTTTGTAGCTGTTGAGCTATGATGGCAGAGAATATAGAATTCACATAAAATGCTGTAGCATGAAATGAGAAAATTATAGGAAGATCCAAAATCAGAATACTGACACACTAACTAGACTGGAATTGGAAACAGGCCTTGATTTTAACCTTCATTTTGTGCCAAACTTAAATAGGGTAAACTATGTTATAAACATAAATCATACATGAATGATGAGTACTCAGCTGGTTAAAACCAGAGTTTGTATGATTCAAAGCTATACTATAAATAAAAGGGATCTTCATGTTATACGCAAGACTATTGTGCTTGCCGGACCCTCATTTGGAGATGTTATAAGATCATAAGATAGGTATCTTACCTCTAGTTTTCTAGCTGCCTTATGTTTGTGTGTAGTGGAGTATGGGGTTGAGGGGAGAGTGTTATAAAAGAAGGCATGAAAGGTTCAATGTAAGTAATTTTAACTTGAGCTTTCTGGAAACTGCTGAAAAAGTTCAACTTGAATAAAAATATAAACCTCTGAAATTTAAGTTTGTTCATTGTTATTGCTTGAGGGTGTCCTTATTATATCTGGCTATGCTTAAAATAACTATGAGAGGAAAGGAAGTAAGAGTGCACTTTTGATCTTAATGTAAGAAGGAAAAAAATAAGGAAAAAAATCCGTGTTCCTAAACTGTCCATAATAGGCAAAATATCATTAGTGTTTTCTGAAAGATGATCTTATTAAGTTGTCTGCCTGATTTTTTTCTGATTGATTTTTAGCTGCTATGTTTTAATTTATATTTCACGTGATACCTCCATTTTGACAATAAATTACTCTAGAGCAGATCCCTCAACCATGCAGATATGAGTGTGGCCACTATTAGTATGGCTATGTTACATAAGAACAGTTGATTTAGTCATGACATGATGTCCGTCTAGTCAAGGCTATGTTTTTCCAGTAGTCATGTATGGATGTGAGAGTTGCACTATAAAGAAAGCTGAGTGCCGAAGAACTGATGCTTTTGAACTGTGGTGTTGGAGAAGACTCTTGAGAGTCCCTTGGACAGCAAGGAGATCCAACCAGTCCATCCTAAAGGAGATCAGTCCTGGGTATTCTTTGGTAGGACTGATGTTGAAGCTGAAACTCCAATACTTTGGCCACCTGATGCGGAGAGCTGACTCCTTTGAAAAGACCCTGATGCTGGGAAAGATTAAGGGCGGGAGGAGAAGGTGACGACAGAGGATGACATAGTTGGATGGCATCACCGACTCGATGGACATGGGTTTCGGTGGACTTGGGAGTTGGTGATGGACAGGGAGGCCTGGCGTGCTGTGGTTCATGGGGTCGCAAAGAGTCAGACACGACTGAGCAGCAGAGCTGAACTGATGTAGCATTTATTACTATCTGATCTTTTGCTAAAAATATGTCCTTATGGGCATCTATGATATATGATAATCACTACTAAGTATGGCATATGAGTTTATATTTTGACACGTGTGGATTTTAAAAGGAACTTGTCAGTTCTAAGGCATGGAAAATTCTCAAGCCATATGTTTAGGGATGAGCAATTTTCATCTAGCAGAGAACCACAAGTGATTTATTATTCAAGGCTTGATTAAGTAATGCTTCCCTGCATTAAATATTAAATATGTTATGAGAGATGTAGAAATAAGTAAGATACTTTATCTACAGCCGAGACGTTCACAATACTGTGGGCATGATGAGTGCTATAGTGAAAACTGATGATGGAGGGATAATAATGAAAAGGAGGAGTAAGAAGGAAAAGATAGAGAAGATATAGCAGACACTTACTATATACCAACCACCAAACTAAATTCTTCACTTGCATTATTTCATTTTTTTTCCTTCTAATACTGAGATGAGGAAGACTCTCTCATCATTTTCTTTTTTACAGGTGAGGAAACAGATTTCAAAGAGTAAATATTTTGCTTAGGATTACAAAATTAGTGATATAATTTCATAACTTAGATTTAAATTCATGCTATATAATACCTCTATCTTTCTCATTATGATATCATGATTAAGAGAACAGAGACCGTGGTGTTAGACCCCTAAGGCAGTTATGCCTAATTGCCCACAGATCTGGGTGGTCTAGTTTCTAAGTTCTATCACTGTCTTACCTAATATGTGCTTGTTGGTTCATTATAAAATCTTTCCATGCCCTTTAGATAACATTGATTTTTAAAATTTCATTCAGTATACATAAAGCATTGGGGAAAGCTGAGTTGAAATTAGAAAAGAAAAAAAAAAAAAAAAAAAAAAACTGATGCATGTATTTGGCAGTTGTCCTATTTGCTCCAGTATGATAAGGTAGAAGTTGTTACTTGTGCATTGGCCCTTAACTGAAAGCCTTTATTGAGTTACTGTGCTCTCTAAATTTTCATAAGGGCTGTAGTTTTGGACCCACCATGTGGTGAAATTTATTAAGCAAAAAACATGACTCTTGGTGTTGAAAGCTATATTGGGACAGCCAAGCAGGTCCTTGTACGTCCTAGCCATGCCAATAAATCCAGCCAGAAAATTCTTTTTAATAGTTGCATGAGTAACTGGTATTTTAAGAAGACACCCACACAGAGGGGAGAGGTAGAAGGGAAAATCAGATTTTCAAGGGCTCAATAGGGGAGTTTGCTTTTTCTGTTAAGCTCCACCTGCAGTCTAAGCAAGAGGGTCGGTGCCGAGTCTGCAATAGCACCGCATGCTTCCTTTATGTATTGTGTGGGATCTGATAAATTTTTCAGGATCCAGTCCAGCTGTGCTCTCATCACATTGATTTAATGGCCCTTAAGAGAAACCATAAAAGTGCTTTCTGGTTAGTGGGGCCCAGCTGTTTCTCGTAGTATTGCATAAGACAGCAAGCTGAGTTAGCTATAGATTAATGATATTAAAAATTCAACTTTTTCCATGTCGTTTTCTTTCCATTAGAAAGAAGACTTAAGCAAATATGTGATTTGTTAAATTAGGTTATTGTGCTCAAAGGGAAAGGATCCACAGAGATGATCCGATTTGATCTGAATAAGTTCGTCAAGGCCTCCAAATAAACACTGAATCATATTAACATATCTAATATACGTATGAATACGTGTGTGTGTGTGACTGTTCCCAAAGGGTGATGTGAAAGTTGATGGCTGGAAGGAGGGTTCTGTTTTCATTACCAGGCAACAGTGCAAAAAGGCAACAAAATTATTTGGGGATTATCAGGCTCTCTGATAAGGTTAAGAGCACTGAAAGTCAGTGGAAATGAATAGCCATGTAGATTTACAGTGTCATTCATGTCATGGGAGACCTTTGGTTTTCTGCAAGCAGAAAGGTGATTGCACTACCAGGCAATTTGTTAAGTATTAAGCCTGGCTATGAAACAGACTATACTGAGAATGTTTCTGCTCAGAAGTAGACACGAGGCTCTTAGAGCTTTTGCTCTTTAGGTACTTTCAGGCAACAGAGCACTCAGAAAGAAAATGTTTTCTCACCTCTGTTTAAACAATAACATTCATGGGGTTGGGGAGAGCTAGGGAAATGTTCATTCTAAAGCCATGAGTTTTATACTTTACTAAATTACAGTTCCTAAACTCAGAAGTCCAGCAGTGCACATGCTAAGTCCCTTCAGTTGTGTCCAACTCTTTGCACCCTATGGACTGTAGTCTGCCAGGCTCCTCTGTCTGTGGGATTCTTTAGGTAAGATCCTGGAGTGGGTTGTCACACCTTCCTCCAGGGGATTTTCCCAACCCAGGGATTGAACCCACATCTCTCATGTTTCCTGCATTGGCAGGTGGGTTCTTTACCACTAGTGCCTCCTAGGAAGCCCACAAGTACAGCATAAATTCACCGAAATTAGAAGTCAACACAGAAACAAGTGACTGGAGCATTACAACTATTGTTTGACTAATTTTTGGTGATCATCTGTGATAGCAGTAAAAGGTCACACGGAAATAATTCATTGTGGTTGTAGGGTTATACAACATGAAAAACTCTGCATAGAAAACTGTTGCAATTTTGAAATACCTGTAGTTTAGATGGCAAAATAATTAGTTTTATATTATCAGTGAAAAGAAAAAGATTTTGCTAGGTAAAATACAATATTTTCAGAAAGAGCTCTTAAAACAATTCAGAAGCATCCATTTAAATATAGAGCTTGATAAGATGCAAACCATAATATATAGAATGGATAAAACAAGGCCCTACTGTATAGTATAGAGAACTATATTTCTGCAATAAACCCTAGTGGAGAAGACTCCACAGAAGAGAAAAAGTATATTTATCTATATATAAAACAACCACTTTGCTGTACAGCAGAAACTAACACAACATTGGAAATCAACTATAGTTCAATAAAATAAATTAAAATGCAGAGCTTGATATACAGTCTTATCTACCTATTAATGGGATGCTCCAGTACTTTGGCCACCTGATAAGAAGAGCCAACTCATTGGAAAAGACCCTGATGCTGGGAAAGATTGAAGGCAGGAGGAGAAGGGAAAGACAAAAGATGAGATGGTTTGATGGTATCACTGACTCAATGGACATGAGTTTGAGCAAACTCCCAAGAGATGGTGAAGGACAGGGAAGCCTGATATGCTGCAGTCCATGGGGTCACAACAAGTTGGACCTGACTAAGCAACTGAACAAAAACACCCATTAATGTGAATGTGTTCCCTGTAATAACCCTTTGATAGTTTATTTCAAATCTTTATTAATTTTAAAACATCTAAGTTATATATTTCAATTTTAAGAATTCTTTGCTCCACAAGTATAAATATTAAATATAGTTCTGTGTTTTTTAAAGGTTGTTCAGGGATTAAGTTAGTTGTTTTAAAACATACCTGCTCTACATTGATGGGATAGTGGTGGTGGTGGTGGTGGTTTAGTCTCTAAGTCATGTCTGCCTCTTGAGACCCCATGGACTGTAGCCCATCAGACTTCTCTGTCCATGGGATTTTCCAGGCCAGAATACTGAAGTGGATTGCCATTTCCTTCTCCAGGGGATCTTCCAGACCCAGGAATCAAACGTGGGTCTCCTGCATTGAAGGATAAGATATGTAATTAATTTTTTTTTTAATTTTTGGGCTTACCCTGCGGCTTGTGGAGTCTCATTTCCCAACCAGGTATCAAACCTGGGCCCTCTAGAGCAGAACTGCCAAGTCTTAACCACTTGACTACCAGGGAGATCCTAGGGTATATAGTGATAAGGAAATCTATGGACCTGTTCCTCAGATGGAGAGCAAGTGCCATGTGGTGTTGGAGAAGACTCTTGAGAGCCCCTTGGACTGCAAGGAGATCCACCCAGTCCATTCTGAAGGAGATCAGCCCTGGGATTTCTTTGGAGGGAATGATGCTAAAGCTGAAACTCTAGTACTTTGGCCACCTCATGCGAAGAGTTGACTCATTGGAAAAGACTCTGATGGTGGGAGGGATTGGGGGCAGGAGGAGAAGGGGACGACAGAGGATGAGATGGCTGATGGCATCACTGACTAGATGGACATGAGTCTGAGTGAACTCTGGGAGTGTGTGATGGACAGAGAGGCCTGGCGTGCTGCGATTCATGAGGTCGCAAAGAGTCAGACACGACTGAGCGACTGAACTGAACTGAACTGAAGCATGATTCAAGGTCATATATATCTATCAATGTTTTTCCTCTGACCAGTTGAACAGAAACTTTAGAGTTCTTAACAGACACCTACGCACAGAAGTAGAGCAAGAGAGATGCTATTACTAGGGGTGTTTTAAGGTCAGTATTTCAGTAGCTGCTGTTTTTGATTAAGTATCATGTACACCAGTTCCTCTCTACTGAACAACATTAGCTTGAAATATCAAAGGCTTGGTGGCCTAAATAGACAATAACCAATATCTTAACTGTGCCAGATACTTCTGTGGGAAATGCTAAGCCATGTCAATATTTGCCATTGTTACAGTTCTAGCCAATACTCTACAGGCAGAGTCACATTGCTTGGTCACGATGTGGGAGTGGTGAGAATGTGACATCCTTCTGTTTGTTCGATTGCCAACAGAGTCAAGTTTTTCTTTGCTACCAGGAGCAGTGCAACGTGGTGTCTCTGTAGTTCTCTGTGGTTTGCGTTTGGTCCTAAATTCAGGGCCCAAGAGAAGAAAGTTGTTGGCAATCACCAGAACGCAAGTCAGAAAGTTTGCCAGGTTGCTGTAATGCAGGCTTCTATTTTACTTCAGAGTGAAAATGTAATATTCCTTGAAAGTCTGTTACAGAGGAGTTTATTATGGTTATCTTATGAATGATGGGTTCTGAAAAATAATGTTTGTGTTACATATTTCTGTGGCTATTTCAGAAAATGCATTACAAGAGGCAAACAGCCAGCAGCATGGATCATGCTTAAGACTAAGCTAAAAGTAAAACTGGTTCAGCACAAACTGAGTTTTTGTTTATGTCTTTAGGTCAAAGGTAAAAGGCTGCATAATGTAGAGCATTCATTGTGGGGAAGGGTGCCTGGACAGGCACTATTCTGTAAAAGCTATTTCTCTCTTTTGCCCACTTTGGGAAATGGGATCATTTTGAAATTTTTCTAATGAGTATTGCTTTATGAACTCATTTAAAAAACCTGAAATAATAAGGAAAATAAAAGAAGGAAGGAAAGTAAAAATCTAATCATATACATGCAATTATTCTTACCATGTTGATGTACCTCCGTCCAATAAAGTTCTTTTGTATATAGGCTTTAAAAACATATGATCATGATGATATCAGATTGCTACATCATTAATTAGTCTGGTACCAGATTAATTTTTCATTTAGCACTAAGTTACAAGCATTTTTCATTTGTAAAGGAGGTGCTTTCAGATTCTAATATTAATACTCAAATATTAATAGCTCAGAATCTGACATTTTTCAATTAGTAGGAAGTCTTTGAGCAAGCTCCATTCTCCAGGTAGTTCTGGGGTCCAGGAAAAATGCTCATATGTTCTCTCATGCATCCTGGTCATCGAATGTCACCTTAATGCTCTATCCACTTTAGGCCACTACCCATTATTGCTTTCTCTTATCACCTTGTACTCAGCATTTCCAGCCTGCCTTAATGTTGTCCACCTGCCACACCTCAAGAATGAACACATGCTAAATTTCCAAATTAAGAATTAATACCAGGCAATTAACAAGTAATAAAAATTTGTTAGAATTTTAGGTTTATCAGAAAATGCAATGTAAAAAGGAAAGAAATTTTTAAAATATTTAAAAGGCTCAGTTCAGTTCAGTCGCTCAGTCATGTCCGACTCTTTGCGACCCCATGAATCGCAGCATGCCAGGCCTCCCTGTCCATCACCAACTCCCAGAGTTTACCCAAACTCATATCCATCGAGCCGGTGATACTACCTAGCCATCTCATCCTCTCTCGTCCCCTTCTCCTCCTGCCCCCAATCCCTCCAAGCATCAGGGTCTTTTCCAATAAGTCAACTCTTCACATGAGGTGGCCAAAGTATTGGAGTTTCAGCTTTAGCATCAGTCCTTCTAATGAACACCCAGGACTGATCTCCTTTAGAATGGACTGGTTGGATCTCCTTGCAGTCCAAGGGACTCTCAAGAGTCTTCTCCAACACCACAGTTTAAAAGCATCAATTCTTCGGTGCTCAGCTTTCTTCACAGTCCAACTCTCACATCCATACATGACCACTGGAAAAACCATAGCCTTGACTAGACGGACCTTTGTTGGCAAAGTAACATCTCTGCTTTTGAATATGCTATCTAGGTTGGTCATAACTTTCCTTCCAAGGAATAAGTGTCTTTTAATTTCATGGCTGCAATCACCATCTGCAGTGATTTTGGAGCCCAGAAAAATAAAGTCTGACACTGTTTCTACTTTTTCCCCATCTATTTCCCATGAAGTGATGGGGCCAGATGCCATGATTTTAGTTTTCTGAATGTTGAGCTTTAAGCCAACTTTTTCACTCTCCTCTTTCACTTTCATCAAGAGGCTTTTGAGTTCCTCTTCACTTTCTGCCATAAGGGTGGTGTCATCTGCATATCTGAAGTTATTGATATTTCTCCAGGCAATCTTGATTCCAGCTTGTGCTTCTTCCAGCCCAGCGTTTCTCATGATGTACTCTGCATAGAAGTTAAATAAGCAGGGTGACAATATACAGCTTTGTACGTACTCCTTTTCCTATTTGGAACCAGTCTGTTGTTCCATGTCCAGTTCTAACTGTTGCTTCCTGACCTGCATATAGGTTTCTCAAGAGGCAGGTCAGGTGGTCTGGTATTCCCATCTCTTTCAGAATTTTCCACAGTTTATTGTGATACACACAGTCAAAGGCTTTGGCATAGTCAATAAAGCAAAAATAGATGTTTTTCTGGAACTTTCTTGCTTTTTCCATGATCCAGTGGATGTTGGCAATTTGATCTCTGGTTCCTCGGTCTTTTCTAAAACCAGCTTGAAAATCTGGAAGTTCACAGTTCATGTATTGCTGAAGCCTGGCTTGGAGAATTTTGAGCATTTCTTTGCTAGCGTGTGAGATGAGTGCAATTGTGTGGTAGTTTGAGCATTCTTTGGCGTTGCCTTTCTTTGGGATTGGAATGAAAACTGATCATTTCCAGTCCTGTGGCCACTGCTGAGTTTTCCAATTTAAAAGGCTACTTAATACTATACTGATGAAAAAAGAATCCAGAATTTATTAATTATATGCCTGTTGTTGAGCATTTGGGCTGTTTTCAACTTTTTGCTTTTAAAAATAATTCTCATATTTCTGTGATGTAAAGCTTTCATAATTCTATTTTACATATCATCTCTGTGCAGAAAATATTCTTAGCTATTAAAATCTATCAGGACATTTTGTGGGAATGAAGTCCCAGGGGAAGCATTTCTAGTTTCAGTTACTTTAATAGTTAGCAATACTTTATATGTTCTATTTCCACTTGAGTCAATTTGATAAATTATATTTTTGTAGGAACTTTACCCTTTTATCCAGCTTTAAAACTTTTTAAATTTACTGCCATAATTTGTAGTATTCTACTACCTGTTTCTCAGCTGTAGTTCTTACTTCTTACTTTTTATATTCAATATTATGTGTATGTAGCTTTTTAAATTTTTTTACATTTTAAATCAGTTTTCCCAGAATTTTATTAATTTTGCTATAAAAATTTATGGTATTTTAAAATATTTTATTAATTTCTGCTCTATCTTTATTATTTCCTACTACTACTTTGCTTTTTCAATTTTAAATGTCCATATTTGAATGCTTACCTAATTTTCAGCCCCATTCTTTTCTAAAACAAACAAGGCTATATATTTGTCCTAAGCACTGCATTAGCTGCACCCAAAAGTTTTCATTTGTAGTGTTCTTTTTTTTTTTTTTAACATTTTTTACCTGTTAAATGAAAAATATGTAGCTCCAAAGAATTTTAATTTTTCACTGGAATGCAGCAGTACTAGCTGTAGCTACAGCAACTATCTTATAACCTAAAGAATAATAGAGACAATGAACAGTAACTTAGTATTTGGCTACTTCTTGTCTTCTTGTTATGTGAGAAAAATAATTTTCTATGTTAAGTTGCTATGCATGGATTATAAACGGAGTCAAATACAATGAAATTGATATCTTTTTTCCTCCTATTCTATTAGGTGATAATCCGATCTACTTTTCTCCCTCTATTGATTTTGAAACTATACACTTATTTTAGACTCTTCACTTGTTATTCTTAAATTTTTAGGAAATAATTGACTTAACTGTAGGTTAAAAATATTGCTATCTCCACTTTTCTATGTTTATAATAAACTTATGGTGCTTCGCTCTCTATTACTATCATTAATCTTTCCCATCATACAAACACATAGTCTTATTTTAGTTCCGTCTTGTTTTTAATCCATTTACAGTGACTATTATCACTGCATTTATTGGTCAAACCATGATTAGATTTGCCAATATTTTTACTAATGTCTTTTTGTAGTCTTTCTTCTGGTTTTACTTTCTTCTTACTAGAATTCATCCTGCAGTACAGTGAGGTCTACAAAATTTAAAGCTTTAGCCTTTGTGTTCCTGATAATATATTTATTTAAATTTCACATTTGAATGAGTTTAACTTTATGTAGAATTCTAAGCTAATATTTACATTTCCTCAGCACTTAAAAAACGTTATTGCACTGTCTCTGGATTCCATTGCCGTCCCCAGCAATCTACTCTCACCTATGTGTTCCTTTGTGTGGCTTTTCTCTGCAACTGCTTTTATGCTTCTTTTCTTTCGATGTTCATTCTTCTGTTTCTTGTCCTAGCAGTCTTAGCAGCAGCACTGGATGAACTCAGCACCTCAGTGGAAGCTTCTGCTGTCTAGGAGCCTCAGCAGCCAATCTCTAGTAAGAGTAGCAGACAACAATTATAGTATCGATATGGCAGCCCCAACAGTAGGGATGTGCACTCCCAGATATTTCAGCGTGTGTCCTTAAGAGGATGGGTTGTTGGATTCCTACAATATGGTTGTATCTTAGTGCTTCCAACAGAAACAGTAACACCTGGATAACACTACCTTCCCTTTGGCTCCCCTAGCTTTCAAACACACTGTAAACAATTCTCTGTATTATATACTTTTGTTTGAAATACTCAGTTTTATTTTTGTTTTCCCAGATACGAATTGGAGAGGGCAATGGCACCCCACTCCAGTATTCTTGCCTGGAAAATCCCATGGATGGAGGAGCCTGGTAGGCTTCAGTCCATGGGGTCGCTAAGAGTCGGACGTGACTGAGCGACTTCACTTTCACTTTTTCACTTTTATGCATTGGCGAAGGAAATGGCAACCCACTCCAATGTTCTTGCCTGGAGAATCCCAGGGGCAGGAGAGCCTGGTGAGTTGCCGTCTATGGGGTCGCACAGAGTTGGACACGACTGAAGTAACTTAGCAGTAGCAGCAGATACTAATTAATACACTCTAGATAGGAACATGAGTGAGTAAGTGAAGTCGCTCAGTTGTGTCCGACTCTTTGCGACCCCATGGACTGTAGCCTACCAGGCTCCTCCCTCCATGTAGCCACTCCAGGCTAGAGTACTGGAGTGGGTTGCCATTTCCTTCTCCGGGATCTTCCCGACCCAGGGATGGAACCCGGGAGACGCTTTAACCTCTGAGCCACCAGGGAAGCCCAGATAGGAACATAGTAAGATTATATTAATATGGGAAGATCATACGTCCCTGTCCCATTGTAATCAGTATTAGTCATGTGACTTGCTTCAACCAGTGAAATGAAAGCAGAACTGACATGTACAATAGCTTAGTGGAAACTTGAAGAGTCGTTACACAGTTTTACACGATTTTCTTTTCCCTCTGTGACAATACTAACAACGCCCCAAGGAAGAAATGCCCATCAGTTTAGATTTCGGAGTGTACACATGGACCCGAAGTACAGTAAATCTATAATGGATATGTGACGTGAACAAGAAATATATCTTTGTTGTTTTAAGATACTATATTTTTAAAGTAATTTGTTAGTGCAGTACAGTTTAGCTTAAGATGACTGATACAGTTTGGGTTTATTTTTATTTATTATGTTTGAGAGTCACTTTATTTATTAATTATTTATTCTGAGGAATTATGTTGAAATTTTGAAAAATTCTGTCTCTAACGCTTTGATTATTGCCTTCCTCTCCTCTCAAACCTCTCTTTCTAAAACTGAAATTTAAAATTTGTTGACTTTTCATTAATGTGCTAATTTCCATATGTTTGTGAATTTTCTAACTTGTCTCCTATTGTTGATTTTTCATTTTATTCTATTGTGCTTGGAAAAGATATTTGATATCAATCTTTTAAAATTTGTTAAGACTTCTTTGTGACCTAATATGTGATCTATTCTGGAAAATATTCCATGGGTGCTTGAGAAGAAGGTTTATTCTATTGGTGGACTGGTCTATGTATGTGTATTAGGTACATTTGACATAGTGTTCAAGTCCTCAGTTTCCTTCTTTTCTGTTTATGTGTTCTATCCACTACTGAAAGAAGAGTATTAAAAATCTCCTACTGTTATTGTATTGCTGTTTGTTTCTCCCTTTAGTTTTGTCAATGTTTTCTTTCTATTTTAGGTGCTTTTATGTTGGGTACATATTTATTTATAATTGTTATATCTTTCTGATAAATTGATCAGTGTCTCTAGTCACAGTTTTTTACTTAAAGCATTTTTTTTTAATGTAAATATAGCTGGCCTTGCTCTCTATTGGTTACCATTTTAACGGAATACTCTTTCCTATCCTCTCACTTCCAGCTTTTTTTGTGTCTTTTAATCTAAAGTGAGTCCCTTATAGACAGTATATGCTGAGTTTTGTCCTTTTGTCCATACAGCCACTCTAGGTTTTATATTTTAAGGGAAGTTTAATCCACTCATGTTTAAAGTAATTGATAGACGAGTACTTACTTAATTTTTTTCTTTTTTATGATTCTTTCGTTCCCCTTTTCTTATGGTCTTTTTTTTTATTTTTATTTTTTTGTAGTGATATGCTCTGATTCCTTTTTCTTATGTGTATTTTCTGAAGGTATTTTCATTGTGATTATCATGAGATTTACATAAAACATGTTATAGTTACAGCAGTCTATTTTAAAAAGATAACTATTCAACATGCATACAAAAATTATTGACTTTTATAGACCCTATACACTTTATATTATTAATATCACAATTTGCATGTTCATATCATTAACAGATATTTGTAGTTATAGTTATCTAAATATTATGGTTTTGATTTCTACACTAAAATTAAATTGATTTACATACCACCATTACAGGGTTATAGTAATCTTTGTCCATTTACTCATATATGTATTTTATATTTTCATTGTTTTTCATATTGCTCATTGGTGTCCTTTAATTTCAATGTGGAGAACTAACTTTAGTGTTTCTTGTAAGCCAAGTCTAGTAGTTTAGTGGTAATGAGCTCCCTAAGCTTTTGCTTGTCTGGAGAAGTATTTATCTCTCCATTTTGATGGACAGTTTTATCAGATATAATATTTTTGGTTGGCAGGTTTTTTTCTTTTTTCTGTCATTCAGCACTTTGAATATATCATCCCATTTTCTTCTGTGAACTTTCTTTTTTAAAGTCCACTGAAGATCTCATGGGGGCTGTCTTATACATGAAGTCACTTTTCCCTTGCTGTTTTCAAAATTTTCTCTTTGCCTTTTTAACAATTTGATGGTGTGTCCTCAATGTCAATTTCTTTTTGAGATTTATGAATCCTTGATGTCTATTTGTAACTCCTTAGATTTGAAAAGTTTTCAGACATTATTTATTTAAGTAATCTTTCTGTCTCAATCTCTCTCTTCCTCTCTCACTCTTCTCCTTGTGGTGGTGGTGGTGGTGGTGTTGGTGGTGGTGGTTTAGTCACTAAGTCGTGTCCAATTCTTGCAACCCCATGGACTGTAGCCTGCCAGGCTCCTCTGTCCAAGGGATTCTCCAGGCAAGAACACTGGAGTGGGTTGCCATTTCTTCTTCTTGGGGAACTCCCATGAGTCTATGGCTTCCCATAAGTTCCACAGGATCGTCCCTCTTTTGCATTCTGTTTTCTTTTTGTTCTCTGAATAAGTTTCAAATGAACTGTCTTTGAGGGAGATGATTTTTTTTTTTTTTCTTTCTTCTGCTTAACCTAGCCTACTGTTGAAACTATTGAATTTTTCAACTCAGTTATTGCATTCTTTAGTTCCAGAATGTCTGTTTGGTTCTTTTTCTTTCTTTCTTTTTTTTTTTTGTTGTTTGTTTCTTTGTTGATATTCTCATTTGTTCAGATTATCATTTCCTGATTTCATTTAGTTATCTACCTATGTTCTCATGTATCTTACTGAACTTTAAGACAATTATTTTAAATTCTATGTTAGGTCATTCACAGATACCCATTGCTCTGGAGTTAGTTACTGGAGATTTGCTTCATTATGTTTTTCAGTTGCATCATATTTTCCAGCTTCTTCATGTTCCTTCTAGCTTTGTGTTGGACTCTGCACATATAAAGAAAGAACCACCTTTTCCTTATTTTTAAGGGCTGGCTTTAGTAGATTTAGAGCTTCACAGTCAGCCTAGCAAGAGATTCTAGGAACTTCTCAAAGCTTATTTATGGATGCTCACACTTCAAGCCTCTCTCACTCACGAAGGGAATATTCAGAGTTGTGCATCTTCTTGCAATCTCACAGAGCCTCGCTGGCAGGAGTAAGTGGTCCTCCTCCTTTTTTTGTTGTTGTTGTTCTTAGCTTCTCCAGATATCTGGACTTTGCCAGTTCCGTCAGTGCTCTGTGTGAAGTAAGACAGAGACCAGTCCTTAGCCAGTTGACTAAAAAGCATAGGATATTGAAAACACACTTCACTCTTTCTTTCCCTCCAAGACAAAACTGTGGGCCAAATTGATCTCTCTTGGTACTGAACTGTACTGACTTGTGAGAGGGGATGGCACAGGTAAAACAGGTAAAATTACTTTTTTACCCATTTCAATTCAGCTGTTCTTAGTTCTGTATTCATCTGCAGAATGGCAAATTCTTAACTGGAATCTGTTTCTCTGATAAGGGTATTTGATCCATATAGTGTTGTTAAATCAGTGTTTCTGTGTATAGATAGGCTGGGACATCTTATTTAACCATTTTGTTGATGTCATCTCTCACATTCCTCTTGGTGAGACTTTCTAAACCTGTGAATCTGGTCTTTATCCAGGCAATTTTTCATAGAATCAGTAATTTTTCATGATAAACATTGATTTAATTACCTAGTTTTACTTAGTTGCTTTATTTTGGTAAAAATTACTTACATCTTAAAACTATACTTTAAGCAGTCCCTTAAAATGCTAAATATATGGTTCAGTTCAGTTCAGTTGCTCAGTCATGTCCGACTCTTGTGACTCCATGAATCACAGCACAAGAGGCCTCCCTGTCCATCACCAACTCCAGGAGTTTACTCAAACACATGTCCATCTAGTCGGTGATGCCATCCATCCATCTCATCCTCTGTCATCCCCTTCTCCTGCCCCCAGTCCCTCCCAGCATCAGGGTCTTTTCCAATGAGTCAACTCTTCACATGAGATGGCCAAAGTATTAGAGTTTCAGCTTCAGCATCAGTCCTTCCAATGAACACCCAGGACAGATTTCCTTTAGAATGGACTGGTTGGATCTCCTTGCAGTCCAAGGGACTCTCAAGAGTCTTCTCCAACACCACAGTTCAAAAGCATCAATTCTTCGGTGCTCAGCCTTCTTCACAGTCCAACTCTCACATCCATTCATGACCACTGGAAAAACCATAGCCTTGACTGGACGGACCTTTGTTGGCAAAGTAATGTCTCTGCTTTTGAATATGCTATCTAGGTTGGTCATAACTTTCCTTCCAAGGAGTAAGCGTCTTTTCATTTCATGGCTGCAATCACCATCTGCAGTGATTTTAGAGCCCCCCAAAATAAAGTCTGACACTGTTTCCACTGTTTCCCCATCTATTTCCCATGAAGTGATGGGACTGGATGCCATGATCTTAGTTTTCTGAATGTTGAGCTTTAAGCCAACTTTTTCACTCTCCTCTTTCACTTTCATCAAGAGGCTTTTGAGTTCCTCTTCACTTTCTGCCATAAGGGTGGTGTCATCTGCATATCTGAGGTTATTGATATTTCTCCTGGCAATCTTGATTCCAGCTTGTGCTTCTTCCAGCCCAGCGTTTCTCATGATGTACTCTGCATAGAAGTTAAATAAGCAGGGTGACAATATACAGCCTTGATGTATTCCTTTTCCTATTTGGAACCAGTCTGTTGTTCCATGTCCAGTTCTAACTGTTGCTTCCTGACCCGTATATAGGTTTCTCAAGAGGCAGGTCAGGTGGTCTGGTATTCCCATCTCTTTCAGAATTTTCCACAGTTTATTGTGATCCACACAGTCAAAGGCTTTGGCATAGTCAATAAAGCAGAAATAGATGTTTTTCTGGAACTTTCTTGCTTTTTCCATGATCCAGTGGATGTTGGCAATTTGATCTCTGGTTCCTCTCATTTTAATTACTAGGATTTAAATACTGGCTAAGTATATTGTTGGCATTATTGTGGAAGATTAAATGTGAATTATTCTTTAAAGAATGCAACTTTAAGAAATCTCATAAATATCAGATCTGTTCACTCACTGATTTAAATTAGTCATTCTCAAACTTGAAGACTCATAAATACTGAGAATGTAATTGTATTTCCCTGAAGAATTTACCGGCTTCAGTTTGAGAAAGTGAAAGTGTTAGTTGCTCAGTCACATCCGACTCTTTGAAACTCCATGGACTGTAGCCCACCAGCCTCCTCCATCCATGGACTTCTCCAGGCAAGAATACTGGAGCGGGTTACCATTCCCTTCTCTGGGGATCTTCCCAATCCAGGGATCGAACCCAGGTGTCCTGCATTGAAGGTTGATTCTTCACCATCTGAGCCACCAGGGAAGCCCCTTGATTTCCATTAGAGGCTTCTCAAGATATTTCATAAAATGTTATACAACTGGATGTGGCTAAATTTTCTTATTTTAGCACTTTAAGACATTTATTGTTAGGGATAATTATGTTTTTGTTAAACTTAATGATAATTGTATGCAAATTTTAGAATTTGCCACAGGCTTATTATTTGTGGTAAACTTGTGGGAATAGTTATTTTTCCTTTTTTTTCTGTTTGTGGAAAACTGTCAGTATCAGGGATCACTGTCTGCCTCAAAATTGCAGCTGTGGTTGTCTTCTCAGATTACTAGAAAATTAAAGCAGAGTTTGTAGCAAACTTGAAAATTATTATACAGCAAAGACTTGTTACTAAGAAATACAGTTAATGAATAAAGGCAAAATAAAAAGAGCTTAAAAAAAAGAGAAAGATCAGGAAACTGTTAAATTAACTAGCTAGTCTTATCCTTTAAAAAAATAAAAGTAATAGGTGCTATCTTTGAAGTATCTTTTCATGGATGGAATTTTTTCAGTTTCTCTTCTTTTAAAAAGTTAACCTCTTTGTTGATAATTTTTTATTTCTATGTATAGATAAAGTCTGGAGAGAAAATTTAAGCCAAATACACATGTGTACAAAATATGTCTCTAATAAATCAGTTTATAGTGAACAAAAACTGACAGCTCAAGAAATTGAAATGCAGTCAAAGGTACTATTCTAAGATACTGTAATAGAAGCCATCACTTTACTTCAATTAAGTGACCTGATACATAAGAAAATAAATCAATATAGATGAATAACAGCAAATTTTACAATATTCATTCTCACAACTTTCTCAAATATGAACATGTATGTATTCTTGTCAAGAGCTAGATTTCATTTTGTGAAATTTATTAAAAGCTGGAATGGTACCTGTCTTTCTTTGTATTCTTTTTTATATATGGACAATTAACTACTTTAAAATACTCACTTTAATTCTTATAAAGATTTTAAAAGTAGTGTGAAGATTCTATGACTCATGCAACAAAGCTCTCTAAAATAAAATCAAAGACAAAATAAAGACACATTTAGTATTCTGAGATTATTCATCATTAAGTTAAACTAGTTTTCATTTTATGTTCAAGCTTAATAGTTAATTTAATTATTTAAAGAAGCTACTTTAAGTATTACTTACTTAAAAAACAAGCATTTCTCTCTTCACTAGTGTATGCTGAGTCTTCTCAATCTTCCTCTGTCCCTGACTGTTCTCTCTCAGGATTTGACTTAATTTAAATCAGTCTCCTTCCCACTGTTAATACTTCCAACACAAAAGTTTTCCTATCATGTCAAACTGACTTATTTTTTCATGAACTAAATTTTCCTAGATCTTTTGGTCACTTAAGATCATTGAAAAGTCATGGAGGGTTTTGAGAAAATAAATGGAAATCTAGTTTCTTCCTGGTAAACTGTCAGTTATAATCAGCCTTCACATTTTCATAAGATAAAATAGATAGTTTGATTTAGATATAGTCAGTTCTTAAAAGAATGTTTGAGTTGGTTATACATAAAAATAATCAAGTTTCTAAATGTGTAAAATGCACACAGTTTCTAAAATTCAGCAAATGATTTTCCAGGAAATCATGAAAAATGGATCTTCTTATAAATCCTGCATATGATAAATGTTCAAAGGTATATTAATTTTGCTAACATTGGGCTATTAAAGGGAGTGACAAAATAAATTAAAGAAAAAACCTCTGGGTAAAATTTGACATCCCAAATTTGGTTGTATATTGCTTCTTTAAATAATAATTATATAAATTAATTTATTGCATATAGATCTGTTAAAATAAATAATAATTTACACTTGCATAACATAAAATGTACAAAATAATCTGTTTTTTCTTACCTAAAAATGTTGGTATACTATTGAATAAATAAATAACAGAATTTGAGGCATCTCCTAGAACACTGACCCACACTTAGACATCCTAAATTTGCTCCCTAATTTCTTTAATTTAAGGTTATGATTTCTTTTAAAACCTTAATAAAAACTTACATAATAGGAAGTTTTAATCTATGATAATTTTAACGCCTATTATTACTTTGATTTTTAAAAGTCTGAAAATAATTGTAGTGTAATAATTTAGCATGTCATGATATTATTTATTTTAAAATTTGTGAGAGTTGCACTGGAAAAGAAATATAGACTTTATCTGAGATAGATTCTCTCAAATGTACTGTAAATGTTGAAAAAACACTATGGAGAAATATTTCACTTGGACTTGGAAGTGGTAAATGCCTTGCAAAAATGCCTGTCAGCAAATTTAAGCTATTTTTTTTTATGGCTGGTGGAATGGACTGAGAGGATATTCTCTATTTTAAAATTAAATGTGTAGGAAAGTAGTCCACTAACTTACGATAAAGAGATTTAAAATGGGTCACAGCATAATTCCTTGCCTTGCCTCAGTATGTAAATAATATTAATAAACAACTGTTTTGCATTAATTGTACAGAAAGGATAATATTCACCGTGTTATCCTAGAGGACTGAATATCAAAATTTGATTTGGTTCAGGAAAAAACGTGGTGCCATCGACACTAAGCTAAGGGTGAGCTGAAGTGCTGATCCAGCAGAAGACAGAGATTTTGAGTTCCACTGTGGTAGACTGTGGGCTTCCCTGATGGCCTTGTGGTAGAGAATCTGCCTGCAATGCAGGAGACTGGGGTCCAATCCCTGGGTCCAGACAATCCCCTGGAGGAGGGCATGGCAACCTACTCTAGTACTCTTGCCTAGAGAATCCTTGAGTACAGAGGAGCCTGGAGGGCTGCAGTTCACAGTGTCACAGAGTCAGACACGACTGAAGTGACTAAGCAGCAGCAGCAGCATTGGTAGACTGCACATTAGTATATTCAAATGGAAAGTGAAACCCCACCATTAGTGCTGCCTCGATGCTTAATTGATGAAACTGGACATTTTTAAATGTTGAAAAAAAGTAGAGAAATAGGGAAGAATATGTGAGAGAGAGTCATAGATTTGATGCAATTACCTTTCTTCTAGTAAAATTTCTGTTAGACTTTAGGCATTAATTATGAAAAAAGAAAGAAAGAAAACCTTTGGATTGAGGTATATAATTTATCTGCTGATAATTTGCCATTTTGATCTACAAATATAACATTTTCACATGTTTCAGCATAATATGGAATATCTAACTTGGCCTGACTTTTAATGAGTGTTCAGTAGTAGTCACTTGCTACCTTTTTCTCATATAATGCAATGTAGAGGTTGGCATATAGTGGCCTGTAGTAGTCTCTTGTGATCCTTTGTATTTCTCTGGTGTCAGTTGTAAGTTCTCCTTTTTCATTTCTGATTTTATTGATTTGAGTTCTCTTTCTTAATGAGTCTGGCTAAAAGTTTACCAATATAGTTATTTTTGTCTCTCTTATATTAGCATTCTACAATCCTGTAGAGATTCTAGGGTTTCAGAGTCCTGTTGGAAAAAGAATGGAAAGCAAACTTTCTGAAGACAAGAACAAGAGAGTAAAAGAACCTGAGCATTCAACAAATTTTTGTTGAACTTTTACAAATGGCAAAGGGAAGCAGAATAGACATCCTCAGGGAACGTGGGCAGAAGTGGCCATTAAGTAGGATGAAATCTCCTCAAAGCCCCAGGTTTGTCTTTAAATATCACATAATGGTCACAGTCTGCAATATGTCCATTGTATTTTCTGTTGTTCTTCTGCCCTCGGAGAGTAGATCCGAAATGTTCTCAACCCTCCCATCCCAAACACAGACAAGCATCAACTATATGAGGTGATGGATGTGTTCATTATCTTGACTTTGGTAATTATTCCACTATATATGTGTGTGTGTGTGTGTGTGTGTGTGTGTGTGTATGGAAAGGGGATGGAAAGCATGCATTCATGCTTAGTTGCTCGGTCATATCTGACTCTTTATGACGCTTGGAACTGTAGCTCACCATGCTCCTCTATCCATGGAATTCTCCAGGCAAGAATACTGGAGTGGGTAGCCGTTTCCTTCTCCAGAGGATCTTCTTGACCCAGGGATTGAACCTGTGTCTCATGTGTCTCCGGCATTGTAGGTGGATTACGATCATGTGGTAAACTTTAGATATATAAAATTATACTTACCAATTATTCCTCAATAAAGTTGGGGGAAAAAGAAGAGAATGATGTACAGTGTGGGTTTTTCATCAAGAATATGTGGTCTATCAATTAAATAATTCTGGGTTTACAAACTGGATTAAATCATGAAACAAGGTTAAGAGGATGTAACTTTTCATTTTGGGGACTGAAGACAGGTTTGCATTTATTCCTAGAGACCAAACAATCGATTAGCTATTGCCACAGATCCCTATAGATAATATCTTTCTGATTACTCATAAGATTATTATGATAACCCCACATTTACCTTATCTTTGGTGCTTACAAGCTGCTTCTTGGTATTTGCCACTCTCGAATCCCCTTACCTCAATTAAAACCTACTTAAATTTCATCTGAAACAGTTTTATTCTCAGTCTTTATCCATTAAAGTGTAGCAAATAAAATGCTTGTAGTAATGACTGGGCTTCCCTCATTATGGATTTTGTAGTGCCTTTGTAATGACAAAATTCCCTGGGAATGAGAGTAAACTTTTAAAATGCTTTAAAGTAGTATGATGATAAACTACTAGTTAATACATAAATCATATAACTCTCTTCTTTATAATTATCCAGGACATGTCTCAATGCCAAAACTATACTCTTATGCATATACATATGTTTATATGTAAGCTTCTATTAGAAAGTCTTAGAAATACATGCCTATATTCATATAGATTGTACAGTGTTTGAGAGTGGGTGTCATACTTTCTCCTTTGATGGTCATATTCCCAATTTCAATAGTAGCAAAATGGAAATGATACAAATAGGTGAAATCTGAATATAGCATGATGCTCAAAAGCTTGTTTTTTATCAGATACATTTTTATTTACTTTGGAATCTTTGACCTGCAGCCTATTATTTAAACAAGGCTACTCTGATCCCTTGGTTGGGAAGATCCCTTGGAGAAGCAAATGGCAACCCACTCCAGTATTCTTGGCTGGGAAATTCCACAGACACAGGAACCGGGTGAGCTGCAGTCCATGGGATCGCAAGAGAGTCGGACATGACTTAGCAACTAAACCACAACAATTGATTAGCAGTCCTTTTGGATTTGTTTGAGTAGTCTGAAGCTGCCAATAACTCAAGAGTACTTTTCTCATCCGTGCATTCTTAACTCGTATGCATTGCTTTTGACGCATATGTATGCATTTGATGCATTACACAATACATCTTCTATATGTCTGCAGTATAGAATGCAAACTGATAACAAAAATTGGAGTTGACAGGAATATAGACAGTTAGTGGAGAATTATACTACAGCCTAAGCACTAACAGTGGCAATAAATAATAGCTATGGAAGCTTTTGTCAAACCTAGCGTGTTAAGGAAAAGGAAGGAAAAGAGAGAGAGAGAGACTGCATCAAGAAAGCAGGAAAAGCAAATGGAAGAGTAGGATAAAAATGAAAATAAAGATTTAATAATAAGGGAAGACAAGGAAGTTGGCTTCCAAATCAATTGTCCATTCCTGTGCACATCAGAAGGTTGTTCTGAGGGAAGATTAGGCTGAGACTTAGGTATTAAAACATGCTGCTGACTATAATTTCCTAATTGTCTTTGCCATCTCCTCAATCCCCGTGTGCATTTAGCTCCCTCTGTTGGATTGGTATTGTTTACACACAATGATACTTGGTTTTTGAAGATGCAGCCAAACAAAATCCCCTTCCAATATTTTACACTCAAAAGATGAGGAAAATGATCTCTTCTTATTGTTTCTACATTTGCATAAAGCCTCTAAGCACCAACCAAGACGAATGGTTTGCACAACTCACGACTTTTTCTCCAGGTCTTTATTCTAGTAAAGAAATCTAAGTATTTTGTATCCTTACCACACTGACTCTCTCACATCAACTATTCAAAATTGCAACCACATTAAGGGAGAACTTTGGAAATTTTCCTATTACAAGGCAATCACAATAATTTTCAGTAACCACTAGACCTCTTGCGATTCTATGACTTTAATGTAGTAACATATCCTTCATTCCCAAATGGGTGAAAGGTACAAATTTTTGTAATAGCTGAAGTCATGTTTGGAGATAAAACATGAGGGCTAGGAACTCCTAGTTTTGGAAGATTTTGGAGCAGTTATAACAAAGGATATAAAAATGTTTCACCTATGAATGCTCCATGACATGCAGTGTGTGATGCTATGCCTTCTTTCTTACTTTGTGGAGTCTCTCTCAATCATTTTTTTCTTTAGTTTACTAATTTTAGGGAATAAAGGAACTTATAATTTCATTTTCATGAAATTCACAACTTTACTCACTTTTTGTTTCTCCTACGTAGCACGCTTGATTTCTTAAACTACTATAGTGTGGGTTAGAGATTGCAACTGACTGGCTCATAAGATTTCTGGGATGTCCCAGAGTTTAAATGCATGTTGGACTCTTCTGTTGCCTAGAGTAGAATAAATTGATGAATGAACCCTGCTGTTTCACCCAAGGCCTCAGTGTTCGTCTTGTTGAGAATGACAATGGCCTATTATATACTGACTTTTCTATGAGTCTGATGACAAGATCGCTTAGTTTCAATTTTTCTGCACTCCCTAGAATCTAGGGGTGTGTGTGTGTGTGTGTGTGTGTGTGTGTGTAGAAGTCAAGGGACTGGTGAGGGGATTAGACAGAGAAGGAAAATTTATATGAAATTTTGACCTTTATGTTAATTATAAAATGTTTCCCTTCATAACATTATTTTCTACCATACTCTAACATATTAAAAATGGAAGACCTGTGAGGTACTCATTGTATTTATGTTACTCAAGTATCATATGACGCAAGAAAAAAAGTCTTTCAATCTGCATTTGGTAAATGAGATATATTGTCAAAGATCAAGAAAACATCCTGGAATCCAAATAGAAGGAAGTTGAGTTAAGCCAAAAATGATTCTATAATGAAGGACTGTTGTGTTGTTCAAGAACCAAGGATGCTAATGTCTTGACTTTTTTATTTCTGGGGCCATATGACTGTATCTATGTGGGCATCTATTTCATGTCTCTCTGTTTATAGATCTGGTTTTATTGCATTCACATGATCCTTTATGCTGCTGCTGCTGCTAATTCACTTCAGTCGTGTGCGACTCTGTGCGACCCCATAGACGGCAGCCCACCAGGCTCCCCTGTCCCTGGGATTCTCCAGGCAAGAACACTGGAGTGGGTTGCTATTTCCTTCTCCAATGCATGAAAGTGAAAAGTGAAAGTGAAATTGCTCAGTCGTGTCCGACTCTTCGAGACCCCATGGACTGCAGCCCACCAGGCTCCTCCATCTATGGGATTTTCCAGGCAAGAGTACTGGAGTGGGGTGCCATCGCCTTCTCCATGATCCTTTATAGATGCCCAGAAATATGCCTGTAGGCTCCATAACCTTCTGTGGACTGGCACCTACCACTGACTTTATGTGGTTTCTGTGTACTACATTTTCATTCTCAAAGGAAAGAATATGATTAGCTCAGCTTGTGTCATGTACACACTTCAGATTTAATCAAGAAACTGGGCTGTCGGCCTAGAATAGGGATGTTTCAATATGCACTTCGTGAAAGGTTGTCAGACTCTCCAACAAGAGGTGTAGAAAAGAAAGCGATGACAGGTTTAACATTAACATCTACTTTAATATGAAAACAATGCTTAAAAATTTTTTTTTTATTTTACTTATTTTTGGCTGTGCTGGGTCTTTGCTGCTGCAGGGCTTTCTCTGGTTGTGGGGCACGGGGGCTACTCTCTAGCTGTGGTGCACGGGCTTCTCACTGCAGTGGCTCCTCTTGTTGTGGAGCACAGGCTCCAGGGCTTGCAGGCTCCAGCAGCTGTGGCACATGGGCTTAGTCATTGTGGCTCCTGGGTTCTAGAGCTCAGGCTCAATAGTTGTGGCTGGTGAGCTTAGTTGCTCCACAGCATGCAGGGTCTTCTTGGATCAGGGATCAAACCCATGTCATGGCATACCATTAAGCCATCAGGGAAGCCTTGCTAACAATTCAGGATGGGAAACACGTGCACACCCGTGGAGGATGCATGTTGATGTATGGCAGAACCAATACAATATTGTAAAGTAAAAATAATAATAATAAAAAAATTTTAAAAGAAGAAAACAATTATTTTTTAAAAAGCCTAATTTTACCACTAAAAGTTAAATTGAAAACCAAAGTGTTTTTTCAATAAAACCAATATAAATTCACTCAAGTAGATACCAGGGAATATATCAATGTAGTAAAACTAACCTACCAGTTCATTTTTTTCCCAGAGTAGCTCTAAAATTTCTAAAATATGAGAGTTGTTGACAACAGCTTTCTTTCCTATAATATAGTCAATTTCCTATTAGTGAAATTCTGACATTATTCCACCCTTAGCTGAACAGCAGTATAGCAATAGAAAGTTAGGATGTAACAAAGACAACGTGAAAGTTTTGAAATATATTTTGAGTTCTCTTGACACCATTTGTACAGACAAATGGAATTACTGGCGGATTTGTACAATTTTACAGTCTGTATTAGGTTTCAGAACTTGCATACATACAAATATTCATTCAGTTGCATAGAGAGAATTTAGAGCCAACAATAACTTTGGTATTTATTAAAAGCAGGTCACCTATTTAACAGTGAAATGTTTTGTGCTAAAAGCAGGAACAGTTCGCTTTACTAGATTTGTTAAGGCTCAAAGAATACAGGATTGGTTTTTGGCAAGAATAATTTATAGCACTCAAAATACTCCTAAAGCCAAACATTGTTATGTTTTTTAAAAAGACAAGGATACCTATCAGATAGCTCTGTTCATATAAAGGAAGTATCTGTTAAGGTTGAAATGAATAGGAACTATTTTGTCTTATTGCAATCAAGATCTATCTTAGAGACAATGATAAATTATTAATAGTGTCCATTAACCAGTAGGCATGTTAAAATACTGACCTTTTATATACTTTGTCTACTGATTATTGCTACTAAATTCAATTTCTAACATTCTTCACTATCTAACTGTCTTAATATTCTACTTTCTATAACACTCTGTTAAAGGAAGGGAGAAAGGATGAACTAATTAATAATCATTGTGCATATTAAAATAAGCCACCTGCTTTGCATAATAAGCATATTTAATCTTTACAACAACATACTGTAGATAACAGTGTAACATTGAACAACACAAATTTGAACTGACTAGGTCCACTTATATGTGGATTTATTTTCATGAAATACATATTACAGTACTATCTAAGCCACAGTTGCTTGAATCTGCAAATGCAGAACCTTGGGTACAGAGGATAGGATATAAAGTTATCCTGGGATTTTCCACCCCTTGGAAGGTCAGTGCCCCAACCTCTGGACTATTCAAGGATCAACTGTATTATATTATTTACAGAAGAAAAATATTGAGTATCAGAAAGATTAGCTAATTTATTTAAAATCAAATAGATTAGATTTGTATGTCTATAAAATCTTTTTTAAAAATCCCTATATGCTGTGTTAATGATTTTAAATTTCTTATTATATTGAGTTGAATGTGCTCAGCCTGGCTTTCACAATCTTCTTAGTTAATCAGCCTTCGTCTATCCTACTCTCCAACAGGTAGCTTCTTTTTCAGTTATCAGTCTGCTTCCACCTCCAGGCCTTATTTTATCCATTCTAGAGCTAGAAGATTCAATCCCTCTTGTATGTCAAATCAAAACTTAAATACTCCAGGACAACCTCTACCCTTATTACAGGTAACATTCCCTGCTCTTTGTTTCTGCTTTATTGTCTGCCTGCTGTTCTCCCATGTCTCTTTTTTTGCTGTGTCTAACAAGCATCTCTTCAGGCTTCTCAGCCTGTCTTCTTTTCTTCCATAGCATCTCCTCTAGTGTGTACATGTTACTCTATCTCCCACTATCTGAGAAGAAAATGGGCTGCTTCTCTTCCAGAATCTTTATATACTACACAATTAGTTACCACATGGCCACGCTATAGTGTACAAATGTGGGTACACGATAGGGTGGAGAAATGCATGTAATCTAATAGGATTGATTTAGCACCTGCTTTTATGAATGTTTTAATTCTCCGAAGAAACAAATTCCACGTGAAAGCAGATTTTTATCTCAATGTGAAAATATAAGGAGAACTTTTTTGTTTTCTTTGTTACGCACACACACACATGCAGTTGTGCTACTGATATCATAATGGATAGCAGAAAGCAAAGAAGGAGAAGAGAGATTTTGTACTTGGTAAAGTACATATCCTTCAATAACCTATTTCTGCCCCTCTACTTCTGGTATGTTATCTATTTTCTTGCTTTATGTGACAGACATTAAATCAAGGTTCTGAAAATAATATAGTCAATTAAATAAAATTGGGAAAAATCTTGCATGGTAACTTGAGGAAATTAATGACTTTTAACCTTCATGTCAGAAATAGTGATCCTCCAAAAAGATCAGAGCCTAGGATCTCATGATTTGGCTGCCAGATTTAAGAATCATCAACTGCTTTGTGGTTTCAGACACCATTTTCCCCCCAGTGAATTACTGCTTACATGGGGCAATTGTAACTCATGTTTTCCTATATTTAGCTGCATTCCAAAGAATTTCAAAAGCATTTCCCTGAGCTCATTTTCCCATCCTCAGTCTGAGGGCATGCAGCAAGAGGGGAATTTTGATGAATGTACTAATATTTTGTATCTTGGAATGTAGATCAGGGGTATTTTCATAGAGAGGTGAAAAGGGATTGGGACTGGTGGGAACAAAAATGATTTCTTCTGGGAATCTTCACTATAGCTGATCATGTTCTTGAACTGAATTTGTGATTTGTGCACATCAAGAGAGGTTTCTATATTGACATGCCTCTCCCCTTTGATCTTTTATTTTATCTGAATCTATGCATGTAAATATATCATATTTTACCTTTCTATTAATGCTGTTGTTATTGTTCAGTTGCTAAGTCATGTCCAACTCTGTGTGACCCCATGGACTACAGTGTACTAGGTTCCTCTGTCATCCACTATCTCCCAAGGTTTGCTCAAATCCATTGAGTCAGTGATGCTATCTAATCATCTCATCCTCCGCCGCCCTCTTTTCCTGCCCTCAATATTTCCCAGCATCATGGTCTTTTCCCATGAGTCGGATCTTCGCATCAGGTGGCTAAAATATTGGAGCTTCATCTTCAGCATCAGTCCTTCCAATGAATATTCAGGGTTGATTTCCTTTAGGATTGACTGGTTTGATCTCCATGCAGTCCAAGGGACTCTCAAGAGTCTTCTCTAGGACTACAGTTTGAAAACATCAGTTCTTCAGTGCTCAGTCTTCTTTATGGTGTAACTCTCATATCTGTACATGACTACTGGAAAAACCATAGCTTTGAGTATACAGACTTTTGTCACCAAACTGATGTTTCTACTTTTTAATATGCTGTCTGGGTTTGTCAGAGCATTCCTTCCAAGGAGCAAGAGTCTTTTAATTTCATGGCTGCAGTTACTGTCCACAGTGAGAGGCTGTTTTCTGATGTCTGCAAGTTGGGAAAGTTGCCTGCAAGTTAGGAAAGAAGATACAGGCCACGAAAAGACAAAAGGAGAACAGAGGAAGAATCAGTTGTTCTAATTTAATAATTAATCTCATTTCCCTCCGTAACTAGGACAGAAAATATTCAGTAGCTATTTGACCCCAAAACCATCAAACATGTGGTCCACAACCTCAAAAAAAGAATGTGTTAGCTTTCCTCGGGTCTGACTTCCGTCTTTTTGAGAGTCCACGTAAGTGTGTGTCATCCTTCCTGACAGGTCTAGGCAGAGAGACGGGCAGTGTAACTCCTCAGTCTCAGATCAATGAAGGAGCTTGAAAACTGGTGCCTCAATATCTTTTACAAGAAATTCTTAGCTCTTGTGGTAGTACATATCCAGTTTTAATTGTTTTCTTTCTCTCTTTAGGCTTTTGTTACACTACATTTGTAATTCAAAATTACCCCTAATGCTACAAAGGAAATCATCTCATCAAAATTAGGCCAAAAGTAGATATAATCAACTCCAATTGGAAATTTCATTCCAAAAATCAATATTTTATAACCTGTGATTGGTATGAACTTGTAGTTCCAATATCATTTAGATGTTGGAAATTTGTGACTACTATTCTACTATTTATCTTTTCCAGTAGAATTTTTTGATCGATTCCAAGGATTTTATGATAGTTATATAATTTCTATTTTACTCAAATAATCACCTTTTAATTGAGTTAAAGACTCTGTTGAGTGAGGCTATATTTTATCTCCTTTAAACTGTCCTTCTATAAATTAATATTCATTTTAAAATTTTGTTTTGTTTTGACATCAGAAGACATTAGTACATTTTTGTTTAATGAATAAATGATTAACTAGTTCTGAGTATGAATGGTCAAATAATAAGCAAGCTTTTTTTACCCTTTAAAAAAAGTTCTGTTTATAATTTTTTATCAATAAATAAATTTCCTCATATATGACTCATATTTCATGAGTAACTTACCCAGGCACATACTAAACATTTGGTAACATAAGACTAGATTGGACTCAACCCTTGTCGTCCATCAACTTTCAGTCTAGTTGTGAGTTCCTGGGAAATACTTCAGTTTTGACACTACTTTTCATGCCAGAATTTTTTTTTTGCTAGTACCATTTAAAGATATTTTCCCTCAATTTCCATGAGGCCAAAGTATACAACATCTGCAAATTACCTGACTCCAGAAATGATATCTTGTGTCAGCATCACAAAGAAAGCCCAAAGTTACCAACCACAGCATTTTTAAAAGTCAAACATCCTTCCCTAGTGGCCCCAGTAGATATACAAAAATCAGAGGATGAAAAAGTGGCATTCCTCACCTGTCTCCACGTATTTCCTTGTCAGAGCTGCTTCACCTTAGCTTTCCTGGCAGCCAATGTGCTTGGACTAGAAAAGCAGAAATGATGTCAAAAGTCTTTTCAAAGTCCAAGAAGCCTTTTGTTTCCTTGTGCAGGAGCTCCAGTATAGCTGAAGATACATAGATTTCCATTTTCTAATTAAAAAAAAAAAAATATGACTGCTTCTAATGCTAACTAGTAAGAAGTTCCTGACAGTGTCAGAAACCTGGAACTTACTGGATCAATGAGAAGGGACTTCTGGCCTTTCAGGCAGATGAGGATCAGAAGAAGCTGAGCCATGGAAGCCCACCAAAACCACGAAGCAGTAACGCTGCCACTCTGCTTCTATCCCTGCTTACAGAAGACATGTGAAATATTTTTTATACAGTTCTCAACTTGTGGTAAGGAATTAAGCCCAAACATTTTTGTCAGCCATGCATTTTGATTTACTAAACATTCAAGAATGCACTTTCTTTTCTTCCTTCCATAGATTTCTGTCATGATTTTATTAAAAAAAAAATGCATGACTTTGTCTCTACTAATTCATTTCCAGAAGTGCTTACATGTGTATAATACATTCACAGTCCTTTCTGAAGTTCTCTGAGGACTGTAGCACACTGAAGCAGGAAGACAGTGGTGTGAACACCAAACAAAATCAGGCAATTGCTGGTATCTAACAGGCTTTGCTGCTGGGGCCTCGTAAAGATAAATACTCATCCATCCAGCGCCTTCATTTCTGTAATGTCTCACTGTCCAACTTAATAAATGCTTTCTTGCTGGTTTTTTGGCATCTCTTTGAATGAGGAATGTAAACTGAAAAGGCCTAGGAGACAAAAACTGGCACAAAACTCAATGATGAATAATATCAGGAGACACACAGACTAGCTCAGTAGTCCCATAAGCAGTGCCACGGTCTCTACCAAAGTACAGATGGATTTGCTGCCTGGGATGCGGCTGTTATATAATTTCCAGATACATGAAAAAAATAAGGACAAAACCAGGTCTAATTTTGTGCAAATGGCGGATAAGTATAAAATAAGAGATTTATAGAAAGAATATTAAAGATAATTTAAAGTTTAGTAAACAGAAACATCAACATATATAGGGGCTTCCCTGGTGGCTCAGATGGTAAAGAATGTGCCTCCAATGGGGGGAAAACCTGGGTTCAATCCCTGAGTCAGGAAGATTTTCTGGAGCAGAGAATGACAACCCATTCCAATAATCTTGCCTGGAGAATTACATGGACAGAGGAGCCTGGAGAGCTACAGTCCATGGGGTCACAAAGTGTCGGACACGACTGAAAAACTAACACACACAACACACCAACGTATATTTAATCTTTAGATATTGAAAAAGGGAAAACATAATGTGGGTTTTTCTAAGAATACTTCAAAAATTTGGGAGAAACTTCCAGCAAAATTAGACAGAAACTAATATTTAGTTTTCTCGGTATTTACACTATGTCATGAACTATTACTGTTTAAAAGTCTAAAAAGCCCCTGGAAAATTATGCTCATCTTTCCCAAGCTGAATACCACTTAAAAAAAAAAAATTCGTCTTGGTGCTAAAGAGTCTGACTAAACTTCAGTTCAAATATTATTACCCAAAGAAGCCCTCTGTTTTTCATATTTAAAGTTTCTATTTTCTTTTCACATATTAGAGAGCTTTTCCCAAGCTATCCTGTTCACATCTCTGATTCGAATTTTGACCTCATCTGCCCAGATAATCTGAAATGAGTATCTGTTAACTCAGACCGAACCAGTAGGTGGGTAGTTTGGTTACTAACTATCCTTTAGGCCTTTGGGAAAGCAATTTTGTGCACAGTGGATGGAAATGAGGGATTAGAGACAGTGTTCCCGTGGGCAACCTTCCCCTAGGATCCCTGGAGGGACATTAGATTGGACAGTGAGGCAATGAAGAATATGTTACTTAACGTTTCCAGCGTTCTACCAAGTCAGTAACAAAGATCCTTATAACTAGAAAGTTTCACTCATGTTCCAAGATGATTTTTGGAACTCTACCCTTTCTATCCATCAGAAGCAAGGAGAGAGAGGTGAACCCTCTCTCACTGTTTGAACTTTTTCTTTACAATCCATTGGCCAGAACTGAGGGTCACACCATGTTGCAAGAAAGGTTGAGAAATGTTGCCATTTCTCCAAATAGCCATGGGTTTAGCAAAACATAAAAAATGAGATTCTAAGGAATAAAGAGACTACTACTACTACTAAGTCACTTTGGTCGTGTCCGACTCTGTGGGACCCCACAGACCGCAGCCCACCAGGCTCCCCTGTCCCTGGGATTCTCCAGGCAAGAACACTGGAGTGGGTTGCCATTTCCTTCTCCAATGCATGAAAGTGAAAAGTAAAAGGGAAGTCGCTCAGTCTTGTCCGACCCTTCGTGACCCCATGGACTGCAGCCCACCAGGCTCCTCCATCCATGGGATTTTCCAGGCAAGAGTACTGGAGTGGAGTGCCATTGCCTTCTCCGAATAAAGAGACTATGGAATCAAAACTAGAGAGAAACTCTGGTGCATGGCAACGAGACACAGTGCAGCCAAAAGAATAATATTAAGTATTAAGGTTCAAACCCAGAACTGTCTGATTTCTAAGCCCCCGCCCTCTCCATTGCCACAGTAAGGTTTATTGAAGAAAAGAATATTTTACCATATATGAGTGCATGTGTGCTCACATGCACATATGGGTAAGGGATCAGCACAGAAAATAGTTAAGAGCATGATTTTGGAATCAGCAGCCCTGGGTTCCAATTTTGGCTCTGCCAAGACTGGGGCTAGGGTGCAAATGAGGCATTCACCTCAGGCTCTAAATTTAGGGAGATGCCAAAGAACTCAGTAATCCAGATAAATAATACTTGACTGCAATGCTTTTAAAAGTCAAAATTAATGCAAAAAATAATCCTTGATGAATAAGCTATGTACACAATTTAAATAAAGTCCAGATAGGACCCTGAAAAAAAAAAACAGACTGAGTATTGGGGGACAGATAGCAGTATGTGTCTCAGTGAAAAAAAGGCTAGAACTGTTTATTTAAATAAAGAACATGCTTGTTTATAATGTTCATCATTGTTCTTCAAAAATAAAAATAACTCTTCTAAATTTTGCTGGTGTATTGGAATTAGGTCAGCTTTATATTCCCTGGGAGGAAGTTACTGTCAGTCAAAATTTTATGGGTTTTTAATAGTCATGTATAATCTGTTAACAGTTTATCTCATACATTAAAATGACTTCCCTGATGGTCCATTTGTTGAGAATCTGTTTGGGGAACTAAGATCCTGCATGTCACAAAGCCTGATCAAAAAATAAAATGAAGTTTTCTAAATAATGACATTTCAGTGAGCACACACATTTTCCAACTCAAACTATTTACCTCTGTAGATAATTATAACATCTTAAGTTTTACTTAAATTCTTTGTTGTTGTTCATTGCCCAGTCATGTTCAACTCTGCAACCCCATGGACTGCAGCACACCAAGCCTCCCTGTCCCTCACCATCTCCCAAAGTTTGCCCAAGTTTATGTCCATTGCATCGGTGATGCCATCCAGACATCTCATCCTCTGATGCCCTCTTCTCCTTCTGCCATCAATCTTTCCCAGCATCAGGGACTTTTCCAATGAGTCACCTGTTCGCCTCACATGATCAAAATACTAGAGTTTCAGCTTCAGCATCAGTCCTTCTAATGAGTATTCAGGGTTGTTTTATCTTAAGATTGACTAGTTTAGAATTGAATTTTAAATATAGCCTATTTGTGGGCTTCAAATGTGGCACTAGTGGTAAAGAACCTATGCAGAAGATGTAAGAGATGCAGGTTTGATCCCTGGGTCAGGAAGATCTCTTGGAGCAGGGCATGGCAACCCATTCCAATATCCTTGCCTGGAGAATCCCATGGACAGAGGAGCCTGGCAGGCTACAGTCCATAGGGTTGCAAAAGAGTTGGAAATGACTGAAGCGATTTAGCATGTGTAACCTATTCTTAGTTTGCCCCTTTGTTGCTTATGGCCCATAAGAACAGTTATAAGCACTATGTGAAAATTGTAAGTTAGTACATGGAAGTTAGGAGGGTACCTGCATTTGC
Source organism: Bos indicus (assembly GCF_029378745.1). Taxonomy (NCBI): domain Eukaryota; kingdom Metazoa; phylum Chordata; class Mammalia; order Artiodactyla; family Bovidae; genus Bos; species Bos indicus. The sequence continues at coordinate 24,958,680 of NC_091768.1, read as the reverse complement.
TGGAGTCAAGGACTCATGAATACTTCGGACAAGTCTTTTGGCCAAACTGAATGTGTCAACTTCTTGCAGAACTGCTTTCTATAAGAAAGAACAGGAAAAGTACAATTGGGCTATGGTTCATATTTACTCATCTTAATCCTAAACACTATTAAGTTGCCAATAAGACAGTGTTCGGAGAAGGCAATGGCACCCCACTCCAGTACTCTTGCCTGGAAAATCCCATGGATGGAGGAGCCTGGTGGGCTGCAGTCCATGGGGTCACTAGGAGTCAGACACGACTGAGCGACTTCACTTTCACTTTTCTTTTCATGCATTGGAGAAGGAAATGGCAACCCCTCCAGTGTTCTTGCCTGGAGAATTCCAGGGACAGGGGAGCCTGGTGGGCTGCTGTCTATGGGGTCGCACAGAGTTGGACACGACTGAAGCGACTTAGCAGCAGTAGTAGCAGCAGCAAGACAGTGTTCTATAGAAATACTCATGGATGTTTACAATGTGAGCTGGACTGGAAATAAAATGGTGGGTAAAATCCATGACAATAGCCCTCAAACTACTTGTGATTCAACTTCAACTTGTGATTCAACTTCAAATCAACTTTAGATTTTTTATAAAACAGGTATCAAAAAATTCATAATCATTAAGATGACACATTTACATTCTAATAGTTGTGTTTGTAAATGTCAGAAACAAGGGAAAGTATGAGAAGTTTATCCTTTTTACCATGTTTAAGAAAAAAGAAGTTTTGGACCAGCACAACTTAATGCATGTATAGAGTAGGCTTCAATTCCATTAGGAACGTATATAGTGTAGCTATAAAATAAGCACAACGCTGGGACAGTGTTTAAAGCATGCTCGACACCTTATGGGTGAAAGACAGGTGTTGGTGACTGCACGCAGCTCTGCTCTTTCCCGCTGACTCTGCTTTGCTATGACATCTTGCTTACCTATTGATGTGTAACAAATTACCCCCAAACTTAGTAGCTGCAAACAGTAGACATTAATCATCTTATAATTCCGATGATTCAGGAAATCAAGCCATGACTTTGCTGGAGATCTCTCCCAGTCAAAGTGTTGGCTGGGACTACAGTCATTTCAAAGGTCTTTTGAGAGAGATTCTGCTTTCAAGTTCATTCCCATGGCTGTTGACTGGCCTCACGTCCTTACTGGCTCTTCATTGAAACATCAACTCCTTGCCATATAGGTCTTTCCACATGGCAGTTTACAAAGTGCAGTTGGCTTTCCTTAAGAGTGAGTAATTGAGCAAAAGAAGGAGTACCTTAGATGGAAGACACTGTCTCTTTATTATCTAATTTTGGAAGTAAGTTTACATCACTTTGGCCATTTTCCATTCATTTCAAGGGCCAGCCCACACCCAAAAGGAGGGAATTCAACACAGATACAAATATCAGGAGGCAGAAAATCATTGGAGAGCATTTAGAGAATTCCTACCACATCTTGTGAATTAACCTGACATGTAAGAAAGCACATGGACTCTAGGGACAGTCCTCAGACTTAAAGTAGAATCTGCGCTCTGCTGCTGCTGCTGCTAAGTCACTTCAGTCGTGTCCGACTCTGTGCGACCCCATAGACAGCAGCCCACCAGGCTCCTCTGTCCTTGGGATTCTCCAGGCAAGAACACTGCGCTCTACACCTTCCTAACTGTATGAACATGGGCAAGGCTCCAGTTTCTGTTGTGAAGATAAATAAATGAATGCTAAGATATTCTATCATCCCTCAGTTGAAAATACATACAAATGGGCAGTCATCGGTAACTCTGATGACTGTGTTTAGGATTAAATAGCATAACTTGAACTTAAGCTATAGGAGGCATGCAGCAGGTATCTCCCTGTCCCTGGTAGAATTAACAGATTATTTGTAAATTCAAGAAAAGCAGCTGTCCACAGTGACTGTCCCATGAACTTCCTCCGTTCAGCATTGGTGCCTTCTTGCAGAATAACCAACATATTTATATCTTCAGAATTCAGTAAAAGTGGTGGTTATTTTGGACCATTTTCTGTCAGAAGCAGAATATTATGACCCAACTGAAAGGAGATATTTTTTCAGAGGTTTTTTTCTCTTCCTGGTACTTGAGTTCAGCCAAGATACAGCAATTCCTCATTATCCCCAGTTAATAGTTAGACCTCTAAACGGTCTACTTTGTACTCAGTAATGACAACATAACTGGAGTGTTTTGATAATTTCTAGATGTTACATTTTAGAAGGAGGCATGGACAACTGGGAACATGTCCAGAAGGAATGGTCAGATTTATGAGTGGACTGTCAAATCAGCCACATGTCATATTAAAGATGAACTACTAGAAAGAGAATACCCATTTAGAGCAGAGAAGACTCTTGTGGTATATGGTGCATGCATGTGTGTAATCACTTCAGTCGTGTCCAACTGTTTGGGATATTATGGACTGTAGCCTGCCAGGCTCCTCTGTCCATGGGATTCTCCAGGCAAGAATATGGGAGTGGGTTGCCATGCCCTTCTCCAGGGGATCTTCCCCACCCAAGGCTCAGACCCACGTCTCCTGCAGCTCCTGCATTGCAGGCGTATTCTTTACTGCTGAGCCACTGTGGAAGACCTGTGGTATATGATAACCACCTTCAAATATTTTAAACTGTGATGTTAAAGAAAGATTATACAGATATTTGTTATTTTGAAAGTTATCACTGGCACAAATATGTTTCTAGGCCATTATAGAGAAAATTTTCAGAAAGAGGTAAAATGGACAGAATTGTATTTGAATCTTAGTTCTGCTTCTTAACAACTGACCTTAAGAAGTTCACTTATCACTAAGTCTTGGTTTCTGAATCTGCAAATTCACAATAACAATTGTATATTATGGATCTATCATTTGCCATGCACTGAACAGGTTGCTTTGTATATGGCATTAATAGTGCTAAAGATGGTTATTATTTTTTCTTTTACACATTAGTGGGCAGCTGTGTGGCAATAAGTTTCAACCATTTGCTCGAGTTTCTCTTCGGTATTTGTGTTTGCACTTGAAGCAAGCTGGTGCAGAATATCTAAGTGCAGTTACTTCCTGTGTTAGTGATCAAATCTGCTATTAATAATATCTCACTTTTATATGGTTCGTAGTCTATTCAGAGTAGAAATTGAAAATGAGTACATGGAGTGGATTTTTAAACTCCCAAGACAATGAGATGTTATGATTTATAGGATTCATCAATTTCTCTTCACAAATACTTTTAGCTAATTAAAAGGTTAAAGAAAATTTCAAGTCGTAGTAGGGATGTTGAAGTAACATCAGGTGGTTTTTTTTCTTTTTATGGCCAACATTAGAAAACTATGAGAATTCATATTTTTCTTTGATAAAGTGTTGATAAGGTCACATGACCTCTGAATATCAGAAATTTTTCCTATGAAATGAGGAAAGTACAATAGGTGGTTTCTCTTAGTTTCACTTAGCTGAATCTGTATAAATAGACAGAAAATTACTATATGAAGTGGGTATGACAAATTAATAGACTTCCTTGGGTGTTACTTCTTATGTTCACATATCATGAATTATGTAAATGGAGTGTCATCACCTTTTATATTTATTTATACTTATCCAATGTAGTGTTTTGCTCAGGTTGCATAGGTTTATTTCATTAGGACTTGAGTGGAAATCAACACATATATCAGTTTGTAAGTACAGTGGTTTGGGCCATAAATATGACTACAAAGTTTAAAATTTTTTAAATTATACAACATTGTTGTCTTAAGAAAGATTTTAATTTTTATTTATAATTAAAAGAAACAGTGAGGTAAAGTTACAAAAATAAAAGGAAAACAAAGAATTAGAGAAACCATGATAAACATAGAAAGCAAGGAGATACAGCTTATTCAGAACTGAAATCCTCAATAAATAAAACTAAAATTTAGAAAGAGAACCCATTATTAAAATTATAATTCAATATAATTTTTTTAAGAAATAAAAGAATACTTGAACCTAAATATTTAAAATGTACAATGCATGTGAAAAAAAAAAAAAAAAGATCCAGAATGGTTAGTGCTAAGATATTAAGATATTATTGGACTTGAAAGAGAAAGAAAAAATCCTTTATGCAACAGTAAAAGAAATAAAAGTCATCTGTAATATGGGAAGGATCAGACAGTCCCAGATTTCCCACACAGCATTCGAGGACATTCAATGAATAAAATTTACTTGAACATGAACCACGTGAAGTCGCTCAGTCGTGTCCGACTGTTTGCGACCCGTGGACTGTAGCCTACCAGGCCCCTCTGTCCATGGGATTTTCCAGGCAAGAGTACTGGAGTGGATTGCCATTTCCTTCTCCAAGGGATCTTCCCAACCCAGGGACTGAACCCGGGTCTCCCGCATCGTAGACAGACAGACGCTTTACCGTCTGAGCCACCAGGGAAGTCCAATATAACTTTACTTAAGGATTTCATATCCAGTGAAAGTATTCATCAAGTAGTAAAAAACAAACAAAAAAATTATAATTATTTGCATGCAAAAATTTTTTGAGCTTTTTTGGAGAAATTTATTAGAAGATGAAGTTCATCTCATCACATGATAAATATGGTAACTACAGCAAAAAATGCATGTGAGTACATTGGTAAATGTTGAACTATATCTAAAATACATAGGACAACATTTTACAGTACTTGGATTCTGTTCTTAATTCTGACATATTAACTGCTGGTATCATGGTGACAGATGAAAATGTAAATATGATATGCCTTCACAATATACACATAAACCTCATAATTTAGAAGTGGGGCTTACAGAAAGCTTGCAGTTTACTTCATGTAAATATTGGGGAGCAAATGACTTCATTTCAAACTGGAATAAATCAAGGAACAGAAGTATAAATTGATTTAATATATTAAAGTAAACATTAAGAAAGTAGGTTTATTAACTAAATTTAAGTGATGGAATAAGTGGAGGGTAAGAAAAAGAAATGTGTGTGCTTGGTCACACCTGATTCTGGACCCTGTGTAGTCCACCATGCTCCTCTGTTGATGGGATTTTTCAGGCAAGGATACTGGAGCAGGTTATCATTTCCTACTCCAGGGTATCTTCCCAACCCAGGGATCAAACCTGAGTCTCCCACATCTCCTGCATTGGCAGGTGGATTCTTCACCACTGAGCCACCTGGTAAGCCCTAAGAAAAAGAATAAGTTATATCGCATGTGATAAAGGAACAAAGGACACAGTTTTTTTTTTTTTCCTTCCTGTATTTTTAAAATACAGAGCTGAAAGTAATATTGTTGTTCAATCACAAAGTCATATCTGATTCTTTTGCAACCCCATGGACTATAGCCAGCCAGGCTCCTCTGTCCGTGGGATTTCGCAGGCAAGAATACTGGAGTGGATTCCCATTTCTTCCTCCAGGGGATCTTCCCAACCCAGGGATCAAACCCATCTCCTGAGTCTCCTGCATTGGAAGGTGAATTCTTTACCACCGAGCCACCAGGAAAGATATCAAGTTATAAGAGTAATCCATATAATAATATAAAAAATCAGTATTTTAATAATTACAAATATACACACCACATAAAGAAAAAGCATTACATTCTGAAAGATCTTTTGAAAACTATAAAAATAGAAAAAATAACACAAAGTGAAGTCAGAACTAAGACCAGACATATTCACATTATCAAATATCAAATGCTTATTTATGGTTGCCAAAGGGAAGGGATAGTTAAGAGAGTTTAGGAAAGTCAAGTACACACTGCTATATTCAAAATGGATTACCAACAAGGACCTATTGTACAGCACATGGAACTCTTCTCAGTGCTGTGTGTCAGCCTGGATGAGAGGGAGATTTGAGGGAGAATGGGTGCGAGTATATATATGGCTGAGTCATTTTGCTATTCACCTGTAACTACCACAACATTATTAATTGGATGTACCCCCATACAAAATAAAAAGTTTAAAGTTTGGCAGGGGAAAGGCTCTATGAGAGTAGGGGGAAAAAATAAAAATGGTTTAAAAGAAAAGGCAATTTTTATTTTAAAAATAAGAGTTTTAGATTGATTCATGAAGCAAAACCTAACTCTGTACTACGTATATGACACACATGTAAAATCTTAAAAAAAAAAAAAGTAAATAAAATATTTACAAGTAGGCAATGTATATCAAGCAAATGAAAAGAAACAAAAGGTATCAGAAATGGCAGTGTAGCTTGTGGCAGAACAATCTTCGATTTCGGTATAAATGTAAAAGCAAGAATTATGTACACATACATGCACACACACATACCCAATCTGTTTTGAGACACTGGGGAGCTAAGCATAAAGATCTCAGGGAGAGTCAAAGATACCAGAGACAAGAGTGGTAAAGACAGGAAAAAAAAAAAAACAAAAAACCATCACTTTTCCTTTTGACATTTGTCATTTTGTGAGCTGCAGTTGAGAGAATGAGAAGCTAAGGAGTTTCCCGCAGTCCTTTCAGAATTTGGAAACAAAGATTGGACTTCAGGACCTTCTGAAGAAAAAGATCTGACATATAATCCAAGCTGCCAGATGAAACTTCTACTGAGCTGCTCTTTGAAAGCAAGGGAGAAACAGACTAGACTAACCCTCCTAAAGAATTTAGAAAAGATTCAATTCCTGATTGGATTAGTTATCTGCCTTCAGCCTATTTGCTAAAACAAAAATGAATCATCTCTTGGAGAAGATAACATCATCTCAAACTTCAAATTATCCCTACAATTTTTTTACTTAAAATGTTGGTCATTAGTCAAAATATTACCAGACAGAAACAGAGACAGAAAACATGACAAAAGAACAAAGAGGAAAAACAGCCAATAGAAACAGAACCACAGGAGATGCAGATACTGGAGTTATCAGATGCAAGTAAGAACTGATTGTTCTTGGACTTCTAAGTAGGATTTAAAAGGTTATGTCAAGCCTATAGTCTCACAGTTCATAACAAAGGAAAAAAGATCAATTACAACAAATACTTTTGAAAAGGCATCATGGAACTGTGGGAACTATGAGAAGAAGATGGTGCTAAATTATATAGAGAGGAAAAACATTCAGAGGTGACTAGATAAATCGCAGTTGATTTTTTATATGAGGGAATCTGCCAGTTCTTGGTGTGAGCTGAAGTTTGTGGTTTGGCTCAGACAGAGAGAAACATTTAAAAGAAGGAGAAACCAATGTAGCCTTTAGAAGTCACTTGGGGATAGAGAGACAAAATTGAAGGTTTGAAGTCCACAGATACATAACCATTTTCCACAAAAGACATTTGCTATATTCTAAGACTATGGAAGAGGCTGAAATCTAAACTAAAATCTTTTTAAATTCAAAGTGAAATTTTTTGCAGTCTCACAGGACTTGGGAAACAAACACTTGAAAATAGAAGAGGCAAGAAACAAACAAAGAAAAGACCCCGATGCTGGGAATGATTGAAGGCAGGAGGAGAAGGGGATGACAGAGGATGAGACGGTTGGGTGGCATCACTAACTCAATGGACATGAGTTTGAGCAAGCTCCAGGAGATGGTGAAGGACAGGGAAGTCTGGCATGCTGCAGTCCATGGGGTCGCAGAGAGTCGGACATGACTGAGTGACTGAACGACAGCAAAGAAACAAAAGTCCTAGAGTATAGTATATTGGAAAAGACCTGATCCTGGGAAAGATTGAGGGCAGGAGGGGAACGGGGTAACAGAGGATGAGATGGTTAGATAGCATCACAGACTCAACAGATATGAAATTGAGCAAACTCTGGGAGATAGCGAAGGACAGGGAAGCCTGACATGCTGCCGTCCATAGGTTTGCAAAGAATCGGACACGACTGAGCAACTGAACAGCAGCAAATGGTGCATTGCTCTGAGGATTTACAGCCACTTTTTGCTGACCAACCTGAGTATGGCAATAAGTTGAGAAACCAGGCTTCTGGCAGGCCGTTCATCATTAGAGGACTATATTAAGGAGTACAGTATTTATACAGCCTCAAAAAAAGAGTCTCCCACACATTGTTTGGTAGATACTAGGGGAAAAGGATATTTATACAGAGAAAAAATCTGACAGTCTCCATCTTAACAAAGTGACTAAAATCAACATCACCAACAAAGCGGAAAACAAATATTGTGTGCCTCTTGAAATGGAATATTAAGAAGGACACAACATCATCTATATAGTATTCCTACCAGGATAAATCTGAATCTAATCTGGTATATAATCTGAATCTAATCATGAAAAATTATCAGACAATCCAAACTGGAGAACTTTCTTCAAATAGCTGGCATGTATTCTTTAAAAAAAATAAATCACTTCATGACACAGTGTTGTGTTGGTCATAGTCAGTTGATAGTGATGTTCTTGGCTAGGAATTCTGAAGCTCTCACCCGGACCCTATATTTACTATAGCAAGTCCCACAAACACTACCCCCACTACCACCAAGGCCAATGTTGTGGCTGGACTAGCCTTTGTGGTTCTTATTATGACCACAGGACACATCTCAGCAAAACTACCAGGGAACTTTAAAGAAAAAGATTTATTACTCCCAGGTCCTGGGGGGTACATGGCATGCCTGGAGGGCCACACAGAGAGGTCACAGGCAGAGAGAGAAGGAGGAAGCACGGACCTGGGGCTTTGTCTGTATTAGGTTCACAAAGATGAAGTGCCTAGGGTTTCACGGGTTCACTCTTTGTTGGTGAATTTAAAGCATAAGATGGGAAATTAAAATGCAAAAATGGAAAAGTGGGATCACTTTAAGCTGTCAATTATCTACATTTCCTAGGACATTATGGAAGGAGAAGTTCACGGATGGGAGCAACCTAGTCCTGTGGCTAGTAGCTGTACCATAGAGCTGACAGTGGTCTATTTAAGATGGATGTCTGAAATGGATGCTTCAGCAATCAAAAGTTTAATGTCAGACTTTTACACTACACAAAGAAAGACTGAGGATTTCTTCCGTTTTGGGATTCTTCTTTATCTTAATACTTCTAGATTAAAGGAGATAAAAGAACATAACAAGTAAACACAGGCAGGATTTTGCACTAGGATACTTGATCAAAATATATATATATATATGCTAAAAAGGACAACATTGAGACAACAGGTTAAATAATTTTGTATTAATGTTTAATTTTCTGAACTTAATAAGGCTATGTCCTATTTCTTAGGAAATGTACACTGAAGTATTTGAGGGGTGAAGGGTCATGACAACCCTGACACTCAAGGGTTTCAGCTGATACTTAGCATGTATGTCTGTGTGTAGCAAGAGGAAGGTATGGCAAAACAATATTAACAGTAGTCATTGTAGGTGAGTGTACACGAGAGTGCATTGTAATATTCCTGAACTTTCTTTTCAGGATTTAATATTTTTTAGTAAAAAATTGTTTTAAAAAAATAATGCAAAACCTCTGGAGAGGTATGAAATAAGAATAAAAGCAAACAGAGGTAGACTTAGTCGTGGTATTTCAGTGAGACTGTGCTCATTCTGATGTCAGCCCACCAGGCTCCTCTGTCCCTGGGATTCTTCAGGCAAGAACACTGGAGTGGGTTGACATTTCTAGACCTGAATTATAAGACATTTTAAATCTTCAGACAGTAGGAATATGATACTCAATCACAATTTGCACCTACACAAAGAAATAAAGAATGCTGGAGACAGAAGAAAAGAGGGTAAAAACAATTGTTTTCTTACTTTTAATTGCTCTAAAACTTAACTGATTTTCTAAAACAGGGGTTGGCAAACTTTTCCTGTAAAGCATCAGATAGCAAGTATTTTTCAGCTCTGTGGGCCAAATGGACTTTGTTGCAATTACTCAACTTTGCTTTTACAGTACAAAATCAGCCATAAACAACACATAAGAAATAAGAATGGTTGGATTTCAATAAAACTACTTCATCCTTTTGCCAACACAGGGTATATATTTGTGTCATAGGAATCTCTCTATGGTGTTCCTAAGTGCCATACTCTACATGTTGGCCCTTACTGTTTTCTTTTTTCTGGCACACGTTATCTTCTCACTCTTTATTTTCTTGTTTTATTCAATCTTTATTTTCAGGACTCAGTTCAGGCATCGTCTTTTTAAGGACTCATTTTCAAGACCTTTATTTCTAACAGGCAGAGTCGGTTTTCTTTCCAGTCTGTATGACTCCACAGAAACTTGTACCTTGTAGCTAAATCTCTGACTTAATTTATGATCTTTGGAAAATATTAATATCCCTAAATCTCAATTCTCTTATCTAAGATAATAACAGTACTTACATTACAGGGCTGTTGTGAGAATACTTATGAATTACTTAACATAGAGACTGCTCCATAGAAAGCATTTAAACCATGAAAAATGTATAATACTTTGTGAAGACGATGACTATTCCTTTATCATTCTACTTAGTGGTGAATAATAAAGGCCAAGAGTAAATTATATTTTGTTTTACAATGCTTTTATAAAATATGTTTGGTTTGTGTAAAAGAAAGTTATAATAATTTACTTAGGTATACTTGGAATTTTTTTGTTATTTTAATAGCAATAAGATGTATTAAATCAGAAGAATGTGTCTTAGTCAGTAAGATATATGAAGATGCAGGTAAGATAAGAAAAGATAAATGTTATGGTGTCTGTAATTTCTCAACCACCAAAGTAAAGTAAGCCAAGAACATAGTTGGAAGGGGACCAAGTGAAGCAGGGTCCAAATGAGCTCTTCAGCTACAAGTCCTGACTGAGCTGGACACAAGGCCCTGTTCACACTGAAGAGCACAGCAGCTAGTGAAGGAATGGCGTAACTAATATCATCCCAAGGGAGCAAGCAGATGGGAGTTTGGAAGGGATAGTGAGTAGAGGTGATGAGAGCGGAGTGGTGAATAAAAGTGAGCAACAAAATGCATGCTTGAAAATATCTCAGGTGTAGCATGTGTCTATAATTTCTTTAGTTGGTATTTTAAGACCACTATAAATAAAATGAATATGGAGACACAGGTTGCCCCATCTTTTAGTAGCTCTGCTTAAAAACAAAAAATAAATTCCTGAACAAAAATGATGAAGAGGGAATTGCACATAAATTAGCTTGGCTAAAATCTCCAGAGAGGATTGAATCTGCCCCAAGGACACAGGGAACAGAGTCAATATTTTTTTATATCTTATTGAAATTACGTCTTAATTTTTACTCAAAATAACGCATGCACATATTTAGTACCAAAGGAATTTTTTTTTTAATCAGTGTCCTCTGCATTGCCTTCCCCTAGACTACCTACAAGAAGCAATAATCCCTTTAGTTATAACTTTTGGTATTAGCCTTCATTTCTTCAATTTTCATAACAAATAACATGATTGTACCTCTTTTCCTTGATTTACAATTTTAAGACCTGAAATAAACTTCTCATTATTTTGAAAAAGAATGTAAATTTCTTTCATGCAGATTATTACCTACCAATGTAGCATATCATAATTATTAGGTAATAATGTATAACTATGAATATATAAATTTATAGTATAAATTAGTCATTCAGACAAGTCTGACTCTTTGCAACCCCATGACTGTACTCCTCCAGGCTCCTCTGTTCATGAAATTCTCCAGGCAAGAATACTGATGTGGGTAGTCATTCTTTTCTTCAGGGGATCTTCCTGACTCAGGAATCGAACCCTGTCTCCAGCACTGCAGGCAGATTCTTTACCAGCTGAGTGACAAGGGAAGTCCAAGAATACTGGAGTGGGTAGCCTATCCCTTCTCTAGCAGATCTTCCTGACCCAGGAATTGAACCTGGGTCTCCTGCACTGCAGGCAGATTCTTTACCAACTGAGCTACCAGGGAAGCCCTAATTTATACTATACTATGATTGAATTTTCTCTCTTAAGATCTTTTTTTCTGAAGTTAAGAATTGTCTCATTTTTTAACTTAAATAACTTTCTTTTATTCATGAAAGTGAAAGAAAGTGAAGTCACTCAGTCGTGTCCAACTCTTTGCGATCATGGACTGTAGCCCACCAGGCTTCTCTGTCCATGGGATTTTCCAGGCAAGAGTACTGGAGTGGGTTGCCATTTCCTTCTCCAGGGTGTCTTCCTGACCCAGGGATTGAACCCAGGTCTCCCACATTGCAGGCAGATGCTTTACCCTCTGAGCCACCAGGAAATATTTCCAAATACTCCCTTAGAGCCTTCATTATCCTATAGGACCAAGTACTGCTGTGGAAAAATGTCTTTCTGATATGTCCTTCATATAAAATACATTATTCTCCACAGAAGTCATTGGATCTTTCCTTTATCACTGATTTCATGATATTGCATACAAGTGTGCATTAGTGTGGTACTGTTTTTGCATTTATTGTGCCAAACCATTAGAAATTGGATAATTTCTTCCTTTATATATGGATTTCTTTTTATGTATGTTTGATAATTTTATTCCTTATATTTTCTCTTTTTCCTTTCTGGAACACCACTACCCTGATACTGAGCATCCTGGATTGGTTTTCCTAAATATTTTATCATTTTAGTCCAATTTCCTATTTGCTTTGTTTTCTGAAAAATATAATTCATATTATTTTTTAAACTAGAGTTTAAAATAGTCATCTAGTGTACTTTAAATTTGATTAATTTTCCTTTTTCTCAGATATTTTATAGATTTATTATATCCCCTGGAGAAGGGAATGGCAATACACTCCAGTATTTTTAACTGGGAAATCCCAGGGACAGAGGAGCCTGGTGGGCTATGGGGCTGCAAGTGTCAGACACCACTGAGTGACTAACACTTTCACTCTCACTTATTATTCTCAGGATATTGATTTATAATTTTTGTTTTTTGAAGTTTTTTGCCCTGCATTAATTCCGCTTACTCCTGGGTTTTTTTCTTTTCTTTTCTTTTTCATGTTATAGACTTTCTGTAGATGTCTACAAATCATACTTTTCCATGAATATTTAAGAATGAGATACTTAAGAGATTTCTATTTTTGGCCATAATGGAATAACTGGGACCAGATTTATCTTCCCACCTTAACAAAGAGAACAAATGGGACAGATATGATACAATGCTTCTCAGACACCGTACAACAGGCAAGCAAATAAGATGGATAAATCAGCTGACTGTGTAGCGTTTTCAGGGAGTTGTGCAGGAAGTGGGAACCCAAAGAGAACTCAAGCATCTCAATAAGTTGAGGAGACAGAGTTTCGCATAGTCAGGTTACAGTGGTTAGCATTGTAGGGTAAAATATCAGAGAGAAAGAGAGAGAGAACTCCAGGGAATTGCAGAGGGATCCCCTGAGTCTTTGGCTGAGTACTGTTTTATTACAATGAGGAAAATAGCCAGCTCATGCAAAGAATGGCTTGAGAGAAGTAGAACAATCCTCAACCTCATACAGGGCTAAGAATAGTTTCTGTTCTCACTCATCAGAATGAAAAGACTTCTTGATTCATAAAATACCAGCTAGAGTTCTCAGAAAAGTCTTACCTCAGAAGATGGGCTAAATTAGCTAAAGATAAGATTTTGCCAAGAGAATGCACTGGTCATAGCAAACACCCTCTTCCAACAACACAAGAGAAGCCTCTACACATGGACATCACCAGATGGTCAATACCACAATCAGATTGATTATATTCTTTGCAGTCAAACATGGAGAAGTTCTATACAGTCAGCAAAAACAAGACTGGGAGCTGACTGTGATACAGACCATGAACTCTGTATTGTCAAATACAGACTTAAATTGAAGAAAGTAGGGAAAATCACTAGACCATTCAGGTATGACCTAAATCAAATCCCTTACAATTATACAGTGGAAGAGACAAATAGATTCAAGGGATTATATCTGATAGAGTGCCTGAAGAACTATGAACAGAGATTCGTGACATTATTCAGGAGGCATGGATCAAGACCATCCCCAAGGAAAAGAAATGCAAAAAGGCAAAATGGTTGTCTGAGGAGGCCTTACAAATAGCTGTGAATAGAAGAGAAGCAAAAGACAAAGGAGAAAAGGAGAGCTATACTCATTTGAATACAGAATTCCAAAGAATATCTAGGAGAGATAAGAAAGTCTTCCTCAGAAATCAATGCAAAGAAATAGAGGAAAACAATAGAATGGGAAAGTCTAGAGATCTCTTTAAGAAAATTAGAGACACCAAGGGAACATTTCATGCAAAGATGGGCTCAATACAGGACAGAAATGGTATGTACCTAACAGAAGCAGAAGACATTAAGAAGAGGTGGCAAGAATACACAGAATAACTATACAAAAAAGATCTACACAACCCAGATAATCACGATGGTGTGATCACCAACCTAGATGACATCCTGGAATGTGAAGTCAAGTGGGTCTTAAGAAGCATCACTACGAACAAAGCTAGTGGAGGTAATGGAATTCCAGTTGAGCTATTTCAAATCCTAAAAGATGATGCTGTGAAAGTGTTGCACTCAATATGCCTGCAAATTTGGAAAACTCAGCAGTGTCCAAAGGACCAGCAAAGGTCAGTTTTCATTCCAATTCTAAAGAAAGACAATGACAAAGAATGCTCAAACTACTGCATACTTGCACTCATCTCACACGCTAGTAAAGTAATGCTCAAAATTTTCCAAGTCAGGCTTCAACAGTATGTAAACTGTGAACTTCCAGATGTTCAAGCTGGATTTAGGAAAGGCAGAGAAACCAGAGATCAAATTGCCAACATCTGCTGGATCATGGAAAAAGCAAATGAGTTCCAGAAAAACATCTACTTCTGCTTTATTGACTATGCCAAAGCCTTGGACTGTGGACCACAACCAACTCTGGAAAATTCTTAAAGAGATGGAAATACAAGACCCTTTGACCTGCCTCTTGAGAAATCTGTATACAGGTCAGGAAGCAACAGTTAGAACTGGACATGGAACAACAGCCTGGTTACAAATAGGAAAAGGAGTACATCAAGAATGTATATTGTCACCCTGCTTATTTAACTTATACGCAGAGTACATCATGAGAAACGCTGGGCTGGAGGAAGCACAAGCTGGAATCAAGATTGCTGGGAGAAATATCAATAACCTAAGATACGCAGATGATACCATCCTTATGGCAGAAAGCAAAGAAGAACTAAAGAGCCTCTTGTTGAAAGTGAAAGTGGAGAGTGAAATTGCTAGCTTAAAACTCAACATTAAGAAAACTAAGATCATGGCATCTGGTCTCATCACTTCATGGCAAATAGATGGGTAAACAATGGAAACAGTGTCAGACTTTATTTTTTTGGGCTCCAAAATCACTGCAGATGGTGACTGAAGCCATGAAATTAAAACATGCTTGCTCCTTGGAAGAAGAATTATGACCTAGACAGCATATTAAAAAGCGAAGACATTACTTTGCCAACAAAGGTCTGTCTAGTCAAAGCCATGGAGTCATGGTTTTTCCAGGAGTCATGTATGGATATGAGAGTTAGATTATAAAAAAAGCTGAGTTCCGAAGAATTGATGCTTTTGAACTATGGTGTTGGACTTCTCCAACTCTTGAGAGCCCCTTGGACTGCCAGGAGATTAAACCAGTCCATCCTAAAGGAATCAGTTCTGAATATTCATTGGAAGGACTGATGTTGAAGCTGAAACTTCAATACTTTGGCCCCCTAATGCAAAGAACTGACTCATTGGAAAAGACCCTGATGCTGAGGAAGATTGAGGGCAGGAGGCGAAGGGAACGACAGAGGATGAGACCGTTGGATGGCATCACCGACTCAATAGACATGAGACTGAGTACACTTTGGGAGTTGGCGATGGACAAGGAGGCCTGGCTTGCTGCAGTCCATGGGGTCACAAAGAGTCGGACACAACTGAGCAACTGAACTGAACTGAACTGAGGGCTTCCCAGGTGGCACTAGTGGTAAAGTCTGCCAATACAGGAGACGTAAGAGACGTGGGTTCAATCCTTGGGTCAGGAAGATCCCCTGGAGGAGGGCATGGCAACCCACTCCAGTATTCTTGCCTGGAGAATCCCATGGAAAGAGGAGCCTAGCAGGCTGTAGTTCATAGGGCTGCAAAACCTGTATTTCAATACTCTGTTCTGAGTAATTTATGTGCTAATACAGAAAATTAGAAAGGTAATAGAAGATTTGAACAACACTATCAATCAACTTGACCTAAAACATATAGGACACACTCTCAACAAAATTAAAATACAGATTTTTTTTCAAGTGCTGATGAAATGTTTCCAATTTAGATACTATGCTAAGCAATAAAAAATTATATGCAGTACCAAAAGAAACACAAATAATCAATGAAAATATAAAAATATCTTCAGCTTTACTAACAATCAAGCAAATGAATACTGAAACCACAGTGAATTATTGGGTCACTCACTTGATAATTGTAATTCTTAAGACACCAAATGATAGTAAGAATGTGGAGAAATGAAAACTAATATCACTCTTGGTGGAAGGGCTAATTGATACAAATGTTTTAAAAAGCAGTTTGGTGATATTTGCATACATAGTCTCTAAAATCGAAGAACTACCATCTTAGTTATATGCATGATAAGACTAATATAAATACAAGGGAATGTGTTCAAGAATGTTAATTGCAGAATGGTTAATGTTAATTTGCAATAATGAAAATAGAAATGACCTAAATATCTATGGGAAAATAGATAAATCACTGGTATTATAAACATTCAATGGAATATCATAATGACTAAAATGAAGAAACAAAAATCAACGTGGCTGAATCTAGCAAACAGAGTATTAAGATACAAATCTGGCTGTGAAAGCATACATACTGTCTACTACTATCATGAAAAGTTTAACAACAGAGGGAGTGACATGCATGGCAGCATGAGGAATTTGGCAGACCACTCCCCAGTGACACAGATAGCAATTATCAGAACATAAAACAATCATTTACAGGTTCTGAAAATGGTCCTAATTGCTTACAGCAAATGAAGAAACACCTCTTCAAGGCAATCTACAAACATTTGGTAAGAAAATGTTTTTGAACTGAAACTGATCGCTCCCTCCCCTATTTCAACTCAGAGAGGTAGAAATTGTACTCCATAGTGGGGCACCCAAGAACACAGGGCCCTCTTTCCCACCAGCTTCCAACTGGAGGACTTTTTCCCAAATATCACTGAGAAAACTAGAGCCCCAATCATCCTTGCCTTAGCTCATGAGGTGGTGGTTCCAGGTTGAGAGTGGCTAACCAAGAAGACAGGCAGCTATAACACCCACCATCTCCAAGTTCTCAGTTTTTGGGGAGATGTCATTAAGAGAAAAGGGTGCTACTGTGCCTTCCTCCAGAGGTCCCACTCAGAGACTTTGCCTGGTGGGAGGAGGAGGAATCAGGAGGCAGTCCTTAGTCTCTTCCAATTTAACTCACTCCATTTGCAATAGCGCCTGGAGAAGTTCAAGCCTTAGGGTGCTCTGAAAAGCAGTGGCATTTGTGGTGAAAGTCAACTGGGAGGAGATTCAAGATTCAGTAAAGATACAAGCTAAGCTATATAGGCTGGCTAGTGTTTTGGGGGGGAAAATGGGGAAAGAGATAACTGAGAGGAAACCCTTTGGAGTCAGAATAAATCTCATCATTGACTAACCTTGGACAGGGCTCCTTCAAAGGAGCATAAATTTGATTGCAAAAGTATGTAGAGCAATCTAGGCCCAAGGGCATTGTTGAAAACAGTAGAGCAATGGTGGGCTGAGGCAGAAAAGAAGAAGAGATACTTCAACAGAGATCAGATCAGATCAGATCAGATCAGTCGCTCAGTCGTGTCCGACTCTTTGCGACCCCATGAATCGCAGCACGCCAGGCCTCCCTGTCCATCACCAACTCCTGGAGTTCACCCAGACTCATGTCCATCGAGTCGGTGATGCCATCCAGCCATCTCATCCTCTGTTGTCCCCTTCTCCTCTTGCCCCCAATCCCTCCCAGCATCAGAGTCTTTTCTAATGAGTCAACTCTTCACACAAAGTGGCCAAAGTATTGGAGTTTCAGCCTCAGCATCAGTCCTTCCAAAGAACACCCAGGACTGATCTCCTTTAGAATGGACTGGTTGGATCTCCTTGCAGTCCAAGGGACTCTCAAGAGTCTTCTCCAAAACCACAGTTCAAAAGCATCAATTCTTTGGCGCTCAGCCTTCTTCACAGTCCAACTCTCACATCCATATATGACCACAGGAAAAACCATAGCCTTGACTAGACGAACCTTTGTTGGCAAAGTAATGTCTCTGCTTTTGAATATGCTATCTAGGTTGGTCATAACTTTCCTTCCAAGGAGTAAGTTTCTTTTAATTTCATGGCTGCAGTCACCATCTGCAGTGATTTTGGAGCCCAGAAAAATAAACTGTTTTTTATTTTTCTGTGGAAAAAACTGTTTCCACTGTTTCCCCATCTATTTCCCATGAAGTGGTGGGACCAGATGCCATGATCTTCGTTTTCTGAATGTTGGGCTTTAAGCCAACTTTTTCAGTCTCCACTTTCACCTTCATCAAGAGGCTTTTTAGTTCTTCTTCACTTTCTGCCATAAGGGTGGTGTCATCTGCATAGGTTACCTTTATTTGGGCAAGGAAGGGCGACAGTTGGCCTAAGGAGCAGGCTGAGTGCAAGAGGGATCAGGGAAGCTTCATATTTAAAGGGAGGTTTGTGGAAGCAATCAGGGAAACGTTAGTCAGGCAGGATGTTTTGGGTATTCTTTAGTTGAGATGGCATTTGTAGTTGGGCAGGGGGTGATAAGTCCTCTGGGCAGGGGGTGATAAGTCCCTGGCAGATGTAGCGGGTGGAAGGTTTCTGGACAGGGGGTGACATGTCCCAGATAGATACAACTGGCCTGGAGCATCAGGGCGGGACCTAAAGTTCGGTTTTGTTTCCTCTGAAGTTAGATGATTCAAAGGGCCTTTGAGACTGTTTTTTCTTTTCTAGGCCCAAAGACTCCTTCAGCAACCACCCAACCAATGGGAATGTGGCCAGGGAAAAAGAAGAAACGAATTCTGAAAAAAAAAAAAAAAAAAAAACACACCACTATCCTGTGAGGATGACATACATACCCATCAATGGACAAATGGATCTACAAAATGTGCTATGTTCATTCAGCATGAAAAAGAATGACCTACTGATTTGCGCTATAATATGAAAATGAAAGTTGCTCAGTCGTGCCTGACTCTTTGCGACCCCGTGGACTATATTCTCCAGGCCACAATACTGGAGTGGGTAGCCTGTCCCTTCTCCAGCAGATCTTCCCAGCCCGGGGATCGAACCCAGGTCTCCCGCACTGCAGGTGGATTCTTTACCAGCTGAACCACAAGGGAAGCCTGCATATAATTTGGATGAAACTTAAAAACGTGCTGAGTGAAAGAAGCTAGTCACAAAAAAAGCCCATACATTGTAGAAGTCCATTTATATGTAATACCTAGAATAGGGACATGTATAGAGACAGAACATAGATTAGAGGTTACTGAGGAATGAGCAATTCCTCAATATCCCCTCAATGGACATGAACTTGGGCAAACTCCAGGAGCTACGGAGGGACAGGAAAGCCTGGCATGCTGCAGTCCATGGGGTTGCGAAGAGTCAGACACCACTTGGCTGCTGAACAACAACAATGACAGCAGATGAATGAGCTAAAATTGGGAAATTAAAAAAGAGGACATCATCAAACAAACCACAATTCAAGTATGATTTTGGCCAGAACTAAGAAATCTTTCATAGTTATTTTGTGAGAAAACACACACACACACACACACAAGAAATCAGTATCAGAACCCCACTGTATAAAACACATAATCCATTGTGTGCATTTCAATTTATAGAGTTTAAAATTAATAAAAAGTACAAAGACAATACACAATATTCCTTAGATATACTTACATATGGAGTAAAAATAGAAGAAAATTGAGGGGCCATGAAAGAAAGTGAAAGTATTAGTCATTCAGTCGTTCCAGTTGACTCTTTGTGACCCCATGAACTGTAGCCTTCCAGGCTCCTCTATCCACGGGGATTCTCCAGGCAAGAATGCTGGAGTGGGTTGCCATGCCCTCCTCCAGGGGATTTTCCCAACCCAGGAATCAAAACTGTGTCTCCTGAATTGCAGGCAGTTCCTTTTACCATCTGTGCCACCAGGAAGTAAAGGTAGAAGAAAATTGAGGGGCTATAGTTTATGTTGAAGAGAAATTTCTGTTCGGGCTTTAAGGTTTCGAGTGTAGGGCCTTTCAGAGTTACGCTGACTTCTTGCTTTTCTCTACCTGCTCACACATTTTCCCCAAAGGGAACAGGAGTGAATTATATGATTAGTGATCTAAGAAGAAAGAGTTGTACTTGCTCTCCTCAGTCTCTTTCTCTGTTCTCTTCAAATCTGCCTCAGAAAGAATGACCATTTGCTTTCCCTCCCAGGGTAAGTTTTTGTCAGAATTTCCAGTCAGGCTGCTGCTGCTGCTGCTGCTAAGTCGCTTCAGTCGTGTCCGACTCTGTACGACCCCATAGACGGCAGCCCACCAGGCTCCCCCGTCCCTGGGATTCTCCAGTCGGGAATAATCTAAAGCTGGTGATCTTTTCCCCTGGTTCTGTCTGACTCGTGTGTTTGTCGCACTCAGCTGGGGAAAAGGATGTTGCTTTTCGGGCCCCTTCACAATTTCACTAGTAACTTTCATTCATTCAGCTCAGTGTTACATATTTTGATGCTTTTTATGCCATTCTTCATATATTTTTGCTTGTTTGAAATACGTTATAATTTTTTTAAGGAAATAAAGGGTGAAACTGAAATTGTAATATGGAGCTGCTGTTATAGAAGAGGAAAATTGGAGGACTTTAAGTAGATCTGTAAAGCTCAATATTTCTACTTACAAGTTTTTTTTCTGAAAGAAACATTTCATGAACCTATAACATAGAAAGCTACTCTTTGCAAAAGCTTGAAAAGTGGTATAGTTCTATATAAACATTTATAGAAACAATTGAGCAGGAAAAAATTTTAAGCCCACGTGGTGACAATGTCATAACTTTGTGTACTGAAACTAAACCAAAAACCTCTGTATTTATTCAACTTGAAGTTCCATATATTGTCACATGCCACAAATTAGAAAGCTTTTTAAAATAATTCCCAAATTTAGTATGTTTAAGGTTATTTTTTCATTGTGAGAAAGCTTGCAGAGGACACTCATGTATGCTTGCTCTAAAAAAAATAGAAGAATACGACCACAAAGGAGACGAAAAAAGAAGCAGAGAAAACAATGCTCTGCTGGCAACATTTTGTCTGTGTCAGTGCTTCTCAGGCTGTCTTTGGTGAAGGCTAGCTGTTAAATTTTAAATATTTTAATTCTTTTTCATTTTTAAACATTTATTTTGTACATTTTCAATTTACCATTTTAGTTTCTAAAAATACAATTAAAATGAGTTCCCCTAAACTCAAATAGAAAATGTAGATATAAACCCAAATCTGTCTTCACTGAATTCAACAGCACAAAATTATTCCATCAAATTGTATGAACATCTCTAAATGCTTACTCACATTCTGTGCTCATCTCACGGACGGGTAAAACTGGGCTTGCACTGGCCTATGTACCACTGGTGTACTCAACTCTTGATTCCTTTCCTACATTCATCTTCACCTTGATGACAGAGCACAGTCTGCCTCCTCTTGAGTCTTACCTGTTTTGATCTTTATGTTTCATGCATTAAAGTGTTTCATCCCAGTTTTCCTTTTGTGAGGTATTAGGCTCCGAACCATTTTCTCTCTCTCTCTCTCTTCCCTCTCAATACATTACCTTTCACATCAGATTTCCAAATAAAATAGCACTTCTCCCCTTTTCTTCTCTTTTGTGCATGACCTAGTATCCCTGGTATCAAACTGATCTAACACAGAATATTTACAAGCTATCCGTTTTCCTCCATTCTGCCTCTCTCTTCCTCTCTCTCTCTCTTCCTCTCTCTCTGTCTAGCCTTTCCTTTACAGATAGTATAGTACTTTAGTTGAGTATCTACTTGTCAGTTATCCCCTGACAAGATACCTCAGGCCCCTGTCCTCATGCTACTCACTGCCTGTGAGAAAAGCACTTAGTGAGCAGACAGTTTTATTACTAAGAAGAGGGATAAGTCCTGCAAAGGAGAAATAGGAGCTATGGAGTTGTGTTTATGTGAACCATCTTTAAAATGAAACTTTACCTATTCAAAATGATATTTTTAATTCTAAAAGTCTGAAATGATTACTTAAAAGTAATTTCCTTCGGTTCAGTTTAAATAGCTGAGAACAATAATCTAAGCACAAAAAACCCCCTCTAATCCAAAGGATTTTAAAAATCAGATCATAAACTGGATCTATACTCACCCATGTTAAAATTTCTTTCTTAGTATTTTTAAAGACATGTAAATATCTGTAACTTTTGGTTTCAGTAACATGACCTTCTCTAATTAATCTGTTTCTGTTGAGTGGAAAATCTTTTTATCCTTGTTGATAATTTCAATGATAATCATAGTTGTCAGTATTTATCTTATCTTTTTTTTTTAATTTTTATACTTCAGTTTAGTATGCTGGTCTAAAACGTTCCCAAATTTGTTCTTTTGTTACAGTTACGTTCTAACTGACAAAAATATCAACACTAAATTTTTACTCATTTATGTTGATGAGAAAAGTAAGGATGATGTCCAGATAAAGAAAATAAATACCTTATATTATCCAATTATTTCAGTGTGTAATGTTTGATAAAGGTAGCCTACTTAAAATTTTTGTCCTATTACTCTTGCTATATTTCTAAATAGGAAGTAAAATATTTAAAAAAAATGGTGATTGATAAGAGAGCAATAACATTATCTATATAACCACTGATTGGTAAATGGTCACACAAGTAGGTAACATAATTTCTCTTCTGCTATTGAAAATGAGCATCCTGAAAATAGTTTCTCTCGGTTATATGAGTAAAGTAGGGAAATGATAACAAGCAGCCTAGAATGAAAAAGGCAAGAATTCCCAGCGTTTCACTCTCTCGTCAGGTGCAGCATTGATGTCTATTTTGAGCCTTCTCCTTTTAAGGCATTCTATCTAGAAATTATACAAATAAATATATGCTTTAAGAAACTAACAGCTATGTTTTATGTAAGGTTGCCACCATCTAACAAGAATCAAACAATAAAATTCTTTGATCATGTATGTGTATGTGTGTGTTTGTTCATGTATAATCTGTAGTCTTGTAAAAACATAGATACATTTATAATCAGGCTTCTGAAGTGTTTTAAAATTCTAAGTTTAAATAAATGCTACTCAAGTTTTTTTAAACTACTCATTAAAAAAACAAACTTTCTGTTAGCTCTTAGGAATATGGTGTTAGATTGCTGAAAACTTACTGTTTGATGTTGGATTTGTTTGAAAGAATAAAGCTTACATTTTTTGAAGACGTCTAGAAAATAGGCTTACCAAAAACAGCCAACAGAAGCTGATTTCTGTACTTCTATCTGCAGAGACAAAAGCCCTTTGGGCAACCTCCCAGTCAATGTATTTAATTTTTTCTGTAGTAAGTGTTCTGGAACTATAATCCTGAGAACACTATTGGTAATTGTATCAATATATATGTCTGCACTTTCTTTTAACAGATTAATATATCTTATTCAGTGTCACTAAGTTTGTAAGAATAATTGTTTTTATTTATGCACTGAAGGAGTTCAGAGTAATGTCAGGAAAACCCGTGAGAGTGAAATGTTTCCACATGTGAGGAAACCTACTTTCCACTATGAATTTGCTATTATATTTGCTTATTACATACGGAGCGTTGAGGAGGGTCCTCAACGCTCCGTATGTAATGAACTGGTGGAAAGAGCTTATTTCTCCTAGATTACAAAGTTAGAATGTATTTATCTTAAGTTATTACATCATTAGCTTTTGTACAAATAGGTTGTGTTTAAAACAGTGAAAACGTATTTTAAAAACTCATACTAGCAAAGAAGAATTCCATTTCACAGGTCAATTTTTAAAATAAAACTTCCCACTGCAGTGTAAGCACATCATATTATTTAATATCTCTATTCTCACTGCTTTAATTTTTATTACTCCTGGTATTTTGTCTCTGTTCTCTTTCTCAGATGTCTCCCGTGCTTAACTTTCATTTCTTCCATCCATGTCTCTGGACCCCCTTTTTATCAATGAGATAATCTGTAACAAATACAGATTTTTTTTTTCCAGTTTCTTGAACTTCATCACCATAAATCTACCTGTAGACTCAGTGAAACTCCCAAGCTCATAACTTTGGCTGATACAGTCTGCTGGGTCTTCACATAGTGAAAAAGACATCCCAGGCCTGACCCCATGTGTGGCCTGCAAAGCACAAGCAGCATGACTGTCTGATCCACGGGTGAGCGGCACTGGCTTTTCCAGGAATAGTGCATCAGAGTCTACATATAGCTTAGAGGAGAAGAAAACATGTAAGGCCCAGAAGAGGTTGGGACCACAGCCACTGCATTGCCATGGTTAGTCAACCCCATAGGCACATCTGGTAAGCAATTGTAGTCCATGAACCCTGTAAAATTGTAAACGTGGCCTGTTGTGCATAAGGGTCCTTTATATCTGACATTATATTGACCAAGCTCTTGCTATTCCCTCTGGAGAGGCCCTTCACCCTGCTCTGTAAACAGAGAAGGCAGTCAGAGGCCCTGTCTTGCATGCAGGAGGTTGGCAGCTCACCCTGAACTTGCTTTAGCCAGAGAGCACTCAGGCGTCATGGTCAGTGGATGTGTTGGAGCTTCAAAGGTGAGCCCACTGCTTAGAGAGACATTTCGATGACCCAAGATTCCTGGAAGATTTTATTTCAGTTGCTGGAAGGTTCTCAAAAAAGCTCAAAAGCCCTCCAGCTGCCTGAAGAGTCTGTGAAATGCATGTAGTGGGTCTCCCAGACAAAGCTTTAGAAAACTGCTAGCACTACAGATCCAACCCAGCCTCTGCATCTTGATTTCACTAGAACAGATGTTATCTGCAAGCAATTAACATACTTGTCATCACCAGTGAAACAGATACAGAATCTTTCAGGTTTTTTTTTTTTAATGCACCCTAAAGAAAAGTGTTATGCATAAAATAAAATGTTCATATTGGCATTAAAATAATATTCAATAAAGTTACATGTATCAATTTTTCAGTTTTTCAAATTTGGGGGACAAAGGATGCTGTAATAATTTTTAGAAAGCTATTAAGGAATAAATGTCACCAGCAATACAAATATTTGTGATTAACTCCTTATTCAGTTAAAGCAGTATCTATTTATAATTATTCTATCTCTTCATATTGTGACTGAAAGAAATTACGATTTGGTATATTTTCCTCTATTTAAAAAGTTTTTAAATTGCTTGATTTTATAGGAGAGATAGGGGAGATAATCAGATTTGACTTATAACACAAGTGTCAAATAGTAAGATGTTAGCAAAATATGACCCTTAAGATGGGTACAAGTGAAAAGCTTGGTAAGATTGAAAGCATAAATGTTCTGGGTGATTGTAAACTCTTGAGCTGTTCTTTAAAAAGATAAAGTCTAAATAGCATAACACTGTTGTATTAATATAACTATACTTTTGATATCAGCTCAATTGCTTATAGGCTAACACTGTAACATGATGGTCCTAAGTTGCTTATCCTCATTAACTGCAGTTTTCATTTAGCATTTATACTTTTTTTAATCAGTAAAAACTGAAAGGCTTAATTTCAAGCATTCAACCTTTGATTAAATATTTCTGCTGAAGTTAAATATTTTTTTTTTCTCTCTCATACTCCTTTTAGGTTAAGAAAAAGGGGCTTTCCTGGTGGGCTCTGCCTGCAAAGTTTCAATCCCTGGGTCAGGAAGATCCCCTGGAGAATGGAATGGCGACCCACTCCAGTATTCTTGTCTGGAGAATTCCATGGACAGAGGAGCCTGGAGGGCTACAGTTCATGGGGTCACAAAGAGTCAGACACAACTGAGTGACTAACACTTTCAGTCATATATATACATATATTTAGTAAAAGTTTAGGGCAATGTTTCTGCTATAAAAACTGCTTAACTGGTTGGAAAATATAAACTTATATCATGTAAGCAAATACTATGACTGATATGTTCAATTCTGCACACAGGTACTTAGAGTATTTGAAGTGGAGTAAAAAAAATCAACTGCAACTGGGAGACAGATATGAAATAGTAAAAGAGCACTGAAGTAGATAGAGTCTGATGTTCTAGATCACTCTTAAAAAAATCTGCAATTTACTGATGACCTGGAAAAATGACTTAGCTTTTCCACCTAAAAAGTGATGATCTTAAACATATATTGTGATTTAAGGTAACTGATATGAGAACAGTAAATTGGCACATTATTCAATTTTAATCATCGAATATTTTACGTATAAATAGTATATACTCCTTAAATGCTTTTTAAAATTTATTTATTTTTTAGCTGAAGGATAATTGCTTTACAGAATTTTGCTGTTTTCTGTAAAACCTCAACATGAATCAGCCATAGGTATACGTATATTTCCCTGTATGTGTACTGTGATGGAGACAAACAGGTACAGGAGGGCACCTTGGGTAGAGTCTTAAAGTGACAATGTGTAAGTTGAAATGTAAAGAACGAAAGGAAGCCTGTCAGACCTAGGGCTCAGTAGAGATTAGAAGGTTCAAATCCATATGAAGACAGGAAGTTGACCTAGTCAGTTTTCAGAGGGCAGTATGGGTGAAGTAGAGTGAGGGAAAAGGAAGTCATGGGATAATGCAGGAGAGATAATAACAATATTATTGGCTAACATTTATTGTGTGCTTTCTATTGCCAGATAAAATGCATAGATTATCACACTTGATCCTCACAAAAATTCTATTTGGTAAATATTATTATCAACATGTTGCAGATGAAGAAACAGATGCTTAGAAAGGTTAAATAGGTAGAGACCCAGTCACAAAATGACATATAGGAAGTAGTAAATAATTCATCTTTTGTTTTGGTACAATAAAAAAACCACTGAAAGACTGTAGTTATCAGAGTGGTATGATTCATTTCTATTAATACAAATATTTACCCTGAAGGACAAGATGGATTGCTTAACTTTTTTCTCTTCATCTCAGTTTGTGTCCACTAGATTCAGAGCCCCTCCAAGACAGCAGAGAATGAGAAACAATTTGGTCCTGTTTATTGCTTTATATTCAGTCGCTTATCATGATATTCAGCATTTTGTGGCTGTTCAGTTAAAATTAATTGACAGAATGGATGTACATAATACTTGTTAATTTCTACTTATTTGCATTCTGATTTGGGTTTCTGTAATAAAAAATTATATTCGCTCCTATTTTTGAGCCCCATAACTATTCCAGGTTCTAAGATTTTCAAGAACGGGCAGTAGCTTACAATAACAGGTATACCTTGTTCTTTTGTGTCTTTAAGGAGACGACTGTGCCAAATTCCACAGTGGTTGGGAAAATGTGAACATGGGGCTGTAGCCAGAGGGGTCAGAGAGGAAGGTGCAGAGGTGAAAGAGATAAGACCATTAGGACAGAGTCTAGAGCAGCACAGAGAAACTGTCTTCATTTCTCTGAGCACTGCCAAGGTCCATTCCAACCAAGGACCCGACTCCATCTTGCCTTTCTCGTTATGCTACATTTGTAGGTCGTTTGCTCCTCACTGAATTAATAATTCTCAAGTAATAATAGTTAGCATGTCCATTTTTCAGATGTAATGGATTAAGGGAGGGTCTGAGTATTAAAGTAAAACACATCAATTAATATTCAATCCTTTTTATGTAATGTAGAATTATGCATTTGTGCTAAGTCACTTCAGTTGTATCCGACTCCTTGCTTATGGACTGTAGCCTGCCAGGCTCCTCTTTCCATGGGATTCACCAGGCAAGAATGCTGGAATGGGTTGCCATATTCTCCTCCAGGGGAATCTTCCCAGCCTGGGGATTAAACCCACATCTCTTACATCTCCTGCATTGGCAGGCGGCTTCTTTACCATTAGCACCACTTGGGAAGCCCATGTGGGATCTAGTTCCCTGACAGAGATCAAACCTGGGCCCCCTGCACTGAGACCTCAGCCTCTTAGCCATTGGACCACTAAGGAAGTCAATGTAGAATTACACCCACCTTGAAAAAATTAAGGAAAATATTCAAGTATTTTTCTCATTAGGGGACTGACTATAAATTTTGAAAACTTTTTAATTTGTAAAAATAATGGAATATTCAGTTCAGTTCAGTTCAGTTGCTCAGTCGTGTCTGACTCTTTGTGACCCCATGAATCGCAGCACGCCAGGCCTCCCTGTCCATCACCAACTCCCGGAATTCACTGAGACTCACGTCCATCGAGTCAGTGATGCCATCCAGTCATCTCATCCTCTGTTGTCCCCTTCTCCTCCTGCTTCCAATCCCTCCCAGCATCAGAGTCTTTTCCAAGGAGTCAACTCTTCGCATGAGGTGGCCAAAGTACTAGAATTTCAGCTTTAGCATCATTCCTTCCAAAGAAATCCCAGGGCTGATCTCCTTCAGAATGGACTGGTTGGATCTCCTTGCAGTTCAAGGGACTCTCAAGAGTCTTCTCCAACACCACAATTCAGCCACAAAAAGCAACCCATTTGAGGCAGTTCTAGTGAGGTAGATGAAGTAAGTCAGAAAGAAAAACAAGTATTGTATATTAACAATCTAGAAAATGGTGCTGATGAACCTGTATGCAGGGCAGGAATAGAGATGCAGACATAGAGAACAGACTTTGTACACAGTGGGGAAAAGAGAGGGTGGGATGAATTGAGAAAGTAGTATTGAAATATATACTTACCATATGTAAAATAGGTAGTTCATGGAAAGTTACTGTATAACACAGGGGACTCAAAGGGGTACTCTGTGACAACCTAGAGTGCTGAGAAGGGGTTGGAGTGGGGGTGGGGGAAGGTTCAAGAGGGAGGGGACATATGTATACTTATGGCTGATTCATGTTGTTGTAAAGACAGAAGACAACACAATACTATAAAGCAATTATCCTACAATTAAAAATAAATTAAAAAATAATGTTGTATCTAATAGATGTTCTGGGAAGAAGACCC
This sequence comes from Bos indicus, assembly GCF_029378745.1. Lineage (NCBI taxonomy): Eukaryota > Metazoa > Chordata > Mammalia > Artiodactyla > Bovidae > Bos > Bos indicus. The sequence goes on along the minus strand of NC_091768.1, from coordinate 24,929,808 downwards.
AGGTTCAATCCCTGGGTCAGAAGGATCCTTTGGAGAAGGGAATGGCAATCCACTCCAGTATTCTTGCCTGAAGAATCCCATGGACAGAGGAGCCTGGTGGGCCACAGTCTGTGGGGTCGCAAAGAGTCAGACACAACTGAGCAACTAACATTACTACTACTAATAGCTGTTCAATATTAACCAGAAATAGCTAGATTTTGCTATTATAGCAAATTAATCTGAAATCTCAGTGCTTTATCTTATGCTTACTCATGTCACACAGACAGAAATGTAGTTTGCATAGATTTGCTTGGTATCCCAGGTTTACAGAGGCTCCCCTATTTTGTATCAGTGCCTTCTAAAACATGGCATCCTTGATTGTTGGGAAAGAGGAAGAAATACAGGAGAGTCCTTGGTGGGGTTTTTAATCCCCTCAACCTGGTAGCTGAGGTGTATATATATACACACACACACACATACACCTTTCTATTTCATTTGTCACACGCTAGTGCCAAACTGAAAAAGGGGTTCAGAAATATGAGAAGGCAGATGGAATTCAATCGAGCATCGGATATTCTGGAATGCTTCTCAGACATACCACTTTGAGAAGGCTTGTAAGCCTGAGACGTTTAGCTGATAGGATAGAGATCATATTATTCTTTCAAGTCTGTACTTTAAATTTCTCTTCTGAGTCAGGATATACTGATTATAATACAGTCACTGGATACACCAGATGTATTTCCAAAATTCCCTTTCGTGTAGAGTATTAAATAAACAGACGCCACTTCTAATTAGGATTTCCATTTCTTCTCACCTAATATAAAATGTAGCAAGTCATTTACAAATTAGAGATTTATTTCTGTTTATACTTCTCAGGGTCTAAGTCGTGTTTTCTAAGAAGGATAGTCTCAGAGTTATCGCTTGTCCCAAGGGTACTGTTCATACGTTGATTGATTTGAAACATAGCTTCTAAAAATGTGAAAGCATCTTCCAATTTTTAAATAAGATGCAGTTGTGCTCTGATTTTTAAATGATATACTATGTTGACATGGTATCTATATGGTGTCATCATTATTGTAATACTGAAGGTTCAGGCAAATGTTCAATTGTGTTTTCACTTATTTTGGAAAATTGGATTACATTAATAAATTTACCAGGGGAAGGAATATGGTTCAAATTCTTTTTAAAATAATGTCTTAGATACAGTTCTAGAACTCAAACTGAATATCATTATTAAATGTTTTTGGAGATGTTGGAAAGTCATTTGCAGTATGCTGTCAAAAGAATTATTATATCAATTGGGAAATTAAACTGAAGAACTTGTTTTTCTGAGAAGGTTTCCTTCTCCTCTATAGTTCTTTTGTTTCAGGTTCTGATATGGTTTTTTTTTTTTCCCTTCTGTTTTTAATCATTAAGTCCTGGGTACAACCATGGAACATTTTCCCCCTTCATTTTAAAAGAAAAATTTACTAACAAGTGATTGTTATTTTTGAGTTAATCTCAGATAAGAATTATACTTTCTATTCAATCAATACAGTAGACTAGACACTCTGAAGTTCTTTCCAACCTATTGGCAAATAGGGACTGCACTAATTATAACAAATGTAATTTGTAATTATGGATTTTCTCACTGAAAAGTGGAAATTAGCAAGGGCAAAAGGAATAGAGAGAAGTGAGAATTAAGGTGTTAAAGAAGACTTAAATCAGTAGCTAATTATGCCTTGTTTATAGATAGAAAGACTCAACATCTTGAAAAACAGAACTTTTCCCCAAATTGATATACATGGTCAACACAGTTATGATCAAAATCCAAATGGGATTTTTTTAAAGAATTTGATATACATATATTTTTTTTAATTTTTAAAATTAATTAATTTATTTTAATTGGAGGCTAGTTACTTTACAATATTGTAGTGGTTTTTGCCATACACTGACATGAATCAGCCATGGGTGTACATGTGTTCCCCATCCTGAACCCCCCTCCTACCTCCTCCCCATCCCATCCCTCAGGGTCATCCCAGTGTACCAGCCCTGAGTACCCTGTCTCATGCGTCGAACCTGGACTGGCAATCTATTTCACATATGATAATATACATGTTTCAATGCTGTTCTCTCAAATCATTCCACCCTCGCCTTCTCCCACAGAGTCCAAAAGTCTGTTCTTTACATCTGGGTTTCTTTTGCTGTCTCGTATATAGGATCATATGGAGAAGGAAATGGCAACCCACTCCAGTGTTCTTGCCTGGAGAATCCCAGGGATGGGGGAGCCTGGTGGGCTGCCGTCTATGGGGTCGCACAGAGTTGGACACGACTGAAGTGACTTAGCATAGCATATAGGGTCATCATTACCATCTTTCTAAACTCCTTTGTTTCTTTAGGTAAATTTATTTCTAAGTATTTTATTCTTTTCATTGCAATGGTGAATGAGATTTTTTCCCTTAATTTCTCTTTTTGTTTTCTCATTGTTAGTGTATAAGAATGTAAGGGATTTCTGTGTATTAATTTTATATCCTGCAACTTTACTATATTCATTGATTCAGTTCAGTTCAGTTCCTCAGTCGTGTCTGACTCTTTGCGAGCCCATGAACTGCAGCCTCCCTGGAGTTCACCCAAACCCATGTCCATTGTGTTGCTGATGCCATCCAACCATCTCATCTTCTGTTGTCCCCTTCTCCTCCTGCCCTCAATATTTCCCATCATCAGGGTCTTTTTCAAATGAGTCAGCTCTCCATATCAGGTGGCCAAAGTATTGGAGTTTCAGCTTCAACATCAGTCCCTCCAATGAACTCTCAGGACTGATCTTTAGGATGGACTGGTTGGATCTCTTGATTAGCTCTAGTAATTTTCTGGTAGAGTCTTTAGGGTTTTCTATGTAGAGGACATGTCATCTACAAACAGTGAGAGTTTTACTTCTTCTTTTCCAATCTGGATTCCTTTTATTTCTTTTTCTTCTCTGATTGTTGTAGCTAAAATTTCCAAAATTGTGTTGAATAGTAGTGGTGAGAGTGGGCACCCTTGTTTTGTTCCTGACTTTAGGGGAAATGCTTTCAATTTGTCACCATTGGGGATAATGTTTGCTGTGGGTTTATCATATATGGCTTTTATTATATTGAGGTATGTTCCTTCTATGCCTGCTTTCTGGAGGGTTTTAATCATAAATGGATGTTGAATTTTGTTAAGGCTTTCTCTGCATCTATTGAGATAATCATATGGTTTTTATCTTTCAATCTGTTAATGTGGTGTATTACATTGATTGATTTGTGAATATTGAAGAATCTTTGCATCCCTGGGATAAAGCCCACTTGGTCATGATGTATGCTCTTTTTATATGTTGTTGGATTCTGTTTGCTAGAATTTTGTTAAGGATTTTTGCATCTATGTTCATCAGTGATATTGGCCTGTAGTTTTCTTTTTTTGTGGCATCTTTGTCTGGTTTTGGTATTTGGGTGATGGTGGCCTCAAAAAATGAGTTCGGCAGTTTACCTTCCTCTGCAATTTTCTGGAAGAGTTTGAGTAGGATAGGTGTTTAGCTCTTCTCTAAATTTTTGGTAGAATTCAGCCGTGAAGGACATACAGATTTTAAAACTTATGAAGAAGTTCAAGAGCCCAAGAATAGTCAGGACATATCTGAAACAGAGGAATCATGTTGGGGAGGTGTTGTTTAACCATATACTAAGATTTATTATCATGAATTGGAATAAGATTAAAAGTGATGAACAAAATAGCATTAAGAGCCCAGAGATAGACCCATTAATGTATGAAAAAGAATATATATCAGAGTCATCATTGCAAGTCACAGGGAAGAAGAGAGACTATAAAATACCAGCTGATTATATGTATGGAAAGAATTAAACTGGAACACTGTTCCAAACTATACACAAGTATCAATTTCTGATTGACTAAACAGATCTTTTTTTTTTTAATTTTAAGGAAAATATAGGGAAAGTGTCTTTCTGACATCACGATAAGGAAAATTTTCCTAAGCAAAGTATTAAATGTGCTAACTACAAAAGAAGAGATGGATACAATTAGACCATAGTAAACACAAGACCTTTAGCTCAAAATCATTAAAAGTTATAAAGGCACAATATGCTAAAAGTTACAACACACATATCCAACTGAGGAATATTATCTAAAATACAAAATGTCCTAAAAGAATTGTATAAGCTATCCAATTTTTTAAATACATAGAAAGAACTACTGTGGACAACATTTGGTATTGCTAGTGAAGTTGAACTACATTACATGTATCTATTCTTTTTCAAAATTTTTTCCCATTTAGATTATTACAGAATATTGAGCACAGATATCCTTGTTGGTTCAGTTCAGTTCAGTTGCTCAGTCGTGTCTGACTCTTTGCAGCCTCATGAATCACAGCACATCAGACCTCCCTGTCCATCACCAACTCCTGGAGTTCACTCAAACTCATGTCCTTCGAGTCAGTGATGCCATCCAGCCATCTCATCCTCTGTCATCCCCTTCTCCTCCTGCCCCCAATCCCTCCCAGCATCAGAGTCTTTTCTAATGAGTCAACTCTTCACATAAAGTGGCCAAAGTATTGGAGTTTCAGCCTCAGCATCAGTCCTTACAAAGAACACCCAGGACTGATCTCCTTTAGAATGGACTGGTTGGATCTCCTTGCAGTCCAAGGGACTCTCAAGAGTCTTCTCCAACACCACAGTTCAAAAGTATCAATTCTTTGGCACTCAGCTTTCTTCACAGTCCAATTCTCACATCCATACATGACCACTGGGAAATCCATAGCCTGACTAGATGGACCTTTGTTGGGAAAGTAATGTCTGCCTTGTTGGTTACCCATTTTAAATATAGCAGTGTGTGTGTGTCGATCTCAAACTCCCAATCTATCTCTCCCCCCAGAGATTCATTTTTGACCACAGATGGTGAATACCATCTATGTATTTTAGATATCTGAATGCAAATTTTCTGTCTACATCAATACTTACTGTTCTATTACGTTGATATGTTTGCATTGACATTTCAGTATGAATTCTACTTTAATTAATAAAATTTTACATTATAGTTTACATTACTTGCCAATTTTTGCATATTTATTTTGCCATAAAAACTGTAGAATCATTTAGATTAATTTTTGAAAATAAATTTTAAAATGTAGTTAAAAGAATATTCCATTTGGTACTTCTTTGAGGATGTGTAGACATTTTATACACATTTAAAGTTTTCCTATCAAAGAATAGAACATATATTTCTACTTATCTTCTTTAATAATATTTTAAGCTTTCTTTTTATACTTCTGACACATTTCTTGCCAAACTTATTCTTAGTGTGTTACATCTTTTCTGTTGTCATTTAAAACGGATTCCTTTTTATTATATTTTGCAACTGAGAGTTGTTTTTCTATAAGAAGGCTATTGATTTTGTTATAGTGATATTATCCTTCGCCAATTTACTGAATTCTCTTATTGTTGTTTATAGTTTCCTGAGTGAATGTCTTGAAATTTTCAGTTGTGACATTATATCTTAGTGCAGTACAATTGCATTTCTGAAACAAAAATGTTTATTCTTTTTTTCTAATTGCATTGATCAGAACACAGTTAATGTTTGTGCTAGTTTTCACACTGTTTTTATTTTAGAACAGCACTGTCATAAAACTTCCTGCATTAATGGAAATGTTCCATATTTTCTAGTGTACAATATTGTAGCCACTAGTTGCATGCAACAATTGAGTACTTAAAATGTGGCTAGTGAGACTGAGTAAGTTATGTATCTAATTGTATTTGATTTTAGCTGATTTAAATAACCACATGGTGGCTAGAGTACCTTATTGGACAGAGTAGTTCTAGGGTTTTAACTTTAGACATGTTATATGCTTTATTCTAATTCATTCATTAATGTTTTTCAATCTACTGTGTATTTTTCTTTCAAATTTTCTAGACTAGTATTTTTTGTTACTATTCTCTTTTATTGAACTAAATGTTTTATTTATTTATTTTCATTCTTTTTTATTTATTACTGTAAGAAGTGACCACTTATTCTATGATATCTCTTGTATTCTGAAGTGTCATAATTCTTCAACTATATATTTTATTGTAACTCAGCTTTGATATCATCTTGGAGTTGTTAATTCACTGAAATTTGCCTTGTGGGCACATATGATTTTTTATGACTTTTATTTTTTTCTATCACTGGTACCTGGAAGGTGTAATATAATCCAATGAAAACCTGTTTAGCTGAAAGGATTTGTTAATTTGAACAATGAAGATGATAAATTATTTAGAGATGAGGGGGAAAAAAATGATGAAAAATACTGGAGAGGACATGGTGTTTCTGAAGTTTTGTCCAAGTTAGACAGGAGAAGTGAAATAAATCCAAACATGAAAAGATGTGAAAATAGAAGAGGAAAAAAGAAAAAGTAGGAACTGGGTACTGTAATAGTCAGAATGTTCTCTTAGCTCATCACTGGAAATCGTTCCTGGGAGTATAATGAAGGCTAATTTCCTAACTGACTTAAATTGCTGGTTCTAGATCAGGGCAAAACAATAACCCTTCAGAAAAGCCAAGAATCAGAACTGCAATAACAATCTTGATCTGGTCTACATCTTAAGCTGAAAGAAATATATGTTCCTCATTTTCAGATGAGTCAACCAAGGCCTTGAAGAGTGGCTGACACATAGAGATTGCTTCTGAATATTATTTTGATGGATGGGTGAAAGAAAAGTGGTTCAGCAAAGGTAGAGAGTTGGCATTAGGTGGAGTATTAGGGATACATGATCCTGATTTCCTGCCTCCTAATGGCTTTGTCTCTCTAATATATCATATTCATCTGTTTCTCCTTGTTTATATAAATGTGACAGATTTCAACTTTCACTCGGAGAAGGCAATGGCACCCCACTCCAGTACTCTTGCCTGGAAAATCCCATGGATGGAGGAGCCTGGTGGGCTGCAGTCCATGGGGTCACTAAGAGTCTGACACGGCTGAGTGACTTCACTTTCACTTTTCACTTTCATGCATTGGAGAAGGAAATGGCAACCCACTCCAGTGTTCTTGCCTGGAGAATCCCAGGGACGGGGGAACCTGGTGGGCTGCTGTCTCTGGGGTCGCGCAGAGTCAGACATGACTGAAGTGACTTAGCAGCAGCAGCAGCAGCAACTTTCACTTTGTTGGATAGATATTGTTTCAGTTTCTGCTTTTCCTAATCTTAACAATGAGAAAAATAAATTTTAGAAAAAAAAATCAGCAGCAGGTTCAACAGTGGCCTGCCACAGGGCAGGGGCTCTGGGTGCAACAGACGGGGGTGTGACATAAGCCCTCTTGGAGGAGGTTGCCATTAACCCTACCATACAGCCACTGAGCAGACAAACCACAAACTGCAGAACAATATGCCAAATAAATTCTCACACTGTTAAGAAAGTTCTAGGACGAACAATAGATTTTCCAATCTGGGGATCTGGCAAAGGGACTAAGAACTCACAGGGAATTTTACTTTGGAGGCCAGTGAGGTTTGATTACAGAACTTACACAGGAAAGGAGAAACAGACTCTTGGAGGGCACAAACAAAACCTTGTGCCCAGCAGGGCCCAGGAGAAAGGAGCAGTGACCCTACAAGAACTGATCCAGACTTGCCTGTGAGTGTCCAGGAGTCTCTGGCAGAGGTGTGGGTTTGTGATGGCCTGCTGCAGGGTCGGAACACTGAGTGCAGCAGTGCATGCATGGGACCTTTGGAAGGAGGTCGCCAATATCTTTATTACCTCCATCATAGTTTGGTTTCAGGTCAAACAACAGGGAGGGAACACAGCTCCACCCATCAACAGAAAATTGGATTAAAGATTTACTGAGCATGGCCCCACCCATCAAAAAAGACCAAGTTACCTCCTCAGTCTCTTCCATCAGGAAGCTTCCACAAGCCTCTTATCCTTATCCTTCAGAGGGCAGAGAGAATGAAAACCAAAATCACAAAAAAACAAATCAAACTGATCACATGGACCACAGCCTTGTCTAACTCAATGAAACTATGAGCAATGTGTAGGGCCACCAAAGATAGACGGGTCATGGTGGAGAGTTCTGACAAATCATGCTAAAGGGAATGGCAAGCCACTTCAGTATCCTTCCCTTGAGAAATCCATGAACAGTAAGAAAAGGCAAAAAGATAGAACACTGAAAGATAAACTCCCCAGGTCAGTAGGTGCCCAGTACACTGCTGGAGAAGAGGAGAGAAATAACTCTAGAAAGAATGAAGAGACAGAGCTAAAGGAAAAACAACTCCCAGTTGTGGATGTGACTGGTAATGGAAGTAAAGTCCGATGCTGTAAAGAAGAATATTGCAAAGGAACCTGGAATGTTAGGTCCATAAATCAAGGTAAATTGGAAGTGGTCAAACAGGAGATGGCAAGAGTGAACATAGACATTTTAGGAATCAGTGAACTAAAATGGACTGAAAGGGGCAAATTTAATTCAGATGACCATTATATCTACTACTGTGGGCAAGATCCCTTAGAAGAAATGGAGTAGCCCTCATACTTAACAAAAGACTCCGAAATGCAGTACTTGGGTGCAACTTCAAAAGCAACAGAATGATCTCTGTTCGTTTCCAAGGCAAACCATTCAATATCACAGTAATCCAAGTCTATGCCCCGACCAGTAATGCTAAAGAAGGTAAATTGAACAGTTCTACAAAGACCTACAAGACCTTCCAGAACTAACACCCAAAAAAGATGTCCTTTTCATTATAGGGGATTGGAATGTAAAAGTAGGAAGTCAGATGATACCTGGAATAGCAGGCAGATTTGGCCTTGGAGTACAAAATGAAGCAGTTCCTCAGCAATCAATGCAAAGAAATAGAGGAAAACAACAGAACGAGAAAGTCTAGACCTCTCTTCAAGAAAATTAGAGATACCAAGGAAACATTTCATGCAACAACAGGCCCAATAAAGGACAGAAATGGTATGGACCTAACAGAAGCAGAAGACATTAAGAAGAGGTGGCAAGAATACACAGAAGAACTGTACAAAAAAGATCTTCACGACCCAGATAAACATGATGATGTGATCACTCACCTAGAACCAGACATCCTGCAATGCTAAGTCAAGTGGGCCTTAGGAAGCATCACTACAAACAAAGCTAGTAGAGGTGATGGGATTCCAGCTGAGCTATTTCAAATCCTAAATGATGATGCTATGAAAGTGCTGCACTCAATATGCCAGCAAATTTGGAAAACTCAGCAGTGGCCACAGGACTGGAAAAGGTCAGTTTTCATTCCAATACCAAAGAAAGGCAATGCCAAAGAATGTTCAAACTACCACACAATTTCACTCATCTCACACTCTAGCAAAGTAATGCTCAAAATTCTCCAAGCCAGGCTTCAAGAGTATGTGAACTGTGAACCTCCAGATGTTCAAGCTGGATTTAAAAGAGACCGAGGAACCAGAGATCAAATTGCCAACATCCATTGGATCATGGAAAAAGCAAGAGAGTTCCAGAAAAATATCTACTTCTGCTTTATTGACTATGCCAAAGCCTTTGATTGTGTGGATCACAACAAACTGTGGAAAATTCTGAAAGAGATGGGAATACCAGACCACCTTACCTGCCTCCTGAGAAATTTGTATGCATGCCAAAAAGCAAAAGTTAGAACTGGACATGGAACAACAGACTGGCATCAGGGCTGTATATTATCACCTTGCTTGTTTAACTTGTATGCAGAGTACATCATGTGAAATATTGGACTGGATGAAGCACAAGCTGGAATCAAGATTGTCAGGAGAAATATCAATAACCTCAGATATGCAGAGGACACCACCCTTATGGCAGAAAGTGAAGAGGAACTAGAGAGCCTCTTGTTGAAAGTGAAACAGGAAAGTAAAAATGCTGGCTTAAAACTCAACATTCAGAAAACTAACATCATGGCATCTGGTCCCATCAGTTTATGGCAAATAGATGGGGAAACAATGGAAACAGTGACAGTCTTTTTTTTCTTAGGCTCCAAAGTCACTACAGATGGTGACTGCAGCCATGAAATTAAAAGACTCTTGCTTCTTGGAAGAAAAGCTTTGACCAACCTAGACAGCATATTAAAAATCAGAGGCATTACTTTGCTGACAAAGGTCCGTCTTGTCAAAGCTCTGGTGTTTCCAGTAGTCATATATGGATGTGAGAGTTGGACTATAAAGTAAGCTGAGCACCAAAGAATTGATGCTTTTGAACTGTGGTGTTAGAGAAGAGATTTGAGAGCCCCTTGGACTGCAAGGAGATCCAACAAGTCCATTATAAAGGAAATCAGCCCTGAATATTCATTGGAAAGACTGATGCTGAAGCTGAAGCTCCAATACTTTAGCTAGCTGATGCGAAGAACTGACTCATTTGAAAAGACCCTGATGGTGGGAGAGATTGAAGGCAGGAGGAGACAGGATAACAGAGGATGAGATGGTTGGATGGCATCAGTGACTCGATGAGCATGAGTTTGAGTAAGCTCTGGGAGCTGGTGATGGACAGGGAAGCCTGGCGTGCTACAGTCCGTGTTGTTGCAAAGAGTCAGACACAACTGAGCTATTGAACTGAACTGACCGACTGTGGTCTGTGTTTAGAAGACATGTCCAAAAGAGATGGACTGGAATAAGCATATGATGGAAACATCCAGACAGTACAAATAATCTCAGTGGATTATTATCACTACACTACAGCAATGTACACAGAGATCAGAGTTGAAGATCACTCAGAATAATTCTATGTAGCATGAGACTGATTGGTCTTCTTGGGTGTCTCAGTGGTAAAAAGAACCTGCCTCCCAATGCAAAAGATGCAGGAGACACAGGTTTGATTCCTGGCTGGGGAAGATCCCCCAGAGTAGGAAATGGCAACCCACTCCAGTATTCTTGCCTGGAGAATCCCAAGGACACAGGAGCCTGGTGGGCTTCAGTTCATAGGGTAGTAAAGAGTCAGACATGACTGATCGACTAAGCACACACACACGAGATAGATTTATATTTTCAGTATCAACCTCAGTAGTTAGGTGGTGGCTTTCTAGAACTCTGAGGAGATCAAGCACAAGATCAGCAGGAAGGTGTACTTGATTGATTAACAGTGCCTATTATCAGGGCCACAGAGGGAAATGCAGTATTATGAACACACAAATGTTCAACCCTGACGTTAAAATTGCTTTCATATCATTCAGTGAATTATCTTTGCTGGCAGACAGTAGACAATTTGTATGTATTTATAGAATTAACTTTTGTTAAAATAAGCATTTTATTTCTAACAGGGACTTAATAGATATTTGATGAGTAACATATGTAGTGATCAAAGATTTGAAAAGTGTGCTGATAGGAAGATCTATTAGAAAAGATAAGAGAATATTATTCCGGAATAAAATTGCATAGCTCTGTTGCTTGGAAATGAAGAGGAAAAGAAAGAGACTTTTTGGTACCACGGAAAGATGATTGACATTACCTCGCATGCCAGTGGTTGATGAAAAAAAATGTCATTTAATTGCAATATTTTAGAGAAGTTCAATTAAGTCTACACTTTGAAAGTTTGGGGCTGAAGTCAATTAAAAAGTACAAGAGAGCTAGGTTAAACTTGTGGTTAATGTGGTTGCACCATTCAATAACATGTGGGACACATTCTTGGATGGAAGAAACCACCATCCAAGTTTAGAATTATTCGGAACCTGTGGCTTTTGAGATCTGAACCCAACCTGAACTTTTTGATGCTGTGTATTCTCTTTTTGTTTTCTTTCCTGGCAAGAGAATATGTGAGTGTGTATCCTTGTGTGTGTGTGTGTGTGTGTGTGTGTGTGTGTGTGTGTACTCATTCTGAAGTTTATAAAAATTTTCACAAAGCCAATTGGAAAATACATTTCTAAATACAATTTTATGAGTTAACTATAAATAAATACTAAGGGGATTAAATTCCCATTAAAATATATGAAGATCTAAAAATTGAAGGGGAAGATACTTAAGAAAACATAGCTTAGATTTTACCCAAACCAGAACATTTCTTAAAAAAAAAAAAAAAGTTGCTAAAAGATATTAGATGATCTCAAATTGTGGTCTAGCTCAAAACCTTAAGTTATATTGTTTCCCATTATTCAGGTTCCCTAGAATCCCCAAGCAATAGAAGGTAAAACTATGACTCCTTGGGGAAGAGAATTTCAGACCTCTGATTTTGGTCTCCTGCTCATTCATCAAACCGCACTGGAACCTGTCCTTGGTTGGATAATATATAGGGCCACCATGCAAGTTCTGAGAGCCACCTGGGAGAAATGATTAAAATCATGTGGCTAAGCTCTTCAAAACATATAGAAAAATTGATATCCCTGTCCCTGTGGGAGGAAAAGAAATTTACAAGAATAATGACCTTAATGGAGCCTTGGGTGTTGCTTGACTTCTACTGTGTATTCTGTAGTGTAGCCAAACTTTCTAATCTGAAGGAGTGTGGTGTTGGCCAGCAGGAGAGTAAAATAAACGTATGGCAAATGAGACATTATTTACATGTGGTTTAGTGAGAATATCATTCTTTTAAACAGTAAGGCATTTTACTGTTTGTCTATTCTGCTACTTTAGTTTTTTTTTTTTTTTTTAAGATGCCATTTCAATTTAAGGTAGAGTGGAAAGAGCATAGGTTTTTGAGAGGGGTAGATGTGATTCAGTCATTCACTAGCTTAGTGAGTTGAGGCAAGAAATGTACCCAGCATATTATGTGAACAAATATTTGTCAAAGGAGGTAATGAATGAATAAAAGCAATTAACCACTCTTAGCCTCAATGAAATGGACCCATCTCGGTCTTTTGTTTAATCCTTACAAGTGGAACCAGATCAGTAGGCATTTTAACATGAAGGACAGAATAGAACCTCTTTTCCCTGCTGCTGCTGCTGCTAAGTTGCTTCAGTTGTGTCCAACTCTGTGCGACCCCATAGACGGCAGCCCACCAGGCTCCCCCATCCCTGGGATTCTCCAGGCAAGAACACTGGAGTGGGTTGCCATTTCCTTCTCCAATGCATGAAAGTGAAAAGTGAAAGTGAAGTCGCTCAGTCGTGTCTGACTTTTTACTTCCAATTACTTCTTATTACGCAAGACTTATTGTGTCCCTATTCAAAACTCTCACTGGTTCATGGCTTGAATTACAAGAGCCTTTTATCTGACTCGCCTGTCTCTTCTCAACTATCTTATCAATCCCTGCCTGCCGTAATCACAATTATGATAGTTTCTGTAAGTTTTTAAAGTATTTTCCTGTTGTCTACTATCAAGGAGAGGCTACAGTAAAATTTTGGGATCTAATTAGGTGATCTCCAAGAGCTTGGAATTGAATTTTTAAAAATTTGTCTAACTTAAACTATAAAATGAACAGAATGTAGAAAAAGTATGTCAGGTGAAGTAAAAGTCTTGGGTAACCTATCAGAATAAGATAATATACCTAAGAAAAGGGTGACCATTTCAGAAAGAGGAATTTGTCACTCCTGGACACAAAGGAAAGAGGTGTCAGATGTATATGCTGGCAACATCTATCCAAAGATAATCCAAGAAAATGGAAATTGGCTATTCAATCTGGAATATTTCCATTTCTAATGACAGAGATATTTTTAGGATTCACATGAATGTGTCTGTGTGTGTGTTAGTTGCTCAGTCATGTCTGACTCTTTGCGACCTCATGGACTGTAACCCATCAGGTTCCTCTGTCCATGGAATTCTCCAGGCAAGAATACTGGAGTGGGTTGTCATTCCCTTCTCCAGGGAGTCTTCCCAAGCCAGGGATAGAACTCGGGTCTCTTGCATTTCAGGCGGATTCTTTACTGACTGAGCCACAAGGAAAACCTCTACATCAGATAAATGTAGGCAAGTGTAACTGATGGACTTTAGATCACACTGTCAATACTGTACTCATTGTGAGATCAGCATATCAACCTAGCTTAATCCAAGGCCATTAAATAATAGATTTGTTTACTTCTTTTTGTTTATATCCATGCTCACCAAGCAAGTGTCTCATAGAAATGTGCAGGGAGATCACACTCACAGTAAACATTTCTTGTCCCTGTAATAAAGGATGCACCTGGGAATTCAATACAATTATATCTGATTATTATTTAGTTTTATGTTTCAGTTACTTTTGCTTGACTCCCTCCCTAATAGTAGACCACATTTATTCAGGTATCTACCTTCTTACTTGTGGTCATGAGTCAAAACAAGGATAGATTCTGCTTGTCTACATGGATCACTGATTCCCATTCCTCTTGACAGTGGCTTCTTTAGACCAGAAGAAATCCTGGCCTATGAGAGATAAAGGCAGTCAGCTGGTGGGCTTCAGGAAAGGTTCCCCATCTATATAGTTGTACAAGGGCAGTGTGCCTTCCCCCTCTTAAGGGACTCAGAGTTCTGCAATGATATGTCATCATTTTGATATCTACCCCCATCTAATGTGTGTTAAAATTAACACGATTCATTCTCTCAATGTGTGATAATCCCCGGCAGTGGTAATAATGAGTTTTTGAAGCTTCAGTGTGGTAGACCTGATGATCCAACAGAAGTGCCATCACACTGGTTGCTTCCAAATACCTCTCAGTCTATTTATACAAGCCTGTGATGAAGTGTTCACCAGTCCTCAGGAAAATAAGAATATAAGGAATGTGTTTATCACATTTTTTAATTTAAAGGAAATCCTTTGTCTTTAGGTTATATATGTACTAGATATTTTGTTTCCAGGTTAATTTTATTAAAATTTTTTTTTTTTCCTTAAAATGTGAAATTCCAAATTTTTAGCAAGGCTCTTTCTAACTGATGACTGCATGCGTGTGTGCTAGGTAGCTTCAGCTTCATACAACTCTTTGCGACCCAATGGACTGTAAACTGCCAGGCTCCTCTATTCATAGGATTCTCCAAGCAAGAATACTGGAGTGGCTTTCCATGCCCTCCTCCAGGGGATCCTCCCAACCCAGGAATGGAACCAGCGACTCGTGTGTCTCCTGCATTGGCAGGCAAGTTCTTTACTGCTAGTGCCATCTGGGAAGCCCAGCCGATTACTACCGAGTGTGTTTGCAGCAATTCCATCCCTATCAAATCAAAGTTGTTGTAACACTGAACCTAACAAGTACTGTACGCTCTCCATCTGCTACAGTGGGTAGACTCTTCCTGCCTGCTTTTGCAGATGCTACAGTTTTCTTCAGAGCCCACCTGGCAGTAAGCGCCAAATTGGGGAAAAGTGTCCTTTCTCCTTTCTGTTTCTCCTTAATGTTGTTCAAAATGGCATTATTTGGGACACTTGTGTCTTTTCAGTTCAGTTCAGTCACTCAGTCATGTCTAACTCTTTGCAACCCCATGAACAGCAGCATGCCAGTCCTCCCTGTCCATCTCCTAGAGCCTACTCAAACTCATGTCCATTGAGTCGGTGATTTCATCTAACCATCTCATCCACTGTTGTCCCCTTCTCCTCCTGCCCTCAATCTTTTCCAACATCAGGGTCTTTTCAAATGAGACAGCTTTTCACATCAGGTGGCCAAAGTATTGGAGCTTCAGCTTCAACATCAGTCCTTCCAATGAACACCCAGGACCGACCTCCTTTAGGATGGACTGGTTGGATCTCCTTGCAGTCCAAGGGACTCTCAAGAGTCTTCTCCAACACCACAGTTCAAAAGCATCAATTCTTCAGCACTCAGCTTTCTTTATAGTCCAACTCTCACAGCCATGCATGACCACTGGAAAAACCATAGCCTTGACTAGACAGACCTTTGTTGTCAAAGTAATGTCTCTGCCTTTTAATATGCTGTCTAGGTTGGTTATAACTTTCCTTTCAAGGAGTAAGCGTCTTTTAATTTCATGGCTGCAATCACCATTTGCAGTGATTTTGGAGCCCAGAAAAATAAAGTCAGCCACTGTTTCCACTGTTTCCCCATCTATTTGCCATGAGGACTGGATGCCATGACCTTAGTTTTCTGAATGTTGAGCTTTAAGCCAACTTTTCACTCTCCCCTTTCACTTTCAAGAGGCTCTTTAGTTCTTCTTCACTTTCTGCCATAAGGGTGGTGTCATCTGCATATCTGAGGTTATTGATATTTCTCCCGGCAATCTTGATTCCAGCTTGTGCTTCATCCAGCCCAACGTTTCTCATGATGTACTCTGCATATAAGTTAAATAAGCACGGTGACAATATATAGCCTTAATGTACTCCTTTTCCTATTTGGAACCAGTCTGTTGTTCCATGTCCAGTTCTAACTGTTGCTTCCTGTCCTGCGTACAGGTTTCTCAAGAGGCAGGTCAGGTGGTCTGGTATTCCCATCTCTTTCAGAATTTTCCACAGTTTATTGTGATCTACACAGTCAAAGGCTTTGGCATAGTGAATAAAGCAGAAATAGATGTTTTTCTGAAACTCTCTTGTTTTTTTCAATGATCCAACGGAACAGTGGAAACAGTGGCTGACTTTATTTTGGGGGGCTCCAAAATCACTGCAGATGGTGACTGCAGCCATGAAATTAAAAGACACTTACTCCTTGGAAGGAAAGTTATGACCAACCTAAATGGCATATTAAAAAGCAGAGACATTGCTTTGTCAACAAAGGTCCGTGTAGTAAAGGCTATGGTTTTTCCAGTGGTCATGCATGGCTGTGAGAGTTGGACTATAAAGCTGAGTGCTGAAGAATTGATGCTTTTGAACTGTGGTGTTGGAGAAGACTCTTGAGAGTCCCTTGGACTGCAAGGAGATCCAACCAGTCCATCCTAAAGGAGATCAGTCCTGGATATTCATTGGAAGACTGATGTTGAAGCTGAAGCTCCAATACTTTGGCCACCTGATGTGAAAGGCTGTCTCATTTGAAAAGACCCTGATGATGGGAAAGATTGAGGGCAGGAAGATAAGGGGATGACAGAGGATGAGATGGTTGGATGGCATCACCGACTCAATGGACATGGGTTTGGGTGGACTCCAGGAGTTGGTGATGGACAGGGAGGTCTGGCATACTGCAGTTCATGGGGCCGTAAAGAGTCGGACACAACTGAGTGACTGAACTGAACTGAGAGAATGTTGGCAATTTGGTCTCTGCTTCTTCTGCCTTTTCTGTCTTTTATTTAGGTTGAAATATCAGTCTGGAATACCAGACCACCTTACCTGTCTCCTGACAAACCTGTATGTGGATCAAGAATCAACAATTAGAACCTTATATGTAACCACTGACTGGTTCAAAATTGGGAAAGGATTATGATAAGGCTATATATTGTCACCCTGTTTTTTAACTTATATGCAGAATACATCATGTGAAATGCCAGGCTGGATGAGTCACAAGCTGGAATCAATATTGCCAGGAAAAATATCAACAACCTCAGATATACAGATATCATCCTAATGGCAGAAAGCAAAACTAAAGAAACTAAAGAGCCTCTTGATGAGGGTGAAACAGGAGAGTAAAAAAGCTGGCTTAAAACTCAACATTCAAAAACTAAGATCATAACATCTGGTCTCATCACTTCATGGGAAATAGAAAAAGTAGAAACAGTGACAGATTTTCTTTTCTTGGGCTCCAAAATCACTGCAGACAGTGACTGCAGTCATGAAATTAGAAGATGCTTGCTTCTTGGAAGGAAAGCTATGTCAAACCTAGACAACATGTTAAAAAGCAAAGACATCACTTTGCCAACAAAGATCCACATAGTCAAAGTTACAGTTTTTCCTGTAGTCATGTACAGATATAAGAGTTGGATCATAAAAAAAGATGTGTGCTTAAGAATTGATGCTTTCGAATTGCAGAGCTGGAGAAGACTCTTAAGTCCTTTGGACAGCAAGTAAATGAAACCAGTCTATCCTAAAGGAAATCAACTGTGCATATTCACTGGAAAGACTGATGCTAAAGCTGAAGCTCTAATACTTTGACCACCTGATGTGAAGAGCTGACTCACTGGAAAAGAGCCTGATGCTAGGAAAGATTGAAGGCAGGAGGAGAAGGAGGCAGCAGAGGATGAGATGGCTGGATGACATCACCAATTCAATAAGCATAAACTTAAGCAAACTTCGGGAGATAGCAGAGGACAAGGAAACCTGACGTGCTGCAGCCCACGAGGTCACAAAGAGTTGGACACAACTTAGCAACTGAATAACAACATCAGCAGCCATGGTAGACACACATGTCTACTCTTCTGTGACTGAAATGAGTCACTGGGTCAAGTTCATCATGCCTGACTTTCTCCCAAGGGGAATCTTTTCCAGGGATCTTACTCTGGATCTTGTATTTGGTCTTTGAGAAAGCCACCCCATCAATACTACCCACTAGGATGTCTGAACTATAACAATGCATGAGGTTTACAACCGTATTACCATCAGGCTTGTTTCATAGCTTGACAGGTATATCTGAAGCCTAGCAGTTGTTACTAGATGTATATGTATAACTCAAGCTGAATCCTTACTCTCATTCTTTAGGAAGTTCTGGATATAAAAATAGTACCCAAACATCCAGCCTCCAGTCCATTTCAGTTATTTTTGAACAAATTACTTAATCTCTCCAGACTTCAGTTTATTTATGTATATAAAATGGAGATTGTAATGGAACTTACTTCATGTATAAATTGAATGGGTTAGCATAATTATGAGTACATAATAGTGCCATAAATGGTAAATATACATGTCAGCTATCATGATTGTAATTAATAATTCCTTCATACTACTTCTCGCAAATAAACACATGTAGCTATGTTTGCTTGTCTTAATATTATCTCAAGTTAGTGTATTATACCATTTTTTTTTAATGACACACATAATGCTTTAAAAGAGAATCTGTTCTCATTAATTATGCTGTATCACTCCATTTACTTTAAACTTTACTCTGAGGATTCTCCAGACTACAACAAACAGAAGAAATCTTGGAATACAGCACATACATAACTCAAGCAATTAATTATAATAATGTCCTACATTACTAGATGCGTAAAATTGGAAAAATCATTACATCAGATGAGGGGATGTGCACACTAACAGAATGAAAAATTTTCTTCATACTGCAGATTAGCCTCTCCTCCTTGCCTTTTTATCCAGCAAGTGGCAGGGAAGTTCAAATGACTGCTCACATTGTAGCTTTAGTTCAAGTCACGGCTCAGCCTCACAAAGGCACAACCAACAATTCCAGATGTTCATTAGTCACGGCACCATGGAGACAGACCCCACTGATCAGTTTGTAAGCTGCGGGCAGATCATGAAATTGTCTTGCCACCATACCGATAAACAAAGTATAATATGTGCTATTAGTTCAGAGCTGAAGATACAGTGAAAATATTCACTTCAAAAATCGAACAAGACACATGCAAGAAACAATACATATTTTTTTTTAAAAGAAGAAAATACAAACTCTGCAGACATAAACAAAGGTAGGTGGTAATGTAGACGAGAGCCTGATTTTTGTGGTGATGTTACCTTCTTTGATTATTGCATGGGGCAGACCCACGCTGGCTGAAATTATGTCTAGAGTTCTACAGCAACGGATTGGACTAGCCAGAGGCTTGGAACCTTGTGGATTTGTGGCTCTTCAGAAGTGCTTCTGTATTGGAATGTGTTTGTGTTTGCCTTTATTTGTTTTTAATAAAAAAAACTTGAAGAAAAAGTTTCTGCCTTGGTAGATTTTCTTTGGAATCCCAGAAAGGGCTCTTGAGGGCTCTGTGGCTCTTTTGTGATGATAAACCAAAGCTTTGAGCTTGTCCCAGTTGGAATTCCAGACACTAAAGAAGCCAACTTTAATTATTATTATTGTTGTCTACAGAACTGAGCCTCTTTTTGATTATTCAGGTTTATACTAATAGTCTTCTAAACATATTAGTTTTTTTTAATTTCAGCTAAGCTGAAAAACTACAAAACTAAGCAGGGGAAACTTTGCAATAGAGTTTCAAAGATGCCAAGTTTCTTTGTCTGCATGGTGGGTACCTGTGGTGTGGCATGTTTTGTTTTGTTTTGTTTTTCCTAGAGGGAAATGTTAATAAAAGCAGGGCCTGCAGTGAAGAACAAGTTTCACAAACTTGTAGAAGAGATTATTATCTGGGAGAAGATGGCAGCTGAGATAAGCAGAGTCTTTGTGAAAGAAGAAATGTATTGCAATATCTGACTCTCCAACGGAGACATTAATGAATATGAAGCTGATCATTGAATCTTAGCATTACATAAAGAAACTTAAAGATTTCCAAATCCGGTCTTAATCTTCTACAAGAAATAACTGTACCATGATTCAAATAGATTACTCAGTTTCTTCCTTAAGCATATTTCCTAGTAGAGAATTTGGTACTATACAAGATAACCCTTTTCAATTGAAAACTCTGACAGGAAGTTCAGCCTCATACAGGGTCAAAATTATTTCATTTTAACTCTACCCTGTTAATCACACTTCTGTCCTCTGAAGTTACTCCTTCTTGCATGTATTACCTGTTATTTATTGAAGACAGTTATTATTCCATCCTGTTCCTGAAAGCCTCTCTCATGGAGTCTTAGCTCCTGCAGCCATTCCTTTTCTTAAGTTAAATCAAGTCAAATTAACATTACTTAATACTGACTCTGAGCCATACACTGTGGTTGGATCTTAGAATACAAAGTTTGACAGTCTGTGTTCTTAAGAAGATTACAATGGGACAGGAGGACATATAACTTATCTTTGCAATCCATTCTCACAGATGCTAGAAGAAACAGGCATGGACTGGATGGTGGCCAGGGAGTGATTAGATCTGCTGAGGGAAGCTGGGAAATTCTTATTTAAACAACAGCATTTTCCAAATAAAAAATTAGGGAAAGACATTCCAGGTGAATCAAAATATTGTGTAAAGAATAGCTGTGTGAGCACAAAGTTATGCTAGGAGAGAGCATCACATATATTATAAAAAATTTTATATCAAGCTTGAATGAACCCGCACATTTTATTAACATAAAATCAAGCTAGGGGCTCTTTTCCAATCTTCCAGCCTATCTTGAATTTCCATCTCCTCTCAAAAATGTTTATTTTGCCTTTTCTTGTTTAAGAATAATTCTACTTCATAGAGCAGGCCGAGTGAAATAGGAGTTGAGAATTCTGTTTTTTGGTTGTTGTTGTTTTTTTTTTCCCACAATTTCTTAAACCCCACATCCTCCTATCTCAATCAAATGGTCTATCCCTTCTTCTTCTGTTTTGTTTTTTTTTTTTTTTGATTGGAGGATAATTGCTTTAAAACGTTGTGTTGATTTCTGCCATGTGACAGTGCAAATCATTATATATATATTCCCTCTCTCTCGAGCCTTCCTCCCATCCCACTCTCCCATCCCACTCTTCTAGGTCATTGCAGAGCACCAGGCTGGGTGCCCTGTGTAACATATTAGCTTCCCACCAGCTATCTATTTTTCACATGATAGGGTATCTATGTCAATGCTACTTTCTCAATTCGTTCTGCCCTCTCCTTCTTAATGCCTGAGCCCCAACAACTCTAAGCTGCTTCCATTCTTCTGATTTTCAGTTCATTCCAGGCTTTGTTCTTAAAGCTTAATCTTTTCTTACTCTTCTGCTTATCTGTGATTACTTACTCTTCCTGTGTTTCTAAGGTTTATACATGTAAAATATTCCTTGAGAAAGTAATCAGTGCTTTTAAAGTTAGTTATAATAGTTAATGAGGTTACTATTATCAACCACTGTTCCAGGAGATGTAGATACATTATTTGATTCAACCTTTATAATAGCCTTACAAAGTGATCGGTCTTATTATTTACAGATGAAGACATCAGACAGTACTGGCAATTTAGCCACAAACTTTGACTCCAGTGCTGGTTTTCTTATTCAACACACTGTAGTGATCATTCTGCAACTTTAGATCATTTCCCTTTTTACAACTGTGGGCCATTGGTAATTTTAAGTGAGAAAACTTGACTTTTACTTTACTTGGTCTATTTTCTTTTCCTCCTGTTCTGGAGTCTATAGCCATGTAAACAAATCCCATTTGTGGTTTTGGCCAAGTACCAATTGAACACCTCCTGAATGCAGATGCTTTGAGGCACATAGATGTACCTAATAAATAAGAAATTTTCTAAGAAACTAAATTTTTGGCATAATTGCTGCAATCAAATAACTTATTTCTTTGAATTAATGGTTCCTATAAGTTTTGCATATATTAAAAGATTTACAGTCAAATCAAGAATGATAAAGTCAGTACCAAAATTTAAACTTAAAATTATAAAGTTATAAAAATACACATGAAACATCTTCCTTAACTTTGAAATCCAATATTTTACATGCTTTTTGCCGATCTCCTAACTTTCCACACTCACAGTCCCTCATTTTGCCCAGGAATGCCCTTGGGAGGGCCACAGATCTTGCCATGTCTTTAGCCTTTAAATATCTTGGCCATTATTTTTGACCTAAAAATAACCAGTGCTTGGGGGTCATCACAAAAATTTGTTGGCAGATACTAAAAACACAAATGGGAAATTCTGTTGCATTAGTTTTTTTTATAAGATGTGAGAAATATGATTTATCAAAGTAAAGGACACACTTAGGAGACTTCTGTGGATAAAAAGGATGGCAACTTACTGGAAGGCATCAGGGGAAATTGAGCTGGAAGAAGAACAAACAGAAGCAAAGTTGGAGGCTTTGTTAAAGAAAAGTACACTTGTTATTAGTCTGCATGATATAAATCTTTTTGAAGAGAAATAAGCTCACAAAGCAGACAGTGTCTGTCTCTTGTGCCTGAAAACATTAGAAAGAAAATGGGAACATAAACATTTTATCAAATGACCAGTGAATGAAGCAAGTTATATCTTCCTAAAAGGCAAAACGGAAGCAATAGGGATGGTGATAATTCTGAAGGAAAATGCAGGCTGTATTAGAAGCAATGCATTAATTTTTAAATGATCTCCTACATAACTGTTTTTCTTATGTAAAAGAAGTCATTGAGAGTGTTTCTGATCTTGTTCATAATTCTGTGATTTCTTTTCATGTGAAAAGGCCTGTCAGTCGTGTAGAAACCGGAATAGTGTCCTTTGCCAATTCCAGAGGAGGAGAAAGAAATAACTCTCTTGGAGAAAGAAGAGGGGAGAAAAAGGTGTGAAGAGTGTTGAAGTCAAGGAATGCTGTTTTGGCATCTCTTCCATGTCAGTGACAGCAGGTGGAAAAGACAACCAAAGAAAGGGCAAGGAAGTCAGGAGAGCAGGCACAAAGAGGGAAACAAATCCATCTGCCCTGTGCTTCATTAATCAAGTCACAAATGCTTGCTGCTGAGAAATGCTAATCTTCTCACTGCCCAAGGTAGCCTCCCTCACAAGAATGTTTTCAGGGGCTGGTATATCTAATGACTGAACCATTTAATAAATTACTTACTTACGTTACTATAAAAGCCAGTCCAGCAGCTGTGACTTACATGTAAAGCACTAAATCCTATACCTGACTTTCTAAAGGTTCCTCTAAATCATATTTAGTGACAGGGTGAGGTACACAGGAATCAGGATTTAGTGGCAGGGCATACTTCATGCTGTTTCGGGTAGGTCAGGAGGTCTAACTTGGATTTCTTCCCAGTAACCTGATCTAGGTGAATCAGCAGGTTATAAATGAAAGTCAGTTTCTAAGATTCCCAATTTTCTTTAACTATCAGAAACTTTATAGGAACATGGTGAGAAACAGGAGAAGACCAAGAGATAATAAATTCCATCGACAATGCAATTTCTCCTTCCTAAAACAATGTGAAATTAGTGCTATTTTGTATAGGCTAAATATTAGTATCAGTTCCTAAGGTTTTTATTTCTACTGTTAGCCAGGAAAAATACTCCAAATGACTGAGAAGTGTTTCAGAGTTCATATTGCCTTTTCTGTGTGTGTGTGTGTTAGTGACTCCGTTGTGTCCGACTCTTCATGACCCCATTAACTGTAGCCCTCCAGGCTCCTCTATCCAAAGGAGTTTTCCAGGCAAGAATACAGGAGTGGGTTGCCATTTTCTCCTCCAGAGGATCTTCCTAACCCAGGGATAGAACCCAGACCTCCCACATTGAAGGTGGATTCTTTTCCATCTGAGCCACTGAGGAAGCCTCTGCCTTTTTCACTGGGTCACAAAAGATAACATTCAATAGCGAGTTCCTCGAGGGCAGTTTCTAAGACTTTCATATATTTTTATCACTCAGAATATGAAAATACCTCCCTAACATGTTAAATCATAGGAAAGAGAAAGAAGGGGAAGACAAAGGAAAACAGAATAGACTTCACATTTAAAGCACTGAAACTCACTGCCTTGTTTCATCTTCACGACAACTCATGGATGAAGTAAGAAACTTCAGCTCAGGGTCATAATAACTATGATAAAATTAGTATTTGATCCTAGCTTTGTCTGATTGGAAAGCCTGAGCTCATTTCTCTGGAGGGAAATCTCTGAGTATAAGCAAACCTTCCAGTGTCCCTGAAACTATGGCTTACTGATAGCTGTATTCTTGTCCTATACATGGCATGGCTCTGCACCAGTTTGTGGAGTATCTGCTGCTGCTGCTGCTAAGTCGCTTCAGTCGTGTCCGACTCTGTGCGACCCCATTGATGGAAGCCCACCAGGCTCCCCCGTCCCTGGGATTCTCCAGGCAAGAACATTGGAGTGGGTTGCCATTTCCTTCTCCAGTGCAGGAAAGTGAAAAGTGAAAGGGAAGTCGCTCAGTTGTGTCCGACTCTTAGCGACCCCATGGACTGCAGCCTTCCAGGCTCCTCCGTCCATGGGATTTTCCAGGCAAGAGTACTGGAGTGGGGTGCCATTGCCTTCTCCATGTGGAGTATCAGTCCTTCTCTATTATTTACAATGAAAGGACTTCTGGATTGGCATAGCATGGTAAATCTAAGAACCTACATTTATAAAATCTCAGAGAAGTCCAATGGTCTCACAGGCACCATGAGTAACATGTTCCCCTCATTGTAAAAAGGGCCATAGCACTTTGCTGTTATTGAACCCCATGAACACATTAAGACTCTTCAGTCACTTTGTGGGTAAGTGTAGGAAAATCACATGAAGTATGAAAAACCATCTCAGTGTTCTCGTTGTATCAAAATGATAATAATAATAATAATAATAACCATAGTGACACATAGGTATGCAGTAAAGATTGGCAAGCTACCATATGCAAAGCGTAAAGGCAACACAAAGCACAGAATAACCATTTGGTCCATGCTAACTTTTATTAATGCTATTTTCATAACTGTGATTTTGATAATTAGGTTTCTGTTCTCTTAGATGAGTTCACTAGCTCCAGAATCCTAAGTAAAATATTTGCTTCTCTTTTCTTCCCTTCCAGTGTCAGCTTCATTGCTTTGTCTTGTATTCCAGGAGAGTGAGCCATTACTAAAGAAAATAACATGAATAAGATATAGTAGATATGAAACTACTTATATTTGCAAACTCAGTCCTCAGTAACTTGCGGGTTTATAAATAGGTCAATATTTCAGCCCCACATGTACCAAAATAATAATTAAAATTCAGTTTCTACATATTGGCTCCCCAACCGTTCTCCCTCACACCCCAAAATAACTAAACATAGGAGACCATGACTATAGCTAAATAACAAAGCT
Organism: Bos indicus; assembly: GCF_029378745.1. NCBI lineage: Eukaryota > Metazoa > Chordata > Mammalia > Artiodactyla > Bovidae > Bos > Bos indicus. Next base: position 24,904,356 of record NC_091768.1, on the reverse strand, counting down.
CTGCCTTTATTGCTTACCTTTTTCTGAAGGTCTTACTGCATTTTAGGAATGTCCACCCTTGATCTAGCTAGTCCACTGCTCTGAAATGTCTGATTTTATTTTATATTTGTCGTGTACTGGGGTGAGGACAGGTAGGTAAAGGTTAGGCTGTGTGGTATCCAGAGGCTAGACACTGAAACCCCCTGTTTCTCACAGCCCAGCTGTGGTGCAGACAGCCCTGGCCTCCACATTTCCTCACCGTGCCCTAAAGATGACCTTAACCCTGACATAGAAAGAGAAGCGACATGACTGTGGAAGGCTCTTGTCGGCTGTCTATGTCAGACGGAACACCAGGGCTGTATCGCATTGCTCTCCCCTGTGTAGTAACACTCCCAGTTTCTCCAGGTTGACCTGGACTCTGTGAAGCCATGGGAAGGTCAAAGTTAATCCTCAGTGCCCCTCAGACTCCTTTTATGAGTCCGTGCCATGAAGCAGTGGGAAAACGACTCAGTTCAACCCTCTCCCTTCTATTCCATCTTGAAACCTATTGGAAACAACTGTTTTCTTCTAAGATATTTCACCCAAATGCATTCTGTCTTTTATATCTCTTGCACTATTTTCATTACATAATAAATAAATACATACATATAAAATATGTATACATATACATATATTTGTACATACACAAAATGCTGAAGTTAAAGCAATATGTCTGTTACCCCAACAAACTGTGTTTCCCTTGCACTGCTTAATCATTTTTCATATATTCCATATCTTTACCAGTTACAAACCTGTTGGTGATGAGAAAAGTATCTTTTGGGCTTATTTAAAGAGTACATGTCCTTATTTTTTTTCCTTTAAGACAGATGTTCATGCTTATATGATATGTAGGCTTTATAAGGTTCAGGTAGAAGAATGCTTTTTTTTTTTTTTTTTTTTTCTGTATTTCTCAGGATGGAATGATAGAAAATGATCAAACCAGGGAATGGAAGAGTTTAAGCAAATGGAATTTTCTTCACCAAAATTTATTGAAACAACATGGACAGGTTTTATTCTTTTACAAATGAGTAAAGTTTAGCTTTATAAAAGTATTTCTTGCAACCATTTAATTAAATTCAAGTCTTATGCAGTATAATTCAAGTCTTATGTGGTGTAGCCTCTTCTTTGCAAGAATGAAGAGTTTTAGGGAAAGAGTCATTTCTCAAATGCTTACTTGTTTTCTTTAGTAAGTTCAACCTTAATTTAGAAAATTTCCTGTGACTCTCTCTTCATTTTTTAAGGTCTCTGAATACTGAAAATAGGAAATGAAGGAACAGGACCTCAGATAGATTTCATAAGCTTGGTGGAAGATCCATATCAACTCATGGAAGTGTGATGTCTTAACAGAGGTAAAGTGGTTCCCCATTAATATTGTTTGCTCATAGATACTTCCTCAGAAAGATGACCAAGAAGAAAACCAACTTCCATTGCAGATCTGCTCTTACAACATTGCTCTGTTCTTACAACATTGCTCTGTTGAGCATTCATATATTGAAGGGGAATATTTATGAATTTATTGTTATTACCTAAGAGGGATTTATGTAAACTGATGACTAATGACAAGTTTCAGGGTGGTGTGAGTTACGCTCAAAAGAGGTGTACTCAAAAGAGGACATTTCCACTTAATCTCAAAATCTGAGCCTAGGCTCAATGAATGGTAGATCCCTGACCTTAGGCATGTTAGCATGGTTCATGTTGGACTTCTTGGTATAGCAGAAAAGGTCCAGAACTGGCAATGCTTTTTTAGGGGTTGATCTTGAAGGTAGCCATGGCTGAATTACCATGGACATTGAGAGGACAAGCAGCTTTTCACTGTTTTCACTTCTTTCCTTACATGATTTCCTGGGAAATGTATTTTTATTTGTAATAAGGTTTTGAAAATTTTACCATGTCAGCATAAGCCATTTCTTTTTAAATAAATGCCTCCAATATCTGATGTGTACATATAGGCCAGTGTGAGCCAACCATGCTATTAGGAAACTAATAAATATGTCTCCTTTGTTTTCTATTAAAGAAGAAAAAGCAAGACAATATTGCTTGTGCCAGATCAGGTTTTGACTGGTATGTGTTTATCCTTTACATAACAAGTGTATTTTATAAGAAAAAACACAGGGGAAATATTTTTATTTATTTTATTAGTTGTACAAAAGCCATATTGGCAACTGAAGAACTAATAAACTGAAATTGTCTCATGTGGTTCTTATTATGGAATCAAATATTAATGTAAAAGGCAAGCACACACCAATCATAACCCCATCTGGCTGAAAGAACAGGAAAATGTGGCTCCATTTTCATTAGTGAAGAGAGGTATATATTTCATGATGTGTTCAAGACTGGCTCTAAAGGCACTCTCAGAGCACTGCAGCATTTTGTACCACTCAGGGGTGCCATATCTCCTGATACAGGTTAATTTAATTGACATGGTTTGGAGGGAGAGGGTAGCTCTCAGGTCTTGCAACAGCATAAACAGAGCACCAATAGAGACTACAGCAGCTTCTCTTGAGATTCTGGGAAACAAAGCAAGCTGAACCGTTACATGACATATACAACTCTTGCAATATACCCTTGGTTTATTTGCAGCAAGTAAGTTGACATGCATGCAACCACCAAAATTTCATTCCAGAATGTTTAGTCTTTTCAATAACCAGACAAAATCATTCAAGCACTGGAATTAAAGACTGCATGCATAAATCTTTTTTGACTTCTTTCAGTGCTGTTTTCAGTTTATCTCCAAGGAAATTTAAGCTTCAGTCAGTTCAGTTCAGTTCAGTCACTCAGTCGTGTCCAACTCTTTGCGACCCCATGAATCGCAGCACACCAGGCCTCCCTGTCCATCACCAACTCCCAGAGTTCACTCAGACTCATGTCCATTGAGTCAGTGATGCCATCCAGCCACCTCATCCTCTGTTGTCCCCTTTTCCTCCTGCCCCCAATCCCTCCCAGCAACAGACTCTTTTCCAAGGAGTCAAGTCTTCGCATGAGGTGGCCAAAGTACTGGAGTTTCAGCTTTAGTATCATTCCTTCCAAAGAAATCCCAGGGCTGATCTCCTTCAGAATGGACTGGTTGGATCTCCTTGCAGTCCAAGGGACTCTCAAGAGTCTTCTCCAACACCACAGTTCAAAAGCATCAATTCTTCAGCGCTCAGCTTTCTTCACAGTCCAACTCTCACATCCATACATGACCACGGGAAAAACCATAGCCTTGACTAGACGAACCTTTGTTGGCAAAGTAACTTAAGGGTAGCTATTATCAATGAGGGTTTCCCAGGTGGTGCTAGTGGTAAAAAAAAAAAAAAACAAAAAAAACCCTGGCTTACAAATGCTGGAAACGTTAAGAGGGGCCCAGGTTCGATCCCTGGGTCCAGAAGATCCCCTGGAGGAAGATGTGGCAGCCCACTCCAGTAATTTCACCTGGAGAACCCCATGAACAGAGGAACCTGAGGGGCCATGGTCCATAGGGTTTCAAAGAGTTGGACATGAAGCCACTCAGTGGGCTCATGCACGCATTATCAGTGGAAGGTAGGCATTCATTTGGAGGGGGCTGAGTCAGCAAGACACTGCACTAATCAATTGTCCCTGAAACAACATGGTATGTGGTCACTTGGGCCTCTAGTAAGCTGTGACACATTCTTTATTAGGAAAAGAAGTAAGTTCTGATCATCAAAATTGGGTGCTTCTGGCTTTTCTTTGTCACTTGCTATTAGATATGTGTGTGTTTTTAAACCTGCTTGTGAATAGGTGGCTGAATCATATCACCCCAAAATATGTGAGTTTCCTGACTTTTGACCAGTATGTGCCACAACTGGGATGGAATTATTTCCCTTTCCTGAATTGGTTGAGGAGTGAAAAAGAGATGATAAATTAGTTCTTAACATATTCTGTTTAATTAGTTTTAGACTTATGTATGACATTGATTATTGATTTATTTGGCAGGAAAATATATTTATTTGCGGAAGAAGACTGCAGTCACACAATAGTCTAGATTTATGATCCTCTTTTAAAAATCCATTCTTTTTGTAAGCAATCTTTTATTTTTTTTAAATTTTATTTTATTTTTAAACTTTACATAATTGTATTAGTTTTGCCAAATATCAAAATGAATCCACCACAGGTATACATGTGTTCCCCATCCTGAACCCTCCTCCCACCTCCCTCCCCATACCATCCCTCTGGGTCGTCCCAGTGCACTAGCCCCAAGCATCCAGTATCGTGCATCGAACCTGGACTGGCATCTCGTTTCATACATGATATTTTACATGTTTCAATGCCATTCTCCCAAATCTTCCCACCCTCTCCCTCTCCCACAGAGTCCATAAGACCGTTCTATACATCAGTGTCTCTTTTGCTGTCTCGTACACAGGGTTATTGTTACCATCTTTCTAAATTCCATATATATGCATTAGTATACTGTATTGGTGTTTTTCCTTCTGGCTTACTTCACTCTGTATAATAGGCTCCAGTTTCATCCACCTCATTAGAACTGATTCAAATGTATTCTTTTTAATGGCTGAGTAATACTCCATTGTGTATATGTTCCACAGCTTTCTTATCCATTCATCTGCTGATGGACATCTAGGTTGCTTCCATGTCCTGGCTATTATAAACAGTTAGGCAAAACACTCTGACATATATCACAGCAGGATCCTCTATGACCCACCTCACAGAATATTGGAAATAAAAGCAAAAATAAACAAATGGGACCTAATTAACCTTAAAAGCTTCTGCACATCAAAGGAAACTATTAGCAAGGTGAAAAGACAGCCTTCAGAATGGGAGAAAATAATAGCAAATGAAGCAACTGACAAACAACTAATCTCAAAAATATACAAGCAACTCCTACAGCTCAACTCCAGAAAAATAAATGACCCAATCAAAAAATGGGCCAAAGAACTAAATAGACATTTCTCCAAAGAAGACATACAGATGGCTAACAAACACATGAAAAGATGCTCAACATCACTCATTATCAGAGAAATGCAAATCAAAACCACTATGAGGTACCATTTCACACCAGTCAGAATGGCTGCGATCCAAAAGTCTACAAATAATAAATGCTGGAGAGGGTGTGGAGAAAAGGGAACCCTCTTACACTGTTGGTGGGAATGCAAACTAGTACAGCCACTATGCAGAACAGTGTGGAGATTCCTTAAAAAACTGGAAATAGAACTGCCTTATGATCCAGCAATCCCACTGCTGGGCATACACACTGAGGAAACCAGAAGGGAAAGAGACACGTGTACCCCAATGTGAGCAATCTTTTAAAATGTAGAGTCAACAGACAAAAAAATGAAACCTTGACCAAAAGAATTGTTTATAAAATAATAACACTAACAAGTGTTTATATCAACTGTGTCCTTAATTACTGGGTACATTGAGAATCCATACTGCTGGACCTATTTACTTGGTAACTAAATGGTTGACTGAAGATATTACTAGAACTGAAATGACCACTCCATTGGATAATGGAATAATTGAAGATAATATTAAACCCATGCTCCTAAGGATCTAGAACTAGAACCTAAGTGAAGAGAAAGCGTTCTTTGCCCTCTTGGTATCTACTGTATCTGGGACACCTCGAGGTCAAATGTAAAATGCCTGACTGGCTTCTGACACCAGATTTATTCTCCTTTATTGAGAAAGACTGATAAAGAAAAGGGGGTGAATCCCTGGCTCTGGCATCAGGAGAACCTAGACTTGAATATTAGATCTTCTACTTAATAACTATAGCACAATTATTGCTTTCTTTTGGGAATCTAATGAAAGAATGAACCTCTATTTCTTTGCACTGATCACTGAGGAAGGCTGTCTTATCTCTCCTTGCTATTCTTTGGAACTCTGTATTCAAATGGGTATATCTTTCCTTTTCTCCTTTGCTTTTTGCTTCTCTTCTTTTCACAGCTATTTCTGTTTTATCCCCATGTCCTTGTCCCTGAATGGTGTAGAATAGATAATCAAAACATATATTTTAGGGAAAAATAGATGAATGAACTAATACATCAGAAGTTAATTTTTTAATTTATAAAATATAGATACTAATATTTATCATACAGTGTTAAGGACTAAATATGGTATTATATGCAAAACCTAGAGAACTTTTTTATGTACCATGGTGGATATTAGAAATGTCCAATGATATTTATTTATTTAACAGATTATCCACTTACAAAAACAAGTACTTTTTTCCCCATCTGGTGTCTTTGCTTTCAACACTTAACAATTAATGTGACCCTTGAAGGTGAGGATGAGATAAACTTTGAAGAAAGAAGAAAAATGTGGATTCAAAATTAATATGATGTATCTTTGGAAGATGCTTACTCCTTAGAAGGAAAGTTATGACCAACCTAGATAGCATATTCAAAAGCAGAGACATTACTTTGCCAACAAAGGTTCATCTAGTCAAGGCTATGGTTTTTCCTGTGGTCATGTATGAATGTGAGTTGGACTGTGAAGAAGGCTGAGCGCCAAAGAATTGATGCTTTTGAACTGTGGTGTTGGAGAAGACTCTTGAGAGTCCCTTGGACTACAAGGAGATCCAACCAGTCCATTCTGAAGGAGATCAGCCCTGGGATTTCTTTGGAAGGAATGATGCTAAAGCTGAAACTCCAGTACTTTGGCCACCTCATGCGAAGAGTTGACTCATTGGAAAAGACTCTGATGCTGGGAGGAATTGGGGCAAGAGGAGAAGGGGATGACAGAGGATGAGATGGCTGGATGGCATCACTGACTCGATGGACGTGAGGTTGAGTGAACTCCGGGAGTTGGTGCTGGACAAGGAGGCCTGGCATGCTGCGATTCATGGGGTCGCAAAGAGTCGGACACGACTGAGCAACTGATCTGATCTGATCTGATCTTTGGAAGACATACACACACCCAAATATTTTTGTTTCTCAGAATACCCAAGGCCTGACCAATGCTTATATATCTTCATTGACTCCTAGAGGACTTTTGTACACAATTTGAAAATTGATAAATTACATTGTAAAATGCATTGCAATTCAATTCACATGAATTCAACAGGACTGGAGAGAGGGGCATACAACATCTAAATGCTTTCTTTCCTGAAGAAAATATTTTTTTCTCTTGATCCATGTTAGCCATGTAGTATAGACCAGCATGAATAAGAAAAGAGACTAGTTTGGTAGAGGTCATTTTACTGCTCTGTTACTCATTGCAACAGAAGCGGGAGGAACAGTGAAGTCGGTGTGATCAAGAGCCCTGCAGACAAGGGAGACAGAAACAAACCAAGCCTAGCTCTAAAGGGCACAGCTTCCAGGAACTGCTGCCTTTGTAGCAACGCAGCTCAGCAAGGACTGAGGGCACACATCTTCTGTAACAGCTTTTGGGGCTGCAGATGTGGCCGTCCCAAGGCCTCCTATGGATGGGCCACTGATTAATCCTTTGAACAGTGTTGCTTCTGTTTCTGAAGGCGAGGCTGGAGCTCAGCACAGCTGCTGTGCCAAGCCACTAGAAAGGAAAACCAGAACCGGCACTGATCTTTCAGTACTGTGTTCCCATCTATGATGTTTATTCCTCTAAATCTTTTAACAATTAAAATACTCTCAATTAGTATACAAGCATCTTTATGATTTGCTATATTCTTTCAACTTTCAGTGTAACATTATTTATTTTAACTTCGATTTACTTTTGATGTGGTGCATGTATACAATTCACCACAGAACCCGTTTTTAACATTTAACAGGATGCTTCCTTTTTCCTTTCTCAAACTATTTTAAATCACATGTTTCACATTTTCGTTGGATTCAGATATGTTTTCAGCAGATAGACAGTAAAACAAACAGAAGTAAATTGATTTTGGTAAACAGCAGAGATGCAACACAAGGCAAAAGTTCAATTTACACTTTTTATGTTTCTCTTCTCTCTCTCTCTCTCTTTTTTTTTTTTTTTTTGTGCCTCAGGATACACTTTTCATTTTAACAGATAAGATAATCTAAACTAGAGGATACAGACAGTTTAGCATTTTCCTACTATTGATGGTCTCTTCTTTGTCTGAATTATAAGCACTTCTTTAACAGTTAGTATATTAAGAGTGAGTTGTAACACAAAATGTTGTGTTTATTTAAAATACAAAGCATAGCTACCACTACCAACATCAAGAACAAAAATTCTTTGCTAAAAACAAGTAAATTTTAAAAAGTCTAAAATTGCTTTTGGTTTTAAAAATCTAGTTAGTCTTCATCACTTCAAGTCAGATAAAAGTCAGATAGCATTTCTGACTGCCCACCAAACATGAGACCCTTCCCCCAGGAACTTAATCTTATCATTACATGTTGGCTCATTGGGAAGACTTTCTCCCTGTTGTTCCACAATGTTTTAAGCGAGTGGAATTCTGGAAATAAAAATGGAATTCTCCAGGCAGGAATACTGGAGTGGGTTGCCATTTTCTTCTCCAGGGGATCTTCCCGACCCAGGGATCAAACCTGGATCTCCTGCATTGCAGGTAGATTCGTTACCATCTGAGCCACCAGGTAAGCCTAAGTTTAATGTGAGTTCTCCTTTATCCCACATCCCTTACTTATGTCAAGCTCATTCTCAACCCCTTGTTCAGATAACAGTCTCATTTCCTGGGTGACTATATTAGTTTCTATTGCTTCTTTTCAAATTACTATAAATTTAACAGCTTAAAACAGCCTCATTTATTAGCTCACAGTTCTGTGAATCAGAGTTTGCAGTGTATGGCTGAATTCTCTACTCAAGAGTATTGGAAGCCTAAAATTAAGGTGCTGGCCACACCAAATTCTTATCTGGAGTCTCTAGGGAAAACCTTTTTCTATTTATTTGTGTTCTTGGCAGAATTCAGGTCCTTGCAGTTGGAGGACTGATGTGCCCATTTCCGTACTGGTTGCCCTCAGCTCCTCAAGGTCCTCTCAGGTCTTTTCCACATGGCTTCCACAGAGACAGTTCACAAACAGATGCTCCCAGCGTCTGTTCGTGGAATTCTCCAGGCAAGAATACTGGAGCGGGTTGTCATCCCCTTCTCCAGGGGATCTTAACCCAAGGGTCGGTCAGACCTGGGTCTCCCATATTGTAGGCAGATTCTTTACTGTCTAAGCCATCAGTGAAGATCCTGGACCTGAATAGATGAGGCAATATTAGATTTCAAGCAGGTGCCAAAATAGAATGAGACTTGGAAATCTCAGGGAAGAGAATGAGTGTATCTGCCCTGTGGGAGTGTAGAAGGGATGTGAGATTTTGTGGCCAGAGGTTAGACGGACACACTGTATTTTCCAAAGATAGCCTGCATGCTTTCCTTATAGTCAGATAAAAGTCGGATCACATTTCTAACTGCCCTCAAAACCTTAATACTCTTCCCATTGAATGGGAAAGTCCATCTTTTCTCTTCCTGTACTGGTATGCCTTTGGACTGTATCAAGTAATAGAGTATGGAGAAAATGACACTGACTTTGAGGCTACATCATAAAAATGCCATGCACTACTCGTTTCCTCTTTAGGGACATTTGCTCTTGGGACATGGCCACCACCATTCTGTGAGGAAGGCCCCACTAGCTCATAGAGACAGACTATATGAAGACGGTGCATGCAGGTGTTCTGATTCTCAGCCAAGCTGAGGTTCCAACCAATAGCCAACTCCAACCACCAGATACGTGAGGGAAGATGTCTCCAGATAATTTAGTCCCAGCTGTTGAATCACGTCAGCCTTAAAGTCTTCCCAGCTGAGATCTCAAACATTGTAGAGCAAAGTTCAGCAGCCATTCCTGTTGTTCGTAGTATGAATTTCTAACCCACAGAATTTGTAAGCATAATGTAATGATTGTTTTCCTTTCAACTTTGGGTGGTTTGTTACACAGCAATAGTACCTGAAACACTGAAAAATTAAAAATTGTGTAGACAGTTATAAATTGTGTAGACAAACACAGTCCTTCATTTTTTTCATTTAATTCTCTGGTAGTGCCCTCTCAGCATAAAGTATTATATACATTACTGAATCTAATGTTGAAACCAACAAAAATTATTACTAAGTTAAACTGATGCATGTTTAATGAGATGCATTGTTCTTGTTGTCAAATAAACAGGTGTAAAGGCAAAATAGTTTAAACAAGATTGTAATTTACACAAAATATTCAAGTTTTTATCCTACCAGTTAGTTTTCAATATTTCTACTTATATTTATTATAATGTATAGATTTCTATGATAGACTGATGTAATATGAAACTGGATACTGCTGACAAGGTTAAATTTCACTGAACTATAGAGTTGGGTTAAGTAGCCCAATCCATCAAGAAAGAGAATTACTTTAGGTCTGATTATAAGCTGAGTGTAGGAAACAAGAAGTTGGAGGCTCTGTATGAGGCAAGTAGATGGAAGCCCCATGAAAAACGTATAAATAATCTTGCATTGGTGGACTAGAGTGGCTGGAATAGGAGGCGAGACTAAAGGGATTTGAAGTCGGTCACAAGAGGCTTCTGACACTATTTCTATTCCTAATGATAGCAAGTTCAGTTGGATAGGAACTATCAATGGAACAGAGTTATTTGTAGGGTGGTCCCTTAAGCAATGGGTTGGAAGTTTGCTTTGTGAAAGAGAATGAATTAATATAAGAGCCTGAGTTCAATAACTTCCAATCTGCCTTAATGATACCTTGTTCTTCCTAAATCAGGGATTTGAAGAGATTTACAAGACCTTCTTCCACCAGCATCATGGCCAAAAGAGGACTGGTTTAGACTCATACAGATCACGTTTTGACATCAGATCCAATTACTTATTTATTAGTTATCAGGTCTTGGGCCATTTATCTTCTTTGAATCTCTTAAAATAAGGAGAAGAGGTTAGTATATATTTCCTTGCTAATCTTATCCTTTTCAAGCTAAACTGCTTGAAATATTAAATCTTAAATATTAAATCTGATATATAGCACACAAATATCTTGGTTAAACTAAGAAGTATGTCATCTCTTAGGAAGATTATCAGGAAAATTGTATTGGAGGCTATGTAGTTTTAATCTCAAATTTCCTTATAGAAGCCTCTAACTGTCTTGCAAGAATAATTGATTCTCTTAAATTTACTTTTGGAGAGTCTCATACTGCTTTTCTTCATGAGTAATTTGACCTTGATTTGTTCTGAGTTCCAAAATCACTAATTTGATTTTAAAGAACTGTTCATGTTTCCTTGCTTATTGATGTTGCGATTAAAAGCCTCCTTTAGTGTCATTACTAAGGATCTGAAAGGTGGCTTAGTAAGACCCTGTATCAACCAAGAGAAAAAGCAAGTATCTCTCCTTTGACCCAGGAGGTGGACTCCTACAACTTTCTATTTCCATTTATAGATGAATGATAAATGTGATATGAAATCAAATAAACATGCAGAAATTTAGAACAAAGTAAGCAACCAAACAGCAAAACCAAACATTGGAGAAACATACAAATCTTAACTAGGTAAAAACTCTCAAAATACCAATGGACTGAAAAATGTAGAAAAATAAGGAGGAGAAAGTCCACCTAAACCAACCAACCAACAACAGAGAAAGAAAACCAGAGAATTCCTGGCTACTCTGTGTGGCATTTTAGACAAAGAGTGGGGCTATCAGAGAGGCCTTGATAACTTCTCTTTAGAGCTGCTATAATCATGCCTTTAAGACAAGTCTCTGCTACTCAAGGGACAGAGTTACACAATCAATTCCGTTGTGGGACATAGGACTTATTTTCACAGTAGGTCATCATGAACCTACTTCCCTCATCTAAGCCAGCACACGATGAGCACAGGACACTGCACTCCCAGCAATTTGATGTTTCCTATTCAGAAACACCAAGTGAGTCAGTGATTCAGTGCCCCTAAAGTTATGGGTTATGTGTGCACACTTGCTAGCGAGAATAAGCCACCCAGTATAGAGCACCCCACCTTGATACCCCAACACCATTATGAGGCAGAGTATTAGAGACAATTTCAAGATGTCCTGTACTTTTTCTTACTACAATCATGTAGTATCAAACATATGGCCTCACATTATCACAATTTCACTGCTTGCTGTCCGCTCCAAGCCCGAGAACCCCATCAACTCTAATCTTGTCAATAAATTCCTCCGTTCTCTCCTGCGTGCGTCCATGCTCAGTCATGTCCAACTCTTTGCAACTCCATGGGCTGAAGCCCACCTGGATTCTCTGTCCATGGAATTCTCCAGGCAAGAATACTGGAGTGGGTTGCCATTTCCACCTCCAGGGGATCTTTCTGACCCAGGGATCGAACCCATGTCTCCCATGTCTCCTGCTTTGCATTCAGAGTCTTTGCCACTGAGCCACCTGGGAAGCTCATATCCTTCCCTACCCCCTTCAATCCCATTTCAGGTTCTCGTCCTCCAAAATGAGAGAGCTGTTGCCTCTATTGGCTCATTCTAAGGTGGGTGCCATAAGTTCTGGGGGTTTTCATCAAGAGAAACTTTGAACCAGAGATGAAAGCCGCTTATCCTATGGGGAGGAGTACCCCAAGCAGAAAGGTGAGCACGGGGAAGGCAGAGGAGAGAGCATCTGACTGTGAGCACAGAGGAAGTGTTCGGCCAGAATATTCAGAGACACTAAGATTAAAGGAGAGAGGTGTGAAGAGGGGAAGAAGGAGCTGAGGCTCTGCCTCCATCACTCCAGGTACCTCTGAAGTGCCTTCCGAATGATGCTTTCACACTCCAAAATGCTGAAACCAATCTATCTGCAGCTTCACTTTTAAGTAACTAATGCTTTTAAATGGAAATTAAATGCCAAATAAGTAAGGGAGGGAACACATTAGGGGTATAATGCGAACTCCTAAGAGAGGTAACACATCGGTGTGACTCAAGCTCAGTCAAAATGTAAATAATGATATTTGACTACTTCCTACTGTTTCAGAGGAGAAGCATGGGGATGTAACTGGAAGCAAAAGATGGAAACAGAAAGGCTGGCTGTTCCCCATTCCCACCACACCCCCACCCCCTGGCTCGCCTTCTATTTATAATGTATGTTTATACTGTGTAGTTACTGTACATTGTCCATACACACCGTATTTAAGGCCAAACTCATGAGCTTCCGTAGATACTAACTACATTTCATTTTGAGGTCTCTGTTTTTTCGTTTTGTTTCCTTTTTTTCATCTCTTGCCATCAGGAGCAGAGTCTCTGTTTCAGCCCCAAATGTAACATGGGGGGCTTGGGATGTAATTTTTGAAAGACCCAGCTAATTTATTTAATAAATAAACAAATGAGTGAGTTATCTTACAATAATGCATATAATCCTGGTCAGACATAAACAGTTTACCTTGGTCCAAAGCCTAGGAAATGAGTAAACAGAAATTAAAGTAACTATAATAAATGATTATACTGTTTTATAGTTTTGTCACAAATCTATGGCTTCACACACCTTCACGTAAATTATGCTCTCATATAATCATCCCCAATTTCAGGATGATGAAACTAAGGCCCAGACAGTTTAAGCAACTTTCTGTGCTCCAGCAAGGAAGGAATTGGTAGAGCCAGCCTTGAGACGCCAGACGTTTGACTCTAGTTCCCACATTCCTTCCATTTCACAAGAACTGCTTCCTGTTTATGCAACCTGGGTAGAGACACATAGAGAAGCAGCAGCAGTGAACAGTGGCTTTTGATGTTGCCAGTCTTTGAGTTCTGTACCATAAAATAAACCCTGTTTATTTTAATATTATATTGTAAAAAGAGTTGCCCTGGACAACTGATAAGACATTCTGATGTTGTTTTGCATTTTCTTTTTGCCAAAAAGATACCTCATAACAGAACTCATGATCTAGGGCTGCTAAATATACTGTAATAAATCATAAAGAAAAACCAGAATTTCCATGTTTTTAAAAGGTTTGCTCTTTATCCCTTAGTTTAGGATAATATGATTGAAATACTAGCTTTCATGTATTTTGAAGCTAGAGAAATACACCCCATTGTAGGGCAAGTATAAGTCATTTCAGTGGGTAAGTTTAGTTTCTGTAACTTCATAAAAAGGCTAACATTTATCTGGTGCTAACCATTTGCCAAAGACTGTTCTAAATGTCATCAAATGGATCCACTCTTTTAATTCTCGTAACACTGCCGTATGAGCTGGGTAATATTATTAATTTGCATTTTACTGAGGAAGAAACTGAAACCTCAAAATGTTAAGAAACTTCTCTAAGAGTTCAGAGTTATCGAGTGGCAGAGCTGGCACTTGAAGCCAGGTGATCTGGCTCCAGAATCCAGGCCTCAATTTTAGGGTAGCTTCCCTGTCTGTACCTGTTCAGTTACTGTGCATTGTCCATACAAACTGTATCTCATGCCAACTCACAGGCTTCCCTAGATACCAATTGCATTTCATTTTGATGTCTGTATTTTTCCCCTTGTTTTTCACCTCTCGCACTCCAGAGCAGGGTCTCTATTTCAGTCCCAAATGTAACACGGGGCTTGGGATATAGTCTTTGAAAGATCCAGATAATTTATTTAATAAATAAACAGATGAGTAAATTATCATGTGATAATATTTATAAATCTGGTCCCACATAATTTTCTGGGAGAGGAGGTTCTGTTTAAAGCTTTCCCTGAAATGAACTCTATAGGGAGGTCATGGAGGAAAAGTACAGGAATGTAACTGGAAAACTGGAATGAGTACATAAACTAGCAGTGTTTAGTAAGTAAATTAATTTCCTTGGGCTTTAGTCCTTACCTATGAAATAAAGTTTTGGCCTCTGATTTCTTTGAAGCCTCTCAGTTTAAAATCATATGATCTTATGATTCCTTAAATTATAACAGAATTTCAGTGACCCGTTTTTAAGCATTAAGCATTTCATTTCTGTCAGTTGACTTTTGCTGGGCTCAGAAGTATCATATCTTTCTTCCTTCCTTCTCTTTCTCTTTCTTTTCCTCTCTTTTTCAAAGCAAAAAGTGATTCCCCAAGTGGTACAGTTATTTTTCAGACTCTCTCAGAGTTGAAATTATTTACCACATAAAAAGCCCAAACCAGAGCAATGACTTCTCCCTTACAAAGTATTCACAAGCTGGTCAACCAAGATTAAAAGTGGAAAATGCATCTTTGCTCGTAAGGGGACATTGGTAAAGATTAAATATGTTTCTCTGAAGTTCAGGGGGTGAAAGCCATATTACATCATTATCAAAGCTAGACATTTTTCTTCAACTAATGGGTAGCAAGAGAGCCATCTTCTTTCCTTGCTGTGCATGTGGAAATCTCTTGGACAATAGTGGAAATGTTGCATGACGAAGTGATCATAAGATGCTTCTTCTGCTTATTTATTTATTTGATTTATTAAATCTTCTTGAGCCTCTGGAGTCATGAACATAACTGTAAAAAATACCAGTGTGCATAAATCTCCATCTCTTTCCCAACCTCACAGCGGGGATTCTCCATATCAATCAGACAAAAGCCTGGATTCAGCCCAGCGTATTAATGAAAGCTGTATTCTCATTTTGCAGTCCTAAACAGAATTACATTTGTTAACACATTTTCCTCTCTGATCATTGTTCAAAATGCCTCAGGTTTTCTAATGTTTATTTTGTTTCCTCTAATTCATTTTCTACTTCCAAGAGTAGATTTTACTACAAAAGGAAGAGGGTTGATGGAAGCTTTTTCTCAACAAGACTTGAGTCTTAAATGCATTTCTTTGGGACGTTTGACCCAAGGCACTAAACACAACTAGGGAAAAGAAACAGGCTGATGATTCTCCTTTACTATATGTATCCAGATTGTCAGTAAGAATGTTGTTGTATTATTAGATTCTGCTGAAGCAAGAGGTGTTGACCATCAATAGGTATTGGTTACTTATCTATCCCTGTTTTTGAAGCAAGATCTGAAATTTCCAAGGGTCACTTCAGAGTAAGATCAGTGTCATGGGCATGTGACCTGTGTAATTACATAGGGCAGCAAGATTAGAAGGGATCCACGCTTGTTTCAAAGCTCTGCTAAAGCAGTCTGAAGTTTTTGAATAGGAGGTCTCACATTTTCATTTTGTACGTGCTAGGTCACTTCAGTCAAGTTTGACTATTTGTGATCTTATGCCTATGGGCAGTAGCCTGCCAAGTTTTTCTGTCCATGGGATTCTCCATGCAAGACTACTGGAGCAGGTTGTCATGCCCTCCTCTAGGGAATCTTCCTGACCCAGGAATCGAATGTGCATCTCTTATATCTTCTGCTTTGGCAAGTGAGTTCTTTACCACTAACTCCACCTGGGAAGCCCTGTAAATTGTGTAGTCAGTCCTGCTTGAGAGTTTGATCTAGTTAGGTAATTTCGGTGATGTCACAGATGCAATTTTACTTTTGTACCAGGGCTAACTAAACTAGCAGGGTGATAGCAGCTGCCCTTCTCTGATCTTCACATACCCAGAGCTGGATAATGGACCATGTGGTGACCACCTTGAAACCCAAAGACACCATTTTTCTCATTTTTAAGGATAAGAAATCTGAGCCTCAGAGATTTGAAAAAGCTTTTCTGAAGTTACATAAACAGTAAATATTGGAGACAGAACTGAGACTTATGCCCTCAGCTTCAAAGGTCCATATTCTCTCCTATACACCACACCATTCCGTGAACGTTTGCTTTAAACTCATGTTGGAGCATGGATTCAGGGACGACCCTCTGGTATAGGTTTTGTCTGTAGGAATTTTAGGGAGATTTGGATGGGATACGTTAACCAAAGCCTAGAGGTCATGAGGGAGTCCACTTGACCAACGTGTGACAAAATTTCTTAAACTATGGTGAGACAAGTTAGCTCAGAGCTGAAGCCTTTACTTATTCATTATTACTTTATGATTATTTTCTTTGATGTTGAGCACGAATGCCTCAAATTCTCAGAGCTCATTGCACACAGTGAATCATGAGAAAAACTCATTTTAAAGTGGAGCTATTTCTCCTCTTCTAGCAACTAAGTTTCAAGGCTGTACTATTTTTCTCACATGGTTCTTAAGGTAACCTCAAGTTTTCCCCTGTAGTCACTCTTCAACAATGTTTCCTATCAACCTCTTCACTCTCCAATGCCATCAATCTTTTCTGTTGTCCCTGTAGGATGGTGTGGACTGTCAAGCATCTGACCAGAAGCAAATCCCTCCACCAACTCTTGTGTTTCTTGTGTCTTTTTCCTTACACTCAATGATTACAATGTTGACTGTTACTTGCCTTGTCACATTGTAAACTCTTTTTGACATCTTTAAATTTCTTTCTCTTTTAAAAATTAATTAAATGAATTGGTAGACTATTTGCTGCAGGTCATTTACCCTTTTTTTTTTTATTATCCTGATTCTGCCTTCTGCCAAAATTGAGTTGACTTGAAGCTGTCAATTTTAATGATCTGATAGGAAACATTTAACTAATGATATTCCATCGCCTTTACTAATGAGGAACATAGCATGTTTATTTAATAGAGAAGTGCTTATACAAAGACAAGTAGCTGCAAAACTTCTTTTACATGGGGCAGATGGCAGAAAAGAAGGTCAACTTAAAGGGCCTTGTAATAGCCTGGTAAGATTTTATAGTTTCTTTGGAAAGACTCATGTTCCAGGAAACAGAGAAATTGCCATCACAGTTGTTAAAATATTTTTAAATAATAAGGAACATCATTTTATATATGATCTTATTAAAAATCTCATGTTAGCAAACACTTGCTGGTAAAATGAATAAGCTTAAGTTTTTTGTTTTTTTTTTTTTACTATCTTCAGCAAATACATTTTAGGTATTCAACAAATAGTTTGAATGATATATTTTTAAATTTCCCCTTCTACTTGTCCTCAGAATATGTGTTAGGAATTCATCTGCCTTCCCACACATCCATAAGAAACGAAGGAAATGACAGATATAGAAAAAAACTGAGATTCATTATACATGATTTTTCCTGAAAGAGGGCACAGCAACCCACTCCAGGATTCTTGCCTGGAGAATCCCATGGACAGAGGAGCCTGGCGGGCTACAGTCCATAGGATCATAAAGAGTCAGACACGACTGAAGTGACTGAGCATGCAGCTATGTGATTTTTAGTAGATTAAAGTCAATCTCTTTTAGAGTTTGTGTATACAGGAAAGTACACTGAGGGAACAATATAATTTTCTATTATATAATCTGAGTCATTCTTCAAGGAGACACATGGTCAGCTTTTACGCCTTTTCTATGAAGCAAAATTTAAAAGTAAACAGGGGGAAATGTGATGCTAACAGGCTGGTGACGTTTTCCTCAGAGTCTACCCACCTCTTTCGTTATTTCACACCCTCTTGGTTCATCCAGTCTTCTGTAGGATCCAAAACTGCTGAAGGGATTTCATCTCCTGGATTATTAGGGGCATGGGAAAGCCTATCAACCACTTGTTGAGCATCAGAAGGTATAAAATAATAGAATATGTGAGAAGAAAGGGCCCATGGATATCACTGGGGGGTGGGCCCTAGAATTGAGTCCTGCGTTTCTCCTCATCACATAGGGTTAGGCCTGGAGGAGCTTTGCATGATGGAAGTGTTCTGGGGATCATATGCCCCCTCTGCAGTGCAGATTGAGTTAGAGTTTATATAGATAATGAAACACAACTTTGTTTGAAAATCATTATTTAATTAAAGAAGCTGCTTATAATTGTCATTTGTCATCTAACAAATACATGGATGGTATAGTAATGTAGAAGTCCATTTACTTTTCTCTCATTTTAAGAATGCATTTCTTTGAAGTAATAACATATGGGGTAGCTGTGAGCAGAGGTGATGGTTAAGAGTGTGGGAACCAGTGTCAGTCTGTCAGGGAATGAATTCTATATTAATAACTTCCTAGCTGTATGAACTTGGACAAGTTACTTTACTTCTCTTGCCCTCCACTATTCTGTTTAATGAGGTAATAGCATCTATCCCACCAGGTCATTGTGAGGCTTCCATGAATAATTATAATTAAAACTTTTAGATGAGTTCCTGGTACAAAAGACCCAGAAGTAATACGAAGTTAATAAATGTTAGCACACTTATTCTTCTATAATTCAAAGCAGTATCTGACACTCGCCTGTTAGTTGGTAAGAGATTGAGATTTGAGACATTGGCTCTTCCTTTAAGATACTCAATCTAACCAAGCTTGTGAAGAAGCCCCCTCCTTGCTGCATCGTCCACAGCATATTCTATAGGTACTGTACTGTGCTTAGTCACTCAGCCGTGTCCGACTCTTTGAGACCTCATGGACTGTAGCCCACAAGGCTTCCCTGTCTTGCGGGCTCCCCTGGAGTGGGTTGCCATAACCTCCTCCAGGGGATCTTCCCAACCCAGGGAACGAACCCAGGTCTCCCACTCTGCAGGTGGATTCTTTACCTTCTGAGGCACCAGGGAAGCCCATTCTATAAGTAGTTAAGTATTTAAGTACAAATGCATGGTAATATTTTGGCTATGATATGAGATTTGAGTGGCAATTTCATCGCAAGAATGATCAGCAGTCACTTTGCTGCTTTTAACTGTCACTTGAGGATTCTGTCCTGGACTCTTCCTTTCTTCCCCTTCACAGCCACATTCTCAGCCAGACCTTTCTTCTTGCCCTCAAATCCCCAAATCCCCAGACACACATTGCTTGAGTGCATTTCTTGACACGTCTGGGACTGTGTCCTTTAAGAGCCAGAGACATGGGCACACACAATTCGAGGGTCACAGTAATAAAGAGAAGGCTGATTTGCTCATGGAATCCATTCAAAGGGCTCCAGAGCCTATCCACCCAGGCCGTCACATTGTTAGACCACATTAAACACAGGCCTGTGCAACATTGATGTGTTTCGTAACTTCAGAAATAACAAAAACCTCAACTGCTTCCAGGCTTTTAATTTCCTTTGGTAACCATTGTTAACTGACTCTTCAATGTAAAATTAAAAGCTAACCCTCAATCCACTAACCCTTCTAATCCCTCCCTCTCCCTCTCATTCCTCCTCCAACACCCACTTGAAAAATAACCCAGTCTCCCCTTTGCCTCATTCCTGAGTGGAGAGGACTCATTCTTCTCCTGAGCAGATTATCTCAGCATGGAGTAATCTCTCCCTGTGGTCAGCCTGCACACTAGGCCTGCCCACAGCCTTGGCCACATCTGGGGCTGGTGAGAATCTTCCAGCAGGGGAATGCTTTGAATCCCCTGAATTGTCCCCATGTATCTCTGTCACCAGATGCATCTGGGGATAGTCAGGGACCCTGTCAAGGAGGGTGTTAGCCCTCCCCTCTCTGAAGGAGTCTGCGTACATCCCTGCTAAGTCACTTCAGACCTGTCCTACTCTTTGCGACCCCACGGACTGTAGCCCACCAGACTCCTCTGTCCAAGGGATTCCCCAGGCAAGAATTCTGGAGTCAGTTGCTACACCCTCCTCCAGAGGATCTTCCCACATCCCCAGGGATCAAACCCACATCTCTTTTGCCTCCTGCATTGATAGGTGGGTTCTTTACCACTAGTACCACCTGGGAAGCCCTTATTTCTGGGGAAAACAATTAAAAGGAAAGCAGTAATAATTTTTCTTTTAAAGTGCTTAATTCAGATTCGTAAGAACTAACTGTCTTATAAATGCAACACAAATACTGTAAATCAAAGAAAAGAGAATAGAAATGATGTGCAGGCCAAAGTACAATTTCTTAAAATTTGCTTGGGTTTTTACCTCCTTCTGAGTTCTTTTTCCCATTGAACCCGTGTGCTTCCCCATTTCTCCCCTCAAAAGTTCTCACTGTCTCCTCTGTATCCAGGGCCCTCAGTGGAGTTTCTCAGTCTCTTAGTGGATCTGTGCAAGTGGCTTTCATTCTCTTTGACCCCAGAGCTTCCTGGATTCATTTTCTATTAAATTTGACCTAGCCCAGATCTCTCAGGTTGCTGCTGAGGTGACTGGTTGTCATAAAATCTAAACTGTATTAGGAAGTTAAAATCATGAACTTAAGAAGCTAACCCAATGAGAGGCACTTGAATTTTTTTCTGACAAATCACAGAGATGAAATATTACACTCTAATCTATAGAAGAATTCCATGAAAGCAAAGAGACTGGTGAGTAAAAGACTAAATAAATACATCACCCTCCAAAAACATGGACTTTTTGAGAGACAGTGTGGCAAGTAGAGTGAGTCCAGGCAGAAGATAGATGCCAGGCATTTGAGAAAGGGAGGGAGTAGAGAAGGTGAAGACTATTAATATTCATTGAATTTTCATATAGATTTTTAGATTTGGTAAGTGCAAATGAAGTGTTATGTTTTATAATAACCACAAAAAATGCAACTATATAAAATTTCCTAGGAAATTTAGTGATTCTTAGCCTTAGGAGTTTCTATATGCCCATGTGGGTGAGAGGATGAATATCTCAGAATCTTGAAGGATTAACTACTTATGTTTCTGCATTAGTGTGTGCCATGTGCTTAGTCATGTCTGACTCTTTGAGACCCCTTGGACTTGAGCCAGCCATGCTCCTGTGTCCATGGAAATCTCCGGGAAAGAATACTGGAGTGGGTTGCTGTTTCCTGCTCCAGGGGATCTTCCTGACCCAGGGATGGAAACCAAGTCTCCTGTGTCTCCTGCATTGCAGGTGGATTCTTTACCTACTGAGGTTATAACAAAACAAAAAATAGAGGAAAATGCATAAGCTTTGAAGTCAGGCTGACTTTCTTCTTTTTACATTGTAAGTTTTTTTTTTTTAAACATATACATGTATCTATTCTTTTACAAATTCTTTTCCCATTTAGGTTATTACAGAATATTGAGCAGAGTTTCCTTTGCTATACAGTAGCTTGTTGGTTATTTATTTTAAATATGGCAGTGTGTACACGTCTATCCCAAACTCCCAATCTATCCTTCTCCTCTGCCACATCCTTCCCCACTGGTAACCATAAGTTCATTCCCTAAGTCTGTGAGTCTGATTCTGTTTTACAAATAAATTCATTTGTATCATTTTTTTTTAGATTCAGGTAGACTGAATGTGAGCAGCTGACTTTTCTGTGAACAGCTGTGAACATCAGGGAAAAGATCCTGATGCTGCAAAAATTGAAAGCAGGAGAAAAGAGAGTGACAGAGGATGAGATGGTTGAAAGGCGTCACTGACTCAATGGACATGAACTTGGGCAAACTCCAGGAGATGGTGAGGGACAGGGAAGCCTGGCATGCTGCAGTCCATGGGGTGGTGAAGAGTTGGACACAACTTGGAGACTGAACAGCAACAAGACTGAAAAATAGAATCTTTGCTCAATTCTTAGTAAGCTACGCGATCTTATATAGGCCTTTCATTTCCCTTCATGTCTTTCCTGATTCCTGTTGATTTTCCTGTGTATCTTGTAAGATTGTTGACATATCACTTGTGAAGGGACTAGTGCAGTGCTTTACTTATAGCAAACAGTCAATAAGCAATGCCTCTTATTATCATTCTTATGCTTCGAGACAAAACCCTGCATTATCGTTTAATGGCCTTTGGACCTTGCTAGTAAATCCCAGCCCCACTCCAGTACTCTTGCCTGGAAAATCCCATGGGCGGAGGAGCCTGGTGGGCTGCAGTCCATGGGGTCGCGAAGAGTCGGACATGACCGAGCAACTTGACTTTCACTTTATACTTTCATGCATTGGAGCAGGAAATGGCAACCCACTCCAGTGTTCTTGCCTGGAGAATCCCAGGGACGCAGGAACCTGGTTGGCTGCTGTCTATGGGGTCGCACAGAGTCGGACACGACTGAAGCGACTTAGCAGCAGCAGCAGCAGTAAATCCCAGAGCTACTCAAAAGTTCTGATTATTTTTTTGGAATCCTGAAAGCATGATAAAATGACAATTTGCAGTTATTTTATACATCTTCATAACTGCCTCTGAACTGAGCACAATGTTCTGTGTTTAGCAGGTATTCAGTAAATATTTTCCAAGTTGATAAATATGACAATTAGAAAGATTCACATGGAGTCCAGGGTAACTCTGTCGATGTAGTCAGAATCCGGCCTTCCCCCGGCCACCAGCCTCAAACCAATGTGGTATTCTTGAGTGTCAGCAGTAAAAGTTATGGGGGGGACATCAGGTTTCTATTTTCGGTGGAGAAATACATTTGCATGCATGTGTATGTGTAAAACTAAAATGTTCTGGCATAAAGCAAATAACCAAGGGGCAAACTATGAGGAGGTTATTTATTTATTACAAGTTATGGATGAATTCTCAGGGCTCCCTCATAGTTCAACCATGTGTGAGAGCCACGAAACAAAAGGATCTTAATGAACATGTGCAAATAACAGCACTCATCTTGGTCAGCCCATGAGATAGAACTCCAGTCCCCTTAAACAGCCATACTGGGGGCAAGAGGTGACTTCTGAGATGCCTATGTCTTCTGTTACTGCCGAGCACCATGGGGCTGACCCTCATATTTGAATATTAAATTAGTAAAGGCAGAATCTACACAATACCAATGGTATTAGTCATGTCTGCTGGGGCATCCAATACCAGATGTCACTTTTCTGATCTTTCAGGCTGGGCCTTCACTGTTTTTGGCACGTCAGAGTTCGCATCTGAGTACAATTTAAGTTGTAACAATGCAATCAGCATGCCTAACTTTTTTTTTTTCCTTTTTTTTTTTTTTGCCTTCCTCTCCTGCTATTTTGGGAGCTGAAGCTATGAAGTCCCACAGTCTATTGATCTGGGAAGTTAGAGATGATTTCCTAGGCTCCCTCCCCCACATCTTTTTTGAGGGAATGTGAGAGCCTGCTCTCTGCTGCCTTGCAAGTATTCATTTGCAAGATTTACAGCAAGCTTGCAAATAACCATTCTCCAATGGAAAGTAATAATTTATGTTGGGTGAGCAGAAAAGAGTTCTGATCCCACTCATTTTCCCACCTGTGTACGTCCTGGGAGGGAGGCACTGGTCAAAAAAAAAAAAAAAGAATGTGTGCTGGTGAACTTTTCGTACTTATTTTCAAGGTTGACAAAGTATGATAGTTGAGAATTCACCCATCTGCTATACCTCTTAAACTGAGTCTAATTGACAGGTAAGAAAGGGGCATAAATCCAGGTCTCCCTCATAGTTTGTAACCATTAAACAATAAGACTGAAAGGAATGTTATCAAGCCCAGAAGTTTTAAGTTTGGTCTGTGGACTGAGCTCCAAAAAGACCCTTGGATAATTCTCATGTGCAATCAGTTCTAATGCAGATGTCACTTGGTTTGCACATGGTGCAACTGTGACATTTGCTTAAATTACATCTCTTTTAGATTTTGAACTTCCTATGAACACACATTATGGTTTTATGTCATCATTTTGTACTGTACTGGTACAAGTTATGACCAAAATGAAACCTTTGTTGAACTATAATGACAGTACTTATTTGTGCTTTTGCCGCTTCTGCAACCCTGGTTTTCAAATTCACATCTATTGTCACATTGCAGTTTCTACGTTTAAGAGTCTTTTTTTTTCCCCTCACCATGCATCTTAGCAGTTCCGGTTCAAGCACACCATTTGAAACTCCTTGTGTCACCAGATCAGATCAGATCAGTCCCTCAGTCGTGTCTGACTCTTTGCGACCCCATGAATTGCAGCACACCAGGCCTCCCTGTCCAGCACCAACTCCAGGAGTTCACTGAGACTCACGTCCATCGAGGCAGTGATGCCATCCAGCCATCTCATCCTCTGTCGTCCCCTTCTCCTCCTGCCCCCAATCCCTCCCAGCATCAGAGTCTTTTCCAAGGAGTCAACTCTTCGCATGAGGTGGCCAAAGTACTGGAGTTTCAGCTTTAGCATCATTCCTTCCAAAGAAATCCCAGGGCTGATCTCCTTCAGAATGGACTGGTTGGATCTCCTTGCAGTCCAAGGGACTCTCAAGAGTCTTCTCCAACACCACAGTTCAAAAGCATCAATTCTTCGGTGCTCAGCCTTCTTCACAGTCCAACTCTCACATCCATACATGACCACAGGAAAAACCATAGCCTTGACTAGACGAACCTTTGTTGGCAAAGTAATGTCTCTGCTTTTGAATATGCTATCTAGGTTGGTCATAACTTTCCTTCCAAGGAGTAAGCGTCTTTTAATTTCATGGCTGCAGTCACCATCTGTAGTGATTTTGGAGCCCAGAGGATTTTCAAACTGGGTACTGTGAGGAATACTTACAAAGGTGTGGACAGAGTATAGGAAACCATGACAGAAAGTGTAATATCCTGGAGTTAGTAACAGCAGAATATTATTACCATCTCATGGGATGAAGAAGGGAACAGCTTCCTGAATAAAGGGACAGAGAGGATAATATTGAAAGGGCTTCCTGACTGGAGTTCTGATATTTAAGGAACTCATCTAACCATTGACAATTCAGCAGGGAGGTGGGTAGGGGAATAAATATCCCAATTTCTTCCCATTGACTGAAATGGAAAGAAGCCAAAGGACAAGGGGACATAGCGGGGTGGGAAAAGTGGAGAAAGGTACAAGTAGAAGCTACTGACATAATTTCTCAACATCTCCAACCTCCTCAAATAACTTCATTGGAATTCTGCTTCCAGTTAAGATGTGGAAGGATATGAAAGGTTTGTACTGCACCAAATGAGAAATCAAGGGACAAGACAAAAATTCCTACTAATGAAGAGCTCTGGACATCAAGAAATCTAAAACTACTAAAGCTGACTCAAAACTTCAGAGAGATGGGTGAGCAGAGAACAGAAGATTGCTGAGATCAGAAGCAGTTAAAGAAGCAATACTACCACAGAATGATGCTCTTTGTTCAAATGGGAAGTCTGATAAGTGATTCCTAATCCTTTGGGCTGACCTACTGGGTTTGAATCTTCAGAATCTCCAAATTCAGAGATCATTCTGCCAAGTAACAATCTCTCAGACTAGCAGTCTTGGTGAACTTGCAGTCCTACAGTTCTGAAGTCTTGTGGTCTGAAAAACTTCTGGTCTCACAAGCCCAACAGTTTCAGGTTCTGCAAACATATTTTTAAGGTCTGAGAGTCTCCCTGTCTTGCAGTTTCATAATGCGTCATATTTGATATCGAATAGTCTTGAGATCAGGGCTTCCCTGTGGCTCAGCTGGTAAAGAATCTGCCTGCAATGCGGGAGACCTGGGTTCAATCCCTGGGTTGGGAACATCCTCTGGAGAAGGGAACAGCTAACCACTCCAGTATTCTGGCCTGGAGAATTCCATGGACTGTGTAGTCTATGGGGTCGCAAAGAGTCGGACACTACTGAATGACTTTCACTTAGTCTTGAGATCTCTATCTTCAGGTCTAGGAATCTATCCATTTTGCAATTTGGAGGTCAAGCAGACTCAAGATTCTGCAGATTTTCTGTTGGACAATGTTTGATCTCAGTGTGCAGTCTTAGGGAGAAAGAATTGAAATCACACTCAAAGTATCCAATGCTAGATAGAAAATGAATCTAACTGAATCTGCAATCAAAACCCTACCTGATTCAATGTCTGGTAAGATCAACAACAGTCATTCCAGTGGCTGTGGGAAAAGTTAGAGTTGGAATGAAAAGCAAAGAGACAGCACGCTAGATTTGTGGTGCTTGAATTCCAAGATGTTGTCTGAGGAATTAAAGTCACAACCGTGACCCAAAGTAGCTAAATCAATGGTTAAATCAGCCTTTCCATCTGCTGTCTAACATAGGGAACAGTGTTCCTTATTGGGAAAATATGTGTGATTTATAATATAATTTGAAATTATATGATATAACCTAATATGTATGTATAGGTGTATGATATAGAGAGGACAAGGCTTCCCAGGTGCTGCAGTGGTAAGGAATTTGCCTGCCAATGCAGGAGATGGAGATGCAAGAGTCAAGGTTTCAATCCCTGGGTCTAGAAGATCCCCTAAAGTGGGAAATGGCAAGCCACTCCAATATTCTTGCCTGAAACATCCCATGGACAGAGGAGCCTGATGGGCTATAGTCCACGGGGTTGCAAAGAGTCAGGCGTTACTGAGTGACTGAGCACACACACACACAGGTGTGTGGTATCTTTTTAAAATGTACTACAATACCTACTGTTCCTTTAGATACATTATCCAACATACAGTATTACAAAATATGCAAGAAAGTTTGAAAATATGACTTGTAGTCAAGAAAGAAAGTCAGGAGAAACTCTAAGTAAACTAAGTAAGGAATTTATAATAACTATAACAAATGTTTTAAAGTATCTACAGGAAAGTATGAATATAATGATAAAAAGATAAATAATTGGGGATATTAGAGAGTTTTTAGAGAAAAATATAACCAAATAGATATATTAGAATGAGAAATATTATATCTAATATATATAATTTGCTGGATGGGACTAACAGAGAATTGAACAAAACAGAAGAAAGGATGACTTCATAGAAGCAAGTCAATTGAAATCACGCAATCAGGAAATCATGCAATCTCTAGGGAAAAAAAACAAAAAATTTTCAATGACATGCATGTGTGCGTGCTGGTCACTTCAGTTGTGTTCCACTCTTTGTGACCCTGTACTATAACCTACCAGGCTCCTCTGTCCATGGGATTCTCCAGGCAAGAATACTGGAGTGGGTTGCTGTGTCCTCCTCCAGGGGATCTTCCCAACCCAGGGATCAAACCCATGTCTCTTATGTCTCCTATGTTGGCAGGCAACATCTTTACCAATACCATTACCTGGGAAGTCCCTTCAGTAACATATTGAACAGTATTAAAAAGTCCCAGAAGTAGATAAGAGAGAACAGACCAGAAAAACTGAAGAATTAATGGCCAAAAATCTCCTAATTTGATAAAACATAAAATCCACAGATCCAAGATGCTCAGTGAAACTCAAGCAGGATTATTACCAAGGAAAACACTTCTAAGCACAAATTTGTCAAATTGTTATAAATCAGACATACAATCTCAAAAGCAGCCAAAAGTCACATTACATAAAAGAAAACAACGACAAAAATAACAGCAACCCTTTCATCAGAAATAACAGAAGCTTGACAAAAATAGAATAACATATTTATGGAGACAAAAAATGAGTCAATTATATATTCAATGAAAAATATTTTTCAAAAATGAAAGTGAATTAAAGGCATTTTTACAAACACAAAGACTAAGAGACTTTACTGCCAGTAAACCCACACTACAAGGTATGCTATGGGGAGTTCTTAGGTAAAAGAAAATAGTACCAGAAGGAAATTAGAATGTAGAGGAAGCAATGAAGATCACTGGCAATAGTAATATATGAGGAAATATAAAATTATTTTTTCTTTTCTTAATTTTTTAAAGGTCAACTGACTGAAGTAAAATAATAATGATACATTGTGAATTTTGTACTTCATATAGAAGTAAATATATAATAAAGATAGAATAAGAGGGCAGGAAAGGAGGTAAACAGAGTAATATGGTTCTTGCATTAAATGTAAACAATATAATTGATGTGAGGCAAATTGTGAATAAGGTAAGAATACACATTGTAATTCCTAAAGTAGTCACTAAAAATGAGATCATGAAATATACCTTCAATGGTGATAGAAAAGATAGAATGTAATAATACTAGAAAATACTCAATAAATACAAAATAAGACAGAAAAAAACCAGAAAGAACAAAGGGCATAAATAGAAAACAGATGGCAATGTGTTAAATTTTGTTACACATTAAGTATAAATGGATTAACATTCCAACTAGAGATAGAAGTTGTCAAGCTAGTTAAAGAAGGAAAAAACAAAGCACAGATTCTAAGTAAAAGGTTAAAAACAATGTCATAAAACACTAAGAATAAGCAAGTTACTGATTATGTTAAAATCTAGCAAAGTAGTCCCAAGAGATGTATATAACAGAGATTAAGAGGACCATTTTTATTGATAAAAGATAGCAAAAAGATAATATCTTTGTAGATTATGGATAAAAGGTATCCACAAAAATTTTATAATATTAAAATAGTACTTAATAAAATATGAAACAAGAAAGAATTTAAGGGTGAAAATAGAGGTTTTAGCATAGTCTTTCAATAATTAGTAATTCATATAGACAAAAATAAAATCAGTATGGGTATAAATTGACCATTATCAAATATGATGATCTAATAGATATTTATAGAGGTCTATAGGGAAAACCACTAGACCACTCAGGTATGACCTAAATCAAATCCCTTATGATTATACAGTGGAAGTGAGGAATAGATTTAAGGACCTAGATCTGATAGATAGAGTGCCTGATGAACTATGGAATGAGATTCGTGACATTGTACAGGAGACAGGGATCAAGACCATTCCCATAGAAAAGAAATGCAAAAAAGCAAAATGGCTGTCTGGGGAGGCCTTACAAATAGCTGTGAAAAGAAGAGAAGCGAAAAGCAAAGGAGAAAAGGAAAGATATAAGCATCTGAATGCAGAGTTCCAAAGAATAGCAAGAAGAGATAAGAAAGCCTTCTTCAGCAATCAATGCAAAGAAATAGAGGAAAACAACAGAATGGGAAAGACTAGAGATCTCTTCAAGAAAATTAGAGATACCAAAGGAGCATTTCAAGCAAAGATGAGCTCGATAAAGGACAGAAATGGTATGGACCTAACAGAAGCAGAAGATATTAAGAAGAGATGGCAAGAATACACAGAAGAACTGTACAAAAAAGAGCTTCACGACCCAGATAATCACGATGGTGTGATCCTGACCTAGAGCCAGACATCCTGGAATGTGAAGTCAAGTGGGCCTTAGAAAGCATCACTATGAACAAAGCTAGTGGAGGTGATGGAATTCCAGTTGAGCTATTCCAAATCCTGAAAGATGATGCTGTGAAAGTGCTGCACTCAATATGCCAGCAAATTTGGAAAACTCAGCAGTGGCCACAGGACTGACAAAGGTCAGTTTTCATTCCAATCCCAAAGAAAGGCAATGCCAAAGAATGCTCAAACTACCACACAATTGCACTCATCTCACATGCTAGTAAAGTAATGCTCAAAATTCTCCAAGCCAGGCTTCAGCAATATGTGAACCGTGAACTTCCTGATGTGCAAGCTGGTTTTAGAAAAGGCAGAGGAACCAGAGATCAAATTGCCAACATCCGCTGGATCATGGAAAAAGCAAGAGAGTTCCAGAAAAACATCTATTTCTGCTTTCTTGACTATGCCAAAGCCTTTGACTGTGTGGATCACAATAAACTGTGGAAAATTCTGAAAGAGACGGGAATACCAGACCACCTGACCTGCCTCTTGAGAAACCTATATGCAGGTCAGGAAGCAACAGTTAGAACTGGACATGGAACAATAAGACTGGTTCCAAATAGGAAAAGGAGTACGTCAAGGCTGTATATTTAACTTATATGCTTATTTAACTTATATGCAGAGTATATCATGAGAAACGCTAGACTGGAGAAACACAAACTGGAATCAAGATTGCCGGGAGAAATATCAATAACCTCAGATATGCAGATGACACCACCCTTATGGCAGAAAGTGAAGAGGAACTCAAAAGCCTCTTGATGAAAGTGAAAGTGGAGAGTGAAAAAGTTGGCTTAAAGCTCAACATTCAGAAAACGAAGATCATGGCATCCAGTCCCACCACTTCATGGGAAATAGATGGGGAAATAGTGGAAACAGTGTCAGACTTTATTTTTCTGGGCTCCAAAATCACTGCAGATGGTGACTGCAGCCATGAAATGAAAAGACGCTTACTCCTTGAAAGGAAAGTTATGACCAACCTAGATAGCATATTCAAAAGCAGAGACATTACTTTGCCAACAAAGGTTCGTCTAGTCAAGGCTATGGTTTTTCCTGTGGTCATATATGTATGTGAGAGTTGGACTGTGAAGAAGGCTGAGCGCCGAAGAACTGATGCTTTTGAACTGTGGTGTTGGAGAAGACTCTTGAGAGTCCTTTGGACTGCAAGGAGATCCAAACAGTCCATTCTGAAGGAGATCAGCTCTGGGATTTCTTTGGAAGGAATGATGCTAAAGCTGAAACTCCAGTACTTTGGCCACCTCATGCGAAGAGTTGACTCCTTGGAAAAGACTCTGATGCTGGGAGGGATTAGGGGCAGGAGGAGAAGGGGACGACAGAGGATGAGATGGCTGGATGGCATCACTGACTCGATGGACGTGAGTCTGAGTGAACTCTGGGAGTTGGTGATGGACAGGGAGGCCTGGTGTGCTGTGATTCATGGGGTCGCAAAGAGTCGGACACAACTGAGCGACTGATCTGATCTGATCTGATATGGACAGAGGAGCCTGGTAGGCTGCAGTCCATGAGGTTGCTAACAGTCGGACACGACTGAGCAACTTCACTTTGACTTTTCACTTTCATGCACTGGAGAAGGAAATGGCAACCCATTCCAGTATTCTTGCCTGGAGAATCCCAGGGACAGGGGAGCCTGGTGGGCTGCGGTCTGTGGGGTCCCACAGAGTCGGACACGACTGAAGTGACTTAGTAGTAGTAGTAGTATATCTAACAAGTGCAGAATACCCAATCTTTTCAAGCGTATACGAAATAGTCACTAAACAGGTTACATGCTGGACCATAAAACTGGTGTTAATAATTAAAAAAAAATGAAATCACACAGAGTAGGTTCTTTGATAATAAATGGTCAGATAAAAATCAATGATAATATAAGCCTCAAATATTTTTAAGCTAAATAGTACACTTCTAAATAATTCATAGATCAAAAAAACTCAGGGGAAATTAGAAAATATTTTTAACTCAATGGTAATTAACACACAACATATCAAAATTTGTGCGGTGGAACCAAACTAGAAAATTTATAACATTATAAGGGCTTATATTAGAAAAGAAATAAGGATTAAATCAATGAGCTAAGTTTCCACTTTAAAAAGTTACAATAATAATGATAGAAGAAAAGAAAAAAAAAGTAAAAATCCTAGCTAACTTATCCAAAACAGAACACAAATGACCAATATTAGAAACAAAAGTGTATATATCACAACAGGTCTTAGAGACATTAAAAGCATAACAGGACATTTTTATCAACTTTATGCTAATAAATACACTAATTTGGAAAAATGGACAATTTTTAAATATTAATTAATTTATTTTTAATTGAAGGATAATCGCTTTACAATATTGTATTGATTTCTGCCATACATTGGTAACATGAATCGGCCATAGGTATACATGTGTCCCCTACCTCTTGAACCTCCCTCCCACCTCCCACCCCATTCCACCCCTCTAGGTTGTCACAGAGTCCCAGATGGAGCTTCCTGAGTCATACAGCAAATTCCCACTTGCTATCTAGTTTACTGATGCTGAAGCAAAAACTCCAGTACTTTAGCCACCTAATGTGAAGAGCCGACTCATTAGAAAAGACCCTGATGCCGGGAATGATTGAAGGCAGGAGGAGAAAGGGAGGACAGAGGATGAGATAGTTGGATGTTATCACCAACTCAATGGATGTGAGTTTGAGCAAGCCCCAGGAGATGAAGGACAGAGAAACCTGGCATGCCACAGTCCATGTGGTCTCAAAGAGATGGACACAACTGAGCGATTGAACAACACCATGTAGTTTACATACGGTAGTATGCGTGTTTCCATACTACTCTCTGCATTCACCCCACCCTCTCCTTCCCCGCCCTGCGTCCACAAACAGTCCCTGTGTTCTCTATGTCTGTGTTGCCACCGCTGCCGTGAAAGCAGGTTCATCAGTACCATTGTCTAGATTCCACATATATGTGTTAGTCTATGATATTTGTTTTACTCTTTCTGACTTACTTTACTCTGTATAGTAGGCTCTCGGATCATCCACCTCACTAGAACTGACTCCAATGTACTCCTTTTTTTATAGCTGAGTAGTATTAAAAAATGGACAATTATTTGAAAACACAACCCACCAAAACTGACACATAAAGAAACAGAAAATGTAAATAGACCTAAATATATTAAAGGCATCGATTTAATAACTAAAATTCTTCCCACCAAGGAATATTCCAGTTGAAGATAGATTCATCCACTGGTGAAATCTGTCAGAAAATTTTATTGTGGTAAAATGTATATAACATATGTTTACCATTTTCACCATTTTTATGTGCAAGGTTCAGTGGCTTTAAGTACATTCACATTTTTATGTAGCCATTACCACAATTTGTCTCCAGAACTTTTTCCACCTTCCCAAACAGAAACTCTGTACTCATTAAATAATAACTTCCTACTGCCCCTCTTCAAGATTCCCTTGTATCCCAGTCAGTGAAGAATCTGCCTGTAATGCAAGAGACCTGGGTTCAATTCCTGGGTTGGGAAGATGCCCTGGAGAAACAAATGGCAACCCACTTCCCAGCCCTTCACAACTATACTTTTGGTCTATGAATTAAACTGCTCTAAGTACCTGTTAAAAATGCAATCCTAGAGTATTTGTAATTTTGTGACTGCTTTATTTCACTTAGCACGATGTCTTCAACATTCATATATGTTATAGAATGTATCTGGATTTCCTTCTTAATTTTTTTTCCCTACACTGTGCAGCTTGCAGGATCTTAGTTACTGACCAGGGATTGAAACCAAGCTCTGGTAGTGAAAGTGCCCAGTCTTAACTAATGGATCACCAGGGAATTCCGTGAATTTCCTTCTTTTTTTTAAGGCTAAATAATATTTCAATGCTATATGAACATGGGGGCTTCCCTTATGCTCAGTGGGTAAAGAATTTGCCTGCAATGCAGAAGACACAGGAGATGTGGTTCAATACCTGGGTTGTGAAGATCCCCTGGAGAAGGAAATGGTAACCCACTCCAGTATTCTTGCCTGGAAAATTCCATGGACAGAGGAGGCTGGTGGGCTACAGTTCAAGGGTTGCAAAGAGTTGGACACAACTGAGCATGAGTGTGGACGGTCTGACTATGAACATGGATATGCAAATATCTGTTTGAGTCCCTGCTTTCAATTGTCTTTAGTATAAGCCTAGAAGTTGAAATTGCGGGATCAGTAATACAGAGATGTCAATGACTTAAAGAAAAGACTTAGTAATTATGAATAGAATGTCTCATATAATGTTATTTACATTTAAAAAATTTCTTTTTACATCGATTTTTGAAACATTTTTCCAATGAATATTTTTTATTTTATCAAAGTAGTTAAATAGCTTGCTATAGTTTTCAAAGTTCTTCCTTGCTTCAAAACCATAAAGCATTGCTAAGAGAAATTAAGGAATATTTAACTAATTAGAAAGATGTACCATAGTGATGAAATAAAAGACAATATTTTTAAGAAGTTGATTCTTGATTCAATGCACTTCTCACCAAAATCCTAGTGCTTCGATAGAAACTGATGCACTAATACCAAAGTTCATATAGAAATTCAAAGGACTTAGATTAGACAATACAACTTTGTAAAAGAAGAGTCTATAACATCTGATTTCAAGACTTGTTATAGAGCTAACTAATTAAATAGCATGATATTTGCATAGGAATAGACAAATAGATCAGTGAAACAGGATTAAAAATTCTAAAAATAAAATTGTACACAGTAAAGTGATTTTTTTTTAATGCACCAAGATAATTCAACGTGGAAATAGTCTTTTCAACAAATGGTGCTAGAATAACTCAACATTTGTTTTAAAAAGGACTTTTTTCTTCCCTTTCTCATTTTTCACAAACGCTAACTAGAAACCTACTGTAGACCTAAGTCTGTAAAACTTCTAGAAGAAAATATAGACAAGTATCTTTGTGAAGATTACCTTCTGGACCTTGGAACAGGAAAAGTTTTCTTGCTGCTGCTGCTGCTAAGTCACTTCAGTCATGTCCAACTCTGTGCGACCCCATAGACGGCAGCCCACCAGGCTCCCCCATCCCTGGGATTCTCCAGGCAAGAACACTGGAGTGGGTTGCCATTTCCTTCTCCAACGCATGAAAGTGAAAAGTGAAAGTCAAGTTGCTCAGTCATGTCCGACTCTTAACGACCCCATGGACTACAGCCCACCAGGCTCCTCCATCCATGGGATTTTCCAGGTAAGAGTACTGGAGTGGGGTGCCATTGCCTTCTCCAGGACATCAAAAAGAAAAAAAATTATAAATTTGATTTCATAAAAATAAAAAATTAGTTTTTCAAAAGACATCCTTAAAGTGAAGAAGACACATAATAAGAGAAAATAATCATGATGTACAAATCTGCAAAAGAACTTACATCTAAAACATATTAAACATCTCCTACAGCTCACTAACAAAAAGATAATCAGATTTTTTTAATGAGGAAAAGATTCAAAAGAGACTTCATACACACAGACATTCACAGATACACACACATACATTCACAGATATACACACATACATAAAATTTGCTCAACATTAGTCACGAAGGGAAAACAAATTAAAACCAACATGAACTGTCATTCTCTTACATTGTCCACAGGAGTACAAAATTGTGCAGTCACTTTGAAACATAGTTTTAAAGTTTGTTATTCAGTTCAGTTCGTTCAGTCACTCAGTCATGTCCGACTCTGTGACCCCATGGATCGCAGCACGCCAGGCTTCCCCGTCCATCACCAACTCCCGGAGTTTACCCAAACTCAAGTCCACTGAGTCAGTGATGCCATCCAACCATCTCATCCTCTGTCATCCCCTTCTCCTGCCTTCAATCTTTCTTATACAGTTAAACAAAAACCCATCCTATGACTTCACAATTTCACTGCTGGGTGTTTATTTATAATAGCCAAATCTGGAATCATTCAGCAGGTGAAAGCAAGTTTCGATCCATTCACATAGGAATATTACTCAGCAATACAATTCTATTAACTACTGACAGGCTTAACAACATGGATGAATCTCAGAAATATCATGTGGAGAGAAGTCACACATGATAGTGTATATCATATGATTACATATGACATTCTGCAACCGGAACAACTAAGCTGTGATGATAGAAGTCAAATTAACAAATAGAGGGTGGCTCAGTGGTAAGGACTCTGCCTGCCAAGGCAGGAGAGACATTCAATCCCTGGGCCGGGAAGATACCACATGCTGCAGAGTAACTAAGCCATTTCTCTACAACTATTGGGCCTGCACTCTAAAGCCTGGGAGCCACAAACTGCTGAGCCCTTGTGCCACAATTACCGAAGCCTGTGAACTCTAGAGCCTGTCCTCCCCAACAGGAGAGTCCCTGCAATAAGCCCAGGCAGTGAAACTAGAGAGTAGCCCCCCGCTGGCCACAGCTAGAGAAAAACCCAAGCAGCATGGAAGACCCAGCACAGCCAAAATTAAATAAATAAAATTAAAAGGAAGAAAAAAAGTAGAGGAGTACTCACCACAAAGTGACATGAGGAAAACTTCTGGGTTGCCATTTCCTTCTCCAGGGAATCTTCCCAACCCAGGGATCAAACCCACGTGTCCTGTGTCTCCTGCATTAGCGGGTGGATTCTGTATCACTGAGCCACCAGGGAAGGCCTGTGATGACAGAAGTCAAATTTATAAGTAGAGGGGTATGACTACAAAGTGATATGAGGGGAACTTCTGGATTGGTGGAACAGTTCCTTATCCTTACTGGGAGTGGTGGTCACACAGCGTTTACTTTGAACCATACTTTAAAATCCTTACATTTTAAAAAATATAATTTATAACTCAACAAAGCTGATTTTTTTTAAAGTGGTTTTATCTTCTTTCACTGAAGGAAAGCATTTACTCTATGGATTGGACCAGAATTAAGACAACTATTTTCCACTGTTGTCCTCCAGGAAGTGGCATTAGAAGATGTGCTAATCCATCTTTTTTTCCTGTTAATTCAGGTGTGCCAATGTCCTTAGCAAGAGTCCTAAAGCCTTCTTGATGTAGAGGGCATTGTGGTTCCAAGGCAAGGTGAGCTCTCTGAGGTGTCATGTGATTCCCTGAGATATGTATGCCAATATGCTTTTGTAGTTTTTGTTACACTGATTTTAATTAGGTATATCAACTTAGCATTCATCTTATTAAAGGGGACATCACCACAATAGCTATCTAACTAAAATTGCATTGTTTTTTCCATAGTAAGTTTAGCAAAGTTTTTGCTTACTGTTTTTACAATGATGAGCCATTATGGTAGAGATTCACTTTTCTGCATGTTGCTTGTTATTGATAAACAGCAGAATTTTAGCTTGTAATCAGCCTCAGTCCATCCTGTTGCTTTCAGGCAGAACTGCCTCAAGTCATTCCAGATTGGTTGGTAATGAATCCACCTGCCAATGCAGGAGCCACAGGTTCTATCCCTGGGTCAAAAAGATCCTCTGGAGGAGGAAATAGCAACCCATTCCAGTATTCTTGCCTGGAAGATTCCATGGACAGAGGAGACTTGTGGGCTAGTTCTTGGGTCGAAAAGAGTCTGACACCACTGAGTGACTGAGCACAATGGCAATGACATTCCAGATTGATTAAATCTAGATCCCATTTTAAAATTTTTATTATTTCCATTTTTAACATATTGTCATTATTTTATTCATTTTTAATTACAGTATAGTTGATGTACAATATTGTATAAGCCACAGGTATACAATATAGTGATTCACAATTTTTAAAAGTTATATTCCACTTACAGTTATTATAAAATATTGCCTATAGTTCTTGTATAATATATCCTCGTTGTGTTGTACAATATATCCTTGTAGCTTATTTTATACAGAAAACTTTGTACCCCTCAGTCCCCTCCCCCTATATTGTTCCTCCCTCCTCCTCTCTCCTCAGTGGTAACCACTAGTTTGTTCTCTATACCTGTCTGTTTCTTTTTGTTATGTCACTAGTTTGTTATATTTTTTAGACCCTATGTATATGTGATACAGTATTGGTCTTTCTCTGACTTATTTTGCTTAGCAGGTTCATCCATGCTGCTGCAAACGGCAAAATTTCATTCTGTTCACGATGGAGTACTACTCCATACGGCAACCATTTCATTCTGTTCATGGCTGAGTAGTATTCCATTCCACATCTTCTTTACCCGTTTATCTGTTGATAGCACAGCTTGCTTCCTTACTTTGGCAATTATAAATAATTCTGTTATGAATATTGGAATGCACATATATTTTTGAATTAGTGTTTTGGGTTTTTTTTTTTTAATATATACTCTGTAGTGGAACTGCTGGATCTTAGGGTAATTCTATTGTTAGTTTTTTGAGAAACCTTCATACAGTGAAGGTTTTCCACAGTGGCTGCACCAATTTCCATTTTTACCAAGGGTTTCCTTTTCCCTACATCGTCTCCATCACTTGTTATGTGTGTTCTTTTTGATGATAGCCATTCTGGCATGTATCAGGTGATATCTCATTGCCATTTTGATTTTCATTTCCCTGATAATTAGTGATGCTGAGCGTCTTTTAATGTGCCTGTTGGAAAACTGTCTATTCAGGTCTTCTTCCCATTCTTTAATTGGGCTTTTTTTCCTACGTTGAGTTGTATGAGCTGGTCATATATTTTGGATGTGAACCCCTTATTGGTCATATCATTTGAAAAAAAATTTTTTTCCCATTCAGTAAGTTTTCATTTCATTTTGTCAATGGATTCCTTTGTTGTCCCATTATCCCATTTTTAAACATTGACAAGAAACAAAATTTCCATCTCCTTTTTCCAAACATAGAAT
Organism: Bos indicus; assembly: GCF_029378745.1. Taxonomy (NCBI): domain Eukaryota; kingdom Metazoa; phylum Chordata; class Mammalia; order Artiodactyla; family Bovidae; genus Bos; species Bos indicus. Next base: position 24,865,984 of record NC_091768.1, on the reverse strand, counting down.
TACAATTGTTGCAGCTCTTATTTCAAGAAAACTCTTCTTTTCTCTAAGTAAAAATCCTCTGTTCAGTGATTTAGTCCAGGAAGCAAGGCAAAAGATTGGTCAGCTAGGCATTGGTAATCAGCACTCTTGAGGTGATAAGTAGCCAATTTACATAATAGGAGTGGCAGACCAAGAATAGCAAAAAGAGGAAGGTGATTTTATTACTCAGGATAAGCGAGTTTACACTATGGCAGCTAGCAATCTAAAAAATCTCAGCGAATGAAACAACAAAGGTTTGCTTCTCACACTGCATTTCTGTTGAAGATTGGTGGGGGTTAGGACGTGTGGACTCTGCTCCAAGTCATACTTACACAGGAATCAAAAAAAATGAATGAATTCCAATATCTGAACTAGTCTCACTTCCAATCACTAGTCCTGAGAGGGAGCAGTAAATTCCAAAACTCTCAGGGTAGAGGAGGAATGAATATTGGTGAATAAGAGGAGTGTTGACTATATTCTTGGCCACATGATTCCTAAAACTACAAAAATTTCAGAAGTCCTCCGAGGACTGAATTTATCTGCAAGTAGCAAAACTTCAAGACTTCGTAAAGCAACTGGGCTGGAGGACAATTCCAGAGCTCCAATCTCAAGATTGGCAAAAACAGAAGAACTAGACGACTGGACAGAAACTTGGAAATGGAAAAGTTCCATCTCTAGCCTAGCAAACTGTGGTGAAAGAAGCAAGTGTTAATTGGGTTTTTACCAGCAGAAATTAGGTGGTTAGTATCAGAGCATCCATGAGAGAAGCTTGACAGCCCAAAGGCCAGTCTTGAAGTACTGTGTCCTGAAGCAACTGGTAAGGAGAACACCCTAAGTTGTATCTGATGGGTACCTCTAGGTGGAAAATGAAGCCTCTAAAATTCTTTGTGCTTCAAGTTGGTGTTGCCTGGAAGAGGGGATGTGGCGTGCTGTGCTTAGTCGCTCAGTCATGTCTGACTCTGCAGCCAGCCGGCCAGGCTTCTCTGTCCATGGGATTCTCCAGGCAAGAATAGTGGAGTGCCATGCCCTCCTCCAGGGGATTCTCCCAACCCAGAGATTGAACCCAGGTTTCTCACATTGCAGGTGGTTTCTTTACCATCTGAGCCACCTGGGAAGCCTGGAAGGGGACAGTAAACCAATAAAGATGGAGAGTCCAAATATGAGGAAGCAAAAAGAAGGAGCAGAGATAATGAACTGGATTTGGTAATCCTTGAGATCTAGGGTCTTAGAATCTATTTGTTGGAGGAGGAGGAGGAGGAGAAAGGAAATGCAAACATTAAAAAAAAAATCATAAACATTTATTTACCTTAAACAAATAAGCACATGACTGCTTAACTGTGTATAAATGTTCTAGACTGAGTGCCTGGAAGAATAACTTCCAGAGATGATTTCGTGGAGAAGGTTTGCCTAGTTCAAGTTTCTCAGCTAGGAAAATTTCTCCTGTCTGACATAGTCCACCACAAAGACATTTTCCAGCTGCCCAGAAGCATGAGTGATGTGATAGGAGTGTGGCTCCAGAAACTACAGGTACACAAGAGGGTGCCTTCAATATCAAACAAGGGAAATGAACATTAGGACATTTGCTTCAGTTCACCTCCAAATCTGGAAGACCCTTAGATAGTTCGGGATTAGTACCTGAGATATAAGTAGAGGAAAGGGCTTCTGATTCATTCTGGGAAGTGTGTTTTGAGTTGTGCTTTAGCTCATAATAAGTAGATAAGAAGCTCTGGACAGTGTAAGGTATGGCTATGACTTCCAATTTTCTCTCTCCCGGAAACTTACAAATCCAAGTCTGATCCTAGACTCCTTTTTCAGAGTTTCCGCTGCACACTGAGTTTCTCTATATCCATATTCTACAGACATTTCAAATCAACACATCACAAACAAACATAGCATATTTCACCCTAAACCTGTTCTTTCTCCTGCTCGTCTTAGAAGAGTATCTCAGCTACTCAAATCAGCAATCTCTGACCCTTTCCTGCCTCCTGTTTCTTCTAAACAACCCAAATCCCGTCAGTCACCAAGACCTAATAATTCTAACTTTCTAATAGCTTTCAATGGGTCCCCCATCTCCATTCACACTGCTTTAGGAGCCTCAACATTGCCAAAACAGTGTTAATGTACTTGTACTCCCACCTCTATTCTCTCCCCATACTCCTCCACTTCTCCTGTTGCAACGAGAGGCTTCTTCCTAGAATGTAACCCTATCAAGTTAATCCTCTTAAGAAGATGTTACTCTAAGGACAAACTCCAAACTGCTTAGCTGGACCTTCCCTATCTGGTCTCTGCTAATCTTTCTAACCCTAGTTCTCAGCTCAGAGTCCCAGTGCCCTGCTTTCACAACTTTCACTCTCATAAGTGAATTCTGCTCTTTAAAATTTTTATTTTCTTTCTTTCTTTTCTTTCTCACACATACCATCCTGACCAATGCTTTGTCTCAGGAAAGCAGGCTGATGTATCTCCCATGTTATGATGAAACTAGCAAACGCTTTTTATGGTTATAGAATACATTTTTATCTACAGTTTTGCCTATATGTATCTGAATACTTGGCTGCCCTGGTGACTCAGCATTAAAGAGTCTGCCTGAGGATATAGGAGATGCAGGTTCAATCCCTGGATCAGGAAGATCCCCTGGAGAAGGAAATGGCAACCCACTCCAGTATCCTTGCCTGGGAAATCCCATGGACAGAGAAGCCTGGTGGACTACAGTCCACGGGGTGGCAAAAGAATCAGACACAGACTAGAAGCTAAATGACAACAACAATCTGGATACTTCTGTTATTCAATGTTAGACTCTAAAGACTATAGGTCAGTTTTTTACACCTCTGTCCATTTTTCCTAGTCTATTAATTAGAGACAATAATATAGATGCAAAAAATAATAATATATATGTATATAGATATATGTGTGTGTGTGTATATATATGCAAAGCAATTCATACATTTTGAATCACCAGTTTCTGTCTAGAGACTTCACTCCTAGATTCTTTACACTAAAATGATGAATAATCTTAAAATATAAATTAAGGAAGTCCCATTTTCACCAAAACTATGAGATTTAAATATATTTGAAACTCATTGAATAGAATAGTCTATATATTTTTCCCTGAAATCTATTTCAGGCTGATCAATTTTTCTCTTTAGCTATAGTCTACAAAACAAACCCAGTCAGCTGCTCTGCAAATGCCAATCAAAAAAAAAAATTATGTGAAAGAATAGTGGTAGACTTATACAGGGCCATCAGTACTGGAAATTCAACACAAGCTTCTTATTTTAATGATAGACCAATAAAATGACATATATGTGGACAATAGGTTATTTTTATCAAATTAAAATGAAATCTCAAAGCCTGGTAATACTCATGGTCAAAAAAAAGAGAAATAATTGTATGCTGGGCTTAATCCTTTAACATAGAAAACAAGATATTTAGCATTAGGTAAAGTAAATTTAGTTATTATCAAATACATAAGATACTAAAAAGAACCCCAACTTTGAAGATATCAGTTCTAGATTTTATTGTGTTTTATACAAATTAACATGTCCCTTAATTACAAAAAGAAGCCCTAAGAAAGACAGGATCAGCACATTAAGAACATGTAATTTTTCTACTTCATCTGCTGCACAATTCTACATAAGACTGAATATTTTATTTTTTGCTGTAGAGGATTATGACCAGGCCCATAATCAATACTAACTAGAATTAAGCATAGTTAGTAATCAGGTAACAATGATTTTTATCAGTAGAAAATTGTGGTTCTAAGAGTCAGGAATACAGAAATGAAGTGCAAGCAATTTGCTGAGTTAAAAATAGAAAACATTTAGGCATGGCAATGTTTGGCATTCATTCATAGGTGATGGAGAGAGGTAGCAGAGTTTCAGGGTGGAGTCATTGTGGCCAGAAAATCAACTCTGAACACTGCAGCCAAGCTGAGCAGGGGCTTTTGAACCAATCAGCATGAGTCCCTCAAGGATGAAAAAAAACAAAAACTGTTAATTCTCAAAGTTTAGATGTGCTGGAAGGCTTTAATTCAATCTAGTGTTTGGTCTTCATCTGTTCCTGTTAAACACAGCAACATCCACATATCAGAACTAATTAACAGTTGTTGAGTGTAATCTCTAGGGAATTGCACAGTCTAAGGTGCCATGCTTTGTAGAAAAGAAATGTAATATATTGCCCATGACAGCTTATATCATAAAAGTCAGACTCACTGGTTGCATTGTGCTTACAAATATTTTGATTGCAGTTATTTGAATTCAATAAAATGTAATGAGGTGCTCTTAGCCTCTGGGCAAAACTGACATAGAATTTAATTTGCGCTAGTCAGCTGAAGGCACAAAATGTTCCTGGGGAAAATTTTGCTGTGCCATAAAAACATGGAATTCTTACTGACAGGTCCTTGGAAATTTTGTGCATAAGCTTCCTATACAAGTGAGAGATAGGGTGTGCTGATAACCACAAACGCTACTGGAACTGAAGTAGGATGTTCACTTACTTGACAGAGTAAGCTAAACTGTTTCTCCACCTTAGTTTCCTCCCTTAAGGTCAATATTTTCATTTTGCAACTTCTAGCTACGATCACTGACAAATAAAGCAAAATAGAGGGAATGTCTTTTAAAGGAAATTTGGTGGAAAACAGACGGTTCGAAATTCATTTTAAATTACCTCTTGGTTTTTCATACATGAGCTCCCACAGTCATGAGAACCAGAGGCAGAGGTGACTCTCTCAGTAACTGGAATGGACTTTTTTTTTCCTCCTTAAGAGTCAGGATTATGTGACCTTATAAATTGGTCTCATTACAGAGCTACTGACAGACAGACATATTGGTGGCTGCCAGTAGGCATATGGGCTGAAATTTGGAGGAGGGGCGAACAGATGGAGTGGGGAAACGGAGTGATGGACGGGCCCCTCACACAAGGCCCAGCTGGTAGGGAGCAGGTCATGTCTGTTACTGCTAAACTGAGAAAGATAAGCGTGTCAGCAGTTGGGAAGGTGACTCCATCAATCAGTCTCTTCATTATAGAAAGAATGAGCCTTGTCGTCTGATGGTGGGAGAAGGGAGCTGGTCCTCCCACACCCCACAGGTGGCAACTTTGAAGGGGCTTGTCTTTCATGTTGCAGGAGGAAGAAGAATGTGCCTTCCCAAGCTACCTTTAGTTGTTACGGGACCTTCAGAGAAAACTCTAGTGACTCAATATCTTAAAGTTCATTTTCAAGTGTTTTAATTTTGAGTAAACTATTACATGAATGTTACACTTGATAATGTAAGACAGTGACATTACAAAGGGGTTTCCAGGTGAATCTCAGGCTCTCTTCTGCATCAGTGGCAAAGTCCTAAGCAAATGGGGTGGAAAACGTGAGATCTTGTAAGTGCTTCTGGAATGTGAGCTGTATAGTGACTGGGTCTTGTTCATCTCTAATCCCCAGGTGCCTAAAACAGAGACGTGCAGTACACACTTATTAAATGCGTTAAGTCACAAGTATAGGAGATGTTTCAAAGTGATTTTAGCATCCAAGCAAATGTATTTTCTGACTCTTCCTCTGACATCAATTTTATTTTACTGACTTTTCTGCTGTTTGAACCTAGATTTTACAGGTTCAACTCTTAGGTAAGAAGCAGCAGCAAATGGAACATTTGAGACTAGATGGAGAATCCCATGGACAGAGGAGCTTGGCAGCTACAGTCCATAGTGTCACAAAGAATCGGATAAGACTGAAGCAACTTAGCACGCATGCACACAAGTAGTTAATACACTCAAGTAGTTAAGAGCTGCACTAACGTTTCATACTTTAGTGAGAGCATGATGAAATTTTGGGAAAGGAATGCTTCTTTTATTCTGGGGAATATATCCTTATATCATACATGCTGATGAGAGATTGTTGCATCTGCTTCAGTTTCCTTAAAGGCAGAATAAAATCTTATTTATAATAGTACAGCGTCTTGAAAATACTGATACTTAGTAAATGTTGAACCAGTGAGTTTATATGATTGCTTTCTATTCACAGAGTTTTTCAGTAAAGAGCAGTTTCCATGAACAAACTTGGCTCTTTTATGTATTTCAGTGTGAAAAATGCCCATATTCCAGGACAAGGAATGTGAGCCAAAGATCATTTTATTTAAAATTTTCTGATCTATAGTATTATTTATTTCAAGGGAAATACATTTATTCTCCTAAATAATACCATTAGTTACTAAAAATTTGGGCACATGGAAATTGGAATAGTTTTGGGAGTTAGAATAGCAAATAATTGAATCCAAAAAAGCTGGACTTAATAATTATTTTATTAATATAGATCAATCTATGAAGAAGGTGGATGTTACTAACAGCATTTGAAAGTTACTGACTTGATCAAATAGGCTAAATATCTGAGATTCTATTTTATATTCTCTTTTATCATCCAATTGGAAATTAATAATATATGTCACTATAGTATAAGAAAATTATATACCTTTTGAGATTTATGAGCAAATTCATTTTTTAAAATGTATATGACTTTAAAAATCTCAAGGTCTCTGTAAAGAAGTACTATTACATACTAACACAATGTTTTCTACTTACTTAATTTGTGCATCCTAAAAGACAACTGTTTATAAAATTAGAACAGATTTTGAATAAATAATTAGAAATGAGTGTGTTAAATTTGAAAATGTTCTTCTATTTAAAGTGTTCAGCAGCTGACCCTTGTGTGATAAGATTCACTTCAGGGACCCTACTGGACTCTGAGGCAGGACACACAGCTGACCTCAGTAACTGGATTAGATAGTAGTGTCCTAATTGATAATGAAGGGTTTGAACTAACAAATGAGTCTTGTTTGGAGGGAGCCTTGCTGTGGAGCATGTTAGGGGAGGAGACGAAGTCAGTGAGTGCTCGGGCTCTAGACTGAAAGGGACTTGACTCTGAACCCAGTCCTGAAGCCTTAGGTGAGTTAATTAGCTTATAATTCCTTGTCCTGAGAGTTTGTGTTGACATGAAAACAGATAATGCATGTGAAGCACCTACCACGGTGTCTGGAACAGGGTTAGCACTCATGGATAGTAATGGTTTTATTTCTGCTGTCAATGCTAGTTTTGCTAACATTGCAGTTTGGTTCCTGAATACCCTAAGGACATTTAGTGTTTTTTATTCTAATTCTCCAAAAGCTGCCTTTAAAGGAAATCCAAAAAATCAGTCTTTTTTCCTTTTTTGCTTTTGCTACATTTCCCCTCTCTATTTTCTTCCCTCCTTCCTTCCTTCCTTTTCCCCTTCTTTTCTTTTGCCTGTTTATATAGTCAACAGATTTTTAGTTATTACATGAGAATCCAAAACCTTATGCAGGTAGGACATTAAGGAATAAATTTTCCATGTCTGTAAACAGGACTATTTGTACTATCTGGATTACCCTGTAAGGGGAAAAATACTTTCTAATTTTGAGAGAAAATGCTCAATATTATGATAGTTCTGTCTCCTGTAAATATAGATGATACTTTGAATTCCTGAGTGTGTTTTTCATTCAGTAACATTGATCATAGTATTAAAACAGCATGATAGATTAAAGGTATGCCCTCTTCTAGGTTTCCTAGTGATCTGCAGGACCTTCATTTTCTTGACTATCCTAAAATATAAATATACTCTCCTTTTCTCTGAATGCATTTGCTTCTCCCAGTGTGTGAGATATTCATATGCCAGCATTCTTTAAAATAAGCTTGCTGCCATTTATCTTGAGAATGTGTGCCAATTCTCTAATGAGGACTCTTTCCCCACTCCCAATTTGTTCTCAACCACTTTGATTTCTATTGATCCTAAAATAATATGGAAGTAAAAATTAAAGTATTTCTATATGTGCATGCTGTATTGGTGATTTGAAACTTCAGGTACTGAGAACTGACTGTGAAGGAGAGAGCCAGCCACAATCTGGATTATTTTTCAAATGCTTTGGGTTTGGCAAAAACTAAAATGCTTGTTGCCAAGCCCCTTTCCTCCTAATTTTTAAAAATCATGTGTGTTTCAAGGGAAATTTAATCCACATGTTTCTGATTCATTTGCACTTAAGTTGTCAAACTGTTTTGTAATCATAAGTCTCTATCTTTCTCCACAGAAAGTTGAGTTTTTCCAAGTGTGCATAAACAATCACCTCTTAGAAGAATGAACTGAATTTTTAAATTCAGAAATCCAGGATGGGCAAAACTGTGTGTACCTCACCTGCTCTTGGGAGAGGAAAAGATTTTTGAAGTTTTGACTCTGCATCAAATCTTTTGATGTGGACTTTGACTTACCCTTGGAAATATGAGATTCTTCCCTCCAAGAAAAAGTGTTTTGAGAGTTTAAAATATACTGTAGAAGGTGCTAAATGACCAATGATGCAGGAAGATTCTAATTATTTAAAATTACAAGTAAACATGACTGTGAATAATATTAGTGTTATATTTCATAACAAAAGACTTATTTTAAACTTCATAATCTACACAATTGGGTTTATTTACAACTATAAACTCATCGTCTCTTAGATGTGAGCTTAACAAAGCAAAAAGCTCAAACTTTCTTCTCCCAAAATACTTTATCTAAAATTAGTTTAAGTTACTAATAGGAAAATTTACAAGGGAAAAATAAACACAATATTTTTAAAAGCTCATTCCATCTCTGAAAAGAGCTTAGAATTTGCTGTATTTACATATTTTTCTTATAAAACCTTCTGTAGTGAGACTTGAAATGCTGAAGCTTACTATAATAGAATGTCCCATTTGGGAACATTAAGAACTTTTATTTTATGGGAACTCACAATGGTTACTCCCATTTGGGTCTCTTAGGAAGTGCTAATTCCCAACACTTCCTCCTTTATCATGAGATCAAACCATTTGAACCACTTATTATCATGTACCCAGTAAAACTCAATCTGTTGTGTTAATTAGTTATGTAAACACATTTTATAATTGTGGAGACAAAGCAGAGCTAGGCAACTGGGTAGGTGAGAAAAGATCAAAGATCTCCCTTAATAAATTGTTACGCTAATTAGTGTTTGTCTTGTAGTGCTTCTCCAGGGGGTCCTTTAAACCCAAGCTTGGGAAAACCTGCTTAGAGAACAAGGAAGCTTTGGCAAAAACAAATCTAGCCAAACTCCCAAAACCAACTTAAAACCAGTGAAGTGAGAGAAAAAGGAATACAAAAGAAATAGGTGAAAAGAACTGTGAATTCCTCCTGAGGAGATCCTACTCTTAAGACTATAATATGGAAAGAAGGATCAGATCACACACAGTCTATTTTTATGATTTAAAAAAAAAAACAGCTTTGCCTAGTTCTGGTGCCTTCCAAGTAAAATTGTGTATGTAGCTTGCTGTGAAAATAATCAAGGTATTGTACCGTCTATATCTCTCAAAAAGTGCCCTTAAGAGGTACCTCCATTTTAGTAAGATAAAGGCCTCCAGGAGGTGCTCAGGCTCCCCATCAACATTACGTAGGCTTCTTTCCTGCCTTATTCTCGATCATGGAATTGGCTATCATCCACCATACTACATAATTTACTCTTCAATATTCTTTCAATTAGAAAGGCCATGAGGGCAGGGAGTTTTGCCCATTGGTTTTCCACTGGTTTGCCCAAAAATTGACTGAATAGAAGAATAAATATACATTAGTGATATACTTAGGGTTCAAAACATTTCAGAATGGTATAATATGGAGTTGTTCACCCATGTTTTTAAACATGGCATAATATACAATTGTTCTACCAGTTTATTGTTGTTCTTCGGTCACTCAACTCTTTTCCATTCCATGGACTGCAGCACATCAGGCTTCCCTGTCTATCACCAACTCCCGGAGCTTGTTCCAACTCACATCCATTGAGTCAGTGATGCCATCCAACCATCTCGTCCTCTGTCGTCCCCTTCTCCTCACGCCTTCAATCTTTCCCAGCATCAGGGTCTTTTCTAATGAGTCTACTCTTCGCATCAGGTGGCCCAAAGTATTGGAGCTTCAGCTTTAGCATCAGTCCTTCCAATGCATATTCAGAACTGATTTCCTTTAGGACTGACTGGTTGGATCTCCTTGCAATCCAAGGGACTCTCAAGAGTCTTCTACTACTTACATGATATGAACTGGCCTTGAGCAATTCACTAAATCTTTCTGAATTCTGTTTCCTCACGTGTATATGTGGTTATTATTACCTTTCTTTCAGAATTGTGTCAAGATCGGAGATGATTTATAAATCGCCCAGCAGCGTCTAGCACTTCGCAAATGCTCAGTAAAATGCGGTTATTGTTTTGTTGTTATTGTCATTAATCTGTTCCCTTTGTCTTTATGCAGGCCAGCTAATATTAAGACCCTTGTGTTTAGTATCACTTCTCTTTGCTTTTTATCTTGCTTCTCTTCTTTTTTATGTCTTTTTCATATTTTCTTAATTCTATAGTATGTTCTGTGCGACCCCATAGACGGCAGCCCACCAGGCTCCCCCGTCCCTGGGATTCTCCAGGCAAGAACACTGGAGTGGGTTGCCATTTCCTGCTCCAATGCATGAAAGTGAAAAGTGAAAGTGAAGTTGCTCAGTCATGTCCGACTCTTCGAAACCCCATGGACTGCAGCCTACCAGGCTCCTCCATCCATGGGATTTTCTAGGCAAAAGTACTGGAGTGGAGTGCCACTGCCTTCTCCGAATATGTGTCTACATACTCCCTATCCATAAACCTAACAACTCGGTGATTGCTTATAATGGACCTCACTTGTGCAGCATTGGATAAACGTAGATCTTTATTTTACGGCATATTCTCACCAGTTCACATGATTTTTTCTGAGTTATAATGTCTAGTGATTCATTTATTGATTTCTGTATATAACTAGGCATGAAATAGATTGATGATCAGTTACTTCAAATGTTTAAAGAGCAGAAATAAACTAAAACCTGAGAAGAATTTGTCAGAACTAGTCTTTAACTTTCTCTGAAAATTTCCACGTATTTGTAAATGACTACCGATGTTCACTGTTTACAAATATAGAATAGGTAAGGTGGGTGTTTTCTATTTTCAAGTATTAATATTTCCAAAGCCAGGGACAGTTACTTACTACTCATTTTGCCTAAAGTTTTCAAATAAGATTTTGTTCACTTCCCTGAAGTCTTGGTGGAGATGGGCTAGTCCAGATTTGTATCTAGGATTTGCTTCAGCCTCAGCCATATCTTTTAACTTTTATTTTATATCATCTCTTTTAACTCTAAATTACAGTCCTGTCTTGAAACTCCCTTCATGAAGGCTGGCAGTGCAGAAGAAAGGAGGAAGATAAAATGGCCCAAGAAATTCTCTTCTAGAATGTTCTGTATCTGGTCTTATTTTCTGGCATCCTTGCTATTTCACAAGTTCCCAGTTGTTATGTAATAGTCAACTAGAAAGTGCTTTTTTTTAAACCTAGTATTAAAGTAATATATTAAAAAAAATAATATGTGGTTGCTGTAACAAATTTAGAAAATATGACCAAGCAAAAGAAGAAAGAGTAAAAATAATCTGTAATCTCACTAGATACATATACAATCTCACTAGATACATATCTAGCATGTAATAGATACTTATTATCACAAAAATATATTATCATACATAGAAAATATTTTGAAAAATTTTTTAAATTTATAATTCAGCATATTTTCTATCATCAAACACAAAAGCATAACTTCAATGACATCATAAGGATATATCACTTTCTATTAAAACAATCTTTTGTCTGCAGATGTGATGGAAAATATATATGTTAGAGCAAAAATTGAAAACATGGATTTTTAAGGTAAATAAGGAGGTAAGATTGATAGTCTTTGTGTTTTTTCCTGCAAAATAATTCATTTTACTCTTATTTTCCCCCCTTTTCTCAGATAAAAAAGGTATATAAGAGCACACACACTGAGATGGATCTATATAAACTATAGTCCCATTTCAGTAACTTGAAATTACAATAAAAAATCTTCTCTCTCTTGTTGAGCATTTTCTCCCTTGATACCCAGAACATGACTACTCAAACAATAGCTCTCAATAAATATTAGTTGGAGAGCTGAAACAAATAAGCTAACTCACATATAAATGCTTTTTTTTGAGATCTATGATTACAGTTTTACCAGCTTGTTTATTTTGCCACTATGGGAATAAATGAGCGGACATTGAACCCTTTATTCTCCATTTCTTCAAGTGACATTATTATCTAAGCTCAAAGCTGCCATGTCAGTGTTCTCTAAAACTTGAATCTGAATGACCTGGAGCGCTGGTTATAAATGCAGTTTCCTGGGCCCTACCCTAGACATACTGATACAGAATATATAATGTGGAGCCTGGGAAAGTTTGAGGACCATTTTGGGGTGGTGTCAGCAAGCAGTGAAATATGTTTATCAGTAGAATAAGTATAGAACATATTGTGCCTCCCAGCCTGTGTGGAATGAATAAATCTTTAGGAAAGATAGAACTGGGGGGAAATTTTCTTTTTTTGTTGTTTTTAAAGATAATGGCATTACCTTTATGTTTAGAGGATGATGAGATCTAGTAAGGGTAAAAGAAAGCGTGTTTGAAGGTCAACTTTATTTTGTGTGGAAATGATTTCACTGGACAATTTTAATTATGGGAAGAAAAATAATGATGCAAACCATCTAGATATATAAAAGTTTCTCTTTGCTGCTTGTTCTCGCTATGTCTGTGGCATCTTTTGAGACTCCAGTGAAAGCTATTAAGAAAAATACCCATTCACTCGTCATAAACATCAGTATAAAGAATCTAATGTATTAAGCATGTTTTCATCTAGGCTTTTCGTTCACAATAAAGCTTTTTAGAAGTACTTAACTTTGCTTCAGTATTCAACTTACAGATGCATTCACTGTATCACTCTATCTAAGCAACGTCTTAGAACCAAAAATGAATGTTTAAAAAAATTTTTTTTGTAGGAAGATGTGAAAATTAATTTGGCATGTAGGTGCTGTTGGTTCCAATTAAAATCAATATCTGTCCTGATTTATGCCTCTTGTCTCTATGACAGCAAGGGGGCTGGCTAAGGGGGTGCATCTGCTCCTCTCTCCCAAAGGGGCTCAAAACAAGTGAATGACCTGCAGTGTTTATTATTAAGTTTTCAAAGGGAAAGTTGTTTTGGTCTAATTGAAGCAATAATATGAGAGAGGTTATTTCTGGTCAGTTCCCTGCTGTTTTCACTCTGGAGAATATATTCCAGGTGTTTGCCGTGCTGCACTGCCGTGTAAGGACCACGTTCCCTGGAGTTTGGATATGCCCGTGGAGCAATAAACCAGCATTGTGAGTTGCAGCCAGTTTTGGCATTTTTGAGACACTTTTTTTAAGTTAACGTCGTAGTAAACCAGATGGTTAATGACCACATTCATTTTCAAAAGTTCCAGTGACTGTGGAATAATGCAATGAGACTTTATAAATCCCTAATACATTAAAGAACAATTTCTTCTCTTTCCTTTTACTCTTAGGCTTTGCCACACCATAAAGAGTAGCTGTAATATCATGTCACTAAAGTTTACTTTGAAATGTCTTTTTCTTTCTTTTCCTCCACACTGATTAATGATTTTCTTTAAGTGGATGAGAAAATAAAAATTAAAATCTGATTAGTCAAAATATGAGCCATCGTTCATTCATAACTTGTCCCTCTCTGGTTTTGCAAAAGATATTCTAACTCCATGTTCTTCAAATATCCCTAAACGTCATAAATAGTATCAAGGATGATTGGTTAAGGGTGTAGACTCTGCATCTGGATTTAGGACATAAATGCAAATATTCAGTACGTGATATTTGTCTGAGATACATATAAGTGACCATTTCTGATAAAGGATAAATGTCACAAGTAGTAGTTTGGGAATTTCAGAGGTGACGTTCCACATATCAGCTAGCAAATTGATGTTATAAACTTTTCTATTGCTCTAAGATATTTTTCCTGGCAAAATCACAAAATTGAAAACACTATATTAGTTAGTGGAACTTAATCTTAACTTTAAGAATTTTATGCAACATTCATTTAAGATACTTTAATCTTGATTAAATTCCCAGGTAACCCGTACTGGTAATCACAAAAATAAAAGACAATTATAAAGTTGAAATTCAACGTCTTCCTGGTTCCAACTGGAATTTTGGACCTTGGTTTTGTTCATTTTCATCTGTGAACCTAATATGAACCCACAGACCAAAATAGTCACATTAAGAACAGGGGCTGGATTTCAGGCTAATCAGGGGAAATGCCTGGGGAGGGTGGTGGTGGTGTTGTCTGCTGCTCACCCGCTTAATCACGCAGACTTTCGGAGTCCAGGATACTTCCAGAGCCTGAGTGGTAGCGATTTCTCAGTTCACATTCCCAGATGTGCGAGTCAAAGGGTCTAGCACCGAATGTCCTCAGAGGCGGGCCTCTGGGAGGGGGACTGCCCTCCCGAAAGAGAGAAATGCGTGGTACTCGGTGTCAAGGGCATCGTATTTATAAAGCACTTTGGGTTCTTTGGATGATATTCAAAGTACTATGAAGTATTATTACTTAACGTATTTTCACTAGATCCAAGGAGAGGGCAGGAAGCTTGCTCCGTGGCTGTGTATCAGGCAAAGGAAGCTGACCCGCACATTCCTCTCCTTATTCTTTCCCTGCCCCTCAGAATACCACACACATAGCAACGGTCAATTACAGGGGAGCAGGTGAGGTGTGCAAATTAACACAGGAGAGAGTGATGAAAGTCGTGGGGGTGGGGCGGGGAAGGGGGGTGGGAGAAGAAGAGGAGAGCGAAGGACTGCCTGGTGGGAAAGGCAAGTTGCAGTGCCACTTAATAAACATGACTGCTAATAAAAGAAGATTCACATTCTTGAACAGGAAACAACAGATAAACCAAAAAACAAAACAAAACATCAAATCTATATGATTTCATTCTGAGTGTTTTCAAAAGGTTGTGATGTTTTTGTCTCTATTAGAGGAGATTCATATCACCCCTTCCCTCCTCCCCCACCCAAAAAGCAAGTTCCTTTGGAATAGGACACTATGAAAGGAAGAAATGTCATAACTCAAATGATCTAAAACAACTCAGATAATTTACAACGACTTTATTCTCTTTCAGGGGTCATCGTTAGAGAGGGTGTTTAGATAGTTTGCCCAATTAAAGGGTATATTCATATTGCAGAATGAATTATTTGCTAGAATTTAATAGTCTTGAAATTTCACAGATGCCGGTGAGATAAGAAGGGAGATTTCTGTTACTTCCCAGCCCTTTGTAAAACCTCACAGCAGGTGATGCTAGAAACCATAGTCATCACTGCCAATTTAATACACATTAGTATATAGACTTTACTATATAATGTAGAATTCATTGTACTTTCAAAATTAGCATCTTCTCTGATCATTTCAATAAGATAAATAGGCAAGCCATAAAGATTAGCTCCTGAGTGCTTATTGTTCAATGATTCACATTGGTGTACCTCAAGAAAAACATTCGTAAGATGAAAAGTTGGAGGTACATCTGAAAGGTTCTTTGTTTGCATGAGAGAGCCACATTTTTATCAATTGGAGAAGGATAAAATGTGCATTGTGCTAACACTGATGATTATAAGCTTTTTTTTTTTTTTTTTTACTAGTAGTTCTTCAGGATCACGCAATAACCTAGTAGTAATGAGCTTCAATTATCACTTTACTGGAGACATTTCAAAGAGATTTACTGTTGATAGACTGAGAGAAAAGGTCATTTACACCATTGTTCTTCAAATCACAGAGTTCATTTTGAAGTTTGTGTCTCCTGACAATCTTTCTTTAAGACATTGCAAATTATCTTTTATTGTAGTTCAAATAAGGAAACGGAGTCACAAACAAATTTACCTACTATTAAATAAATAGCTTTGATTTCCTGTATTTACAACTACTATTTAATTATGACATTTTAAAGAAGCTGCCGTTGTCCATTGCTGGCATCATAATTTTCTGAAAAAAACAAAAGCAATCCACTTGTAGCAGTGCTGGGCTGCACACATAGACCAGTTTAGTAATCATGGGTTTATGGCTTTACCATCTTAATATTTATAGTAGCTATTTTTCTGAGGTTGGTGGGTCTGGCACACCTTGATTGCTGTAGATAACTCTGGAGCAGAGGGTGTGGGTGTGAGGTGGGGTCAGTTTAGCACTGCGGAAATTGTTTTTGTATATAGAGAATATAAGTATCATTTTTGCTGTTTGTTTTAGTACCAAATATTCACATGTTTACTTCACAGTTTTCAAAGGATGCTGCCTATCTTAGAATTTAAAAACCCTGGATATTTGTATTTGTAGATATTGGAGCTGAAATCCATAAAGTCAATTGTTTTCTCTAAGGCTACCTGGAGCCCAAGGACTAAAATCCTGGAATCCTGATGACTTCACTCCCTGTTCCATACTGTGTTAATAGATGTTTCTTATTCGATCCTCCTGACAACCATGTGATACAGGAATTGCTATCTATTCTTGTTTTATAAACAGGAAATATGGCTCCAAGGAGTTGCATGCCACTCCATCGAGAATTTCAAAGCTTATTAAAGACAAAATTTGATTTGGTACCCAGGCCTTGCTCAAAATTGTTAGAGTTATATAAAAATGATCCCAGTTGCATTTCTAATGAGAAACTTTTGGACTATTTCTGTTTATCTGTGTGTTATCTGTTAAGGGTCCCTTGGAATGAGCATCAGCTAAATCTTTTAAAGACCTATGAAACCAAAGTGGTTTCTGTTTGGCTATAACTCCCAGTGGACTGAAAGATTTCATTATGCTGTTAATTTTGCATAACAGTTATTAACAGATGAACTACGTTATTTTGCTTATGATTTTTTTTTTCTGAGATCCTAGATTTGAAGCTATCATTCTAAAGTGAAGCCATGTAAAATATTCTGCTTTTGCTTTTAAGCTTTTCTTTTGCCACATTGTTCCTCTTGTGTCCCAAATATTCTAAATTGTTTACATTTTTTGACCATGCAAGGATCCTTGCCACTCCCAATGAAGACTTTAAGACATGCTGATTGCCTGTTTATCTCACTTGTTATGCTTCATTTGCTCATCCTGTAAGTATTTACTGGACTCTCCAGGTGGTGCTAGTGGTAAAGAATCTGCCTGCCAATGCCGGAGACCTAAGAGACACAGGTTCGATCCCTGGATTGGCAAGATACCATGGAGAAGGGCATGGCAACCCACTCCAGCATTCTTGCCTGGAGAATACCATGGACAGAAAAGCTTGGCAGGCTTAAGGCCATAGGGTTGCACAAATCAGACATGACTGAAGTGACAGCACACTATTCCAAGAGCTGGAAAAAGAATATTGAAAAATACAAAAAAAACAAAAACAAAACAAAACCCTGCCCTCAAATTATCTTATGGTTGGGGTATCCATTCTATGTACAAATAAATGTATAACATGTCAGGTGTGAACACTGTGAAGGGTAAAAATGATGCTGTGCAAGGGGGTAGGGAGTGCTGAACCCAGAGAGGAATAGTCTTATACAGTTGTTAGGAGCAGCTTCAATGACGAGGGCACATTTCTGCAGATAATGTGAAGGAACGAGCTATGTAGAGATCTGAGGGAATAGTAAATTGAAGAAACTAAGATAAACTTGCACTTGGAATGGTCAAGGGACAATGTAGAAAAAGTCCAGAGAATGTCCAGAGGGAATCAGGACACACAAAGCCTTGTGGGCCAATTTAAAAGTATTGCATGAGTGAAGTGCAGAGCCATTTAAGGGGCTAGAACAGAGGAAAATGTAAAAAATAAATTTTTGTGTTTCTAAAGATCTATTTTGGCTGCTTTGTGAGAATAAACTGGAAAATGCAAGAAGAGAAGAAGCAGGGAGACCAGCTAGAAGGCTACTGAAAAAGTCTGTATCATAAATGATGAGTTAGTTCAGGAAAGCTCATCAACTTCTGGACATATTTTGACAATAATGTTGATTTATTCAAAGGTGGGATGTTAAATGTCAGAGAAAGAAAGCAATTAAGAGTGCAGAAAAACTAGAGGGATGGCATTGTCCTTTACTAGAAAAAACTGATAAACACTTTCATGGGGGAGAATGAGAAATGTGTCTATTGACATCTTATATTTGAGGTGTCTACACATAAACAGAAAGCTTGAAAGGCAGTCAGGTTATGAGTCTCAAGATTAGGGAGAGAGTTTTTGAGTGGAAATGATGATTTGGGACTATTCAGACTGATCTTTTACTAAGTATGAATTTACTAGCCAAGGGAGTGAGGGTAAATACAGAAGTTAGAGGATTAAGGCTGTTTGTTAAAGTATGAGGGAGATAAGGAGGAGTTAGTGACAGTAAGAATGACCAGTGAAGAGGGAAGAGAGTGCTATCTCAGAAGCCAAATGAAGAAAGCATTTTAACAAACAAGTACTTAATTGGATTTGCCTTTTCATTTTCTTTTTAATCAAACAGGATACCAAGGGATTGGTTCAAAATGAACATCAAAATTACATTAAGTATAATTACAATTTTTTAAAAATTGCATACTAGGAATCAAAATTCTCCAAACCAGGCTCCGTGAACTTCCAGATGTTCAAGCTGGATTTAGAAAAGGCAGAGGAACCAGAGATCAAATTGCCAACATCTGCTGGATCATCGAAAAAGCAAGAGAGTTCCAGAAAAAAATCTACTTTTGCTTTATTGATTATGCCAAAGCCTTTGACTGTGTGGATCACAATAAACTGTGGAAAATTCTTAAAGAGATGGGAATACCAGACCACCTGACCTGCCTCCTGAGAAATCTGTACACAAGTCAGGAAGCAACAGTTAGAACTGGATGTGGAACAACAGACTGGTTCCAAATCAGAAAGGAGTACGTCAAGGTTGTTATGTTGTCACCCTGCTTATTTAACTTATATGCAGAGTACACCATGCGAAATACCAGGCTAGTTGAAGCACAAGCTGGAATCAAGATTGCCAGGAGAAATATCAATAACCTCGGATATGCAGATAACACCACCCTTATGGCAGAAAGTGAAGAAGAACTAAAGAGCCTCTTGATGAAAGTGAAAGAGGAGAGTGAAAAAGTTGCTTTAAAACTCAACACTGAGAAAACTAAGATCATGGCATCTGGTCCCATCACTTCATGGCAAATAGATGCAGAAACAATGGAAACAGTGAGAGACTTTATCTTTTGGGCCTCCAAAATCACTGCAGACGGTGACTGTAGCCACAAAATTAAAAGACACTTGCTCCTTGGAAAAAAAGCTATGACCAACATAGACAGCATATTAAAAAGCAGAGACGTTACTTTGCCGAAAGTCCATCTAGTCAATGCTATAGTTTGTCCAGTAGTCATATATGGATGTAAGAGTTGGACTATAAAGAAAGCTGAGCACCAAAGAATTGATGCTTTTGAGCTATGGTGTTGGAGATGACTCTTGAGAGTTCCTTGAACTGCAAGGATATCCAACCTGTCAATCCTAAAGGAAATCAGTCCTGAATATTCATTGGAAGGACTGATGCTGAAGCTGAAACTCTAAAACTTTGGCTACCTGATGCGAAGAACTGACTCATTTGAAAAGACCCTGATGGTGGGAAAGATTGAAGGCAGGAGGAGAAGGGGACAACAGAGGATGAGATGATTGGATGGCATCACCGAGTTGATGGACATGAGTTTAAGTAAGCTCCGGGAGTTGGTGATGGACAGGGAAGCCTGGTGTGCTACAGTCCATGGGGTTGCAAAGAGTCGGACACGACTGAGCGACTGAACTGTACTCAGGAAATATAAATGGCAGGTTTACTTATAGTTCTCCATTCTCAGAATTTTTGTACATATTGAATTCTTCTCCACATAATGGTTGAGTCTGACAAGATTTGCTCTGATCTAATTTTGCAGTCTCATAAAGAAGGCAGTATGAAATAAATCAGCAATTGTGAGGACTATTTTTTCTAGAAAGGCAATGTGGTATAGTGTAAAGAAAGGGCAGCCTGTGAGTGAACCCAGTTTCCACTGAGAACTTAGCAAAATTGCTTCACTTCTTTAAGGCTCACCTCCATCCTCTTTAAAATAGAGGATATTAATACCTATCTCCCAGGGTTACCATTTCTGATTAAATTTTAAAATATAGTTAGTTCAATTGTCTTGGGAGTTCCCTGGCAGTCCAATGGTTAGGACCAGCGACCATGCATTTTCCCTGTCATGGCCTAGTTTTAATCCCTGGTGGAGGAACTAAGATCCTGCAAGCCTTGCAGCAGGGGCCACTTCCCCACCCCTCAAAAGAGGTAAATTGCCTGATACACTGTGAACACTTAACATCAATCTCTAAATCATTAAGTATCTTTCAAATAGATACTTTAAAAGCATTGTGCTGCATATTAGCATTTTTCCGGGGAAATATTCAAATAATTCTTGACTGGGAGCTGTATGTATAGTGACGTGTGTGTGTGTGTGTGTGTGTGTGTGTGTGTGTGTGTGTGTGCATGCATGCTCACTCAGTTGTGCCTCTTTGTAGCCCCATGGAAAGCTGATAGA
This sequence comes from Bos indicus, assembly GCF_029378745.1. Lineage (NCBI taxonomy): Eukaryota > Metazoa > Chordata > Mammalia > Artiodactyla > Bovidae > Bos > Bos indicus. The sequence goes on along the minus strand of NC_091768.1, from coordinate 24,845,544 downwards.
TGTGGTACTCAAAAAAATTTAAGCAGTTGTTTACCTTTCCTAGTTTCTACTCTGGGATAAACAAATAATCAGAATATCTTTTCTTACTTTTCTCTCCCTGAGCCATTCTGGCATAACCTATCAACCTGAGAAGGGTAACTTTGTTCACTTTTTCTCAAGATTTTGCTCAACCTAGCTGGAACATATGAACAAGAAAGACCTCCTAGAAAGAGCTGTTGTCTCCAAGTTGAGAAGAATTCTCTGGAGAGAATATATTTTACAAACATAAATAAAATGATTTTGTGACCATTTTTACAGTGCTCTGCTTGTGTATCCTCTAATCACTCTTTCGTGCAGATCTCAGTGAATGGGGGACCTGAGTGATCCATCTCATCTCAATCTTGCAAAGCAATTGCAATGTGAATTCAGATGATGGATCTATAATCTATTATAAAATGAAAGAAAATTCATCTTCAAAAGAAACCTGAATGAAGAGAAGATTCTAATTAGATGTTATTTGCTTTTAATGGTGCTTTTTTATCCCTGGGGTGAATAAGTTCCATTGTCACCGAGACACTCTATTATTCAATTGGTGTCTCTGCCCTCTCCTGGCCCCACAGCACAGTCCAGCAGGGACTAGACTTGGATCTCTTCAGAGCTCATTAATTTGGAACCTCTGCTGACTAGAGACAGAGCTTTGGTTAAACTTAAAATGCTCTTTTCCATGTCCTAAGAGTTGGCCTTGCTCAGAGTGTTTTAACTAAAGAAATCAAAGGTAATGAAACCAAAAACACCTAAAGTGGACTTTAAGCATGGAATAGAGAATGTTCCCTTTTTAATATAGGTTACATGAGAAATAAAGGGAGGAAAGTGAAACTTTCATGGGAAAAAAATGACTTTTAGTAGCTTAATTTGGGGTCTACACACTTTGCCTGCCATGTATTCAAAAATTAGAGTGGACTGCTACACTTGGAAAAGGAGACTTTGACTGAATGCAGTATTATCAAAGCATAGTTTTAAAATTATAATTAATGTGTTATGATGAAAACACAGATTGAGGATTAATCCAAAAGAGGTATTTCATTAAGGAACAAGAAGGTAATTCATTAGAGAATAAAGTATTAATATTTTTATTCACTATAAAATAAGAGATCTGTGCCTTTTTCTCAAACACTAAATATAATAAGAATATACATTTTGCATTCATACCAGACAGATGGTTATTTAATTTAAAATGTGAGTCCTTGCCACCTGCAAAACTCTGTACTAGACACTGGGGATTATAACAATGAAAAAAATAATCTCTTCATAAAAAAGCTCAGTTTCTGGTTGGCTTGGTCAAAGCCTCAAATGAACTAAGAAAAAGAGGGACACAGTAAATGGAAGGCAGAATTCAGTGAAAAAATCAAAGTACACAGAAGAAAAAGAAGTTAATTGTTGATTGGCAATCACGGAAGGCTGTTGCTATTTAAGTTGCATATTTTTGGTTAAAGGAACAGTTGAATGAAGCAAAGTTGTGAAGTTGTGAAATTTGTTCAGGAAATGGAGAATGGAGTTGGGGAGCCAGAGCATAGAATGAAATAAGAAAAGAGGCTGCAGTCATAGCCTAGATATATCTGAATGCTAACTGAGGAGTCTGGGCTTTCCCTTACATAAGCTTGGCAAGTTATTTTGGGTAGGGATGTATATAGTCATGGTTAACAAGAGATTGTTAGGACAATATATGGATTCATCAGTAGAAGTGTAATTTGCCATGTTACCTCTAAAGGATGATTCAGAGATAATTTTTTAAAAATATTGGTTCAGTCTGCTTTGAGTTCTTTCTCCCTCTTAAAATTTCAAACTGAATTTAATATTCTTTTCTAACATTTAAAAATACTTCTGTTCCCAACAGGAATAGGAATACCATTGGCATAATGTTCTACAGAGTGTCCAGATACACTTGGCACCTTGTCAGCATTTCACTGGCTCCACAGTCTCTGTCTTTCCCAGTTTGGCTCACTGATTTTTCCATCAAGAGGATAGCCTACCCTTCATCCTCAATACATGCTGAAATAAAACACATCTCTCAATCCACGTTTCATCTATTCTGCTAAAGTTTGGTATTCAGGGGTCATTGTGTTGATTGCTAGACTCTCTGTCTCCAACCATACCCAGAATCCAGTGCCCCATGATGGCGTGGACCCAGCAAGAGTCTTGCCAGCCCGTTTTCCTGTCACTCCTCCCTGCTAGCTTTGAAATTAGAAATTCACTCCTGAACCCTACACCAGTGACCATAGCCTTGCCACCTATGAACAGAGATCTTGGCTCCCTATCAATCCAAATCTGTAATTTCTACTCAAGTGCCATCACAAAGTGTTATCTGACTACATCGATGGCCAATTTTGGTAGCTGGGAGAGTTCTCTGACTTCATTTACCTGTTAGGCAGCTGTTGTTCAGTCACTCAGTCATGTTCAACTCTTTGTGACCCCATGGACTGAAGCACACTAGGCACCTTCCCTGTCCTTCACTCTCTCCCAAAGCTTGATCAAACTCATGTCCACTGAGTCAGTGATGCTGTCCAACCACCTCATCCTCTGTCACCTGCTTCTCCTCCTGCCCTCAATCTTTCCAAGGATCAGGGTCTTTTCCTATGAGTTGGCTCTTCACATCATGTGGCCAAAGTACTGGAGCTTCAGCTTCAGTATCAGCCCTTCCAATGAATATTCAGAGTTGTTTTCCTTTAGGATTCACTGGTTTGATCTCCTTGCTGTCCAAGGGACTCTCGAGAATCTTCTCCAGCACCACAATTTGAAAGCATCAATTCTTCAGCGCCCACCCTTCTTTAGGGTCCAACTCTCATATCCATACATGACTACTGGAAAAACCATAGCTTTGACCATATAGACCTTGGTCAGCAAAGTGACGTCTCTGCTTTTTAGTACTCTGTCTAGGTTTGTAATACCTCTCCTCAAATCTCAGGTCTCTCTTCCTTCTTGCATCTTTCCATTGTTGCTAGGGGCTATTGTACCTCATATATAACTGCCCATAATTAACAATCAGTGCAACTGTAGAATCTCCTGAAACACAGAAAACTGGAGATTCTTTAACAGAAAATCCAAAATATGAACTTGCACTACATGAATTTACATGGTGATCAAAGGCTATTTAGTGAGCATTTACACTTGAAGGAATCAGAAGCTTAATGCTTTCTTTAACTCAAACACACAAGTAAACATCTGCATTTCTATGTGCTATAACAGGCTCTGTGTTGAGGTAACTTATTTCTCCTCTTGTCCTGTCATCACCGTACTTCCCAGGCAGAGTTCAAATGGTACTTAATCACTTGAACATGCCTGGAATGCAAACAGGAAAAGAAGGGAAACAGGTCAATTGATTGTTGATTGGCCTGCTGGCTAATCCCATAGCAAAAGAAAAGTCTCTCCCACTTCGTAGGCATTTAATTTATTCCTCCAAAAGTAGAAGGAAGGTCAAGAGGAGAGTATATTGGAGGAAAACAAAAATTGAAGAACACGATTTTTACATTTTTGTCTTAATTGTATTTTCTGTGTTGTTACTCACTACTGATTTTAGGATCTTAAATTCTACAACATGTGCTGAACTAACCAAGGGTTGTGATTTCCAAACTTGGAGGACTGTAGGTTATCTCCTAGATCTTTGGAATGAGACCTCCCTCTGGTGGTGCCCTGGAATCTGTGTTTTTAATAAGCTCCTCAGGTGATGTGCCCTGTTGGCTCAGACAATAAAGAATCTGCCTGCAATGCAGGAGACACAGGTTCTATCCCTGGCTCAGGAAGATCCCCTGGAGAAGGGAATGGCAACCCACTCCAGTATTCTTGCCTGGAGAATTCCATGGACAAAGGAGCCTGATGGGGCACTGTCCACAGGGTTGCAAAGAATCAGCCACGACTGAACAACCTTCACTCACTCATTCACTCAGATGATGTGAACGATTGTTATAGTAGGAGGCACTGATAAACAGCACAGATATATTAAAGTTACATTAATTTGTATTAGATAGCTTAACCAATGACTTCCTTTCTTATTTTACTTTTTAAGATTTTCTTTTATGTGGACTGTTTTTTAAAGTCTTTCTTAAATTTGTTACAATATTGCTTCTGTTTCATGTTTTGGTTTTTTGGCTAAGAGGCCTGTGGGATCTTAGCCCCTCGACCAGAGATCCAATCAGACCAGGGATTTCTGCATTGGAATGTGAAGTCTTAACCACTGGATTGCCAAGAAGTCTTGATAACTCTTTTAGATGTTTCTGTTATAAGTAGGATATTCTTTACAGACAAATCAATTTTTATTGTTTGTTGATTTAAATCATGTGTTCTACTTTTTGAGATAAAAAGAAATAATTAGAAAATCTGAGGTTAAGACAGTGAGAGAAGTTAGTGGGGAACTTGAGAAATCTGATGCCAGAGCAAAAGCAAGGTTTGCTAGCATTTGCACAAACCAGAAGGATGCTTTTTTAAAGCAATGGGTTTTGTCCAGGTGAATTGATAAACCAGAAACTTTACATTTAAGTTGTTATAACCATTTTTAAAATTTGCACATGTTGTAGACAGAATATTCAGGCTTTACCTCAATGAAATAGTCAATATCATTGTTTGGATGGTAGTCATGTTCACAGTTTTTAAAAATTCGAATTGAATAATACAAAACTAGAAATCCCTGATAAAAATTTCAGAGGATATTGTTTGTTTACTCATCTCAGGGATACAGAACCAGGAGAGATGAGGATGGGCAGGTAGCAGTTAGGCTGCAATGAGAAAGTTTCAGTAAAAAGTGACTTCAAAAGGATGAAGAAACTTAGTCCTCCAGACTAGGCCGTCTACCATGTAATACAAAAGAGGGGAAAACAATATGCCCACTGACTTGGGTCCTGGTTTATAAAACAGAATTTTAATTCTTCTCATTGAATAAACCCAGAAGTTACAGAGGTTATCCAATGTTATACTCTTACTCTCCCAGACAAATACAAATCAAACAAGGCTAAGCTCAATTTCAGAGATCATCAGTAGGACATTTAAGGCTTCCTAAGATCCAACCAGTCCATCCTAAAGGAGATCAGTCCTGGGTTTTCATTGAAAGGACTGATGGTGAAGCTGAAACTCCAATACTTTGGCCACCTCATGTGAAGAGTTGATTCATTGGAAAAGACCCTGATGCTGGGAGGGATTGGGGGCAGGAGGAGAAGGGGACGACAGAGGATGAGATGGCTGGATGGCATCACTGACTCGATGGACATGAGTTTGAGTGAAGTACAGGAGTTGGTGATGGACAGGGAGGCGTGGTGTGCTGTGATTCATGGGGTCACAAAGAGTCAGACATGACTGAGCGACTGGACTGAACTGAACTGAACACAGCCCTTGCTGCAAGATAAATCTCCCATCATTTATTTACTTAAAAATGTTTTAAAGATTTTTTTAATGTGGACCATTTTTAAAGTCTTTATTAAACTGCATCACAGAAAGTTGGAAATGACTGAGCAACTAAGCATGATTAAATCTGTTGTGATAATGTTTCTGTTTCATGTTTTGGGTTTTTAGTTTTGGCCACGAGGCATCTTAGGGATGATCTTAATTCCCTGACCAGGGATCGAACCCACACCCCCTGCGTTGGAAAGCAAAATCTTAACCTCTGGACTACTCAGAAAGTCCCTCCTACGTATTTAATTTAAATCATCTCCTCAGAGAATTAGTTTATTTTATTATTCTACTCCCTCAGTGGGGATGGAGAACCATTGGTTGACCTACCTCTAAATAGTATTTATGACTATACCAATTCCTTTTAAAATTCAAGGATTCAAAGAAAAAGTTCTTAGAAATTTCCACCTCTATTTAGGTTCCCCCCATCTTATTGTTTTTGATTTATAAACACTCATCTACCTGAGTTGAGTGGATAGACTTAAATAAAACTGTTTTTCATCTGTACTTTTGTTCTACTTATCTAAACTTCAACATATTAGGAAAGTGATTAGAAATATGTGTGATCTTCTTGAATTGCTATTTAATCATTAATATTAATGATCAAAAAGGCCTGTGGAGTCCAAACACTAGACAATCAGCCCATCTGTTGCACACTTGAATTTCTTACTGGGTACAATGAGTTTCTACACAAATCACTTCTGTCGTTTTGAAATACAGTGAACAGATCCTCAGTTCTTCATTTCCTTCTTTTCTCCTTTTTTTTTTTTTCTCATAATTTTCTCTCAGTTCTAGGGATTTTCCATTTCCTTTATTTTCTCTGATGATCTTGCTATTTGACTATTATCTTATCACATCAAAACCCCTTTGTTCTTCTCTGCTTACCCTATGTTTTTAGGAGAGACCTTCTTGTCATATCTCTTTATTCCTAAAATAATAGTATTGCCTAAACTTGACACTTAAACATTAAATATAAAGTGATAGCATCCTCTGCCGTGATTAAGGAAACTAAAGGGAGCCCAAAATTAAATTCAGCCATCAGGTATCTGAGAACAAGCCCTAACGCTCTGCCTTGGGAAGCATACAACTACTTCTGTACTTCTGAGCTTAGGAAGATGGATGTGGGGACTCTACCCTTTCCTTTATCTCCCCTTGTTCCTTTAACAAAATATATTTCTGGGAGAATGAAGGTACAAGGAAATAGGGGGAGTCTTTATTTTCCTCAATTAATGGGATCATATGAGGGAAAAGAACTATAATTTTATTCAGCCTTCGATCTCAGAGTGCCCAAGAAAAGTGAACAAAACCATCAAAAGTAAACAGTTGTTTATTTGGGGTCATGGGGGACTGATGGCTGTGTCAAGTTTGGTTCTAAGGTTTCCAGGTTGAGTTAGTGGGTGACAGCAGTTTTGTATGGGTGACAAGAAAGCACCCAAAAAGGGGGCTGCCTGTTAGGCTAACGCTCCCTTGAAGAATTTTTACTCAGTGTGTAATTGTAAATTAATGTTCGGTGATTCCATTTTGATACCTTCATGAGTGGTATCAAATTCATGGTGTGCTAAATTTTCTAAACAGCATCCCTGCCTGAACACAATAGAATATCATGCTGTACTGGGAGACTTTTCCCCTCCTCTGAATGGTAATTTAGGAAATGAGCCAGAAACCCTATGTGCACAAGTGTACCATAAAAAGCCCATTAACTAAGGTGCAAGTGAAATGGATCTGACTGCCATGTGTCTAGTATGCCATCTAAAAAGGTACCACTTAATAGCATTCCTGACATCACCTTGAGCCCCCAATAGAAAGGGAAAATGAGAAGAAGAGGGAGATTCCGCCCCCCCCCCCCCCCCCCCCCGCCACACGTTTAGTAAATCAAGCAGCATTTTGTCTAAAGGAAAGCAAAGTCAGGATTGAAAAAAAGCAACAACATAATATATCTTGATCTTCTTCCAGCATGGGTGAGAGTGTTCGCCAAAAAGCAAGAAACAGTATCTGAAATGTTTGAAAGGCAAGAGGCTGGGCCAGCCCTCATCCACAAGGTTACTTGAGATGGAGATGAGGAGTTCCTGAATGACTGGCATGACTTGTTGCCATTATCAATTAAGGGTTAGAGAGCTCACTTGATACACCCAGACATTTTATCCACTGCCAGAAAGGCAGCCTTTCTCCACAGTTGAGACTGTTTAAGGTCTGTGTAACAGAGCTAAGCAAAGACTAGCCCTAAAAGCAACAAAAACTTTAGCTGAATTTGCTTGACAACAGCCATTGGACCCAAGTCGAGGCCAGTCATCACACAATTGGTCATGATCACCTCTCCCTCCAGTCAAATGACACCTAGAAGGTAGGATACCATTGTCTGAGTGGACCACACAAAATGCAACATTTGGACATGGTCAAGTCCTGTTCAAAGTGGAAGACACTAATAAAATCTATTGATACATCTCAAATGTCATCATGGAACTGAGTCATTATTCACAAATTAAGAAGAAATTCCTGTTGAACTACTTATATATTACTTAAAAAAAGTTGTAATGAGTTTTGCTTTCCATTTTACTATGGGTTGATAGTTGATATTGAGGCTGTTTTTTTTTTTTTTTCTTGCTAAATCATGGAGCCCTTGGAAGGGGCCTAATTTGTGCACCAACAGAGAAACCTCTGAAAACTGAGCAGCCTACCACAAGCTGTGGTTACATCATGTGACTTACAAGGCCCCCTGGGAGGAAAGGGCCAGGTCCACTTTTGGACTCACACATCTCAAGGACTATAATTCTCACACTAAGAGGTGAGAGGAAGATTGTTTCAACACTGGAGAGTACGTTCTAATTTCCTCACAGTAGAGATGGAGTTTAAAAAAACATTTTTTTAAGTTACTTACCAGATACTAAAAAACAAAGTGAAGTTTTTAAAGACCAGAAAACCCAAAGGTCATTAAAGAGGAAATGTTATCATTATGGAAAAATAATTCCTCCCCTATCCCATGACCATACACAAATTCTAGAGTTTAAAGAGAAAACACAAAAAAGGCAAGAAAGCAGGGTAAAAGAGAGAGAGGGAGGCAGGGCAAGTTTTGCTCGATGATTCTGACAGCAGCAGAACAAACCTGCTTCTTAAGATTCCTGAGGACACTGGTTGATTGAAGAATCTGTGCTACCCAGAGTAACATGGGAGAGACACCGGGAAGGAAAAAGAATTTGTGTGTGGAGAGTGAGCAGAGCGGGGTTGGAGGGTCGGGGTTGTAAAGAAGAGAGCACTAGTAATTAAATAAAGATATGCATGAAAGACTCAGAACCAAATTCTACAACCGTCATCTATGCACTTTGTAGATTGCGGGTGTGAACATTCACAGCGTATGCTTTGGATAGTCCAGATTTATGCCTGTTATCCTAGCTTAATTATTAATAGCACCCTCTTCACTTTCAAAAGTTGTTGGGGAGGACTATAAATTACACGATCCGTGTAGTCCCAAGACTCCTTGGTTGGGGAATGAAAGTTGAAGTATCTTTGGAAAAAATGAGCTGGAAGGAGGGGGTAAAGAAAATAGGACTTTCGCTGGAGACCATTTATAGGAAATTCCACAGCTCTGTTCTATAAGGACCAAGAAGAAAAATAATGAAGACTGGATTCTAAAAATGTGTGTGTTCTAAGAAAATATTAAACTGATACCACTCTAGAGCAAAGTAAAAGCTCAGCAATGGTGATCTACTTTATATTAATAATTCTCATGATCATTATTCTTTACTAGACTGTATCTTGGCCCCCGAGACTGCATTAAAACACTCCATGGAATATCATTTAAATATAATTTCTCTTTTGTTTTTTGATTTTTTTTTAATGGAATTTTAGCTCATGGTCATGACATGGAGTAAAAATCTGAAATTTCTTATACTTTTTTCTCCTAACTTCATTACTTTTTTTCTGTGTAAGATTATTACATCCACAGGTAAATCAGCCAGGGTTGTATCTTGTAGAAACAATAGAACCAATAGGAAAAAAAATAATTATCTTTTAAAGTCTTTGACTAAGGTCAAAACTCTAATTATGTAACAATTAGAGATACACAGATAAATGTATAATCTAAAAGACATTACTAGATATGTTATTCATTACATTCTATTTTGGACTTTAGCCAGAATTTGGTCTGCTATTGAAATGTTCATATTAGAGTGAGTAACTTGTCTTAGTTACCCAGTACATCCCCCATTTTAGAATCGAAAACTCCCACTATCTAAGGAAACTTATCAGTTGTTGGCAACCTGAAACAATTGGTTACCTTAGCTCATATGATCACATAATTATAAAAGGATCTGTAAAGAGTGTTAGCATTAAAAAAAAAGAGTTTTTGCAAAACTCCAAACTGTAACATTTTAAAATAATTAAAATACATTTTTGATTTGCAAATTTTTAGTTTGCAGATTGTAAACAGCATCAGAACCAGAGGTGCCAAAAACCTTTATAAAAGGCCATCCTTACACAGTTCCAAGCCAGGTCCAGTAAGAAAGAGCCAGAAATGTCTAGGCCAATTCTGAAGACTTAAAAGGTTCAGATAGTTCGGATAAGCTTTGGACAAGCAGCCAAATTCTGGAAGCATATCTGAACTTCTTCCAAATCACAAACCTTTTGAGGTTTGCTTCTCCTTAGTCCAAAGCCACTGCAATAGCTGACAGCCTCTTCACAGTTTTACATGAGCAGTAATGAGTATGAGATTATCAGAGGCTCCAAGTCACGCCATTCCCTCATTGTTTGGATAATAAAGTTCAGAGGTACTGAGGATAATCTCCCTAGGAAGACAGAGACCCAACTTTTACTTATCATTCTTCTGTTCACTTCCTTTTTAGCTAATTAAACCTTGGTTCTTCACAGGAAATAAAACTTTGCAACTTCCATAACGGGTCGGCTTGGTAATATTGTATATATCTTTCCCGGTTTGTCTGGAAAAACAGGAAAAGAGAGGTGCCAGCGTGAAAATCCAGAAGAGAGGGTTATCTTTTAAATGAGCAGAGTTTTCATTTGCACGTGGCCAGAGCTGGCTGTGCCACTGGGTCAATAGGGATGTCCGCCTTGGATCTCTGGAAGGCTTTATGGGGGCGGGAGCGAGGGGCGCGAGAAGAAGGGAGAGGACCCTGAAGAAAGACTGGGAAGAATTTTTACAGCTACACGTCGGCCATCTTTATGGGTGCCCTACAGGCTCCAATATGTGACTGCGAATAAGCCTCCCAAGAAGCCAAGGAGAAGGCAATGGAGTGTGCAGTATGAGGAGGAGAATAATAAGGCAACCTCGTTTTCAGTTTTAGATGAATTTAAACCATATGAAAATCGTCTGTTTCTAGCACTTTCATGGGGAACGTTAATCCATGCTCACATGTAGCCCTAACTTGCTGTTTCTCGTCTAATCAAGAATAATGGAGTGGACCAAAGACAGATATTGTGGCGTCAGGACCTTCCCGAAAGTCACACAGAGAATCACGGTTCTGTTTCAAAAATAAGCAGTAAAATTCTCTTTTTTTTTTCCTAATAAATTTCTAAAAAAAAAAAAAAAAGTGACAAGTGGAGAAAGTAGACAGAAAGCTAGATTTAACATAATAGATACATTGTCATACAATTAACACATTTAATATAGCACTTGGAATTTTACATATGGAATCAAGTAAGAATTAACAAATGTTCATACAAGATAACAAACTGCCAAGTGATGTGCTAATTAAACAGATTTGGTGGAATAAATATGCTAAAATTAGAAACTCAGCTGGAATTAGTACCTTTTTTATTCATGTATTTTGGGCTATCCTGGGATACATTCATCACCAATGACTGCATCATTTAACAATTAGGATTTTTTGTTATTTTTGACCTAATTTGTGACTGAAACTGTTTTGTTTTTTAGTGATGTTTAAGCTTAGAGACAATGGTATCTCAAAATGAAAGAAAATCATCTTATTTTGTGCAGTAAATAGACTTGGAGAAAGTATTAAAGCAGTTTACTGTAAATGAAATAAGAGATAGCTATTTGAAAGATTTTTTTAAAGGAAATTCTGTTATAAAATAAATAGTTTGTGTGTGTGTGTGTGTGTGTGTGTAACATTCTTAATTACTTCTCAATTTGTCTTTTCAAAAAATAAATAAATTTTTGTGTACTGGATTTATTAAGAAGGAGCCAAATTTTAGATGACTAAAGTTTAGACATTGTTGTCTCCTAGCCTTAAGAAAATAGTTTGGTGTCTTAACAACAGCAGTAGCATTCATTTAAGAACTTAACACAATGCTTAAATTTACAAGATAACATTATCTTCGAATAAGAATGTTCAAGAATTTAGATACCTGGATGGTCTCTGTAACACATCAGCAAAAATAAATTCGTGGGACTCATGAGAGAGATCAGGACATTAGATAATAAATCTCAAGGTTAAAAGAATGATTAATGTCAGATTAAACCTATGTACTTTAATAACTATAATGAGTCAGAAATATTTGAATCTTGATGATATTAACTTGGAGATTTAAGGGGTTTTTTTCCCAAACACGAATATTGATGATTATAAATATTGAGGGGTTGTAGGTTTCATGAACTAAATGATATGTTTTTAATACTAATAGCGATTTTAACTGGGGTACTTCCATAGAGTGTACTAGAGCTATGAGTGGTAGAGGGAGCATGAGAGGAATATCTCAAGTCCAATTAAAGTATTTTTATTTTTCCAATGAACAATGTTCAAAATATTTGGTAACAGGAAGTGAAAGTGAGACTGGGTGTTTGAGGCCCGCTCCATAATATGTGCCTTTTGGCTGGAGAAATCTAATACTGGTTATGGTGATTGCTATAAACCATAAAATGATCATGTGCCCACTCCATTTCTTCGCCTATCTCTACTGTTTAGATCTGCCAGTGTTCCAGTTATCAACTCTGGCCTCTCCCACTGCTGTGACCTCAAGTAGCAATCCATGGGATGCATCATGCTGGGAAAGCATAGGCCTCACGACATTTGTGTTTTCTCCCCTATTGGCAGTTAAAACTAATTTCAGATAAAGGGTTGATAGCCAGTAATGGGTCCTCTTTCTAATACTGTTTTCTGTAACAATCATATGGTGAGGAAGACATTTGGGATAAAGGAAGAAGAATGGGAAGGAAAGGACTGGGGAGAGGACAAATTTTTTTGTTCACCTTAAGCTGCAACATATGATACGAATAAGGATGACTCTGTTAGAGTCATTAAACATTAGAGATAAAGGAAAGTAAGATATTTTGCAGTTCAATCTATCCATTTTAGAACTGATGAAACCGAGGTCTGGAAAGGTTGAGCAATTTTGTCCAGAATCACAGGGAGACTCGGGTCCCCTGAACATGTACCTGTGTGCTATACAGGATACTTGTGCTGCTTTAACTGTCTCGGGTCATAATTTCCAGTAACGTTTTATCCTTGTTAGATTCTCCATACAGTTTTGAACAAATCCAGATTGCTGTTATAATTCAATAGTGACACACTTCTCCCCACTCCTTTTCCTTCTGTTATTATTAAATAATCTTTAATATAGAAATATCTTTCCCTGGATATTATTTCCTCAACCCAATGGTAAGACTATTAAAGCAATATTATTTATTTAACATGTGGTTAAATTTATTATTTACAAAAAAATTAATTACAAAAAATAAAATGATTGTTGATTATAATTGTTTATTATTTTATTAGGTATGCATTGCATGTTATTATTAGAATACGGTTTATATTATTCCTTTTGAATTATATTTTCTCATTTAAAAATCAGTGACTATATGTTAAAATATATTTTGTAACATAACTCAATGAACCCCACAATGCCTATAAATATATAATGGGCTAGAAGGTTAAAATGTAAGCTTGTTTCTCTCTCTCTCACCCCAGACTATTGAAAGTTTACTCAGCTGTTTTTGATGTCTTAAACTACTCTTTCTAGCCATCTGTTGAGTTTTTTTTTTTCTTTTATGAAAATAGACTGAACCTGTACACACAGCATTTGGGTAAAATAATTATTTTGACTTCTTGTTGATTGCATGTAAAGAAAATTAAGGCTTCAAATTTAATCAGCATATCAGAAATATTCATTCTCACCATCCACCATACAACGGTTTGAATTTCCTATGACTGTTTTCTTTACCCTTTCTGTGCAGACAGCATTATTCACTATAAGCACCATTAAAGAACCAAGTGTCAATGAACCCAGCAGTGAACTGACAGTTACTTAAACAGCACATGATCCAAAGCAGTTTGAGGAATGCCAAATGCTTCTTTTTCAACAAGTCCATTTCATCCAAGGGGGAAAAAAATCATTTCATTTAAAGATTTATATTTATGAACATGTTATGAATGTTCTGGATGTTCCCTGTAATGTTTTATGAAAGATCCAGATGCGTTTCCAAGAATCGTGAGGCAAGCCGGCTGGCCAAGGAGACAGTTCGGCCCTTCATGGGCAGATCCAAGGATGGAAGGAGTCGGCCGAGCCCTGGAGAGGGATTATACTCTCTTGACAGAGGGATCTGTTGCTCTTCCACCTGACAGTGTTCTGTGGTGTCCCTCTTTGTTCTGACTGCTTCCTCTCAACTCCTCCCAGATGGGTAGTGGGAAGAGACCAGCTGCTTGGGAAAATAATCAGGAGGATCATTTCTAGGAGCCCTTCCCAATAGTACAGGTTGGAGGCCAACCACCTGAAAAGGTTGTTAGCCAAGAAGCACTTCTTCTGCTCTCTGGTGAGCTGCTCTCTGGAGTTGGTTGAGAGGAGAAGGCCAAGAACAGCAGAAGGCTGTCCCCAGGAGAGGCTGAGCTCGACTCCAGGGAGGAGAGCTGAAAGGGAATCCAGGCTCTATAGCACATGCCCCTCCTTTCTTAGGGTTCAAAGTTATCTATCATCCCAGTGGAAATGGATTTGCTGTCATTGGGATTTTCTTGGTAATTTTAATTTTGACATATTTTCTTTCATTTCCTAGCTTGATTGACTTATTTGGTTAAAGCATAGCTAAATACATGAGGAGGATAACAGGTTATTACTTTTTCCTAGAAACACCTATCAGTGTTCACCAGAGAAAATCATTGTATTTATATGGCTAGAAACTGACTGAAACCTGGACAACTTTCCCTGGTGCCATGTGATTGGTTACAAGAGTGAACAAGGAAAAGATGTTGAAAGGCTAAGCATAAGTCTCTGCTCATCACAGAGGAAGAAATTTAGTATCTTTCTGATGGTAGGTGACTGCAATGTGCATTTTTCCAATACCATCAAGCAGTTGTTCAATGCTCAGCAGATCTATTTGTAGGTAACCTACAAATTGAACTCAATTCTGACACATCTACCTGGAGATAACATCAGATCCCACACATGAAGATCTCAGTCCCACAAGACTGCCTCCAATTCAGATGTCAATTACAAGTCCAGGTTGTTACCAGTGCTTCTCACAAACTAGCTATAAATTGAAGGTCCCCATGACCCTTTCCTTGGGTTCTATTAATTTGCAACAGCAACTTGCAGAAATTGGGAAACCAGTTTACTTCTAATAATCAGTTTATTACAAAAGACATTAAAGAATACAAATGAACTGCCATCTGAAGAGAAACATAGGGCAAGGTCTAGAGGGAGTCGTAACACAGGAGCTTCTGTCCCTATGGGTTTTGGAGTGCACCAACCTGGAAGCTCTCTGAGCCCTATAGTTCAGGAATTTTTATGGAGACTTCATTATGTAGCCTTGATTGATTAAATCATTGGCCAATCATGATTGAACTTAATCTCCAGCCTTTCTTCCTTCTTTGGAGGTATGAGTGTGGTGAAAATTAAGTTCCAACGCTTCAGTCACATGGTTAGTTCCCTTGGCAGCAAGTTATCTAGGGGCTTTCCAAGTGTCACCTCATTAACATAACTCAAGTGTGGTTGAGAGGGGCTTGTGATGAATAACAAGATACCCATTTTACCTTTTTGTCTCCGGAGTGATTTCAAGACCAGAAAGTGAACACAGAAGACTAAATGTAATAAAAGATGCTCCCATTGCTGTTATCACTCAGGAAATTTGCATAGGTTTTGAGACCTGTGAGCCAGGAAACTTGGATGAAAACCAAAATATATATTTATTATAAATCACAATATTGCAGTGATTCAACTCAGGTTCCCTGGAAAGCAAAGCCTGGGACAAGGGCTTTTGTGCGGGTCGCTTATTTTTGCAAATGATTCCAAGGAACAGGAATGGGGCATTGGTAAAATGAAGTAGGGACAAAGGAAGGAAAGGTGATACTTGATCTGTTCATTTGCAGCTCACCTCTGGAATTCTGTCTCGCTGGGAATTCTCTCAAAAGCCTTGTAGAAACCACCTCAGAATGCCAAAGGGGCTGAAGAAGGGTATATGTATATACCACTTCCATTCCTCAAGGTCAAGCTTTGCTTCACAGAGTGGGGTGTTATCCTTTGAAATTGGAGAACCCACTCCTCCAAGACTTTCCATGTGTGCCAATGCAGGAAGATGTGGGTTCAATTCCTGGGTCAGGAAGATCCCTCAGAAAAGGAAATGACAACTCACTCCAGTTTTCTTGTCTGGGAAATCCCATGGATAGAGCAGCCTGGTGGGTTACAGTCCATGAGGTCTCAAAAGAGTTGGACGGTACTTAGTGAATAAAATAACAACCCACTTCTCCAAAAACTAAGTTTTCTTTACAGTCATCTCCTAAGTAATCTCCTCTCTCTCCTCAACAATCTCCTCCAGATTCATGGTTTTAAATACCATTAATATGTAAATTTGTATCTCCTTTTCTGATTTCTCCACTGAACTCTTATCTCATATAATCAGCTGCCTACTCAGTGTGTTCACTTGGCTATCTACTAGGGGTTCTAAAAATTAACATATCTAACTAGAGTCCTTGAATTTCTACCCTGACCAATGTCAATATTTTTAAACTTTATAAAAAACTCCACCATTTGTCACGTGCTCAGGCCAGAAACCTAGGGGACTCTCTTGATTTCCTTCTTCAGCAGTCTCATAACTAATCTCTGCTTCTACTTTTATTCCCCATCTGAAACCAGAAAAACGTCTCCAGGCAACTAGAGTGGGTTGCCATGTCCTCCTCCAAGGAATCTTCACAACCCAGGGGTCAAACCAATGTCTCTTATGACTCCTGAATTGGCAGGCAGGTTCTTTACCACTAGTGCCGCTTGGGAGGCCCATCCATTTGACAGAAGTATGCAAATTCTTATAATGTAGAATAGTACAGAATTTAAAGTATTAGAAGCATTTTTATTCTTTCATATACTATGAGTGATTAAAAAATAACCGCATACACTTTTGGAGAGTCTTTGTAAAATGTAGGTTAATTAGACTTTAGTTCTCTAAAGTACTCAAGGACTAACGTAATGTTTTCTCAAAGTTGAGTTCCCCACCAGAAGCCCCTCTTTAAGGCCCTTTCCTTCATCTAGTGTGTGTGTGCTCCACGCTAAGTTGCTTCAGTTGTATCTGACTCTTTGGACCCTGTGGACCAGGCTCCTCTGTCCCGACTTTGCATCAAATGCTCTCAGCCCCTTTTGCTCATTCAGTATCTTCAATTCATTGCTTTCTTCTTGATGTCTGAGAGTTCTTGACTCATTTTTTTATGGCACTGGAGCAATAAGATCTAAGGTCCGAAAGAACTGGTGGGGAAAGAGAAATCAAGAGTTGTGGACTGCTTTAATTTTAGGCCACCCAGACAAATTTAGCCTGATCTAAAAGGAGCTTCCATTGCTTATAGCTTGACTTTTCAAAGTTCTCACCAAAATCTTGGGTAAAAACCCTTGTTTGGTCTTAATGTCTAAACTCATATTTCTCTCAGGGACCTAATAGTGAGGGCAACTAGATTGGCATGCTTGCAATTCTTTATTTCTTTTCAATAAGCACCTATCACCACCTCATTTTGACACAGACTACATTTTCTGGTAGCCAGCCCCTAAAGACTTCTCTACATTTTTCTCTTTTTAGGTAACTTTTTAAGATTAAGCAACCTTCAATTACTTTGAGGCAGTATTAAAATTCTTTTTCAAGTTACCATTGTAATTTGTGTACTCTTTAGAAATGTAAGCTGAAATCTTATTCCCAATTTTCTGCCATTTTCTACGACCAAACACATTTGTTATTGTTATTGTTGTTGTTGTTACTCTTGAATAGGGGCCACCTTTATGATGAGTATCAGTAATGAGTAAACAAGCTGGCTGTGCTAAGTTGATTTCTTTCTGTTCTGCAATATGCCTAAATTAGGAAAGTGTACATTTCTAGAGCAGAAACAAACCTCCATAAAAGGGAAATTTCTCAAAATGTAGTCAATTTCAAGATTTCAATTTTCACTTCTGCATTATAGAGGTATAAAATTGAAGGGACAATTCCTCTAGCAGTTTTGGTTCCATAGATAATTTCATGGTTCCAAGTATCAAGCGAGCTTGGAATAATTCCCCAACCAAAGACACTGAGGTTACTTGTCTAGAAGGTAGGAATGACAAAACCAAGGCGGAAGGTGAGTGAATGGAAAGTGAACACAGAAAAGTAGGGATTTTGGAAACCAGTAGATGCAGAGATAAGTAGATGGTAAAAGTCAAAAAGCTGGTGGTAAAATATGGGGCATGAAATTATCATTAAGGAGGTGGTCAGAATCACAGAAACAAAACGCCAGAAACAAGAGGACCTTGGAAAGAACTAAATGCCTGTTCTAGTGGGCAAGACAGCAGCGTCATGACTCCTTGTAAACTTCCCACAGGGTCCTCTGGGGATCATGTAGTCCTTTCCCATTTCTGTGCCAGGCAGTCACAATAGAAAACAGCAGAAATTTACAACAATTTCTCAGATCATTAACTGTACCCAAGACTAGCTTAGATTCCTGTGAGCATAGTAAAGACCTAACTATCCAGTGATCTTCACTTCAAAGGTCACCATGAGTACAAAGGAAGCTAGACTATTCCAGTCCAAAACAACAATGCTATCAATTTCCATTGGCCAAAAGACAGTTCCAAACACAGTGTCTTTTCTGAAGTAACAAAGGGAGGAAAATTTGATTTTGAAATCTTGGGATTTATTTTACTTTACTCTACTTTGGTCTTAGCAACAGTAAAATAAAATAAGAAATTTACCCTGATTTAGAAGCTGTCTCTCTCCCCCCAAGCTATTCTTATTTTGCTACAATTAAAATACTGTCCAGCTCTCTCCCATAAATATTACCTTATTCAGCACAGTAATCTCTTTCGCCTTTGTAAAGATTTTATCTCCATGTGATCTCCAGGATGCCATGTGTCCAGCTTATTCCACTTGGTGACATTTGTAAATGATACCATTCATTAAAAACAATACTGCTGCGCTTTTCCTAGGATGAACTTTATAGGGACTTTCTCCTTTCTCTTAAAAAGCGTCTGGGACTGTTTCCTCTTTGCCAGTTGATTCTTTGCAAAGAATGAGTCCCTAATTACTTGATATTACACTTTTTCCTTAAAGAAAAACATTGTAAGGTATTTACGTTCTGCCTGCCGTGGATATGATGCAGTGCAAGCATTGAGTGAGATTTCGAGGCTCTGTTGGGTCTTCCAGTGATGGCTAGTGGTTGGATTTGTCACTCTGCATTTAAAGTTGGGACCCCAAAATTTGATGAATGATAATACACTAATTTGGGGACTCTCTTCTCAGTCAAACTGTGAATGGCCTCAGATTTTATTCCAACATTTTTTCTGTATCTCGTTCTAGGAAGTTTTAGATTAGTTGAAAATATGTGTAAACAACTTTGAAGAATTTTTTTTTCTGTAATTAGTGTAATTTTTTTTGCATTCTGTGTTCTGCTGATTGAAGACACCAAGTCTGTTGAGATCTGTGAGTTGTTAGGAGATAATCTTGTCTATGACCTTTTCCATACATATTATTTGCAAAGAAGTTTCAAACCAAAAAGGAACTACAGTAACACTATAAATACAGCATTGCTTGCAATTTGATTTAATGGGAAAACTACCTATAATACACCTTTCATTTGTGGACTGTTTAAACTGCTTGATGCCTTTCTAGTTTGATTTCTATTAAGAAGTTCTTTACAGAAGATAATAAATTGGCCTTTTTAGATTTTTAAGGAGAGTCTCTTGTTTACTGGGTGCTTTATCCATTGACACATATCTATACTGTTTGTATGTTTCAGGAGAATGTTTCACTTTTTTCTGACCTTTCAGAAATTTATGGTTAGAGAAATGGGTAAGGATTTTGGTACTTTTATGTGTATATGTGTTAATCAAAAACTAGTGAATTTAAGAAGCATCTTCCCAGTTAGGATTTCACTAAAGCGATCCCAGCTTTGTTCTGCTGCTTCCTGGCATGTTGATTGCCCCAATTAATTTCTGAAAGTGTGAGGTCCTAACAGCAGGTCTTAAACCAGACATTCTCGAACTGGATCTTACAGTCAGGGTCTTTTATTTTATTTTTTAGAGGGAGAAAAGAAGGGGCCTGGGAATGAAATGCACGTTGCTCCGGGGATGGTTTTCTCCCTGAAACAATTTCACATAAGCCTACTTTATTAAAACACACACACACACACACACACACACACACTCTCTCTCTCTCTCACCCATGGTTTAATTGCCACTAAAATAATCATCTAGCGACTCAGGAGTGGGTGGTATTAAGGGTCACCAGACCCCCAGGGAATTGTAGCCTGGAATTAGCATGGCACATTACCAAATGCGACTGTGTTTCCCTCCTCGCTCCCGGCTCATGCCTTCCTTTCTCTTCCCTCACTGTCCCCTGACACTATATCACCATTTTCCCCCAAAATTTTCTTTGACAGTTCATTAAGGCACCAAGTTTCCAAGTTCCTTGAGAAAATGATTTTTTTATATTCTCTATTTCCCACAATGAATCTGACCGAAGCGTTCCTTAACTCTTTGCTTGAAGTTTTTATGGGACCACACAGAACATTTCCCCTGAGATTTTACTTCTAGCTTGTCCTCTCCGTGTTCTCCCAGCTAATTTACTCATCTGATTGACCCCCTATCTCTTCCTACTTTTGCCTCTATCTCTTCCCTGAACTCTTTCCTCTGCTAGAGTGACTCTTTCCAATTTGTTACGTGCTGTACTTACATTCTACTTGAGACTGGGGCCATACAAAGCATTAGCATCAAGATTTAGAGATAGAAATCAAATATGGGAATCACCACAGTGACACCAAAAACTTGACATATGGCCAAGCAGAGAAGGGACTAGAAACCCTAGTGGGGAGTCCAGAACCGGAATATGTACATGTATCAGAGGTCTAGAGGAAGGTAAGACAAATCAGGAACAGCAAAATGTCAGTACCAAAGGGGCACAGAGACTTAAATAATTGCTACTCAGACAGGAAGTCTTGCAGAGTGAGGGCCAGTCTCAGGCTGTGGTCTTACAAGGATCTGCCAGCATGAATAAATGAGCCGTGTGAGAGTGAGGGCAAGTCTGTTAACAGGGCTTAAATAGGAATGTGGTTCCGTATCCTCGCTCCATCCTCTCCCACTCACAACTTCCCCCAACCCATCTAAATGGATAAAACCCACAATTTCATTTTCACTCAACACCCTGCCAGTTATAGTCGCTTTCTTATCCATAAATGATGGAAATGTATTATACATTTAAATTTATATCACCATTTTCAATATTTCTCTATTTCCTGTAGACTTTCCTCTAGTGGGAGAATTATTGTTTAGTCTAACCCTTTCTATACTATTTGTAGAGCCCCTAGTCCAGATATGGCCAAGTACATAATATACACAGGACCACCTTCCTGGATCCCACCTCTGAAGCCAGTATTTTAATCAGGGCACAATTTCCTGCTAAGCTCTTGCTTTATCCTAGCCTTCTCAGCAGAGCTCTCCAGGAAGCCACCACCAATTTAACTGAACAGGCATCTGAGTTGACACATTTACCACCATGGCCCATCCCTTGGTGCAGCTGGGGAAATTAAATGTGATTCATGGTAATATTGGCATAAGGGTTTGGGGGAAAATGACTTCATTAGCAGAAGTACAGCCAGATCAATTGCAGGAAGCAAAAACAACACGAACATAGATATTTGTAACTAGGCTTTTAAAATATGGGCATCATTGCTTCTCTGTGGCTGACACAAATAACTTGGGTGTGAACCTTTCCAAAGAATTGAACCCTTGGCAAGAAATTTCACACTCTTTCTCTCCCTCTCTAAGGGGGAAAGTAGTTAATCCTCTTTGCAAATACAGCCCCAGCTTTGAACTTAACAGGACTGCCTATTGTGTTGAATTATATACAGAAGTTCTTTCTGACATAGACTACTGTCCCCTAGGGATAGGACCAAGATGATTCTTTTTTTTAGAACTATAGGTCAGACTGAAACCTGCATGCCTTTGGCAAAATGCCAATGCTTTATTCATCATGACCTTTAACCCTTTCCCCATGCTGTATGGTTCCAAGTGTCCAGATTGACATTTCAGTCTCAGTAAAAGAGGACATAAAAATCCAGCCCAGGCGTGACAGACAAAAGATAATCAATGTTTTACTTTTGAAAGTATAGAGACTAGGTCAAAGGAGAGCATACTATTACTGCTACTGCTAAGTCACTTCAGTTGTGTCCGACTCTGTGTGACCCCATAGACGGCAGCCCACCAGGCTCTGCCATCCCTGGGATTCTCCAGGCAAGAACATCGGAGTGGGTTGCCATTTCCTTCTCCAGTGCATGAAAGTGAAAACTGAAAGTGAAGTCGCTCAGTCGTGTCTGACTCCTAGCGACCCCATGGACTGCAGCCTACCAGGTTCCTCCGTCCATGGGGTTTTCCAGGCAAGAGTACTGGAGTGGGGTGCCATTGCCTTCTCCAAAAGGAGAGCATAGACAACTACAATTTAGGACACTGACTTATAGTAGAGTTAAATCACTGTTTGCCGACAGGACATGGTGGCTGGCGTGTGAAAAACTGGGGGGTAAAGGCTGTGTTGTGTGTGCATATATGCATATGGGGGCAGCAATTGTTTGTGTTTGTTAGGAGTGACTTAAAGAGGCTGCTGTAAGGGTGGAAGTGAGGAGGTTCATTTAGTTACAGGATTTTACATGAATGCCTCACATTTTGCCCCCTTAACTTCCTGTAGGTGGCAGCACTGACAAGGCTGGGGTTAGAGAATAAAGGCTGAACTTTGGGTTCTCAAGAGGAATTTTTAGTAACAAAAATACAGAGAAAAATTATGACCTGTGTTTTGTCTTTTAAATTAACTATAGCTGCTCTAAGTCTTACAAGTAACTAATCTGATCTGGTACCAGAACACACCACACACACACACACACACACACACACACTCACAGACCCCCCCTCATTTAAAGAAAACAGACCAAAGTTGGTTAACTGGGCATCACCATTAGAAAGACGTGAAATATTTCATGTTCTTTGCATTTGGAAGAATAAACATGGTCTTTCCTGCTTGAGGTATCACTTCTCATTGATAGACTCAGGAGAAATGTAATCCAGACCTTTACTTCACTGAATACTCAAAAATTAGTGAATTGGCAGCTGGAGTAAGAATCTCACACCATGTTTTTGAGGAACATGAGGGCAATTTCATACATTAGCATCATTATTCAGTAATTATGAGATTATTGAAATGATGATAAAAGTAGCAAGACAAAAATCTAACCAATCTACCAATACCAAATAAATTCTCCGATTTACAATAAACTTGATAGATTTTACCTGTTGCCATCAAAAAAACTGCAACAAGTGAGTATGTTTAAAACTTGGTTTTGGAGGAATTCCCTGAGGTCCAGTGGTTAGGACTCTGCTCCTCCACTGCAGGGTCTCCTGGTTAGGGAACTAAAGATCCTGCAAGCCCGGGGGACAGGGCAGGGTACCACACAGCCAAAACAACAAATAAACAAACTTGGGTTTGTAAACTTTAATAATTAATAATCAAAAAACTTTAAATCTATGATCATAGCCGTGAAATCATTTCAATATTTTACATATGTTACTTACATAATTCCTAATTTTTAAAATCTGGTTTTTGGATTTGTTTTGTTGCCCCACGTGAACCATAAATTCCTGAATAACTATTATTT
This sequence comes from Bos indicus, assembly GCF_029378745.1. Lineage (NCBI taxonomy): Eukaryota > Metazoa > Chordata > Mammalia > Artiodactyla > Bovidae > Bos > Bos indicus. The sequence continues at coordinate 24,822,097 of NC_091768.1, read as the reverse complement.
CACCTTCAGCAGCATCATTGCTGCTATTAGTCTAAGAGCAGTTTCTATATAAAATTCCCTTTATGCTAACCCTCCCCAAAAATGGAAGGGTTTGTACCGTTCTCTCCATCTTCTGTGCTATGAAGCTGAAGGTTAGAAAAACTGAGCAACTTGCCCAACCTCCTGTAACAGCAAAAGACCAGTGCTAAGAGTGTGAATTTTGATGTCTACACCCAAAATCTTTTCTACATATTTACAGTCTCCTGCCTGTTGGCAGATCCCACTGCCGAGCTCAGTGGAGAACACATAGAACAATAGATACGCAATCAAACTATGCAGTTCCTTATTTTAGGATAGTGTTACTCTAAATGATTCTGGTTAATTCAACAATAACTAATTACCTATGCTCAAATTAATAAAGCCTTTTTTATTCAGAGAAAGGCTAGAGAAAAGAACGATTTTCTTATCAAGTCACCGAGATGGTAATATCATCTTTTATTGAAAAGACGACTCCTAGAAATATAAAATCTGTTGCCACCATCAGCAGGATAAATTTATCCCAAAGGATAAATAAATATCCTTTGGGAAATGTATGCTTATGTATTAATTACGGACAGTGACATTGCTTTACTTTATCTTTTAAGTGATTTTTTTACCTTGTAAATAGGAGTTCTATTTCACTTTTTTTCCAGAATTTTTCAGAGGAATTTGCTTTTCAGATTAGCTGACCATTCCCCCTGTATCTTCCACCAAATAAAGGAATTCCTTGAATTTCCATGTGGCACCCTTTTCTAGAACAACAGCAACAATAAAACCAGACTATCTATACCCCCCAATACGAGCTGTGTTGATATCTACTCAATCTATAAGAATTTCAGTCCACATACTCTCAAAGAAAAACATTTTTGTGGTATTTCTCCTGGAAATCCCTCAAGAATAAGCAATGTGGTAATATTTCTCATTGAAATACCGCATTTTTCTTTCAGTGGTGGCAGAAGGAAACCATGAGAAAATCTGCTTTCTGAAAAATCATGTCTTGACTCACACAGTGTTTCTGAGGGAAAGCAGTGGAGCCTGCAGGTGGGTACATTTAATAAAGGAACTTTGCATTCACAAGTGCCTTTGACCTATGATTCATAACGTGCCTTACAAGTATTAATTAATTAATCCCCCAATACCCATATGGGGTGAGTAAATCATATAATCAAGATCTAGTATTCATTACAATTTTGTGAGCATAGCTATAGAACTGTCCACTGCTTCACCTACTCTGGTGACACAGAAGGAAGTTTACTGTTACTGTTCAGCTGGAAGGGGAGCTACCCAGCTATGTGGCAATGCAGTCTGAGGCACTTGAACTTCCCAGGTGGCTCAGTGGTATAAAGAATCTGACTGCCAATGCAGGAAACACGAGAGACGCAGTTTTGATCCCCTGGAGGAGGAAATGGTGACCCACTCCAGTATTCTTGCCTGGAGAATCCCATGGACAGAGGAGCCTGGTAGGCTACAGTCCATGGAGGTCCCAAAGAGCTGGACACGATTGAGCCTTCAAAGGATAAACCAGTTGTGTGGCAATGCAATCTAAGCCACTTGAACTATGTTAATTTACTTATACTTCATAGCAACCTGGAAAAGAAATTTATTGTTATTGTCACTTTCCTCGAATGACTTCAAATCTGCCCCAGTTCTAACATTTCATAGAAAGAGAGCTGTATGTCTGACTCTGAAATTTGTGTTTCTGTAACATCACACTGTCTCATCAAGGACTTAAGTTATGTGTTGTCCTGTATCGAAACCCCAGAGCTGCTGTCACATCTCTGACATGCTTTAGATATTCCTCCTCATCACTGCTTCCTGCTACACAGTCAGATTGAAATGTCTCTCTTCTATCCTGTTAGGTAAAATGTTGTAAATTACTGGAGGCAAGACTAGGAAAGTAAGTTTGTTGTTTTGTACGTGTTTGTATGAAATGTTTACTCATCCTATTTTCTCAGATTGAAATTCAATTTCACTCACCACAATTGTGCGCATAGATCATGAGTACCATAAAGCAAAGAGCAATATCTTAATTGATTTCAACTTCCAAAAGTCAGCTCCATGTTTGGCACATACTTGGTGATCAGAAGAGATTTGATAAGCCAGTAAAATCAGAGGTCCTTTTTACAATTTGATGTCCTGAGTTCATTGATTTCCTACAGTCTGCATAATGACATTTCCAAGGCTATTACATTTTAGAGTTTTTACAATAACTATAAAGCAATTTTTCAACTAAGTCTTTCGTAATATTGATAATTACCACCAATACTTTACTACCATTTGTATTTCAGAGGAATAATATATGTGACTATTTCATGAAACCAATATAGAGCTTAAAGAAAAGGAACAGAACAGATGAGCATTGAATAATGGGATTAAAGTGTTACCAATGTCTCAATCCGTTAGTGTACCCTACATCTTTGTTTGTAATTTGAAGTATTTCCAGGGTTGATACCAGGGAAGTAAAAAATGGTGCTGGGAGCATTACACTGCTTTTTCTAAAGATAGCATAATTTTAGATGTATAACTTCTTTTACAAAGTATAAGCTACTTCAGGAGGTTATATTTCAAACCCAGCAGTCAAGGTATTCCTTTTAAAACATGAATATGACAATGTTGACCACCTCATCAAGACACTCTATTAGTTCTTGATCACATTTAGGACAAAACCAAACACTTTAAGATGGCCTAAAAGACCTTCAGTGGTCCCATCTCTTTCTTTCCTCACGCTTATCTCCTATCCCACTCACTCAGCTTGTTCTTTGTCTAGACACTTTGATCTTTCTTTGAATAGGCCTCAGGACCTTTGCATGCTCTTCTGTCTCTTGCTGCAATTCCTCTTCTCTCACTCCCTGATTTCCCCATGACCCCTGCTCTCATTTTTTTCATTTCTCTGCTCAGATGTTCCCTCCTCCCCACCCACCACCTTGGTCCTCTTCTCCCTCTGCTTCATTGCACACTTGCTCAATCTCTACACTTGGGGGATGCTTTACTTTTTCATTTTATTTAATATCTGCAATTATATTGAACATTTATTCATTTATATCTGTAATTTTCAACTTTAATATAAAGTCTGTGAATGCATAGATTTCATCTATCTTGTTCATCTTTGTCCAGCACTCAGCATCCATGAAAAGCTCTCATGAATAAAAGGGGCAATAAGCTGTTATATTATATAGCATGATGGAGTTATTAAGGGCAAGATATTTCATCATACTCTAATTGCATGATTATACCTTATTGTTTTTGCAAGGGATCCAAATCTCCATGTATCAAAAGTGTGTGTTGGAAAATACAGCCCAGGACCTTGCTTCTCATGAATATTCTTCATCATAACCAAGGTTTTTCATTTGCTTGTTTTCTTAGTGAATGTGATATCCTTAATGATATCCTAAGCAGAAGCAAAAAGCTATGGCATTGCTTTGATTTATATAATTTTTATTACTTGACATTTTGGGGGTTAGAAATGCAGACAAGGCTCTAACTAAAAGATTGCATCACAGTAATTCAATGATGTAAATTCACTCAAATGACTTTTGATTTTTAGCCTGTCTCTTTTATTCTAAGAACAGGCCAACTGATAATACATATCTGTTTTCCAGAGAGCTGACTCAGAACAAATAGTGAAAAATTGTTTATACAAGCTTATATTACTAGGTGGGTTGAAATAGAAACACAAATTCCAGCCCTATTTTCCACTACTCTTTCTTCTCCACACTTAATGGAGGAAATGAAAATGCTTCCAGGGTCAATCTCAAGGGTCCTCATAGAAAAAAAAAGAATGTGTGGCTAAACTGGTCTCCAGAGAAGGATAGCAACAGCATTAGCTTTACCACACTGCCTGTCAGCCCTTTTATGAAGAAAAACTTTCCTCTAAGCGGAAATTTTGCCCCCCAAAATATAAGGAAAAGGTCATAAAACACTGAGTAAGATTGAGTATCCTATATATAAGACTGAAAAATAAATTTCTTAGCTGCTTTTGATTTTTTAAATGAAAATATGTCATGGGGATGGAAGTTTCTAACACATACTTTTGGGTATCTTTATTTTGGATGTTATAGAAACAATGTAGTTTTGGAGTTTTAATACACTTAAAAAAAAAAAATTCAATGAAACTCCAATACTTTGGCCACCTGATTCAAAGAACTGACTCATTGGAAAAGACCCTGATGTTGGGAAAGACTGAAGGCAGGAGAAGGGGATGACAGAGGATGAGATGGCTGGATGGCATCACCGACTTGACAGACATGAGTTTGAGCAGCTCCGGGAGTTGGTGATGGACAGGGAGGCCTGGCGTGCTGCAGTCCATGGGGTCACAAAGAGTCGCACACAACTAAGCGACTGAACTGACTGACTTAAGACAAAAATTATTTAGAAGATAATTGCTTTACAATGTTGTATTAGTTTCTGCTGCACAACAATGTGAATCAGCTATATGTATACATATATCCCCTCCCTCTTGAGATGCCTTCCCACCCACCCCATCATCCTACTCCTCTTGGTCATCACAGCGCACTGGACTGAGCTTCCTGTGTCACAGCATCTCCCCACTAGCTAGTTTACATACAATCGTGTATATATGGCAATGCTACTCTCTCAAATCACCCCACCCTTTTCTGCCCCCTCTGTGTCCATAAGCCTGTTCTCCACGTCTGTCTCTATTCCTGCCCTGCAAATAAGTTCATCAACACCATTTTTCAGGATTCCATATATATGCGTTAATACACGATATTTGTTTTTCTCTTTCTGACTTACTTCACTCTGTATGATAATCTCTAGGTTCATCTACATCACTCCTCATTACACACGAGATGTTCAATGATTTGCCATTGTTTGGAACAAAAGGCTATTAGATTCTCAGGCAGCAGTCAGTTCTCTTCCTTCCACGGCAAAAAAAAAAAAAAAAATCCTCTTAACCAAAACGAAAGCCCTACCAAGAATTCATCTGCTGAAAATATTTCTTTCCAATGCTAACGTGTTCTGAAAATACTTCAGTTGCCTGCAATGTATTTGAACTCATCATTAGTTAGTGATTAGATTTGAAAATATATTTATTGACACTAAAAAAGTCGACCCTAAATACGCCATTTTCATGATTAAACACATTTAGCTAAGTAGTTAGTGAATAATGGAGGGACAGTTTTTCTTTAATATAACAGGGTTTCTTTAATTTTTAGGGGATAACACCTTGTTCAGTGTTTATTCTTACTAGGATGATCTCATTTATGCCCTTTTATCCTCTTGACAGTCTAAAGCTAAAGATTCTCATTTATCCTATCATTTATCCTACTCTCTTATACATCATGAAGACAACTGAGATTTGACATAATTACCTAAATTTCTACGTTCTTGTTTTCCAAATTTTGACCAACAGACTGGAGCATACTGTATGGGAGAAAAGGGCTTTATGCAACAGAATCAATTTACAGATTTGCCTAGGGGAACTGTTAGTACTATATAATCAAACTCTAGCTAAGACTGATCAAGGCACTATTAGGGCTTTAAAAGAAACAGCAGTCCCTAACCTCATGGTCTTTGTTGTTGAAATGCTTTACAGAGGACAATATGCATGCGTTTGTAAATTGTTAGGTTAATATATATTGAGGAAGGGACAGGGGAACTTCCTTCTTTTACTAACCCAATACATCCACCCAGTTTAAACATCTTTCATGAATTGAGACAGATGTATATATAAATGGGTTTATTTCAGGGGTATTTATGCTTATTTTTGCTGCGGACCCCACTGGCAGTCTAATAAATACCATAATTTCTAAGTGACAATGACCAACCACAGTGATAATTCAATGTATCTGCAACAACCATAATATGCTATAATGATAGCTATGATACTGACTCACCACATTCACAATGCTAGAAAACTTTAAATTTCAGTTACAGGATAGTAAAAAAAAAAAAAAGAATTTTTTTCCTAACATAGATATGCTGAATTCTATATCCTAACCAGGTCTGTGGACTAGATATTAAAAACATCAAATTAGAGGGAAAATTTTAAAAATCTGTTTACAAAAAAAATAAACTTCCTTTTCAAGACAGGGCTTATTTATTCTACTTTAGGAAAGTGTCTAAATTGTATAAAATATAATAAGATTTAATTAATTCATAAATGAATGGTTTATACTGGAGGAAAGGGAATCAGTGTTTGAATACATCCGTGCTTACTTACCGTCTTCATACTCTTAGATTAAAAAAAAATATTCAGACTTTGTTTTGTAGAACAGTTTTAAGTTTACAACAAAACTGAGGAGAAGGTACAGAAATTTCTCATATGTTCTCTGCCCCCACACAGGCATAGCCTATCTCACTATCAACATCCCCCACCAGCTTTAGACCTTTCTGCAAAACATGAAAACCAGATGCCTGCTTAGATGAGAATATCCCCCTGATAAAAATGAACAGAGAGCTCCTGGATCAGGATTTAACTCGTTCACTAATTTCCTCAGAGTTCAGTAGTTTCATGTTTATGTACTTAGGCTTCCTTTGGCCCAGCTTCTCTTTGCTTTGGCTTTGTATTACCCAGGCAACTGTCCAGGCGACTTTAGCCAAAATCCACTTTGGACATTTTCTGGGGTTTACACATCCATGTGAGTCTTGTACTTTCTTCATTAACATTTTATGTTCAGCTAAAATTTACACTGAAGTTTGTTTACAGTCACGTTTTTAACAAAAGAGCCTTGATGATTGATATATTTACCCCTAAAATTATTTTTTTCCTCTCTTTGTTGTTGCTGAGGCAGAAATCCTTAAGCATTCTTTGTTTCATTAAAATTTGAAATACATCAAAGTACAGTAGTAAATAAGCTTCATACTTAAAGGTAATATATTTTTTAAAATGTGCACTTTACCTCAAAATTAATCACATTAATAATAATCATAAAGCTATCCTAAATTGAATAGAGCAAAAGGGAAAAGAAATGGTCCTGATATCTTTTCATGATTTTTATGTATCAGACACCATGTTATTTCATTCATTCTTTGCAAGACGTACAAGAGGAAAGGTATTATTATAGTATTATTATTGGAAACCAAAGTCAAATAAGTTCCCAAGTTCACAATAATTGACAGATAAGGAATTCACGCCCAGGTATTTCTGTCTTTCATGAACAACACAGCTCTGGATATGTAGCTAAGGGAAAAAACCACAAACATTATGGATACAATATCCAAGATGTCTCATAATAGACCTTAAGCCAATAAATATAAAGACACTGAAGCTTACAGTTAGCCTTTTTTTCCCCTCCTCAGATCTTCCCAAGGAATTAATTTCTTTTTCACTTTGTTTATTTTATATAAGGCTGAGTTAAGAGATCACTTTTTAAGGCATAAAAATGATGGGTGAATGAGAAAGTTTCTGTGATAGTTGAATCTATTGTTAATGCTATTTTGAAAACCACATTTAAATAAGTTACTGCTTTTTCAAGTTGCTTTTTTTTTTTTTTTTAGTTAAAAAAGACATTTTGTTAATAGATTCAAATCCTGAACCTGTTGTCCTGAATTTCTTCTGTTTGTGTTTGTTTGGGTTATTTTTTTATTACTATCAGATGATGCTACCAGAGTTTCTTTTTGGAGGCAGAGGGTGTGGGATTGGTGGGCTCACCAAATTAGAAAACCAATTTATATCTTTGTATAAAGGTAAGAATCTTGGAATCCTTTGTCAGTCTCTTTCAGCTTCTCTCACTCTCTTGCTCTTTCCCTCTCTCTCTCTTAGCTCCAGGGCTGCTGTGGACTTTGGGGTCACAAAAAGAGCAGCTAACCATTTGACACAGTGTTTGGATTCTCACCCCTACACAACAGACCCTCGTTACCAAACTGTTAATCACTGCCAAAGGAGCAAGTCTCCTGACAGCTCTCAAACCCCCATCCCCCAAAGTAGATCTTTCCACACTTGGTATCAAATTGCATTGTGATTACAACAACTGCTGGGATTCGGTATTTTAATTGTACACTAGCAATGGGGAGGGTTTTTTTTTTTTTTTTTTTTCCAGCTTGGATTTAAATGTTTCTTAAGCTATTTAGTACAGGTTTGCACACCAGTAAAAAGTATAGAGTTTAAAATTTGTTCTCACAAACAATATACATCATATAGAACACACCTGAAGTCAAGTTGTCGTGGCGTCAAAACTTCCTTGCTAAGCATTCTAACCTTTCAGTGTGAGGTTTTATATGTTCCTGTCATTGGAAATTGCCCCATCTTTTATTTAGCTGTTAGCCTAATGACACAACTACTTATTCAAACGAGAAAACTTTGTCCCGTCAACAGTCATTTTGTTTTCTTGGCGCCATATAGCCAGACTATTTGGCTGATGTTTTTAACCCACCCAGTGGACTTACTGAAATTATCTGCTGTGTTGATAGCATATACACAGAGCCAAGAGGTGAGAAGGTAGAATTGTATTTATATTACAACCTGCATGCTAATGTCTTTGTTTCTGGAATATCTTTACTTTTAAAAAAGTCATATTTTTATTTCCTAAAACCTAAAACTTTATTTAAAAATGATCTTTTGAAATTCCCTGCTAAAGAATCCTCCTGTCAGTCTGGGAGAAACAGGTTTGATTCCCTGATCCAGGAAGCTTCCAACATGCCTTGGAGCAAATATTAGAGTAAATACTGATCCGGGAAGTTTCCAACATGCCTTGGAGCAAACATGCCCCAACTATTGAGCCTATGCTCTAGAGCTTAGGAGCCGCCAATACTGAAGCCCTTGTGCCCTAGAGCCTGTGCTTCGCAACAAGAGAGAAGACACCACAATCGGAGGCTCACACATTGCCTCTAATTGCTCACCGCAGCTAGAGGAAAGACCAAGCAGCAACGAAGGCTCAGCACAGCCAAAAATAAATAAATAAATAAGTAGATGAATAAATAAATAAAATTATAAAAAATAACCACTTAAGTGACAATGTAGACTAAAGACAATTACGGAAAAAGGCCACTTTGTCTTGGATTCATTTATTAGATTAACAAAATGCAGAGATCCTGCTATACTGTTGTTTGATTCCTTAATTTTTACTCAATTATATCAAAGCCATTCCAAGTGCTGAGCAATTGATTACCTTAAGCCAGTTCTTGGCCAAGCTCCCTTGACCTCATATTCTTACTTATGGAACATTAATAATATATAAATAAAAATAAAACTACTGTCTGTGATCTGTGTTCATGATCCTGTTAATATTTCAATCCTTTCCCCACTGGTCAGAGTACTAATTAAGATTCTGCTGGTTAAGTGACAGACTCTGAAGCCAAGTTGAAGGGGATATATTGCTTCATGTAACTAGGAAATCACAATAGAACTTATTGTCTGCTGGCACAATTGGAACTGGAAGCTCAAATGTAGGCACTGAGGTTATCTTAATTTCTCCACCTCCCTGCTTTCCTGCTTTGTCTGACTTCACTCTGTGGGCTAACTTTCTCCACATGATAAGCAACATGGACTCTGGCAGAACCAGAACTTTATCTTTCTGGGAATAGTGACTCTTTCTTCCAGCATCTATGTATTAGTCCCTGAAAAGTACTTGACATTTCTCTGAGATATATGCCATCACTGGAACTATAATTGTGTCCAAAATAATTCAGAGCAATAATTGGTTCAACTTCAGTGATAAGCTCATTGCTACGGCTGTGGGCAACTTTTAATGATTACAGTCCTACCAAGATTCTATTGAAAGAGGGACAGTTTCTCCAATGAAGTGAAACAGAAGCATCACTGATGTATTCTCCACTTCCTCAGCACAAATTGCCAACAACAGCGGCACTAGCGGTTGAGTTAATGTTCACCAAGTATAAAGTTAGGAATTCAGAAAGCACTCTTTTCCTGGCAATCTAAACTTTGCAACAAAAAGCTGTAGCTTGAATCAAGCTAGTTTCCTCACCATCCCCTTTCAGTCCTGTAGTCTGCATCCCATTTTCATCTTTCACTTTCATACAATTGCTTTAGCTTCCTTTTTATCCATTATTCAAATTAAATGTATTTTTAAGGAAACAATTCAAGTCTTCATCTAAGTAAAGAAAGTGAAACTGTTGGTCACTCAGTCATGTCAAACTCTTTGCGACTCTATGGACTGTAGCCCCACAGGCTCCTCTGACCAGGAAATTCTCCAGGCAAGAATCCTGGAGTGGGTTGCCATTTCCTTCTCCAGAGGATCTTCCCAACCTAGGTATCAAATGGAGGTCTCATGCACTGCAGGCACATTCTTTACTGTCTGAGCCACCAGGGAAGCCCTCATCTAAGTAAATCTTTACATAAATAATAACAGCCACGCTTATATTTTTCTTCTTTTATTTCTTCATAGCATGGTATTAATCATTTGTTTTATATGTCTTTTGTTCTTAACAATATCATAACTTTCTTCCTAAGTATAAATGTTACTTCCCTTCATATAATAATATGGTGACTCCCAGGCACTGGGAAATGTGTCTTTAAAAAAATTATTTATTTATTCACTTTTGCTTGTGTTGGGTCTTAGTTGCTGTGCAGGCTTTTCTCCAGTTGCAGAGAGCGGGGACTCTTCTCCAGTTGTAGTGCACATTGATGTCCCTCTCGTTATGGAGCACAGGCTCTAGGGCATGTGGGCTTTAGTAGTTGTGGCTCCTGGGCTCTAGAGCAGGTTATGGTGAATGGGTGTAGTTGCTCCATGGCATATGAGATCTTCCTGAATCAGGGATCAAGCCTGAGTCTCCTGAACTGGCATGCAGATTCTTTACCACTGAGCCCCCAGGCAAGCCCAGGAACATGTGTTTTTACATGTATCACCTTCAGTAAGGGGGAGGGGAAAAGAGGAAAGAGAAGAGACAAAAAAACAGGAGAGATGCTGGTTTTGTTTCAAAGATCTGAGCAAGTGCCATCTCCCAGTAGTTCAGTTCAGTTCAGTCACTCAGTCGTGTCTTTGTGACCCCATGGACTGAAGCACTGCCAGGCCTCCCTGTCCATCACCAACTCCCGGGGTTTATTCAAACTCATGTCCATTGAGTCAGTGATGCCATCCAACCATCTCATCCTCTGTCATCCCCTTCTCCTCCCACCTTCAATCTTTCCCAGCATTAGGGTCTTTTCAAATGAATCAGTTATTCACATCAGGTAGCCAAAGTATTGGAGTTTCATCTTCAGCGTAAGTCCTTCAATGAATATTCAGGACTGATTTCCTTTTGGATTGAGTGGTTGGATCTCCTTGCAGTCCAAGGGGCTCTTAAGAGTCTTCTCCAGCACCACAGTTCAAAACCATCAATTCTTCCGCATTCAGCTTTATTTATGGTCCAACTGTCACATCCATACATGACTACTGGAAAAACCATAGCTTTGACTAGACGGACCTTTGTTGGCAAAATAATGTCTCTGCTTTTTAATATGCTGTCTAGCTTGGTCATAACTTTTCTTCCAAGGAGTAAGTGTCTTTTAATTTCATGGCTGCATCACCATCTTCAGTGATTTTGGAGCCCAAGAAAATAAAGTCTGCCACTGTTTTCATTGTGTCCACATCTATTTGCCATGAATTGATGGGACCAGATGCCATGATCTTAGTTTTCTGAATGTTGAGCTTCAAGCCAACTTTTTCACTCTTCTCTTTCACTATCATCAAGAGGCTCTCTAGTTCTTCACTTTCTGCCATAAGGGTGATGTCATCTGCATATGTGAGGTTATTGAGATATCTCCCAGCAATCTTGATTCCAGTTTGTGCTTCATCCAGCCCAGTGTTTCTCATGATGTACTCTGCATATAAGTTAAATAAGCAGGGTACAATATACAGCCTTGACGTACTTCTTCTCCTATTTGGAACCAGTCTGTTGTTCCATGTCCAGTTCTAAGTGTTGCTTCCTGACCTGCATACAGATTTCTCAAGAGACAGGTCAGGTGATCTGGTATTCCCATCACTTTAAGAATTTTCCATAGTTTGTGGTGATCCACACAGTCAAAGGTTTGGCATAGTCAATAAAGCAGAAATAGATGTTTTTCTGGAACTCTCTTGCTTTCTTGATGATCTAGCGGATGTTGGCAATTTGATCTCTGGTTCCTTTGCCTTTTCTAAATCCAGCTTGAACATCTGGAAGTTCACAGTTCACATACTGTTGAAGCCTAGCTTGGAGAATTTTGAGCATTACTTTACTAGCGTGTGAGATGAGTGCAATTGTGTGGTAGTTTGAGCATTCTTTGGCATTGCCTTTCTTTGGGATTGGAGTGAAAACTGACCTTTTCCAGTCCTGTGGCCACTGCTGAGTTTTTCAAATTTGCTGGCATGTTGAATGCAGCGCTTTCATAGTATCATCTTTTAGGATTTGAAATCGCTCAACTGGAATTCCATCACCTCCATTAGCTTTGTTCGTAGTGATGCTTCCTAAGACCCACTTGACTTCACATTCCAGGATGTCTGGTTTTAGGTGAGTGATCATACCATCGTGATTATCTGGGTCATGAAGATCTTTTCTGTATAGTTCTTCTGTGTATTTTTGACACCTCTTCTTAATGTCTTCTGCTTCTGTTAGGTCCCTTCCATTTCTGTCATTTATTCAGCCCATCTTTGCATGAAATGTTCCCTTGGTATCTCTAATTTTCTTGAAGAGATCTCCAGTCTTTCCCATTCTATTGTTTTCCTCTATTTCTTTGCACCAATCACTGAGGAAGGCTTTCTTGTCTCTCCTTGCTATTCTTTGGAAATCTACATTCAAATCTCCCAGTAACATTAGCCCAAAGTCAGGTTTGTCTATTCAACATCCAATCTATGGCCAGAGAAGAAGAGTTATTTGCTAACCATCAATTGCTAGACCAGTCACCAAGGTAAAATAAATTTAAAAGCAGAGCCACTATCCTATTCCTGCAGTAAATATACACAAAGGGGTCATATATAAATACAAGTAGAATGGGGTATAATGTAACTAAAGCATGAAATAAGCTAGCTAAATGAAATTAAGTGAGCAATAATTAATATATGACCCTTGTTCAATCAGAATTAAAAGAGAACATTTTGCAATTCAAATGAATTTTATCTTATTCATAATGATTTTGAATATCTTAAAGAGTTTATCTGATTAATCCTTGTATTGTATTATTAAGCCTGGTACAAATTCCCAAAACAAGCAGTGTTATATTTTTAAGAGATGATATCATTAAAAAGATCATGGTAAATAGGCCCTTACCCCACTGAGGCAATTAGACATAATTAACTACCAGTTTTTAAAAAAGAACTAAGAGCTTGATTTCCAATGATCATGCCCAAGACATGTATTTCTTTATATCTTAATTACCTAGAGGTTGGGAACACCAAAAGGAACAGTATATAATTTATTGCATGTTCACTCCCCATAATACCTAAACAACAATTTACTGTACCATATTACCATGTTACCATGTTATAGCTTAAGAATTCTAAAAAGGCAAAGATTTGAAATTAAACTGTAGGTCTTGACTTAGGGGGATTATGTATAACATTGAGGTAAAACTCTGTTTCTATTTGCTCTTCTCCATTTAAAGCTTGTAGAGCATGAGGGTCATTTATCAGAAACACTTCTCTTTCCTTTTGTCAAAAAACCTCTTGAAAGGAGATGGGTGCTTGCATTTGATTTTCCTTTTCCCTGCTGGCTCAACTCACCAGGTGGTAAAGAACTCACCTGCCAATGCAGGAGACATGACAGACAGGTTCAATGCCTGGGTAGGGAAGATTACCTGGAGAAGGCAATGGCAACCCTCTCCAGCATTCTTGCCTGGAAAAAATGCATGGACAGAGAAGCCTGGAGGGTTACAGTCCATAGAGTCACAGAGTTGGACACAACTGAGTGTGTGAGTGCCTGCACCCACACACACAAACTCGCGCGCACACATACAGAGCCAAGAATTTTTCTTATTGTGAAATGCAATAGAATGAAATATTTTAAATATTGGACAGCAATACCAGTATTATATTTTGATATTATGGCCAATGGCCATACATTTTGCATTAAAAGTTTTATCCTTTAATTTTCTATGTCTCAGTTTTCAAAGTATTTGCTTGTAAACATATATGTATGTAGGTATGTAGATACATGTAATTCAATTCAGGGAGATACTGAGCAAAAAATAACTGCTTATATTCATGAAGTTTTACTACGTTTTTTAGTATTAGTGAGGAAGCCAACCTAAGGCAACTTTCCCAGTTGGTTATTTTCCACAAACTTCACTGAATGATGGTTAATGGGTTATTGCTATTGTTATCATTATTGCGAGCTTCCCAAGTGGCACTAGTGGTAAAGAATCTGCCTGCCAATGCAGGAGACTTAAGAGATTCGGGTTCAATCCCTGGGTTGGGAAGATCCCCTGGAGGAGGGCATGGGAACCCACTCCAATATTCTTGCCTGGAGAATCTGAAGGACAGAGGAACCTGGTGGGCTATAGTTCCTAGGGTCACAAACAGTCAGACACGACTGAAGCAACTTGACACAAATATGATTATTTTAATGTTTGAAGGTTTGCTATTTGGTGGGGAAACTCACTATCTAAGCTTCTTTGGGAGCCTTTCCTTACTCCATGCCTTACTTTTTTCCTGAACAATAAGGCTGAAGGAAATTAGAAATCAGTAGAACAGTAAGAACAATACTAATAAACTAAATCACTAGATTTACTTTTCTTTTTATATGGTAACTGAGAAAAATTTTAGAAATATCTTGGAGAGAATAAAATAATTTTAAGCACTGAAAGTTATCTTTTTCCAGATATCCTTTTTAGAATTTAAGAGCATCAGATTTTTTTACATGTAGAATATGTTTAGACACTAACAAATATTACTTACAGGCAGGGTACATTTACATGGTGATTTATTCCTATATTCTAAGCCACACTTCAAGCATAGTTTCCTAGATATTGTAACTAGTAAGTGGATGAAAGGTTTGGAAGAGTATAATTTATTGTACTCTTTAATTATTCACCATAATATCCAATTAATTCTTGTTTATAACAGGGCACACATTTTCCCAAAAAGCAAGGATTTGAAACTGAATACATAAGCGTAACTCAGAAGATCTATCTTTATTTCATATTTTTGTTCTCATATATTTTTGTAGTCAATATGTACCTCTGAAATTTGAAATGTTTATCTAAATTAGGCAACTAAGGATGTCATTGTCTTTTCTTGTAAGCTATGCAAAAAGTGAAATAATAGTATATTAGATGATCTAACTTTAAGTAAAGGTTCTGGGAATTTGCTGTGCTGTGCTTAATTGCTCAGTCATGTCCGACTTTTTGCAACCCCATGGACTGTAGCCCACCAGGTTCCTCTGTCCATGGGGATTCTCCAGGCAAGAAAACTGGAGTGGGTTGCCATGCCCTCCTCCAGGGACTCTTCCCAACCCAGGGATAGAATCAGAGTCTCCCACATTGCACAGATTCTTTTCCATTTGAGCCACCAGAAAAGCCCTGGAAATTTAATGTTGCATATTAAATGACCAAGCATGCAAGGTTGCTTCAGTCATATCCGACTCTTTGCGACCCCATGGACTGTAGCCTCCAGGCTCCTCTGTCCATAGGATTCTCCAGGCAAGAATATTGGAGTAGGTTGCCGTGCCCTCCTGCAGGGGATCTTCCTAACCCAGGGATCAAACCTGTGACTCTTAAATCTCTGGCAATTACAGGCAGGTTCTTTACCACTAGCACCACTGGGGAGCCCCATTGAATGACCAAGATGCTACATTACACATAATCATCACCTATTCAATATCATGGATTAAAACACTGATGTAGTTTATTTTAAAAAATTTTGGAAAACTACAGTTCAGCTCATAATTTTATCCCCCCAAAAATAGTATCATTAACTAACCAAGTTTTAGTTTTGGGGGGGTCGAATCAAATAAGATAAAAGATATCAAATTAAAGTTTAAATATAAACTGTGAAGGGATTTAAAACTGTAAAATACAGAAATGTTCATTTCACAGAAATTTCTTTTAGATTTTATTTTTAAATGTTTCTAATGTATTTGTGTAACTTAAGATTTGGGGTATTAAGATGATGAATATCCACCAATGTCCCTTGTATAATATCAAAAAGAAATAGAAGTTCTTTTGCTGAATTTAACTCTTGCATATCTGCAATTGCATTTTTAAGTAATCACTAATTTTAGATATATTTGCATAGATGAATTTTGCTCTCAAAGATTTGAAATAATTTATGGTAGACAAACACCATTAATAAAGTTTTCCCATTTCAAGAGATGTAAAGCTGAAAATACCTATTTTATTTTCACTAATTCATCCAAAATCACTGTAGATGGTGACTGCAGCCATGAAATTAAAAGATGTTTGCTCCTTGGAAGAAAAGCTATGACAAACCTAGACAGCATATTAAAAGCAGAGACATTACTTTGCCAACAAAGGTCCATCTAGTCAAAGCCATGGTTTTTCCAGTGGTCATGTATGGATGTGAGAGTTGGACCATAAAGAAGGCTGAGCTAAAGAATTGATGCTTTTGAACTGTGGTGTTGGAGAAGACTCTTGAGAGTCCCTTGGATTGCAAGGAGATCAAACCAGTCAATCCTAAAGGAAATCAGTCCTGGGTCTTCACTGGAAGGACTGATGTTGAAGCTGAAACTCCAACACTTTGGCCACCTGAAGCGAAGAGCTGCCAGATTAGAAAACACCCTGATAATGCTGGGAAAGATTGAGGGGAGAAGGAGATGACAGAGGATGAGATGGTTGGATGGCATCACTGACTCGATGTACATGAGTTTGAGCAAGTTCTGGGAGTTGGTGATGGGCACGGAAGCCTGGCATGCTATGGTCCATTGGACCACAAAGAGTTGGACATGACTGAGCAACTGAACTGACTGAGTTCATACTTATTGAACCAGATTCTGCCAGAACTTAAAGTTTCTTTCTAGAACTACACAGGACTTCCTTGGAATCCACATCAGTTTTTTCTTACCATGAGGATATTATTAAGTAGAGCACTATGACTTTTCAAGCAGTTTTGAAAAGTAAATTCTCAGAGTCAAAAGTAAAGCCCTGTCAAAAAACAACTGCAAAAGTTTTAATTCCTAATCAAATAGCTCTGCCTTTAGCTGAACTACATTGATCAACAAGAACAGTCAGAGCCCTTTTATCCCTGTGTGTGTGTGTGTGTGTGTGTAAGTATACTCAGTCACTAAGTCATGTCTGATTCTTTGAGACCCTATGGACTGTAGTTCACCAGCCTCCTCTGTCCTTGAGATTTTCCAGGCAATAATACTGGAATTGGAGGGGATGGTCCCAAGATGACAGAGGAATAGGATGGGGAGACCACTTTCTCCCCCACAAATTCATCAAAAGATTATTTGAATGTTGAGCGACTTCCACAAAACAACTTCTGATGCTGCCAAGACACCAGGCACCCAGAAAGGCAGCCGTTATCTTCAAAAGGAGGTAGGACAAAATATGAAAGACAAAAAAGAGACAAAAGAGTTAGGAACGGAGACCCATCCTGGGGAGGGAGTCATGAAGGAGAAGTTTCCACACAGTAGGAAACCCTCTCACAGGCAGGTCTGTGGGGAGTTTTGGAATCTCAGAGGGCAACATAACCAGGAGAGAAAAAAACAAACAAACAAAAAAAACCCCACAGAATACACACCTAGCCACAACTGCCAGCAGAGAAGTAGCCCGGACGCTCGAGTCCAGCACCAGGGAGCGGGGCTGGGCAGGGAGGCACAGGCTGCATCATCGGTCCTTAGGGTAAGGACCTGGCCTGAATGCCTTGAAGACAATCTGAGGGAGCTAAATTGAGATAGCACCCCAAACTGAGGGATCACCAGAGAGACAAAAAAAAAAAAAAAAGAGAGAGAGAGAGAGAACTTTTCTGCAAAAGGCTCTAACACGCAGCCTGGCACACTCACAGAACAAAGGATTGAGCGAACACCAATGGAGAGCTGGCCAGCTGCATAAAGGCCCCTCCTCTGCCAGAGGCATAGAGGCAAGTGGGGTCACCCAGAGCCAGAAGGCAAGGGGCTGCCGCAATCTCGGCCCCAGAGATGGCATCTTCCACCAAACTGTGAGCAGGTTCCAGTTGCTAACCACCTGGGATCCTGGATGGTTGACATCTGCCAGGAGGGTTGCAGCCTGAGATCAGCTCCTCAGAGGAGACACACGGCACACCTGAGACAGTGATCTCATGGTGCACCCAGGAAACCGAGCAGCCAGGACTGGGGAGGTGATTAAGATGCATGGCTCACACGGGAGGGTGAACTCACCAAGCACCTGGTTGCCTGAGCTACTCGGACCTGGGAAGAACACAAAATGCAAGCTGAACCCGGTCTGTGCCCTCGCGGAGTACCCGAGAACCTGAGCGGCTTAGACCTGGGAAGTGCATGAAACACAGAGTCCACTTGGGATAGTGCCCTTGCAGAGCACCCTGGAGCCTGAGCAGTGTAGACCCGGGAAGCACATGCCGCCTTGAGCTGTGACAAACCCAATGTAATCCATACAATGCAAACACTCCCCACACACACCTATGATGTTTGCAGTGTCCCTCCCTCCCCATCACACAACTGAACTAGTGGGCCTAAATAAGTGACCACCTTTGCCTCCTTGTGTCAGGGTGGAATTTAGACACTGAAAAGGCTTGAAAACAGAGGAAGCCAAAATAAACATAGAAGAGGGAACCGCTCTGGAAGTGACAGGTGCAACAGATTAAAACCCTGTGGTTAACTTAACATTGACTGTACATTGGAGGGGGCCTATAGATTTTGAGAATAAATACAAGCTGGAACAGGAAACTATCTGAAACTGAACTGATCCCACACTACTCACAACAGCTCCAGAGAAATTCCTAGATATATTTTTACTATTATCACTTTTAACTTTTTAAAAATTTAAGTTCTTTATTACTCTTTTAATTTTCATTTTTATAAACAACTATTACCTTGCAAAAAAAGACCCTATTTTTAAAGCAAATTTCATATATATATATATTTAAAAATTTTTGTTATTGATTTTGTTTTGTATTTTTTTATATTGTATTTTTGAGAGTCTAACCTTTAGTCTAGATTTTTAATCTTTTCTTTTTAGTACTTGTTATCGATTTTATACCTTTAAGACTCTAATCTTCAGTATCCATTTTCACTTAGGGATGTGATTACTGTCTTGATTGCTGTCTTCCCTTTTGACTCTCCCTTTTCTCCCCCAGGTCACCTCTATCTCATTCCTCACCTTCTCTTCTCTACTTAACTCTGTGAATCTGTCTGGGTGTTCTGGGCTGTGGAGAACACTTAGGGAACTGATTACTGGCTAGATTGCTCTTTCCCCTTTTGACTCCCCCTCTTCTCCTGGCCACCTCTATCTCCCTCCTCCCTCTTCTCTACTCTGTGTAATTCTATGAATCTCTCTGGGTGTCCCTCATTGTGGAGAATTGTTTCACCATTAACCTAGATGTTTTATCATCTGTGCTGTATGGATAGAGAAGTCTTGAGTCTACTATAAGAGAAGGACTGAAAGCCAGAAGCATGAGGCTTAACTCCAGAACTTGAGAACATCAGAGAACTCCTGATTCCATTAATTAATTACATTAATAGAAAAGAGCTCACCCAAAAGACTCCATACCCACACTAAAACCAAGCTCTATCCAGGAGGCAACAATTTCCAGTGCAAGACATACCACACTAATTCTCCAGCAAAGCAGGAACACACCCCTGAGCATTAAAAGACAGGCTGCCCAAAGCCATGCCAAACCCATAAACACCTCAAAACTCACTATTGGACACTTCATTGCACTCCAGAGAGAAGAGATCCAGCTCCACCAATCAGAACACAGACGGCAAACTCCCCCAACCAGGAAACTTTGACAAGTCTGTAGGATTGAGAAGATGCAAGAAATGTTTAACAAGGACCTGGAAGAAATAAAGAAGAGTCAATCAATAATGAGTAATGCAATAACTGAGATCAAAAGCACTCTGGAAGGAATCAACAGTAGAATAACTGAGGTAGAAGAGAGGATAAGTGAGGTGGAAGATAGAATGGTGAAAATAAATGAAACAGAGAAGAAAAAAGAATGAAAAGAAATGAGGGCAATCTCAGAGACCTCTGGGACAATGTTAAACACCCAAACATTCGAATCTTCAGTGTCCCAGAAGAATAAGACAAAAAGAAAGGGCATGAGAAAATACTTGAGGAGATAATAGTTGAAAACTTCCCTAAAATGGGGAAGGAAACAGCCACCCAAGTCCAAGAAACCCAGAGAGTCTCAAACAGGATAAACCCAAAGCAAAACACCCCAAGACACATATTAATCAAACTAACAAAGATCAAACACAAAAAGCAAATATTAAAAGCAGCAAGGGAAAAGCAACAAATAACATACAAGGGGATCCCTATAATGATAACAGCTGATCTCTCATTAGAAACTCTTCAGGCCAGAAGGGAATGGCAGGACATACTTAGAGTGATGGAAGAGAAAAACCTACAACCCAATTACTATACCCAGCAAGGATCTCATTCAAATATGAAGGAGAAATCAAAAGCTTTACAGACAAGCAAAAGCTGAGAGAATTCAGCACCACCAAACTAGCTCTTCAACAAATGCTAAAGGATCTTCTCTAGACAGGAAACACAAAAAAGGCTTATAAAATTGAACCAAAAACAACAAAGTAAATGGCAATGGGACCATACTTATCAATGATTATATTAAATGTAAGTGCGTTGAATGCCCCAACCAAAAGACAAAGATTGGCTGAATGGATACCAAAACAAGACCCCTATATATGCTGTCTACAAGAGAGCAGTCTCAAACCAAGGAACACATGCAGACTGAAAGTGAAGGGCTAGAAAAGGATATTTCATGCAAATGGAGACCAAAAAAAAAAAAAAAACAAAGCAGGAGTAGCAATACTCATATCAGATAAAACAGACTTTCAAACAAAGACTGAAAAGAAACAATGAAGGACACTACATAATGATCAAAGGATCAATCCAAGAAGAAAATATGACAATTATAAATATATATGTGCCCAACATAGGAGCACCTCAGTATATAAGGCAAATGCTAACAAGTATGAAAGGGGAAATTAACAGTAACACAATAACAGTGGGAGACTTTAATACCTCACTTACACCTTTGGATAGATCAACAAAACAGACAAGCAGCAAGGAAAGACAAGCTTTAAATGATACAATGGACCTGTTAGACCTATTTGATCTCTATAGGACATTCACCCCAAAACAATGAATTTCACCTTTTTCTCAAGTGCACACAGAACATTCTCCGGGATAGATCACATCCTGGGCCATAAATCTAGCCTTGGTAAATTCAAAGAAATTAAAATCCTTTCAAGAATCTTTTCTGATCACAATGTGGTAAGATTAGATGTCAACTACAGGGGGGAAAAAAAAGCTATTAAATACAAAAATATAGAAGCTGAAAAACACACTTCTGAAAAAGAAACAGATCGTGAAAGAAATCAAAAAGGAAATCAAAGTATGCATAGAAACAAATGAAAATGAAAAACCGGACTTCCGGCCGGGCCCCTGGCAGCGGCGGCGGCCGAGAGGGCGAGAGGCCGAGGGGATCCAGCAGTGGAGTGTGAGGACCAGACGCCCCAGCGATGACCAGTTCCCCCGTCTTCAGAGTCATCTACAACGGCAAGAGGAACAGTGGCCCCCGCTCTCCCCCCAACAGCAGCGAGATCTTCACCCCGGCCCAGGAGGAGAATGTGCGCTTCATTTATGAAGCCTGGCAGGGTGTGGAGCGGGACCTGCGGAGCCAGATGTCGGGCAGCGAGCGGGACCTGGTGGAGGAGTACGTGGAGAAGGTCCCTAACCCCAGCCTGAAGACCTTCAAGCCCATCGACCTGAGCGACCTGAAGCGACGGAACACGCAGGACGCCAAGAAGTCCTAAGGCGCGCCAGTGCCCCTCCCTTGGCCTCCGGGAGATCTGGGTGCAGCCTGCCGCTGGCCGCCTCCTCTCCTGTGGGCTCAGCTCCTGGGAGGGGGAGGGGGCCTTGCTCCCAGTGGGCCGAAAATCCCGGGACCAGGACAGGCATGATTGATGGCCAAGGCCTGCCCCTCCTCCCTGAGCCTCTCCTTTCCTCTCGGGGGATCTCAGGTTACCCCCGTCCCTAGGAGGGCCTCGGCCCTGCCAGCCCGTGCCCACCCCGGGCCTGGCTGGACCTTTGGAGCTGCTGGTCCTGCCTGCCCCCAGGGCCTCGACCCTGGTTCTTGTCGCCTTCTCCTGCCCCCACCCCAAACCCCTGGGCACTTCCAGGATCAGGAGGGAGATGAGGGGCCTTTGTTATCTCCTGTGCTGTGAGACTGGGCTGGTTTTGTCCTGAAGTGGCCAGGAGCCAGGACAGGGTGGTCCCAGCCACACCCAGCATGGGTCCCTCACCGAACCCTGCTGCATCTGTGCCCGGGGCACGGGGACCGTCTGACCCCCCACCCCACTGTCCAGCCTGGCCCTTTCTTTCCTTGTCAGCTTTAGGATGACACCAGCTCTCCGGGCTTGGCACACTGCTGGGTGCCCCCTCCAAGGGTTCTAGGCAGCCAGGTCTGGCTCGCCCTTAGGAAGGGGCGTGGGGCTGGCCTGAGCTGACGAGGCTACCCAGTGGGTCCTGCTCTGTGTGGTGAGTTGGGAGGGTCTTCAGGGCCATTTTTTTTCTTCCTGTGCCCTCCAGATTCAAGTGTCTGACTGGAACCTGAGGACCAGTAAATAAAGGTGGGGTGGCATTGGCTTGGCAAAAAAAAAAAAAAGAGAGAGAAAGAGAAAGCGAAAAAAAAAAAGAAAAAAAACTAGAAAATGAAAAACCGACAACCCAAAACCTATGGGATTCAGTAAAAGCAGTGCTAAGAGGAAGGTTCATAGCAATACAAGCTTACCTCAAGAAACAAGAGAGAAATCAAACAAACAACCTAACTTTACACCTAAAGAAACTAGAAAAAAAAAAGAAATGAAGAACCCCAAAGTTAGTAGAAGAAAAGAAATCATAAAAATCAGAGTAGAAATAAATGAAAAAGAAACAAAGGAGACTGTAGCAAAAATCAACAAAACTACAAGCTGGTTCTTTGAGAAGATAAATAAAATAGACAAACCATTAGCCAGACTCATCAAGGAAAAAAGGGAGAAGAATCAAATCAACAAAATTAGAAATGAAAATGGAGAAATCACAACAGACAACACAGAAATACAAAGGATCATAAGAGACTACTATCAGCAACTATATGCCAATAAAACGGAAAACTTGGAAGAAATGGATAAATTCTTAGAAAACTATAATCTTCCAAATTTGAACCAGGAGGAAATAGAAAATCTTAACAGATCCATCACAAGCGTGGAAATCAAAACTGTAATAAAAAATCTTCCAACAAACAAAAGCCCAGGACCATAAGGCTTCACAGCTGAATTCTACCAGAAATTTAGAGAAGAGCTAATACCCATCCTACTCAAACTCTTCCAGAAAATTACAGAGGAAGGTAAACTGCAAAAGTAATTCTATGAGGCCACCATCATGCTAATACTAAAACCAGACAAAGATGCCACAAAAAAAGAAAATTACAGGTGAATATCACTGATAAATATAGATGAAAAATCCTCAACAAAATTCTAACAAACAGAATCCAGCAGCATATTAAAAAAATCATGCATCATGACCAAGTGGGTTTTATCCCAGGGATGCAAGGATTCTTCAGTATTCACAAATCAATCAATGTGATATACCACATTAACAAATTGAAATATAAAAACCATATGATTATCTTAATAGATGCAGAGAAAGCCTTTGACAAAATTCAACATCCGCTTATGATAAAAAAAAAAAACAAAACCTCTCCATAAAACAGGCATATAAGGAACATACCTCAACATAATAAAAGCCATATATGATACACCCACAGCAAACATTCTCAATGGTGAAAAATTGAAAGCATTTCCCCTAAAGTCAGGAACAAGATAAAGGTGCCCACTCTCATCACTACTGTCCAACATAGTTTTGGAAGTTTTAGCCACAGCAATCAGAGAAGAAAAAGAAAAGTAATCCAAACTGGAAAAGAAGAAGTAAAACTCACCGTTCACAGATGACATGATCCTCTACATAGAAAACCCTAAATACTCCACCAGAAAATTACTAGAGTTAATCAATGAATATAGTAAAGTGTCAGGATATAAAATTAATACAGAGAAATCCCTTGCATCCCTCTACACTAACAATGAGAAAACAGAAAGAGAAATTAAGGGGAAAATCCCATTCACCATTGCAATGAAAAGAATAAAATACTTAGTAATAAATTTACTCAAAGAAACAAAGAACCTATATAAATAAAACTATAAAACACTGATGAACAAAATCAAAGATGACACAAATAGATGGAGAAATATACCATGTTCATGGAGTGGAAGAATCAATATAGTGAAGATGAGTATAATACCCAAAGCAATCTATAGACTCAGTGCAATCCCTATCAAGCTACCAATGGTATTTTTCACAGAACTAGAACAAATAATTTCACAATTTGTATGGAAATACAAAAAATCTCGAATAGTCAACCTACCAGACTTCAGACTATATTACAAAGCAACAGTCATCAAGACAGTATGGTACTGGCACAGAGACAGGAATATAAATCAATGGAACAAAATAGAAAGCCCAGAGATGAATCCACACACCTATGGACACCTTATCTTTGACAAAGAAGGCAAAAACACATAATGGAGAAAAGACAATCTCTTTAACAAGTGGTGCTGAGAAAACTGGTCAACCACCTGTACAAGAATGAAACTAGAACACTTTCTAACACTGTACACAAAAATAAACTCAAAATGGAATAAATATTTAAATGTAAGACCAGAAACTATAAAACTCCTAGAGGAAAACATAGAATACTCTCTGAAACAAATTACAGCAAGATCCTCTATGACCCACCTCCTGGAGCAATGGAAATAAAAGCAAAAATAAACAAATGGGACCTAATTAAACTTAAAAGATTTTGAACAATGAAGGAAACTATAAGCAAAAAGACAGCCTTCAGAATGGGAAAAAATAATAGCAAACGAAGCAACTAACAAAGAATTAATCTGAAAAATATACAAGCAGCTCATGCAGCTCAATACCAGAAAAATAAATGACCCAACCAATAATGGACCAAAGAATTAAGCAGACATTTCTCCAGAGACATACAGATGGCTAACAAACACATAAAAAGATGCTCAGCGTCATTCATTATCAGAAAAATGAAAATCAAAACCACAATGAGGTACCATCTTAAGCTGCTCAGAATGGCTGCTATCAAAAGTCTATAGATGCTGGAAAGGGTGTGGAGAAAAGGGAACTCTTTTATGGTGTTGGTGGGAATGCAATCTAGTACAGCCACTATGGATAACACTGTGGAGGTTTCTTAAAAAACTGGAAATAGAACTCCCGTATGACCCAGCAACCCCACTGCTGGGCATACACATCGAGAAATCTAGAATTTAAAGAGACATGTGTACCCCAATGTTCATCACAGTACTGTTTACAATAGCTAGGACATGGAACCAATCTAGAAGTCCATTGCTGGACGAATGGATAAGAAAGTTGTGGTACATATACATAATTGAATAGTACTCAACTATTAAAGAATGCATTTGAGTCAGTTCTAATGAGGTAGATGAAACTGGAACCTATTATACAAAGTGAAGTAAGTCAGAAAGAAAAACACCAATATAGTATATTAACGCATATATATGGAGTTTAGAAAGATGGTAACAACGACCCTGTATTTGAGACAGCAAAAGAGACACACAGATATGAAGAACAGATTTTTGGACTCTGTAGGAGAAGGTAAGAGTGTGATGATTTGAGAGAACAGCATTGAAACATGTATATTATCATATGTGAAATAGATGATTAATCCAAGTTCAATGCATGAAACAGGCACCCAAAGCTGGTGCACTGGGACAACTCAGAGGAATGGGATGGGAAGGGACATGGGAGGGAGGTTCGGGATAGGGGCACACATGTATACCTGTGGTTAATTCATGTCAATGTGTGGCAAAAACCACTACAATATTGTAAAGTAATTAGCCTCCAATTAAAATTAATTAATTAATTAAAAAAGTAATACTGGAATCAGTAGCTATTTCCTCCTCCAGGGTATCTTCCCCTCCCAGGGATCAAACCTGTGTCTCCTGCAGGTCCTGCACTGGCAGCCGGATTCTTTGCCACTGAGTATCTACAAACTATTGAGACTTCAGGGGTTAAAGTAAATGTAAAAGTAATAAGGTCCTATTACTATTCACTCTAATGCTTTGTTTGCAAATTAAAAAAAAGTCCCAGTGAACTGGTATCTGATCCAAGCTAGAATCCAGTTGACTTCACTCTCTAGCCTTGTCCTGCATACTTCACATCAAGCTGTTGGAGGATGGCATCCCAGAAACACACACTGTTGCCAGAGATTCTTCTGCTCTGCCAGTTTGTTTGATTCTTTAGTCCATTAGCATAACAACTTTGTCAGTTATTGTGTTTTCTTAAATTATCCTTAAAAATTTGGTAAATCATCCAAAAATTATTCTGCCACCACATATAAAGAAAAAGAAACAAAACACAAAGTTCCTGGTAGAAGATTTACAGTTTCCAAAAAGAATTAATTTGCACTGGAGAAGCAATTTGAACAAAGAAGGGAGAGTGTGAAACCAGATCTAGTTAAGTGAGTTCCATGCTGGTTAGAAATTTTCTTAGTCTTTGATCATCAAAAGAGACTTTTTGAAAGATAATGACAATAATAGCAGTAATGTTAGACGATGTTTTTATTTATATGGTGTCATTTCATCTTCAGACAATCTAATAGGCAAGTGGTATTATTAACTCTAATAGGAAAGTAGTAGTCGTTAGATATACAAAAATGGAGGTTTAAATCTAATAACTTGCTCCTTATAACAGAACTAGTCTTTGTCAATGCTTGGATTTGAACATAGGTGTTCCATCTTCAAATCAGAATTCTAGCCTTCTTATTTCTTATCAAATGTCCATAAAAAGTTATGCACAAAATGTACATGAATTCATTCTTAATATAGTGAACAAAATTTTCCCTAATGTTTGCAGCTATGAAATACTTGTACATTCATTACCTCATTTGATATTGAACAGACCCATGAATTAGACAGAACAATTATTATTATGACTTCCATTTAAGTAATGAGGAAACCTAGGATCAGAAAGTTAAATGATTTAATGAAGGTCACATAGTAGCTATGTGACAGAAGCATGCTTGAGCCTTTGTTTCTCACTCCAAATTCAGAGGCTGAGTTTGCAGAGAAAGACAGTTGCTGACCAGTGAAAGTCCATATGCCTCCAAGAATTTATCTGATTCTTAGTTTTTAATGATTAATTGAACTTATTGCCTTGTAATACCAGATTTAGTTTCTCTGCTAGTAAATCTACCAAGGAATTCTTTTAAACAAGCTATTTGTTGTTGTTCAGTCGCCAAGTTGTGTCCAACTCTTTGTGACCCAATGGACTGCAGCATGCCAGGCTTCCCTGTCTCTCACTATCTCCCGGAATTTGTCCAAGTTTACATTCATTGAACTGGTGATGCCATCCAACCATCTCATCCCTCTGTTGCCCTCTTCTCCAAGCTATGCCTGTCATTTAAAATGCATCCTCAGAGATGCTCAGGATTCACTGTTTTGTTTTTTTTTTTAATCCAGGTTTTAGATAATGTCCAGACAATCATGCCAATCGTTGAATATTTGTCCCACAATGACTTAAACCCAACTATGAAGCAGACAGACTAACCCAACAACATCTGCTTCATCAGCACTTTTAAACTCTTTCCTTATAGATGTTATTCTGAGGACTAAAATCTGCTTTTCCCTTTGAGCCTTTAGGCTATGTAATAGAGATGGCTGGAAGCCATTAAAACAAAACAATCTGTGTATCCTCAAGACAGAATAAAAATTCAAGTTCATTTTAAGCATGACACTGCTATGATGCTGATGCTGTGCTTGTTTTGATTAATCTCCATGTGTATGTTCATTTTATACAACATGCTATGTGACGGTAGCTTTCCATTTAGCAGGTTAATTTCTGCTCTAATTCAATAGGGATAAAAAATATTAGAATGTATCCTTTTTGTGATACATTTCTTTTTCAAAAGGCCCTGATTCAAGAAAAGTATCATTTTGACATATAGGATGAATATTCTAGTTCAACAATTGAATTATTTCTGCTCAAATGGGGTCTTTCGTATAAAGTTAGATTTGCAGTGGCAATAATTTTATTGAAAACAATTAATACTAAGGCCTGATTTTTTTTTTTTTACAAATACTTTTATGTAAAGAGAAAAGTAATATGATTTGAAGGTTTCTTTAAAAACAACTTGGAGAATCCAACAGTGAGACAGAATGTAATACCTTGGATTCAAGATTTCCATGTTGAGGGAAAGCTGACAGCAGGGGGTGGGGGTCTGGGACAGGGCGATTGACTGGAAAGAAGGTTGTTATTAAACTGTACGTCCCTGCTAGTTCCAGTCCCCTAAGGAACTTGCAGAAAATTCTTTTCTAGTGCTGATACAAGTGCCAGACTACAGTTTTCACATTATAAATTACTCTTGTTTTGTAACAGCTTAAATTATTTTTATTAGCTAGTCACCTGGGATGTGAGTAAGAGTCGAGTTAAAACCTTCAGATAAGCGGAGCAGCTGTTGCAACCAGCTTTCTATGTCCTTTTTACCACACACTTTGCCTCATACTTTTCCCCATCTAATTTCTCTCTCTCTCAATAATTCTCTCATCTCCCACTTTTCTCCATAAAGAAATAAAAATAAATGGGCAGAACACATGAGTTTTAAGAGATACTTTGCAAGCCCAGATAGATACATTTGTCGAAATAACAAGATTCTGCTTTTGACAGGTACTAGTATGAATTGGTATGTTAATCTCAAAGATCCAGCAATGAAATAAAGAACAATCTAGTGTCATGACACAAGGAGAATAACAATTTGTTCATAAAAGTATCTGAAAAAATTGTGTTCCATATAAGAGAGTTCAACAGTTAAAAATAGAATTTTATTGGAGATCTTTCATTATTGGAGATGATGAGAGATATTTATTGGAGATCCTTCAAATATTACTTTTATTCTCTAAGTAATATGTGCTAATTATGAAAAGTTGGGAAAATGTATAAAAATACAGGAAAGAAAAAAATGATATAGTATACACTACAGAGGTAATTATAATTTTGGTGTTTTATTTTCAGTGCCTTTGGAATGAATAGTTGTATGTATTCTCTCTCTCCATACATATATACTTATTGTGCATATTGTGTTACTTTTATTATTATCACATGATTATAATTTTCATGTTCCATAATCATTTTTCTGGCCCACATAATATTCATGGAATGGATGGCCATTTGCTGAATGGAATTATTCAGTATTTTCTATCATTGAACCATTAAATAGTTTATATCTACATATTTTGCACTTAATATTAAACTTCTAGTTTTGTGCATAATGTTTTAATTTTACATTCCAAATTATTTCCTTGGTTACATTCTTAGAAGTGGAATTGATTGGTTACAGAGATTGTATATTTTTTAACATGAAGAGAGTGTGGTTTTAGAGAAAATATACATCATAGCTAGGAAGCAGAGCACACCAATAGAATTTTGATATGCTATTACTTTTACCACTTAGTGTGTGAAACAATTAGCTTTCACAAGGGGAAACATCACATATCAGATTGTTACAAACACACACAAAATATTTAAGTAGGAGCAATCTATTTACGAATACAAACACACCCAAGAGGACTTAAGAACTAAAATGGCTAAATATCTATAAGCTATATATATATATATATATATATATATATATATATATATAAAGGATTTAAGTGTTTTTATTTTGAACATTGTGTGGGAAGGATAATAAGGATGGCATACAACTTTGCTTCATATTGTTTAAAAAGATCACACTAGAACCAAGTAAAACTATAAGGAAACAGCTTCTGATTCTTTCTGTGGAAATGTTTGTATAAACTGGAGTGAGCTGCCTTTGCAGACCTCAAGTCTTCCAAACACGTTTAATTTGTGCTTTATTGTAAGGGGTTTCTGTCCTGTGTGAGATGATGAACTAAATGCTTCTTTCCCCAGATACAACTTGGCAGCTCCATGACTTTTAAATACATTTTAAATATTCATGAACCAGTTCAGTTCAGTGGCTCAGTCTGACTCTTTGCAACCCCATGGACAGTAGCACGCCAGGCTTCCCTGTCCTACACCAACTCCTGGAGCTTGCTCAAACTCATCCATCAAGCCAGTGATGCCATCCAACCATTTCATTCTCTGTCATGCCCTTCTCCTCCTGCCTTCAATCTTTCCCAGTATCAGGGTCTTTTCCAATGAGTCAGATCTTCGCATCAGGTGACCGAAGTATTGGAGCGTCAGCTTCAGCATCAGTCCCTCCAATGAGTATTCAGGACTGATTTCCTTTGGGACTGACTGGTTGGATCTCCTTGCAGTCCAAAGGACTCTCAAGAGTCTTCTCTAACACCACAGTTCAAAGCATCAATTCTTCAGTGCTCAGCTTTCTTTATGGTCCAAATCTCACATCCATACATGACTACTGGAAAAACCACAGCTTTGACAACATGGACCTTTGTTGGCAAAGTAATGTCTCTGCTTATTGATATGCTGTCTAGGTTGGTCATAACTTTTCTTCTGAGGAGTAAGTGTCTTTTAATTTCATGGCCGCAGTCACCATTTGTGGTGATTTTGGAGCCCCCCAAAATAAAGCCTGTCACTGTTTCCATTATGTCCCCATCTATTTACCATGAACTGGTGGGACTGGATGCCATGATCTTAGTTTTTTGAAGGTTGAGTTTTAAGCCAGCTTTGTCACTCTCCTCTTTCACTTTCATCAAGAGGCTTTTCAGTTCCTCTTCACTTTCTGCCATAAGGGTGGTATCATCTGCATATCTGATGTTACTGATATTTCTCCCTGTAATCTTGATCCCAGTTTGTGCTTCATCCAGTCCAGCATTTCACATGATGTATTCTGCATATAAGTTAAATAGGCAGGGTGACAATATATAACCTTGACATACTCCTTTCCCAATTTGGAACCAGTCCATTGTTCCATGTCCGGTTAGTATTCATGAATTCATATTCACTCATATTCATGAGTATCTGTTTTTAAACTATTTGCTTAGAACTTTTTCAATTTAACAATTTTTAATAGTAAGTTTAAAGACTAGATATAATGGGTAAATCCATATGTTTAAGAATTCTACATTTTAACTATAGGTGATTTTGCCAACACTCTTGCCTCTCTCTCTGTTGTACTCAAATCCATGAACAAAATATAAAGAAATGGCCAAGGTTAGCATTTCTCAGCAAGCCACACTCTAGAAATAAAAATGAAACTTTTTACTCTTGCAATACTGAATGACTGTATTATTTAATGAAGATGATTTCGATAACATTTTGAAGTTTCACAGCAGATAAAAATGGGAGGGAACTTATAAGTGAGGAAAAGATAAGGAACATAATTACATGATACCATAAAATTCCTGTGTATAACATATATTCATGACCCTTGAAAGTATTTGTAGACTGTATTTGGTGTAGAATGTATTTGGTGGTACAAGTTTCTGTAGTCCTAAAGACCTATCTTCTAGCTGGAATTGTAAGGTGCAATTATTACCAACCCCACTTGCTGGGGCAAGTCAACAAATGAGGGCTAGCCAAACATTTTCTTCTTGCATTTCTAAAATAGTTTGAGGAAGCCCCTTGAGATCCAATATCTGATTCTTCAGACTATCTTGGGAGAAGAAAAAAGGAAGTCAGAACAAAGTCATGCATATTCTGATACAAAAATAAATAAACATGGTTTTAAAAGTGAAAAAAAAAAAAAGATGATGGACAAGAACAAACATGCCCTTAGAACTATAATGTGTTTGGTCTTAAAAACTTTAAGGCAACAAGGAATTTTATACCAAGATGTGACAAATTCCTCACAGATGGGAAAAGATATAAAATGCTCTTTGTAAGCAGTCATTTTAACCAGAAAGGATTTTCTCATACAGTGGCGATACACACTGTGTGGCCAATGATAAAATAAATAGATAGCTACTCAAGAATATTCCTCTGCATTCATCTAGAGGCCAAAGCCACCAGCATAATCTCTACCCAGATGAAACAAAATCTCTTAGTTTCAGAATAGCCACATAGATAGATTTGATCCATCTGCTCGTGGGAAGAACCTTTTTCATTCTGTTGGTGTACTCTGGGGATATGGAACATGGGAACTCACCTAAGCAAACCTGTCCACCCAAACAAGTTTATTCTTCAACTAGTACTGCCTCAGTGCTAAAGTTTACTATACCTTACACTTTTGCCCAGCACCTCCACAGTTTTCTTATTCATTCTGTCTGCCATGGCTAACTGGCTAGCTGGCATCAGCTCTGCTAAGGGTTTTCATTTGTTTCCTTGCTTACATGCAATCATACTAGGACACTTTATTTTATCTTTTTGTTCATCACCAGGTCACTGGGTGTCATAGGAGGACAAAGGAGATAATGCAGAATTAGGGATAAATAGATGGAAAAAAGATTTTGTTTCTCAAAATATTTGAGAGCAATGAGCTCTGAGAAGGGAATAAATTACCCACGTTTGGGGATTGTTAACTCCCTAAGGTCATTAGGTACCATTTAGTGCAGTTTCCCAAGCACTAGTTCAGAGACCAACTTCAGTCAATGACTCCATTGTTATTCTTCCACAAAAAAGCATATTAGAGTTTATTATTGAGTAATTATAAAAATGATTGCTTTTCATCCCTTATAGCAATTATGGTTGCATTTCACGTATCCTCATTTTGTGCAGATGGGATACCACACATAAGAGCTGTGATCACATTTCTGTTTGTCTTGAGCCCTCGATCCCCATACTCAGAGAAGAGGCATCATTGCTGGAGAAAGAGTTCTAAGGTCAGGAAGGGAATGTAGGATGACAATAGGACTCTAACTCTGGGAGAGAATGAGAGCTGGAAGAGTAACAGCAAGGTTGGAATTGGAGTAGGAAACAGAATCCATGTCAGAACTCTTAACTATTGCAGGGGAGAAAAAATAGTGTGATTCAGAAGACAATTCTTATGAAAATTTAAGATTTAATCTTAGAAATCTAAAAAAAAAATCATTATTCTGTAAAAAAACTATTACATGAAAACAGTCAATTAAATTTTCCTGTTTCTAACAAGTGTGAGTAGTATTTTGAAAGCAGCAGCAGTACTTCAGTAGGTCTCTTCATGATGAAAGAACTCAGTGGGTTGAAAGAATTAAGTTACTTTAATAATAAAACACATGCATTCACTTCTTCCTGGCAAGAACCAGTTACATTTTTAAAATTTCAAAAAATCATCTATGTACATGTATATTGAGATCAAAACTACATTCCAACCTGCTTGAAATCAGATTCCACTTTGTTATTAATCTCCCCTCTCACTTTTCTGCACAAAGCCCTCTGCTTTGCCAGCTGTATACCATATTGAGTCAACTTGTACTGAAATACTCAGGTTCTCTGTGAGTCTGCTCCAAAACCCCCATAGATATTTTGACTTAGATTATATCCATTTATAGAACTTACATACAAATGTCTCTCTGCAAAATGCTGTGTCTAATCCTCTGTCAATGTGCTTTTTTGGAGATGACCCCTGAAAATCACCTCTCTTACCTTTGTCTTAGGAGAAATCTTAGCTTCTAGGACTTTCACTTTCTAGGAGAAATAGACTGCCCCATATTATTAGGTAAAAGTCATCCTGTATGTCAACAGTTCAAACTATTCCTGTGCCTAATAGTTAATACCTTTTTCAAATCCTGCGTATATATGAGGGCCTTTTGACTCATTGACCTTCCACAGGAATGTCATCTAACCGCTATCATAACACTTATTACACTGTATTCTAAAGTTATCTGATGCCTTTGGCCTAGATTAACTCTAATCAACCTGAAAGCAGGTACCATGTTTTGTCTTTGTATCCACAGCACTTGACAGTTGATAGTTATATGAATATGATGTTTATTGAATGAATACATGAACATTGACTATGTATGCCTTGAAAACATACCTTTGTTTTAGATTCCATTCAGGGATTACCAAAGGAGGTAAGAATGCAATTTAACAGCAAATCAAAAACTAGAATGAAACCATAAATTGTTTTTCAGTCAAACATAAACCTCTGCTGTCCATCTAGATGCTGGAAAATTGAAAGCAAAAATTATAATAATATATAATTATATATATAAAATTATAATAATATATAATATAATTGTTATAAAAACAATAAAATTCTCTAGGATTTTCCCTCTGTGTACCAAGGGCATTTTAGGTGTTTGAAATTTTACAACATGATAAAATTGCCAATAATAAACAGAATCAAAAAAATTTTTAATTAAGGAAGAATTAGAGATTTCATGAGATAATTAAAGTTTGAATACATTTTAAAATCATTGTTGTATAGACTTGCACTCATTTTATACATTAAAATACTCCATCCTATTCTAAATTGAAATACATTGGAAACACATTAGCTCTAATTATAACTGTCATTCTTCCAAGGCTATATATTACATTTTTCAAACCTAGACTCAAAATGGAGAAATAAAGGATTGATAACCTGAGATTTCCTAGCTGTCACCTTAATATACTCTATCTTTTATTATACAAGTGAGGATAGCAATTCAACTTTGGCCTTGACTACTGTCTCAGAAAAAATAACAGAATATGTATTCACAAAATTGAGGCCAATTTGGTCTTTCTCAAGCTCTAATAAAGCCTCTTTAATAAAATGAAAGGAATGAATTCTAGGCTACTCAATGAATATTTTGATTTTTAAAATATGATCCTAAGAGCTTATGCATCCTCTCTTGGCATGACATTCTGAAGTACTAAATCAACTACTTATTATTGGATGTGTGATTCAAGAAGTAGCATAAAATATCTGCATATTAAATACATATTAAACTAGTAATCAATCAAATTCTTATAAGCACCAAACTTCTTTCCCAAATAACAAACATACACACATAAGAATATTGCTGAAATTTTCACCTTTAGTTTATTGCTAACTTTTACTTCTTACTTCCTATAAGATAAATAAGAACTAATGGGCTTTTTCTTTTTAAAATTCCATTGAGGTGGGAGAATTTCTGCTTTGACACTAGAGTTTAGAGACCACTTGAAAGAGTCTTTCCATATTATGCAAAAGGAAGTTGGGGGAACTTTTGTTTCCAATAAGATAAATACTTATCTAAAACTTTTACCCACATTAAAATGACACTCTATCTGCAGTTGAAAAATGACTTTGAATTCTTTCTATATTCTATTTATATTTTAATTTCTCATGGAGTTTTGGATATCATCATGGCTCCTTGCTAAATTAATTTATGTCAATATTTACAAATTAGCCACTAAAGTGCTGATGCCCTAAGACTTTGGGGAATAAGACACTGTACCCCAGGGAGAAAAATAAATGCATAATTATATCATTCATTTTAATTTAGTGTTAATTAATAAGATTCCCCATCTTAATATCTCACAGAGTTCTACTCCCTAATTGGTATCTCTGATAGATGCTGTTAGTGATCTAATCAAACCATTCTAACCTCTCCTCACACATATGTGCTTACCTTGCTCTTTTGTTCAAATATTGATCTGTCAGCATTGTGTTCTGACAAGGTAAGATCCTCCCCTTTTTCCAAGAGATTAAATCATGTTTGGTCTCAACCAGTCATGAAAAAATATATACATAACCGTGGAGTGATCATATTCAATTCTGAAAATGAGATGTAAAATATTGGGCAAAGAGCTCTAGGAGTAACAGGGGAAACATGTATTTCCCTGGTAAGTTAGAGAATATTTGGAAATTGGCCCCTTTTCTGTTTTATTAATATTTGCTCCTCATTGTTGGAAACTATGATGATTGAAAATGATGCTTGTGACCCTGAACTGCAAATTTAGAGGAAGGATAAAAAGCAAAACTGCTGAGAAAAGTGAAAGGAGAAAACAGAAAAAGCATGAGTCATGTGAACTGTAAGAATCCTTTTTTTATCTGCTCAGATATTCTATTCAGTTCAGTTCAGTCGCTCAGTTGTGTCCGGCTCTTTGCAACCCCATGAATCGTAGCACGCCAGGCCTCCCTGTCCATCACCAACTCCCGGAGTTCACTGAGACTCACGTCCATCGAGTCAGTAATGCCATCCAGCCATCTCATCCTCTGTCGTCCCCTTCTCCTCCTGCCCCCAATCCCTCCCAGCATCAAAGTCTTTTCCAACGAGTCAACTCTTTGCATGAGGTGGCCAAAGTACTGGAGTTTCAGCTTTAGCATCATTCCTTCCAAAGAAATCCCAGGGCTGATCTTCAGAACGGACTGGTTGGATCTCCTTGCAGTCCAAGGGACTCTCAAGAGTCTCCTCCAACACCACAGCTCAAAAGCATCAATTCTTCGGCACTCAGCTTTCTTCACAGTCCAACTCTCACATCCATACATGACCACTAGAAAAACCATAGCCTTGACTAAATGGACCTTTGTTGGCAAAGTAATGTCCCTGCTTTTCAATATGCTATCTACTTACGTTAAACTTTGTTGTTGTTTAGTGGCTAAGTTGTGCATGACTCTTTGTGACCTCATGGACTGTAGGCTGCCAGGCTCCTCTATCCATGGGATTTCCCAAGCAAGAATACTGGAATAGATTGCCATTGCCTTCTCCAGGGATCTTTCTGACCCAGAGATTGAACCTGCATCTCCTGCATTGGCAGGTGCATTTTTTGCCACTAAATCATCAGGGAAGCCCAACAGTTGAACCTATCCTGATACAAAATTCATATTAAGTTTTAGAAAACAAAAAGTTGAGACAATAGGAAAATACATCCAGTCATATTCTTTGGGTTGAAAATAAAGATTAATTGTCCTGTGATCTCATCATGCAAAGTTAATTAATGCTTGAGTTGATGACAAGAACTATCTAGTTACTCTAATGATCATTTGTCCTCAAACTCAGCCAACACTGAAGTTGAGATACAACACCAGGGAACTTCATAGTTGAAAACCACATGGCCACTCTATGACTTTTTATTCTCATGTCGTCTTACCAGGTGAATGGATTCTAAACATTAGCAATATGTTCTCTCTCACTAATATAAACACCACTTAATGAATACATCAGCAAGAAATTCAGGTGGATTTTCTTTAGCATCACTTATCTATCAAGTAACTCAAGAAATAGCTCCAAGAACTTCGCTGCGAAGTTAATGGTGATATAAATTATGAAGGCAAATGTCTAGGGGAAGGGAAAATATTTCAGTTGTTTACTTTCTTCTCTGTAGTCCTTAGATTTTTTTAAATTGATTATGGAAGATATCCCAGTGTCCCACAGTTTTCGTCTTGGTAAAATGTACGGTCCAATAAGTACTGATTTAAAGACAATCACAGTGTGATGAAAGGACAGAATTATTTGTTGTTGTTTAAAACTCCAATCATGAATTTAATTTCTGCATGATTGCCAAAACCATTTATAAATGACTGTCACTTATTTCATATAAAATATTTAAGCCCTAGGCTTCTTAAATTCGAAGTTAATTTGCAAATGACACAGTTCTGTTCCTTTAGAAATTGGATGATTTGTAGTGATGTGGATGGACCTAGAGTCTGTCACAGAGTGAAGTAAGTCAGAAAGAGAAAAACAAATAACATATATAAACACATATATACAGAATCTAGGAAAATGGTTTTGATGAACCTATTTGCTGGGCAGGAGAGACGCAGATGTAGAAAACAGACATGTGGACACAGCGGGGCAAAGAGAGGGTGGGATGGATTGGGAGAGCAGCACTGACATATACACACTGCCATGTGTACAGTAGACAGTGGGAAGCTGCTATATTGCACAGGGAGCTCAGCTTGGTGCTCTGTGATGACCCAGAGGAGTGGGGTGAGGGGATGCAGTGGGAGGGAGACTCAGGAAAGAGCGGATATATGTATACACACAGCTGATTCACTTTGTTGTACAGCAGAAATTAACAAGACATTGTAAAGCAATTATACTCCAATAAAAAAATAAATAAAATGAAAATAAAGTTAATATACAGATTTCCTCAAATGTTCATTTATTGAATTTGTTATTCAAATGTATACAATGTTAGGATTGTTACTAAATGATTTATTTTTGTAAATAGGTACATTCAAACAAAAGATTTCCCAGGTGGCACTAGCCCTAAAGAACCTGCCTGCCAGTGCAGATAAACATAAGCGATGCGGGTTTGATCCCTGGGTCAGCAAGATCCCCTGGAGGAAGGCACGGCAACACACTTGGTATCTTGCTTGGAGAATCCCATGGCCAAAGGAGCCTGTTGGGCTACGGTCCATAAGGTCACAAAGAGTTGTACACAGCTGAAAGGACTTAGCACACATATTCAAAAAAAGTACACAGATTTTTGGATATATATATGTGTGTGTGTGTGTGTGTGTGTGTGTGTGTGCGTTTTTTGCTATTGCCTTCACTTGTTTGTTTGTTGGAGAAGAGTGCAAGAAAGAGGAAGATTGTAGTTGGAAGAATTAGATTGAAATTAAATTCATGTGGTTAAGTTTGGTCTTGGCTGAACTGATAGATCTGTATGTTTACTACCATATTTCTGGGAGGTAATAAGTTCTTACCAGAATAGTCAATGTTATTATACAAATGAAGTTTCAAAACAGAACAGGAAGATAAGTGATAGTAAGCGAAAATGATTGGTGGAGGCCTTCTTTCTGCCAACACTCATGTTCTTTAAAGCCCTCCTTAGAAATGTTTCTGAGTATTCAACACACCACCGTGTCATTCTTCAGAGCTCACATTGCTGTCTAGGTTCTACTTTGATGACATGCTAATCCCCTCCTAAGTAGGAGCATTTAGAACCTTAACCAACATAGAAATACCCTTCAAGTAGTTGTCACATAGGTAAATGACAGAATCAAGATAAATAGCCACAAATGTCAAACAAGGAGAAATGAATTAAGAGCAGAGAGATAAATTTACTTCTAACTTTGAAGTCCGATAAAGAACCTTCTTGTTTCTTATATAACTCAATCTTCCATCCAAATTCAGTTCAGGGATACTTAATAGAAGCAGCGATGTGCCAATAAAATGCTGGTGTTAGAAATGAGATGCAAAACTGTCTCCTATTGTGTAACCTCAAACTATATTAAAACATAGAACTGGTGTCCAAGGCCCACAGTTCCCAGCTGATGATGGTTTGTCCTTTTGTTGCACATTCATCTGCGGACATTATTTATGTATATATTTTCTCCTCCAGACTGTGACACCTAGAAGATAGGAGCCACATCTCTCCCTCAAATACTAACTTCCCAGAAAACCTGAGTTTTTTGTATACAGTAAATACCAGTACATTTTTGTCCTATGCCACATAAGTACATTTAAGGGGTTTCTACATGCAGCTATTATTCTTCTATTATTTGATCTAATCTATAATTATTACAGCATGTTTTACCACCAGGAGAACTTCCTAAGGTTCCTAAATTCTAAGATTTCCAAACTTTGGTCCTGGAGATAATTTTAGAACTATTTAGTTTCTGGATTTCCCTTTTCCATAATGAGTAGAAGGTTTTCCATTCTTTGAGAAATCCTCAAGCTTGCAAGCTTAACTGAAAAGGTCAAAAGCCTGGCTTTTCATATTATCTAATCATATACTACCTGGGCTATGGTGAAGAAAAATCTTCACAAATCAAAAATTTACTTGCAACATCTGGGACCTGCAAGTTTATTATGGATTATTTCTTCCTTGCTCTGGATATTAAGATAGTCTCTCTCTCTCTTTTAAAGCAAACCATACGTATTGCACCATTTCTACATTAAAGCAGCATTTTTGCAGGAAATAGGCAGATTGTTTAACCAATGATATACCTGACTTCGTTCCAAGCCAAACAACACTGCCTTTTTATTTTTGCCCATGCCGCAGGCTATCTGAAAGTATTAGAGTTAATGTGCAATCAGGTAAGTAAACCCATATTACATATCTGTAATTTTCATCCAGTAGAAAGAAAATATTACATTACAAGCCTCCATAATTGCATTCAAATGTAATCAAATACAAAAGTTTAAGATCACAAATCCTTTGAGTTACAAGATCTCTTTTTCTATACATTTAACCAATCTTATAGCTGCAAAAAAGAAGTTGAAATAATTCTCAAGGCACTAAAAAAAAAAAAAAAATAACAAGATTGCCCTAAACTGTAATTGCCAGCCCCAGGCTCTAATTCTTTTATAGCACTGTCTGCAGCAATCATTTATGCACTCAGGCAACAAAGCTGAACAGGGATGCATTTACAAAACATGTATTTGTAGCTAGGAAAATAGCCATTTGAAACTAAATAAAGTCTCTTTGATTGGGGTGTTAGTGAAAACTAATATGTAATAAACAGAAGTTATACATTTCGTTTTTGATTTACGAATCAAGAACACAAGACTAGAGGGTTCTTGCTTAGCATCAAAATTAAGGGAATCTGAAGTAAAAGAAAAAGTCTTAGAAACTATGAACAGGATTAAAGCTTTGAAAATTTAAAGTGCATTACACTAAAAGTAACTTTATTTGTTTACTGTGGCTTGCTTCCTTTCTTCCTTTAAAATTTTTTTTCTTTTTTGTTATTATGGAGAAAATATAGAACCACTTGAAAGATAAGGATGCGGTAAGAGGGTAGATGCTACTACACAATGTTGAGTCCATCTATTTCACGTTATTCTAGACTACCTGTGGGGAGATATTCTGAGTGTGTAAAGGGGATGGAGACATGGAGTATATGCAACCATTAGACAACCTCTTGGCCAAGAAAGATTTTCCTTTGTATTCCCCAAATTCCATGAATTGTACATTCTTTTGATTTAAACATTTCCAACTTTAAAATACACATTCTATCTTCATACTATGATTTCTTACTATGATAAGTTGTTCTTAGAGGATCCATTCTCCCAAAAATGATTATAAATATTGGTCAAAATCCTCATTAAACTCTGCTTCCCTACCCTTTAGCTATGTGAAGGCAGGCATTTGAGAAAATGTATGGCAGCCATCTGATGGCAGCCATGGAGCAAGATTCTGGGAGAAGGGAAGATTCATTCATTGAGATGAATCCTATCAGGAAGCCACTGATTTCTTTCTTGAGCACTTCATGATTCAGATTGCAGGGCATAGCACTGCATGGGTCTGCATGGAGCTTAAAAGTCTTTCTCTGTCAGGAAAACTAAAACTGGAGTTTAGGGTTACCAGGTCGACCGGAAATGAAGGACCGAAATCTCAAAGAAAGGGAGCAACAGCAGTATCTCCCTGAGGCAAAATGTAATAATCGAAATTAAAAATTAAATAATGTATTTAATAGCAATCTAGACACAGTGAAAAAGAGGATGAATGAATTATAATGTAACTTACCAAAAAATTGACAGTTAAAACAAAAAAAAAGAAAACAGAACACAAGAGACACATGAGATATTGTAAAATTCTTTGCTGTAACTAGAATCACAGAATAGAAGCCAGACACCAATACAATTACATCTTAAAATGTTGATAAAATGACTTCAATCCTAAAACTGCATATCCAGTTATATTATCCTTTTAAAAATGAAGGTGAAATCAAAGGATATCAGACAAACAAAAACTGAGAGAACTGGTCGCCAGCAGACACTCACTAAGAGAAAGACTAAAGACAGTCTTTCAGTCAGAAAAAACTAGATTGCAGATGAACACTTTGGTCACTCAGTCGTGTCCAACTCTTTGTAACCCCATGGACTGCAGCACACCATGCCTCCCTGTCCATCACCAACTCCTGGAGTTTACCCAAACTCATGTCCATTGAGTCAGTGATGCCATCCAACCGTCTCATCCTCTGTCGTCCCCTTCTCCTCCCACCTTCAATCTTTCCCAGCATCAGGGTCTTTTCAAATTTATTATTTGACTGTGCTTGGTCTTAGTTGTGACATGCAGGATCTTCTATCTTCATTGCAACCTGTGGATTCTAGTTCCCTGACCAGGGGTCAAACCCAGGCCCCCTGCATTGGGAGAGTGGAGTCTTAGCCACAGGACCACCAGCAAAGTCCCAATATTACATCTTCTTTATCCATTCATCTGTTGGTAAACATTTGGGTGCTTCCCTATCTCGGCAATGCTGCTATGTACATTGGTGTGCATGTATTTTATATATACTCAAGAGTGGAATTGCTGGAAGCATTAAACTTTCTGATTTCAAACTATGCTACAAAGCTACGGCCATCGAAACAATATGATATGAGCATAAAGACAAACACGTAGATAAATGAAACAGAATATAGAGCCCAGAAATGAACCCACACTAACATGTCAATTAATCTATGACACGCAGAAGGCAGTGGCACCCCACTCCAGTACTCTTGCCTGGAAAATCCCATGGATGGAGAAGCCTGGTAGGCCGCAGTCCATGGGGTCACTAGGAGTCAGATACGACTGAGCGACTTCACTTTATTTTTTCACTTTCATGCATTTGAGAAGGAAACGGCAACCCACTCCAGTGTTCTTGCCTGGAGAATCCCTGGGACGGTGGAGCCTGGTGGGCTGCCGTCTATGGGGTCGCACAGTCGGACACGACTGAATCGACTTAGCAGCAGCAGCAGCAACAATCTATGACAGAGGAGACAAAAATATACAATGGGGAAAAACATCCTCTTAAATAAATGATTTTAGGAAAACTGGACAGCTACCTTCAAAAAGTCAAGTTGGACTTTTATATTCCATTTATAGTTAAAATATAGTATAACTATAGTATCATCTATAACTATACTATAGTTATAGCATAACTATAGTGTAACTGTAGTATCATCTATTCCATGCACATAAATCAACTCAAAATGGATTCAAGCCTTGAACATAAGACCTGAAACCATAAAACTCAGAATAAAACAGGGGGTGAGCTTCTTGATGTCAGTCCTGGCAATGATTTTTTAAAAAATTAACTCCCAAAGCAAAGGCAACAAAAGCAAAAATAATAAATTGAGGCTACATCAAACAGAAAGACTTTTGCATAGCAAAAGAAATTACCAACAAAATGAAAAGACAACCTGTGGGATAAAAAAATTGCAAACCACATATCTAATAAGTGAGTGGATATTCAAAATGTATAAAGAACTCATACAACTCATAGCAAAAGAAATCATATTAAAAATGGGCTGAGGAATTTAATAGACATTTTTCTAAAGAAGACATACAAGTGGCCAACAGGTACATGAAAATGTCCTCAACATCACTAATCATCAGAAAAATGCCAAGGGAAACTGCAATGAGATACCACCACACACCTGTTAGAATAGCTATCATCAAAAGACAAGTGACACATGCTGACGAGGATAAATGTGTCATTTAAGTATTGTTTATGGCTGATTTTGCACTGGAAGGACAGAAGGACAGTAGCTCTGACAGAGGCCAAATGGCCCTCAAACCCTGAATTGTTTATTATATCCTCCTATCTCTCTCAGGAGAGAAAATTGTTTGGTCTAACTTAAATCATGAGCTAAGGTTTAAGGATGGTATTGGAATGGAGTTCTCTGATTGGCTGGTCTATAAGAAACATATAGCAAAGAGGAAAGTCCATTTCCCAGAGGAAGGGCATCAGTATCACAAGAAGAGTGGGGATGGGACATTGCCTGCGTGTGTGCTAAGTTCCTTCAGTTGTGTCTGACTCTTTGTGACCCTATGGACCATAGCCCACCAGGCTTTTCTATCCTTGGGATTCTCCAGGCAAGAATATTGGAGTGGGTTGCCATGCCCTTCTCCAGGGGATCTTCCTGACCAAGGGATCAAACCCAAGTCTCTTACACCTAACTTGCATTGGCAGGTGGGTTCTTTACCACTAGCACCACCTGGGAAG
Source organism: Bos indicus (assembly GCF_029378745.1). NCBI lineage: Eukaryota > Metazoa > Chordata > Mammalia > Artiodactyla > Bovidae > Bos > Bos indicus. Next base: position 24,778,247 of record NC_091768.1, on the reverse strand, counting down.
CCTGGAAATGGGACATTGCTGCTGCTGCTAAGTCGCTTCAGTCGTGTCCAACTCTGTGCGACCCTATAGACAGCAGCCCACCAGGCTGCCCGGTCCCTGGGATTCTCCAGGCAAGAACACTGGAGTGGGTTGCCATTTCCTTCTTCAATGCATGAAAGTGAAAAGTTAAAGTGAAATCGCTCAGTCGTGTCCGACTCTTAGCGACCCCATGGACTGCAGCCTACCAGGGTCCTCCATTAATGGGATTTTCCAAGCAAGAGTACTGGAGTGGGGTGCCATTGCCTTCTCCGAATGGGACATTATGCAAACACAAATAATCCATGATCCTTACCCCATGCAATCCAGTTTGCAAGAATGCCATTAATACCAGGTTGATGTACACTTGAAAAGAGAAAGATAAGCAGAGTTTGAATACTTAGACTCTACCACATAAGTGGAAAAAAATGTTACTGTTACATATTACAGATTGTTTTACTATTTCAGCCCACAGATTAAGGTAATTATTCATTTTAACTTTATAATTATACGTCTGACATTTACCAGTTTGCACAAAATGCAGTGTATGGAAGAATGAGTTAATTATACTACAAGGACATATTTGTTGTCATTGTTCAGTCACTAAGTCATGTACTACTCTTTGCGACCCCATGAACTACAGCATACGAGGTTTCCCTGTCCTTCACTATCTCCCTGAGTTTGCTGAAACTCAAGTCTACTGAGTTGGTGATGTTATATAACCATCTAATCCACTATTGCCCGCTTCTCCATTGCTTCAATCTCCCCCAGCATTAGGGACTTTTCAATGATTCTTCTCTTTGCATCATGCGGCCTAACTATTGGAGCGTCACTTCCAGCATCAGTTCTTCCAGTGTTGATTTCCTTTGGGATTGACTGCTTTGATCTCCTTGCTGTTCAAAGGACAAGGACATAGTTAGACCAATTCAGAAAGTATAGATGTTTTATGAGACAACTGACCTGGCCTCTGGGGACAGAACAGTAGGAAAGATAACTGGATGTTAGAGACATAGTAATCAAAAGCAATGTATGAATACTGACTGAAATGACATTATTGTTTAGTCACTAAGTCATGCCTGACTCTTGTGACCACATGGACTGTAGCCTGCCAAGCTTCTCTGTTCATGGGATTCTCTAGATGATAATACTGGAATGGGATGTCATTTCCTCTTTCAAGAGATCTTCCTGACCCAGGGGTTGAACCTGCATCTCCTGCATTGCAAGCAAATTCTTAACCACCATCAAGGAAGCCCGAATGGTTCTGAAAATAGCCATAAGACATTTTGTGGGAAGCTGGAAAACTTTGAATATTGTTTAGTTGCAGATGATATTATAAAATTAATGTTAACTTTTGTAGAAGTGATAGTAATGTGGTTATATAAGAGAACATCCTTATTCTTAGGAAAGGATGCTATCTCAATATCTACATCTTACTTTCAAATGGTTCATCAGTGAATCAACAGAAAAAGACAAGGAAAAGAAGAAAGAAAGAAAAGACAGGAAGGAAGAAAAGAAGGAGGAACAGAGGGTAGAAGAAAAGAGAGTGAAATACAGAATATCATAAAATAAAAGGGAGGTTTTAGGAATATATTGCATATTCTTTCATATTTTTTGAATGTTTGAAATTTTTCATAATGAAAACGTGAGAAAAAATTCTTTTAAATCTGGACCAGGAAAATAACTGTGACCTTCAGAAAGAACTTATCTTTGTCTGCAAGACAGGGTCCAAATCAAAAGCAAGTCAGTAGCTCACAGTATCCTTTTCAGACTGTCCTTAAGTAAACAAAATGCACTCCATGGAGACAGAGTGCTAGCTTTCCCTGATGTCAGAGCAGGAGAATGAGAATGGAGGTTAGCTTAACCTTTATTCCTTTTATGAGCCAATTTTATAAAATTGACACCCCCAAATTATTTCTTTCTCAATAACAAGCTCTTAGGAATTCAGTAAAGAGATATTGCTACATATAAAGATGTCCTCTGGGGTTCCCAGGTAGCACAAATGGTAAAGAATCTGCCTGTCAGTGCAGGAGATGCAAGAGACATGAGTTTGCCCCCTGGGTCAGGAAGATCCCCTGGAGAAGGAAATGGCAACCCACTCCAGTATTTCATGTCTGGAAAATGGTAGTAAAAAGTTGGACATGACTGAGCACGCACACGCCACACACAAAGATGTTTTCCAGAGCAGTGGTCCCCATCTTTTTTGGCACCAAGGCCTGGTTTCATGGAAGACAATTTTTCCATGGACCAGGGTATGGGGGGATGGTTCTGGATGATTCAAGGGCATTACATTTCCCTGTGCACTTAACTTCTAATCTAATCCAACCGCTGATCTGACAAGAATAATCAGTCCATGGCCCGGAGGTTGGGAACCCCGGCTCTAGAGTTTTTAAAAAGTAGTATTTCCTTTTACAACAACTAACGTACTTTCTATAAAATCACCTGTCTCCTTATTTTCTTATTTCAATCGTTATTATATACAACAAATATATCACAATCTTACTCTCCATCACTAGAGTACTTTAGTAGATACATACCATAAACTTTCAACTGGTTGATAAACTACTCAATCCCAGGAATTACGATTTATTATAAATCTCAGCTTTTGACTTTTTTTTCCCCAAAGAAAATGCTCAGATGATTTTCAATTCCTAAGGGCCAAATTTAGCTGTCAGTTATCCAAGCATGGCTCCCATCCACTTCAATGACTCTCATTGACTACCATGGAAGAAAGCCAAATTCCACTCCAGGATATGTGCGTGTAACTCTATTTGAAGTTAGTGGGGGTCACATACATATCCTAGGGCAGAACTTGGCTCAAGGCTTCTATACTAATCAATTGCTGTCTTAGCATGCAAAACAATGGAAAAAATATTGCCACTGCAAAAGTAAACCAAATGTTAAAGACAGCTCTCCAAGAGAAATCTAGATGACTTCTTGAAGTATAAAAATACTGTCATGCCATTACTGCTCTGCTGGAGACTGAAAACAATTAGGATTCTAATAAGATATACATTGCAATGAAAAATTTTCTTGGACGATACAGTATTCTCACACAGATCTGGCCCACTCAAAGACCTGGCCCATTTCAAGTTTTAGTTTTCCCTTCTGCATGTGTGTTAATCTTCCGATCTTTTTCTACTCTTGTTCCCACAACTATTTTAAATGACATTCATGTCTTTTATACAAATGTAATACTAAAAACGTCGAGTCAGTTTGGTGCCCCCTTCTATTTTTTTTTTTTTTTAGGTTAGTTCAGCAATAATGAGTACTCTCTAGATGAATGCATCAAATAAACAAATCAAACGCTATAATAAGGAGAAATATAAAAATAATAATAATTTTACTTAAATTTTCATCTTTTTCACCCTCTTTTCCCTGTGTGGATGACATAAAACCAAATATACTTCATTTATTTGTATAAACAAAGGATATGGTGAAATGTCCCTCTTTGTTACTACCTTAGCAATACTTTATTGTTTTTAAAACAATAGATGCTGATTTTTTTCAAAAAGTAACATACACACAGAAGAGGATGCATATCACAATGTATCCATGAATTTTTACAAAATGAACAAAACGGTAATGTAAGTACTACCAGATAAAGAAATTATCACTGCCAGTACTTCAACAGTCTTCTTGGCTCCCTTGCCAGTCATTACTTTCTCAGATAATTACTTTTCTGTCAAATTAGTGAAAACCTGGAATGTTTACCAGTGTCTCTCCTCTTTGTGTCACCTACCAGTTAAGACTGAAAACTTATAGGTTTGACTTTTAGTCTTTTACCTATTCTTTTCAATGTAACTATCTTGGCCTTTGAAATAAGCAAGTTCCTCAAAATAAGAGGAGTGCACAATGTCAGACTCACTTATCTATGTTCCCTTATTGCTGGAATTTTGGTCTCTCAAGTACTGGCTGCCTTGATAGCCCTGAACTCCAACTGTGTGTTCTTGATCCTATGAGAAAGCTGAAAGGATTGAACTACCACTTTAGGCTTGGGCTCTTGGATCACTGTTTGCTGCCTGCCTGCTAAGCTGCTTCAGTCGTGTCCAACTCTTTGCAAGCCTATGGACTATAGCCCACCAGGCTCCTCTGTCCAAGGGACTCTCCAGGCAAGAATACTGGAGTGGGCAGCCATGCCCTTCCATGGATCACTGCTCATGAACCACAAATAACTCACCTCGGTATATTTGCTGTCTCTCCACAATCTCTGCCCCTCAAAACTAGGGTTGTCTTGATCTCTCTCCTCCACTTTAAAGAGGTTTCAAAAGGATTGCTTATTCATCTTTGTAGGTATTTTCAGGAGGAAGATTGATTTGATACAAACTACTCATCATATTCAAAACTGCAAGTGTCTTCTTTTTTTTTACCTTAAAATCAATTTTACTTATTTATTTTGCAAATGTCTTCTTTAACTCTTTTCTTCTGTTTTTCTTTTTTTTTTTTTTTTTTTTTTTTTACTAGCTTCTTCAACTCTTTGTTTCTTGGGATAAAGAAAAAAGGTACAGAGTACCTTATCTGTGTACTTCTATTATTTGACCTGTTTTACTTCCTTCTACATTTGTGTCTCATCTACTAGCACTAGCGGCATTACATTTTTTATTATCATCTAGAAGTACAGTTGATATATAAGCCAGGTATAGACATATGTACCTATATAGAACTAAGAACTTTACTATATGCAATTTACCTTGCTGCATCCTCATCAATTCTATTCTATCATAATCTATTTTATTGTATAAAACCTGTTTACTATCTACTAAATTGAGTTTAATAGCTACCAATTTGCTATTATCTAACATCTATGAGCATCCTGAGGCTAAGCTACTTACTTGTTTTAATCATAGCCATGTGTCACCTGGGTTTCACTGGTGGCTCAGTGATAAAGAATCCACCTGCCAAGGCAGGAAACACAGAAGATGTGTGTTTGATCCTTTGGTCAGGAAGATCCCCTGGAGGAGGAGATGGTAATCCACTCCAGTATTCTTGCCTGGGAAATCCAATGGACAGGGGAATCTGGCAGGGGTCCAAAGAGTTGGACACAACTTAGTGACTAAACAACAACAACAAATATGTAACTTGGGCTCCAAATTATGCTAGGCATATTGTAGGGGATTAATAAATATTTGGGCCTCAACAAACCTTAGAGGTATACCTCATGAGTTCCCGGTGGTCTAGTGAAGGCATTGTTAGAAATAAGTTGCTAATGGAAGCAGAGCTACTTAGGGTCCTTGTAACATAATTTCTATTGAAATGTCTTCCTGAAATATTATAATAGTAATTTTTTGTCATTATTGCACAAAAACTCTGGACATATCTCTGCAGTTTCAATCTTATATTATTGTTGAGTTACAAATGGCAGCAGTGAAATGCAAGCATTCAGTGAGTTTTGACACATGTAAGGGCTTCCCTGGTGGCTCAGATGGTAAAGAATCTGCCTGCAAAGTGGGAAACCTAGGTTCAATCTTTAGGTGGGGAAGATCCCCTGGAGAAGAAAATGACTACCCACTCCACTTGTGAAACCACCATCATGATCCAAATTTCCTTAAGCTGCTTGTAATCCATACCTCCCTCCACTCCCATCTTCAGGCAACAACTTATTTGATTTTTGTCACTTCTGATTAGCTTGTGTTATCTGGAGTGGTGAAACAATTATTTTGAGATTTATCCATATCATTACATACATAAGTAGCTCATTTCTGTTTTCGACTGAGTAGGCATCCATCCCAAAGAAAGGCAATGCCAAAGAATGCTCAAACTACCGCACAATTGCACTCATCTCACACGCTAGTAAAATAATGCTCCAAATTCTCCAAGCCAGGCTTCAGCAATATGTGAACCGTGAACTTCCTGATGTTCAAGCTGGTTTTAGAAAAGGCAGAGGAACCAGAAATCAAATTGCCAACATCCGCTGGATCATGGAAAAAGCAAGAGAGTTCCAGAAAAACATCTATTTCTGCTTTATTGACTATGCCAAAGCCTTTGACTGTGTGGATCACAATAAACTCTGGAAAATTCTGAAAGAGATGGGAATACCAGACCACCTGGTCTGCCTCTTGAGAAATTTGTATGCAGGTCAGGAAGCAACAGTTAGAACTGGACATGGAACAACAGACCGTTTCCAAATAGGAAAAGGAGTTCGTCAAGGCTGTATATTGTCACCCTGCTTATTTAACTTATACGCAGAGTACATCATGAGAAACGCTGGACTGGAATAAACACAAGCTGGAATCAAGATTGCCGGGAGAAATATCAATAACCTCAGATATGCAGATGACACCACCCTTATGGCAGAAAGTGAAGAGGAACTCAAAAGCCTCTTGATGAAAGTGAAAGTGGAGAGTGAAAAAGCTGGCTTAAAGCTCAACATTCAGAAAACGAAGATCATGGCATCCGGTCCCACCACTTCATGGGAAATAGATGGGGAAAAAGTGGAAACAGTGTCAGACTTTATTTTTCTGGGCTCCAAAATCACTGCAGATGGTGACTGCAGCCGTGAAATTAAAAGATGCTTACTCCTTGGAAGGAAAGTTATGACCAACCTGGATAGTATATTCAAAAGCAGAGACATTACTTTGCCAACAAAGGTTCGTCTAGTCAAGGCTATGGTTTTTCCTGTGGTCATGTATGAATGTGAGAGTTGGACTGTGAAGAAGGCTGAGCACCGAAGAATTGATGCTTTTGAACTGTGGTGTTGGAGAAGACTCTTGAGAGTCCCTTGGACTGCAAGGAGATCCAACCAGTCCATTCTGAAGGAGATCAGCCCTGGGATTTCTTTGGAAGGAATGATACTAAAGCTGAAAGTCCAGTACTTTGGCCACCTCATGCGAAGAGTTGACTCATTGGAAAAGACTCTGATGCTGGGAGGGATTGGGGGCAGGAGAAGAAGGGGACGACAGAGAATGAGATGGCTGGATGGCATCACGGACTCGATGGACGTGAGTCTGAATGAACTCCGGGAGTTGATGTTGGACAGGGAGGCCTGGCATGCTGCGATTCATGGGGTCGCAAAGAGTCAGACACGACTGAGCGACTGATCTGATCTCATCTTAGGCATCCCTGGTAGCTCAGTCGGTAAAGAATCTGCCTGCAGGGCAGGAGACCCAGGTTTGATCCCTGGGTTGGGACGAACCCCTGGAGAAGGAAATGGCAAACCATTCCAGTATTTTTGACTGGAAAATCCCATGGCAGAGAAGCCAGGCGGGCTGCAGTCTATGGGGTCACAAAAAGTCAGGCAAGACTGAGTGACTAACACTTTCACTTTCACTATGGGCTTTGCTGGTGGCTCAATAGTAAAGAATCTGCCTGCAATCCGGGAGACTGCCTGCCATGGAGGAGATGCAGGTTCAATCCCTGTGTTGGGCAGATACCCAGGAATAGGAAATGGCAACCCACTCCAGTGTTCTTGCCTAGAAAATCCATAGACAGAAGAGCCTGTTGGGCTACAGTCCATGGGGTTGAAAGAGTCGGACACAACTGAGAGCACACACACACACATACACACATGTACACCCACACCCACACTCACGCACACACACACAATATCCAAATTCTGCTAAGTCGCTTCAGTTGTGTCTGACTCTGTGTGACCCCATAGATGGCAGCCCACCAGGCTCCCGTCCCTGTGATTCTCCAGGCAAGAACACCAGAGTGGGTTGCCATTTCCTTCTCCAATGCATGAAAGTGAAAAGTGAAAGTGAAGTTGCTCAGTCATGTCGGACTCTTCGAGACCCCATGGCCTGCAGCCTACCAGGCTCCTCCATCCATGAGGTTTTCCAGGCAAGAGTACTGGAGTGGGGTACCATTGCCTTCTCCATCCAAATTCTAGAGATGCTATAACCTTAAAAACATTTTATGTCATCATTCCTCTCTCCTTTTCTCTTTTCTTTCTTGCATTTACATATATTTCTCCAAAATCACAACAGAAGTATAAAAAAAATATGCTGCTTTCACTGCCTACTAAACAAAACTAATTAGTCATACATACTGTCCAAATTAGCAGTAACCATAGTTGACTTAAACCACATTTTAAAAAATACAGTCTGAATGACATCAAATAAAATAAATTCTTATTTTCTCTTTCCCTCTTATCAGTTCTTTCTTTTTGCTTCTCTCAAAACTCAGTGATTTGTTTTTAAGAGGTTCTGGTCATGCACTGATTAAAACTTGAGTTCTTATGTATCAAAAATATTTGGCATGCCATGTTTTCTCCTTTCTGAATAATGCCTTCCTGGAAATATCTACAACAATAGTAATTTATTTCAGATTAAAAATAAAAATTGTATACTGTGTGTTTCAAAGGAGTATTAAAGTTATAAAAGCATTAAAATTAAAAAATTATGAGTAAAGCAATATTTACAAAATGGAGAAAGTATTCTATTAATTAGCATGTCTTCTTTTACTGCAATTACTTATTTTGCTATGCCTAGAGTTTAATGAATTATTATAAACAACATGAGATGGAAGTTAATGGCAAGAGAAGGTACAGCCTTTACATTACAATTTTGAACAATTCTAAAAGAACGAACAACCAAGAATTCAGTGCTCACTGCTCTAGGAACACCAGCAATTCGGACAATTTACAAATTAATTGTATTTTTATGAATAATAGGAATAATGAAACAAAGATGCTTAATTATTATTGATCGACTGTCATTATCTTTTTTCAAAAACACCAAATTTTCAAGTTGAGGGTACTATTTCAGTAACTTTCCTTTTCTTCTGTCAGTTTCATTTTATATTTTTTTAATTCCTCATTTACCTTCAACATGAAGTGTTGTGTAAAATAATTTGTTCCTAATAACAGAACATCCAGTGAATGTCTATGGGAAGAGCTTTCACTGTCAGAGTGTTTTTTCTACATTTTTGCCTCCACCTCCAAAAATACAAGGCATAGTCCGTAATGCAAAGCCAGCAAGCAAAGAAAGGATTTTCAAACTGATACTACATTATTTTATGTTCCTAACCAGCTTTCACTTGACCCTCTTGATTGAGATTAATTCACACTCACCTACAAGTGTTTATTTGTGACTAGCACTTGAGCTTTGGAGTGATGCAAAAGAAGTACCATATTTCCTCAAATTGAAGATGTTATTTATCATAAGTTATGTACCACTAAAAGAAAAAAAAATGTTGCCCATTAAATTATGACACAACTAAAAAGTTCTACTTATTATAGCATTCATCCCAAATTTAGAGATGAAAAATATATTGTAAATGTTCACGCTAAAACTCAGGTTCAAAATCCTGAGCAGGTGCATTATATCCTGTGGAGCAATTGGGAGGAAGTAACAATTTTGAAGGAGATCAGCCCTGGGATTTCTTTGGAAGGACTGATGCTAAAGCTGTAACTCCAATACTTTGGCCACGTCATGTGAAGTGTTGACTCATTGGGAAAGACTCTGATGCTGGGAAGGATTGGGGGCAGGAGGAGAAGGGGACGACAGAGGATGAGATGGCTGGATGGCATCACTGACTCAATGGACATGAGTCTGAGTGAACTCCTGGAGTTGGTGATGGACAGGGAGGCCTGGCGTGCTGTGATTCATGGGGTCGCAGAGTCATGACTGAACAACTGAACTGAACTGAACAATTAAATTACAACCTCCAAATAAGTTACTTTCTCCTTCTCCTAACTCATGGCCTATTTACATGTCAATATTCTCTGTAATCTACTGAAATAATTCTTGCAAACTCATCTACAGTCTTCTAATTGCCAAATTCAGGGGGTATTTTCAAATAATACTTTATTGTAGCCCCCTGCTTAGGTGTTAGTATTGATCATCTCCTTAAAGTCAATTCTTTTCAATTCCCAGTTACCACACTTTCCTTGTTCTCTTAGTTCTATACAGATTCATTCTGTTTCCAGATTGATTCTCCTTTGCTCACCGGTTTACTGTTAGCCTTTCCCAGGCCACTTTCTACTATTACACTACACAAAATTCCCGGGTGATCTCATCCTTCCACTTTACCACATAGAATTCTTTGTTTAAAAAAAAAAAAAAGACTGGTTAACTCATTAGAAAGATAGGTTATGATATTACATTTGATGGCTCATGGAATTGTTAGGAAGGATGCTGAAGTAGGCTTAGGGGACAGGAAGGAAGTAAGGGAAGCCAGACAGCAGAGAGAGTGGCCAAGATCACCCCACAGGAAGTTGATCTGACCTCCTCTCTGGTTGTCCCGCAGGTTGCACTAGCCGCCGTAACTTCTGGACCACCAGACCACGGCAGTGAAGGCTCTCTTGGTGTTCTTCCATCTTGGCACACCAGGTTCAAAATCGTGAGCAGATGTATGTGAACTGGGCATGCTCCTTTGCAGAGAGGGAATGCCAAGTCCCTTTTGGAGTTTTGCTTCCTATCTCGGCTGACACAATAGAACATCGTCAGAAATAAATAAACACACTCAGGTAACCAACTCCCAGAACAGAAAAATAAGTAAATAAAATGTCACATCCCAGGGCCTTTCTTAAGTCTCCGCTCTGTCGCTAGTCTCTACCCTGTGCACCCCTCACTGGCCTGAACCCATGGCAACTGGTGTTCTGGTTTCCAACTATATAAATTAGTTTTTTCACACTTTGAATTGTACATAAATAAAAATAAAATGTTTGGTGGAAATTATTAATAGTGTGTTTATAGATCACTCATTCATTCTCATTACTATGCAAAATTCAATCATATAGCTATGTCAAAATTTGCTTCCACTTTATCCATGAACAAGTAAACAGTTTTCAGTTTTTGACTATCATGATTAGTATTATTATGAGTATTCTTGTATACATATCTTGTGTTAAATATATGTGTATGTTTCTGCTAGACCTATAACAGGAACAGAATTTCACATTCAAGCATTTTTTGCTACACAATTTTATTCACATTAAGAACTGTACTGTAGGGACTCCCCTGGTAGTCCACCAGTTAAGACTCCATGCTTCCACTGCAGGGGGAACAGGTTTGATCCATGGTAAGGGAACCAAGATCCCACATGCTGCACGGCATGGCCAAAAAAACAAAACAAAGATTTGCAACTGGTGCCTTAAAACTTCTAAAACAAACAAACAAACAAACAAACAAAAAACTGTGCCTTAGAAATATGCATTACATCACATTCCAGTACAATACACACACACACACACACACACAAAAGCAAGGTGAAAAGACAGCCTTCGGAATGGGAGAAAATAATAGCAAATGAAGCAACTGACAAACAACTAGTCTCAAAAATATACAAGCAACTCCTACAGCTCAATTCCAGAAAAATAAACCACCCAATCAAAAAATGGGCCAAAGAACTAAATAGACATTTCTCCAAAGAAGACATACAGATGGCTAACAAACACATAAAAAGGTGCTCAACATCACTCATTATCAGAGAAATGCAAATCAAAACCACAATGAGGTACCATTTCACGCCAGTCAGAATGGCTGCGATCCAAAAGTCTACAAGCAATAAATGCTGGAGAGGCTGTGGAGAAAAGGGAACCCTCTTACACTGTTGGTGGGAATGCAAACTAGTACAGCCACTATGGAGAACAGTGTGAAGATTCCTTAAAAAACTGGAAATAGAACTGCCATACGACCCAGCAACCCCACTTCTGGGCATACACACTGAGGAAACCAGAAGGGAAAGAGACATGTGTACCCCAATGTTCATCACAGCACTGTTTATAATAGCCAGGACATGGAAGCAACCTAGATGTCCATCGGCAGATGAATGGATAAGAAAGCTGTGGTACAGCAATCCCTATCAAGCTACCAACAGTATTCTTCACAGAGCTAGAACAAATAATTTCACAATTTGTATGGAAATACAAAAAACCTCGAATAGCCAAAGCGATCTTGAGAAAGAAGAATGGAACTGGAGGAATCAACCTACCTGACTTCAGGCTCTACTACAAAGCCACAGTTATCAAGACAGTATGGTACTGGCACAAAGACAGAAATATTGATCAATGGAATAAAATAGAAAGCCCAGAGATAAATCCACGCACATATGGACACCTTATCTTCGACAAAGGAGGCAAGAATATACAATGGATTAAAGACAATCTCTTTAACAAGTGGTGCTGGGAAATCTGGTCAACCACTTGTAAAAGAATGAAACTGGACCACTTTCTAACACCATACACAAAAATAAACTCAAAATGGATTAAAGATCTAAACGTAAGACCAGAAACTATAAAACTCCTAGAGGAGAACATAGGCAAAACACTCTCCGACATACATCACAGCAGGATCCTCTATGACCCACCTCCCAGAATATTGGAAATAAAAGCAAAAATAAACAAATGGGACCTAATTAACCTTAAAAGCTTCTGCACATCAAAGGAAACTATTAGCAAGGTGAAAAGACAGCCTTCAGAATGGGAGAAAATAATAGCAAATGAAGCAACCGACAAACAACTAATCTCAAAAATATACAAGCAACTCCTACAGCTCAACTCCAGAAAAATAAACCACCCAATCAAAAAATGGGCCAAAGAACTAAATAGACATTTCTCCAAAAAAGACATACAGATGGCTAACAAACACATGAAAAGATGCTCAACATCACTCATTATCAGAGAAATGCAAATCAAAACCACTATGAGGTACCATTTCACACCAGTCAGAATGGCTGCGATCCAAAAGTCTACAAATAATAAATGCTGGAGAGGGTGTGGAGAAAAGGGAACCCTCTTACACTGTTGGTGGGAATGCAAACTAGTACAGCCACTATGGAGAACAGTGTGGAGATTCCTTAAAAAACTGGAACTAGAACTGCCTTATGATCCAGCAATCCCACTGCTGGGCATACACACTGAGGAAACCAGAAGGGAAAGAGACACGTGTACCCCAATGTTCATCGCAGCACTGTTTATAATAGCCAAGACATGGAAGCAACCTAGATGTCCATCAGCAGATGAATGGATAAGAAAGCTGTGGTACATATACACAATGGAGTATTACTCAGCCATTAAAAAGAATACATTTGAATCCGTTCTAATGAGGTGGATGAAACTGGAGCCTATTATACAGAGTGAAGTAAGCCAGAAAGAAAAACACCAATACAGTATACTAAGGCATATATATGGAATTTAGAAAGATGGTAACGACAACCCTGTATGCGAGACAGCAAAAGAGACACAGATGTCTAGAATAGTCTTTTGGATTCTGTGGGAGAGGTGGAGGGGATGATTTGGGAGAATGGCATTAAAACATGTATAATATCATATTTTAAAAAATCATAACTGAAAGAAAGTTAAGAAAAAGTTAATAAATGTGATTCATTCTGCTATTTTTTTCCCCTTCTATTTTGAATGCATTTTTTTAAACCCTGGGATGCAGGATAAAGGCCAGAGGTCTTACAGCGGTGCTCAGTGCTGCTTCTATTCCTCTCTATACTGACAGCCTCATGTCTTACCTCTATTACCTCCAACTTCCTGTCCTAGCAGAATCAACGCTTGTGATTTCCTACTTCTCTCCTCCATACCCTTGCTCATTCTGTCCCTTCTGATGTCTACCATTTCTCATTTCCATTTTATCTCAATAACTTCTACTTGTCCTTTGAAGCTTCATCTGACTCCTTTATACCTTTGAGTCTTCTTACAGGTGCCACTTTCTTAAAGAAATGAGATAAGACAAATCTTATCTCAAGGCAACCTGATGTGCCCTCATGACTATTGTATCATGGGTGGATGCCGTCACCGACTCAATGGACATGAGTTTGAGCAAATTCTGGGAGATGGTGAAGGACAGGGAAGCCTGGCATGTTGCAGTTCATGGGGTCGCAGAGTAGGACACGACTTAGTGACTGAACACTAAAAATACTATTTTACTTATTTCGGTATCTCTGAGTTCCTTGACAGCAGAAACTATTTTATTTATTACCATAGCCCCAGAATTTAGCAGAAAGTCTGCAAAAAGCATATATTCAATAAATACTAATTGTAAAGTTGAATTAACTTAAATTCAAAAACAGATTTCAGTCCCAGCTCTACATGCCATCTATTTGAATTTTGGCAGATGGCTTAAGTGAGCCTCAGTTTTCTTACCTGCTAAAGGGAGATGGTAATACCCACATGACCATGGTTAAAACCCAATGAGACAATGCAATCACAAGCTCATTATAAGTGTTGTATATTTGTACAACTCTGACAACAAATTAGATTAGAAAATTAGGCTTGTGTCTTTTTTTTACCTTGTATATTCTGAAATTTTAATTCAATTAGATTAAATATTCTTTGTAAATCCTAAAATTCCCATGTTATTAAATATCAGAAATGGTACTTAAGTATAGAGTTAGGAGAGTTATATAGCCAAGTATTTCATCAACCAGAATTCAAACTAAAACCATTTCTAACTTGTGTGTGTGTGTGTGTGTCTGTATTGAGTTGATATTGCTTATCCAAACTAAACCCTTGATTTTCATTGTGTGTGGCAAGCAGTAATATACCTTGGAAGAAATTAGGATTCTTGCAACATGATACTTCTGAAAAGGTTCACACTGTGTAAAAAATCCATTTGTGTCCATACACTACCTGATATGTAATCTCAGTCCCATTTTGCATTTTTAATACAGACAAAATACCCATTAAAACAAATATATTTAAAACATAGAAACTATTATTTACCTTATAGATTGAGTTGATCTTTAATTATTAAAAGCAAATATAACTTCATTTTACTGGAAAGAGTCTGACAGAAACAGGATAAAGTCATCAGAGATAAATGCAAGGGAGTAAATTAAAGAATGAAAAAAGGATGAAAAAAATCCAGATTAAAACAAGGAAATTTAAGCTAGGGCTATAAAATAAAATTCTGTGGACAGAGGGAGCCTGGCTGGCTACAGTCTATAGGGTCACAAAGATTTGGACGCAACTGAGCAATAGAGTACGGCACACACAGCACATAAAATAAAATGCCTCATGTAAGCAGGCAGGTACTTTGCAAATGTGTGAAGCCTGCAAGGCATGAGGTCTGGGTTTGCAGCCTTTAAGTGCTGATGATAATGGCAAACTAGCTCATGCCCAGCTTGAAGAGGACAGGCTCCATCAGTGCCTGCCTGTCCAGCCATGTAGGAATGTACATCCAACACTACCCACACTTCTAACTTTTCACAAGAGATTATAAATTCATATTTTACACTAATTTTCTAGATTTTAAATGTTATTTCCATTTGTTTGAGCTGTGCGGGCCAAAAAGCACAGCTTTGAATGAAATCAGGCTCCTTGTCTACCCATTTG
Source organism: Bos indicus (assembly GCF_029378745.1). Taxonomy (NCBI): domain Eukaryota; kingdom Metazoa; phylum Chordata; class Mammalia; order Artiodactyla; family Bovidae; genus Bos; species Bos indicus. The sequence goes on along the minus strand of NC_091768.1, from coordinate 24,763,012 downwards.
CAAATGTAGACACAAACAATAGGACAAATGAGGATACGCTTGAATATAAGTATCTGCCAACAATACAATGAGTTTCAAAATAATGAGAATTCTCACTGTATTGACTAAAAAGCATGGTGTTATAATCAGTTTAGTCATATCATTCAGGTTGTTGGATAAACTTTTTAATCTTCTCATTTTCAAGAAAAAATATATAGCAGTTAGAATATGTCCAGGAAAAAGTAATTTAAATCAGCAATTTTGGGAAAATTTGGAAATGGTTACTCCAAGAACTATCAAGAGAGGTAGAATTGTTTACCCAACTTCACATGTAAATTAAGTATGGTGTCTCACTGTCCCACATTTGGGGTTTTTGCATATTCTGCTTCCTCTGTATGAAATTTCCTTCTCTCTAGTCTTCACCTGGTTAATTCTGCCTGGATAATTTCTCCAGAAAACTTTGCTGCATTCCCCAAACTCAGCAAGTTGTATCTTCAGTGTTTTCCATGACATTTGTGCATTTTTCTTTCTTTCTTTCTTTTTTTTTTTTTTTTTTGCATTTTTCTATCATAGTACGTACTTCTCTTCTTCCTCCGGATCACGTCCTCCTTTTTTCCATGACATTTGTGCATTTTTCTTTCTTTTTTTTTTTTTTTTTGCATTTTTCTATCATAGTACGTACTTCTCTTCTTCCTCCGGATCACGTCCTCCTTTTTTCCATGACATTTGTGCATTTTTCTTTCTTTTTTTTTTTTTTGCACTTTTCTATCATAGTACGTACTTCTCTTCTTCCTCCGGATCACGTCCTCCTTGACATATAACAGATAATTAAATGTTAATAAATACAAAAATAAATCAACTAATAAATCGATCAATGGACAGATGACTCCCTCATCTGACATAGTAATACACAGGCTACTACTATCTTTCATACCTCACAAATTTCTATTCTACCCAGAAAACATACTTGGCCTTGCTAACATCTATCACACATTGACAAACTTTACTTGCAGATGCAATATAAGAATTATGGATACTAGCATTTACTGATTGTCAACTACATGCCATATTTCAATATGTCATCCTCATAATAACTCCAAAAGGTAGACATTATTATTCCCATTTCATGAATAAAGAAAAAGAGATCTAGAGATTGAGAAACTTGCTTAAGATCACACATCAAATAAGTGAAGCAGCCAGGATTATAAGGAAATTCCTTTTGGCTTCAAAACTCATGGGCTTCGCCTGATAGGAATGCTGCCTTCCCATGAACTCTGATAAAAAAGACAGTTTAGGTAGAGTAGCACTGACTTTCACATAAAATTTCCAAGAGTAATTTATTTCTAAAGATCCATTACTGGGAGCATAGTTAAGTTGTATATACATGTTCTCTGTTAGAAAGGGGATGTTATTTTATTTATTTATTTGTTTTGATCTTTTGGCTGAGCCATGTGGCATGTGGGATTCTAGTTTCCCAACCAGGGATTGAACGTGAGCTCCCTGCATTGGAAGTGTGGAGTCTTAACCACTGGAATGCCAGGAAAGTCCCAAGGTTGTTATTTAAGATGTCACTTAAAATATGCCAGAATATCTTTTTCTCTGAAAATTTGTTCCACTTGAAACACTTATGTGATCTCTGTTAATATGTAGATAAAGTTTTTTGTTATCTTAGGAAATGTGTATAACAACTTTTCTGGCTCTACATGTCTCCACATCTTATCTCTTGGTAAAATGAACACAGGTGAGAAGATGTGGACAGATTTTCGTAGGTGTTCCAAGAGCTTTCTGGGAGAAAAGAGGTTCAGTCATTGAAAAACCTCATTTTCTTTAACACTGAATATCTTTAAAACATCTTTAATTGATTGAGATCATCTTTAATGAGATTAAGTGGCAAGAATATATACCAACCTGCTCCTCTTTTCCCTCTTCCTATACCTACAGAAATGTATAAATAGGATAGGGTGAATTTGGTTTAAGATCAGTTACCAGAAAGGTTGCATTTACCCTCTTGCTCAAAGGAATAACAAGGAATTAAAAATAGGTTTCTACTGTTAATTTTTTAAGTAAACTTGATTCATAATAGGCTACCTGGGCTCTCCATAGAGCACCATTTGGGGAAAACACTGAGGTCTCTGTGATATACTGAACACGATCTAGTTTTAAGAAGTTGAGTTGATGTGCTCCAACTTCGACTCTTGTCATTAACTTTGAATAGGTGCACTGTTTCTACTATTTGCTTAGATAATGCCTACTAAGCTTAAAAGACTCAGTTCAGATTTTACCTGCTTGAGGAAACCTTCTATATCAGTTAGGAGTCAAAGAGGAAAACAGATACAAATTCCCCTAAGCATTTAAAACAGGAAATTCGCACAAGACTTTGTGTCTGTAGGAAGAGTTTAAGAAACCAACAGGGCAGAGTGGACCAACTCTGAGAGCAGGGAAAGCATGAGACAAAGGGAGAAGATAGGATTACTGGAATTAGCTGGAGGAAGCTGGAATCCTGGCAGAGCTTGCCTGGTAGGAATGGGAGTCGCAAAAATAACCCTCCTTGTTTTCCTGACTTTCCTGCCAACTGCTATCCACAGCCTCTGGGAGATCAGGAGGGTCCTGACTCAGGAGGCTAGGAAACAGCCCTTCAGAGATACAGAGCAGAGCAGGGTAAGGACGAGACAGTGAAGGAGGAACCCCAAATCCCTGGTTGGCATTTCTCTTCCCTTAAACACTACTCTCAATTTCTTTCCTTCCATTCATGTCAGAGGTTGTACTTAGGTGCCCATGAACTATGACTGTATCACTTTGCATTGTGGTCATTGTAGTCATCTACTTTTTTAATACTTACGCAGGAGATGAGATGAATGAGATTAGGAACTGTGAATATTTAACTACTGAATAAATAAACAAAGCAATTCCCCACAGTGCTTTCCTCTTCTGCTGACACATACTACCACTTTATTTTCAGTGTCATAGAATTATCTGTTTCTTTTTTAAAAAAAATTCAGGGCTACACCCTTTGAAGGTTAGGGCTTGCCCCATGTAACTGAACCCAGACGGACCTAACCCTTGGAGATTATAGCCAAAAGTAATATGAGATTTTAGCCTTCCTTTCCATCCTGTCAGTCTATAAATATACTGTCATGCCTCAAGCTATTTCATAATAGGCAGTGCAAATTTTATGTCCGAGAATGATTAAAATACTCCTTAGTGTGAGGGAAATGATAACCATAGGTTTTTATGCTAATCTTTCATGTTATCTTATTGAAAAATCATGGGACCTCATTAAAAAATACTTTCCTTCTTTGAAATATCAAAAAAGAAAATAGGATATTTCATCAAGAGAATAAAGTTGTACTAATTATAGATAGCACTGATTACTTTCTTATTATGAAACAATATTCTTTAAGGTCTTTTGGTGCCAAATATTCCTGCAGTTCAGATGTGTCTCAGCTGACCTGAAGCATGACTCTTTTATAGAATGGCTTGGGAATTGAGCAGTGTTTCTCAAATTATGTTCCATGGAACACTAGCAATGCAAGAGCTTAACAAGCTGCTACATGAAATGATAATTCCGTGGTCAAATAAATGTAGGAAATGATGGATTAAATAAGAAGAAACAAAGGTTTTTACTGGAAAATTTTCTGTAGTCTTTAATATGTTAGTATACTTCGAATCTCCAAGAAAGGAAAAGGGAATCATTTTTAGTAGAACTCTGTACAATGTGAGTGCATATTCTGGATATCTCATGAATGAACATGTTATTACCTCATAGGATTCTCCCAAACAGTATTGAGCAAAAAGTTCTTAAAACTTGTTTCAGCTGGGCACTCAAAGCCGGTGCACTGGGACAACCCTGAGGGATGGGATGGGAAGGGAGGTGGGAGGTAAGTTCAGGATGGGGTACACATGCACACCCATGTGATTCATGTCAATGTATGGCAAAAATCACTGTAGTGTGGTAAAGTAACTAGCCTCCAATTAAAATAAATAAATTCGTTTAAAAAAAATTTTTTAAGATTAAAAAGCAGGTAGGTTTCAGGAGAATTCTAAGGAATAATAACTTTATGTATAGTTCAAAATGTGCAATGACTATTATATGTTAAGAATAGGCCCTTAAGAATTATTTAAGACACATACTGTATATATATATATATGTATTATTTATATATATGTGTATATATAATACATGATATATATACACAGTATGTGTCTTCTTAAATAATGTGTATATGTCTTCTTAAATATATGTGTATATATAATACATGATATATATTTTATGTACATGAAAATCATAAAAACAATCACCAAGTTTAGGATACTGGTTTCTCTGGGAACTTGGAAGAGAATGCTGTTGGAAGGCTTCCACATCATTTTTAAGGCCATTAGTAACATCTCCATTCTGAAACAGGTAGTGGCTCCATGAGTCACTATTGTACTGTTCTTTACACTTTTTAGTGCCTTAAACATTTTATAATAAATTCAAAAAGTTAAGCTAAACTACCTTCCTCCCTGACTCTATGAAATAGAGTTCTCCAGTTACACCTGTGACCTAGAGCAAATCTCTGTGTAGTCTCTTGGTACCCATCTCCAGTGTGTTTACTTCTCTGTGCCACACACGTACAGATACCTACCCTTTCCCCATTCACGTCAGGGGAAGTTCATCATTATTATTTAATAACATTTGCCAAGTAGGTATAAATAATATGCTACTCAGAGCCATCACAGGACATGGTCCTTTTCAAGAAGCCTCATTTTTGTCCTGAAGAGAAGCCTGGCATCCAGCCATCAGAGATCTCCAAAATACCAGCACTTCACCTGGAGATTTGCACTTGGCCCTTCTTTCAATTTTAAAATAAAATGACCACAATATACAAAATTTTCTAATGTACTTATTCCATACTCTTCTTAGAGTGTGGCTATCATCATATTCTCCAAAACACTGTCTCTGATTTCATACATAAAACTTACCATTTCTCCTTAGTGGAATAAAAAACTGTTTCATATAGCATGACCCCGACCTATCTTGGTTATTTCCAGTATAACCAGACTTTTTCATTCCGACATGTTTGCAATTCTGGGAGACAGTGTATACTGACATGGAGATTTATCACCAGAAGCTTCCCAGTGGAGTCAGTGGCAAGAGATAAAATTTGGTCACAATTCACATGTGTTTGAAATGAGCATTCCAAAAGAAAATGATTAATTTCTACTTAAAACCCAAAGGATAAAATACCATACTCACAAGCATTACTATTCTGCATTTGCTCAGTCTCTCCTTTGCTCAATTGCTTTTGTGTACATTTTCTTCACTTCTGTTGTTTTTTCCCAAGCAGTGAACTATCAAGGTTTTGTTATTCTCAAGAAGAAACTTACAAATGTGTAAAAGTATTTTATTCTGTCACTGATGCCTTCAGAAAATACTGGCAAATATGTAGAGATGTTCTTCTGCACAACAATCTGTGTTCTTCAACTTTCCTATCTTTTTCTCCACTCTGTCTCTCCTGTATCTAGGCACTGATTCTTCATGGGCTCCAGAGTGTGTGCTATTCTGGCTCTTCTAATCTTTGAAATATTTAAAGTAGATATATATATACACAAAGCTTGTGATTTATTGAAGCTTAATGTATTGAGCCATCAGGAGACTTTACTTTTTAAAAAAATCTTGATTAACTAGAGAAGAAAATGCTAAAATCAAGAATTGATCTCCAACAATGGACTTTGATTAGTCTAGAAGCCTAGCTAGAGCTATAATAGTTTTAGGATAAGATAGCTTCTTGAATTCCAAAAGAATAATATTAATAGCCGAAATGAATTACCATGTGTCTGGAAATTCCTTTACCTTATTTAAAATTTATAGCACCTTCAGATTTAAGTATTATTATCCTCATTTGGTGGAGAAGGAAATGGCAACCCACTCCAGAATTCTTGCCTGGAGAATTCCACGGATAGAGGAGCCTGGTGGGCTACAGTTCATGGGGTTGCAGAGAGTCAGACGCGACTAAGCAACTAACATACATCCTCACTTGGAGAAGAAAAAAAATTTCACAATTTGCACAGCTAATAAGTATAATGGACTTGAACCCTGACCATTTCATTGGTTTATTGCTTAGTTGAGCTCTTGTAAATTCAGTCCTGTGGTAAATTCCAAGGGAAATACCTAGTTAACCTGGAAAACTATTTAGAGTTATGATGAAAATAATTTAAGGACACCTAGCATATTTCCCATGGAGAAGGCAATGGCACCCCACTCCAGTACTCTTGCCTGGAAAATCCCATGGACGGAGGAGCCTGGTGCGCTGCAGTCCATGGGGTCGCTAAGAGTTGGACACGACTGAACGACTTCACTTTCACTTTTCACTTTCATGTATTGGAGAAGGAAATGGCAACCCACTCCAGTGTTCTTGCCTGGAGAATCCCAGGGATGGGGGAGCCTGGCGGGCTGCATAGTCCAGTCTATGGGGTTGCACAGAGTCGGACACGACTGAAGCGATTAGCAGTAGCAGCATATTTCCACTTTATGCTAGTCCTTAAGGCATTAAGCCCAGATGGGTGATTCAGTGGCCCAAAGGAGAAAGGGCTTATGGTGGACGTGTTTAAGGATGAGTGGAACTTCCTCTCAAAGCACGCTGTATGAGAAAAGAGCTCTTCAACGATGAATGAACAGCTCTGCTCTGCAAATCTGTCAGAGAAGATGATCTCCATGATTGTGAAAATGGACAGAAGAAACTTGGCTACATCAAAATCTCCTTCTGTCACTAGTGTGTTGTTTGATTTTGTCTGTCCTTCCACTTCCTCATCTGTTAACTGAAGCTGTCTAACTGGATCAGAGGACCTCAAACCTGCAAGTTCGCTAAAGCTGAGAAGTGGTTTCAAAATATCCATACCTGTTTCGCTTTACCCTCTTCTAGAAATCATACTCAGATACTCTATGCATTCATATTTACAGGTCTTACATAACTTTTGACTTTACTATGTTATGCTTAAACTTTTGACTTTACTATGTTATGCTTAAACTTTTGGAAGGTATTGTTATCCTGGGCATAATAGGGAAAATAAAATAAACCAAAGCATGTCAAAATAAATTTGAATTATTATAACTTTTGAGAGCTATAGTTATTTTAACATTATGACTTTTGAGGAGTATAACTATTTTATCCAGAGATTGGAAAAGTCGATAAAAGGTTAACAAAAATGCAAATAATATTAGACAGTTAACTAGTTTTGTTTCATTTCATAAGACATCTGAGTTAATAGACCATTGTGGCTTAAATCATTTCAAGTTAATTTTGTCCTCTCTTGTTTTCTTATAAAAAGTTGTGGTCATACAGCTGAATTTTAAACAAAAATTGAATTCAATAGAAATATATAAAAATTCAGATAATTTCTATATTGTGCATATGATGTCAAACAGGTTTGATTGAATTTTAACTGGTTGTTTCATCAGTTTTCCTTTATTTTTATTCTGTTTTGTCAATATTTTAAATCTCTTCAATTACTGATACCATAAGATTCACTGAGTATGTAAGAGTGAAAATCTTCACTATGATCTCACCTCTCACCAGTTTTATGCATCTGAAGAAAAATCCTTCTAAAAGATCAAGATGAGTAGCAACTGAGACAAACTTTCAAATGGTACTGTTGATTGAGAGCACAATAGACAGTTCCAAACTGTTTACAGATGTTGGACTTGGCCTCTTTCCCAGTGCCAAGTATTTGCATGAGAGATAAAGAGCATAATCTATTCACACAGAATGACTTTCCTTTCTAAAATCTTTTGAGGTTGGTTACACTTTAATAACCATTTGCACTTGAAAATTGATTTCTTTCTTGAAGACCATCTGCAGTTATTTGCTAGGCATCCATTCCTTCCTTGTCTTCAGTACTGAATATTGGCTTCTTCCCATCAAGTACACTCTTGCCACACTGCCAGAGGCCCAGTAGGCTGTATCCTTGCAACAGTGAAAGAAAAGGAAACTCTGAGAAATGTAGATTGGTATTCAGTTTTTTATTCAGAGTATTATATAACCATGCAGTGCAGTGCATAAGAGGAGAGATTGGGAAGTTTATTATTCTAGCTTCACTAGCTGTGCAATCTTGATTACACTACTAAGCTTTTTTGGACTCCTCTTACCTACACATTTCCTTTGAGTTGATAGGGTGATTAAATGAGAGACTGTATATAAAGATTAAATACTCAATGAAAGGTAGCTATTGTGTTCCAACAATGTCTCAGAGGCACAAAAAGTGCTGATGTGAAGGGAAAAGTGGCTGTCAAATCTAGTGAGAGGGAGCAGCTATTTATTTTCTGAGAATCAAAGAAAATATTTTCTGGGAATCAAAGAAGCTATGTCATTAGTTGCAAAGAGAGTGATGGGTGAGCCAAAGTATATTTCTACCTTAAAATCTAAGGTGCATAAAACTTTTTTGAAGAATTATATACAAGATAGAAATGGAGGATATAGCTATCCAAGTGCATCTCTTCTATGAGGAGATAATATTCTTAGGTGGTTTTCAAACCTACCTAAATCTAAGTACCTTCTGTGGAGCTATAGAAACAAAGAAAACAAACAAAATACAATTGGGTCCAACTACATCACTGACTCGATGGATGTGAGTCTGAGTGAACTCCGGGAGTTGGTGATGGGCAGGGAGGCCTGGCATGCTGCAACTCGTGGGGTCGCAAAGAGTCGGACACAACTGAGTGACTGAACTGAACTGAACTTAAAGAAGGCAGGGGCTTCCCAGGTGGCTCAGATCGTAAAGTATTTCCCTGAAATGAGGGAGATCTGTCTTCGATCCCTGGGTCAGGAAGATCCCCTGGAGAAGGGAATGGCAACCCACTCCAGTGTTCTTGCCTGGAGAATCCCATGGACAGAAGAGCCTGGTGGGATACAGTCCATTGGATAACAAAGAGTCCGACATGACCGAGCAACTAACTAAAGAAGGCTGAGCACCAAAGAACTGATGCTTTTGAACTGTGGTGTTGGAGAAGACTCTTGAGAGTCCCTTGGACTGCAAGGAGATCCAACCAGTCCATCCTAAAGGAAATCAGTCCTGAATATTCATTGGAAGGACTGATGCTGAAGCTCCAATACTTGGGCAGCCTGATGCGAAGAACTGACATTAGAAAAGACCCTGATGCTGGGAAAGATTGAAGGAAGGATGAGAAGGGGACAAAAAAGGACAGGATGATTGGATGGTACCACTGACTCAATGGATATGAGTTTGAGCAAGCTTTGGGAGATAGTGAAGGACAGGAAAGCCTGGCGTGTTGCAGTCATGGGCTTCCAAAGGGTCAGACATGACTGAGCCACTGAACAACAATAGACCTACTACTCTGGGCTTCACTGGTGGCGCAGTGATAAAGAATCAGCCTGCCAATTCAGGGGATGCAGTTTCAATCCCTGGGTAGAGAAGATCCCCTAGAAAAGGAAATGGCAACCCACTCCAGTATTCTTGCCTCAGAAATCCCATGGACAGAGGAGCTTGGTGGGCTGCAGTCCCTGGGTTCACAAAGAGTCAATCAGGACATAGTGACTTAACAACAACATAGATCTACTGTATCAAGAAGTCAATGGGTAGAGCAAAGAAGATCATTTTTAAGAGCTCTCCATATAATTCTAATGCACAGTCAGAAATAACTTGAATTTCTGAATTCTCCTTCCTGTGTTCACAGAGCCAAATGGTAATTATTACCCTGAGGACTCTCTCAGGAAAGTCATATTCTTAACTTAGTTCACCTATAGAAATGAAAAAAAAAAAATAACCCATTAGCTATCTGCTTTGGGTTTTTAATAAAATAGAAGAAAGAGTAATACTAATGAAAATATGTCAGGAAGTAATCAATTTTAGTCAATTGACATGGAGTTTAAATCAAAGTGAAAAAGAATTTTTTTTAAGTTTGAAAGAAGGTAATAAAACTATCAGCATATTAACAGAAATATAAAGTTAACTGAAGGCAGTAAAAAACAGAATTTTGGAAACAAAATAAAATCAAAAATATTGAACCCAATTTGAGAAAACTTTCTATGTTACAAAGATTACATGAAAGTAATAAAAAAACAAGTAAAAGGACAAAGTGATAGAGTATATATCATTTAGGATCAACATCTTGCATTTAAAAAAGAATAGAAGGAAACAAAATTGAAAAATAATTAAGTATAAAATTAATGAAATGTTCTGATTGAAAAGAGAACTGGTTTTTACCCCAGGCCAAAAACAAAAACATTCCAAAATAACAAAATATTTTAAAATTTAATATCAAATGTTTTAAACATCTAAACAGATAAAACAATAGGTCATTTATAACTTAATATTGTTATTTAGCTAATTTCAAGAGTTTCCATAACACTAAATATCAGAATTAAATGATTTGAATAATTTAATACATGTTAAAAAGTGGAAGTCACAGGAAAAATATTCTCAAGTATACAAGAATGAAGAAATTAAACACTCATTAATGTTTTGAAAAAATTTCTTAATAATATATTCTAGTTACACTAAGGGGCAAAATATGCATAACATTTTTAAAAAATGCAATGCAACAATCACTTAAGTAAAGGAAGTAAGACTGAATAATTACTATAAGACAATTAAAATCTCAAGTTCAAATGCTTAAAAAATTTTAAACATCAACATTTCATAATATTTGTGGAAATCTGTAATTCTTGATTAAATTTATAAAAATTTATAAATGAGTATAGGAGGCAAAGGGAATTTTTAAAAAATTACAATCTTATAAAAACAAGTCACATTTTCTTTTCTGCTTTGATTTTTTTAAAAGAAATATTTCAGTTGACTTAAGAGACTTAAAGATAAAGACTCAGAGAGAATTTTACTAAAAGACAAAAACAAAGAAAACATCAATCATATCGTAAAAGACCAGAAGGAAACTAGAAAAATTTTTACAAAACAAAGAACTCTATTAAGATCACAGAAAAACAAACCTCATCAATAACAATGAATATAAATTATTTAATCTCTTTTTAATAAAGGACAAGGCAATTTGTTTGATAAACAACTATATTCTGCCTACGAGAGATATATGGAAACCAAAGTGAGACATAAAGTTGATAGTTCAAATATTTAATAATAATGGGATTGTTCAGTTCAGTTCAGTTCAGTCGCTCAGTCGTGTCTGACTCTTTGCGACCCCATGAATTGGAGCACTCCAGGCCTCCCTGTCCGTCACCAGCTCCCGGAGTTCACCCAAATTCATGTCCATCGAGTCAATGATCCCATCCAACCATCTCATCCTCTGTCGTCCCCTTCTTCTCCTGCTCCCAATCCCTCCCAGCATCAGAGTCTTTTCCAATGAGTCAACTCTTCGCATGAGGTGGCCAAAGTATTGGAGTTTCAGCTTTAGCATCAGTCCTTCCAAAGAACACCCAGGACTGATCTCCTTTAGAATGGACTGGTTGGATCTCCTTGCAGTCCAAGGGACTCTCAAGAGTCTTCTACAACACCACAGTTCAAAAGCATCAATTCTTCGGTGCTCAGGTTTCTTCACAGTCCAACTCTCACATCCATACATGACCACTGGAAAAATCATAGCCTTGACTAGATGGACCTTTGTTGGTAAAGTAATGTCTCTGCTTTTGAATATGCTATTTAGGTTGGTCATAACTTTCTTTCCAAGGAGTAAGCGCCTTTTAATTTCATGGCTGCAATCACCATCTGCAGTGATTTTAGAGCCCCCCAAAATAAAGTCTGACACTGTTTCCACTGTTTCCCCATCTATTTCCCTTGAAGTGATGGGACCAGATGCCATGATCTTCGTTTTCTGAATGTTGAGCTTTAAGCCAACTTTTTCACTCTCCACTTTCACTTTCATCAAGAGGCTTTTTAGTTCCTCTTCACTTTCTGCCATAAGGGTGGTGTCATCTGTATATCTGAGGTTATTGATTGTAAGCAAATATAAATTAGTTTCTGAATATGGTTATATTAAAATCCAACAAATTAATGACAAAACAAACTAAAGGGACAAGAAGCATACTATCGTGATAAAAGAAAGTTCACAATGAAAGCAAGTAGTGTGTAAGAATAAATTTACATAAAATACTTATTGTGCTATAAGTTAATATTTTTATCTATGAGTCTGGGTAAAAGTGATTTAAAAAATGACATAGGGAATTTGATTAACAAAATGCTAATAAAATAGAAAGTAGAAAACATTGGCTTCTATGAACAAATATATCATTAGCATACAGTCATGAAACATATTGAAAATCCTCAGCAAATTCTCAATAATAGAAGCTATCTAAATAACTATCTAAATTCTATCTAGAAGAGAGAAGAGCTAACACCTATCCTACTCAAACTCTTCCAGAAAATTGCAGAGGAAGGTAAACTTCCAAACTCATTCTATGAGGCCACCATCACCCTAATACCAAAACCTGACAAAGATCCCACAAAAAAAGAAAACTACAGGCCAATATCACTGATGAATATAGATGCAAAAATCCTAAACCAAATTCTAGCAATCAGAATCCAACAACACATTAAAAAGATCATACACCATGACCAAGTGGGCTTTATCCCAGGGATGCAAGGATTCTTCAATATCCGCAAATCAATCAATGTAATACACCACATTAACAAATTGAAAAACAAAAACCATATGATTATCTCAATAGATGCAGAGAAAGCCTTTGACAAAATTCAACACCCATTTATGATAAAAACTCTCCAGAAAGCAGGATTAGAAGGAACATACCTCAACATAATAAAAGCTATATATGACAAACCCACAGCAAACATTATCCTCAATGGTGAAAAATTGAAAGCATTTCCTCTAAAGTCAGGAACAAGACAAGAGTGCCCACTTTCACCATTACTATTCAACATAGTTTTGGAAGTTTTGGCCACAGCAATCAGAGCAGAAAAAGAAATAAAAGGAATCCAAATTGGAAAAGAAGAAGTAAAACTCTCACTATTTGCAGATGACATGATCCTCTACATAGAAAACCCTAAAGACTCCACCAGAAAATTACTAGAACTAATCAATGATTATAGTAAAGTTGCAGGATATAAAATCAACACACAGAAATCCCTTGCATTCCTATACACTAATAATGAGAAAACAGAAAGAGAAATTAAGGAAACAATTCCATTCACCAAAAAAAAATAAATAAATAAATAAATTCTATCTAAATAGAAGTTATCTAAATAACACCCAACCATGGTAGACATATCTAAACTTAAAAGCAAATTCATAAACATAAATATTCTATTATCTTGATATGTACTGAATGTTTTTTAAACAACTGGAAAAATAAGGGAAAAATATAAATGCAATATAATTTCAATCAAAATAAGGATACTAACATCAAGCTACATAGGATGCAACCAAAATTGTATTCAAAAATAATACTGTAAGTTTATAGGTTTGGATTGTTTAAAAAGGAACAACTAAGCATTCAGCCAAAAAGTTAAAAAAAAATTTAAATCTGTTTTCAGAGAAAATATTTGGAATCTCAATTAATTACTAAGAAAGTAGAAAAAAAAAAAGAATAAATAAATGAGTCTGATAACTGATTCTTAAGGAAAAGTAAATAAGCCAAAACGAGAAAAATTTTGTTTAAATTCTAGTGTAGAAATTCAAAACAACTCAAATAATTTTAGAAATCAAAAAGGGACCGTAGTGAAAACTGAATTTACAGTAAGCTTCGTAATTTTCAGGGCTTTGTCCTATTCACTGTATTCATCTATAACCCAGCAGAGCTATAAGCTAACACCTTATAGGTGTAGCAGGCTCTCAAAAACTCTATAAATAGAGAGTGGATGAATGTGGGAGATATTCAAAAAGTGTAACAAGGTACTTTGCACAGCTGTGTACTTGTTAACTTCAGAAAAATGTCCAGGTTCAGAGGGTTTTGTGGTTAATTTTTCCATCTTTTAAAAAATTAAGGACTTTTTGTTTGATCTAGGACATAGAAAATATGGGAAACTTCCTAGTTATTTTATGAAAGTACAAAAACATCAAAAAAACTGACAAAAAATAGAGAATGAAAAAGAAACAAAACAAATTATTATATACAGGCACAAACACAAAACAAGAAGAACACAAAAAAATGAGAACACTATCTCACGTACAATGGAATAGCAACGATAACATTCTAGTGAAACTAACTATATACCCAATTCCTTTTGTCCACAAAAGCTAAAATCACGTTTTTATAGTAGGACTATATTTTATTGCACTGAGTTATACCATTGTGAATACATATACTTAATATATGTATATTCCTTGAGGTCTGAGGTGTTTTCTTTTTATCTCCTATATCACCACGTTGGAGGATATAAGGATGTATGATAGCCTGCTCTCAAGAAAACTGAAATGTGGCTGGAGAGACAAGGTAAAAACCTTAAAACTTTAATGACTGTTACCTTTCTTTTTTTTTATTACTCATGTTTCTCATTAAACTTTTGGGAAAAAATAGAAAATAAAAGGAAACTCAAAAAAAAATTAGAATATAAAATGAGAGCTCACCACTTTGAAGTAAGGTTCCTTCCAGGGATGCAAACCTGATGTAATGCAAGGCTATATAGCCTATGGTTATGAGTATGACCTTTGGGTCCAGGCAGCTTGATTCAATTCCTTGTTCTCTCACTTAGTAGCTGTGTGACCTTGAGCAAATGACTTATCATCTCTCTGCCTTAGTTTCTTAATCCTTAAAATTGGGATAATTATAGGGTTTATCTTAAAGAATCAGTTGTGAAAATTAAATGATATGTAAAATACTGAGCACGGTGCCTGCTATACATCAGCGTTACCATTATTATTATTGCTGTTATTTATCACTGTCATTATTATTTTAATTAATAATCTCAGGAGCCATCATTGTCAGATTTTTATTCCAGGGAAGACTCTTGAGAGTCTCTTGGACTGCAAGGAGGTCCAACCAGTCCATCCTAAAGGAGATCAGTCCTGGGTGTTCTTTGGAAGGATCGATGCTAAAGCTGAAACTCCAATACTTTGGCCACCTCATGCGAAGAGTTGACTCATTGGAAAAGACCCTGATGCTGGGAGGGATTGGGGGCAGGAGGAGAAGGGGATGACAGAGAATGAGATGGCTGAATGGCATCACTGACTCAATGGATGTGAGTCTGAGTGAACTCCGGGAGTTGGTGATGGACAGGGAGGCCTGGCGTGCTGCGATTCATGGGGTCGCAGAAAGTTGGACACGACTGAGCGACTGAACTGAACTGAACTGAACATGTACAACTGCTTCAATATGTTGTTTTATATTATTTTGATTAGCAATTAGAGTAAAAAAAAATCATAGAAGAGTGACATGGGTATTTTAAGTGGAAGTATGACTGATTGCAATGTTCTCCTTTTCACAGACCCAGAAAGCTTTCTCTCATGGTAGATGTGTGTGTCATTCATGACCCATGGTTGAGTCAAGTCTGGGAAAAACTGAAGCTCTGGGGTACATCCATTTCTTTGACTCAATGATAGAGTGCAATTATGACGTATTTACTCTTAGCATGGGAAGATTTTGTCAGCTAATACCGATAACCTAGAAAATGTCCTATTTTATCCTACCAGGCACAGGGAAGGGCTGTTTGCCTCATCTGAGTCCTAAAGTCAGATATCAAAGCCTGTGCTTGCTCTTTACTGTATAAAATAAGCTTGTCTCCCTCTCAACTTTAAAGTATGAAATGAGGATTAAATTATCATTTCAATGATTGTAAATAGTGTATAAATGAAAAGGTTGTCTTCTCCTGGGAACCCCACAAGCCCACCAAGGAATAAACAGTCTTTCAATCCTATGAAGTGATTTGTAATCTTATACAGTAGGAAGAAATCTCAGACTTTGATTCATCACCACTGTACTCACTACTATGTCACTGCCAGGACCATAATTTCAGAACTATGCTGCAGTCATAGAAAAGCAGCAGCTGGGGCATTGATGACTTGTCCTTTTTAAAAAAAAAAAAAAAAGAACAGGAAGTAAAGAAATACCACTTCATAAATTTCATCCAACAATATATAATTGTCTTAATTTGTATGATGACTGTTCCTCTATTCGAATGTTGAAATCACTGAGTTTCTCATGGGCTAAAGCCTGGCTTAACATGACTACTTCTTCTTTAGAAATTCTTCTAGCTTTAGAAATTCTACCATGGTCACAATACTCCCTCAACAGAGATTAATATGAATGTTAGATGCATTAAGTAACAGCATCTCTAAGAAGAAAAGTTGTAGCTTTTTCTCAGTCTTCAGAAGCTAACCTGGATGCCCATAAAATTTATGGGAGGCATTTGAGAGCAAAAGGAGTACTAAAATAATTGTTTGTATCATTTTGGAAAGTTTATCTATTGTTCAAAAATATTATTCATTGCCTAAAATCTTATTGTATTCTCTTCATGGACCTACAAAGCAATTCTATTCAAAAATTACTTTCAAAACCTGAGTTTCTTCTTAAAAATAAAGCTAATATATATTTTCATATATATCAGAAAGAAACTTAAAAGATCCATATTGATTCTATAAGCTATTAAGAAAAAAACATTCTTGGCACATATTTACATATTTTAATCAGCTTATTATCTAAATCTCTCTAGGTTCATGTCCATAACCAGAAGAATACATTTTGTAAGGTATGGACTTATTATTTTTATTTTTAACCATTTGAATTAGAATTCTATGTTTAAAAAGTTGAGATCATTGATAGCTTATTTAATGATTTCTTTGTAGAAAAGAGGTAATAAAATATTCTCTCTAAATGTGCTGAGGAAGGTGGCAATCTCTAAAAAAATTCTGCTAGGTAAAATATTTTCTCAATTCCAATTTATTAATACTGAAACCGGTAAATATTTCAGCCCAAATATTTTCAAGAACACTGCCTTTTTGCTTCCATTTAAAGTAGCTTCCTTCAACAAATATTTTTATAAGACAACATTTGTCAAATAACTCATCTCTGTTTATGATTTTCTTGAGTTTACCAAACTTAAATGCTGCAGAATTGTAGGCTTTCTCAATTTTCTTTTATTTCAATACAGGACATAAATTTATTCAATTACAAATAGGAGATCTATCAACTAATTCTTCCCTCAAGTCAGATGTTCCAAAGCTGTTGTGTAATTTCAAAACTAAATTTCATGCTGTCTGTGATCTCATTCTTTGATTTATTCATCTCTTCATTGCTTTTGTAGAGATAAATGTCTTCCTGTTTTCAAGATACTGTCTTCAACAATTTCAATTTGCTAAAAGCTTCAACCTGAGGTTGCTTTTCTTGCCACACCATTTGTTGAATACTTTGTTTAAAAAAAATTCCAGCTGACTTTGAACAAAATGCAATCAAAACTTAGAGAAATAATTTACAAAAATATCAATATCTTTGTTGAACATTAAGGATGATTTATAAAGTAGTTGTTCAAAGGCTCAAACATTCCTGAAATCTTACTGATGAGATGTTGCAAAGAAAGAGTACATTCCCATGCTGAAGATTTTTTAAATTCAGTATTAGTTTTATTACAAAAGTTTAGTTATTCCAATTATGTACATATAAAAATATTTGTCGATTTTGACTACTGTAGCTTCTAATTCAGCTGGTAGAATATTACAGCTTGTTTGGATGAATTTATAAATTATGTATATACCACAAGCAATTCCAAAAATATTTCTCTTCCATAGATTTCTTAATTTCGTGAAAACTTTATCACCATGGTGATATGCTCCACAAAATTTTCTACTCATAGTATCACCATAAAAACACGTCTGTAACTTCACTCTTAACACTTTAACATTCCCAATGATATCAGATGCTTCACCTTCGAGAGAATACATTCCAAAAGTTTCACTGTGATGCCAGTAACCACGTGGGGAAAAAAGAACAGTTATTGGGATTAACTCATTTTCAATTTGAGGCAGCTGCTGATACAAAACTGACATCCTTCAAACTTGAGAAACTCTGCTACTAATGGAACCACAGCATTTTCTGCTCTCACTCTCTGTTTCATACATGCACAGAATCTTGGAATTGAAAATGAGCAACATTAACTTAAACCAATCAGTTTGATTTAAATGAAACAAGTTGATCTAAATGAGAACTCGTTCTTCACAGAGTGATATGTAGACACACCATTTGTGGTTGCCTGTGAAAAATTTTCCTATGGGGCAAAGTCTAACTAAAACAATAAATTTTGGTTGATGCTGCTGACTCCGCAACAGATTTTGTCCGTCCTCTAGTTTTCATTTGGTCAGTGATATCACTATGGCCTTTGTGATGAAAGGAAAATTTAGTAAGTATTTTAAAATTAAACATGCACTTTCATAGTTGACATCATCGATGACAGAAGGATTAATTGCAAAATTAAAAGACTATTACCAAACAACATGATACATTTGTTTTTATCAAATTTTATTGAAGAAAGCTGAGCGCTGAAGAATTGATGCTTTTGAACTGTAGTGTTGGAGAAGACTCTTGAGAGTCCCTTGGACTGCAAGGAGATCCAACCAGTCCATTCTGAAGGAGATCAGCCCTGGGATTTCTTTGGAAGCAATGATGCTAAAGCTGAAACTCCAATACTTTGACCACCTCATGCGAAGAGTTGACTCGTTGGAAAAGACTCTGATGCTGGGAGGGATTGGGGACAGGAGGAGAAGGGGACGACAGAGGATGAGATGGCTGGATGGCATCACTGACTCGATGGACGTGAGTCTGAGTGAACTCCGGGAGTTGGTGATGGATAGGGAGGCCTGGCATGCTGCCAGGGCATGGTGTCGCAAAGAGTCAGACACGACTGAGCAACTGAATTGAACTGAACTGAACTGATGATAAATTGCTATAGATCTAGAATTAGTAGGTGACATTACTGTAGGAAGAACTTTCAAGCTACTTGCTATACATTTTAAGACCAGACTGCTCAGTCTCTATTGTTATGTAATGTGATATATGCATACATATATCTGCTATCTGTCTATCTACTGCTCATCTATCTATCAGTGCCCCTTCCTTCTAGGATACTGGTGGCTTTATGACTCTCACAGGCCACATAGACTATAATACAACTGGATGTTATGGGGAGCAGCATCTAATTTTTCTTCCGTCACCACCAAGACAAAATGAGTTAGCTTTTGCACTGTACATTCTCCTTGAATCTGGTAAAGATTTTTAAAAATTAAAAGGAAAAAGAGGTTATTGCAGGTCACCTTTCAGTGCACATGAATTTCATACCTACTGACAGAAAATGACAGGAACTGGAAATAAAATAGATGTCTACCAGACCTATCCTGACTTATTTTTATACAACTATTAATATTGATGACGATACTTGGGGAAAATTAAAATATTTGGACCTATGCAACAGAACAGGATCTTGGGAGCAACAAAAGGTAAACCAAGACTCTCCTCTGCAAACTGGGATGAGCACCCTTCACAGAAACAAGCGTCTAAGGGCACCACATGTTTAAGGAGCATTTACTAAGGGCCAAGACTTATGGTATTTTGGAGCTAAATGGTGACCAAAATATAATACCTACTCTTTGAGTTTGCCCAGTTTGCATAGTTCACTTTTGTAAAGCATGCGGTTTCAAAGACCATTTTCACAATTAACTCCTTTGACTTAGACCTGGTTCAGGAAGCACCTCGTTCCCTCTGCCACTGTTGGCTTTGAGAACTTTCCCGGTCCTAAACCCCAAGGTCCCTCAGCACAGCGAACACAATGGCAGCATCTATGTTTGTGCTGTTTTGACGGTATTATCCCGTCTCAGCACTGAAAGGATGGGCTGTTGCTGTGAGCAGCCTTCTCACTCAGCCTCTTCTCTTGGTGCCACTCAGCAGCTTTGAGAGCAGCCAAAGCCACAGGAATGTCAGGGTGATTATTGGCCAATGTCAAACTTACTTTGGAGCAGAGGTCCTTTAAGTCCAGGAGACAGATTTACCTTTCTTACAGGCTTAATAGAATTAAACAAATCAGCACTTCCTGCTGAAGGCGCGTTGCACAGCCACCAAGCTAGCAGTATCATTAAGAAAGCACATGTGTTTAAAATAAAATTGTTTCTAACAGTAAGTCTCAAATACCTGCTATTCTGGCATACTTTTTGATTTTTAAGATTTTGTCAAGCTGTGATGACTTTAACCTCATTCTTTGAAACACTCTCCTTTCCCCTTTCTTCCTCTATTCATCTAATAAATTGAATTTCTTCTAATGAAAAGAAATGGAATATACACAAAATATACTTGAGGATCAAGCTGGGGTCATTTTTTCCCTTCCTCCTAAGACATTTGTACCCCATTTAGATCAATGTCTCCATTATTAATCCCATCACCAAACAAGGAACACTGGTTTCCTCACTGCTCTCAGTTCATATAATTCGCCAGTCTCCAAGTTTTGTCATATTTTTCCAAGAGCTGATTGTTGCATTTGCTGTTTACTTCACTCCCATGCTTTCTGCCCAATCTGAGCTGAACAAACTCTTCTCCATGAGAATGAACCCAGTGTCAACCTTTACCAACCTGGTTTTGGAAGCAGATGGGTCCATAATGACTGGATCTTTATCCCAGCTCAATCTACTAAGTGAATTTGAGCAGAATATTTTACTTCCCTGTGCCTCAGTTTTTCATCTGTAAAATGGGGTTAAGAATAGTGCTTGCTTTCATCGGTGTATGGTGAGGATTAAATAAGTTATATGTAAAGAACTTAGAGAGGTATTTGGCTGTTGTTATTTCACGTCCTATCTCCTCAACTTCAGGAAATCCAGTAGGGCAGAAATACCATTCATCAATCATCAATATAAAGAAGCTCTGCAAAGTGCTAAAGGCAATTCTCACAGCATAACACGGCCCAGGTTTAGTTTGATTGAAATAAGATCAAAGTAATTTTACTAGAAGGAATATGAATTTGTCAGTAGATGAGATAGTGGTCTTTGGAAGGAAATCAGTTCTCAGGGTTTGAGGGCATATGTGGGATTTCAGGAAAAATGACCCCATCTATAATGCACACAAAGCACAATCAGAACTTACCTCCATGATTCATTCAGATGGTTTATTCTGCAATGATCAATGTGCTTTCTTGAACACTTCAGCTATAGATGTTCAAAATTACTCTTTTTAAAAAAGGTGTTACCAAATACACATCTATCAGTAATTTTTTTCTTTAAATAATTCACATACGTATATGAGAGTTGGACCATAAAGAAAGCTGAGTGCCAAGGAATTGGTGCTTTCAAACTGTGGTGCTGCAGAAGACTTGAGAATCCCTGGGATAGCAATGAAATCAAACCAGTCAATCCTAAAGGAAATCAACTCTGAATATTCATTGGAAGGACTGATGCTGAAGCTGAAACTCCAATACTTTGGCCACCTGTTGCAAAGGGCCAACTTGTTGGAAAAGACTCTGATGTTGGTAAAGATTGAGGGCAGGAGGAGAAGGGGACGGCAGAGGATGAGATGGTTGGATGGCATCATCAACTCAATGAACATGAGTTTCAGCAAACTCCAGGAGATAGTAAAGGACAGGGAAGCTTGGCGTGCTGCAGTCCATGGGTCACAAAGAGTCAGACAGGACTAAGCCACTGAACAGCAACAATTTGTTAGAAATAGACAAATGAGAGGAAATGACTGGGAATGCTAGACCCACTGACTTGGGAATGCTAGAGGCTCAAGTCCCGTACCACTGACCAGAAGGCCTGACAGCCATCCTTCTCTTACAAGATGTCTGTGGTCATTCCTACCCTTCTCACCCATACAGCTTTCTGAACGCTTGAAACCTTAGGCACTGATTTTGTGACAACTCACACTTTTGTTCTTTCATCAACTGCCTAATGAATGACTATTTTCAGACCATTGTCTAGTAATTCAGCTAACTGCCTAGAAGAAAATGCCAGGCTTCTCCCAAAATAGTAGTGGACAATATCTGGAAGTAGTACTATGCCCTTGCTAGGAAGAGTACCTCTGATACGCAGATGACACCACCCTTATGGCTGAAAGTGAAGAGGAACTGAAGAGCTTCTTGATGAAAGTGAAAGAGGAGAGTAAAAGAGCCGGCTTAAAACTCAACATTCAAAACACTAATACCATGGCATCCAGTCCCATTACTTCATGACAAATAGATGGGGAAACAACAGAAACAGTGACAGACTTTATTTTCTTGGGCTCCAAAATCACTGCAAATAGTGACTACAGCCATGAGATTAAAAAAAAAAATGCTTGCCCCTTGGAAGAACAGCTATGGCAAACCTAGATACCATAATAAAAAGCGAAGATATTATTTTTCCAACAAAGGTCCATCTAGTCAAAGCTATGGTTTTTCCAGCAGTCCTGTATGGATTTGAGAACTACAGCATAAAGAAAGCTGATGGCAGAAGAATTAATGCTTTTGAACTGTGGTGTTGGAGAAGACTCTTGAGAGTCCCTTGGACTGCAGGGAGATCAAACCAATCAATTCTAAAGGAAATCAGTCCTGAGTATTCATTGGGAGAACTGATGCTGAAGCTGAAGCTCCAGTACTTTGGCCACCTGATGTGAAGAACTGACTTATTAGAAAAGCCCTGATGCTGGGAAAGATTGAAGGAAGGAGGAGAGGGGATGACAAAGGATGAGATGGTTGCATGCCATCACCGACTCGATGGACATGAGATTGAGCAAGCTTTGGGAGTTGGTGATGGACAGGGAAGCCTGGCATGCTGCAGTCCATGGGGTCACAGAGAGTCAGACATGACTGAGAAACTTCACTGAGTGAACTGAACTGAGGAAGAGTACCTATGTGGCTCTTTCCTGTAATGCTAAAAAAGAAAAAATTAAAATAACAGATTTATTGATATATACTTTAATGCCATAATGTTTATCCTTTAGAATGTACAGTGCAGTCAATGGTTTTAATGCATCTATACAATTTAGTAATCATCACCATAATCTAATTTTAGAGCATTTTTATCAACCCAAAAAGATATTAGAAAGTGAAGTTGCTCAGTCATGTCTGACTCTTTGTGACCACATGGACTGTAGCCTATCAGGCTCCTCCATCCACGGGATTTTCCAGGCAAGAGCGCTAGAGTGAATTGCCATTTCCTTCTCCAGGGGATCTTCCCGACCCAGGAATCGAACCCCGGTCTCCTGCATTGCAGGCAGACGCTTTACCGTCTGAGCCAGCAGGGAAGCTTGTACCCATTAGAAGTCACTGCCTATTTCAGCCTCCTATTCTGAGTCCTACACAACTACTAATTTACTTCCTTTCTCTACATATTTGCGTATTCTGAACATTCCATATACATGGGGCTGTATACAATATGGGGTCATTTATGATGGACATCTTTTATCCCTGTTTTCATTATGAATCAGTACTTTCCTTTGTACTGCTGAATAGCATTCTATCGTATGAATATATTGTACTGTGTTTGTCTTTGGACATTTCCATTTTTTGTCCATTATGAACAGTGTAGATATGAACATTTGTGTACAATTTTTTTTCTGTTAACATATGTTTGCCTTTCAGATAGATATCTAATAGTGGAATTGCTGAGTCAAATGGTAACTTTAATGTTTTGTTGTTTTTGTTATTCAGTCAGTCGTTCAGTCGTGTCCAACTCTCTGTGACCACCAAGACTGCAGCATGCCAGGCTTCCCTGTCCATCAACAATTCCCGGAGTTTGCTCAAACCCATGTCCATTGAGTCAGTGATGCCATCTAACAATCTCATCCTCTGTCAACCCCTTCTCCTCCTGCCTTCAGTCTTTCCCAGCATCCGGGTCTTTATCAGCAAGTCAGCTCTTCGCATTGCCCAATTACTAACATTCTGAGTCACTGCAAAACTGTTTTTCAAAGTGGTTTTATCATTTTACATTTTCAGTTGTATTAGGGTTTTTAATTTCTCTTCATCCTCACCAACATCGATTACTATTGTCTCTCTTCTTTTTTTTTAATCAGAGTCATTCTGATTGTTATAAAATGATAGCTCGTTGGGCTTTTCATTGTGCATTTGATTTGTATGGTTGATGAAATTGAGCAACTTTTTATTTGCTTATTGGCTATTTGTATATCTTTTTAAAGAAATGTCTATTCAAATCCTTTCCTTTTTGTAAGTTGTTTTATTTTTCTTTTATTATTGAGTTATAATAGGTCTTTAAATATTCTGAATACATGTCTTTTATCTGATATGATTTGCAAATATTAATAGTTCCTCTCAGTCTGTAAGTTTTCCACTTTTCTTCATGATATCTTTTTAAAAAATATTCATTTATTTTTGGTTATGCTGGGTCTTCATTACTGTGAGAGAGCCTTCTTTACTTTCGGAGAGCAAGGGCTACTCTCTACCAGTGGCGCACAGACTTCTCATCACTATGGTCTCTTTTGTTGCATAGCATAGACCCTAGGCTTGTGGGCTTCAGCAGTTATGACTCACAGGCTCTAGATTGCTGGCTCAGAGTTGTGGCACACAGGCTTAGTTGCTCCAAGGCATGTGGGATCTTCCTAGACCAGGGATCAAACTCATGTCCTCTGCATTGGCAGGCGGATTCTTTACCATTGAGCCACCAGGGAAGTCCTTCATGATATCTTTTGAAGCAGAGAAATTTTTAATATTGATGAAGTGCATCAATCTATTATTATTTGTGTTCTTGGCATCCAAGCACTGCCAAATCAAAGGTCACAATGCCAAGATTCTATCTGATTCTTGTTAGAAATGGAAAAGGAGTCAGGTGATAGGCACCAGAATTCTCTATCATGACTGCTAGCAAACAGCATCTTTTGCTTAGTCTTCATAGATGTGATAAGCTGGCCTGCTTTCTTCCCACTGCATTGCACCAAAAAGTCCCCAGGCAAGAGGAGATGGGTTGAAGTAGAGAGATGGAAAAGAAGCCTTTCTACGAGGAGGTCTAACAAGTGTTAAGTGTAAATTGTGGTATGCAACGAGAGGATGCTACTGTGACAGGAAAATGATGTCCTTTCCCATATTTACCTTGATAAGGAGATAATAAAAGGTTTCTCTGATTGCTGCAGCTAGAACAGCAGAAAAGAGGATGATGCACACTGGTAAGGAGATATATCCCGGAGGATTTTATAGCAGAGAGACACAGTTAATAATTCCGTAATAAAGGTCTCTAGCAAGGAATTCTTAGAAAATTAATTTCAGCCTGCAGGAAACCACTGCTGAATTCATAGCTGCTTCATCACCCTAATACAGGTAAATGGCAGGAGAAAGTGCAGAACATTGCAAAAATTCTTATTTGCCAAAGCCAGTGTTATGTTACCAGTAACCAAGGAAGCAAAATGACTTAGCTTGTATCTAGACTCCTTTTAGTAGGGAATTTTGGAAAATTCCATCCCCAGGCTTTTGGGCCTTGAGATACAGGAGTACCAGAGGCAAGGTAGTATGAATGCTGTCTGCCAACTACAAAATCCAGCATAGAAAAATTAGCATTATTGAAATAAAATATCGAATATAAAGAACAACTGAAAATGAGTCTCTGAGACTATAGAGGAAAAGAGCCAGTTGAAAAGGATAAGGGAACACATAGAAGTAAATGGCACAGCCTAGCAGTCTAGTATATGCCTGTTTGACATTCCTGACGGGTAAGAAACAATATTGAGGAATGTTTTAGAAAAAAAGTAAATTTTCCTCATTTGGAAAATTTCTTCCTTTCTCTTATCCAAGTGTATAGATTGAAATTCATTAAAAAACACACAAAATTCACACCCAGATGGGGTCTAGCAACATTTGATAATTTCAAGGATTATTTAAAAAAATCATTAAACATGCTTAAGCAGAATTTTTAAATATGTTATTTATGCAAGAAGTTTACACACTATAAGTGAATGTGTAAATTTATACAGTAAAAATATCTGTAACTGTCATTATCTTGATGTGAAGTTTCTATGTCACTTATGGTTAAAAGATGGGAGAGTACTTATAGTTAATTTTCATTTTATCTGTGTACACAGTTCTTCTTCTAAATCTTCAAACATTTTTCCATCAGGCACCGTTTCTGCTTTTTCAAGGCTTCTTTTTTCTCTCCTTTTTTCCTAGATGACAGGCATACCCTGAGGAAGGGCCCCATGCCCTCATGACAGGCCTCTCTGCAGCCTCTAATCTGCATAGACCCTCACTTGCTCCACTGGAAAATAAGTCCTTTATCACCTGGTTATTAAGCATGTTGCATTGATGTTTAGAGAGTAACTGTCCTCAACTGTTTATTTATTTATTTATTAGAGTATTGTGTAAACACACCAAGCTAGTCTCCGCAGGTTAAAATTAAAAAAAAAAATGTGTGGAAAAATAGTCTATTTTCATTCCCCACATTCTTGAACAAACTTCAAGCAACTATTAGCAGTTCTTCCTTTGCTTCATTTTCTAATTGTGTGTGGGTGTTTGTGTGTGCGCACTCAGTCATGTTGACTCTTTGTGACCCCATGGGCTGTAGCCTGCCAGAGTCTTCTGTCGGTGGGATTCTCCAGGCCAGAATACTGGAATGGTTTGCATTTCCTTCTGCAGGGGATCTTCCTTACCCAGGGATCGAAACCACATTGCTTGTGTCTTCTGCATTGGCAGGTGGACTCTGCCACCTAGGAAGCCTCTATCTTCTAATTAGTTTGCTTTTAAATTTTGTAAGAAGAGAGAATATAGGTTCACTCTTTGGTAATTAAAACATTTAAAATTGAAAGTCAATTTTCATGAATTTTTAAGTGTTGTAATGAACTTTCTTATACATGGAAAAAATATGACATAACTCACATAGCAAAAGGAAAAAAAATAAATGTTAAAAAGATAATGACAGAGAAAAAAGCTAAATATCATTTGTTACACTCAAAATGAACTAGTTAAGTTGTTATACTTAAAACTTCAGATCAGGATAGAAAAATTCAACTCTTTGCTATTTACAATAGCTGCAGTGATGTAAAATAAAAGTAAAAATGAAAGGATGATCAAAGACTTATTTGGCAAAAACAGAATAATAGAAAGCAGTCCTGGAGGAATCAATGGCAAAAGCCTACAATCAGTGGAAATTTCACAACTTTAAACATACGTATTATTATTAAACAAGAATTAGCAAAACAATAAAATAACTAAGAATAAAAGAAAAATAAAATAATGTTTAAAAGCAAAGTTTAATGACTTAAAATCAGGAAAAAAATAGATTAATGAGCCCATGGATTCTTGGCAATAAAATTAGAGAAGATAGTTTTCTTGAAAACCTGATTATTAAAAAGGAGAAATAATTGAACTGGAAATAAAAAGGGTACTAAAATCAAATAGAGTAAAATATATGAAATTACAATGCAAGACCCTATGTATGCAGTAAATATATAAAACTGTATGAATTGGGTACTTTTCATGAAAGATATAAACTAAAAATAAAAATTTATAAAAATTATAAGAATTTGAATTGAATAATACCCATAGGCATAATGAAAAACACTTCAAAAAATTACTCCAAATTCTCCAGGGATTGTTTTACTGTGAATTATTTGAAACTTTAAAGAGACTAGTAAACTCAATTCTATATAATTTGTTCCAGAACACAGGAAAAAATATGGAAAGCAATCAAATCTATTTTATGAATCCAGGATAATTCTGACATCAAAATCTGACAAACATTATACCAAAAAATGAAACTAAAGACAGATCTCTTTTATGAATATAGATTCACAAATTAATCAATATTAGGAATACATGGGCCTGATATTTATTAGGCACTTAATAAATGCATCTGACTTCAGTAAGTAAACAAGGCTACCCAGAATAAATTTCCTTCACTTCTTAGACAGCTATCTAAACATTTAATTCAGGTATGAATCCATGTCTTCTCATTTCCTTCTATTTTAGAGGAGGAAGAAAAAGTCTTTCGTTCAACTTTGAATAAAAGCTTCCAACCATGTTCTAGATCCCATTTATAAGCAAATCAAACTCCCTAGCTTTGTAGGTTATTCTTTGTAGCCGCTTTCTCTCCATTAACTATTTCCTTTTGGCTCATAAAAATGCTTCCTCAATTCTGAATCTTCCATTCATCGCATATTTACTGAACAATTACAAGCAAAGGTGTTAAATGCACTAAAAAGTCATAACCAGATTATATGCAATCCTTGCCTTCAAGGAGCTTTCCATCGGTTCAGGGGTCAGCTAAGTCAGCAGCTGCAGGGCAGTTGCTAGTATGTGGCCATGCGTAGGTACTACTACAGCTTACTGGAGAGGGGTCTGGCACACTTCTCCTCCAGTCAGTGCTGTATCTTTATCTTCGCTCACTGATGATCTTCTAAATAGGGTAGCTTCCGTTTGTCATACCGATTCTTCACATCCCATTAGTCCTTCCTATAGATCACTCCTTTCTTGACTGTACGCTCTTCTGCATTTACTTTTTCCTCTTTGGCCTTTATTATCCATTTTCTTTGTAAGCTCCTATTTTTCCACCCGTTCTTTATTATGTATGAGCTGTGTTTCAAAGGAACACTGATTGTTTTCATCTTCACCTGCATGCTCTTTCTTGATGCACACTCTCTCTCATCTAGTTCCATGGTTCAACTGCTACCCCTGAAAAGTAAATGTTCGGTCTCATTATCTTCCCACAGTATGTATCTCTCTTCTGAGGTTCAGATTCAGAACTCTAGCTCTCTACTGAATCTTTCCAAGTGAATTCCTGATAACTCAAATATATATCCGAAATGAATTTTTTTCCCAAATCTGCACAGTCTGCAACACACTTAACATACTCTATTCTACACATTCTAAGACAATGAAAAACATCACTGTGTACCCAAGTTCCCAAACTGTTCTTTATTTTCTTCTCTACTCCTCCTCAGTCTACTTTGGACATCAGATCCTATTCACCATACTCTTTTAGAATCTTTCAAATTTGTCTGTTTTCTTCTATGGCTACTGTCTCAAGTTCAGGCCATTGACATTATTACTTGTATTACTATAAAATATGTTGAAGTTCTCTGCTTGCCTTCATTCTTGCATCTTTCTAATATACTTTTAAGAATGTACAAGATATCTTTTGGGCTTCCCAGGTGGTGCTAGTGGTAAAAAAAAAAAAAAAAAAAACCACCTGCCAGTGCAGGAAACATAAGAGACACTGGTTTCTACCCCTGGATAGAGAAGATGCCCTAGAAAAGGGCATGGCACCCATTCCAGTATCTTGCCTGGAGAATCCCATGGACAGAGGAGCTTGGTGGGCTATAGTCCATAGGGTCGCTGAGTCGGAAACAACTGAAGCTACTTAGCATGCAGAGATATCTTTTAAGAGACAAATCTACTAAGGTCATTGATTTCTTTAATGACACCTCACATTTTATAGCATGTCATTCAAGCCCTTATGACCTGATTCCTACCTGTCTATTCTGATATATGTGTATTTTGACCAGAGTCAAACAGATTATTGCTCATATGCACATTAATGTCCTAAGCTGACTCCCATCTTGTTCTCTTCATTCTCCCTGTGATTAATCACTTTTTCACTCAAAATCTTGCTTTATGTCTCACCTTAAAAATGTCTACAAATTATAACCCATTTTAGTAGCAAGATGTAAAGGACCCTTGATCAGCCAGTTCCATTCATCTTTACACTCTCAATAAACACGACTCCACCCTAAGCATACTTTGCTCCCCAGGTACTGAACGCTCCTAATTCCTAAAACACTGAAAGTTAGTTTCCTATTAAGAATTCAAGTATTGAATCAACATAAAATGGATTTCAAAAAACATGTACAAAATCCATGGGAAGCCAGAAATATGCTTTAACTCCACTAAATCAAATATCTGAATCATCCAGTTAGAAAAATCTGGTGAGATGGCATAGGGAATTATTTGGAAGAGATGAAGTAAAAGGAAAGAAACTTAGAAATAAACACTCTGGTACCTTTTGTGTAAGATGATGTCCTGTGAGCCAGGATATCTGACACAAAGACAGTTTCATCTTGCTGTCAAAATATAACACTCATATGTATTCTAATTTCCTTACTCTGGCTCAAACCTCACTAAGTAACTTTTGGTAATTCTAGTCTTCTACATCTATAGAGACTTCCTTATCCAGAATGTCACAAGGATAGCTTCTAACTGAATTGAATCTATCAAAGTGAGTGAGTAAATTGATATTCCAGTTCCATATTTTTTGAGGTTTGCCATTTGTGTTTATGTGCCCCATTCTTCCAAATCTGGAACAATAAAGAGACTGAATTATGAAGTCTGCAGGACTGAGTTTAGACTTTGAAATGTGATGAATTCATCAGTACAAAGATGATAAAATATTTTGAGGGATCAAGATGGTCTTCCCAGGCGACACTTCCTTTGCCTCACTCTGAGTTTGTTTATACATTGCTCTCGATCAGTGTAATTCTTTTTCTTCATTTCCCCTTAATTACTAGACTGCACATGCAATAGGCCACCTTCTCAAGAACCAAAGCTGATCTTATTATCAAATAGGTCTTTTATAATTCAGCCAGGAAGTTATTCTAATTCCACCCAAAGCTAAGTGTTTTAGAATTTTTTACTGAGTTCATTATCTTCTACTTATTTTCAACTTCAACTAAACCTATCAGCTCCATAGAATTTTAACTAACTCTTTTTGCCACGAGACCTAAATGCGATTATTTTTGTTTGGTTTGGTTTCGGTTTGGGTTGTTGCCATTAAAGCCACTGAGCTGAACTCCACGTTCCATTTTTTTCTGTCAGCAAAGTAGCCACTTAACAAATAATAGAGGAAGCCTTTGAGTTCTAAAAATTCTTGACTGTGTAAAATACACTTGTAACCTGCAGCTTATAGAATCAATGAATATCTTAATGGTTTTTCAGTAGTTTAAGAGGTGTTTGAATTATTAGGTGAGGGAAGTCACTGTAACAGTTAAGCAAAATAACTAAATACATCTGAAGCCATATAATTTAATGTATTAGGAGCAGATCTTTTGAAAATTTCCAGAAAGTTATCCAATATCCTATTGACCAGCATTTTAAGACACATTTTATAGCTCAAACCCTCAACTTAAGTACCTACATCATCCACTAAGAGAGAAAGAAAGGACATGATGGTAACCCTAGCCATGGAAAAAATGTTGTTTCTTTTGTACACCATTATTTCCCAGTAAGTATTGTAATTGAGAAGAAACTTCCCTTAAATGTGCTAAATCAATTAATTACCCCCACACACTTGCTTTAACATCCTGCACTATTGAAACAACTTCCAGATGTCACATTTGCTAATAATTCTTTGGTCATCATGTTTCAGGGAGTCAGCTGTATCACCCCAGCTAGGAACGCCAAGATGCAGAGTTGCAGTTGCCCCATATATGAATCATTCTGGATGAGCTGGATCTTGGCATGGCCATGAACTCATTTGTTATCGTGTATGAATAATTTGATTATTTTACATCTTCACTTCCTCATCTGTGGAAATGAGAGTAGTGGTTGGTGGTGCTCAGGAAACATTAATAACAAAAATGAATATAAGCCACTCTGTGTTTTTCAAAGAACTATATGTGTGCTTAGTAGTAATCATACTTTGATGTTCATCATATTCTTGCAATAAGAATGATCTCATTAACTCATTTTCCCATTGAGAAAACGTGTATAGCAACATTACACTCTGTTTGCTATTAAATGCAGTCTTTTTTTCATTTAGAGTCTAATGCTTATTTTATTTTAGCACATTTAAAAAAAATGTTATTCTAACATACCCAACAAATTATATTTTTGAAGTCCACTGTTGTGGAGAATCTGAATAGCATTGTGTTTACCCTAATAGTAAGTTTTATTCATTAAATGCCATTTTACGAGATGAAGAGATACATTTGGAATTGCTTTGCTGCCTTTAGATTTTTTTAGAGCCTTTAAAACCACATCACGATTAGCTGAACTCTTCTCAAGTTTTGTACATTCTACTAACATAAAACCATGCAGCCAATTTGCTTTTAATATTTTTCTTCTAGCTTTGTGCTTTATTAGAAATAACTCATTTACAGAAAACCTTTTATTTGGATTGGTGGTGAGAATAAACACATAGTTCTCAGTGACTTTTATTATTTATTATAAAGTAATTTGGCAGGGTGTTGTGTAGGCAACTAAACAAAATAAAAGATTAATCAGAACTACCAATCTTTTTCTGATTTGCAGAGTAACAGAAAACAGCAGCCCAGCCCTGTTTCACTCCCTGAAGGTTTAGTTCAGTATGTGCCAGTGATGGAAAACATCGTCCGCCTATAAAGCAACAATTAGGGCTGCTTTCCATTGACTCAATCAGTCAAATGTAAAAATACAAAAGACCAATATAAAATAGCCCTCTTCTGTGGGCCGTCACATACCAGAAACGTGAACACCCTCTGATATATGTTACTGCTGCTATTTACCAACGTTCTACCGGAATTTTTAGGTTTAAAAGTTCATATGTTAATTGCAGAATTGAATACAGAAGGGTAAAAATCAGTAATTTTCCCTGCATTATAGCAGAGTTTGGGGGAAAGACTTCACTACAAGAAAATTTACTTTTTTGGATAAGGCTGTAATTAAAGGCTAATGAATAAATTACTTATCCTCTTGGTATATTTGTTTTCTTATATGTGCTGCTGCTGCTGCTGCTGCTGCTAAGTCACTTCAGTCGTGTCCGACTCTGTGCGACCCCAGAGACGGCAGCCCACCAGGCTCCCCCGTCCCTGGGATTCTCCAGGCAAGAACACTGGAGTGGGTTGACATTTCCTTCTCCAATGCTATGTGCCTTTCTATTAATTGATATAAAATATTAGAAAAACTAAATCCACTTAAAGACATTGGTATTCATGGAAGTAAGTATACTAATCAGGATTGTTTTTTAAAAGACCAGGAAAAATATACTTTGTTCTTCTATTTTGAGGGTGGGGCCACAGAAAGTTATTGTATTAATATTAATTGATCCAAGAAAGAATTCTTAAAGTTAACCATGGAGAAAGGTCAGAGAAAGATAATATAGGCTTAGAGGAAATATTGAAAGGAAGATATTTGCTGGAAAAAAAGCTAAGGTGATAATAACAGTCCTAAGTCATGGAATGTTATTATCATACCTGCTCAGTCACTTCAGCCCTATCCAACTCTGTGTGACCCTATGGACTACAGCCTGACAGGCTCTTCTGTCCCTTGGATTCTACAGCCACAAGTACTGGAGTGGGATGCCCAGGGGATCTTACCAACCCAGGGATCAAACCCAGGTCTCCTGCATCGTAGGCAGATTCTCCACGGCTGAGCCACCAATAATCAAATATTCATCATTTTCATACACACACAAAATGTTTTAGAAGTCATACAGAATGTATTTAAGGTGGACATAGGAAAGATCTGCCTAACGTTGACTTTGGGAAACAAAAGTAATTATTAATATCTTTTTCTGCAGCTGCAGCAAGCACCATTCTGCCTGAGAGCAAGGAAGGTAACTAAGTGATGCTTAAAGAGCTTTTCTGATTTAGCTCTTGTTTAAGAGGGGCTTCCCTGGTGGCTCAGATGGTAAAGAAGCTGCCTTTAAGGCAGGAGACCCAGGTTCGATCCTTGGGTCAGAAAGATCCTCTGGGCAACACACTCCACTTTTCTTGCCTGGAGAATTCCATGGACAGGGGAGCCTGGGAGGGTGGTGCGGGTGGCTGCGGTCCTTGAGGTCGCAAAGAGCCAAACATAGCTGAGCAACTAGCACTTTCACTTTTCACTTTCTAAGAGTGTACCTGCTGCTGCTAAGTCGCTTCAGTCGTGTCTGACTCTGTGGACCCCATAGACGGCAGCCCACCAGGCTCCCCCGTCCCTGGGATTCTCCAGGCAAGAACACCAGAGTGGGTTTACCTAGAAGTTGTTATATTAATAAGGTCATTTTTGGTGGTCTTAATGACTTTTCAATCAGTTGAAGTCTTCCAAAAATCAAACATTTGTATTAATACCTTAGAGGATATTAGAAGCATTCCATCTTTCTATCCTTCTTCTGCCTAACATTTTGCAAAACATAACATATCGCTTATGCTTATAAACTTAAATGAGAACAATTCAGCGTTAGTTACTGCCTGGTGATATAGGGTCTTTGCTTCAATTTGGTAGGAAGATGCATGGTTTTGGCTTTTTATCTGGTGGCTTGGAGGGAATAACAGTTTCCTCTTCCTGGGTTCTCTGCCACTAGGTCTGGTATCATGAGTATGTGTCCAAATATCTTCTGAAACAAAAAATTAAAAGTGAAAGTGAGGAAATTCCTATTCTTATTAAGAATGAGAAGATGAAACTGAGAACTACCAGACTTTGTAGTAAATCTCCATAATTTATGGAATAAGAGTTTACACTTCTTAATGAACTGATGACTACCAGGCCTTTAGCCATCTGGCCTCTGCCATCTCTCTCACCTCATCTTTCGTCTTTTTTCCTAGTTGTTTCTACCCTTTCTGCATACCAAGCTACTTTAACTATCTTGACTGTGACATCCTCTTTCATTTCTGAGTTTTTAAAGTAGGGATTCTCCTACTTGGAACGTGCTTTCCCCATTCATTCAAAAGAGTGGCCTATTAAGATCTAAATATCATTTTCTTCTAGGAATCCTGGGTTAGCTGGCTATGTTTTCTGATATTCTCAAAATGGCAGATACTGCACATTGATGTGTTGAAATTCCAACTGCCCCTTCTGTAATGTACATTCTTTCAATGCAGCATCTTTTTATGGAGTTTCTTTTTTTTTAATTAATTTATTTTTTAATTGAAGGATAATTGCATTACAGATTTTTTTTTCTTTCTGTCAAACTTCAACATAAATCAGCCATTGGAATACATATACCCCCTCCCTTTTGAACCTCGATCCCATCTCCCTCCCCATCCTACCCTCTAGGTTGATACAGAGCCCCTGTTTGAGTTTCCTGAGACCTACAGCAAATTCCCATTGGCTATCTATTTTACATATGGTAATGTAAGTTTCCATGTTACTCTTCCCATACATCTCACCATCTCACCCTCTCCTCCCCTCTCCCCATGCCCATAAGTCTATTCTCTATGTCTGTCTCTCCATTGCTGTCCTGCAAATAAATTCTTCAGTACCATTTTTCTAGATTCTGTGTATATGTGTTAGTATGGGATATTTATCTTTCTCTTTCTGACTTCCTTCACTCTGTATAATAGGCTCTAGGTTCATCCACCTCATCAGAACTAATTCAAATGTGTTTCTTTTTATGGCTGAGAAACAAAGGTGAGTCTAGTCAAGGCTATGGTTTTTCCAGTAGTCATGTATGGATGTGAGAGTTGGACCATAAAAAAAGAGAAGTGCCAAAGAATTGATGCTTTTGAACTGTGGTGTTGGAGAAGACTCTTGACAGTCCCTTGGACTGCAAGGTGATCCAACCAGCCTATCCTAGAGGAGATCAGTCCTGGGTGTTCATTGGAAGGACTGAAGTTGAGGCTGAAACTACAGTACTTTGGCTACCTGATGTGAAGAGCTGACTCATTTGAAAAGCCCCTGATGCTGGGAAAGAGTGAAGGCAGGAAGGGGACAACAGAGGATGAGACGGCTGGATGGCATTACCTACTCAATGGACATGAGTTTCGGTAAACTCCAGGAGTTGGAGATGGACAGGGAAGCCTGGAGTGCTGCAGTTCATGGAGTCACAGAGAGTCAGACAAAACTGAGTGACTGAATTGAACTGAATATTTTATTGTGTATATGTACCACAACTTCTTTATCAATTTATCTGTCAATGGACATCTAGGTTGCTTCCATGTTCTAGCTATTGTAAATAGTGCTGCAATGAACAATGGGATACATGTGTCTTTTTCAATTTTGGTTTCCTCAGGGTATTTGCCTAGGAGTGGGATTGCTGGGTCATATGATGCTTTTATTCATAGTTTTTTTAAGGAATCTCCATACCGTCTTCTATAGTCACTTTATCAATTTACCTTCCCACCAACAGTGCAAGAGCATTCCCTTTTCTCCACACCCTCTCCAGCATTTATTGTTTGTAGACTTTTTGATGATGGCCATTCTCACCGGTGTGAGGTGATATTTCATTGTAGTTTTGATTTGCATAATAAATAAAATTTGCATAATAAATTTGCAATAATGTGCAATTGTGCATTGGGAGCTGACTGTGGCTCAGATCATGAACTCCTTATTGCCAAATATAGACTTAAATTGAAGAAAGTAGGCAAAACCACTAGACCATTTAGGTGTGACCTGAATCAAATTCCTTATGATTATACAGTGGAAGTGAAAAATAGATTTAAGGGCCTAGATCTGATAGACAGAGTACCTGATGAACTATGGGTGGAGGTTTGTGACATTGTACAGGAGACAGGGATCAAGACCATCCCCATGGAAAAGAAATGAAAAAAAGCAAAATGGCTGTCTGTGGAGGCCTTATAAATAGCTGTGACAAGAAGAGAAGTAAAAAGCAAAGGAGAAAAGGAAAAATATAAGCCTCTGAATGCAGAATTCCAAAGAATAGCAAGGAAAGATAAGAAAGCCTTCCTCAGCGATCAATGCAAAGAAATAGAAGAAAACAACAGAATGGGAAAGACTAGAGATCTCTTTAAGAAAATTAGAGCTACCAAGGGAACATTTCATGCAAAGATGGGCTGAATAAAGGACAGAAATGGTATGGACCTAACAGAAGCAGAAGATATTAAGAAGAGGTGGCAAGAATACACAGAAAAACTGTGCAAAAAAGATCTTCACGACCCAGATGATCACTATGGTTTGATCACTGACCTAGAGCCAGACATCCTGGAATGTGAAGTCAAGTGGGCCTTAGAAAGCATCAATATGAACAAAGCTAGTGGAGGTGATGGAATTCCAGTTGAGCTATTTCAAATCCTGAAAGATGATGCTGTGAAAGTGTTGCATTCAATATGCCAGCAAATTTGAAAAACTCAGCAGTGGCCACAGGACTGGCAAAGGTCAGTTTTCATTCCAATCCCAAAGAAAGGCAATGCCAAAGAATGCTCAAGCTACCACACAAGTGCACTCATCTCACACGCTAGTAAAGTAATGCTCAAAATTATCTAAGCCAGGCTTCAGCAACACATGAACTGTGAACTTCCAGATGTTCACATTGGTTTTGGAAAAGGCAGAGGAACCAGAGATCAAATTGCCAACATCTGCTGGATCATCGAAAAAGCAAGAGAGTTCCAGAAAAACATCTATTTCTGCTTTACTGACTATGCCAAAGCCTTCAACTGTGTGGATTACAATAAACTGTGGAAAATTCTGAAAAAGATGGGAATACCAGACCACCTGACCTGCCTCTTGAGAAACCTATATGCAGGTCAGGAAGCAACAGAATTGGACATGGAAAAACAGACTGGTTCCAAATAGGGAAAGGAGTACGTCAAGGCTGTATATTGTCACCCTGCTTATTTAACTTTTATGCAGATTACATCATGAGAAACACTGGGCTGGAAGAAGCACAAACTGGAATCAAGATTGCTGGGAGAAATATCAATAACCTCAGATATGCAGATGACACCACCCTTATGGCAGAAAGTGAAGAGGAACTAAAAAGCCTCTTGATGAAAGTGAAAGAGGAGAGCGAAAAAGTTGGCTTAAAACTCAACATTCAGAAAACTAAGATCATGGCATCTGGTCCCATCAGTTCTTGGGAAATAGATGGGGAAACAGTGAAAACAGTGTCAGAATTTATTTTTCTGGGCCTCCAAAATCACTGCAGATGGTGACTGCAGCCATGAAGTTAAAAGACGCTTAATCCTTGGAAGGAAAGTTATGACCAACCTAGATAGCATATTGAAAAGCAGAGACATTACTTTGCCAACAAAGGTCTGTCTAGTCAAGGCTATGGTTTTTCCAGTGGTCATGTATGGGTGTGAGAGTTGGGACTGTGAAGAAAGCTGAGCACTGAAGAGTTGATGTTTTTGAACTGTGGTGTTGGAGAAGACTCTTGAGAGTCCCTTGGACTGCAAGGAGATCCAACCAGTCCATTCTAAAGGAGATCAGTCCTGGGTGTTCATTGGAAGGACTGATGCTGAGGCTGAAACTCCAATACTTTGGCCACCTCATGCAAAGAGTTAACTCATTGGAAAAGACCCAGATGCTGGGAGGGATTGGGGGCAGGAGGAGAAGGGGATGACAGAGGATGAGATGGCTGGATGGCATCACCAACTCATTGCACATGAGTTTGGGTGAACTCCGGGAGTTGGTGATGGATAGGGAGGCCTGGCATGCTGTGATTCATGGGGTCACAAAGAGTCAGACACGACTGAGCAACTGAACTGAACTGAACTGAATAATGTGTGATGTTGAGCATCTTTTCAAGTGTTTGTTAGCCATCTGTATGCCTTCTTTGGAGAAATGTCTGTTTAGGTCTTTTTCTCATTTTTTGATTGGGTTGTTTTTCTGGCATTGAATTTTATGAGATGCTTGTTTATTTTGGAAATTAATCCTTTGTCAGTTGTTTCATTTGCTATTGTTATCTCCCATTCTGAGGGCTGTCTTTTCACCTTGTTTATAGTTTCCTTTGCTGTGCAATAATATTTCTCCACAGTTGAAGTATGGGAATCTAAACTGTTTCACCAATATCACAATCTAAGTTGAATCCTCACAGACTCCAAAACAGGAATAAAATAATGGAAAGAACGTAGGTCTTCACGGCATCTTTATGGTATCCAGTCACAAGTCACATATAGCACTTACCAAGTAATGCCAGTGGTGTGTGTGTGGTGAGGGGGCGGGGCAGGGGAAAAGAATACTATTCAGCAATAAAAATGAACAAATATTGATACACTGTGTGGTATTGCTGAAACAGTTTAGTTTCCCATACTTCCACTGTGGAAAAATAATGTTGTTTCAGGAAAAATGAATGAATCACACATATTCATTCATTTTTCCTTTGTCTTAAAATAACTTAAAATAAGTAACTTAAAACAATTGTGTCTTAAAATCTATCTTACTTTATCCACAGATCAACCACCTTTGTCTATATCTTAGTATTCTGAAGATATTCACTCTTTTATTTCTGTACGCTAGATACAGTCTCCAGTACCTGGTTAAGACTATACTCTCCAGAGTTGATAAGGCTGACAGCCTTAAAATAAAGCTCAAAATTCATCTGAACTATTCCACAAGGAGTACAGTTGCTCTGATTATGATGGTTAAAGTCATATTAAGACTTTATGGCCCTGGAATGAAGAGTCTGATGACTCAAGGATGATTAGACTCTAAGCTTGATTAGCAAGGCACCACACAAACTCTCCAGCTGCGACTGAAATGACTTCTAAGGCAGTCCTTCCAGAGAGGTTTGCTTCATAGCATTCTGCCCATTAGGAGGGTGACATACAACCAATTTAACTGGGATTGGCTCCGTTTATGCATTTTGTCTCAGCATGACTATTAATAGCATTCCTTTTCACTCTGAAAAGTTCCCCACATGGACCTTAAATTATATATTGCCTTCCTTATAGGCATCTAAAGTCAACCTTTGACTGATAAGCCTGGGAAATTCTCTCCCTTCT
This sequence comes from Bos indicus, assembly GCF_029378745.1. NCBI lineage: Eukaryota > Metazoa > Chordata > Mammalia > Artiodactyla > Bovidae > Bos > Bos indicus. The sequence continues at coordinate 24,723,665 of NC_091768.1, read as the reverse complement.
CCAGATCCTAGTATTCACTCTCACCAAACTGGTTGCTATGCTGTACTCTTTCTTATCCATAAAGCTTAGTCATTTGTAACAGAAACAAGAGGTTTTAATACTGACTTAAACAAAATCCCCATCAGGTGGCTCATTTCTACACTTAATGTTAATTCCCAGCATCCACTATTTATAAACATGAAAAACAGTCCCTCTTTCCTTTAATTTAGACTTTTATTTTTTAAATAATGCCCTGAATTGCCATATTTCCCCCTCTATTCCCCCAACAAAATCTTCTTAGACATTTATGAGCTTCATGCATCAAATAACATATTCCTTCTTCCATCATCACCCCACTCTCAAACTTTACTATCTTAAACATTTAAGTTTATCATAACAGTAAAGATCCTATATCTCTTTGATCAACTCTTTAAGGATATCTGCCTTAGATTTAGAAATAAGCTGTGAGTGAATACCCCAGGGTATAATTTTTAAAATGGCATTTTTATGTTTGGATTTTGTCTAAAAACATAAAGGAAGAAAGAGAAAGGAAGAAAAAAAAAGAAGAAGAAAGTAGAGAAAGAGCAAGTTTCTACATCAAGTTCACTGAAGAATTTGGTGAAGCTATAACGTCAGCCACAGTAAAAGCTGACAGGCTTTTCATTGAAAGTTACCAGACACTCCTTTGTTTAACAACACACCATGTGTTCAAGAGCAAAAGTGTGCCATTCATTTCAGAAGAGAAAAATCTGATTTTTTTTTTTTTTAGATAATATAGGAAGAAATAAAAGCATAGATTTTTTTATTCCCTTGTTTCATTCTGTAACTTTTCACAGTTTAACCTGGTTGATGGGGACACGTGATGCACAATATGAGAATATTGTAAATACCTTCTGCCAATGTGAGGAACAATGAAAAAATTGCAGAATTTACTACCCCAAGTCAATGATGAAGCAACAGTAAGAGGCAGAAAGAGGTCCTTGTACATATATAAAGATACTCACATACATTTATTTGGCATGTGAGTTGGATGTGATTTTTTTTTAATTGGAGTAATATTGCTTTACAATGTTGTGTTAGCTTTTAATGTACAAAAAAGGGAATCAGCTACATGTATGCATATATCCTCCTCTCTTTCTTGAACCTCCCTCCCACGCACCCCCATCCCACTCCCCATGCCCTCAGGTCATCACAGAGCACCAAACTGAGCTTCCTGTGCTATACAGCAGCTTTCCACTAGCTATGTGCTTTATACATGGTAGTGTATACATGCCAATGCTACTGTCTCCCAGAGTAGCATACATGTATATATGCCCCACCCTCCTCTCTCCTCCCCTGTGTTCATGTTTTCAATATATTATAGAGGGACACCCAAGCAAACTACTCAATTAAAAAAAAAAAAAAAAACATTGTAGGTACACTCAGTACATCTTGGATTATCTTGTGTAAGTTTTTCAGTGTATGGAATATTGTGCTGTGCTCAGTTGCTCAGTCTTGCCTGACTCTTCACAACTTCATAAACTATAGCCTTCCAGGCTCTTCTGTCCAAGGGATTATCCAGGCAAGAATACTGGAGTAGGTTGCTGTTTCCTCCTGCAGGGGATCTTATCACTCAGCCATAAAAAGGAATAAATTTGAGTCAGGTCTAGTGAGGTGGATGAACCTAAAGCCTATTATACCGAATGAAGTAAGTCAGAAAGATAAAAACAAAAAGCATATACTAACTCATATATATGAACTCTAAAAAAGTAGGTACTGATGAACCTGTTTGCAGGGTAGGAATAGAGACCCAGACATAGAGAACAGACTTGCGGATATAGCAGAAGAAGGAAAGTGAAGTCGCTCAGTCACGTCCGACTCTGCGACCCCGTGGACTGTAGCCCACCAGGCTCCTCCGCCCATGGGATTCTCCAGGCAAGAATACTGGAGTGGGTTGCCATTTCCTTCTCCAGGGGATCTTCCCGACCCAAGGATCGAACCCAGGTCTCCCACATTGCAGGCAGACGCTTTAACCTCTGAGCCACCAGGGAAGAAGGAGAGGATGGGACTAATTGAGAGAGAAGCATTGAAACATATACATTACCATATGTAAAATAGCTAGCCAGTGGGAAGTTGCTGTATAACAGGGAGCTCAACCTGGCACTCTGTGATAATCTAGAGGGATGGGGTGGGGTGGGGGATGGGAGGGACGTTCAAGTGGGAGGGAACACGTGTATATTTATGGTATTTGCATTGTTATATGGCAGAAATCAACATGGCATTGTAAAGCAATTATCCACCAATTAAAAATAAATTTTAAAAAATCGAAATAACAGTACAGTAGATGGAGAATATTTCAGTGCACATGGTTTTTAACTCTACTGAGGGCCTCTAATAAGCCTAGATAGTGAGTTAGAGCCAACAGCACAACCAGCTGATTTAGTCAATTCACTCCAACAGCTGATCAGGTCCAATAAAACCAAAACAAAATAATTAGCCAACGGAGCTATTTGGATGAAATGGTTGATTGATTGAGCAGAATAATAAACCCAACAGTGCCAAGCAGACTAAGAACTCAGCCTCTCAGAGGCCAACCTCTCATGACTGGATAAGTAATGAATCTTTCTTCATCTCCTCATCTTGGGAGAGACCCAAGACAACTCCTGAATCGAGAGGTTTATACTCTTTAAAATAATCTAGAAGAAAATATTATATTGTGCTTGGATTTTGGCTAATGCCAAATCTCATCACTCTTCTCTCTAGCTGGCTGTCACTTTCAAGATTTATGTGAATGTTAACTGCCATCAACAGTTCAAATTTTCAGTTGGGTTCACAGCAGCCAACAGCACTATGATATTAGAAGATTCTAGATGTAGATTCAATTGCATAGCAATGGCTGCCTGCCATCTTAACAATATGGAAGCATGCATTTTCAGAGCATCAGTTATTGCTTGTTTTGTGCATGAATAGGAAATATTGGTAAAATTTGTACTGTGAATGACGAAAGTAGGAATGAAAAAGTATCATTGAATAGTTTTCTATACTGATGAAGAATGAAATTTTTATCACTTTCAGCTTTGCTCTTACATCTGTTTCTTGGAAAGAAAGAATTTAGTGCCAATAACAAATATGCTAATTACAATTTGGGCTATAGCTTCAAAATCTTTAAGTAAATGCCGAATACTTTAGTTCAGTTAGGAAATTTGCTAAGATACATTTCTTCTGACAGCTGCCAAGGAGAATGTCTGTTTTTAATACTTGAAAGATATACCAGATTTGCACTTTAAATAACCACAGTTTTACAGCTCCAATCAGAGGCTTATTGAGCTCTTGACTATGTTTTCAGCATTGAATGTCAGAAGGTAACCTACTTCAAATAGCAAGGCAACCTACTTCAAATAGTTGTTTTTTATTGTTGTTGGTGGTGGTGGTACCAACCATACAACTACTTTAGCAGTATTTATCTCAGAATTAAAAGAGATAATTGTTTTATTTCATGTAAATTTAAGATCATTGAGCAGAGACAGATATAAATGTCCAACTAGCTGGTACTTCAGAATGCTTAGGTTTATGAGTCCAAGACCATTCAACTCAGCAGCCCATGTATCTTGGCCGTCCTCAGGGGCAATGCTGGTCTTCATACTTAGTTTTATTGTGTGGTGGTCTTCATTATCTTCAGATAGATGGAGAAATCAGAATTGCCATATATTGATCTCTTTATTTCCCCTCACTTAAGACTGGCATAGTGCTCCACATGAAGCAACCAAATTATTGACAAATGGAAAAGATTTTCCAATTCTAATTTTCCTACATAAGATGTTTATTAAAAAAAAAAAAAAACTAGTAGAGACAAAAGTAGGCTTCATTTCAAAGGACTTAATGCTTTAATGTATTTTAAAGACTTGTATAAATATTTGTCATAAACTTTTATAGCTCCCAAGTCTTCTTCCCTATTCAGTTCAGTTCAGTTGCCCAGTCATGTCTCTTTGCAACCCCATGGACTGCAGCACTCCAGGCTTCGCTTCCATCACCAACTCCCAGAGCTTGCTCAGACGTGTGTGCATTGAGTGGGTGATGCCAGCCAACCATCTCATCCTCTATTGTCCCCTTCTCCTCCTCCTTCAACCTTTCACAGCATCAGGGTCTTTCCAAATGAGTCAGTTCTTCACATCAGGCGGCCATAATATTGGAGTTTCAGCTTCAACGTCAGTCCTTCCAATGAATATTCAGGACTGAGTTCCTTTAGGATTGACTGGTTTGGTCTCCTTGCAGTCCAAGGGACTCTCAAGAGTCTTCTCCAACACCACAGTTCAAAAGCATCAGTTCTTCAGTGCTCAGCCTTCTTTATGGTCCAAGTCTCACATCCATACATGACTACTGGAAAACCCATAGCCTTGACTAGATGGACCTTTGTTGGCAAAGTAACATCTCTGATTTTTAATATGCTGTCTAGGTCAGTCACAGAAACCTAACTCCTGTCCCCATTACAGAAACCTAACTGCTGTCCATATAGAAAGATTGCAATTTATTTACAAGTGGATAGACTTAGGCCATTGGAGAAGGCAATGGCAACCCACTCCAGTCCTATTGCCTGGAAAATCCCATGGACAGAGGAGCCTGGTAGGCTGCAGTCCATGAGGTCACTAAGAGTTGAACATGACTGAGCAACTTCACTTTCACTTTTCACTTTCATGCATTGGAGAAGGAAATGGCAACTCACTCCAGTGTTCTTGCCTGGAGAATCCCAGGGACGGTGGAGCCTGGTGAGCTGCCATTTATGGGGTCGCACAGAGTCGGACACGACTGAAGCGATTTAGCAGCAGTAGCAGCAGCAGCAGCAGCAGACCTAGGCCATGGGACTTACATGGTGGCTCAGATGGTAAGGCATCCATCTGCAATGCAGGAGACCTGGGTTCAATCCCTGGGTCAGGAAGATCCCCTGGAGAAAGGAATGGCTATGTTTTCCTTAACATGGCTTTGGGTTGTCCTTTCACTGTGAGTTTACCCAGTATAATATTTCAGTGTTGTTGAAATAAATGCTGACTTTGCTACAGTGACAATAGTCTAAAAGTATTGGCATTTTATAAGCAAAAAACATAATTTTCTGCTTGCTTAAACTACTTTATAAAACCTCATGAGAAATACTAAAAATAATCAATGACTTGAAATTGTTCATATTGTACTACCACTTGGAATCTGATCTTCTTCAGAGAAGGAAATGAAACAAACACATATTCAATCATTCTTATCAACATCACCAGCATTTCTGTTTCTAGGTCTACTATATGCCAAGAATTACAGTAGACACTTGCTTAGTTGCTTCAGTCGTGTCTGACTCTGTGCGACCGCGTAGACAGAAGCCCACCAGACTCCCCTGTCCCTGGGATTCTCCAGGCAAGAACACTGGAGTGGGTTGCCATTTCCTTCTCCAATGCATGAAAGTGAAAAGTGAAAGTGAAGTCGCTCAGTCGTGTCTGACTCTCAGTGACCCCATGGACTGAAGCCTACCAGGCTCCTCCATCCATGGGATTCTCCAGGCAAGAGTACTGGAGTGGGGTGCCATTGCCGGGTCCAAAATCTCATTTTATATCCATAAAATCTTATGTAAGGTAAATACTATTATCCAGTTTCATAGATGAGGAAACTAAGTTTCAGAAAAGTAAAGTTATTTGCCTGAAGCCGTGTAGATATTAAGTGGCAGAGCTGAACTTCATATACAGGTTTCTTGGACAATAAAATCTTTGTTACATGAAGCTTTCTTAGAGAACTGAAAGTAGTAAAAGACCAGGCAGTTTTCTCACAGGGAGAGTGAGGTAGCAAAACATATGCCTACTACTTGTTCTGTCTAATCACCTAATGGTATCTGGGGTTAAAATACTGTTAAAGTGTATTATTTGCCTGCAGTGCAGGAGACCCGCATTCAGTCCCTGGGTTGGGAAGATCCTCTGAGGAAGGGAATGGCAACCTACTCCAATATTCTTGCCTGGAGAATTCCATGAACAGGCCATGGGGTCACAAAGAGTCGACCTTCACTTTAAAATATATTACAACCTGTGTAAGTCAGAAATCTTGCCTTTTGCATCTCACATCACCAATGCAGGTGTGGGTTTTGGATGAAAATTTCTAGGAATACTTAGAATTGGTGGCAGATTATGTTCAAGTGAAGGTGTGGTCAGGAACAACAAGCAAAAGGGAAAATATATGTGATTGGTAGAAGGGTTACTTAAAGAAAAATCCCAAATTTTCAGGTTGAAGAAATTGTAACAACTATTTAGACCCAGCTAATGCATGAAACTATTCTACCACATTTGATTATTTACTTGAATATCTGTTTGATTAGACAAACAGCCTATTTCCTATTCTGAGTCATTTATTTGTCTGCTCACTTAAATACATTCACAAATACTTTTTGAAATTACTTTGTGCCATGAACTATGCCAGGCACTGAAAGGATACACAAGCCAATGGCCCTTTTTCTCAAGATCTTTCTTATATTGAGCCAAAGTCTCTTTCACTTGGGTACAAACTTGGGTGCAAATTTTATCCAAAGAATTCTTTTGAGTTTTTCTTCCAAACGATATCATTTCAAATATGTCAGGTCATCTAACATGCCACTTTGCCTGGGAGTGGGCCCTTCTTCCCCTGTGGCTCTACGTTTTCCTTTCACTTTTAGAGAAATGAAAGTGAGAAAACTTTTTCCCATAAGGTATCTTTGGTTTTGGAGGATGAGAGGGGCCATTGGGAAAACAATGGGTAAGAAAGGCAAAACTGGTTGTTTAGTGTGGCTCCAGTGTGACTTTTAGGGATCACAGTAAAAGGCAAGCTTGATGTATTTTAATTTTTTTATTGGAACAGAATTGCTTTATAATGTCATGTTAGTTTTTGCTGTACAATACCATGAATCAACCATAGGTTTACATATATTCCCCTCCTTCTCGAAACTCCCTCCATTATACTCCTCTTGGTCACCATCAGATCAGATCAGATCAGTCGCTCAGTCGTGTCCGACTCTTTGCGACCCCATGAATCGCAACACACCAGGCCTCCCTGTCCATTACCAACTCCCGGAGTTCATTCAGACTCATGTTCATAGAGTCAGTGATGCCATCCAGCCATCTCATCCTCTGTCGTCCCCTTCTCCTCCTGCCCCCAATCCCTCCCAGCATCAGAGTCTTTTCCAATGAGTCAACTCTTCACATGAGGTGGCCAAAGTACTGGAGTTTCAGCTTTAGCATCAGTCCTTCCAAATAAATCCCAGGGCTGATCTCCTTCAGAATAGATTGGTTGGATCTCCTTGCAGTCCAAGGGACTCTCAAGAGTCTTCTCCAACACCACAGTTCAAACGCATCAATTCTTTGGCGCTCAGCCTTCTTCACAGTCCAACTCTCACATCCATACATGACCACAGGAAAAACCATAGCCTTGACTAGACGAACTTTGTTGGCAAAGTAATGTCTCTGCTTTTGAATATGCTATCTAGGTTGGTCATAACTTTCCTTCCAAGAATTAAGCGTCTTTTAATTTAATGGCTACAGTCACCATCTGCAGTGATTTTGGAGCCCAGAAAAATAAAGTCTGACACTGTTTCCACTGTTTCCCCATCTATTTCCCATGAAGTGATGTCACTGGATGCCATGATCTTCGTTTTCTGAATGTTGAGCTTTAAGCCAACTTTTTCACTCTCCACTTTCACTTTCATCAAGAGGCTTTTTAGTTCCTCTTTTTTCTGCCATAGGGTGGTGTCATCTGCATATCTGAGGTTATTGATATTTCTCCCAGCAATCTTGATTCCAGCTTGTGTTTCTTCCAGTCCAGCGTTTCTCATGATGTCCTCTGCATATAAGTTAAATAAACAGGGTGACAATATACAGCACCATAGAGCACCGAGCTGAGATAGTAGCATTGACATATGTATTCTACCGTGTGTAAAGTAGACAGCTATCAGGAAGCTCCTGTATAGGACAGGGAATTCAACTTGATGTATTTTAATATGTGCCAAGGTTTCTAGGGTTAGGAAGCAAACAACTTTAAAGGAAAATAATGAATTTGTATTGCCTGGAATAATTCTTATCTTATACCTCTTGAAAATTTAATCACAAGCATAGGCTTCCAGATGAGGTCGAAATGCAGCAAAGGAACAGATGCAGTAAACACATTTCCTCATGTGTTTTTAGTTCTTTGCTGTTTAGTCACTAAGTCATGTTCAACTCTTTTGTGACCTTATGGACTGTAGTCCACCAGGCTCCTCTATCCATGGGGATTCTCCAGGCAAAAATACTGAAGTGATTGCCATTTCCTTCTCCAGGGGATCTTCCTGACCCAGGGATCAAACCTGTGTCTGCATTGGCAGGTGGATTTTTTACTACTGAACTGCCATGGAAATCCAAACTCATTAGAATCTGGTTTTCACTCCAAATTTTCCGTGCTAATTATATTATTAACCCAAATCATCACACCTTCTCTCTAATTTATTTTGTATAAATTTGATGAGCACACCATATATAATTATATCCAACCTGGCTTAAGAATGGAAAATGAAGCCAAGGACAAAGGCGTGGCACTCATGTCCACCTACTCTAGAGGGACAGAAATCTTATAACCCATTACATTGGCCATTCAGCTCTTACTGTCCCCACATCTGGTAAGCTTCATCATTTTCTCCATAAGGAGATATAAACATAGATGTCAACCCTCTGCTTAAATCTACTTTTATAAGAAATTTAAATAAGCTATTTAAACTAAATAAAATGAAACACAGCAAAACAAACAAACAAAAACAGTTCACCCATTTCTCTTACTTCCCACCCCCTGCCTCTGGCAACCATCAATCTGTTCTCTGTAGCTGTGAGTTTGTATTTCTATTTGTAAAACCCACTCAAGGAACTGTGATATCTTGTTTTTAGAAATGCCATGATGGGTTCAATAGATCCTGATTTTTCTTACCGTACTCAAACAAATCTAAAAAGTTACTAATAATCACATACCATTACTCATGAATAACGCCAACGTAGGGCATTTCCATTGTGGTGTTGATGTTGAGTGAGTGAGTGAGTGAAAATCACTCAGTCTTGTCTGACTCTTTGTGATCTCATGGACTATACAGTCCATGGAGTTCTCCAGGCCAGAATCCTGGAGGGGGTAGCTGTTCCCTTCTCCGGGGGATCTTCCCAACCCAGGGATTGAACACAGGTCTTCCACAGCAGATGGGTTCTTTACCAGCTGAGTCACAAGGGAAGCTGTTGATGGTAGAAGCAGCTTTCTCTCTCTCTGTGAATCGGAACACATGCCAATTTCCTACTTCCCACTCATTTCACCATTGCAATTCTTCAGAGACCACTATATTTATCCACTTAATACTTTATTTTGTCAGTATTCTAAACTATAACTATTCCAGATCAGGAGGTTTGCACAAATTTGAAGATTCTTGAAACTCTTTGACAATATCTTTGCAATTTCTCCTACTTTGACCAACCCAGGATACACCTTTGCCAGGTAATGATCTATGGCCATAAGTCAGTATTCAAAGAAGAATTAAGAACTTGTGAAGTTATGCTTGCCTTTTCTTTGACCAAATTGAAAGCTTTCTTACTAGAATCTCTGGAGTTCAGGAAACATGAGTCAAAAAGAGGCAAAGTCAGGGAATCCAGAAACAGCTTTCAGAAAGCTAATAGCAAATTGATTTTTTTTATTCTGTTCCCTCACAATCTCTCATCATGTAAACAATACAGCTCAGAAATGTCGTCTATGGACTAGCAGCATCAGCATCTCCTTAGAGCTTATTAGAAATACAAATTATCAGGTCTCCTCAGGTCTACTAGATGAGCCTCTCTGGAGGTAGGGTCCAGGAATTTGTGTTTTATCAGTTTTCTAGGTGATCTTCATGCATGCTAAGAAGTGGGAACCACTCTTCTATGCCAGATTCTGTGACTCTGTTCTCACTGCTGCACTATGTGAGGCTGTAGGGCTACATGGGTAAGATAAGGAATAAAGAAGGTAGTTCTTAAAAACACAGTACAAATTATTTAATATTATTTACATAGTGCTGTTTGTTAACTTCCTCCTTTCACTTCTCAGATATTTGGAATAGCAAGTTTTCTAAGTGAGTTTAAGGTGCTTCTTATTGTTGTTCCATCACTAAATCATGTCCAATTCTTTGAGACCCTGTGGACTACAGTAAGCCAGGCTCCTCTGTCCTCCACTACCTCCTGGAGTTTACTCAAATTCAAGTCCATTGAGTTGGTAATGCTATCCAATCATCTCATCCTCTGCCACCCCCTTCTCCTTTTGGCTTCAATCTTGCCCAGCATCAGAGTCTTTTCCAGTGAGTCGGCTCTTCGCACTAGGTGGCCAAAGTATTGGAACTTCAGCTTCAGCAACAGTCCTTCCAATAAATATTCAGCATTGATTTCTTTTAAGATTGACTGGTTTGATCTCCTTGCTGTCCAAGGGACTCTCAAGAATCTTCTCCAGAACAATTTGAAAGCATCACTGGTGAATTAAGTGCGAAGTCCAGATTAAGGCTGAGATGTTCTTACTCCTTTATTCAGATCCAATCCATTATTTTTATTTTCCTCCACAAGTTTCTTTCCCCTTTGCCTCTTGAGTAATCCAGTGAAGTTATTCTTTTCATTGCTAAACTTCAGGATGTACCAGGAGTCAGGTCCAGGAACATATCTCAAAATGATTGTCTCCCTGATATCTTTTCATTACAAGATCTTGCCAAGAGCTTGTTCTTCACTGAAAAATCATATAGTGATTCACTGTTTACCAAAAGTCTGATTGAGCCAAACCAGGAATGTGATTTAGAAGACAGAAAAGTATGGTAGAAAATACATCAGTTTTAGAGTCAAACAGATTTAAGCATGATACACGGTCTGTGACTTACTAACTGTGCATTTTGCTGCAATTAAAGTCTCTGAATTTCAATTTCCTTGGCCATTGAATGTACTGTATGATAGATAATTCTTGATTTACTTGTTTCTCAGTCAGCCTATGGATTTATTTGCATATGCCTATCTCACTACAAACAGCTGATGAAGTGACTAATGAAATAATTCATATCTAGTGTCTAGTCCTTTGCCTGGAACTGAGAAGATGTTTAATAGAAGTTAATTCTCCTTTGTGTTTTCTTTCTTTCTTATTTCTTCTGCTGAGAATCCTTTTTTGATATATGGCAAAACCAATACAATATTGTAAAGTTAAAAAATAAAATAAAATAAAAAAAAGAAAAATGCCAAACAAAAAAACAAAAAAAAGAAAGGATTCAAGAATTTGTCTGCAGAGCTGACCAAAGTGTGCAATAATAGGCAACCTGAATATTGTAATACAAATATGACAGCAAAATTGTGAGGCTTGCCACTCTAACCATTAGACCTGTGCTAGCCCAGGAAAAATGGTGGTCACCCATGGCTCTTCAAGACTTAAAATTTGCTTAAATTGATACACTCTGTCTATCTATATATGTATGTGCATGTGTGTGCTAGTCTCTCAGTCTTGTCTGACTCTTTGAGACCCCATGGACCTCATCAAAGTCATAGCTCCATCAAGGCTCCTCCACCTGTGGGATTTTCCAGACAAGAATACTGGAGTAGGTTGCAATTCCTTTCTCCAGGGGATCTTCCCCACCCAGGGATTGAACCTATGTCTCCCACATTACAGGCAGATTCTTTACTGTCTGAGCCACCAGTGGTTCAGCCACCACAGAACCAATTCTGTGAAATTCATAAAATAATAGTTTTCACAGAATTGGTATAAAAAAGAAATATAAAATCTTTCACAAGTACATTTTATGTTGATTATGTTTTGAAATGGTGTATCTCAGATATGTCAGCTTAAATAAATTTAGTACTAATTTCACCTGTTTCCTTTTTTAATGTGGTGATTAAAAATTTTAAATTATATATGCAGCTCACATTTGTGGCTCTCCTAATATTTCTACTGGACAGCACTGCCCTGAGTCATGAGACTTTAGACCGCATTTGCCCACCAAATAAATAGTTTTATATGTTAACTCTATTTGGCAACTTTAAACATAGCAATGTCAATAGTCCCACATTATTGATTTTTGAATCATTTTTAATAACTCTAAAGAGGGCAACAATGCCTCAGTGAACTTGATTGTGTAGCTGTTTGAGAAATCAGAGACATAGGCTGTGCAGAACTAATCCATGCAGAGCCACCTTCCCCATCTGTTTTTTCCAAAGGGAACTCACACTTTATGGCCAGTTTAGTAAACTTTTTCTATGAATGAAAAGTAGTAAGGCCAAAGATAGAAACGAGACCTCTGCATGGACATGGACTTGTGAGCTGTCTTTCTTTTAATAGCAAACATGATGGGTAAGCATCTGATTAGTTAGCATCATAAACTGCTTTTCCCTTCACTTCTGTCTCCAAATCAGAAATTCCTGTCTTCATTAGCTTCTCCATTTATATCTTATCAAGAACAATATCAAGTCTTATTTTGTACATGAAAGCTTTGCTAGTCTACTTCAATTTCTGCTATTTTCCATCCTGTAGTACTTATTATTTTTAATATATACATGCAGTCAGTCCTTGGTATTCACAGATGTGAAATATTCAGATTCAGAGAGCCAACTATGCTATTCCATTTCATATAAAGGAACTGAGCATTTTGGTATCACAGTAGTCCTGTAACAAAACCCAGAGAGACAACTGTAGCAGCTTTTCACTAAGCAAGATTCTTTGTGTTTTCTAATTGCTTTAGTATAAGTCTTATACAGATCCATCCTCTGATCCCCTCAAATGAAAGTGAAAGTGTTAGTTGCTCACTTCAGTTCAGTCGCTCAGTCATGTCCGCCTCTTTGCGACCCCATGAATTGCAGCACGCCAGGCCTCCCTCTCTATCACCAACTCCCGGAGTTCACTCAAACTCATGTCCATCGAGTTGGTGATGCCATCCAGCCATCTCATCCTCTGTCGTCCCCTTCTCCTCTTGCCCCCAATCCCTCCCAGCATCAGAGTCTTTTCCAGTGAGTCAACTCTTCGCATGAGGTGGCCAAAGTACTGGAGTTTCAGCTTTAGCATCATTCCTTTCAAAGAAATGCCAGGGCTGATCTCCTTCAGAATAGATTGGTTGGATCTCCTTGCAGTCCAAGGGGCTCTCAAGAGTCTTCTCCAATCCTGAACCCCTCTCCCGTGTACACCCGTGGCAGATTCAAGTTGATGTATGGCAAAACCAATACAATATCGTAAAGTAATTAGCCTCTAATTAAAATAAATAAATTTTAATTAAAAAAAAATACATACATAAAAAAAAAGAGTCTTCTCCAACACCACAGTTCAAAAGCATCAATTCTTCGGTGCTCAGCTTTCTTCATAGTTCAACTCTCACATCCATACATGACTACTGGAAAAACCATAGCCTTGAGTAGACGAACCTTTGTTGGCAAAGTAATGTCTCTGCTTTTGCATATGCTATCTAGATTGGTCATAACTTTTCTTCCAAGGAGTAAGCATCTTTTAATTTCATGGCTGCAGTCACCATCTGCAGTGATTTTGGAGCCCAGAAAAATAAAGTCTGATACTGTTTCCACTGTTTCCCCATCTATTTCCCATGAAGTGATGGGACCGGATGCCATGATCTTCATTTTCTGAATGTTGAGCTTTAAGCCAACTTTTTCACTCTCCACTTTCACCTTTATCAAGAGGCTTTTTAGTTCCTCTTCATTTTCTGCCATAAGGGTGGTGTCATCTGCATATCTGAGGTTATTGATATTTCTCCCAGCAATCTTGATTCCAGCTTGTGCTTCCTCCAGCCCAGCGTTTCTCATGATGTACTCTGCATAGAAGTTAAATAAGCAGGGTGACAATATACAGCCTTGTACGTACTCCTTTTCCTATTTGGAACCAGTCTGTTGTTCCATGTCCAGTTCTAACTGTTTCTTCCTGACCTGCATATAGGTTTCTCAAGAGGCAGGTCAGGTGGTCTGGTATTCCCGTCTCTTTCAGAATTTTCCACAGTTTATTGTGATCCACACAGTCAAAGGCTTTGGCATAGTCAAGAAAGCAGAAATAGATGTTTTTCTGGAACTCTCTTGCTTTTTCCATAATCGAGCAGATGTTGGCAATTTGGTCTCTGGTTCCTCTGCCTTTTCTAAAACCAGCTTGAACATCAGGAAGTTCACGGTTCACGTATTGCTAAAGCCTGGCTTGGAGAATTCTGAGCATTATTTTACTAGCGTATGAGATGAGTGCAATTGTGTGGTAGTTTGAGCATTCTTTGGTATTGCCTTTCTTTGGGATTGGAAGGAAAACTGACCTTTGCCAGTCCTGTGGCCACTGCTGAGTTTTTCAAATTTGCTGGCATATTGAGTGCAGCACTTTCACAGCATCATCTTTCAGGATTTGCAAGAGCTCAACTGGAATTCCATCACCTCCACTAGCTTTGTTTGTAGTGATACTTTCTAAGGTCCACTTGACTTCACATCCCAGGATACCTGGCTCTAGGTGAGTGATCACACCATCGTGATTATCTGGGTTGTGAAGATTTTGTTTGTACAGTTCTTCTGTGTATTCTTGCCACCTCTTCTTAATATCTTCTGCTTCTGTTAGGTCCTTACTGTTTCTGTCTTTTATTGAGCCCATCTTTGCATGAAATGTTCCCTTGGTATCTCTAATTTTCTTGAAGAGATCTCTAGTCTTTCCCATTCTGTTGTTTTCTTCTATTTCTTTGCACTGATCGCTGAGGAAGGCTTTCTTATCTCTCCTTGCTATTCTTTGGAACTCTGCATTCAGCTGCTTATATCTTTCCTTTTCTCCTTTGCTTTTCACTTCTCTTCTTTTCACAGCTATTTATAAGGCCTCCCCAGATAGCCATTTTGCTTTTTTGCATTTCTTTTCCATGGGGATGGTCTTGATCCCTGTCTCCCGTACAATGTCACAAACCTCTGTCCATAGTTAGTTGCTCAATCATGTCCAATTCTTTGTGACCCTATGGACTGTAGCCCACCAGGCTTCTCTGTCTATGGGGTTCTCCAGGCAAGAATACTGGAGTGGGTTGCCATTCCCTTTTCCAGGGGATCTTCCTGACCCAGGGATCGAACCTGGGTCTCCCTCACTGCAGGCAGATTCTTTACCATCTGAGCCATCAGGGGATAGCGATCCCCTCAAGGGAAGAGGATCCTGGTGGTCTGCAGTCCATGGGGTCCCAAAAGTCAGGCATGACTGAGGGACTAATACTTCCTAGGGAAGAGGTATATCTTGTGTGTCTTTGTGTTCCTCACAGCCTTTGTTTAAGCAGAGTAGCTAATATTGGCTGTAATAATAATGAAGTTCATAAAGAGCAACATAAAAACCAGTCCGTGTGAAAATGTGCAATATGAGTACAAGCTCATTGTGAACAAGAAATATCTGTTGAATATTTTTTCTTGAATGCCCTTTCTGCATGTCAAGTTCATCAGGGTTGAAATTGAATACATACATTTCCCTTCCCTAACTTGCTCCTCTTTGATTCCTATGTCAGTGAGTTGGGCTACTGGCCCAAGTCAGAGACATATATACCCTTGAATCACTCTCCACCTCCAGACCCTACATCCTATTGATATCCCTCCAGTCCATTCAGTGATCTCAGTCCTCACTATTTACATCTTATCTCTGCCTTCTGTCTCTCTCTCACCCTCAGCTCAATCAGTATGAGCTGTGAAAAGGATAAATCTGTACACCCCACTTCCTCTGCTTAAAAACACAATTCTTTTCCCTGGGGTAAAGTCTCAAATCTCTAGTAGGGTTTAAGAAGTCTTTTATTAAGTGTGGTCCATTTATATCACTTCAACATCCCTTGGTCTTCACCCCAGCTTCCTGGCTCTCCCAAACAACTTCCTCTCTTACCTCTATGCCTTTCCACATGTTATTCTCTCCATAGAAAGCATCATTTCCTCCTACTTTGTTAACTCCCTCTACTATCTCCTGTCAGTTGGCCCTGGATTATACACTCCTATGACATAGTGCATAGACCTGATTATAAAATGACTTGTCTGTCTCCTCCACTGAAATGCAAGCAGATTCAAGATTATCTCTTTTGCATTATATTTCTTCTCTTAATTCCATGTCTAGGCTAGGAATGGGTTCACAATGTTTTTGAAGAAAGGAAAAAGAGATAGAGGGGTTGAAGGAATCAGGGAGGTACAGAGATAGAAAAATTTTAATTTTATTGTTCTACTTGTTCTCAAATATTTAATTTGTGCCACCATTTTGAGGCACACCCTTGGGCTGTTGGCTTTTAATATTGATTCAATCACCATTATCGTCTCTTTCTTGTGATTTGTTGTCATCTAGTTGCTAAGTCATGTCTGACTGTTTATGACTCCATGGATTGTAGCCTGTCAGACTCCTCTGTCCATGGAATTTTCCAAGAATCCTGGAATGGGTTGTCATTTCCTCTAGGGGATCTTTCCAACCTAGGCATGGAACCTGCATCTCCTGCGTTGCAGGCAGACGCTTTAGCACTGAGCCACTAGGAAGCCCATTTTTGCAATTGCTGCTAAGTCACTTCAGTCATGTCCGACTCTGTGCGACTCCATAGACGGCAGCACACCAGGCTCCCCTGTCCCTGGGATTCTCCAGGCAAGAACTCTGGAGTGGATTGCCATTGCCTTCTCCAGTGCATGAAAGTGAAAAGTGAAAGTGAAGTTGCTCAGTTGTGTTCGACTCTTCGCGACCCCATGGACTGCAGCCCACCAGGTTCCTCTGTCCATGGGATTTTCCAGGCAAGAGTACTGGAGTGGGGTGCCATTGCCTTCTCTGTTTTTGCAATTAGGCTCACACTTTTGTGAGGTCACGGGTTGAATACAGTAGCCAACATTCGTAATTCAAACTGGTCCATCCAGGGACCTTCACCTACCCACTCCCAGTGGACGACAACACTATGCTGTTATAAACTGGATTAATCAGCATACTTTAAAATACCTGTTTACTACTTTCATGAAGTCAGCTAATAGCCGAGTCAACTCAATCAATTAAGAAGTTAGTGAATGTTTGTTCTACATTCAGCACCACACTAAGCACTCAGAAAACACGAAATGAATATGAGTCTTAAGAATTTGGAACATGCTCTTAAGAACATTTGTCTAGCTAAGAAAATAAAGCTAAATAAAGTACAAGAAGTAATTGTAGAGAAACATCATGCTACAAAGATGCTTCTGAATTCACACTTTAGAATAGTTTAGCAAGAAATGGCAATTTGATATTTGATCAACAATATCAAAGAAACAGCCACATCAACTAGAACTTCAAAATGAGAAAGTAAAAGATGTTAACCTACAAAAAAAGAAAGAAGGAAAACCCAGGGGACTTAACTATGAGATGGATATTTACTCACGAAAATCTCTCCGTCAATAAAGGTATAATCATGAAGGCCTGCTCTGTTCTCCCCACTATTTACATGAAAAGTAGGATGCCAGATACAGGGCATTCAGCAATCACTGACTCAAGCCATTGCCTTCGGCCAAAAACATCTCCCACATGTGTGGGAGCGGCAGCCAAGGTGTTTTGGTCAGGCACTGTGAAATTGCCTTGGCTGACTAGGCTTTATGTGAGTCCAGCAAGGAAATAATACTCTGTCTTCTTGCTCCACTACATGTGCTCAGAAGAAGAAATGGTATCAAGGAATCCAAAGCATCCTCTCACATGATGTGTTCCAACTCTCAAGGAGTACGAGGTAAAGAAGTGTAAATTCTTATGTTCTTCTTCCAACCAATAAAAGACAAAATATTTGTTAAAATACTGAAAGGAAATATGGCAGCTTATATAATAGGTTTAAGCAAGTGAAAAATCTCTTGAATGGGACTATTTCACTCCACAAACACTGAGTTTGTTTAGAAGCCACAGTTAATTCTACTACCCATAGGGATTGCCGATGGTGGGGGCTGAGTGAGACCAATAATGAACCAAAAAGAATACAGAGAGATGTGTGCACGGTAAGTCACTTCAGTCATGTCTGACTCTTTGAGACCTTATGGATTGAAGCCTGCCAGACTCCTCTGTCCATGGAGTTCTCCAGGCAAGAATACTGGAGTGAGTTGCTGTGCCCTCCTCAGGGGATCTTCCCGACCCAGGGATTGAACCCAAGACTCTTATGTCTCCTGCATTGGCAGGTAGGTTCCTTACCAGTAGTGCCACCTGGGAAGCCCACCAGGGGATGTGGTGGTGGTTTAGTCGCTAAGTCGTGTCCCACTTCTGCGACCCCATGGACTATAGCCCTCCAGGCTCCGTCCATGGGATTCTCCAGGCGAGAATACTGGAGTGGGTTGCCATTTCCTTCTCCAAGGGGATACAGTAAAGCAATAAAGGGAGTAAATCTAGAGATAGTTCTGCCAATATTTAATTTCAGGCAATTTATCTGAAGTTCTCCAAGCCTTAGTTTCCCCATTGGTAAAATGGGACTGATAAAAGGATCTACTTTGTTCAGTCATTAGGAGAATTAAATAAGAATAAATCTGTATAGGACAATGCTTCATTATAAATCAGCTATTTATTAATATGTGTATACCCATCCTTATTCCTAATCCTTTGACATTATCTGTAGTTTTAAATGGCAATCAGCATCAAGGTTCTGGGGCCTTTGGGTTCATAAACAGGGTCTTTTCATTGTGTTCTTACAAAGCAGAGAAAGAAAAAGGCCTCTGGCGGGGGGGGGGAGGGGGTGCCTTGGATAAGGGCACTAACCCCATTCATGAGGGCTCCACCCTCATAACTTAATCATCTCCCCAGAGCCCTACCTCCTAATACCATCACATTGAAGGTTAGGATTATAAAATATGGATTTTTGAGGATATAACCATTCAGCCCATAACAGCAAGTGATCAATAAATTTAACAAACAGATGTTCCCTCCTCTCTTTGAAATCTGAGTAAACATGGATTCAATAGCTTATTGTTTCTTATGTATTCTTTGACCTTTACTCCCTCTAGGCATTTGCTTCTGATATTCTCCCTACCTGACATACTCCCTCTTCCTTCCTCATGTGTCTGAAGTCTCTTTCCTTTACAGATCAGTTCAAGCAGCTTTGAATCAACTGCTGATCCTCCCAAGATTCTGAAACTCCTCTCTTCATTTCTTTTTATTGCTGTTTCTCTCAAGGTACTTTTCACTTGTAATATTATTTAAATATTTTTATACCCCTGTAGTATCAAGCACAGTATCTCACACATAGTAAGTGTTCAATATTTTTTTAAAAAGCAATCAAATCGATATCTCAGCTTAAAATACGCTAGCCCAACTAGACATGGCCATTGCCAATAACTAAGATCCTTTCAAACCCAGGTTCATGAACCTGAAACATTGTCTCTCAACAAATTTGGTTATGCAGACAAATGAGCATTTTTTTTAGAAAGTAACTTATTTTCTTATTTTTGATTAAAACTTGATATTGCTATGTAAGATCAAGAAATAATTAGGAAATATTAAAGCCCTTAATAATAATGTCACCTTTTAATCATCATTCAGTCAGTTTAGTTCAGTCGCTCAGTCGTGTCCAACTCTTTGTGACCCCATGGAATGCAGCACACCAGGCCTCCCTGTCCATCACCACCAGCTCCTGGAGTTCACCCAAACTCATGTCCATTGAGTCAGTGATGCCTTCCAACCATCTCATCCTCTGTTGTCCCCTTCTCCTCCTGCCTTCAATCTTTCCCAGCATCAGGGTCTTTTTAAATGAGTCAGCTCTTCGCAACAGGTGGCCAAAGTACTGGAGTTTCAGCTTCAGTATCAGTCCTTCCAATGAACACCCAGGACTGATCTCCTTTAGGATGGACTGGTTGGACCTCCTTGCAGTCCAAGGGACTCTCAAGAGTCTTCTCCAACACCACAGTTCAAAAGCATCAATTCTTTGGCACTCAGCTTTCTTTATAGTCCAACTCTCACATCCATACATGACTACTGGAAAAACCATAGCCTTGACTAGATGGACCTTTGTTGGCAAAGTAATGTCTCTGCTTTTCAATATGCTGTCTAGGTTGGTCATAACTTTTCTTCCAAGGAGTAAGCATCTTTTAATTTCATGGCTGCAGCCACTATCTGCAGTGATTTTGGAGCCAAAAAAAAAAAAAAAAGTCAGCCACTGTTTTCATCATCATATAATTATGCATCTTAACTCCAGTATAGTATTCATAGAAACCCAGTTACACTTATTCTAATTTAAATTAAAATTGTGACCATTTTTATTGCTTTATGAAAAGTGAGAACAGAGGTTAGGAGAGAAGTCCATTCAAGAAAGCCAGAGACCCAAACCCCTACTGCAAGAGGCTTAGTTTCATTATACAGCTTATCTTGTGGATTTGCAGGAAAAGAAGTGTGTGCATATATAAAATAAACGTTTATATGCAAACACACTCTTTAAAATGTAAAGACTTTTGCTACTAATATTATACTTATTTACCTAGGCAATAAGGCTTTAAGATAGAAAAAGTATTATTAACTCCATTTTACAAAATCCTGAAACACAGAAAGATTAATTTATTTACTTAAGATCATACATTAGGTGAATTCCAGCCTTGAGATTAGAAGCTCTGTCATCTGACTCACAGCCTTTAACTCTTTCTATTACTCTATTTTGAGGTAAGAAAAACTGTACGATAGTACATTTCTACATTTCAGTGCCCCAAAAATACCTCTACAGTAGCAGCAGCAGGAGCAGCAGCAGTACTAGATGTTGTTGTAAGAAACTGAGTTATCTTAAAATGTCTTTAAACCCCTCATTAGATTTTCTAAGAGTGAATTGACTTTTTAAAGAGTCCCAGTGTTTTCCTTGAGCCAAATTTTAGAGACTACTTCTTTTCTCCTTAAATTTACTGAACATGTTCTATTGCTTTAGAGAAATTAAAGAATGCTGAGGACTGGAATTTTGACCAGAGCAGATATGAGAGGGCTTCAAGAACAACAATAAAAAATGTCTTTCATATAACATGTGCTTAATGCGTTCTGCTTTCATAAGTGAAGCCACTAAAAAATTTGTTTCTATCATCAGTAGGGATTAGGCAAAAATCACTGGTTTCCTCCTACTTAAAAATTTCTGTTTCAAAAACAGTTTTCCTGAAAGTAGAAAATTTAAAGTATTGGGAAGATTTCCATGACCACAACGTCTAATAGTAACTGCTCCTTTTATTGATTTATCCCATATTTACAGCTCATACTACTGCTTTTTCATAGGTATCTTGGAATAGGTTTTTTCCCTATCTCCCCCCAAAATTGAATTTTTGAGGGTAGATTCACAGTTTAATTCACAATAAAATATGAATAATCTATGAAGTATCAATTCCTCCTGATATCTGGCAAGAGAATTAGTGATAGCATTTTGTTACTGATGTTTTTCTCAAAGTGTAATCCTTAGAGCATATGAGCTGGAGTGTTTGTTAAAAATAAAATAAATGAAAAAATTGACCTCTGAATCAGAATCTCTCTGTGGTTGAGGGCCTGGAATCTGAGTCTGATACATGCTAGAGTTTGAAAATCAGTAAACTAGAGGATTAAGGCTGGGGCACAAGAAGTTACAGATAACGACACAAAATATGGCTTATGGTTAAGGCCCCGTAAATAAAAGCCATGGACCCAAACCAAAAGGCTCATCTCTAAACTTTGCCTGACTGCTTCTCAATTTCCTGCTCTGCAGGTTTTTAGCACAAATCATTCTCACCAAAGATTATTAACTTTCCTCGTGCGATGAGATTTCACTGGAAAGGTGAAATCATTCTGCCAGAAAGATCACTGATGGGTTCTGAAGAAGCCAGCTCCAGACAGCCTGCTGGCTGAACGACTCAGTGGACAGTTATAAGTGGGTTCCTCAGGGGCTCAAGAAAATGCTGTGAGTTGGGTGGTCTATATGAACAGTAGTTCAAGGAGTAGAACAGAAAACACTGAATGTAATTTAATATAGCACACACTCTCAACTCTGACAAGGCCCAGGTCTGATCTGTGTGAAGATCGAATTACCCTTCTCGCCACAGAGGGACACCCTCCCCAGCCACCGCCATTGGCAGCGCCTGTGGGAAAACTTTGCAGCAGCTGTGCTACCTTATCTAGTCAAAGGGAAGAAGAGGTCATCAGATTTCAGGGCTGCCAGTTGTTAAACCTTTATAAGAACCACAAGGAGGGAGATGGAGGAGAAGGGGCAAGCCTAGAGGATTTTAAGGAAAGATACACAAAAATCATTCTAATTCCTTTGAGAACATAATCCAGGATTTATTTTCTGAAATAAAAACCTGGAAGGAAAAAAAATAAATAAACACACATTAAACTATTAATGACCAAATATCACTTAGGGATTTGATTGTATTTTCCTTCCTATACTGATGTTAGGGAGCCAAAGCCAGAATACTGAGAAAGACTAATTGCAAATGAAATTGAGACTGGTAAGCATTTCATTAACTTTGGTCATATTTAGTGTTGTATACTAGGCTACAATAGTAAAAAAAAATAAATTAAAAATCAACCTTTGAAACTAACAAAGGAAGCATTCAACATTATGGACTAATGGCAAAGTCTTGGCATCACAAAAAAAAATCTACCTAGATTTTCAGAACCAAATTAGAGGTCAGCCTAGTCCAGATAGCAATAAATCTCCTCTATACAATGTTAACGAAAGCTAAAACAAACCACACTTTGATGGTTTGCTGTCAACTTTCCCTGTGAAAGTCAGAAATGAAAACCTCAAGTGCTACACTATTCTTGGGTC
This sequence comes from Bos indicus, assembly GCF_029378745.1. Taxonomy (NCBI): domain Eukaryota; kingdom Metazoa; phylum Chordata; class Mammalia; order Artiodactyla; family Bovidae; genus Bos; species Bos indicus. The sequence goes on along the minus strand of NC_091768.1, from coordinate 24,701,023 downwards.
CCAAAGTTACTAGGGTTTTCTAGAAGCGAATCTGTTTCATGAGGCGCTAGAGTTGAATAGGAAAAGGCAGTGGCACCCCACTCCAGTACTCTTGCCTGGAAAATCCCATGGGCAGAGGAGCCTGGTGGGCTGCAATCCGTGGGGTTGCAAAGAGTCGAACACGACTGAGTGACTTCACTTTCACTTTTCACTTTCATGCACTGGAGAAGGAAATGGCAACCCACTCCAGCGTTCTTGCCTGGAGAATCCCAGGGACAGGGGAGCCTGGTGGGCTGCTGTCTATGGGGTCACACAGAGTCGGACATGGCTGAAGTGACTTAGCAGCAGCAGCAGAGTTGAATAATGTCACTCTGCTTCCTCACGGTCTCCCAGGCTGATCCCTCTACAGCCTTGAGACTAACTCTGTTTTACTGTTATCTTACTTTTGTTTACCCCTATCTTAAAGCTTAAGCTTCTTAGGTCAAGGACCCCGTCTTTGGTGGTTTATACTTTCTGAAGCAATATACTCCTCTGTAAACAATTATGTTTGGTCATCACAGGACACTTCAATTGGATTTTCCCATAAAAGAGAAAGTTCTTTAAAGAGTACTTTATAGTTAAAGCACAACAGAACCCTTTTGGAATCTTTTTCCTATGAGGACTATCAATATGTACACAAGATGTAAAAGTCTGAGCCACAACAAAGCTAAGGTCACAGTCAAAGGAGGTTCAAGTGTTTCTCAGAGTCTAAACTATGGTCCCAGCACTGTGTCACTGTTAGTCACACAGCACTGTGTCATACAACGCTGTTACTATGGTCACACAACAGAACCATCCTTGGTCACACAACAGAACTGTTGGCAGAATCCTCCAAATCAGGTAAAAAGTGATGTTATTTTATTGTTATTTTGGGAGAATTTGAGACCAAATAATTTACTGGTTTCAGTAAAAACAACTATAATTCAGGGTATTAAAGTTACAACTAAACCATTGTTTTCTAGTAAAGACATCATCATAGTATTTCCTTGATGAATTTCATTTTCTATTTATCCAGCAAGTATTTATGCTTTGACTTCAAACCTACTGGGGCATCAGAATTACCAAGAAACATTTTTCAAAGAATTAAAAATGCCAGCCAGATATCAGAGCCTTGCCTACCTGCTGCTGGGCCTGGGAATCTGTGCAAAACCTTAGAGGCAGGTCTGGTTTCTGATGTTCAGCTGGGTTGGAAACTCCTATACACGCCCCCAGACTTGAGTGAATCTTTAGAAGATGTGCTCCTATAGCTGTTTGAAGTGCCTAGTGTACAAAAGGAAGGTCTGGAGCCCCAGACTCAGATTTCAGGAGTATCCTCAATTCATCAGCACACAGTCACCTCATATGAAAAGTTTAAAACAGCCCCAAGACTTAATGACACCAACGACTAAAAATTTCCAATAATTTTGAAATTGGAAAGTTGATGGGGATGTATATAGAATTGACACACCCTTGACTGTCCAGTAAAGTCTCCAGGGCAGCTTCATAGAATTACCCATGCTTGGTTTTTAATCACAAGAGATTTTGGTTTCATTGGTCTGGATGGGGCCCTGGCATCAGGATGTTTTAAAGGCTTTTCGGAGGATTTTAATGTGTAGCTAAGTTTGAGGCCCACTGGCAACAATGAAATGTGTCTATTGTAGAATTATTGTTTCATCCTTTCCAGGGCATCAATGACATACTTATAGAACCAGGTAAATTGGTTAGACTTTTGATATCTAAGTCTCGCAACAGTATTTTGCGGGTAAGTAGTAAAATTTTCAAGCAGATGAGGAAATAGACAATACGCTAGAGTTGTCCTACTCACAATGCATGGTCTACGTATTAACAACAACAGCATTACCTAGGAGCTTGTTATGAAATGCAAAATAGCAGTACCCAAGCCAGGTTTTCTGCATCAGAATCCAGTATTTTAGCAAGATTCTCCAGTGAGTTGTCTACATGTCAAAGTCTGAAAGGCACACAGTTCTAGGGAGGGTTCATATTCATGAAGCTCCTCCTGGCAGTAAATGAACCTTCCCTGTGCACTTCCAGCCTTGCATATGAAACTGGCATCTGCTGCTGCTGCTGCTAAGTCGCTTCAGTCATGTCTGACTCTGTGCGACCCCATAGACGGCAGCCCACCAGGCTCCCCTGTCCCTGGGATTCTCCAGGCAAGAACACTGGAGTGGGTTGCCGTTTCCTTCTCCAATGCATGAAAGTGAAAAGTGAAAGGGAAGTTGCTCAGTCGTGTCTGACTCTTAGCGACCCCATGGACTGCAGCCTACCAGGCTCCTCTGTCCATGGGATTTTCCAGGCAAGGGTACTGGAGTGGGGTGCCATTGCCTTCTCCGGAAACTGGCATCAGTTCCTTCTAATAGAAAAACTTTCCTCAATGTAGCGAGACTCACTTGAAGGAGTGAAATGGGGTGAAGTCACTTGGTCTCCTCACCTGGCTTTTTCAGTCAAAAAACTATGTGTTATGCAACAAACAAGGTGTGTTTTTAGGAGTCTAAAACAAGACTGGAATAATCCATAGGAGAGCAATGTTTGTGAGATGCCCTGAACTAATAACTTATGTTACCATGTTACCTACTTTGACCTTTGGTTGTGTCTGATGCCCCAACCCTTGTTTGAATTCTCAACTCCTGGTCTTGACCCTGTCTCACCCCAAATCTCAAAAGAGCAAAGGACAAAAGGCTCTTAAATTCTCCACACTGATGAAGTGCTTGAGTTAAGTAGTGTTAATTCATTCATTGCTCATTAATATTGCACTGGATGTTATGATTCAAAAATGGATAGGACAGCATTCCTGATTGTAATTAATTACTAATTTAATGAATTAATGGGAGAGACAGACTACAATATATGCAACAAATGAGAATACCATCTGTTGGAAAGGGCATGATAAGATCCATATAATTTGTACACTGTTTGTTGGAGTATGAATTATGGCAACCTTCCTGTAAGCAGTTTGGTAATATGTATTAAAGTCTCAAAATGTTCTTAGATTTGGATGTTTTATACACGACATATTAGGAAGACATTCTATGAAGTTTAGTAGGGAGGACGGGACCAGATTTATATTTTAGAAAGTTTACTTTGGCTTAATGTAAGGAATGGATTAGAGGGGGTGCTGGACTGGAAGCAGGGAGATTAATTAATAGGCTGTCATAGAAACTCAACATTTTTTCTAACCTAAGAAGAGATGAGGGCCTGGAATAGGGCCATTATGATGTCTGGTTTCTTTGAGCCTAAAAGGTTTCTACACTTACCCCAAATTGGCTCTTCTAGAAAACAATGAGCAATGGACTATCACAAGCAAAGATTTGCAAAGGTATTTACTGCTACAATGTTTACAAAAGTAAAAACAAAACAAAACGGAATAACCAAGTTATCCTTAAACAAATCATGATATATCAATTTGATGGCGTGCTGCAATTCACGGGGTCGCCAAGAGTCGGACACGACTGAACGACTGAACTGAACTGAACTGAACTGATAGTCATTAAGATAGTATTTATAAAAATTTTAATGTAGTGAAAATGTTAGTCCCTCAGTCGTGTCTGACTCTTTGTGACCATACAGACTGTAGCCCGCCAGGCTCCTCTGTCTATGGGATTCTCTAGGCAAGAGTACTGGAGTGGTTTGCCATTCGCTTCTTCAGGGGATCTTCCCTTTTCCAGGGCATCTTCACAACCCAGGGATAGAGCCCAGCTCTGTCGCATTACTGGAAAATTCTTTACTGTCTGAGCCCCCAGGGAAGCCTTAATGAAGTGGAACTAAGCATATAATATAATGTAATATTAGACAAAATCCTATGATGGAAATCACCCAAGCATTTTAGTGTGGTCTACAAATTCACTCAAGCTCCAATCTCTGACTCTTTTTTATGTGCCTGTGACACCTCAGCTGTACTGAAATGATGGTTATTCTCTGCTGCTAAGTCGCTTCAGTCGTATCCGACTCTGTGCGACCCCATAGACGGCAGCCCACCAGGCTCCCCCGTCCCTGGGATTCTCCAGGCAAGAACACTGGAGTGGGTTGCCATTTCCTTTCTCCAATAGAAAATTCTGTTGAAATCCCGTGCTATTAAATATGCTAGGTTTATTTTCTGTGTGTGTGTGTTTGTTTTTCACACAAATACTTTTTTTCCTGTAGAGCTCAGAAAAAAAAGCCATAGCTGCCTCACCTTAGGATAGCTCAGGTCCTTGGAGTGATGTTAAGTTATTAAGTATTTTCTTAATTGTCCCCTATCATTTTGGGATAATGAACTGTAACTTCCTTTCTCTTACCCTAGTTCTGGTGGATAAGATTCACAGTAGAACTTGGAACTGTACCCTCCTCAAGTTCACCTCCATTTCTCATTCAGCGCCTCTAATTAATGGAGATTTATTACCTTATGTAATTAAAGTCTTCTTAGAGGAGCCAAATCCTTTTCCTACTGACTATTTGAAAGCCATCAAACAGTGAAGACTATACCTTAAATGCTATTCTGATTTCTTGAGAGATGTAAAATATTTAGAAATAAGATGATTAGTAAATATGTTGATAAAATAGAGGAAGACTTGCACAAACAGCTTTATGTAGATAAAGATATAATTATTAAAGACATAAGATGCAAGAAAATGTCTTTCTTCTTGAAGGATTTTAGAAGGGCCTTCAGGAAGAGATTGGCCTTCACAGAAAACAACTTGAGCAAAATCCTGAAGGTGGGATATTGCCAAGCATGTTTGCAGTAAAAGGATGCATAGGCTGATGCTATGGCTCCATGGAAAGCCTGTGGTGGGAAATTAGATGGAAAAGTCTACAAAGAGCCAAGCTTTGGCATTTGAATGCTCGTGTTGAAGCATTTAAACTTCAATTTTTTGTATTCTAGTCATTCAGATTTTTGTATGTAGGCAATGACCTGCTTGTATATGTGCGTTGTAAAAATAACTGAAAGTATATGAGAAGGATGGCAGGCAGGAGAACTTGGAGCTCCTCAACTGGTTTTTCTTGGAGCTCCTCAACTTGGTAGCTCCTCAACTGGTTTTTCTACCCAGACCTTTGTCTGATCTCCAGACCTGCCTGCTGCTGCTGCTAAGTTGCTTCAGTCGTGTCTGACTCTGTGCGACCCCAGAGACGGCAGCCCATGAGGCTCCCCTGTCCCTGGGATTCTCCAGGCAAGAACACTGGAGTGGGTTGCCATTGCCTTCTCCAATGCAGGAAAGTGAAAAGTGAAAGTGAAGTCGCTGAGTCTTGTCCGACTCTTAGCGACCCCATGGACTGCAGCCCACCAGGCTCCTCCATCCATGGGATTTTCCAGGCAAGAGTACTGGAGTGGGGTGCCATTGCCTTCTCCACTAGACCTGCCTACTAGCCTATAAATTGACCTGTCTACAGGGTAGTCTCACATACTTACACCAAACTCATTATGTCTGAAACAGAGTTTGTCAAGTTATTTGTTTATTCCATGACTTAAATTGTGCACAGATAGGTAAACATATGCATGTAATTAAAACATCTTAAGATGTTATTTTTTCCAAAATAACTAGTTGGGGAAATCCAGAGAACTCCACTGGGGCCCTTGAGTCCTCTGAGTTTAGAACAGATGAAGGTAAGGGTATCGCTTGCCAGCAGGCTGCAGGGTCTGAAGAAAAGGAAAAAGCACAGAAGGCCATGTCTTAGGGTGAACCTCAAATTCAATCCAGACAGACTTTCCAACTGATTCAACTTTGTAAAGGGCTAATCAGAAGGTGGTAATCTGGAAAAGAAAGAGAATCAGATAAAAGCAGGAGGATCTGCAGCAGAGGTGGGAGGAATGCACTGAGGCAAGGAGAAGGATCCTAAAGATGACCAATACATTCTCCAGAGAGGACTTTCATGCATCAGGCATGGGTATTGAAGATGTCCAGATCACTGTTCTTGCTTGGTCGTCTTTTACCTTTCAGTATAAGCTCAACCTTCTGCTATCTGTTGTGTTTTGCTGTAAACATTTTGGAAATCATACGATACCCTGTGATGCATAGGACAATCTCCAGGACACTTCTATATCCTCAGTGCTATACTTTGCTAATTCCTGATTGACACTTATTCCCACTCAGGTTTTTGCTTGCACAGTTCTATTTGAATCAGTTTTCTACCTTTACATAGTGGCTTTTTCTTCCATCTCTACTTTTTTCCTGCTTCATTCTCTCATTTCTTTCCCTTTTTTCTTCCCCTATTTTCTTGCCACATCTCAACACATATAGACCTTTAAATCTGAAGTATCTTTCACTGATATTGGTTTTTGACTCATGAGTTTTCTGGACCAAAACCCAACATGGATATGAAGTAGCCCTCTAGCACACATGTGAGGATTAAAGCCAGGCTCTGAACCTTTGTCCTCTGGGCTGGGGCCAGGTATCCTCTGAACCTTTCCCAATTTCTCTCCCGAGAAAATTTACTTTGCCATCGAGTTACCTGAGCCATATGAAAAATCACTGACCACTCAGACCTGCAACACTGAACTCTGCACAAAATGCTAGCTAAGATATCATACCCTATATGTACCAAATATCGCACTAAACACTGGGTGACTAAGACCTCTGTCTTTTGGACTCTCTCTCTTGGAAGCTCACAGTAGAAAAGGGGGATCAGACACCTACATGTTTAATTACAATACAGTGTAGCAGATACAATACATAAATATACTGCATTAATTTTTTTTTTTTTAAGCTGCAGCATGAATTGAGTTCTTCATCTTGTACATGAGCAGTCACTTCCTCCTAGGATGGACATACTTGTCACACACTGTTTAACAAAGAAGTGTCTCAGTGCAGACATGCATATACTTACACACCAATGATGATCTAATTCATACTCACCCTAAGCATTTGCATTTGGTGAGTAAACTCTAGCTTTGTTATGCTGGTAAAGGATGTATATGCTGGGCTGTAAGTTTTCCATCAGTTTCTTTTTTTTTGTCTTTAGGTTTTCACCATTTATTGAACTCACACACTTAAGAATATAAAAGGGGGAAATTATTTTCTTATTGAAGAAAAAAATGCTAAACTGAAGAAAACTTCAGGAAATCTCTTTAAAATGACAGGTTGCAAGACTGTGATTCTGATGGCTTCATTAGTGATTCCTCATGGCACACTGAAGACATTTTATGAGGCTAAGACTAGAGCTTCAGTGGTTCCACTGACATTGAGTAGGAAGATGTTGGTTCTTCTTTCCCTTCTTTGTGATATGAGAATGTTTAAGGCTTCAGCGTCCATCTAGGGCAACTGTAGGTCTTCCAAAATCAGGCCCTCATATTCAGTATAAAAGGAAGCATGTATTAAAAATAATAATACTAAATTTTAATTAAAATTAATTAAAAATAATAATAATATTACCTGGAGGCTTCCAAAGTTGCACTAGTGGTAAAGAACCCACATGCCAATGCAGGAGACATTAAGAGACGTGGGTTAGATCGCTGGGTGAGGAAGATCCCCTAGAGAAGGGCACGACAACCCACTGCAGTATTCTTGCCTGGAAAATCCCTTGGACAGAGGGGCTGGTGGGCTACGATCCATAAGGTCACAAAAAGTTGGACACGACTGAGTGACTTAGCACAGATTACCAGTGCCTTAGTCATCTTTACATAGTGCATGGTAAATAACTGTTTCTCTAAGACAGTATTATTTGGTTATCACAATAGCTTTGCAAAGTGAATAGAGCCTATGTTTTTCTGTTCATTTTTCTTGTAAGAAAATCTGGCTTGCTCAAGGCCACACAGTAGTAAAATCCAGATCCAAGATTTTAATACAAATATATTAATAGCCATATTTGGAAGCCTGAGAACTCTTGTATTGCTCAAGAGCATTTTTCCCATTTGAGGTGCACGAGTCTTCTCCAAGCTCCACATGTCTTTTATTTCCTACGTTTGCAAAAGGGACAATAACCTACATGTTGAGGTTTTCTTAGAGAAGAAATATTATTTCAATGTATTGTTGTAAAGAGCTCTCGTCTGATTCTTAGAGAAATAAAACATGACTTATTTTTACTTTCTTAATAAATTACTTGCAGGAAAAGGGAAAACAGACAAAACAAAAAGTCTTCCAAAATAAAGAAAACCCCCATATTTTTTCTGAAATATTATATCCTGACAGACAACAGAGGTTTATGGATGAAGCCTGAGTTTAGAAGTCAGTTACACTGGCAGCCAGGTTCCTCCTTCCTTGTTCCAATTTTCTTTTTATCACGAGCACTTATCACCTTCTCACATACCACATAACTTATACTTTAATTATTTTGATTTATTGTCTCTCTCCTCCAGCTTGAATATAAGTTCCAAGTGGGCAGGGATCTTTCCTCTATTCTCTCAAGCATTCTAGCCCTAGCACAGTGTCTGGCTAGCATAGTAGGAACACAGTAAAGTTTGCTGACTGAATAAATGAATGAAGTGACTGGATTGGAATTTTCACTTTATTACTTATCAACAGTAGAACTTAGGAATGTTACTTAACCCTTCAAATGAGGATTTGTTTTTTGTTTTGGGTTTTTTTTTTTTTTTTTTTTTTGGTATGTGTGGTAAAATGTACTTAGGTGACAGCACTGTCATGGCAGAAAGTGAAGAAGAACTAAAGAGCCTCTTGATGAAAGTGAAAGAGGAGAGTGAAAAAGTTGGCTTAAAACTCAGCATTCAGAAAACTAAGATCATGGAATCTGGTCCCATCACTTCATGGCAAATAGATGGGGAAACTGTGACAGACTTTATTTTTTTGGGCTCCAAAATCACTGCAGATGGTGACTGCAGCCATGAAATTAAAAGATGCTTGCTCCTTGGAAGAAAAGCTATGACCAACCTAGACAGCCTATTAAAAGCCAGAGACATTACTTTGTCAACAAAGGTTCATTTAGTCAAAGCTATGGTTTTTCCAGTAGTCATGTATGGATGTAAGAGTTGGACTGTAAAGAAAGCTGAGCACCGAAAAATTGATGCTTTTGAACTGTGGTGTTGGAGAAGACTCTTGAGAATCCCTTGGACTGCAAGGAGATCCAACAAGTCCATCCTAAAGGAAATCAGTCCTGAGTATTCATTGGAAGGACTGATGCTGAAGCTGAAACTCCAATACTTTGGCTACCTGATGCAAAGAACCAACTCAATGTAAAAGACCCTGATGCTGGGAAAAAATTGAAAGCAGGAGAAGAGGATGACAGAGGATGAGATGGTTGGATGGCATCACCAATGCAATGGACATGAGTTTGAGTAGGCTTCGGAAGTAGGTGATGGATAGGGAAGCCTGGCATGCTGAAGTCCATGGGGAAGCAAAGAGTCGGACATGACTGAGCGACGGAACTGGACTGAACTGATGTAATTCTATGCTGGGCTTCCCTGGTGGCTCAGTGGTAAAGAATTCATCTGCCAATGCAAGAGAAGTGGGTTTAAACTCTGGGTCAGGAAGATCCCCTGTAGAAGGAGTCACTCCAGTATTCTTGCCTGGAGAATCCTATGGACAGTAAGTAGCCTGCCAGGCTCTTCTGTCCATGGGGTCACAAAAGAGTTGAAGTAGAAAACAGTGCATATAATCAGAGCTGTGGTTTTTCCAGTGGTCATGTACAGATGTGAGAGTTGGACCATAAAAAAAATACGAGGGCCAAAGAATTGATGCTTTCAACTTGTGGTGTTGGAGAAGACTCAAGAGTCCCTTGGACTGCAAGGAGATCAAATCAGTTAATATTAGAGGAAACCAATTTGAAATATTCATTGGAAGGACTGTTGCTGAAACTCAAGCTCCAATACTTTGGCCACCTAATGGGAAGAGCCAGTTCATTGGAAAAGACCCTGATGCTGGGGAAGATTGAAAGCAAAAGGAGAATGGGGTGGCAGAGGATGAGATGGTTATATAACATCAGTGACTCAATGGACATGAATTGGAGCAAGCTCCAAGAGTTAGTGAATATCAGAGTAGCCTGGCATGCTACAGTCCCTGAGGTGGCAGAGTCAGACATGACTTAGCAAATGAACAGCAATAGCTACAGTTCTATGACATTAAGTATTCAGTGAATTCACATTTTTCTGCAACCATTATCACTGTCTATCTTCAGAATATCTTCATCTTCTCTCAACTGAAATTCTGGACCTACTACACAATTTCTCATCCCCTCCGGCCCTCAGTCTGTAGCAAATATCCTTCTATTTTTTATCTCTATGAATTGACCACTCTAGGTATTTCATATTAAATGAAATCACACAGGATTTGTCTTTTGAACTAGCTTATTTCATTTAGGTAAAAGAAGCAGATGAATGGCAGAAGGTGGAAAAATACACAGAATAACTATACAAAAAAGACCTTAATGACCCAGGCAACCACAATGGTGTGCTCACTCACCTAGAGCCAGACATCCTGGAATGTGAACTAAAGTGAGCCTTAGGAAGCATCACTGCAAACAAAGCAAGTGGAAGTGATGGAATTCCAGTTGAATTACTTAAAATCCTAAAAGATGATGCTGTTAAAGTGTTGCACTCAATATACCAGCAAATTTGGAAAACTCATAAGTGGCCACAGGACTGGAAAAAGTCAGTTTTCATTCCAAAGAAAATCAATGCCAAGGAATGTTCAAACTACTGCACAATTGCACTCATCTCACACACTAACAAACTAATACTCAAAATTCTCCAAGTGAAGCTTCAATAATATGTGAACTGAGAACATCCAGATGTTCAAGCCAGCTTTATTGACTATACCAAAGCCTTTGACTGTATGGATCACAAAAAACTGTGGAAAATTCTTCAGGAGATGGGAATACCAGACCACCTGACCTGCCTCCTGAGAAATCTGTATGCAGGTCAAGAAGCAACAGTTAGAATTGGATGTGGAACAATGAACTGGTTCCAAATTGGGAAAGGAGTAGGTCAAAGCTGCATAATGTCACCTTGCTTATTTAACTTCTATGCAGAGTACATCATGCGAAATGCCGGGCTGAATGAAGCACAAGTGGGACTCAAGATTGCAGGGAGAATATGCAGATGACAGATATGCATCAGATATGCAGATGACACCACCTGTGTGTCAGAAAGGGAAGAACTATAGAGCCTCTTGATGAAAGTGAAAGAAGAGAGTGAAAAACCTGGCTTAAAACTCATCATTCAAAAAAATCCCATTGCTTCATGACAAATAGGTGGGGAAACAATGGAAACGGTGACAAACTTTATTTTCTTGGGCTCCAAAACCACTGCAGATGGTGACTGCAGCAATGAAATTAAAAGATACTTGCTTCTTGGAAGAAAACCTATGACAAACCTAGACAGCATATTAAAAAGCAGAGACATTACTTTGCTGACAAAGGTCTGTCTAGTCAAAGCTATGGTTTTTCCACTTGTCATGCATGGCTGTAAGAGTTGGACCATAAAGAAAGCTGAGTACCAAAGAATTGATGCTTTTGAACTGTAGTGTTGGAGAAGACTCTTGAGAGTCCCTTGGACTGCAAGAAGATCCAACAAGTCCATCCTAAAGGAAATCAGTCCTTAATATTCATTGGAAGGACTGATGCTGAAGCTGAAGCTCCATTACTTTGGTCACCTGATGCAAAGAACTGACTCATTGTAAAAGACCCTAATGCTGGGAAATATTGAAGGCAGGAGGACAAGGGGACAACAGAGGATGAAAGGGTTGGATGGCATCACTGATTCAACTGACATGAGTTTGAGCCAGCTCCAGGAGTTGGTGATGGACAGGGAAGCCTGGCATGCTGCAGTCCATGGGGTTGCAAAGAGTTGGACAAAACTGAGTGACTGAACTGAACTGATTTTGTTTAGCACAGCATCCTCCAGATTCATCCACATTGTGGCATGTGTCAGAATTTCTTTTCTTTTTAAGGATGAATAATGTTCTGTTTCATGTCTATACCACATTTTTCTGATCCATCCATTTGATAACAGATACTTGGTTTGCATCCACCTTTTGGCTCTTGTGAATAATGCTGCTGAGAACATGAACATAAATACCTATTTGAGTTCCTGTTTTCAATTCTTTGGGGGCATGCACCTGGAAGCAGAATGGCTAGATCATACGATAATTCTATTTTTAACTTTTTGAGCATCCACTACACCAGTGGCTGCACCATTTAGCAGTCCAACCAGCAAAGCATAGGAATTCTTATTCTTCCTCATCCTTACCCAAACTTATTTTCTTTCTGTTTACTTGTTTTCTTTTGGTACTAACCATCCTAAATATGAAGAAAATCTTTCTGAATTTTAATGGATTTGCCCCCATGGTGGACCTACATACAGAGACCTCATAGCCAGCACAGCTCTAGCACGGTATGTGTGTGTGTGTGTGTGTGTGTGTGTGTGTGTGTGTGTATGTGCTCAGTCATGTCCAACTCTTCCCTACCCATGGACTGTAGCCTGACAGGCCCCTCTGTCCATGGGATTTTTCAGGCAAGAATACTGGAGTGGGTTGCCATTTCCTCCTCCAGGGGATCTTCCCAACCCAGGGATCGAACCCAGATCTTCTGCATTGCAGGCGGATTCTTTACTGCTGAGCCACCTGGGAAGCTCTCTAGTACAGAGTGGGTATCAACTCAAAAATAAATTTCCCTTGTTTATTGCTATGTTTGGGAAGAAAAAAATCCACATAATTTTAAACGAGTCACTTGCACTTTTCCTGTTGTTGTCTAAAATTCATTCATACAGATACAGGTATAAATCAGACATAACATATAGGAGAGAATAGACACTTTCATTTTTATTTTTCTCTTTTTTTACCCATGAGAGAGACTATTAGTCACTGGATCCAATGGAAATAGTCCAAATGATTACAAAATGAGACATAATATTAGTGATTTATATTTTCTTCTAGTGAGAAAGATCTGTGAAGAAAATTATTTAAATCAGGATACTCTGATTCATGTATTAACAATACTACCCTTGAACTAAAACAGGAGATTTTTTCAGCTGAACAAATTGCTGATTCACACATTTTTTAAAAAATCACTGAAATTAGATACTTGATTTCATCACTCTATTATGTAAGAATGGTTACAATTCTTCTTTCAGCCTCTATAGAGATTCATGCTTACTCTAGACTTACTAAACAAAAGTGTTGATGCTTAGGGGACGTTAACATTCAGTTTAATGTGTTTCAATTCTGCAAAAGTTTATCAAACAGACATCATGTGCAAACCATGAATGGAATACAAAGCATAAGATTCAGTAAGAGTGAATTTGATTATCACTATTTTGTGGTTACAAAATACTGAGAGGATTAGATCTATATGGCAGAATGAATAGACATCTCCACCTCTTCTTACGCCTCAGGTACCACAAAAGAAAAGGAAAATGATATCTTTTATATACGAATATCTACTTACAAATGTAGTAAGAGAGAAAACATAATAATCTTCATCTTAACTATTTCAAATTAGTTAAAAGAGAATTGGCTTAATACAGAGAAAGAAGCATAAGTTCCACTGTTCTGTTTAAAATATCATGAAATAAAAAGTATATTTACATTTAAAATGATAAACCAGCAATAGCTCTTGAAAATAGAAAAGATGCCTGTAAGCAGTTTACACAATGTGAAGTATTTTTATCTTTCACTCAAAATCACCAAAGAGTTTATGGTAAACATAACCAGAAGCCATATTCAGATGAGGATAACTTAATGAGGGTTACTTAAATACAAAATTTTTAGAAAACAAAAGAATTACAAATAATTTCAGAAAAAAACAAAATAAAGAAAATTTATATAAGCAAATAAACAAGTAAAATAACACAAAAGAGACAGATAAAATAAAGAAAACAAACTTTATAATTATCATCAGCTCTTTGAGAATCCTATATACGTAAAGAAAGAAATAGATTTTGTGGACACAAAGTTAAAGTAGTTGAATTGTTTAAAAAAAAAAAAAACCAGACAAACAAAAACAACTTTGACAGATGAATTGAGTAGAGAAATGTGCACAGCTAGATAGTAAATCCATGAGTTGAGGATGGAGCCAAAGAAATCTAGAACACAGCACAAAGAAACAAATGGAAAAAATGAGAGAAAAGTTAATAGACAAGGAAAGCAAATTCCAACATCTATTTAATAAGAGTGCCAGAAAGAACAAACAAACTGGAGTGGGAGAAAATGACAGAGAAATCACATAAATCCAGAAGAAAATTTTAGATCTAATGGCACAGTTGAAAGAGCTTATGGAATACCAAACAAGATGAATGAGAAGAGACATGTATCTTGGCCACTATGCTGAGGATTAAGAATTCCAAAGATTAAAAAAAAAACCTGCAAGATTTTAGAGTGGAAAAAAATAGGTTATCTACAAAATGACCCCACAGATCAGATGGGCAAGAATCATCTCTTTGGCAACACAGAGTCAAAAAATAGCAAAGCTATATTTTACATTACAGCTTTAACATTATCACCAAAAAAAAACTGGTTTTAAACATAAAATACTGCACTTAAAAGCTAACATTCAAATTGGAAGGCAAAATAATGGCATTTTCAGATATGCAATGAGTCAGAAAATTTACCACCCACAGTTGTTCTCTAAAAATAATTACTCTTCAGTATAAAACAGGGGAAACAAAGAGCCCAAGAACATGGAAGAAGTAGGCCAACAGAAAAAGTAGAGAGCAAAGAAACCAATGACCTTAGTTATGTTAAAATATTTGTGAGGCATAATGTAAAAAATCAAGTAGGAATCAAATTTCTGGTACTAAAATATCTGATGATTTCAACAGAGGAAGTTGGTAGAGGGCTAGGAGTAAGAGCTTTGGGAGGGAGATAATTTATAGTGTTTTAAGGTTCTTACCATTTCATAGACAGCATTTAAGTTCAACTAAATATATATTATATATGTATGTATGTGTTTGTACATATGTATATAACTATGGTAAATGATAGAGTTATATATTAGATCTAAGCAAAAACATAAATAAGTTCAACAAAATTAAAATTTTGTGAATACTATTATAAATTATATACCAATTAGTTATGTGAATTGCCAAAACCACTAGAGAAGAAAAAGGCATGTGGCAAAAACATGTGATCTATTTAACAAAAGAAGGGAAGAGAAAGTATGATAATTTGACAAATAAGTTCAAACACGTCATTAATCACACATATACAAAAAATGTTAACAGTTATCCACTCCAGTGTTCTTACCTGGAGAATCCCAGGGATGGGGGAACCTGGTGGGCTGCCGTCTATGGGGTCACACAGAGTCGGACACGACTGAAGCGACTTAGCAGCAGCAGCAGTCTTCCCTCAAAATACAGAGTTTCTAAACTCTGTATGGAGTGTCTAAAAATTAAGCTATATACTATTCACAATGGCTAGAAAAAAGTGCAGAGAAGGCAAACACAAACAAAAGTTAAGCATTGTGGTAAAGTCAATTTAAGACAAAACGAACTTAAGACTAATAAGTATTGACCATGTCATGCATGCCAAGTCACTCTAGTCGTGTCTGACTCTTTGTGACCCCAAGGACTAAGCCTACCAGGCTCCTCTGTCCATGGGATTCTCCAGACAAAAATACTGGAAGGGGTTGCCATGTCCCCTCTAGGGGATCTTCCTGACCCAGGGATCAAACCTGAGTCTTTTACGTCTCCTGTATCAGCAGGCAGGTTCTTTACCACTAGCGCTACCGAGGAGCCCCTTGAATGTGTCAGAGGGACATTTTATATTCTGGAAAACTACAGTCTATTAAAATATATAATAACAAACATTTATGTATAAGGTAGCTATCCTAGACTCTATATTAAAACTGGTATAAACATAAGAAAATATTTTTTAAAATCTACTATTTAAGACTATACTATACCTGTAAGAAGGGGCTTCCCTGGTGGTTTGGATGGTAAACCGTCTGGCTCCAATGAAGGAAGACCTGGGTTCGATCCCTGAGTCAGGAAGATCCCCTGGAGAAGGAAAAGGCAACCCACTTCAGTGTTCCTTGCCTGGAGAATCCCATGAACAGAGGAGGCTGGTGGGCTACAGTCTGTGGGGTCACAAAGAGTCAGACATGACTGAGTGACTTCACTATACCTGTAAAAACTCAACAGTAGACAAAATAGAGGCTTTAAACAACAGAGTTAACAATTCTTATTTAATGGATAATAAAGAAATTTGTTTACTAAAATCAAAGAATTCACACTCCTAAAGTCAATAAATTTTAAAATTCACAATTTAAAAAGCTCCAAAGAACAGAAGTAGCAATTAATTCTTCCCCAAAGAGAAGAAGATACAGCATATTCAAGATAGACCAGAATAGGGACCCCCCTTGCCTTCCAATAGTAGTTAAGACACTCCACACTTTCACAGCAGAGGGCTCAGGTTTGATCCCTGGTGGGGGAATTTATGATCTTGCATGCCATAGGGTGAGGTCAAAAACAATAACAGACACAAAAAATAGACCAGACTATTCCAAGCAGAAGGAATAGAATGTGAAAAGCTCTTACCCTTTAGTTTCCGCCCAGCCCCAGTCTCTAAATACACTTTATCTGCCATACCTGCCGTTATGGTTCTTCAATAACCTCCATGGAATAGGCTAGTTGTTGGAAAATCTAAGTTTGCAATATTAACATTGTACTAATGGCAAAAGGATGGAGACAAGGTAAGTGTTCATATTTAACTTTTCTATTTCATCTGTCACCAGTGCCCTGCAATACACAGTAAATAATTTCATTTTTCCTTTTTTTAAAAACACCTTTAGTGCTCTCTCTCTCTCACATGCTCACCAAGAAAAGGCCATGTGCACACAAAACAAGGTGGTGACCATCTCCAAGACAAGAAGAAGGCTCTCGTCAGAACCCAACATACAGGCACCCTGACTGTCATACTTCCAGCCCCCTGAACCATGAGACAAATATTTCTATTGTTTAAGTCATGCTATCTATGGTATTTTGTTATGGATCCAGAGCTAACTAAGATGGGTAGTATCAAAAATCTATCAGGAATGAGAAAAACAATCTGCGTTAGCTGCTTTACTTACATACAAGGATGAATTTACCTAGAGGTACATTCATCTACCAAATATATTTTATAACTCATCAGTTATAAAAGCCCCAAAAGGATAGAGTCATATAGCGCTGATAGAGGTCTTTAAAGGGTAGGTTCTTCAGTAACCTCCTGGATTTTTCTAATATAGTGGAATAGCATAGGTCTGTGGAAGATTCTGGAAGAGATGGGAATACCAGATCACCTGACCTGCCTCTTGAGAAACCTATGTGCAGGTCAGGAAGAAACAGTTAGAACTGGACATGGAACAACAGACTGGTTCCAAATAGGAAAAGGAGTATGTCAAGGCTGTATATTGTCACCCTGCTTATTTAACTTATATGCAGAGTACATCATGAGAAACGCTGGGCTGGAGGAAGCACAAGCTGGAATCAAGATTGCCGGGAGAAATATCAATAATCTCAGATATGCAGAGGACACCACCATTATGGCAGAAAGTGAAGAGGAACTAAAAAGCCTCTGATGAAAGTGAAAGAGGAGAGTGAAAAAGTTGGCTTAAAGCTCAACATTCAGAAAACGAAGATCATGGCATCTGGTCTCATCACTTCATGGGAAATAGATGGGAAAACAGTGAAAACAGTGTCAGACTTTATTTTTTGGGGCTCCAAAATCACTGCAGATGGTGACTGCAGCCATGAAATTAAAAGATGCTTACTCCTTGAAAGGAAAGTTATGACCAATCTAGATAGCATATTCAAAAGCACAGACATTACTTTGTCAACAAAGGTCTGTCTAGTCAAGGCTATGGTTTTTCCAGTGGTCATGTATGGATGCTAGAGTTGGACTGTGAAGAAAGCTGAAGACTGAAGAATTGATGCTTTTGAACTGTGGTGTTGGAGAAGACTCTTGAGAGTCCCTTGGACTGCAAGGAGATCCAACCAGTCCATCCTAAAGGAGATAAGTCCTGGGTGTTCTTTGGAAGGAATGATGCTAAAGCTGAAACTCCAGTACTTTGGCCACCTCATGTGAAGGATTGATTCATTGGAAAAGACCCTGAAGCTGGGAGGGATTGGGGGCAGGAGGAGAAGGGGACGACAGAGGACAAAATGGTTGGATGGCATCACCGATGCAATGGACATGAGTTTGAGTGAACTCCAGGAGTTTGTGATGGACAGGGAAGCCTGGCGTGCTGCGATTCATGGGGTCGCAAAAAGTAGGAGACGACTGAGTGACTGCACTGAACTGTGTCCACATACTGGAGCCTCGTAAACTCTGCTCTTGGATAAATTCCCATCAGCTCCTTTCACCCAGGTTTCTGTGTATATGCATGCTCAGTCACTAAGTCATATCCGACACTTTGCGACCCCATGGACTGTAACCCACCAGGCTCCTATGTCTGTGGGATTTTCCAGGTAAGAGTACTGGAGTGGGTCACCATTTCCTCCTTCAGAGATTTCTGAATTAGGCCCCCAAAACAGCTCACTTAACCTACACAAACCTACAGTAAGCACACAGCTCTAAAAGGTTGTTGCCAATATATTTTTTTTTCCACTTTCTAGCTTTTGCATAGATACGAAAGAGACAAAGTATGTCCAGAGGTGCAGCAAGCCAATTAATTCTGCTCCTGTGGCCAACTAGTTAGAATGGAATCCCCCAACAGAGAGTGTCACACATCACCAAGTCCATAGTCACCAGCCTTCCTGCACCCACAAAAACAAACTTTTGAACCTAGACACTTAGGACGGAAAATATGCCCTTTCTACTCGAATCTTCTTCTTTTTTTTTTTTTAATTTTATTTTATTTTTAAACTTTACGTAATTGTATTAGTTTTGCCAAACATCAAAATGAATCCATCACAGGTATACTGTGTTGTATTTCTTATCCTCTCTTCCACCTCTTCTCACTTTCCCATAATTTTATGTTTACTCATCTTATAGTATTTCTCCCCACTGTTACCCGTGATCCATCTGTTCATTTCATTTCTTTTTTTTTTTTCCCAACTCTGGAATTTCCATTTGTCTTGTTTTTATTGAAATTCTTTATTTGATTAAACATTGTCTTCATACCTTTCTTTTAACACTTAATTTTTTTATATTTTATTTTAATTTATTTTAATTGGAGGCCAATTACTTTGCAATATTGTGGTAGTTTTTGCCATACATTGACATGAATCAGCAATGGGTGTACATATGTTCCCCGTCCTGACCCTCCCTCCCTCCCTCCCCATCCCATCCCTCAGGGTTATCCCAGTGCACCATCTTTGAGTGCCCTGTCTCATGCATGAAACCTGGACTGGAAATCTATTTTGTATATGATAATATACATGTTTCAATGCTATTCTCTCAAATCATCCCACCCTTGCCTTCTCCCACAGAGTCCAAAAGTCTATTCTTTACATCTGTGTCTCTTTTCCTGTCTCATAGATATCTCATAGACATAGATATGACATGCTGTCTCATGGTCATCATTACCATCTTTATAAATTCCATATATATGGGTTAATATACTGTATTGGTGTTTTTCTTTCTGACTTATTTCACTCTGTACAATAGGCTCCAGTTTCATCCACCTCATTAGAACTGATTCAATTGCATTCTTTTTAATAGCTGAGTAATATTCCAGTGCGTATTTGTACCACAGCTTTCTTATCCATTCATCTGCCAATGGACATCCAGGTTGCTTCCATGTCCTGGCTATTGTAAACAGTGCTGCAATGAACATTGTGGTACATATGTCTCTTTCAATTCTGGTTTCCTCAGTGTGTATGCCCAGCAGTGGGATTGCTGGGTCATATGGGAGTTCTATTTCCAGTTTTCTAAGGAATTTCCACACTGTTCGCCATAGTGGCTGTACTAATTTGCATTCACACCAACAGTGTAAGAGGGTTCCCTCTTCTCCACAACCTCTCCAGTATTTATTGCTTGTAGACTTTTGGATAGCAGCCATTCTGGCTGACATGAAGTGGTACCGCATTGATAATGAGTGATGTTGAGCATCTTTTCATGTGTTTGTTAGCCATCTGTATGTCTTCTTTGGGGAAATGTCTGTTTAGTTCTTTGGTCCTTTTTTTGATTGGGTCTTTTATTTTTCTGGAATTGAGCTGCAAGAGTTGCTTGTATATTTTTGAGATTAATTCTTTGTCAGTTGCTTCATTTGCTATCATTTTCTCCCATTCTGAAGGCTATCTTTTCACCTTGCTTATAGTTTCCTTTGTTGTGCAAAAGCTTTTAAGTTTAATTAGGTTCCATTTGTTTATTTTTGCATCTATTTCCATTACTCTGGGAGGTGGGCCATAGAGGATCCTGCTATGATTTACATCAGAGAGTGTTTTGCCTGTTTTCCTCTAGGAGTTTTATAGTTTCTGGTCTTACGTTTAGATCTTTAATCCATTTTGAGTTTATTTTTGTGTATGGTGTTAGAAAGTGTTCTAGTTTCATTGTTTTACAAGTGGTTGACCAGTTTTCCCAGCACCACTTGTTAAAGAGATTGACTTTTCTCCTTTGTATATTCTTGCCTCTTTTGTCAAAGATAAGGTGTCCTTAGGTGCATGGATTTATCTCTGGGCTTTCTATTTTGTTCCACTGATCTACGTTTCTGTCTTTTGTGCCAGTTCCATACTGTCTTGATGACTGTGGCTTTGTAGTAGAGCCTGAAGTCAGGCAAGTTGATTCCTCCAGTTCCATTCTTCTTTCTCAAGATTGCTTTGGCTATTCGAGGTTTTTTTGTATTTCCAAACAAATTGTGAAATTATTTGTTCTAGTTCTCTGAAAAATACCGTTGGTAGCTTGATAGGGATTGCATTGAATCTATAGATTGCTTTGGGTAGTATACTCATTTTCACTATATTGATTCTTCCGACCTATGAACATGGTATATTTTTCCATCTATTTGTGTCATCTTTGATTTCTTTCATCAAAGTTTTATAGTTTTCTATATATAGATCTTTTGTTTCTTTAGGTAAATTTATTCTGAAGTATTTTATTCTTTTCATTGCAGTGGTGAATGGAATTGTTTCCTTAATTTCTATTTATGTTTTCTCATTGTTAATGTATAGGAATGCAAGGGATTTCTGTGTGTTAATTTTATATCCTGTAATTTTACTATATTCATTGATTAGTTCTAGTAATTTTCTGGTGGAGTCTTTAGGGTTTTCTGTGTAGAGGATCATGTCATCTGCAAACAGTGAGAGTTTTACTTCTTCTTTTCCAATCTGGATTCCTTTTATTTCTTTTTCTTACACCTAAAGCAACTAGAAAAAGAAGAAGTGAAGCACCCCAGGGTTAGTAGAAGGAAAGAAATTGTAAAAATTAGGGCCGAAATAAATGCAAAAGAATCAAAGGAGACCATAGCCAAAATCAACAAAGCTAAAGGCTGGTTCTTTGAGAAGACAAATAAAATAGACAAACCATTAGCCAGACCCATTAAGAAAAAAAGGGAGAAGAATCAAATCAACAAAATTAGAAATGAAAATGGAGAAATCACAATAAACAACACAGAAATACAAAGGATCATAAGAGACTACCATCAGCAACTATATGCCAGTAAAATGGACAACGTGGAAGAAAGGGACAAGTTTTTAGAAAAGTATAACTTTCCAAAACTGAAACAGGAAGAAATAGAAAATCTTAACAGACCCATCACAAGCACCGAAATTGAAACTGTAATCAGAAATCTTCCAACAAACAAAAGCTCAGGACTAGATGGCTTCACAGCTGAATTCTACCAAAAATTTAGAGAAGAGATAACACCTATCCTACTCAAACTCTTCCAGAAAATTGCAGAGGAAGGTAAACTTCCAAACTCATTCTATTAGGCCACCATCACCCTAATACCAAAATCAGACAAAGATCCCACAAAAAAAGAAAAAGTCAGGCCAATATAACTGATGAACATAGATGCAAAAATCCTTAACAAAATTCTAGCAAACAGAATCCAACAACATATTAAAAAGATTATGCATCATGACCAAGTGGGTTTTATCCCAGCAATGCAAGGATTCTTCAATATTTGCAAATCAATCAATGTGATACACCACATTAACAAATTGAAAGATAAAAACCATATGATTATCTCAATAGATGCAGAGAAAACCTTTGACAAATTTCAACATCCATTTATGATAAAAACCCTCCAGAAATCAGGCATAGAAGGAACATACCTCAACATAATAAAAGCCATATATGATAAACCCACAGCAAACATTATTTTCTTTTTAAATCCATTTAAAGCCACTTTTTTGGCTTAACATGTATTTTTTTCTTTCCCTTCATCCACTGATTTCAAAACAACCTACGTTGTTAGTTGGAAAAAAATGTAAGTGGTTACATCCTGTTCTTACTAAAAATGGCCTACCTCTATTTCCGTCTCTCCAAGAATGCCCATTTCCAGTCCTCATGATGCCATGATCCACAAAGCTCCAATTGTTTTCTCGGACTCTAACTAACAGAGACGGCTCACTCTACCCAGATAGATCAAGATTAAGGAACAGAAGTGAAGTGGGATAAATAACCCATTGAAGTTGAAAAAGGAAGGAAAGAAGAAAGGGGAGATATGCCTCATGCCAGAAAGGGTGGCTACTCTTTGGGTACCAGACAAGCCTTGACAAATGGTGCTGTTTCATTCCTACTGCCACCCTGCTAAAGCCCACATCCCTTGGGGACCAAAATTAAAGATGTGTTGACCTAGAGTATTCTTCACAGGAATGATGCCAATATTTAGTTTAAGGTTATTTCCTAAATAGGGACAGTACCATGGACTGCTTGGCTGCAGTACTATTGAAGAAAAAAAATTGCTCAGGAAACAAACAAACACAAACCAGCTCAGAACACTTGTGGTCTCTGGATCTGTGGTTCACTCTGAAAGAAAGAAAAATATAGACTTTTTAAACACTTATTCTTACCTTAACTCAAAGCTGTGTGTTTTAGCATCTAAAATCTCCTGGAAGATTCTATACAACTTCTTTGGTTTGCCATTAAGTGATACTAAGACAGTGGCAGTTACCCTAGAGAATAAGGAGCCTCAGATTCTGAGCTGTCACTGTGGTCATTTATTTGGTGAATTAAACCTCTTGGACTAATCAATAAATTTCACTAATTTGGGTAAATTTTTCTACCACAAGTTGATCAGTCCAGTTCGGTCACTCAGTCATATCCAACTTTTTGTGACCCCATGGACTGCAGCACACCAGACCTCCCTGTCCATCACCAAAAACTTCCGGAGCTTACTCAAACTCATGTCGATTGAGTCAGTAATGCCATCCAACCATCTCATCCTCTGTCGTCCCCTTCTCCTCCCGCCTTCAATCTTTCCCAGCATCAGGGTCTTTTCCAATGAGTCAGTTCTTTGCATCAGGTGGCCAAAGTATTATAGTTTCAGCTTCAGCATCAGTCCTTCCAATGAATATTCAGGGCTGATTTCCTTTAGGAAAAAAGTTGATAATATAGCATAATGAAGCAGTATGTGTAGTGACTGGAGCAAAACCTGCCCTATTCCAGTCTTGGTCTTGAGTTTTCCATTTATTTATTGTGTAACTTTGAGCAATGTACTTATCTTAGCCTTAGTTTTCTCATCTGTAAAATGAGGATAACACTTGTAGGTACTTAGAATTTTTCAGAAAATTTAAGGAGTCAGTATATTAAAAAAAACAACAGCAACAACAAACTTTGGACAGTTGCTGGTATATAAGAAACCCTCAATGTAATTGAGCTATTATTCTTAAGAATACTTCAGTTAACTTTCTTAAAACTATGCTGTGTCCCTCAGGCATCATTCTGTAACTCTGCTCAGTCATTTAAGTTACAAGTTCTTCAGTATTTATGTTAAAGATCTTAGCACCTGTACAGTAGTCAAACAACATTAAAGTAAAAGTTCTGTAACACACTTTTGTGACTATGAATAAAGAAATACGGAATCAGAAATTTGGGTATTTTACCTTTTTTTAAAACAAAGTTATGCCTATTAATCAAGCAGTTTTGTTCCTTAATTTCTACATTTATAAAGTATGAAACATAGAAGCTGGACAAGTTCAGAAATTACATAACATAAGCTTTAAATTATGAACACTGGTTATATATTCATAGATTGTTATTCTAGGAACTCAGCCTCACAGTAACTTACTTAGAACCCACACAATGATGTGTTAGTTATGATACATACTTATGCTGCTAAGTAATTATGCATAAATAATAAATTAACCTGTTAACACTACTTCTATGAAATCATATCAAAATTTAGCTTTTATCTGGAAAGACTATATAGATTTAAGATGGCAGACTCTGGAGCTAGACTGCTAACTTATGAAACCCATGTCTTCTACCTGCCAACTAGTATGAGCTTGAGCAACTTATTTAACCTCTCTTTCTAGCTCAGTTTCCCATTGAAAAATGGAGAAATAACTAATATTCTTCACAAGACTGTGATGAGAGCTAAATTATATAGTGTATGCAAAGCACCCAGAATAGTGCCAGGCATCATAGCAAACACCCAAAATGTGGTAGCTTGAAATAAATTTTTTTCTATTTCCCACTTATATTTCTGGTCAACATTCAACATCAATGTTGATGGTTTACTCTAAGATTGCATGTCATTTAGTCACCTTTGCAACATACCATCACAGAATTTACATAGAAAATTCAGGACTACCTTCTTGGTCATCATTTCTGTTCACCCCCTCTTCTCAGTGAGACTCAGTAAGTGCATACTCTGGGCTCACTATTCTAGAGTCAAGAATTTAGGGGTAGGAAACCTCGAGGTACCAGATTCTTAGATTCCTGGGACTTTTAGTCTGCTTCCATGCGCTATCTGCAAACTTTAACATGCTAAGAAGATAGAAGAAAGGGTCCAGAGACCTGAGACAAGGAAAAAAGGAACAGACATTGGGACCAGGAAAAGAGAGAGATGGTTACCAAAATGAAAATAGACCTGTTTCCTTACCTCCAAGGGTTTGCAATCTGATGGAAGAAACTGATAAAGCCACAAAATCATTACAAGAGTCCTGAGTTAATGAATGTAAGTACTAGCGGCCCATAGAGGGAGGAATCACAAGTCTGTCTGGGAAGTTAGGGACATTTTCAGAGAGGACTTGACACTTCAGTGAGTCCCTAAGGACAACCAGGTACTCCCTAGCCTGAGATAAACCATATTTTGCAGAGCATGAGCCCTGCAGAAGCATGATGCATCTGGGAAGTAGCCATTCCCTGTGGCAGTAATAGACAGGCTGTGGGTGGAGGCAGAAGATGTCAAGGAAGAGGTGGGGGTAGTTGAGAAACTAGGCGCCCAAATAGGTTTAATATGTCTCTTTCATCTTTCTTCTCCTCCTCCCACCATCCCTCCCTAGTGTGACTACATGAGAAATGCTTGGAAGTTCCTGTTTCTGGTTCTGGGGAAGCAGGGGAATCCATGCAACTCTGAGAAGAGTGGCCCGAGGTGACCTGATCATCCGGAAGGACCATTTTCAGTCTTCAAGCTGGGACTGAGTGGTTAGTGGTGTCACCAAGTGACTCAGCAGGATTGGGGTCTGTTACTGAATTTTATCATGTCATAGCTAATACTGTCAGCAAAACATAAAGCATTACTCGGAAATCGTTGTCAGATGGAATTTCTTTGGTTACTTTGTTGAAAATTACATGCACGCTGTGTTGGTATAGATAGCCAGCCCTGTGTGTGTGAGTGTGTGTGTGTGTTAGTTTTTATAGCCTGCAGGCCCCAGGAATCACAAATAACAAATATGTCCTCTTAATATTATTTGTACACATATCCGTGTATTCAGAAAAAGGGTGCAATGGGGGCTTTTTATGTCTATGGAAGTGTCAGAACAGGGATGAGAGGACAGGGGGTTGCTAAGAATCTAACAAGACACAACCAGCTGTTTCTCTTCTGGTGACAGAGTGTGACAAGTTCTCAACTTTCCCCTGGCCAGTCCTCTTCCCAAACCAGGCCTTTATGTATGGTGAAACAAATACTCGTTTCTCCTGTATGTTCTAGTCTAGACGGTGCACAATCCTTCAATCTGGCATGAGAAGGCAGTTCAACCCCCAAAATTCTTTGCCCCTGTTGTCCTGGGACTCTCCTCAGTAACACTTGCCACAAATTCTGCCTGCCAAGGCAGTATGAGAACACAGAATCGCTTTACCAAAAAGTAAACTGATATGAAAAGTGGACAGGAAATTGACAAAAGAGGTCTCTTTCGAGTATAAGCAGAAATATGCAAACAGATAAAATTCACTAACTAGTTTCACCACGTATTCAAGGAAGAATTCAATCTCTGGCTACCTGAAATTGTATTAAATTAGGACAAAAAAAGTCAACACATCAGTCTGTATAATATGAGGTGCTCATTCAGCCTATTGGGTGGTGATGCCGTACAAAGTAAACTTTCATATTTCAATGTGATTTGCTCCTTAAGTATCGGACACCGAAACTGGATATACTTTCTCTTGGCATCTCAGAAAAACGTTCTTACAGAGTCAAGTCTCATAGTTCAGCACCGGCAGCACCAATCTTATGCAGTTCTCCTGAAAGTTTTCAGCAGTAAATCTCTAGAAATGTCCACTTAAGCAGTAGAGGTCATAAATACTTAGCGAGAGCAATAAAATAGAACAGAATTTTGGAAGTTATAATTTTAGTGGATATAACTGCACTATAAAAGGAAGGCCTCTGGGACCCAGAATAAATGCGAAATTCCATCCAAGTGAACTGTAGTGCTAACCCATCTGCAAGTGGTAAATTATTCCCAGTCCCAGGTGTGCTGCATTATCCTATGGGTGTCCAGTGATTAAAGGTAAGAACGTGGCTAAAATCCAAGGGAGCAGTGAACATTAATGATGGCTGGAAATTGTCGACAATTTCTCTGGAAGTCTGATTCGTTCCTATTTGCTCACATTAGCCAGGTCCAAAGTTCAGCAAATTGTCTACGGTCAGTGAGACAGGCCCAGAGAGTGAAAAAGAGACTTTGCCTCTGCATTTGCCCCAGAAGAAGTTCATAGAGAATGAAAGTAGAGCCATAATCCTATTATCTGTAAGCCCTTCAGGTTTCCACAAAGTATAGACACTTACTGTGGTCATTGTCCTAAAATTCAACTGATGATTGCAAAGCAACATAAACATTGCTTTCCATCTGTGCTCTCTCCGGTGGTGGTGGTAGTTTAATCACTAAGTTGTGCCTGACTCTTTTGTGACCCCAAGGACTGTAGCCCGCCAGGCTCCTCTGTCCACGGAATTCTCCAGGCAAGAATACTGGAATGGGTTGCCGTTTTCTCCTCCAGGGGATCTTCTCCACCCAGGGATCGAATCTGTGTCTCCTGCATTGCAAACAGATTCTTTACCACTGAGCTACCAGAGAAGCCCACTCTCTCTGGTACATCACTTATTTCATTTAGTACATATTTGCATAAATGTTATTTTTCATTTAACTCTGTATCAGGATCTTAGAAACTCCCAAAGCATCTGCTGCTGCTGCTGCTGCTGCTGCTAAGTCGCTTCAGTCATGTCCGACTCTGTGCAACCCCATAGACGGCAGCCCACCAGGCTCCTCCATCCATGGGATTTTCCAGGCAAGAGTGCTGGAGTGGGGTGCCATTGCCTTCTCCACCCAAAGCATCTAGGATATGTTTAATTGATTTCCTAAGCTCTTCTCCCACCCCCTCCCCGGCACCATGTACACATAAAGAACATTATACAGTGTTGAATGCAAGTGACTATTATTTCATGATTATATTCATAATTTTTTGGTAGTGTTTGTGGTCAAAAAGTCCCCATCTTTAATTCTTTTTACCAAGTTCCTGAATTGTCTCCTATGTCCCAAACTTATTTTGATTATTGCCATCTAGAAAACTGATGAGAACAATATTGTATGAAGGTAGCAGGAATAAGAAACTTTCATCTGAAGAGCAGATGAAGAAAATTTTTATGCAAGGAAGCCCAAGCTTCCAGTTTTTAATCATCATTTGATTGTGGCCTATTAAAATGCCAAATCACTTTGCAATATTGTGCTGTGTCTTCACAACTTAAAATAGTCACTGTTGAAATAGTCATTCAACTCCAGCTTTCCCATCTGAAAATAATAATGCATTGTACCTTTTGCTGTTGCTTCTAATTTTTTGTTTTCTATTATTGTGTAACTAAAATGTCAACCTCCTGTATCTAAGGGTCACCTTCTAGTTTATTTGGAAAATAAAGGAACAAGAGGATTTGTCTCATGTCAACTCCTGAGTCATCGACTTGGCAGCTGCTGTCTATGTCCTGTGCTCCTCTTAGCTCTGCTTTCAGCATGGCCTTTGGTCATTGTCCTGTTCCCTGCTGTTTACTACCTGAAACTTGGGTCTTCTAGGTGATAGAATGCCCATCCACGAGGGTCAGACTTGCCGTCACTCACCTGTCACTTTGCTCCCATTAATACCCAACCACAAAGTTTATGGATGTCTCAGCTTTGGATGTAGTTTGGGGATCATTCCAAGCAAAACTCTCTAGTTTCCTTCCAGGGGGGGGAAAATGCCAGAGACTTGATGCAGATTGGTTTTACTCATGGCCTTTTCTCAATCTGGGCACTCCTGGGATGCAGTAATCATCCCCAAGGGCATTTCCCTAAGACTGAGGTAGCAAGTCCAAAGTAAGATCAGGAAAACAGTGGGTGAGACTTGGATTTGAGATGACGAGAGCCTTGGAAAACAATCTGTTAGTCTAATGGGTTCTGCAGTTTAAAATGTGGTTACCACTCAGGCTTCTCAGTCAGTGTACAGAGAAGCCAGCCTAGGCTGCTGGGTGGACATGTGTTGTTTCATACCCAGTATTCCTTTAATAGCATCTTTACTTTCCTCGGGGATCAACTCCACCCACTTTCACTCCATGTGGTTGGGATGGGGCTAACCCAACCCCTGGAATCAAAGCTGAGCTCATGACCCAGATCTGGACAATCAGTATTGTGGTCTGGCCATGGTGATTCGTTAATCACTCTTTGCTCTAATCAAAGTAATCCCAGGATTTTTTCTGGGGCAACTAGGAAAGACATGGTTTTTGTTTAGGCTTTTTTTTTTTTTCCCCTAAGACTGCTAGCAGAGAGGATGAAGTAAGTTTGACCTTCCATCAGTCACTATAAAGGCATAAAAATAAGGCTAACCAAGAGGAAAACAGGGTTGACATGTAAAAAGAAATTGGCTCTGATGATGACACTGGAGACTCTTAGATCCGGCCATGATAAAAGCTGGTACTATTGGAATTTTCAGTATGGAAACCAAGATTTTTTTTTTTTAACTTAGGCCAATTTGGGTTGCTTTCCTATCACAATCTGAAGTTCTTTGAATAATATATTCTTGCATTTTTTCTATGGCACCAGATGTTTCATGGATTCCAGCATAAAAATACACACATATGCACTCTTCCCTGTGATAAAGAATAATCTCAAAAATATTGCAGTCTAAACCCATATTGAGAGAAAAGCACTATGTTGTGAATATAATATAATCTGCACAGATAGTTGTCTGAACAATGACTATAGGGCTTCCCTGGTAGCTCAGACTATAAGGAATCTACCTGCAATGTGGGAGACCTGGATTTGATCCCTGGGTCAGGAATATCCTCTGAAGGAGGGCATGACAACCCACTTCAGTATTCTTGCCTGGAGAATCCCCATGGACAAAGGAGCCTGGCAGGCTACAATCCATGGGGTTGCAAGGAGTCAGACACAACTGAGCCACTAAACAGCACACAGCGCTTTATATTATTATGCAAAATTTTTTTTCCTTTCCATCTATTGTTTCTAGATCTTAGTGATGAAAAAAAAATGAATTCCACAAGATTTTCATGAGAAATAACAGAACTATACATTTATTTAGTTATACAAACACCTAAAACTGAAATTAAAATATTTGAAATTCAAGGTCAAATTTTTAGGCTGGCATCCCCCTATCTCACTACCTATCTCTATCAGAAGGATATCACAGGGAAAATCCAATAAAGATTTTTTTTTTAATGGTCCACATTAGAAAAAAAAACTTTATAAATAAATAAAGTGAATACAAGACTTGATAGCAGTAGAATACAAAGTTATTTACTTATTTTAGGCATTTTTTAAACTTTCTAGACCTTAATCTCTGGAAGACCGTTGACTATGTCTAAACTAGGATACCATTCTTTGTGACAAAATCCCTCCCTCTCTCCAGCTCAGCATGAGCTCTGTTCCTGGCCCATGAGTTGCTGCCTGTTTAGTTTGACTCACTGACTATTCCTTCTTCCTCCAGATCTTCTTGCTTATAACAGAGCTCATCACTGGCTCTCCTTTACCCCCTAGAGAAAAATCCAAAGTCTTTAGCATAGCATCTGAGAACTTCCATAGCTTGAATTCTCCATTTTTATTAGATTGACCCATCTATATTTCCAACCCATGAAGCCTTCCATCTTCCTGATTTTAAATGTTGAGGAAATTCTCTATTTATATAACATCATGTAGAATCATGTGATCATCTTAGCTTTTCAATCAATGATTGTTGTCTATAACACATTTATTATTTTTCCATTGGATTCTGCTAATGTTTTTCCTTATGTTGCTGCTTGGTGGTGGGGAAGGGGGACTCTGGTCACAATGGATAATTATTTCAATGTGATATAGTCTGTTTTAAAACCTTATATAGAGTTCTGTTTTAAAATCTTATATAGAGTTTTTATTAAAATATCTGTAAATAAACTTAAATTCTATACTTTCGGGGACTTTTTGAGTTTTGGTGCTAAAACTAAATACAAATGATCTGTGCTGGTTCAACTTATGATTTTTTGATTCTAAGATCATGAAAAAGAGATACACATTCAGTAGAAACCATACTTTCAATTTTGATATTTTCCTGGGCTGGCAATGTGCAGCAGGAGACTCTTATGAGGTTGAGCAGACAACCAGTCAGCCTCAGGGTCTCAAGAGGGAAATATTGATACACTTGTAACTATTCTGTAGCCAATGTATGCAACCACTCTATTTTTCACTTTCAGTAAGGTTTTCAATAAATTACATGAGATAGTCAATTAACTTTATTAAAAAATAGTCCTTGTATTCAATGATTTTGCCCAATGGCAGGCTAATATAAGTGTTCTGAGAATGTTTAAAGTAGGCTAGGCTGTATTAGGATGTCCAGTAGATGAGTGTATTAAATGAATATTTGACAACAATATTTTCAAACTATAATGGGTTTATCAAGCTGTAATCCCATAATAAATCAAGGAAGATCTTTATGTTTCATAATCTGAATGGAATAGTAACATCTTTTACTTTGCTATATTTTTGAAGCTCATATAATATAAGAGCATTTATTCCATAACAGTTTTTGCAGAAATGTCTTTAGGGAATTAGGTTCTGATAATAATTTTAGGAATAACTCAATTTTTCATTAACACACCAGTTTGGTCATTTTATATTTTTATTAAAGGATTACTTCTGTCTAAAAATTCTCATGTTTATTAGCCTATTTTATTTTTTAACATTTTATTTATTTATTGGACTGTGCCACGTCTTAGTTGAGGCAAACGGGCTCTTTAGTTGTGGTATGTGAGATCTAGTTCCCTGACCAGGGATCGAACCTGGGCCCCCTGCACTGGGGCCATTCCCTGTATCTGCGTCTGTATTCCTCCCCTACAATTGGGTTCATCTGTACCATTTTCCTAAATTCCACATACATGCATTAATATTTGATACTTGTTTTTCTCTTTCTGACTCTCTTTACTCTGTTTGCCACAGACTCTAAATGATCCCCCTGTCCCTTCTCTTATGTAGTTCATTCTGTTCTCTATACAGCAGCCAGCATCTCTTCCTTAAATAACAAGTCAGATCAAGTTACCTCCCTGTTAAAAATTGCTTGAGTCTTTCTATAGCACTTAGAATAAAATCCAACTCTTTATCCTAACAAAATACCGACATACACTGGGGTCTTTCTGCTCTGACCTCATCCCCTATCAGATCCTGCTTGTTGCAGCCAGTGGGTGTCTTCAAATACACCAAGCTGCTTTCTGTCCAGGAGTGGTCCTTCCAAGTGGACTTCACTCTTCTCTTGTCTCCCTTTAAGTGAGCCAGAATGGCTAGATGGACCTGGGGTTAAGTAAGTCCCTTTTCCAAATGGAAGGCTGGAGGGAACTGGTGTTAGGCGTTTCACTTCTCTCCTGTGAAAGGCTGCTGCTGACTGGAGTTAGATACTTCTCTTCCCCTGAATAAGTTAGGTTCTGGTAAAACCCCAGCATCTTTTAAGCTTTAGCAAAATCGTTTCTCCTACGGGAAGGTCTTGTTAAGATGAACAGAGTGCTCTAGCACATTTCAAAATGGTTTCTTTTATCTCTTACTGCATGAGGAGATTTTCTTGGTACTCACTGTGAGGATCTCATGAAGCCCCTGGAAGCAAAACTAACAAAAGTGTGAGGGTCTTCAGATGACTGGGTCCTCTTGGAATTTTTAACCTTCAAGCCTGTCCACTGTGAGCCTCTAACAATTTGTCAATTACAGTTCATATTTTCCTCTCCTGACCCTGGTTTCCATGGAGATTTCTGCTCGTGGTTTTCTACCCTGGTAAGTTGAGATTCTTTGTATCTTCCATATCTGTCTCCTCAATTTGAAGGTCAGCAGTTTGCCGTATGATCTCAATTCTCTGATAGATATAAGAAGCTGTTCATTGTTCAGTCGCCAGCTTGTGTCCAACTCTTTGCAACCCCATGGACTGCAGCACTCCAGGTTTCTCTGTTGTTCACTATCTCCTGGAGTTTACTCAAACTCATGTCCATTGAGTCAGTGATGACATCCAATGATCTCATCCTCTGTCAGCCCCTTCCCCTCCTGCCCTCAATCTTTCCCAGCATTAGGGTCTATTCCAATGAGTCCGCTCTTCCCATAAGGTGGCCAAAGTATTGAAGCTTCAGCCTCAACCCTTCCAATGAATATTCAGGGTTGATTTCCTTTAGAATTGACTGGTTTGATCTCCTTGCTGTCCAAGGGACTCTCAAGAGTCTTTTCCAATACTACAACTCAAAAGCATTAATTCTTCAGTGCTCAGCCTTCTTAATGGTCCAACACTCACATCTATACATGACTACTGGAAAAACCATAGCTTTGACTCTACAGACCTTTGTCAACAAAGAGATAAAAATCTCTCTGCTTTTTAATATGTTATCTAGGTTTGTCATCGTGTTCCTTCTAAGGAGCAAGTGTCTGAATTTCACGGCTGCAGTCACTGTCAGCAGTGATTTTGGAGCCCAAAAAAATAAAATCTGTAACTGTTTCCATTTTTTCCCGATCTATTTGTCATGAAGTGATGGGACAGGATGTCATGACCTTAGTTTTTTGAATGTTGAGTTTTAAGCCAGCTTTTTCACTCTTCTCTTTCACCCTCATCAAGAGGCTCTTTAGTTACTCTTCACTTTCTACCATTAGAGTGGTATCATCTGCATATCTAAGGTTGTTGATATTTCTCCCAGTAATCTTAATTCGAGCTTATGATTCATTCAGCCCAGCATTTAACATGATGTACTCTCCATATAAGTTAAATAAGCAGGATGACGATATGCAGTTTTAATGTACTCCTTTCAGAATTTTTAAAGAGTCCATTGTTCCATGTCCATTTCTAACTGTTGCTTCTTGACCTGCATACAGGTTTCTCAGGAGACAGGTAAGGTGGTCTGGTATTCCCAGCTCTTTAAGAATTTTCCAGTTTGTTGTGATCCACACAGTCTAATGGCTTTAGCATAGTCAATGAGGCAGAAGTAGATGGTTTTCTGGAATTCCTTTGCTTTTTCTATGATCCAGCAGATGTTTTGGCAATTTGATCTCTGGTCCCACTGCCTTTTCTAAATCCAAATTGTATATCTAGGAATTCTTGGTTCACCAACTGTGAAAGACAAGCTTGAAGGGTTTTGAGTACTACCTTGCTAGCTTGTGAAATGTGAGCAACTGTATGGCATCTTTGGCATTGCCCTTCTGTTGGATTGGAATGAAAACTGACCTTTTCCAGTCCTGTGGCCACTGATGAGCTTTCCAGTTTGCTGGCATATTGAGTGCAGCACTTTAACAGCATCATCTTTTAGGATTTTAAATAACTTAGGTGAAATTCCATTACCTCCACTAGCTTTTCTTGTAGTAATGCTTCCTAAGGCCCACTTGACTTCACACTCTAGGATCTCTGACTCTAGTTGAATGACCACAACGTCATGGTTATCTGGGTCATGAAGATCTTTTTTGTCTAGTTCTGTGTATTCTTGCCACCTCTTCTTAATATCTTCTGCTTCTGTTAGGTCCATAC
Organism: Bos indicus; assembly: GCF_029378745.1. Taxonomy (NCBI): domain Eukaryota; kingdom Metazoa; phylum Chordata; class Mammalia; order Artiodactyla; family Bovidae; genus Bos; species Bos indicus. The sequence continues at coordinate 24,666,860 of NC_091768.1, read as the reverse complement.
CGTTTCTCTCCTTATTGTTTCCATCTTTGCAGGAAATGTTCTCTTGGTATCTCCATATTTTTTGAAGAGACCTCTAGTCTTTCCCATTCTATTAGTTTTCTCTATTTCTTGGCATTGTTCATTCCAGAAGACTTAGCTCTCCTTGCTGTTCTCTGAAGCTCTGCCATTAGTTGGGTATATCTTTCCCTTTCTCCTTTGCCTTTCACTTCTCTTCTTTTCTCAGCTATTTGTAGTGCTCCTCAGACAACCAGGAGACCCGTGTTTGATCCCTGGATTGGGAAGATTTCCTGGAGAAGAAAATGGCAACTCATTCCAGTATTCTTGCTTGGAGGATTCCATGGAGAGAGGAACAGGCTAGAGTCCATGGGTTTGCAAAGAGAAATTCAAAGAAGGTTTAAATTCTGTAATAATATGTGTGAGCAGTGAGCTTACAAAGTATTCCAACTAATATTTACATAGCACTTATCACTAGTTTAAGTGAGAGATTTATTGAACACAAATGCAGGCTATTTGTTATCTGTATCAAATGGATGAGGAAACCTGGACAAAGGAAAATTTAGTAACCATTTAAGGTCACCCTCTGATCATCCAGTGTACACTATAATAAGTTGGAAAATCCAAATTTATTGATATTTTGGCTCCTCCATGAAAATGGGTTTAGAAATATTCCTTCTTTGACATAACAGATATTCTTTGATTGTTCCTCAACAGAATTTATCTCCTACTGATACAAGCAAGCTGAATTAGGGAGCATGGAGATAAAGTTAATTTTCTTGTATATCAGACATATTATTTATACATTTCTAGATTCATAAATACATTCATAAACATTGGAAATACCCCCCAACTACCAGATTTGTCAGCACATGCATTCAGGTGATGCAAATAAAGGTGTTTAATACATAGCTAAGTTCCATAATAAAAGGCAAATTACTGTAATTATTTCATAAAAAGTAATTTGAATGAATAAACATGTTATCTATATGTATGTCTGTAGCTATCTATGTCCATTCTAAAATATCACATTAAAACATTAAATTTCACATTAAGAAATGCCCTAAATAAGGGCAAAGATCCAAAGCAGTTTGAGAGCCTGATAGTTCTTCTGAGTTATGCAGGAGAAACAGGATCCATAAGCAATATCTCTCATTAATAATAAAAAAGAGTACACAGAATTGAGCCTCCTACTTTCATTGCTAAGCATTTAATTTAACTCACTCTTCCTCTTATCATAAAAGTAGTCAGTTCACATCACAGGGAAGAGAAGAAGTGCTGAGAATCAATCATTTTCCTTGTTGCTGAAAACATAAAAAGTCCCCACTGGGACAAAAATGATTCCTTACTCAAAATCGCTTGATTTACACCACATTAGCTATTCTCTGGGCTCATTTGGTAGCTTAGTTGGTAAAGAATCCACCACCAATGCAAGAGACCTGATTCAATTCCTGGGTCAGTAAAACCCCCTGAAGAGATAGGCTACCCACTCCAGTATTCTTGGGCTTCCCTGGTGGCTCAGATGGTTAAGAATCCACCTGCAATGCAGGAAACATGGGTTCTATCCCTGGGTTGGGAAGATCCCCTGGAGGAGGGCATGGCAACCCACTCCAGTATTCTTGCCTGGAGAATTCCCATAGACAGAGATGTCTTATGGGCTACAGTCTACGGGATCGCAGAGTCAGACATGACTGAGCAACTAAGTTCAGACATTCTCTAATAGTTGACATTACACAGATATTGACACTGAAAATGCTATGGAAGAATACCTAGGGGCCTAAATAACTATAGCTCCAAAAGGATGCTCTAATGTAATCTGAATTTAAAGGGACAGATAAAACCTTAACATACATATTTGTTTTAAGCACTCATGTCCCTTTATTGCAATTGCCTTTGCATCAATGTGTTTTTCTCCATGTGGGCCTTTTTGATGGCTTGAATCATCACTTGTTTATCTTTGCCCTTTCAATTTCCAACAAATTGTTTGTCTTAAAATCTGTAATGACAGAAAATGTGCTAAATGAATAAGTGAAGGAATACCTGCATCTCTAAGAAATACTTTTTCTTTTCTCTGGTGAAAATGATTGAACATTTCTTAGTCATTTTCAGAATTTCTTATTCTCATTTATGGAAGAGTTGCTCTCCTTACTTATAAATGGAAATATCATACACAATCCATAAAATGAAACTGCTTAAACTTATTTTATACAAATAGAGCAGGCTAGAGAGAAAGCATTGGTGTAGGAGAAAAGGAAAAAAACACTGTTGAGATTTGACATAGGATTTGCTTTTTTCCCCAAGCATGGTTACATGAATCCACGAATTGACTCTTGCTCTCTACTCTCAAGGAAACACAAATTAGTTAAGGATATTAAAACCAACACTCAGTTTTGTGTTTGTGGGTTGACTTGTTACATTGAAATCAGAGTGTATTTTCTGTGGCATAATATTTTTATAGTGAAGCAGCCAAAATACCACAAGTGCATAGCACGAACAGGGAGCACTCTGGCCCTTCGAGGCATTTCTGTGGCTTGGCATTGATAAATGCAGGTGAGATATGGGTTGCAGTCAGGATCAAATTACAGCAAACACTGACTTTTCCAAAAATATGAGTTGCTAAAACAGCTTCCCTATTACCTTGAAAGAGGATGCTTGTCCATCAACAAGCTGGGACTTTAGAGCAAGTTCTCACATTTGGATCTTTGGAGTGAACAAAAACTCAAACCCAGAAAAATAAAAACAATAATGAAAGACACTTCCTTCACATTTCCACAGTAGCCTTGTGTAGCAAACACAAGTGCACAGTACCACTTCCTTTTCCCTTCTTCTCATGTCCCAGGTGTATATTTTTGCCTGCTATTGAATTTAAAAGGGTAAGGTGATTGATTGGTTTCTTAATTTGAGAAGTGATCAAAAAGTAAAGAGACCAGTTTGTGTGTTTATCCTATAGAATCCTTCTCATTCTTTTTCTAGGCCCACCTAACACTTATGTGTACCACTTATATTAAATATTAGTATGATTTCTTAATATATAGGTCATTATTCTATTGTTGTTAACTTGTTGCTGTGCATTCATACGTGCAGGCTCAGTCGTGTCTGACTCTTTGCAATCCACCAGTCTCCTCTGTCCATGGAATTTTCTAGGCAAGAATTCAGGAGTGAGTTGCTATTTCCTACTCCAGGGAAACTTCCCAACCCAAGGATTAAACCCATGTCTCTTAAGGTCACCATTCCCTTCTCCAAGAGATCTTTCCAGCCCAGGGATTGAATCCAGGTTTCCTGCATTACAGACAGACTCTTTTATTACCTTTATTTTATTACCTTATTTTATTACCTTTATTATACCAGGGGAAGCCTTAAGTCTCCTGCGTTGGTAGGTAGATTCTTTACCACTGTACCAACTGGGAAGTCATGAAACTTGTCCATAAGGGTCTTTTCCTTTGTATTTTATCCCATGAACTTCTTTTTAATTTGCTTACATCAGATAACAAGACAATGTACCTTGAAAACACAGTGTGTGGCACATACAGCATGTGCAGTGTCTTGTGGTTATTAATAGACCGTCTAAATGTAAGATACTTCTAAAGATTAAGAAAAAATAGAGCCTCTGTCTTTTATGCATGTATGATTTTAATTTGCTTTCCTATAATAAATGTGAAATATAGTCTATAATTATCCAAAGCTGTTACTATAGTCACACTACATTTTCACTTATTCTTTGTGATTGAGAGTCTAAGATAAAATTTGTGTTTTGAGATAATGTGGCTTTTCTGAAGCTGGTAAGTCCTAGCACCATTTCTCCTGTGGATGAATTTCTCAGTATTTTCAAGAATATATTTTGAGAATAAATATTTCTATGACATTTTTTTCTACCAAATGAATTTTTTTTTAATTTTTAATCGGAAGATTGGAAGATTTACAATGTTGTGCTGGCTTCTGTCGTACATCACTAATCAGTCATAACTAAATATATATTCCCTCTTGAGCCTCCTTCCTACCCGCCGCCCTCATTTATGTGGCTCTTGACATAGCAACTATGATTAATTTCATTTCAAACAATCAACCAAATAGTATGGAGTCCACACATTTGGATCCATATAAAGTTAAACAGTATTGTACCATAGTTCTACTTTATACGAAAAACATTTAAAACAGTACTGAAAAAAATACTAAAACTTTTAAATTATTCTCAAAGAATGAATCCCTCAACACATCATCAATCATTTTCCTTTTTTCCCTTCCCCATGATATCCCTTCATGCTACTTTCAACAAACTCCCTGTGGATATTTTGACCTTAAGACAACTGCCACCATTCTTATAGAGACACAAAAAGACATTTATTACAGTCAGATCGATGCAAAACTGATGTAGTTAAACCATTTTATGATTAGTTCCCTCTCCAATTAATCTCTGATGAATGCTTTCCACTACCTCAAAGGTTCCAACCAACTGATGTTTTGTTCTTTTGTTTTTATGTTGACAAGGACAAATTGAATTTCTCATTGCCCAGGAATACACTTACAACCATTACAATTATTTATACTTGCACTGGTAAAAATTTCAGTCCTCCAGAACATTTAGTGATAAAGAACCGCTCATGTTGGAAACATTAGAAAGACAGTTACCACACTAATTTCAGCCTTTGTATTGAAAATTCTATTAGCCATGTAGAGAACGGTATAAATCGATTGTAATCAAATTGAAAATGTGAATCAAATGGGACAGGGTAGATACTAGGCAATGAAACAGCTTTCTAACTTCTACACTACGTACATGGTGCTGTGAAGTCTGATAGATCCTGATGATTCATTGACCCGATAATGGAGCCAAACATTTGGGTTCTGAAGTTAGGAAAGAGTCTGGGTAGCTCAGACATAGTTCTGACCATGCCAAAATAAGCTAGGGAAGGGAAACAGCAAGTCTAACCAATGATTTGGCAGCATGAAAACCCAACAAATATGTTAATTGATGTTTGTTTTAATATTGAATATAGTCAAATCCTTTTTATGTAAAACCAACCCATTAAAGAAGACACCCTCTGAAGGAGAACAGTTAAGCAATAGTGGTCAAGTGTGAACTGAGCCATTCTTCCTTAGAAGTAACAAAAAGAGGCTGAAATTTTCTGATAAGGTTTTGAAATGAAACGGAGGGGAAAAGAATATGGAAGTTATGCTGCTTTTCAGGTTGTATATGTAGTATTACTTGGCATTTGTAGAGCAAGAAAAATTTTCCTCACCAAATTCTGGTGTTCAAAGGCTATAAAATATGAAAGTGTTAGATCTACATTTGCAAAAGTCCTCTGAACTATTAAAATCTTAACATTTTATTTCAACAATAAGTTGTGAAGTATTATGTACTGAGATTCAAATCTTTTTGGTTTGGGGAATTTGCATTAAAATATATTTTGAATGAATCTTCCCTTTCTCCTAAAACTTTCTCTGGGTTATAATGTGCTTTTTCTCTGCTAATGTGTTTTATGATATATAGATCCAGTTGATAAAACCAAGGTTTGTATAGGTACTATACTAATTCCTAAGCATATCCTTCATACTCAAACAAAAAGCCACATAACACTTGATACCTAAGAGGTTACAGTTCATTCTACTCTGAGTTCTACTAATCAATGTCTTCTTGATAAAATAAGATGAAAATCATATATCAGAGAATACAAGTCAAGTCTAATAGTGCTTTAACTTAACTAGGAATGAAACAGAACATAGCTATGATAATAATAATAATAACCTTAGATTGAGAACACACATAATACGTGGTTTGTGATATAGCAATTCGGATATTCTCTTTTATTTAATCATTAAACAAATATTAAGGTCAATTTTATCATTCCCTTTTTATAGATAAGGAAACTTGTTAAGTAGCCCATCCAAAAATAATCACACAGTTGGTTAATGTGAAGCTGAAACTCAGATCCAGATATGACTGCACTGAAAGCCCACTCTCTTTTCACTCAGCAACTGTGCCTAAAAAAATAATAATAAAGTGAAACACCAGGGCTAAGGAGAGAATATGATATCTCTGGTCAAGTCTATGTGCTTTCATGCTTTGAGGTCATATCCCCCATCTCCACCCCGCTCCAAACTCAGGAGTTATTAAAAAAAAGAAAGAAAGAAATTTCAAGGAAAACAGTGAAGTGATAGAGACAAATTAAAAACAATTGAGACGGAGCTCTCTGTGGACCTGAAGTGGAAGAGAAGCCATGGTGAACTAGTGTGTGTGTGTGTGCATGTGTGTGTGTGTGTGTGTGTGTGTATGTGTGCGCTGGGCAGGATGGGGAGGGAGGCATGGCTGTCATTTGCCTGTTTGCACTCAAATCCATCCCCTGCCCTTCTTCTGTCTATATTGCAGGTAGTTACATTTCCCCAACCCCCTTGACAGTTGGTTTTGGCAAAATTGAGTCAATGAGAAGCAATGGCAAGAAATTAAAGACCAGGAGAAAGGAACCTCGAGGTTATCTTGCGCCTTCCGTCTGCCTCACTGGCATCCAGCAGTGACTGTATCTCTCTAGGGGATCCACTCCTGCCACGCCTGCTCCTTCCATGTTCCCACCTCCACAGACTGGTTTCTGCTTCTGGCCAGTGGCGTTGGTGGTCAATCTTTGATAATAGTAGCTTGTCCTCAAGTCTCTTCAGTCATAGGGACAATGTCATCTTCTCACCATTGATAACCTCTAGGATAACTTACTGTCCTCTGTTTGTCTTCTCAACTCACTGTGTAAATAATGATCTGAATTAAATACCCTTTCTGAAATAAGTGGAATGATTTGTTTTCTAGATTCTGACTGATAGTATGAGGTTGTTGAGGGTGGTGGGGAGAATAAAAGCTACAATAATGTACATTGGTTTATGAGTCCAGAACCCAAGGAACATTTAAGTCCTACATTTAACACAGATAGTGGTTGTTGTTCAGTCACTCAGTTGTGTCTGACTCTTTGGACTCTCATGGACTACAGCACACCAGGCCTCCCTGTTCCTTATGATCTCCGGCAGTTTGCTCAGACTCATGTCCATTGAGTCAGTGATACAATCCAACTATTTCATTCTCTGTCGTCCCCTTCTCCTCTTGCCTTCAATCTTTCCCAACATCAGGGTCTTTTCCAATGAGTCGGCTCTTCCCATTAGAATTATTGGAGCTTCAGCTTCAGCATCAGTCCTTCCAATGATTATTCAGGGTGATTTACTTTAGGATAGACTGGTTTGATCTCCTTGCAGTCCAAGGGACTCTCAAGAGTCTTCTCCAGCACCACAGTTTGAAGACATCAATTGTTTGGTGCTCAGCCTTTTTTATTGTCCAGCTCTCAGATCCGTATATGACTACTGGAAAAACCATAGCTTTGACTAGACAGACATTTGTAGGCAAAGTAGTGTCTCTGCTTTTTAATACATTGTCTAGTTTGTCATTGCTTTTCTTTCAAGGAACAAGCGTCTTTTAATTTCATGGCTACAGTCACCATCTGCAGTGATTTTGGAGCCCAAGAAAATAAAGCCTGTCACTGTTTCCATTTTTTCCCCAATTATTTGCCATGAAGTTATGGGACCAGATGCCATGATCTTCATTTTTTGAATGTTGAGTTTTAAGCCAGCTTTTTCACTCTTCTTTTTATCAAGAGACTCTTTAGTTCCTCTTCATTTTCTGTCATAAGGGTGGTGTCATCTGCATACCTGAGGTTATTGATATTCCTCCTGGCAATCTTGAGTACAGCTTGTGCTTTATACAGCCCAGAGTTTTGCTTGATGTACTCTGCATATAAGTTAAATAAGCAAGGTGACAATATACAACCGTGACATGCTCCTTTCCCAATTTTGAACCAGTCCATTGTTCCATGTCTTGTTCTGTCTCTTCTTGACCTGCATACAGGTTTCTCAGGAGGCAGGTAAGGTGGTCTGGTATTCTCATCTCTTTAAGAATTTTCCTCATTTTGTTGTGATCCACATAGTCAAAGGCTTTAGTATAGTCAATGAAGCAGAAGTAGACTTTTTTTTAATTCTCTGTTTTTTTTTTCCTATGATTCAACGGATGTTGGCAATTTTATCTCTGGCTCCTCTGCCTTTTCTAAATCCAGCTTATACATCTGGAAGTTTTCAGTTCACATACTGTTGGAGTCTAGCTTGAATGATTTTGAGCATTACTTTGCTAGCATGTGGAATGAGTGTAATTGTGTGGTAGTTTGAACATTCTTTGGCATTGCCTTTCTTTGCAATTGGAATGAAAATGGACCTTTTCCAGTCCTGTGGCCAATGAGTTTTCCAAATTTGTTGGCATATTGAGTGCAGCATTTTCACAGCATCATCGTTTAGGATTTGAAACAGCTCAGGTGGAATTCCATCACCTCTACTAGCTTTGTTCATAGTGATGCTTCCTAAGGCTCACTTGACTTCGCACTCCGGGGTGTGTGGCTCTAGATGAGTGATCACACCATCATGGTTATCTGGGTCATGAAGATCTTTTCCGTATAGTTCTTTCGTGTATTTTTGCCACCTCTTCTTATCTTCTGCTTCTGTTAGGTCCATGCTATTTTTGTCCTTTATTTTGCCCATCTTTGCATGAAATGTTCCTTTGGAATCTCTAATTTTCTTAAAGAGATCTCTTGTCTTTCCCATTCTACTGTTTTCTTTTATGCCTTTGCATTGTTCACTCAGAAGGTTTTCTTATCTCTCCTTGCTCTTCTTTGGAACTCTGCATTCAGATGGATACATCATTCCTGTACACCTTTGCCTTTCACATCTCTTCTTTTCTCAGCTATGTGCAAGGCCTCCTCAGACAACCATTTTGCCTTTTTGCATTTCTTTTTCTTGGGGATGGTTTTGATCACTGCCTCCTCTAAAATGTTACAAATCTCCACATATAGTTCTTTCGGCACTTTGTCTATCTGACTTAATCCCTTGAATCTATTTGTCACTTACACTGTTTGATCATAAGGGATTTTGATTTAGGTCATACCTGAATGGCCTAGTGGTTTTCCCTACTTTCTTAAATTTAAGTCTGAATTTGGCAATAAGGATTTCATGATCTGAGCCACAGTCAGCTCCCAGTCTTGTTTATGCTGACTGTATAGAGCTTCTCCATTCTTTGGCTACAAAGAATATAATCAATCTGATTTCAGTATTGACCATCTGGTGATGTTCATGTGTAGAATCAGACATGGCTGGAGCGACTTAGCAAACATGCAATGTTAGTTGCTTAGTCGTGTCTGACTCTTTGCTATCTCATGGACTATAGCCCATGAGGCTCCTCTGTCCATGGGATTCTCCAGGCAAAAATACTGAAGGAGGTTGTCATTCCATTCTCCAGAGGATCTTCCTAACATAGGGACTGAACCTGGTCACCTGCATTGCAGGCAATTTCTTTACCTTCTGAGCTACAGAGAAGGCCATTCCATTGGGTAAATCTAGACAAATTTAGCACAATATCATATTCTCTCCTTCCAATTTTACTATACAGAAGTTAAGGCCCTGAAAGCAACCAACTCATATTCAAGAAATCTCCCTCAAGTCTACTTATTTGACCAAGCTAAATGTGGTGTAAGTACATTTTTTAGGATTTTAAGTAGCCATGGATGACATATCATGGTTTATGCTCTAAAAAATGTGTAAGTGGACATCAAGTCAGCTATGTTTAAGTTGACAGCCATTGAGGATTTATTATTTATTCATATGCTGTAAAGGGTGATGGATTAATGGTCTGACTGATTGATTGATGCCTTAAGTGATCCTGGAACTGCCTAAGGATGCTAGTATGGCTGGCTTCTTTCCCAAAAGGCTTGACTACCTATTTACATCAGAGTCCTAATTAGGATCCTCATTTTTCACAATTCATGTATCATTTACTTCATTTAAATAAATAGAATTTCTCCTTATCAGAAACTCACAATACCTAGATTGCAAGCCTTTGTCAGAGGATAAATCTTCAAGTATTTATTGTTCTATATTTGTCAAAAACACCTGAGAGTAAATATATTTTTGAAAGTGAGTGTTAGTCGTTCAGTTGTGTCCTACTCTTTGTGATCCAATGGACTGTAGTCTGCCAGGCTCCTCTGTCCATGGAATTCACCAGGCAAGAATACTGGAGTGGGTAGCCGTTCCCTTCTCCAGGGCATCTTCCAGACCCAGGGATTGAACCTGGGTCTCCTACATTTAGGCACATTTTTACCATCTGAGCCACCAGGGAAGCCCCGTATATGTGGAAGGAAATATCAAAGATAAACAATTCTCTAGTTTAACTGACTTGCATCCTCAGTTCAATCTGCACCATCAGAAAGCCTTAAACACTAGGAAACACTATTATCATAGCTCTCTAGAGACCTATTTTTACTGAATTGTACTTTGGTACAAAAGAATCCTCCTGCCAATGCAGGAGACGTTAATGATGAGGGTTCAATCCCTGGGTCGGGAAGATTCCCTGGAGAAGGAAATGACAATCCATTCCAGTATTCTTGCCAGGAGAATTCCATGGACAGAAGAACCTGGTGGACTATAGTCCATAGGGTTGCAAAAAGTTTGATCCAACTGAACGTCTGAACACACACACTTTGGTACTGGGTCCTAGACTTGTATTGACAGCTGCAATAAGAAAAACAAGATAAAAGTAAACTCTTCAGTTAGAGTAGACTAAACCTATTTAACAAACAGACCTAAACATCTCTATGTGCCTCAAACACAATAGCAGTTCATCTGTCATTCACATAAAGCCTAAAATGGTCATTCCCTGTAGTTGCTCAATTTTCATCTGTGTGTTGAATCAGGAATCTTTTGTGGCTCTGCCAAGCCCTGTGCTCTCATTGTCACGTGTGTTGAATGCTAAAAGTTGATGGAGATTATGGCAGAACGAACCTCTTCTACAATATTGTAATTAGCCTCCAATTAAAATAAATAAATTTAAATTAAAAAAAGGCTTAACTAGAAAAGAACACTCATATCTGATGCTCACTTTCCACTCATAAGAGTTATTAATAGATGAATGGTCACAATTTTTAGAATCTTAAAAAATAGCTGTGACAGCACATTTGTCTTTTCCTAAAGCATTATTGGGAATGTTCCTAAAGTTCCCCTTTTAGAATTTCTCCCTTAAAATAAGGTTTTTTTTTTCTCTTTTATGGTAGAATTTATTTAATTTATGGTCAATAAATTCAAATTTACTATTTAAAGTTTTATTTTTCAGGTTTAGTTATAAAAGTGATGCTAAGTTGAGTAAAACAATTCAAAATTTTCTTTTCTATGTTATAGAGCAAGTAAATAAAAGAGTTTTCTGCTCCATACATTAAAACATACTCTTGGACTAAAGCTTTAGGGTGGAGAGGAAAGACAGTAACACAGTACAAATTCTTCCCTTGCTTTTATGACATTTGAACTATTTGGGGGGTTGTTTTGGAAATGTATCTTTCCTAGAAAATCTCCCATTTTTTCAAGATGTGCTAGGTTTTTGAAGGAGGTTAAAAGACATCATGTGGTCCTTTTAGATTTCCTCCAATCTATAGTTATTTCCCCCTCATCAATTCTTATTTGCACATTTGTGCTTTCTCCTCTTGCTGTCCTTGAGTAGGTCTGCTTACCTAATTTTTAGGGAACTTGTTCTTGGATTTATTCAGTAGTTCTAAGTTTTTTTCCATTTTCTAATTTATTAATTTCTGCTTTTATCTTGCCACTATGTTCCTTCTCCTTTCCTTAAGGCTACTTATTCCTTTCTACCTTTCTGAAATGAATGCTCTATTCACTTCTTTTTACTATTCATTTTTGATTAATACAAATATTAAGGCTGAGAATTTTCCTAGGTTCTGATATGAGTGTTTTCATTTTATTTTCTAGGTTTTTTTAATTTTTATTTTCTCTTGTTATTTGAGAAAGAGGGTTTTTTTTTTTTTTGGTTTTAATTTCTAAATGGAAGCATTTGTCGCTTTCTTATTTAGCTATTATTTCTGCTCATATTATATTATGGTCAGAGAATATTGTTTGTATTATTTCTCCTGCTTTAGATGTATTAAGATATTTTTAATGTCCCATATTAAACTAAATTTTGTGAATGGTCATTGAACAGTAAAAAAGACATATAATTTGTTTCCAAGCTACATACAAAGTTTGTCATATTAGTTAACACTATAAGGTCTTTTGTTTTATCTAGGTCTTCAGTTTCCTTAAAAATCTTTATCCACTAAATCTATCAAAGGCTAAGAGAGTGAATAAAAGTCAGGCACGAATGTTGTCTCTCTGTTTTTGTGTGCATTTGAGTTTGTTTTTGCTCTAAGAATGGCAATGCAATTTTTCTATCAAATAGTTATTCACATGTGTCAGAGTTTCATTGCAGAATGCACTCTTTATCATTATTAAGGATTCTTCTCAGTCTTTTAGTGTTTGTGCCAGTAGTCCAACCATTTTTGATACAATGATGTGTCCTTTTTATTTTCATTTGTCTGGTGTGTTGTTATTTGTTGTTTAATTTTCAGTCTTCCTGAGTCACTTTCAGTTAAATAAATCTCTTGTTTTCTCTGCTTTTGCCTTGTGATCCAATTTGAGAATTCTCTTCTGTTAATAGATGAGTTCAGGTCATTTGTACTTATTAATATGACCTGTGTGTTTATTCTTAGTTAAGTCACCACACTTAATATTTTCTGCTGCTGCTGCGTCACTTCAATCATGTCCGACTCTGTGCGACCCCACAGATGGCAGCCCACCAGGCTGCTCTGTCCCTGGCATTCTCCAGACAAGACTATTGGAGTGGGTTGCCATAGTATATTTTAACCTTCTTAATGTTTTATCATTCTTATCAAACTGTATTTTCTTTGGCTCTGGTATTTAATTTATTTGTACTTTATTGGATGCATGTTAAACAGTCTTAAAATATATTGTTATACAATATGGAAGAAAATAGATACTTACTGGATAAATGTGTGCATATAGAATATATACCTACTCATGTACCTGTGCCCATTTATAAATTTCTCTGTCAGACAAAACATTTTATATTTCTCATATCACATATGACCAGAGAGGCAATTCAACAACAGAAAGAACACTGGTATAAGACTCAAAAGACCTGGATTTTTCTGGTTCCAAATTGTACTAGCCAGAATACTCTGGGGATATTATTAAGCTTCTCTACAAAATTAAGTAAAAGTTTTCTTTTATGGTAAAAGTTCTTTAAAAGATAAAATATATTAAAGTGTTTTTCTAGAAATACCAGCTCTTGGTCTGTTTTTTTTTTTTTTAAGTTCTCAGTCACCCCAACAATAAAAATTTTAACTCAAAGTCTTAACACTATGCGTGAATCTGACTTGAAAATTCTCATGTACACAGATTCAGAAACAAAAATTTCATAACCCCATTGAATTTTATCAGATCAGTAACCCTTTGCAACAATTTTGACATTTGCTCATTCAGAAGTCACTCTGACAGTGAATATAATTTGCATAAATACTTCTGGTGAATTTTAAGTAAGAGAAACAGAAGGCATCTGATGATGACCATGATGAAAACACATCACTGTGTCTGTTTTCAACAACAGCAGGTGGCTTTGGACCTGAAAAGTAATAGGGTGGGAGTCCCTCGGTCATTTAGAATTAGTCATGAGGCTGTATAGGGGCGGGGGAGATACATATACCACAACATGAAATAAAATAGCAGAACTACCTCACACAAAAACGAAATCAGAAGACGGAGCAGAGCGTGAAATGTAACATGAGCTTAGCTAGTGTGTGGGCTAGTACGTCATCCCTCTGTCCTTGTTGTGCCTCAAAATAGAAAACAAAGGCCACTGGCACCTCCTGTGCAGCGATCTAAACCTACATGAATTTACAGTCTCAGTTCCCCTGTCACCTAGGAACATCACAGACATAAATCATTACTGTAATGTTACTGTAAACAACAGCTCACTGGACTGTTGTTGATCCATTAACTTCTCACTGTTTCTAACAACACTTCATTTCTCGACACAAGGAATCTCCCTAGGCATAAAGAAAAGGACTCTAAGGACCTTTAGCAGCACACATTACTGTATACTACATGTAAGACCAGGCTGTTCTTTTAGATAAGAATAGCACACTGTAGCTTTTAGAGGTAAATTAAACTAATTGGCTGTAATAACCAGGAAAGCAATTACATTTCATGAATTAGTATGTGTACAAGAAAAATATTACCTTAAAAGGTACAAAATACTTTGATAGAATTAAAAATCGAAATTCTACTAAAGAGCAGAACTAGAGCAACTATTTACTGCCTCCTCAGTGCACTTAGATATGCTGTCTTTTAGGATCCTTACGGAAAATCTGTACTGTCTGTGTTAATGCTTTAATTTTACAGGTGAGAATATTGGGGAACAGAGAGGTTAAGTATGTTTTCTAAAGCCATTCAGCTTAGGAAACAGCAAATACAGGTGTCAAACCCTGGTGTGTCTGACTTCTAAGCCCTTTTGCTTTCCAGTACACCACACTATTTCCTTTAGGGCCTTTAAACAAGGTGCACACTTCTATGCCGACAAAGGTCCGTATAGTCAAGGGTATGGTCTTCCCAGCGGTCACGTATGGCTGTCAGCACTGGACCGTAAAGAAGGCAGAACACCAAAGAACTGATGCCTTCCAACTGCGGTGCTGGAGAAGACTTCTGAAAGTCCCTGGGACTGCGAGGAAATCAAACCAGTCAATCTTAAGGGAGATCGACCCTGAATATTGACTGGAAGACTGATGCTAAGCTGAAGCTCCAGTATTTTGGTCATCTGATATGAACAGACAACTCTTTGGAAAAGTCCCTGGTGCTGGGAAAGATTGAGGGCAGAAGTAGAAGAGGGTGTCAGAGGATGAGATGGCTGGACATCACTGATGCAGTGAACATGAACTTGGGCAAATTCCAGGAGATGGTGAGGGACAGGGAGGCCTGGCGTGCTGCAGTCCATGGGGGTCACAAAAAGTTGGACACAACTGGCTAACTGAACAGCAACAACAACATGTGTATGCAACGTAGGATATTTAAAATAGGTAATGCAGAGTGTGTAACACTGATTATTTTGAAAGTTAACTGATTAGAGTTTATGAATAAGTACAAGACAAAGCATGAGGAGAGGTTTAAAACAGTAGTAGGAGAGGTTTAAGAGAGTAGTGAAGGATTTAAATAAAGTTGATATGAAATCCAATTTACAAAATTCAGAAACTATTTCATGAAAAATGGCATTTCAAACTGTTTTAAAAATTAGAAGAATGTTGTAGGGAGAAACCATATTGTTAAACATAGCTTTTAAACTATGTGAAATTGGACGTCCTGTTTATTTGCTTTTTTGTAGATACATGGCAAGTGATTTCCATTTTACCTGGTGTGTTTCATGAAGGAAGTTAAGTCTCTGGCAGATAAGAGATTCTTGCAGGTAAGATTTATTAAATCTAACCTGAGAATGTTCCTAGAAAACGTTTGCAGGCGTTTTTCTAAAAATCTAGATTATCATATTTGTACCTTAGCCAAATGTAACGTAATGAATCTGTTCTTGTTTATAAAGGAACACTTCAAAAAGTTTCAACAAACTACCGTCCACAAAGAAGAATTTAGCATCAAGGTATGCCAATTAAAGGTATACATTACAATGTGTATATATTTAACACCTGGACAACTCGTTGACATGTGTTGTTGGAAAATGGCTCCAGCAGTCTAAAATTCAGCCGTGTCAAGGTTCTGGGGTTAAAATTGGACTCAAAAGACCTCAACAAACCTGGTGAACTTTAGGTCAGTGGGCCAAATTCTTGCACACAACTGCTACTGACATCAGGGAAAGAGATCAGACTTCAGTGAAAGGTGACCTTAACTGATCTGGAGTAGCACCGGTCTTCCAACTCACTATTTAATTCATTTAAACTAACTGAGCCCATTTAAAAGACAAAAGCTGGGTTTCAACATCATGAATGAATAATATTTTCTGTGTCTATCAGAATCCTCCCATGTGAAATGGACAAATGGAGGAACAGTCTGTTCGATTTCTTCTCTGACAATGCCCACAGCACTCTCCAGAACACTCTATAACAAGGTGAGATATTTCTACTTGTTAGAGAACAATTTCTTCTTTTTAATTTTCTTTAAATCAAAATTCCTTACCCGCTAAACTCTGTTTTCACTTTTTCTCAGAGTAACTTCGTTTTTTGTTCAGGGTGTCAATTATGTTCCTCATGTGTTACATGTTTTTATAAATAACTTTTTCATTGATGTAACAATGACATGTCCTCTTTCTCAACTGCAAAAGAAGATAGCCAGTGTTTCAGTGGAATAGGAAAACATTGACTTATTTCTTATTTCTTTATTCCTCTGTTTCAGTCACTTTCATATATGCTAGAAGCTAAACATAATGGTAGCTGAAAGTGGCATTTAATGTTTCAAAGTACACTGGAGGGGTGAAGGGCGTTTCTGTAGGAATCAGGAAGCTCCACTATCAGGGTCTAGGAACTGTGGATATGCTTTGGAAGTTCCTGGTCAAGTTCATATCAACAAGCATCCTGCTTCTTTTAGGATTTTTCAGTCTTATTCTCTCACCATCCTTGATGCTCAGACAGACAAAACTGCCCTCACTTCCCATCTATCACATCCATTCTCACTCTTAATTCTTTTTATGTTCCTTTGCTCAGGCACCACCTATTGCAAATAACTAACACAGATCAGTTAGAAGACCTTTGTATCATGATAGCTTTGTTTTCCTCTTCTTATTGAGCACTTACATTGCAATTGCATGCTTACTGGTCTGAGTCTCATCCCTTATTGAAAGCTCACTGAAAGGGAAATACTTTGTCATATTGTTCACAGTTATATATCTCACAGTGTCTGGCACATGGTAGGCATTTGATAAGTATTTATTAAATGAGTAAGTAGTAAATGAATGAATGAATGAATGACTTTCAGACCTGTATGAGGAACATTAGAGTAATATTTGCTGACTTTATACATAATAATTGATATCATTGCTCAAATATAATATTATTGTAGTAAATGAATAAAGAAAGAACATATGACTATATCATAACTTTTGAACAAGTTGAATGATAGATCTAAGCAATTTGGACCTAGGTGGAATTTCCTCTTCAGCCAGAATAAAGAAAAGCAGCTTTCTTGATATTCCTGAATTTATCATTATTCTAGAATCCATCTGGTCTAGTCTTTAAGTTATTAAACATTCCAGAGAAGTTTGACAGGAGATGAAGTCCACTGAGCATTCACACTGACTCCTTACCTTGGCTTCCAGAGCTGGATAGGAAAGTGGACCACACACCTGAGACAGTATTCTTTGTCCATCCACACCTGTAACTACACCTAGCCAGAAAGTGTGTGACTGCTTCTCATTGATAGAGTTATGTCAGGCATCCAGCCATACAGATCACTTTTACAAGCCCCAGTGCCCTCCTTGCTAAACACTGATGGATTGGTTGAGACATCTTTAACCTTTACTCTGCTTTCTACTTTCTGACATCTGTGAATGACACATTCACAAATTTAATGCAATTTCAACTCTGAGATAGAGTGGAATGTAGAATATCTTGGGATCTTGGGGCTAGAGAAGGGGAAGAAACAAAATGTTGGAGTTAAAAAAAAAAAAAAGACTGAATGGAAAGAGACCAGGACGGCAGGGGAGTAAGGTTGTCAGGTATAATGAAGATTTAGTGCTTCAGCAATAAATCTAATTCAGCTAGAAGAGCATGCTGCCAAAACACTGTGCAAGAAATACCCCCAAGGTATTCAAAGGGGTCTCTTTAAACCCTGTTCCCTTCACATTGCATATCTGAACACAGACAGTTGGAGTTCAGAGAGCACACATCTGGGTCACTGTGCAAATCCCTACTCTCCTTTAAAAAAATAAAATACACACACTCCACCTACTCTAGACTTACTCTACTGCTGTGTCTGCCAAGGAAAACCATTTTGTTTTGGAATACAAAAGCCAAAACACAAAGTGGAACCAACCCACACAGAGTAATGCTCAGCTACTTCATGTATCCAAAGAAAGGAAAGTATTCAAAGCCCAATTCTCAGATTACTACTCCATCAGGCAACTGGACTTAGTTTTTTTTTTTTTTTCCATTCCATTGTTTTCTACAGTGAGGACCAGAAATCTCCGAGAAGTCATGAGATTTAACAAAGCAATATCCAGCACCATTCATTTCTCTTGCATTTAATGTAGAATTAAGCTCCATACTCACAGTTTGACACATTACACTTTTTGCACATTTTTTGGTTCATCATGATAATGTAAGGAGAAAGGCTTTGTAAACTTCAAAATGCTACCTTTAAAGAGAAATATTTTATGGTTACAAGTTGCTTTCCTCTCATTTTAATTTTATACTTTGATATTTTAATATAGGGGCATTTCCAGTGGCTCAGCAGTAAAGAATCTGCCTGCAATGCAGAAGACCTAGGTCCAGTCCCTGGGTTGCGTTGGGAAGATCCCCTAGAGGAGGGCATGGAAACCCACTCCAGTATTCTTGCCTGGAGAATCCCATAGACAGAGGAGCCTGGTGGGCTACAGTCTACAGGGTCACAAAGAATAGGATATGACCGAAGCTACTGAGCATGCATGCCTTTTAATACAGGAAAGCAAATATGTGTAATTGTCTCATTATTTGGCTTCTAAAGATTAATTCTTTACATAGAAGTTGCTGAATGGAAAAAATACCTCCTGAGTTTTCCAAAATCATTCAGTAAAGAAGGAAATTGTGTCTAAGTAGGTGCTTACTAACAGAGTTCCATCACAATCCTCATAGTAATAGATAAAACCAAGGTAAAACAACTCAGTAGTTTAGTCACTAAGTCGTGTCCAACTCTTCTGTGACCCCATGGACTGTAGCCCACCAGGATCCTCTGTCCATGGAATTTCCCAGGCAAGAGTACTGAAGTGAGTTGCCATTTCCTTCTCCAGGGAATCTTCCAACCAAGGGATCAAACTCATGTCTCCTGCATTGGCAGGTGGATTCTTTGCCACTGAACCATCCAGGGAAGACTTCTAATAGGGTGCGTGCTAAGTCACTTCAGTTGTGTCCAACTCTTTGTGAACCTATGGACTATAGCCTGCCAGGCTCCTCTGTGCACAGGATTCTCCAGGCAAGAATACTGGTGTTGGTTGCTGTGCCCTCCTCCAGGGAATCTTCCTAAGCCAGGGATTGAACCCACATCTCTTATGTCTCCTGCATTGGCAGGCAAGTCCTTTACCACTAGCACCACCTGGGAAACCCTCTGATAGGGGTGGATTCAGGCAATCTTCAATAAACTATTCTTGTCCCATCAACCTTCATTTCAGATGACTAATACAAATATCAAAACAATAGACGAAGAAGAAGAAAGGCCCCCAACTTCATTTATCTTATTTTTATTTCATTTAAGATGTTTTCTTTTCATGAGAAGGCAAGATAATCAATCAAGAAGTTTAAATTATGGTGCCCACCCTCAAGATGAGAGACAAGTATAAGCACTTGATGAGCTAAATAGCAATACATCTTAGATGTAACAGCCAACAACCTAGAGATATCAAAACAGAAGTTTAGACAATAATTACTGAAATGGCAGATCATTGTAAACCACAGTGGTTTACAGGCTGTCTGTGAAATGATGCTCACTCTACAACTTGCACAGAATTGTTCAAACTGATTGGTGCAGTTGATGTGAAAAAAATGCCCTAAACAATTCTATAATGACTACAAATATTTATATATGTAGTGAGAACTTGAGTCAATAGAAGTCTTGTTGATAGTAACAAGACCTTATTGCTTAAAATAGTTTATGAAACTTTTTACCTACTTATTGTATCTTATCCCTACAAAGTATCAGAATCCTTATTTGAGGGATGAAGTCCAAGGCTGGGAGAAGATGAAGGGACCGCCTAAATGTACATTGTTCATAGTGGTTTTGATCAAACTTTAAGCATTTGATTACTAGTTAATGTCATTTCCACTATAGAATTATTAAAATTATCTTTAGGAAAATAATATTTATAAAACTCAATGACATTTTAAGCTTGATGATAACTAAGAACTGACCATATATTTCTGAATTATAATAATTAACATTTACAGGGTACTAAGTTAGAGCTAAGAATATTTATGTATACTATCTCATTAAATCCTTTTAGTAATTTTCTGTTTGGGACATTGTTAATCTTATTATTTCTGTTTTGTTCTATTCAGTCACTCAGTCTTATCTGACTCTTTGTGACCGCATGGACTGCAACATGCCAGGCTTCCCTGTCCATCATCAACTCCTGGAGCTTGCTCAAACTCATGTTCATGAACTTTCTCAAATTTATGTTATCATTTAGAATATGGAAAAACTGAGTTAGAATTAAAATTTTAACCCCAACCTGTACACAGTCCAGAGGCTTCCTCCATGGTCACCTATGCACAATCTGGGCAAGTTGATTTATATTATTAGACAGAGGCTCTCCATAGCAAAAAATTATTCTTTAGCAGTTGTACATTGGACTCAGTTTAAACCTACAATATCATCATTATGGTAAATAATCTGATGACTTACTGCACATCTGAATTTAGCCTATAATCACTTTACCACTCAACCTCAGAATTAAAGAAATCATGTTAATATAAAATATTAGAAAAGCTTTAGAAGAAAATATTTCAGTTATACATAGAGTTCACATGTATATTTCAATCTCTAAGTTAGAATGACATCACATGAGATAAAACAAAATAAGCCTCTGGGTATCAAATAATTTTATTACTGTTGGAAAATACTTACTAATTCCATCAGCTGTGAAGTTCTAAAATCAATCCAAATGTCTTTAAAATGTCAGGAACCATATTGAAAATTCTTCTCAGCTCATTCCAAATGAAATTCACTATTAATAACATCGTACATTTACTATACTCTAACAAAGAATATTATGTTTAATTCATGATTATCAGATCTACAGTTGGTGGAAATAAGAAAGCAATCAACATACATATGAAAGTCCCAGTCCCAGATTCCATAGATTCTAAACCATAGCTTTTTGTGCCCTAGGGAGTTTTCAGTTAACTTCAAAATAACTAAAAATATTCCTTAGTTATAATAGAGGTCTATGAGCCAAAAGGTCTTTGAAACCACACAGATCCTTAGTTGTAGTACTAATAGAAGAAATTCTTCAGTAGATTTTGGGTGGCACTAGAGTATTCAGATTTTTTTTTTTTTTAAAGAAAAACTTCCTGGATTTTCTCTTATGTAATATCCATTATCAATGAGAGTATCTGCATCTGAAAACTCCTGAGGTAGAACATTTCATTACCTCACCATGCTGATGCACCAGGTGTTATAGTGAAAATAAATTTAATATGAACAGTTTAGAGATAGCATTTGATGATGGATTAGTTTACAGAAAAGATGCTATAAATCAAATCTTATCTTAATATGGTAAATTCCAGTATTATTATTACATTCTTGATCTTCCACTCAGTATTTATGGAATTGACCACAAACATAACATTAATTCAACTACAAAGGAACTGTTTCTATACTGTAAAAAAAAATATTTGTGGCTTCCCTGCTAGTTATTTTTTAAAGATTTATTTATTTTAATTTAAATGTATTTATTTTTAATTGGAGAATAATTGCTTTACAATATTGTGTTCATTTCTGCCATCAACATGAATCAGCCATAGGTATACATATGTCCCCTCCCTCTTGAACCTCCCCCTGACCTCACACCCTATCCCATCCCTCTAGGTTGTCATTGAGTACACTGGGTTTGAGCTCCATGCGTCATACAGCAAATTTCCACTGGCTATCTATTTTACATATGGTAATGTACATGTTTCAATGTTTGGAAAAGCTGAAAGAGTAACATTCAGTCAGTTCAGTTCAGTCGCTCAGTAGTGTCCGACTCTTTGCAACCCCATGGACTGCAGCCAACTCCCGGAGTTCACTCAAACTCATGTCCATTGAGTGGGTGATGCCATCCAACCATCTCATCCTCTGTCGTCCCCTTCTCTTCCCACCTTCAATCTTTACCAACATCAGGGTGTTTACAAATGAGCCAGTTCTTTGCATCAAGTGGCCAAAGTATTGAAGTTTCAGCTTCAGCATCAATCCTTCCTATAAATACCCAGGACTGATCTCCTTTAGAATGGACTGGTTGGATCTCCTTGCAGTCCAAGGGACTTTCAAGAGTCTTCTCCAACACCACAGTTCAAAAGCATCAATTCTTCAGTGCTCAGCTTTCTTTATAGTCCAACTCTCACATCCATACATGACTACTGGAAAAACCATAGCTTTGACTAGACGGACCTTTGTTGGCAAAGTAATGTCTCTGCTTTTTAATATGCTATCTAGGTTGATCATAACTTTTCTTCCAAGGAGCAAGCGTCTTTTAATTTCATGTTTCAATGTTTGGAAAAACTGAGAGAGTAACATTATTTATTATTTAATTTATTTTTAGCTATGCTGGGTCTTCATTGCTACACACTGGCTTTCTCTAGTCGCAGTGAGCAGAGGCTACTCTCTAGTTGTGGTCATAAACTTTTTATGCACTGGCCTCTCTTTTTGTGGAGCACAGGTCTAGGCACAGTAGGCTTCAGTAGTTGTAGCACATGGGCTCAGTAGTTTCAGCTCATGGGCTCCAGAGTGCTGGCTCAGTAGCTATAGTCCATGGGCTTAGTTAACCTGCCACATGTGGGACGAGGGGTTGAACCTGTGTTCCCTGAATTGCAAGGTAGATTCTTTACCACTGAGCCACCAGGGAAGCCACCCTGTTAGTTATTTTACTAGTAATCAATATAACATAACAGGCACTGATAAAAACATAAGTGAATCAAAGTAATACATAAAGAGAAAATTGGGCATACCTTCACTTTTCACTTTTAAATAACTAAACAAGAGTTTAGACTTAAAGGTAACTTGTAAAGATTCATTGCAATACATATTTTTAAGCCTATAGCACCCGGTATTCCCAGGAGGTCTCCCATCCAAGTACTAACTAGTCATTGCAATATTTTAAAAAGGGAACTGACATGATTGAACTTGTGTTTTAGAAGAGCACTCAAGAGGCAATTATGGAGGATGGACATGAGGGGGAAGAGATTAGCAGCAATGGGAACAGTTAAGAAGCAAATTGACGGAAACTGAAAGTCCCATGGCAGTGTAGATAGAGTGGCAAAGAACATTATTAACTGACATCTAAATACTGCTTACTCTGTGCCAGGCAACATCCTAAGCATTTTACACATATTAATTCATTTAATCTTCACTACAACCCTATGAATTAGTGTTATCAGTTTGCTTTTATGAGATAATAATCCAAAACATAGTACTTTAAATAATTGGTTGGCAGTTCTCCTAATCTTGGCTAACATCACACATTCTCTGTGGTCAATGTCTGTGTTGGCTAGGGTCTGACTGGGCTAAACTGGCTATAGTTAAGAAGATTTTTCTCTGAACCACATGGTCTCTCCTTTCCCAGAAAGTTGGCTCATGTTTGAGAGAACATAAATATTCAAGGTCTTTTAAGACCTGTTTAGAATGGACACACAATCATATTTTCTTCATTCTATTAATCAAAGCAGTATACAGTCTAAACCTGATTCAAAGGTGGAAAATTAACTTAGTCTCTTTTAATTTTTTAATAAAACATAGTTGACATACATCATTATGTTAGTTTCAGCTCTACTACTCAATGATTTGACATTGTATACATTATGAAATGATTACTACAATAAGTCTAGTAACCATCTGTCCCCAAACAAACATTGCAGTATCACTGACCATCTTTATTACGCTGCATATTAAATTCTCTGATGATTAGTGATGTTGAGCATTTTTTAATGTGTCTGTTCACCACCTGTATGCCTTCCTTAGAAAAATATCTATTCAGGCTTTCTGCCCATTTTTTAATTAAGCTGTTTTTGTTGTTGTTTTTATTGAGTTCCATGAGTTATTTGTATATTTTGAATATTAACCTGTTATTAAACATATCATTTGCTAATGTCTTCTTCCATTCAGTAGGCTGTCTTTCCATTTCTTTAAAGGTTTCCTTTGCTGCGCAAAAAATTTTATAGTTTGATGTATTCCATTTCTTCATTTTTGCTCTTCTTTCCCTTGTCTGAGGAGATATATCCAAAAATAATTGCTAGGACTGGTGTCAAAGAACGTACTCCCTATGTTTTATCCTAGGGGTTTTATAAAAGACTTACATTTAAGTCTTTAATGCACTTTGAATTATTTTTGTATATAATGTAAGAAAGCAATCTTGTTTGATTCTTTTGCATGTAGCTGTCCAGTTTACCCAAAACCATTTATTGAAAATTTCATCTTTTCTCCATCACATAATCTTGCCACCTTTGTTGTAGATTAAGTTAAGTGTAGGTTTCTTTCTGGGTTCTCTCTTCCGTTTCATGGATCTGTGTATCTGTTTTTGTGCCAGTACCATACTGCTTCAAGTACCGTAGCTTTGTGGTATGGTCTGAAATCAAGTGTGTGATACCTTTGTCCTTCTTTCTCAAATTTATTTTGTCTATTTTTATTCTTCAATCTTTAAATATAATATATAGTATTGAGTGATTTGCAAATACTGAACCATCCTTCTCCCAGAAAGATAAAAGGGAGAGAAAGCAGAGAAAACTTTGCCATTTTAATTCTAATGTGTCTTGGTGTGGACATCTTTGGGTCCATCTTTTTTGGGACTCTCTGTCCTTTCTGTAGTTGATTATCTGTTTCCTTGCCCAGGTTAGGAAAGTTTCCAGCTAGGATGAATCTGAGTACTAGGGTGGCTGCCTGTGGGATCCAGGGGGCCGAGGGCCATCAACCTCCTCTCTTGATGATAGGGGCTTGAAAATCACATTGCAAGGGGAACAGTAAAGAGAAGAGGAAAATATTTTGGTGATCCTTGATGTCTGCCTCTGGGAGGTATTATTATTATCAAGCCTCTTTTGCAGGTAGGGAAACAGAAACACAAATTTATTAAATAGTTGCCCTAAGCCATTCATCAAACAGTAAAGCTCTAGTCTGTTGTCTAAGGAATTTTCTTATATGTCTCTAGGTACAGAGGTACAGAGTGTTAGTCACTCAGTCATGTCCAACTCTTTGCGACCCCATGGACTGTAGCCCACCAGGCTCCTCTGTCCATGGAATTCTCCAGGCAAGAATACTGGAGTGGGATGCAACTTCCTTCTCCAGAGGCTCTTCCCAACCCAGGAATTGAACCCAGGTCTCTTGCATTGCAGACAAATTCTTTACCATCTGAACCACCAGGGAAGCCCATATGTATCTAAGTTTTTAATAAATGGAAAATGGTTAAGAAAGTATTAGAAGGAAAAATCAATAAAATTTAATGATTGATTAGATTTAGGAATACTCAGAGAAGGAATAAGAGAGGATTCAAATTTGGAAAAGTGATACTATGAAGAGGAGTCAGCATTTATTGATTATACTAACCACAAATTAAGTAATGTAGAATAATAAAACATTCAAGACTGAGCTACCCTCAGGTTATGCAGGTGGATATATTTATTGGGCTGCTGCTAGAGTTGGAGTGTCTCACTCAAAAGAAAGAGATCTGAATAGAGATACAGATTTCAGCTTCACATAGTTGATTTGGCAATTTAAAGCATGAGAGTAGATGAAGAGACTCAGAAAGAGCTTAAAGAAGGCCAAGGGCAAAGTCTAGAGAAGTACAGAGACAATGCAGAGGAAGAGGGGCCTTCCCAGTAACTTTCAGATGACAAAAACAGTACACAAGTTCCTGGCAGAAACACATGTAAATTTAAATCCATTTGTGATATGATAACATCATTGTAAGATTCAAATTATTTCAGCAAAATATTTAAATATAAGGTCTTCACATAATCAGGCATACTAGAAGACAAGGCAACATGAGCAAAAGCAAACCAACAACAACAAAAATTAGATAATAGAAAAAGACTGATAGGGGCTTCAGATACTGTCATTCACTGATAGACATGTTTAAATAACCATGAATGCGGTGCAAGGAAATAAAAGACAAAATAAAAATTGATGAAAGAACTGAAAATACTAAAAATATTCAGATGGAAATTCTGAAACTCAAAAATGCAAAAAACAAAACTAAAAATTCAGTCAGTAAGTTTAACAGTAGGTTAACACAATTAAAGAGACAATTAGTAACCTGCAAGAAAAATCAGGGGGAAAAGTGTCCAGAATAAAATCATAACATGTTGAAAATATAAGAGTACACAGGACACAGTAAAAAGGACTACCTATAAGGTTTTAGAATATCACACAGAGAAAACAGAGAAAGGCACTTAAACCACACTTTAAAGAAATAATATCCAAGTGGTCAATAGACATTGTAAAAATGTGTTTCACTTCATTAGCATTCAGAGAAATGCAAAATTCAAAACACACTGAGATACCACTACATTCCAAAATGACTAAATTTCTGAAAGACGTCAATTGCAAATTTGGCAAGGATGTGAAATAAGAGGAACTCACATACATGTCTAACCATGTAGGAAACATAGGAAGCCATTGATGAGCAAGACATAGGAATTGGAAAGAAGTAAGTATACAACTGGAAATTTACTTTTACAGAGATGAAACCTATCTTTTCTTTGAGAGCAAGGAAAATGGATAGATTTGTTTGGGGCTAAAGTTTTGAGGAAGCTTTGAGTGTGCTCTGAGTTCATTATCCAAGAGAGTGGGGCCACTAATGAAGTGGAAGTAAGCAAGGCAAGGTAGGGAGTTTGCAAATGTTGAAGAAACATTTGGGATATCTGTTGGGAAGACTTGACATGAGAGTTCACTAGGCATGTATAGAAGAGTGACTGAGATTACGAAGAGCCAGTTGATAATGAAAACAATGTCATTTATATGAGTCTATGGTGCAAAGATGGTGACTGCAGCCATGAAATTAAAAGATGCTTACTCCTTGGAAGAAAAGTTATGACCAACCTAGATAGCATATTGAAAAGCAGAGACATTACTTTGCCAACAAAGGTTCGTCTAGTCAAGGCTATGGTTTTTCCTGTGGTCATGTATGGATGTGAGAGTTGGACTGTGAAGAAGGCTGAGTGCCGAAGAATTGATGCTTTTGAACTGTGGTGTTGGAGAAGACTCTTGAGAGTCCCTTGGACTGCAAGGAGATCCAACCAATCCATTCTGAAGGAGATCAGCCCTGGGATTTCTTTGGAAGGAATGATGCTAAAGCTGAAACTCCAGTACTTTGGCCACCTCATGCGAAGAGTTGACTCCTTGGAAAAGACTCTTATGCTGGGAGGGATTGGGGGCAGGAGGAGAAGGGGACGACAGAGGATGAGATGGCTGGATGGCATCACTGACTCGATGAACGTGAGTCTGAGTGAACTCCGGGAGTTGGTGATGGACAGGGAGGCCTGGTGATGGACAGGGAGGCCTGGTGTGCTGTGATTCATGGGGTCGCAAAGAGTCAGACACGACTGAGTGACTGAACTGAACTGATGGTGCAAAGAATGTTCAAACTACCACACAATTGCACTCATTTCACATGCTGGCAAGGTAATGCTCAAAATCCTTGAAGCTGGGCTTCAATAGTATGTGAACCAAGAACTTCCAGATGTATAAACTGGATTTAGAAAAGGCAGAGGAACCACAGATCAAATTGCCAACATCTGTTGGATCATCGAAAAAAAAACAAAAGAATTCCAGAAAAACATCTACTTCTTCATTGACTATGCTAAAGCCTTTGACTGTGCAGATCACAACAAACTGTGGAAAATTCTTCAAGAGATGGGAATACCAGACCACCTTACTTGCCTCCTGAGAAACCTGAATGCAGGTCAAGAAACAACAGTTAGAACCAGATATGGACAAATGGACTAGTTCAAAATTAGGAAAGGAGTACTTCAAGGCTGTATATTGTCACCCTCCTTACTTAATGTCTAATTATGTCATGCAAAATGCTGGGCTGGATGAAGCTCAAGCTGGAATCAAGATTGCTAGGAGAAATATCAATAACCTCAGATAGCACATGATACCACCCTAACGGCAGAAAGTAAAGAGAAACTAAAGAGCCTCTTGATGGGTGAAAGAGAAGAGCAAAAAAGTTGGCTTAAAACTCAGTATTCAAGAAACTAAGATCCTGTCATCTAGTCCCATCACTTCATGGCAAATAAATGGAAAAAAAAAAAAATTGAACCGGTACCAGACTTTATTTTCTCAGGCTCCAAAATCACTGTGAACAGTGACAGCAGTGCTCCTTGGAAGGAACACCATGACAGACCTAGACAGTGTGTTAAAAAGCAGAGACATCAGTTTGTCAACAAAAAGGTCCATAGAGTCAAAGCTGTGGTTTTCCAGTGGTCATGTACGTATATGAGAGTTGGACCATAAAGAAGGCTGAGACTAAAGAATTGATGCTTTGGAACTGTGGTGTTGGATAAGATTTGAGAGTCCCTTGGACAGCAAGATCAAATCAGTAAATTCTAAAGGAAATCAGCCCTGAATATTCATTGGAAGGAGTTATGCTGAAGCTGAAGCTCTAATACATTGGCCACCTGATGCAAAGAGCTGACTCACTGCAAAAGACCCTAATGCTGGGAAAGATTGAGGGCAGTAGGAGAAGGGGGCAACAGAGGGTGAGATGGCTGGATGGCATCACCAACTCAATGGACATGAGTTTGAGCAAACTCCTGGAGATAGTGAAGGACAGGGAAGCCTGGCATGCTGCAGTCCATGGGGTCACAAAGAGTCGGTCACAACTGAGCGACTGAACAACAACAAATGGTACTGTTTTAGTGATTTCTCTGCTCTCAGTGGTGCTGTACCATCTTGGTTTATGAAACATAGCATAGGTCTTATTGGAGTTTTCTTTGAGGTCTAATTCATTCATTTACTAAGAAGTGCTTCTACACCATACTCAATATAAAAGGGCATTATATATCTGTCCAGAAACAATTATACTTAGTTATATAGAAAAATATGCAAGGGAAATGAAGACAAAGCACTTACATTGAATCTAGAATATAGTGGTGAGCTTGACCATTTAATCCACATGCTTGGCTACAGACAGTCGGCATTTAAGGTATCTTAGGCACTCAAGCATCTGTGTCCCTGAAGCCATCTCAAGCAAAATGGTGCAGGCCCTCAAATATCACTAAACCTCAGTAAGAAAGATTCAGCCAACTTCCTTTGTAGACCATTGTAGTTTCTCCCAATTCTTATGGCCCAGACATACTTTCTTATATGTTTCATGGTCTATTTAACTTTCCCCGAAGTCTGGAAAACCTCAAAAGCCTGTTGACAGCAAGGATTTTTAAAAGTCATTCCTAAGACAGCCAAAACTGTAGTTCAGAGCTTGCATAGAAACCTTGATTTTTACAAGCAGACCAGTGATATAGATACTCCCTCCCCACACTCAATTACATTCCCTCATTTCAGTTCAGCTTTGCATACGAGTTTTACAAAGCTGAGTCTGACGAGATGAAATGTTAGGAAGAAAAGGCAAGTGCATGGCAACACCCCACCAGATATATATTTAATTAAAATGACTCACCCTAACAAAGCGAAAAAGCAGGTCATTTCATAGACTGTCCCCCAAATGTTCTCCTTATCTTACCACCCAAATTCACATGGTCTTTAAAAAAAAAATACTCTTCAGAACAGGTCCTGAGTAGATTCTGGAAGGGAATACATGTTTGCTTGGTACCCTTTTACATTTTATTATCCCACAAAACATCAGAATAGACAGGACCAAGTTTGAAAACCAAGTTTGACCAAGATTGAAAACCCAGGAGAGACCTTCAACAGCAACCTTATCTTGTTTGAATGCATGTTCTGAGGTCACCTGGGGTGAGCCAGAACTCAGCTGACAGTGTATCAAAAGGCTTCAAGCTCACAAAAGAAAGCATCGTGAGTGCACAAAGGTCGAGCATCTTTGGAAGTGGGTAAATTGGAACAATATGATATGCCATGTCTGAAAACATTTCCCATTTTCTAACTTTGCAAAAGCAGTTTGTGGTCTGGATTCTTGGAAGCAAAGGAAATGAAAATGAATAAAAGTAAGTTAATGTCAGAAGTGCTGGACTTTTTGGTGGTGATGGTAGTGTAAAAAATAAAAATAACACTTATACATGCCGAAGTACATAGACAGTAATTCCTTCAAAAGCTGGAAAACTTGGGGCAAACCCAAACAGCATGCACCTATCATTCAATTTGAGGAAATCAAGACAGCACTGAATTTCACAGATTGTATCATAGACAGCTATTACTGTCCAAGCCAGTGGCACCTTTTGCTCCATCGTGACTAACTACCAGTCCAATTTGCTGGATTCACTCTCTCTGTGTGTCTTCATTGTTTCAAGCCGGGAGAGACTTATCCTAATAATGGGTCAATCCTCAGCCAAATGTGTTCAGCTGAAGGCCACCATAGAAGAATGGCAGGATATTGTCTTTCCACCAGCAAGTGAATTGCAGGCAGCTTAAGGCAATATCCATTTCGCTATAATGCTGGTTTATATTACAGCTCTTTTCAAACTTCTAATTGCCCTGTATTGCTGACATTTATAGACATGCCCTATTTTAAACGAAAACACAACACTGAGGTCAGGAGGAGGTTCTGGGACAGCTGAGACCCCAGGTGAAGCCAAAGGGGGAAATTACTTTAAAACTTCTAAATGCCAAACATGTTTGAGAAAAGGAAGAAAAAAATAAATAAAATCTTCGGGCAGAAAAAACATTAATCATAGCCCCATGGTATAAATTAATAATAACCATATTTAATTCTATGTAAACATTCATTGGTTGGATTATATAATTTTTAAATGAAAGTAAATATTATTCATTTGGCTTGGTAAGTCTGGTAAGTCTCAGCTTATATGGAATAACTTTATGATTTTTTTCCTTCCAATTTCACTTTTATTTGTTAAAAGCAAACACACCAAGCTAACCAGGTTTGTCAGCTGCTTTTGGCAATCACAATATGTTATGAGTCTTTAAGATCATTCTAAAAGTTGCAATGAATAAAATAATATTTCACATTTATGTAGGACTTTTCACCTTGTATCTCATATGGTTTTATAAGCAATAAATCACTCATTCCAGAATTGCAACTAAACAGTCTCAAATGCAGTGCCAGTAAGTATTTCCCAGGTAGCTCCAGAAGAAGAAAGGTATATATAGGCTATAATCATTTTCATTTGTATATTTGTACATTCACTCACTGAATTAGTGAATCATTGATCCATATACTTGACATATATTCATGTCATGTTCATAACTGTCTAACACTGTGTAGATTTCAGGCTATATAAAGAAGTATTAAAGAGTTTACACTTTAGTTGGGTTCTGATTAGGAAATCAATTGTTTGAGATCTTACTCTCAATAGCCAGAACAAATTCTTTTCAATGCTGTGGTCTCAGTCTCCTTGTGAATTGAGAAATAAGAAAATTATTAATAAACAGTCAACACTAGTGCTTTTCTTTTTACAGGCCATATATATTCATAGAAAAAATTTAGGAAAAAAAGAACTCACCATTCATTTATTTA
This sequence comes from Bos indicus, assembly GCF_029378745.1. NCBI lineage: Eukaryota > Metazoa > Chordata > Mammalia > Artiodactyla > Bovidae > Bos > Bos indicus. The sequence goes on along the minus strand of NC_091768.1, from coordinate 24,635,428 downwards.
TTTATTTGGAGGCTAATTACTTTACAATATTGTATTGGTTTTGTCATACATTAACATGAATCCGCCACAGGTGTACATGTGTTCCCCATCCTGAACCCCCTTCCTGCTTCCCTCCCCATCCCATCTCTCTGGGTCATCCCAGTTCACCAGCCCCAAGCACCCTGTATCATGCATTGAACCTGGACTGGCGATCCATTTCACATATGATAATATACATGTTTCAATGCTATTCTCCCAAACCATCCCACCCTCGCCCTCTCCCACAAAGTCCAAAAGTCTATTCTTTACATCTGTGTCTCTTTTGCTGTCTGGCTTACAGGTTTATTGTTACCATCTTTCTAAATTCCATATATATGCATTAGTATACTGTATTGATCTTTTTCTTTCTGGCTTACTTCACTCTGTATAATAGGCTCCAGTTTCATCCACCTCATTAGAACTGATTCAAATGTATTCTTTTTAATGGCTGAGTAATACTCCATTGTGTATATGTACCATAGCTTTCTTATCCATTCATCTGCTGATGGACATCTAGGTTGCTTCCATGTCCTGGCTATTATAAACAGTGCTGCGATGAACATTGGGATACACGTGTCTCTTTCAATTCTGGTTTCCTCGGTGTGTATGCCCAGCACTGGGATTGCTGGGTCATAAGGCAGTTCTATTTCCAGTTTTTAAAGGAATCTCCACACTGTTCTCCATAGTGGCTGTACTAGTTTCCATTCCCACCAACAATGTAAGAGGGTTTCCTCTTCTTCACACCCTCTGCAGCATTTATTGCAGTCAGAATGGCTGCTATCCAAAAGAACTCACCATTTAAAATTTTTCTTTTTGTCATAGTTGTTTAGTCGCTAGGGCATGTCTGACTCTTTTGCAATCCCATGGACTCTAGCCTGTCAGGCTCCTCTGTCCATGGGATTTACCAAGCAAGAATAATGGAGTGGGTAGCCATTTCCTTCTCCAGGAGATCTTCCAACTTAGGGACTGAACCCACATCTCCTATATCTCCTGCACTGCAGGCGGATTCTTTACTGCTAAGCCACCAGGGAAGCCAGAATCACCATTAATTCCACTATAGGAAGATAAACATTGTTAACAATTTGGGATACAAATTTTTTGTTTTTAGTTTTTCTTTGTATAAAATACACCCACTTTTTGCATAAATAAGATCATGATATGTATATTGATTTATAACTGACTTTTCAGTTATTAATATATTATGAATATTTCTTATATGATTAAATTTGAGCTTTGAGTACATGAATTCATATGTAATGACTATATGGGGTTTTTAATTTCACTTCAAGTTGTGAAAGGACACTGGACCACAACTCAAGCTTAACTGAAGAAATAAAGAGTACAAGCAAACTACTGAACATACCAACAACTAAAAAGGATTATGCAACATGACCAAGCTGGATCTATCCTAGGGATGCAAGGCTGGTTCATATAATGAGAATCAATCAATGTAATATGCCATGTGACTAGAATAAAAGTAGAAAAACCATGGTCATCTCAAGAGGTAGTTTGACAAAACACAATACTCTTTAATGATTTTTTTTTAAGTTTATTAAGATACAAATAGTGTATAAGTTTTGAATTCCTTTTGTTAAATTTATTCACAGAAAAACTTTAAAACGTTGCTGAAAGAAATTAAAGAAGATCTAAATACATGGAACAACATTCTGTGCTCCTAAATTGGGAAGCTTAATATTGTTAAGACCATGATACTCTCCAAATCAGTCTTCAGATTCAAAGACCCCTTTCAAAATTTCACTGCTTTTCTAGAATTCATGTTACTGAGTCTAAGCTTGCTCTGCTCACTGCAGAACAGGCCAATGAAGCCAAGAGACAAGGTGTTGAGGCAAGGAATACAACTTTATTTGGAACGCTGGCTGACTGAGAAGATGGTAAAGTCTCAAAGTAACATCTTATTGGGGCCTGGATGCTAGGGATTATTTTACAGTGTCAGAGAGAGAGAGAGAGGCAATGAGGAACAAAAGTCAAAAGGCAGAATAGAGAGGGAGAGGCAGTGAGGAAGTAAAGTAAAATAAGGTCTTTAATCTTGCAAAACATCTCCTGGGAGGGTCAGCCTCTGGAAGGAGCGTGTTAATCTCTTCTATTCACAGGTGAGCAGAGTCAGATCCCCTGGTGGCTCAGACAGTAAAGAATCTGCCTGCAATGTGGGAGACCTGGATTTGATCCATGGGTTGGGAAGATCCCCTGGAAGAGCGTGTGGCAACCCACTCCAGTATTCTTGGCTGGAGAATCCCCATGGATAGATAGATGCCTGGTGGGCTATAGTCCATGGGGTTGCAGAGTCGGACAAGACTGAGTTACTAAGCACAGTTACGAGCTGAACAAAGGTACTTTGTATTAGTTTACAATCAGAAGGACAGGTCCTCTGAGGCAGGCTATTATGTATGATTATAATGAAATCCAAGTCAAAGAAACAGTTTCCAACATGGAGTCAGAATTGGCTTCTTCTCTGCAACATTCATACAGAAATACAAGGTACCCGGAATAGACAAAATAATCTTGGAAATGAACAAAACTGAAGAACTCACAATTCCTAATTTCAAACTATTAAAAATCTATAGCAATCAAGAAAGTGTGATAGTGGCATAAAGCTGAACAATATAGGTCAATGTTATAGAATTGAGAGATCAGAAATAAACCTGCTGTCTATGGCCAAATGATTTTCAATGAGGGTACCAAGATTATTTGGGGGCAGGGGGAGAATCATCTTTCAACAAATGGTACTGTGACAACTGCATGTCCCCATGCAAAAGTATAAATTTCAACCCTTAACTCATATCTTATATAAAAATTAACTCAAAATTAATCAAAGGTCTAAATGTAAAAGTTAAAACTATAAAACTCTTAGAAAAAGACAGATATAAATTTTTGCAACCTAGGATTAGGAAATTAATTCTTAGATATGACATCAATAAAGCTTTCCAAATATAAAATAGATAAGCTAGACTTCACCAAAATTAAAAACTCTTTGTGTTAAAGGATGCTATATGATAAGGAAAGTGAAAATACAACCCACAAATTAGAAGACTGTAATTGCTAGTCATATATCTGATAAAGAATTATTGGCCAGAATATATAAAGAACTTCAGAATTCAACAACAAAATGTCAAATAGCCCAATTAAAAATAGGCAAATGATTTAAATAGATATTTCTCCAAAGATATACAAAAGACCAATAAGCACACACACACACACAAATGGTCAACATCATTAGTCATTAGAGAAATGCAAAGCAAAATTATGAGATACACTTCACACTCACTAGGATGACAATTTTTAAAAAGAAGGAAGGACAGAAGAAAGGAGGGAAGGAAGAGAAACCTGGACAAGAATGCGAAGAAACTGAAACTCATACACTGCTAGTAAAAATGTAAAAAGTTGTGCTTGTAGTGGAAAACAATTTAGCATTTATTCAAAAAGTTAAATGTAGAATTACCATGTTGTTGTTATTTAGTCACTCAGTTGCCTCCAACTTTTTGTGGCCCCGTGGACTGCCGCACACCAGGTTTCCCTGACCTTCACTATCTCCCAGTGTTTGCTCAAACTCATGTCCATTGAGTCAATGGAGCCCTCCAACCATCTCTGATCCAGCAATTCTTCTAGGTACATACCTAAGAAAACTTAAAACTTAGGTTCATATAAAAACTTGCACACAAATATTGATAGTAGCATTATTCATAATAGCTAAAAAATGAAACAACCCAAATGTCCACCTAGTGAATAACTGATAATGGATAAGCACAGTGTGGTATATCCATATAATGGAACATTGCATACATGCATGCTCAGTCACTTCAGTTGTGTCTCACTCTTTGCATCCCTATGGACTACAGCCCGCTAGGCTCTTCTGTCCACAGGATTCTCCAGGCAAGAATACTGGAGGGGGTTACCATTTCCTTCTCCAGGGGATGTTCCTCACCTAGGGATCTAACCTAAGTCTCTTATGTGTCCTGCATTGGTCGGTTCGTTCTTTACCACGAGTGCCACCTGGGAAGCCCAGAGAAATATTATTAACCCATTAAAAGGAATGAAGTAGTGATAAATGCTACAAAATGGATGAACCTTGAAAACAGTATGTTAATTGAAAAAGGCCAGGCACAAAAGGCCATATACTGTATGATTACATTTATATGAAGTGTTCAAGATAGGCAAATCCACAGCATCAGAGAGGAGATTAATGGTTTCCAGGGCCTGGTTGCTAATGTGTTCATGATTTCTTTCTGGATAATGGAAATGTCCTTGAATTAAATAGTGGTAATGGTTGCACGACTTTACAAATATTCTAAAAGCCAATGAGTTATATGCTTAAAAGCAATAAATTTTGTTGCATGTGAATTATATCTAAATTATTAAAAATTGAGGCTAGAAGACATTTATAAACATCTTAGAAGTACATGGCTTCCTGAAATAAGAAGGTAAAAAGCAGAAGAATGTGTGGAAATAACAGAAAAACAGGAATACAAAATGCATGAAACAATACATTTTCTTAAAGAAAAAAGATCACAGATAATAATGAGGTAACACTTTGGCCACCTGATTCAAAGAGCTGACACATTGGAAAAGACCCTGGTGCTGGGAAAGATTAAAGGCAGGAGGAGAAGGGGATGACAGAGGATGAGATGGTTGGATAGCATAACCAACTCAATGGACTTGAATTTGAACAGACTCTGGGAGGTAGTAAAGGACAGGGAAGCCTGGTGTGCTGCAGTCCAGGGGGTCACAAAGAGTTGGACATGACTTAGGGACCAAGCAACAACACAATTAAGCCAAATGGAAAAAAATCCTTTGTGTTGTCAATGCATTTTGTCCACTGATAGAATATACCTGCTAGGGTACCATTTGTGCGTGTGTGTGTGAGTATTAGCAAAACATAAGGCATGAATAGACATTGTTTTTTGTTTTGTTTTGTTCTGGTGACTTTCACTTTTTATAGGTAGGGAAACTGAGGCACCAAAAGTTTAATGTTGACATCACACATCTAGTAAGTGATGGAGCTCAACCCTAGAGCCTCTGCCTCTAGAGCCCCTGCTCTGAAACCCACATAGCAGCGCCATTCAAATCTATCTTTGAAGCCTAGGCAATCTTAGAAATACAATCCACTCTCTGTATTGTTACCTTCTGATTATGCTCACAATTTTTCTCTGCAAAAGTGATAACTTGGGAATATTGAGGGACCAATTGCTTAAGTAATAAATGAACTGCTACATATGCCACAGGCACCTCATTTTGAATAGTTTTAAAATCTGCTCCTCAATCTAGCCTGCTGAAGTTTCTGGTCAGGGTAAGGACCTCTACTATGTGTATGATTTTACCACAGGACACAGAACGGTGTTCCTATTTTGGAAAATTAAGGATAGCTATATCCATAGTTATTAAATATTAGACACAATATTAATTAAATATTAGACACATCTTCTATACTCACCTCTCTCTCTCTGACATTTTGTTTAAGTCCTTGAACTATGAGGATATACACAGTGTTTCCATTTACGGTTCTCTGTTGCCAGGAATATTATTCATTTCTGTTGCATTTCAGTAACTTGTGACAAAATTTAATACACAGCAGTATTATAGTACACATTAAATATAAGAAGAAAGGAAGGAGAAAGTAATGGAGAGGAGGGAAGGAAGAAGAGTAAGGGATGGACGAGGGAGAAAGAAAAAGAGAAAGGAAGTTTAGTTGGTTTATAGACTGAGTAGTACACTGAGGTCTCTATTCTCTGCAGAGTTTAGGGCAGTGGTCCTCAAACCTACAATGCCCCCTTTAAGAAGTAAATGTGTAGTATTATAGTATCCTCTTTTTTACCCTGAAAAGTAATTCTGAGATACTATAACATTCAAACAAATATCTTCAGGAAAATATAATATGAAATCTTATTTTTAAAAGAATTTTAGCAAACAAATGTAGGGTTCAATATGTAGCAAATGCTCAGGTATAACTATACTACAAGGCAAAATGAGTTCATCAGGTGCTTCACCTACTTGTAATGAATATGTTTGTATTTAAAGAACAAGTGAGATCAGAGGTCATTCCATAAATGAAGTAAAGGAAAATGAAATGTTGATGCTATTGGTGATATTAGATTAAAAATTAGAGTTAGGAAAAGTATTGACAAACCAGACTTGTGTATTTATAAGAGGAGGAAATGCTAAATAGGTAGCATTGCTACCTAATTGCTAAATAGGAGGAATTGCTAATAGACCAAATTACATCTTGTGAAAATAGAAAAAGTAAGTACAATATACCTTCGTTAACTTGCCACTGTCCTTCTTTGTAAAATGTTCACTTGGTTTTCTTGGTTTCACTACTTGCTTCATTATTTAAAAAAGAATGTTACCATAGAATATTGATAACTTTTCAACTGTAAGCATAATTATAAAACTCAATTACAACTATTCAACTGAATGTTCTCAGTATTTTTCTTTTTGTCATCAAAAAAAAAACTCTAAGTAAATGTGTGTCTGTATGTGTGTGCATACACGTGTAGCTACGAGAATTACCATGAATGTGAGAAAAACTGATCAGAATATGTTGTACTGGCAACTCAAATACCAAAGTGGCACTGCCAGTGGTGATTTGATTTTCCAAATCAAATAAATTTTAAATTTGATAAATTTAAAAAAATCTTATTCCAATTTATATCTTCTGATTTCTGAAAAAATTCAGTGCATGTAAAGATGTTCCAAACTTCTTATAGTTATATACTAGATAACTATATTAAGGTTCGGATATTTACAAATTGGTTTTTCAGTCATATGTTTGTCTCCTAGAGTTTTCAAAATCCACGCAGGATGGGAGCCAATTCTCTTTTGTGTGGGATTGCCCCACTTATTGAAAGACATCAAACATCCATGTCTCCTGTTAAGTAAATGTAAATGGCAATAAACACAAAGATGTGTTTTGTATTTGTTTGCTGGCTTCTTGAGAAGATCAATGAAATATGATTCTGGAAACACAGTTTCTAGCATAAATTGATCTGAAACATTTGTAGGGCTGCTGATGTCTCAGATTAAAATCTCATTAACTTAAGATAAAAAGGCTCAAACACAGGATTTTAAATTTAATAGCACACTGTTATTGATGAGTAGTAGCTGAAGAATAACAGCTGCTTACCAATACTAACTTAATTACAGTTTATTGTAACCAGTTCTGGCACTAGTGGCTTATGAAACCTTCTATTGACAACTTTTAACAACAATGAAAATCCCAAAGGGCCTTATTTCTCCTTAAATCAAATTGGCGAAGGTGAAAAATGGACTAGAGTGAAAGGTATACCTAATATGAAAATGCTTTATTTCTTCCCATAACTATTGTACTTTCCGCCCCCCCCCCCAAACTATTTGACAGGTAAATAAAAATCTGTAGCCTGCATTATGATTTCCCAGTGTTCTTTAAAATATTAGGAGAGTCGATGTTGGCTTGGAGGAGATTGGAACCCAGTAATGGAATTTACTGTATTTTAATTTTTGGAAAGAATTTTTCTTGTTATTTGGAAAAGACAATATTAGTGCAATTCTTAACATTGACAAAGAGACCACAATTCTTTTGATGTCAGCATCTTAATAGAAAAGTCTACCAAAAACATTTGAGTGAAATAACTCATTGACGTATAGGAAAATTTACCAGTTTTAAATCAACAACACAAGAAATACCAGAAGGACTTATATCTACTTGATTTCTACTCAAACTGTGACATAAGAGGAGCATGATTGTGAAGGGAATCTGATTGTCAGAAAAAAATTTTGTTCAGTACAGGGATTGAGCCTAATGCAGATGACTCAGAAAACCTTAGGGGTGATGAAAATATTATGAATATTTTTTGCATGTTGCTCACGTAACTATACACATCTGGAAAAATCATAAAACTATGCTTCTAAAAAGGGGAGGGTTCTGTTGTTGTTGTTTGTTTTACACATAATTTATTTTATTAAAATAACATAATAGAGAAACACTTGCATAACTGTATTTTGTCAGGCACAATGAAAACAAAATTAACACTCAAATCATCAAGAAAACTTCTGTTCCTAGTTGCCTTTCATACATAAGATATGATGTAGAGACAAAGTAATCCTGCGGACGTACCCCTTGCTAAGTCGTTTCAGTCGTATCCGACTCTATGCGATCCCATAGAAGGAAGCCCACCAGGCTCCCCCGACCCTGGGATTCTCCAGGCAAGAGTACTGGAGTGGGCTGCCATTTCCTTCTCCAATAAATGAAAGTGAAAAGTGAAAGGGAAGTCGCTCAGTCTTGTCCAACTCTTAGCGACCCCATGGACTGCAGCCTACCAGGCTCCGCCATCCATGGGATTTTCCAGGCAAGAGCACTGGAGTGGGGTGCCATTGCCTTCTCCATGGACCTACCCCATAGGGGCAGCTATAAAAAGAAGGAGTTTTACTTTATACAATTCTAACTTTAAAAAATAATTTGGGGGAAGGATGTAGTTACTGGTGCTTGTTCAGCGACTCTACATTATCAGGATGAATGTTGTGTTATGATTTCACTTTGTTATCATTCAATAGAAGTTCCATATAATTTATGAGATGCATCTAAAGCAGTGTTTTGGGAGAAATATAAAGCCCCGAATGTGTCCTTAAAGGAAGAAATTCTGAAAATTAGCGTAGCAAGGGATTGAAAAAATAATAGCAAAATAAATGTAAAACTAGTAGAAAGAAATAGTAAAGAGATTGATCAAAAGAATTAGCAAAGCCAAAAGTTGGTTATTTGAAAACAAAAATAAAACTGATAAACCTCTATTGAGATTAATTTTTGTTTAGAAAGAGATGGTGCAAATACCTAATATCAGATTCTCCAAGCATTATAAACAACTTTAGGCCAGCAATTTTGAAAACTTAGAAGAAATGGATAAATTCCTAAACCTATCAAAACTGATAGAAGATGAAACAGAAAAACTGAAAAGGCTTAAAGAAATCTTTAGTAATGTTATTAGATCTTTATTATAATTTTACTGAAATAATCTGAATATTTAAAACATTCCCACAAGGACACCTCTGAGCCCATATAGATAAAATCTTACCAAACAAAAAAGAATTAATGTCAGTATTATGCAAATTCTTAAAGAGAATAAGAATAGTAGAGAATAAGAAAAGTAGCTCTATCAATCAGGAAGGCTAGGTCCTGACTAAGTTGTTGACAATAAACAACCTCAGAAATTTCAATAAAATATATAGAATTATTTTATACATACCATATATATACATATAATATTTATACATGTACATGTTTTATATGCTCCTATAGTATATATACTATAATTATATATTATTATACTAGTATATGGGGCTTTCCAGGTGGCTCAGTGGGTAAAGAATCCAACTGCAATGCAGGAGATGCAGGAGACATGGGTTCACTTCCTGGGTTGGGAAAATCCCCTGGAGGAGGGCTCGGCCACCACTCCAATATTCTTGCCTGGAGAATCCCATGGACAAGAAGAGTCTGGCAGACTATAGTCCATTGGGTCACAAAGAGTCAGACATGACTAAAGCACCTGAGCACATATGCATGCATACTATAATAATATGTGAACCACAAAAATCTAAATATATAGTACCATCAATACTATATACTATATATACTGTATGTTGTTCAGTCGCCCAGTCATGTCTGACTCTTTGAGACCCCATGGACTGCAGCACACCAGGCTTCTCTGTCCCTCACCTTCTCCCAAAGTTTGCCCAAGTTCATGTCCATTGCATTGGTGATGCCATCCAGTCATCTCATCCTCAGATGCCCTCTTCTTCTGCCCTCAATCTTTCCCAGCATCAGGGAACTTTCCAATGAGTCAGCTGTTCACATCAGATGACCATATATATACTATATGATACTATTCAAAAAGTATTATTAATATATTGTAGAATAATAAAACATATATTAAGTATTTTTCTTCAAGACTACTTAATATACAAATAAGTGAAATTTATAAGTAACACAAGTAAGTGAAAATTATAAGAGATGCGCCAAGATATTCTACAAAAATTTCTTGTACACACTATGTGTTAGAGTGCTGCTGCTGCTGCTAAGTCACTTCAGTCGTGTCCGACTCTGTGTGACCCCATAGACGGCAGCCCACCAGGCTCCTCTGTCCATGGGATTTTCCAGGCAAGAGTACTGGAGTGGGTTGCCATTGCCTTCTCTGATGTGTTAGAGTATATGACTGTTAATCAGTATTTTTTTTCCTTATTCGTGAAAGACTACATTTCCCTGAAAAATTAAACTTAGGCTTTACTTCAATTCAACAGTGATTTGTGTTGGCTAATAAGAAAATGGGTTATAATGTTCTCTGTGACTTCCAGGCTGAAGCCTCACTCTCTTCTCCCTCTACCACTGTGATAGGAAGTCCTCTAGCCAGGAGCTACTTTTCCAGCATGGGTTCTAGACTGAGGACAATGGCAATGTAAGTTGCAATGGACTTGAAACATGAACAAGAAATAAACCTTTGGTGTTTTAACCCAGAGAGAATGTGGTTGTCATTACAGCATTACTTAATTTGTTCTGACACAGCACATTAGAACAATAGACAGACTACCCAAGTCCTTGGGCATTCAGAGACACAAACAGGGATTTGATTTAGAAGGCTGTATATTGTCACCCTGCATATTGAACTTATATGCAGAGTACATCATGAGAAACGCTGGGCTGGAAGAAGCACAAGCTGGAATCAAGATTGCCGGGAGAAATATCAATAACCTCAGATATGCAGATGACACCACCATTATGGCAGAAAGTGAAGAACTAAGGAGCCTCTTGATGAAAGTGAAAGAGGAGAGTGAAAAAGTTGGCTTAAAACTCAACATTCAGAAAATTAAGATCATGGCATCTGGTCCCATCACTTCATGGCAAATAGATGTGGAAACAGTGACAAACTTTATCTTTTTAGGCTCCAAAATCACTGCAGATGGTGACTGCAGCCATGAAATTAAAAGACACTTGCTCCTTGGAAGAAAAATTATGACCAAACTAGACAGCATATTAAAAAGCAGAGACATTACTTTGCTGACAAAGGTCTGTCTAGTCAAGGCTATGGTTTTTCCAGTAGTCATGTATGGATATGAGAGTTGGACTATAAAGAAAGCTGAGCACTGAAGAATTGATGCTTTTGAACTGTGGTGTTGGAGAAGACTCTTGAGAGTCCCTTGAACTGCAAGGAGATCCAACCAGTCCATCCTAAAGGAAATCAGTCCTGAATGTTCATTGGAAGGACTGATACTGAAGCTGAAACTCCAATACTTTCGCCACATGATGCGAAGAACTGACTCCTTGGAAAAGACCCTGATTCTGGGAAAGATTGAAGGCAGGAGGAGAAGGGGAAGACAGAAGATGAGATGGCTGGATGGCATCACCGACTCAATGGACATGAATTTGAGTAAACTCCAGGAGTTGGTGATGGACAGGGAGGCCTGGCGTGCTACAGTCCATGGCGTCTCAAAGAGATGGACACAACTGAGGAACTGAACTGAACTGAACTGATACCTCCTCATAGTTTAACCATCCAATTGCTCTTTCCTTTCATCCTTTCAGAAGTCTATACAGATTCTTATTAAAGAACTTATATTAAACATTTCTCATATTGGCTTCCTCAACTGGGTCATGAGGTTCCTGAGCTCAAGGATTCTGTCCCTTCCATCTCTGTATCCACAATGTCTGTTGCCCAGCAGGTCTCCGATTATCAAGAACTGAATCATCAGGCATGAATGGATGAGTGGATATTAGAAGGGTAGACGAGTGGAGAAACAAATATTTAAGTGCTAAAATAATCTGGTCTCATAATCTCCCTCTAAATTTGGGTAAACAAATTTATTAAGTAATTTAAATTAAAATTTCTCTTTTGACAGTAAATACACATTTTCTAAAATTATTTGCCTTATTACTGATATAAGACATTGACTAGGTCTTAATTTGCTACAAGCTAAACTTTGCCATTAACCTCAAAGCACAGATAAAAGAGGGCCTTAAAGTAAATATAAATGGGAAACAAAGACTGAAGTAAACTACCATCCTCCCTCGCCCCAGAAAGAGGAGCTGGGGTGAGAATGAAAGCTGTTGGGTGGAGAAGCCCATGAAAACATCTGCCAGGAGGGTTTCAAAGAGTGAAGAGGACACTTACTGTGTGTGCTATTGCCAAAGCCCCCCAAAACTCAACATCAATGGAGTGCTGTTTGTTTTTTCTATAGTCAATAGATCAAAAGCCTGAGCGGTGGTGCGATCTGCTCTTTGTAAGGAGAAAAGGTCTATGCAGAGAAATGGGGGAAAACATCTGGAAATATCTGTCTATGAAGCTGCTTGAAAAATCACCATGTAGCAGCAATAGGAGAAACATCTGTGCTGTGTACACCAGCCTGGCATAGGAGAGAAGCTGCTGGGAAGAGAACCATGTAATCAAGACAAAGATCAGGGTGGAGACAGGCACCCTTTGAATGACAGAGCTTCCCAGATCTCATTTGTAGCCATATGTAATCAATAAGAACAGTTTTCCCTTCCAAAGAATTTAGATTAGCAGCACCTGCTCCAGACATAGCTGGGCAAAGGCAGAATACAATATGTTAAGGCAATTTCTCAAAGACATTGTCAAATGTCATTAAAGAGCAGGATCTGTGTGTTATGTGTTCACTGTGAAGTTCTAAACACTAATGAATTACTTTAGAATGATGTTTGGAAGCAGCTTATAAGCACGAATGTTGAACCCCAGATACCTTCAACACAGTTTTCTTACACAAATTATGTGCATCAGTTTTTTAATCAAAGGTATTTTGAAAACACTATTTTTCATCAAAGCTAATGCAAATTCAACAATTTTCTTAAAACAAATGTTTGTTTTGTTACATTTTGAACTAATGCCATCACACAAGTTTTTAAAAATAAATATGCAAGTAATAAATACTCAGTTACATGCTCTTTAAAATACAAATTCATGAAATCGTTTCCTATATGCCTGGGGGTATCTCTATCATCTTTTGATAAATTAAATTAACTCTGTTATTCAATTAAAATATAAAGTTAGAGAAAATCTCTAGAGATGAAAACTTCATTTACATCTACATTTTAAAAATACTGTACAGCTGTGAAACTAGATTAAAGTACATTCAATGTTTTTGTTATTTATAAAATTTGGCCTGCAAACATGGTGTTCCCGATATTGGTGTTAATTAGCAAGTTGTCACTTTGTATTAGACTGGAGTTTTCTAATGCTTTTATTGCATCTTGAAACAGTGTTTACATGCCCCATGAAATTATTTTGTTAGAATATTGTTCAATTCTTTTAACTTTTCTCAGTCCATGCTCCCATAATTTATTGGCATAGCCCTCAGAGTCAACAAAAGAGTCTGAAATGCAGTACTTGGGTGCAATCTCAAAAATGACAGAATGATCTCTGTTTGTTTCCAGGGCAAACCATTCAGTGTCACAGTAATCCAAGTCTATGCACCAACCACTAATGCTGAAAAAAAAAATGAAGTTGACTGCTTTTATGAAGACCTACAAGACCTTCTAGAGCTAACACCAAAAATAAATATATCCTTTACATCAAAGGGGACTGGAATGCAAAAGTAGGAAGTCAAGCGATACATGGAATAACAGGCAAGTTTGGCTTAGAGTACAAAATGAAGCAGGGCAAAGGCTAACAGAATTCTGCCAAGAGAATGCACTGATCATAGCAAACACCATTTTTCAATAACACAAGAGACGACTTTATACATGGACATCACCAAATGATCAATACTGAAATCAGATTGATTACATTCTTTATAGGCAAAGATGGAGAAACTGTAAACAGTCAGCAAAAACAAGACCTGGAGCTGATTGTGACTCAGATCATCAGCTCTCAGAGCAAAATTCAGGCTTAAACTAAAGAGAGTGGGGAAAACCACTAGGTCAGCAAGGTATGACTTAAATCAAATCCCCTATGAATATATAGTAGAGGTGATGAATAGATTCAAGGGACTAGATCTAATAAACAGAGTGCCTGGAGAACTATGGACAGAGGTCTGTAATATTGTATAGGAGGCAGTCAACAAAACCATCCCAAAGAAAAAGAAAGGCAAGAAGGCAAGGTGGTTGCCTGAGGAGACTTTACAAATATCTGAAGAAAGAAGAGAAGTGAAAAGCAGGGAAGAAAAGAAAAGATACACCCAACTAAATGTAGAGTTCAGAGAATAACAAAGACAGACAAGAAGGCCTTCTTCAATGAAGAATGCAAAGAAATAAAAGGAAAGCAACTGAAAGGGAAGGACTAGAGATCTCTTCAAGAAAACTAGAAATATCAAAGGAATATTTCATCCAAAGATGGTCACAATAGAGGACAGAAATGGTAAAGACCTAATAGAAGCAGAAGAGATCACAGAAGATAGAGAAAAAATACACAGAAGAAGATACACAAAAGAAATACACACAAAAAGATCTTAATGACCCAGATAACCACAATGCTGTGGTCACTTACCCAGAGCCACACATTCTGAAGTGTGAAGTCAAGTGGGCCTTAGGAAGAACTGCTTTCAATAAAGCTCATAGAGGTGATGGAATTCTAGCTGAGCTATTTCAATCCTAAAAAAATGATACTACCAAAGTGCTGGACTCAACATGTCAGAAAATTTGGAAAACCAAGCAGTGACCACAGGACTGGAAAATGTCAATCCTCATCCCAATAGTCAAAAAGGGCAGTACTAAAGAATGTTCAAGCCACTAGACAATTGCACTCATCTCCTATGCTAGTAAGGTTATGCTCAAAATCCTGCATGCTAGGCTTCAGCATTTTGTGAACCAAGAACTTCCAGATGTCCAAGCTAGGTTTAAAATAGGCAGAGGAACCAGAGATCAAATTGCCAACATTTGCTGGATCATAGAGAAAGCAAGAGAATTCCAGAAAAACTTCTGTTTCATTGATTACGCTAAAGCCTTTGACTGTGTGTATCGTAACAAACTATGGAAAACTCTTAAAGAGATGGGAATACCAGACCATCTTACCTGTCTCCTGAGAAACCTGCATGCTGGTTAAGAAGCAACAGTTAGAGCCTTGTATGGAACAACTGACTGGTTCAGGATTGAGAAAGGAGTATGACAAGGCTGTTTATTGTTAACCTATTTATTTAACTTATACACAAAACACATCATGAGGAATGCCAGGCTGGATGAGTTACAAGCTAGAATCAAGATTGCTGGGAGAAATAGCAACAACCTCAGTTATGCAGATGGTACCACTCTAATGGCTGAAAGCAAAGAGGAACTAAAGAACCTCTTGAGGAAGGTGAAGGAGGAGAGTGAAAAAGCCAGTTTAAAACTCGGTATTAAAAAACCAATATCATGGCATCCAGTCTCATCACTTCATGGCAAATAGAAGGGGAAAAGATAGAAGTAGTGCCAGATTTCCTCTCTTCTTGGGCTCTAAAATCACTGAAGATAGTGACTGTAGCCGTGAAATTAGAAGATGACTGCTTCTTGGCAGGAAAGCTATGACAAATCTAGACAGTGTCTTAAAAAGCAAAGACATCACTTTGCTGACAAAGGTCCATATAGTCATGGCTATCGTCTTTCCAATAGTCATGTATAGATGTGAGAGCTGAATCATAAAGAAGGCAGAGCACCAAAGAATTGATGCCTTCGAACTGTGGTGCTGGAGGAGACTCTTGAGAGTCTCTTGGACTGCAAGGAGATCAAACCAGTCAATCTTAAAGGAAATCAACCTTGAATACTCATTGGAAGGACTGATGATGAAGCTCCAATCCTCTGGCCACCTGATACAAAGAGCTGACTCATTGGAAAAGACTTTGATGCTGGGAAAGATTGAAGGCAGAAGAGGGCAACAGAGCCTGAGATGGTTGGATGATATCACCAGTTCAATGGACATGAACTTGGACAAACTCTGGGAAATGGATGTTTATAATAACTTGATTCACAATTGCCAAAACTTGGAAGCAATAAGATGTTCCTCAGTAGGTGAATGAATAAATTATGGTAATACAGACAATGTAATATTATTAAGCCATGAAAAGACATTGACAAACCTTAAATGCACATTACTAAGTGAAAGAAGCCAATCTAAAAAGGCTGAATACTATATAATTCCAATTATTAATATATGAAATTCTGGAAAAGATAAAACTATGGGAGAGCATAGAGAATTTTTAGAGCAGTGAAAACATTCTGTCTGATCCTGTAATGGTATATATATAATATTATGCATTTGTCAAAAACCATACAAAGAAGCATACAATGAACCATAAGGTAAACTATGCATTTAGTTAATTATAATGTATTAATATTATTTCATCAGTTCTAAAAAATTTACTACTCTAATGCAAGATGTTAATATTATGGAAGACTATATGTCAGGAATGTATGGATGTGAGAGTTGGACTCTGAAGAAGGCTGAGCACTGAAGAATTGATGCTTTTGAAATGTGGTGTTGGAGAAGACTCTTGAGAGCCCCTTGGACTGCAAGGAGATCCAACCACTCCATTCTGAAGGAGATCAGCCTTCGGATTTCTTTGGAAGAAATGATGCTAAAGCTGAAACTCCAGTACTTTGGCCACCTCATGTGAAGAGTTGACTCATTGGAAAAGACTCTGATGCTGGGAGGGATTGGGGGCAGGAGGAAAAGGGGATGACAGAGGATGAGATGGCTGGATGGCATCACTAACTCGATGGACGTGAGTCTGAGTGAACTCCGGGAGTTGGTGTTGGACAGGGAGGCCTGGTGTGCTGCGATTCATGGGGTCGCAAAGAGTCGGACACGACTGAGCAACTGATCTGATCTGATCTGATATGTCAGGAAGGAGGGAGTACATGTGACCTCTGTCTTTTCTGCTTAATTTTTTTGTAAATCTGAAACTACTCTAAAAAATAAATCCTGTTAATAGTGTTTTAAAATGCTATCAGAGCTCAGAGTGAAAAAATTGTTTCCAGTCAGAAAAGGCAGGGAAAATAAAACTACTCAGAAGAGATGATATTCCGAATAGACATTGACAGATTATTAAGATTTAGATAATACAATATCCTTGTATAGGATGAGGACATTCTGATATTAAAAAAAGAGAGAGAGAGAATGGGTAAAGACAGAGGTAACATTCTCAACACAAACCGAAGTTGCTCAGTTATGTCCGACTGTTTGCGACCCCATGGACTGTAGCCTACCACGCTCCTCCGTCCATGGGATTTTCCAGGCAAGAGTACTGGAGTGGGGTGCCATTTCCTTCTCCAGAGGATAAGGACATTCTGGTAGAAAACAAAAGAGAATGGGTAAAGACAGAGGTAACATTCTCAGCAGAACAATTAAGCAAATGTGCAAATCAATTCATCTGTGGCTCCTGAGTTCATTATACACCAGTAACCTTTACTACTTAACCTATGTGAGATTCCATTTCTTTATTACTAAAGTAGGGATAGTTGTATATCACAAGTTTGTTCTTATAATTATATTATATAATATGCATACAGTCTTTATATTACATGAGCATGGCATAGCCCTAGACTCACTACTATTCCCATTATTAGTAGGAAAATATTCAGTGGGTATAGGTTACAGTGGATACTGTGATGTCCATCCCTCTAAGATGGACTTAGAGGGATTGTAAGAACAGTTGAGGGAAAGGATTGATAAAAATTTTGTAAAAACAACTGTTAGGACATTTGAATTAAACTAAAGACTTTGGACAATGTTCTATTTTTCAGGAAGAGAATGGAGGTTCTACTTTGGTCAGTATCATAACATTTGAGATGCATCTAGCTCTGTACCTGTAACATAGTAGATGTTAAGGATGACAGAATGTTAAGGAAGGCTACAAAGGAAAGAATTCCAATGACATGACATTTTCAACACTATCAAATACTCAGAGGTGTTGAGGAATCTGAGGAAGAGTCAAAATCATTGGATCTGTCAACCAATTCGTTATATGTGACTTCTGAGAAAATTATTTTTACAAAGCAGTTGGAGCAATAGACAAAAGAATGGTTTTTAATGTGTAGAAAAGAACTAGAAAACGCAGTGGAAACAACTCTTTCTAGAAGTTTAATTGGAAAAGGAAGCAGAGACCTAGGAGAATAACTCAAAAGGGTAGCAAAAAAGAAAAGCTTGTTTTTAGGATGCAGAATATTTCAACATGCATACTAGTATAGAATTTTTCAATATTAAAGATGCAAAAGAAAGGATAGATAGAGGGTATACAATCAAAGCACATAGGCTAGGTAGACAGAGAATCACGGTGGTGGTGGTCGTTTAGTCGCTAGTTTGTGTCTGATTCTTGCGACCTCATAGACTGTAGACCACCAGGCTCCTCTGTCCATGGGATTTCCCAGGCAAGAATACTGGAGTGGGTTGCCGTTTCCTTCTCCAGAGAGACAGAGAGTAGTAGGGAGAAAAGGCTCATTTTGAAGGAAAGGAAAAATGAAGAAAAGAGGAGTGAGTAACTGAAGAAACAGATATTTTGAAGTTTAGAGAGTAGAAGTTGAAGCACCGCCTTCATTCAATAAACATTTTTCTGCATCAAAGTTTCTAACATGGGCAAGGGAGCAAGAACAGAAGCATAAAATGCATATAATTCCAGGATGGAACAGGAAATTCTGTGATAGAGGGGAGTGTGAAATGGCACTGGAGTCAGGGGAGACTCCACAGATAAGGCAATATTTCAACAATGTCTTTTAAGTTACAAGTAGAGCAGTCAGGGAAAGGCATTTCAGACAGAAGAGACAATGTGTAAAATTTAATAGGGAAAATTAAGAAAATCATATATGATAGTCCTTTGGAGGTAAAGTCTTGTTTCCTGGCTTCTATAATAACTGACGGGAATTTGTTTTCTTCCAAGCAAATGTGTGTAGACAGTGGAGATCATAGTCAATAATTCCAATGTCATTCCTTCAAACACACAGACAAGATGGCTACATGAGTACATACAACCAATAAGCAGATAAGCACAAAACCAATTCTCCCTTTGCTTATAATTATTAATGGCAATACCATTTTCCCTACACCCACTTCAGCTTTTTTTTTTTTTGTCTCTTCACGTACCACTCTATTAGCAACAAATACTCTAAATTAATTCTTCACAGAGTTTTTCATTTTTAAAATTTTCTACATCCACTGACTAGGTTTTAATCGAAGTCATCATTAGATCATGCCTAAATTCTTACAACTTTCTTAGCTTCTATCTATAATTCCTTACTTTTCAAAACTATCCTGTACCCAGCTGCCAGCTTATCTTACCAAGCACTATCTTCCCTAGGCTTTCTGCTATTATCAGACCCCTAGGTGACTCCCAGCTACTGAAGACGGAGCCTCTAGCCACAAAGCCTGGTTCCTTCACAACCTAATCAGGACTCAGTTTTTACCACTTAGCTTCTGCATGCTGCACTAAATATGCAAGAATATGGAGCAAGCAGAACTCTCACACATTTTTAATGGAAACTGAGAAGAGATATGGCAATTTCTCACAAAACTAAATATGCATCTACCTTATGACACAGCAATTCCACTCAGATATTTTTCTAAGGAAAGAAAACTGTATGTAGGAATAGTAATAGCACCTTTTATTCATAATAGCCCCAAACTCAAAACAGTCCAGGTGTTCATCAGTAGACAAAAGGATAAACTATAGTATATTCATACAAGAAAATATTACTCAGTTGTAAAAATGAATGAGCAACGGATACAATAAAATGAATGAATCTCAAAAACAGTATGCTAAGTGGAAAAAAAAAGGCAAAACAAATCTATGGTCAAGTAATATCAGACTAGTGGGGCAGCGGTTACAAAAACTAACCAACAACAGAAACAAGATAATGCTTTGAAATGATGGTAATATTTTGTATCTTGATAAGAGGTTTGTTTTAAAAATGTACATGGAGTAGTCAAATTTTTCAACAGTACACTTAGATATATTTTTCTGTTTATACATTTTACTTTAAAAAATAACTTTAAACAAATATTGAACCCACTTACTCATATACATGATGAAGTGCTTGGTGGGGAAGTATACAGATGTTTGCAACTTACTTTGAAATAAATTAATAAGTAAGATGGATTGACTTACAGATAGATGGATATATAGATGGACAGATATGTGATAAAGCAAATATACTCAAATGTTGAGTGTATAATTTAGGTAGCAGTATATGAATGTTCACTGTATAATTCTTTTAAATTCTGTGCATTTGAAATTTTAATAATAAAATGTCAGATGTGGGGAGGGACCTGGTTTCCCATAACTTCTTTAAATATATATATATATATATACATATGTATATGTATATATATAGATTTCCCTGGTGGCTCAGATGGTAAAGCGTCTGTCTACAATGCGGGAGACCCAGGTTTGATCCCTGGGTCAGGAAGATCCCCTGGAGAAGGAAATGGCAGTCCACTCTAGTACTATTGCCTGGAAAATCCCATGGACAGAGGAGCCTGGTAGGCTACAGTCCATGGGGTTGCAGAGAGTCAGACACGACTGAGTGACTTCTCTTCACATGTATATATATACACACATTCTGACCTACTTGACCATTTTCATTTTTTCTCACCTCTTGTACCTTTAACGTACAAATATCTCCTTTACCCTCCTTCATACTCAAACCCAAACTTATCCAATCTATAGGCTGTCCTCTACAAAAGTTTTGGTGACTGAGTCCACCTAAAATGACATCTCTCTCTTAAAATGAAGTTTAATTAATTCAATGCTTTTCACTGGACTTAAAATATAAATTGTGATAAGAAATACTCTATCAGAGTGTTATAGCATAGGCCAGGCTCTAGAGAAAAAGCACCTAGTTTTAATCCCAGCCCCACAATTTATTAAACCATGTAGTCTTAGGCTTGAGATATCTCACTCCTAAAACCAGAAAACTTTTATCTCTCTTAGATATTATTGTGAGGAAAAGATATTTTCGTGTTAACATCTTCTGCCTGACACATAGAGCTTAATACATGTTATTAAGTATTGTCTTTGTTCGACATAGACACACTGTTTCACTGCGTTCTTCTGCAAAAAGTTACCATATAATAAAGGTAAACCCACTAATAAAAGTATCTTATTAATGAATGAATGACGGAACTTTAAAAATTAGTCTGTTTTACTAGGGTGCTACGCTGTCTCTGTCTGACCATCCTTTCCAGAATTATAGCTTTAACTAATCTCTTCCAAGCAGCATATAACAAAATTACTAACAAATGAAAGACTGTTTGTTAATTTAATGCACATTCTTCACTGTTGCGTTAGAAGCACATCTATGTTTTGACTGCTTTTAGAATCATGAAAAGAAATATTTGGTACGGACTGCAAACTTTGCTAGTGTTTTCTTACATACTAAGATCCAATTAGCCATTCATCTTCTAGAGTGGGGAATTCAGGAGTTCCGGAGATGCTCAACTTTGAAAGCTTCTAACACAGAACAGAATCAAACAAACATGAGTTTTATGTCTTTGCTGTTTCTTTAGAGAAATATTAAAACATTGCTGGAAACTAATTTTATGAACTTCAAAAAGCTAAAGGAAACCATACATCTTGCAGGATCATAGTAAGACTAAGCCTTATTCATCAGTACCACAGCAATGATGACACAATTATTTTTATGGGATACAGAAGTATAAAAACTTATGAACAACTGAGAGATAAAATTAGCAAGTTACATGGCAAGTTGGAGGGTCATATCTTACCACAAATGCAGAGAGGCCCTATAGAAATTATATGCAAATGTAAAGACTTCAGGAAGTCTATCACACAATGAGTTTCCATCTCAAAAACTTTTCTCAGAATTCCAGAACTATGGAGTAATTAGAAATCATAAGTGCCTATGTATGAACAGTCTACTTTTCATATGCCATAATGAGAATTTAAAGCTTATGCACAGATGGCTTTAAAATGTCAAGATAACTATTATGTACTTTCTACTACCTGGAACTTCTAGAGGAGCTCTCACATCTATACTTTATACAGGAATCCTGGCTAGAACAGGATTCTAAAGAAAGTCCAATGTCTTTGTTTTGCTTTAAGGCTAAGGCCAGGTACTTCAGCCTGGCCTCTTGGAAAGAATGTTCTGAGTCATGGAAAAAACTCATGAGAATGTAGAGGTATCCACAAACATACCACTGGAATAGCTCAAGTTAAAGAGATTACAAAGGTCTGTGGGCAAGTAAAAGGATGTATTTGGTGGGGAGGGGTTCTCTGCTGGTGCTCATAAACTAACTGGATACATTTAGCAAGCAGCAGAAATTTCTTGTACTTCCTTCAGAGGAAGAAGGCAGGCCTGAGTTGAAGTGAGGTCTCCAAGGTGATGCTTCAAGGTTCACCAACACAGAGGCTCTCCATCCAGGGGAGTCTTTTCTATTAACAAGTGTCTCCTACACGGGGTCCTGGTTCTCATGGGTATTTACCAATTATTTACCTATGTGAGGGCAAGCACAGCGTATTGCATGCAAAGACTGGATGGCTTGCATAGGAAGTTAACACCAACATTCGCATTAATTTATAATTATCATATTTCACTTAACAGGTAAGTTCCCTAGTCCACTTCCCCATCACCCCAGTCGCACCTAATTGCCTAACCACACTAAGAAGTCTGTTCCCTGAATAATCCCAATTATTTGCCCTCAGTTGCATTGTTTGCTCTCAGAGTGATCCGCTCAAACTCAATCTCATCCTTTCATCTCTCAACTTTTACAGGCTAGAGTTGTTCTTTATGGTGATTTGGCCTTTCAAAAGTTTCTCTCTGGTTTCCCTGGTGGCTTAGTGGTAAAGAATCTGCCTGCCAATGCAGGAGACACGGGTTCAACCCCTGATCCAGGAAGATCCCGCATGCAGCAGAGCAACTAAGCCCATGAGCCACAACTATTGAGCTTGCACTCTAGAGCCCAGGAGTCACAACTACAGAGCCCATGTGCTGCCACTACTGAAGTCCAAGCACCTAGAGCCCATGGCGCACAGGAGAAACCATTACCAGGAGAAGCCTGTTCACCACAACCAGAATGTAGCCCCCCAGTCACCAACTAGAGAAGAGCCCGAGCAACAATGAAGACCCAGCACAGCCAAAAAGAAATTTTAAAAATTATATTAAAAAATTCCTCTGATCCCTTAATATTTATAAAACCCTTGCAGATTTCAACCACAGGAAATAGCTTGTAATCCTGATAGTGTGTATACATACAAACCCAGAAATACTTGGCAATGAGCAGTTTTAAGAACATAAAATACCAAATCTTAAAAGGGTACATTTCCCTTTTTGTTTCCTGTGGCTACTGTAGCAAACTATGACAGACTTGGTGGTTTCGATCAATGAAAATGGATTCTGTCACAGTTCTAGGAGCCAGAGCGCCAACATCAGTGTCACTGGGCGAAGATCAAAGGCTCATCAGCTCTGCCTTCCCTCTGAAGGCTCTGGGGGAGAATTGGTCCCTGGCTTCTCCCAGTTTCTGGTGGTGCTGTGTATGTTTCTTCTTCTGTGTGTATATCTCCCATGTATATATCTTCTTCTTTATTATCTGCATCAAACCCCGCTCTGCCTCTCTCTCATAAGATATTACATTTAGGGTCCATCCTGATTATTCAGGATAATCTCCCTAACTCAAAATTCTCAACTGAATCACATCTATTGTACATAGACCTTTTCTTTCCCTTTATAAGGCAACACTTACAAGTTTCAGAGACCAGGAACTAATATCTTTGGGGGGCATTATTCAGCTTACCCCACCCTCCAATGACCCCCCCATTCTGGGTGCTTTATATAAATATCAGGGGATCATTTTGCTACTATTACTCTATAAATGGAGGAGGAAATGGCAACCCACTCCAGTATTCTTGCCTGGAAAATTCCATGGACAAAGGAGCCTGGTGGGCTATAGTCCATGATATTGCAAAGAGTTGGGCATGACTGAATGATTGAGCACGCAAGCACTCTGTAAATACCATTCTTATTATAATGAATTGTATTTAAATATGTTTATATACTCAGGTGTAAGAGCCAAGCTCATCCACTATGTATGGGGAAAGGGCTAATCAGATAGATGAAGTCATTTCTAGTACTACTTAGACAAAACAAACATGCAAATTTTAAAAAAAAGAAAAACTCAGAAACCAAAGCACAGTCTTCCAGTAACTGAGGAAAAACTTCAGAGTACCTTTGCCTCAATCATGGGCATATTAGGTCACCATAGAGAAGAGTATTTAAGCCATCCCCTAGAGTAGTTTTAAGATGGTACTAAGGGAAACCATCTAAGAAGTAAGTCATAAGCGCCCAGGCAAAGTTGTGAGGGCCCTTAGGGGCCATCTGACTCAAACTGGAGAATGAGATGAGTCAAGTTCATGAGCCCAGTGGCAGGACTGCCAACACAACTCTAGAAACTATTTTCTTCTTTGATTGCACTCTTTTTATATCTCCTGAACTATCTATGCTTTCCCCATTTGGCTATTCCTATACCCTATTATTCAGTCCACAAATATTGATTGAATGCCCAATATATGCCAGGCACAGCATATGTCCCCACAATGCAACCCTTAACAAAACAGACCCAGTCTCTATCCTTCTTGCACTCACAGTCTGTAAGTGTAGCTCCTTGGTGCTCAGTAGCAGGAAATCCCTGCCTTATGTCTGTGAAGAGAAGCCCAGGGCCAGTGGCTTAACAGGAGTACATCATGAAGGTGGGAGGGCTTCCCCGAGACGTAGGTTTGATCTCTGGATGGGGAAGAGCCCCCGGAGAAGGAAATGGCAACCCACTCCAGTATTCTTACCAGGATAATCCCATTGACAGAGGAGCCTGGTGGGCTAGGGTCCATAGGGTTGTGAAAGAGTCAGACACGACTGAACACACACACACACATGAAGCTGGAATGGGACTAAATTGAATGTGAAACTGAAGGAAGCAGAGACAGAGAAACTCAATAAGCTGTGCTTCTTCATTTGGAGACTCCCCTTCCAGGGAAAACCCACAGTATTCCGGAATTTTATTTTAATAAGAAAGTCCGAATTGATATAGAGCAAAGGGCTTCAGAGCCCTTGGAGAAGTGAGAGAGCAATGGGATGAGCCCCCTCAAGCGCCTTCTTCAAACAGAGCAGCTCTGTTTTCATCTGGTTTACATCTTAGGCGTTTAAACAAACGGTTCTGCAACCAGAACAATGAAGATTGAAAACTCCTGCTTCGAGGAGCAGGCCCCACAGTGACCAACGAACTCCTCCTGCATTGCGGCATGCATGGGAAACAGCTCAAAACGTATGCACCAGGAATGGTGGGTCAGGCATTGGCTTTTCTTAAGAAGTGTATGCTATTTAACCAGTGACAGGAACCAGTGTAGATGACGATAACCTGACTTTTCCTGGTGTTTCATTTTCCCTTTATGTGACGGGAAAAATAACCAGGAAGGGAATGAAAAAAGGCAAATTTGTTCTCACAGTGCTTGCCACCTATCAAGTGATAATTTCCCTGCTCATGTTCCAAACATTCTCCATCTCATTGGAAGCACTTTACATCTTTATGAATTTCTGAAGAGTTGGATCTTGGAATTACATGAGTTACTTTTTTAAAAAGGAATTGAGTTAATATCTGAAAGTTTGATGAAAATTTCCCCTTATTGATTATAGATGTATCTTTTTTATTACCTTATGAATTTTTAGAAAGATGTGTGTGCATGCTAAGTCACTTCAGTCTTGTCCGACTCTGCAACCCTATGGCTTGTTGCCTGCCAGGTTCCTCTGTCCATGGGATTTAGAAAGATGAGTGAAACTCATATTTCACAGACTACACGAAGAGGTTAGTGAGATAAGTGATAATAACAACAGTAATCATCAGTTTGATCTGGTTCTCCTTCTGCCTGATCTGCTGCTGCTGCTGCTAAGTAGCTTCAGTCGTGTCCGACTCTGTGCGACCCCATAGACGGCAGCCCACCAGGCTTCCCGTCCCTGGGATTCTCCAGGCAAGAACACTGGAGTGGGTTGCCATTTCCTTCTCCAATGCATGAAAGTGAAAAGTGAAAGTGAAGTCACTCAGTCATATTCAACTCCTAGCGACCCCATGGACTGCAGCCTACCAGGCCCCTCCGTCCATGGGATTTTCCAGGCAAGAGTACTGGACTGGGGTGCCATTGCCTTCTCCGTCTGCCTGATCTAGCCTTCAAAAAATTCTTCCTAAATGGTTCTGAGTTTTCTTAGGTGGAATCTTACACTTGGCACCTAATATTACCAGGCCCTTTCATTTTTGCTTGCAGTCACAATTTCTTTAGTCACCTTTAATGTCAAAAGTGGCATCATATCATAATAACCACAGTTACTTAAAATGAACTGGTTTAGAGTTCTAGCACTTTAACAAGTCCTGTTCAAATCTCAGTTGTGCCAGAATCTGAAGGCACCCTGCCGACAGAAGCGAAGATAGTTCAGAGATGTCTGTAAGCTCCAAGGGCCAGATGGGACAGTGGGTTCAGGGTTGCATAAATAGACAAGCACTAAGAACCAGGCTGATGAACCCTCCTTTGCAGTATCTGAGCTCCACCTGCTCCAGTGTTTCAGAATGCAAATATAACCTGGGGACAGATGTAGACTGTATTGAGAATATTGCCTCTACCTCCATAGGAATCGTGTTCAGGTAGACAATAAAGTTTTATGTTCTAATCACCCAAATTCATTAACTGATAACTCTTTCCCTTTATGTAAAATGATTAATCATGCTCAATTAATTATTCATTAAATCTAAATATTAAATTATAATACATTATAATAATAAAGTTAATGTTATCCAAAATCACTTTAAAATACTAATTACTTATATATAACTGAATTTTATGTTTTCCTAGGCTATTCTTTTGGAATAGTTGCTTAACCAATATTCCCCCAAAGATTTTTTCCAATTTTTCAGCATTTGATGCTTTATAAATTGTTTATTAAACCAACTGGGCCCCTACACTTGATATTTTTGGAGAAAGAACTTATATTCTCTTCCTATGAGTCAAGAACACAAACTATGAATGAGGCAGCCATGGAAAGGGGCAAACTCTTAAGTCCAGGGCCTCAGTGAGAAGAGTCTCAGATATGCATGTAACTTGAAAACTGCCCTTTCTTACACCTTCTCCTATTTTACTCAAAGAAGTTCTTGCAAATCCCTTTATGTATAACTCTAAATTAGATCTTCATTTGCTAAGTTTCTGTTAGAGAACTTAAAATTGTATTACTATTTAATGGAACTAGGACAGCACCCTTCCACCACTCCAACAATCATGGTACCTGAAAATTTCAGCCAGGGAGGGGAGAATAAGCAAAAGAGTATTGTTTTAAGAGAACAATAGATCTTCTTATAGGTTCACTGGAGACACAAGCAACAAAGCAACTACTGGAAAGTCTGGTAAGTCTTGGCCTGCATCTGGAATTGATAGGAGGAAATGACTTAGGACAATTATTTGTCTTCTGTGAACTCAAAAAGTCAGCCTGTTGAGCACTGTATTTTTTTTTCCCTAAGAATATTTGTTCTTCAACATAGTATAGTCTTTCTTGCACACAGATGTACACAATGGATGAATAGAGCAAGGCCCATGGTTTCAATGTTCTCACCCTCCAAAACTGAATTATACCAAGATGCTGCTAATTACACAATAGTTCTAAATGAAAGCTCACAGCAACAAAACTCACAGTGGGGGGTTTTAATGGATAGTATTGAATAATTGAATCTTTAGCCCCTGAAGAGGTCCTCAGCTTTTAAAGTTAAAGGCAACCAGGCCTGGCATGGGAGGGAGCCATATAATTAATACAGAGAAAAAAATAGTACTAGGAACCAAAATAATTTCCTCTTTACCACATTTCCTCCCCTACACATATTTTGTACATTTATTACCAAAGAGCATTACTTGTTTACCATCTCATCAAGACAAGTATTATTTTCCCCTTTTATAATGTCTGTTTTATAAAAGACATTAAATAGAATATCAATTGAACACAGACAATTTAGTTCCTTTTTTCTTAACTCTGAATAATTACACTATTACTAGCATTAATAATCATTTATTATTATTATTTAGCTACCATTTTTCACACACCAAGATATTGCGGTAAGACTTATGCATTAAACTAATTTTTCAACAACCTATGTGATACAGTAACACTCCTTCTACAGGTACGAAACTCTAGGTTCAGTAGTAAGCACATTGGCTAAGGTTATACAGACAATAAGTGCTGAAGAGGAATTCAAAGATAGGGCTTTCTAAATCTTTTATGATATGGGGGATTTCCACTAGATGGTTGTTGTTGGTGGTGGTATTCAGTCACCAAGTTGTGTCTGACTCTTCACAACCCCACAGACTGCAGCATGCCAGGCTTCCCTCCCTCATCATCTCTAGGAGTTTGCCCAAGTTCATATCCATTGAATTAATGATGCCATCCAACCATTTCACCCTTTGTTACCCTCTTCTTCTGCCTTCAGTTTCTCCCAGCATCAGGATCTTTTCCAAAGTCGACTCTGCCAGGTGGCCAAAGTATTCAGTTTCAGCAGTGGTCCTTCCAAGGTTGACTTCCTTTAGGATTAATTGGTTTGATCCCTTTACTGTCCAAGGGACTCTCAAGAGTCTTCTCCAGCACCACAGTTTGAAAGCATCAATTCTTCAGTGCTCTGCCTTTTTTATGGTCCAGCTCTCTCAGCCATACATGACTACTGGAAAGACCATTGCCTTAACTTTATGGACCTTTGTCAGCAAAGTGATGTCTTTGCTTTTTAAGACACTGTCTAGTTTTGTCATAGCTTTCCAGCCAAGAAGTAATCGTCTTCTAATTTCATGGCTGAAAGAAAGTGAAAGTGAAACTGCTCAGTCATGTCCAGCTCTTTGCAACCCCATGGACTGTAGCCTACTAGGCTCCTCCATCCATGGGATTTTTCCAAGCAAGAGTACTGGAGTGGGTTGCCATTTCCTTCTCCAGGGGATCTTCCCAAACCAGGGATCGAACCCAGGTCTCCCGTATTGTAGGCAGACGCCTTACTGTCTGAGCCACTAGGGAAGTCCAATCTCATGGCTAAGTACCACTAAATTGTACTTACCTCTCAAATGCATTCTCTCTCCCCTCGTTGGACTGGAATTGTAAGAAATGCTCAAAGCCCTTAACAGATTCTGGGTCTAGATTTCCTATTAAGATCTTAAGTTCCTCAATAAGATTAATTATCCCTTTTATAATGAGGGCCTGATGTCTCAGGCAAATAATAAAGAGTCATATTTTCTTTCACATACAATCTCTTTGGGCAAAAAGGCAAAGTGCCTTTACACTGCTTCCTGGCTATTGAGGCAAACACTGGGGCAGTTCTAAATCTAACCTGCTTTTCAGGTTTGGCTTTGGGGGGTGAAACAAATCTTTGTGATGCTAATTATCTCAAATATTACCAGACATTTGCATCTCTGGCTGCCACCCACCAAATATCAATGGTGCCACAAGGCCCCCCACACAAATACAAACCCCACTAGGGGTGATACTGCCCCTAGTTAAGAACCACTGAGTGCATGGCTTGCAATGTTCTGCAGTCAGCAAGCAGCTGCTATATAGATGCAAAAATGAGTCCTGGACTTTCCCTGCAGGGTTACATCATTTTGATCCTAGTCCAAGAATGTTAGGAGCAGATCACATGCTGCCATAGGCAGATTTGTACTAAGCCACTGCTCTAGGACAAAACTGTATTAGATCAAGTGTGCGGGGAATGCTAGGGAGGCAGATCAGAACGCATGGAAGAGAAAAGTTGGTCAGTCGCCATCCTGAGTCATCATCATGAGTAGGAAGGAAAGGAAAGAGAAAACACATTAGGAGATGCATGTCTCCAGTTCACTGGAAGTAAAGAGCAGTAGTAAAGCCTGGTTTAGTCTCCATCTGACTGGGTGCCAGCTTCCCACACACTACTGGCTCATGACATGAAAATTCTCTGTCTGGAACCCCTTCTGCCTTTACAATCACTCCTCAATCACCTAGTAACTACTTTTAGGCCCCATGGAACACAGGCCAACTGTCTACTCTCATGTCTGCTGTAACTTATTCTGGAAATATGTCACTCTGAAGACTAAAAAGCTTGTTGCCCCGTTCAGCACATTTTGAATTGTATTTTTGTAAGAGAATGTTTGGGCAATGACACACAAATTACATGCACAAAGCCAAATTAATTATTTGCAGATATGTAGCATAATTATATGGGTTTATGCTATCCATCTGTGAACCTTAGTCTCCCCTGCTGCAAGTACTGCTTACAATAAAAAGGGTTTAATAGCTTTAAGAAGAATTTATTGTGCTTACATTTGCACGAGAGTTAAGTCTTCATTACTGGATGGCATTCTTGGGATCCTGTGGGTGGAGAGGACCTTGATGAGCCAAGTGGTCCATTTTCCAGCATTCAAGAAAAATCGTTGTTAAACAAATTTGGAAAGACAGTATTGAGGAATTGTCACAGCCACTTGGATGAAACATTTCATTATTTAGTATCTTTTATCCTCAAGAAATGTTTTTATTATTGTATCTACATTTCCTATGGAAATTTACACTATCCCCACTCATCTGGTGCTCACTGGCTCCACAAAATGCCCAGTTGTGTCCTCTATGTTAAATCACATTGCAACTGAGAATTGTTATGGAGTGATTTCTACTTACTCTTTGCTGCTGCTGCTAAGTTGCTTCAGTCGTGTCCGACTCTGTGCAACCCCATAGATGGCCTCCTACCAGGCTCCTCTGTCCCTGGGATTCTCCAGGCAAGAACACTGAAGTGGCTTGCCATTTCCTTCTCCAATGCATGAAAGTGAAAAGTGAAAAGTGAAAGTGAAGCCGCTCAGTCCTATCTGACTCTTAGCGACCCCATGGACTGCAGCCTACCAGGCTCCTCTGTCCATGGGATTTTCCACGCAAGAGTACTGGAGTGGGGTGCCACTGCCTTCTCTACTTCCTCTTTAGATTGACTAATAGTACAATTAGCCTTTCCTCATAGGTCTTGTTTTATAAAGCATCATAATTTTCAGTCCATCCCATACAAATTTGCCATACTCGTTTTTAACAGTGAAGACAATCAGACACAAGGTTGGTCAGTGCATGATTGCACAGTAATGAGAAGATCATTTCAGAGGTCCTTTTATGCATTTTTCTTTATTTGTATTGGTATCATGTCAGCTTTTAAGAACATTATGTGACTGACTGTGTATCCTCCAAGCCCAGGTGCCTCATTCTTATGGCGCAGTGACATAACAGCTGCTTTGGCAATTGGACAAGATATTGAAAGAGGTTTTAAAAGGAGAATAGAGTGTTTACCTTAGCCTTGGGTGTCAGGGGGTGCTTTGCAGAAGTGCCCTGCAGTTTCATCTTCTGGAACGAGAAGCAACTCTCCAGCAGGAAAGAGAAAGTTACACTTAGAGAGAATATTATATGACAAAAATGGATGGGACCAAAAAACAGATTGGAGGTATTTCATGCATACCAGCATGCTGACACATAAGGTGAAGGGAATGCAGTGAGTGAAGGAGGAAAGGAAATGTGTTGAGTATTGTTTAGGTGCTGAATGCATCACATACATGGTTCCATTTAATCTTCACCATGGTTATATACATGGCTTCCCTGGTGGCTCAGCCAGTAAAAGTGTCTGCCTACAATGCGGGAGACCCGGGTTCAATCCCTGGGTGGGGAAGATCCCTGGAGAAAGAAATGGCAACCCACTCCAGTATTCTTGCCTAGAAAATCCCATGGATGGAGGAGCCTGATAGAGTACAGTCCGTGGGGTCACAAAGAGTCGGACATGACTGAGTGACTTCACTTCACTTCACTTCATGGTTATATACACTGACCAATATTCTACCCATGAAACACCCAAAGTCCAGAAGGCTCATTACTTTGCCCACAGTCAGACAGACAGTGAGTGGCAGAGCCAGGATGAGAACTTGGGACTGGCTTGATGGTAAAGGACATGCTGTATGTTTATCATATTACTCTTATTCCAAAACTAGTAGATCAACAGCAGTCCGATCAGGAGAGCTTTGACTGTACTGCTGTTAATACAAAATTTGTCATTTCTTTACAGACTCAGAGTTGGAAGAGTTTTTCTTATTTTATTATATAGAAAAAAAACGATAGAGATGATTCTTGTGATAGCGTGGATCTGAAATTTAAAGTAATAGAAATGTTAGTCAGAAGCTGTCAGAGGCTAAGGTAACACCCAGTTCAGACCCAGTGAAGACCTAATCTATGGCAGTAGCAGTGAGGATGACATGGAGCAGATAGATTCATGAGCTCCTCCAAAGGTTTTATCTCCAGGGTTTGGTGACTGCTTTGATGTGGAAATGAAGGTCCATGAGGAGTCTGGGATCATTCCCAGGTTACTGACTCGGCAGAGGGTGGGGTGTGGTGAATAATGGTACAATAAATCAAGATAGTAAATGCCAGAAGGAGTAGCCAGTTTGGAAGCAAAAGATGAAGAGTTCAGCTTTGGGACATGTTGAATTTGAAATAAAGATGTCCTGTAGGTAAGGAGTTCTCTGGGATTTGAGTTCATAATTGCTGAGAGTTGGCAGAGAAAAGAAAACTTATCCTGGGGAAAGATATAGAGTCAAGAAAGCATGGACTGAGGAGTAAACCCCAAAAGTCATTAATTTTTTTTTTTTTTTTTTAGAAGCTGGGTATAGAAGAAGGAATGGGTATCAAAGATTCCAAGGACTGATTTAGGAAGTGGAAAGAAAACCAAGAAGTTTGGTGTCATAGAATCTGAGGCAAGAAAGTATTAAAAATAAATAGTGGTGAGTACAAACACTGCAGAGAAAAAAGTGATATGGAGACTTATGAGAGTCTTATAAGTTTGCACAGTTGTCACATTAGTGGTAAAGACTAATGATGGTGTGTGAGGAACTAATGGGAAGTGAAGAAGTAGAAATGGTGGAATAAAGTGCATTTTAAGAGCTCAGAGTATAATTAGTGACTTGAAAGTGCAGAAATCGTAAGATACATTCATGAAATTAATTTCATTATCTCTTTAAACATCTTCATTGAGGATAATCCTTCCATGCTGGTGCTGGTGCTCAGTCGCTAAGTCTTTGCGACCCCATGCACTGTATCCCACCAGGCTTCTTCTCTCCATAGGATTCTCCAGGCAAGAATACTGGAGTTGGTGGCCACTTCCTACACCAAGGGATCTTCCTGGCCCAGGGATCAAATCCACATCTCCTGCATCACAAGTGGATTCTTTACTACTGAACCACCAGGAAAGCCCAATCCTTCTCTGCCCCTGGATAAAAATTAGGCAGAATCCATGACTCTGCTTTCAGTTAGTAAAAATTCTCATAGGTATTTCAAGTCACAATTTCAGCCTCATTTCATTAATTAAAACTGTCCAGGCAACATAATAAATGCATTTTCAAGGCTTGTTCAAAAATAAATATTTGTTCTCTTTTCTCCGGGAAGAGAGGCATTTCAGAAAAACACCTCACCTACTCTTTCCCCAACTGCATTCCAAGCGCAGCCTTTGAGACCTTTACTCTTGCCTCATCTCCTGATACCGTGTAAGCTTTCTCAGCTTCTTCATATAAGCCATGGGGTAGTTCCACCATTTGGCACTTAATCTCACCTAACTGGACCTGTTGAGATGCTGACTGTCCTCCCATGCCCAGGTTCATGGAGAAGCCATGCACTGCAAAGCACAAGGTCTGGCTTTCCTAGCAGCTTTCTAGAGGGGCCTAAAAACACAGACTGGGTCAAGGGTCAAAAGTAAGGAAGTTAATGCCTCAGAAGTTGAACTTGAAATGACAAGGGACAAGAGATAAGAAAACAAAACCAGCAGATCAATGTCTCCCCATTACTTCCACTGAGAGAATATTCTAAGGAATGGTGGCTCCACAAAACCTGTGTGGAAGAAGTGACCTGCTCGTGCATGCTCAGTCACTTCAGTGTCATGTCCGACTCTTTGTGACCCTATGGACTGTAACTCGCTAGGTTCCTCTGTCCATGGGATTTTCCAGGCAAGAATACTGGAGTGGTTGCCATGTCCTCTTCCAGGGGATTTTCTTGACCCAGGGATCAAATCAGCATCTCCTGTGTCTCCTGCACTGCAGGCAGATTCTTTACCGCTGAGCCACTGGGAAGCCCAAGAGGTGCCCTAGGAACAAGCAATTAGCTCTGAGTCCTGGTGAAGCTATTAGCATGCTCAGTGATGTGCCACCTGCTAAAGGCACTTGCTTTTTCCCTGCCTGACTCATTTCCTTTTCCCCTTGACCTTGCCATATTGACATGACATTTTGCTATACAGTCTCAGAATGTAAGCTTTCAACAGGACTTTCTTCAGGGAACCAGGCCAAGATAGAAGTGGTTGTCTTCTCTTTTTTCCACTTAACAGCAGTTTTTTGTTTTTTTTTTTCCCTAAAGTCTTAGGAGCAGGTCTTGACTGGTACTGCTACACCCTGTATGGCTCTATATTCAGTTAACATTGACTCTTTCCCTGGGCATCTTGGAAAGACTCCTGGGTGGACCTTCTGACAACTCCCTTGATCCAGGCAGTGCTTCCTTTTTGGCTGCTTATTGCAAATCCCCCACTACCTGTCTCCAATAACACAACTCACAGCCTCTTTCTGCTGGACAACACCACTATCAGGTCACACTTTCTCAGGTGTGAATCCATCACAAGCTCACAATTTCCCCCAACTTTAGAAAATACACTAATATACACTTACAAATACACTTTTATATTATATATGCATGCATATTATGAATCATTCATATATATATATACACATATGTACTCAGTTGATCAGTCATTTCCAGGTCTTCAAGAACCCATGGACTGTAGCCTGCCAGGCTCCTCTGTCCATGGAATTTTCCAGGCAAGAACACTGGAGTGGGATGCCAATGTCTACATCAGGAGACCTTCCCAACCCAGGGATGGAACCCTGGGCTCTTGCCTCTCCTGCTTTGGTAGGCAGATTATTTACCACTGTGCCACCTGAGGAGCCCACATATATGTACACAAACCTGTATATATGCATATCTATATGCATATATACCAGATTCCTTCAGTGGTCCCCTTAAGCCCCTTTTAAAAGATGTAAAGTTAAGAAGTTGCTTTGAAGAGATGTGGATGAACCTAGAAACTGTCATACTGAGTGAAGTCAGTCAGAAAGAGAAAAACAAAGGTTATATATTAGCACATATAAGTGGAGTCTAGAAAAGTGGTATAGATGAACATTTTTGCAAAACAGAAATAGAGACACCAACATAGAGAACAAACGTATGGACACCAAGGCGGGGAGAGGGGGTGGAATGAATTAAGAGATACACAGTTCTTCTGCGTATTCTTGCCACCTCTTCTTAATATCTTCTGCCTCTGTTAGGTCCCTACCATTTCTGTCCTTTATTGAACCCATCTTTGCATGAAATGTTCCCTTGGTATCTCTAATATTTTTGAAGAGATCTCTAGTCTTTCCCATTCTATTGTTTTCCTCTACTTCTTTGCATTGATCACTGAGGAAGGCTTTCTTAGCTCTCCTTGCTACTCTTTGGAACTCTGCATTCAAATGGGTATATATTTCCTTTTCCCCTTTGCTTTTCACTTCCCTTCTTTTCACAGCTATTTGTAAGGACTGGAATGGGTGAATTTAACTCAGGGCAAAGGCTAATAGAGTTCTTCCAAGAGAACGCACTGGTCATAGCAAACATCCTCTTCCAGCAACACAAGAGAAGACTGTACACATGGACATCACCAGATGGTCAACACCGAAATCAGATTGATTATATTCTTTACAGCCAAAGATGGAGAAGCTCTATACAGTCAGCAAAAACAAGACAGGGAGCTGACCGTGGCTCAGATCATGAACTCCTTATTGCCAAATTCAGACTGAAATTGAAGAAAGTGGAGAAAACCACTAGACCATTCAGTTATGACCTAAATCATACACAAGATTATAAGGCAACTATACTCCCCCCAAAATTAATGAATTAATTACAATGAAGTTGGACCCTCATTCCTCTGGGCAGAGGGAAAGGATGAGATAGGCTCACAACACACAAAAAGTTCTCTTCAAATATCTGTCTCAAAAAACATTCTCCTTTATTTCTAACCCTGGATAATTTTATATTCTTAATATATGAGCTGTTCAAAAAACAAGTAACACATCTTTGATTATCTACTTTGAAATTTTGAAATTTCACATAAAATCTAGTATCTCCTCTGATTTTTTGTCTAGACAAAATCCACTCTTACTGTACAAAAAAGATCTTCATGACCCAGATAAT
Source organism: Bos indicus (assembly GCF_029378745.1). Lineage (NCBI taxonomy): Eukaryota > Metazoa > Chordata > Mammalia > Artiodactyla > Bovidae > Bos > Bos indicus. Next base: position 24,599,208 of record NC_091768.1, on the reverse strand, counting down.
CACGAAGATATGATCACTCACCTAGAGCCAGACATCCTGGAATGTGAAGTCAAGTGGGCCTTAGAAAGCATCACTACAAACAAAGCCAGTGGAGGTGATGGAATTCCAGTGGAGCTATTTCAAATCCTGAAAGATGATTCTGTGAAAGTGCTGCACTCAATATGCCAGCAAGTTTGGAAAACTCAGCAGTGGCCACGGGACTGGAAAAGGTCAGTTTTCATTCCAATCGCAATGCCAAAGAATGCTCAAACTACCACATAATTGCACTCATTTCACATGCTAGTAAAGTAATCCTCAAAATTCTCCAAGCCAGGCTTCAGCAATACATGAACCGTGAACTTCCAGATGTGCAAGCTGGTTTTAGAAAAGGCAGAGCCACCAGAGATCAAATTGCCAACATCTGCTGGATCATTGAAAAAGCAAGAGAGTTCCAGAAAAACATCTATTTCTGCTTTATTGACTATGCCAACACCTTTGGCTGTGTGGATCACAATAAACTGTGGAAAATTCTGAAAGAGATGGAAATACCAGACCACCTGATCTGCCTCTTGAGAAACCTATATGCAGGTCAGGAAGCAACAGTTAGAACTGGACATGGAACAACAGACTGGTTCCAAATAGGAAAAGGAGTACGTCAAGGCTGTATATTGTCACCCTGCTTATTTAACTTATATGCAGACTCCATCATGAGAAACGCTGGGCTGGAGGAAGCACAAGCTGGAATCAAGATTTCCGGGAGAAATATCAATAACCTCAGATAGGCAGATGACACAACCCTTATGGCAGAAAGTGAAGAGGAACTAAAAAGCCTCTTGATGAAAGTGAAAGAGGAGAGTGGAAAAGCTGGCTTAAAGCTCAACATTCAGAAAATGAAGATCATGGCATCTGGTCCCATCACTTCATGGGAAATAGAGGGGGAAACAGTGGAAACAGTGCCAGACTTTATTTTTGGGGGCTCCAAAATCACTGCAGATGGTGATTGCAGCCATGACATTAAAAGATGCTTACTCGTTGGAAGGAAAGTTATGACCAACCTCAGTTCAGTTCAGTTCAGTTGCTCAGTCGTGTCCGACTCTTTGCGACCCCATGAATCGCAGCATGCCAGGCCTCCCTGTCCATCACCAACTCCTGGAGTTCACCCAAACCCACGTCCATTGAGTCAGTGATGCCATCCAGCCGTCTCATCCTCTGTCGTCCCCTTCTCCTCCTGCCCCCAATCCCTCCCAGCATCAGAGTCTTTTCCAATGAGTCAACTCTTCACATGAGGTGGCCAAAGTACTGGAGTTTCAGCTTCAGCATCATTCCCTCCAAAGAAATCCCAGGGCTGATCTCCTTCAGAATGGACTGGTTGGATCTCCTTGCAGTCCAAGGGACTCTCAAGAGTCTTCTCCAACACCACAGTTCAAAAGCATCAATTCTTTGGCGCTCCTAGACAGCATATTAAAAAGCAGAGCCATTACTTTGCCAACAAAGGTCCATCTAGTCAAGGCTATGGTTTTTCCTGTGGTCATGTATGGATGTGAGAGTTGGACTGTGAAGAAGGCTGAGCGCTGAAGAATTGATGCTTTTGAACTGTGGTGTTGGAGAAGACTCTTGAGAGTCCCTTGGACTGCTAGGAGATCCAACCAGTCCATCCTAAAGGAGGTCAGTCCTGGGTGTTCATTGGAAGGACTGATGTTGAAGCTGAGACTCCAATATTTTGGACACCTGATGCAAAGAGCTGACTCATGGGAAAAGATCCTGATGCTGGGGGGGATTGGGGGCAGGAGGAGAAGGGGACGACAGAGGATGAGATGGCTGGATGGCATCACTGACTCAATGGACGTGGGTCTGGGTGAACTCCAGGAGTTGGTGATGGACAGGGAGGCCTGGCATGCTGCGATTCATGGGGTCTCAAAGAGTCGGACATGACTGAGCGACTGAACTGAACTGTCTTTATAATGAAAATGGTGAGAAATAATATATAGCTAAAGAGAGCCAAAGAGTTTAAGTAGTACTTTTAAATTTTATTTTATTTTGATGGAAATCTAGAAAGCTTTACTATACAGATTCAAAATGGACTTATCAAAGCAGAAAAGACTTAAAATCTACAGTAACAAAAGTGTATTATTTTCACTTGGTTAGTTTTCTTATCCACAGAGTGGAGCTAATAATACCTACTAATATAGAGAGATTGTGAATATTAAATGCAATAAAAATGTTAAAGATGTTAGGTATACCTGGCATAGAGTAAAAGCATAAAGAATCTGGAATCCATTAAGCTGAAAAATTTTGTTTTAGATTTTTCTAGAATCATGATGTAGATCTCTGTTTTTAACTCTGCTGTGAATCTATAAGTTTTTAGTGTTTCAGTAACCTGGATTAGAGTAATGTGAGAGGATTTATTCTTTATAAATATGAAATCTCTTTCTTTTCAAGGGGTCTGTGAAATTGACTTTAGTATAAATCTTTGCCTTTTAGTCTCTATAATTTTCAATATCATTCATATATATGTGTGAATTTATATTATATTATATTACATTATATACATGTGAGTGCTAAGTCACTTCATTCATATCTGACTCTTTGCAACCCTATGGACTATAGCCTGCCAGGTTCCTCTGTCCATGAGATTCCCCAGAAAAGAATACTAGAGGAAGCTGCCATTTCCTCCTCCAAGGGATCTTCCCAACCCAGGGGTGGAACCCACCTCTCTTTCATCTCCTGCGTGGGCAGGTGGATTCTTTACCACTAGTACCACCTGGGAAGCATTATTGTATTAGCCTAAATTTTCTCCCTTTTTAGGAACATTCTGATCTTTTATGTGGTTTTATAATAACTGGTGTCTTTGGACTGATTTGACCTAATTGTTTTATTAAACTACAAGAAAGTCATCCAGGACTGCTGATTTCACTTGTCTACTGAGGCAACTTTAATTTTTAACAAATTGATAATAATAGAAAAATTAACAGACACCGAGTGCCTCATATAAGGTACTGTGCTAAGGAGGTTACTTGCATTAATACACCCAAAGATCTTATGAGACAGATAGTTTTACTATCCCCATTCATGGATTTTTTTTTTAGTGAGGCTTAGAGAAGTTAAGTTTTCAAAATGATTCTAAGATTTGCCAATATCTTAAAAGCAGCACATTTCCCATAAGGATGAGAGTCTTATTAAGGAGATTGAGAGAAGTGACCTTGTACACTGTGGGCTCTGGCTCTTTGCCCAAATATGGTGGCTTCCCACGGAGCCGCCTCTGCCCTCACTTCGACTCTGCCCACCTCAGAAACACACCTCAATCATAATGAATTACCACAAATAGAGTTTTTGTTGAAGAATTCATGATACAGAAGAATATCTTCCTTGAAAAATTGCATGACATTGGAAGAACAAGATGGCAGAGGAGTAGGTGTATGGAGAGTACATCTCTCTCCACAGATACATCAGGAATACACCTTCAGACACAGAAGTGCCTGCAGAACACCAGCTGAGAGCAGACAGGAGTACCTGGCCAGTGGAAAAGAATAATAGAACAATGCAACACTCAGTAGGATGAAGGAACTAGGGGGAAAAACAGGAGTGTTAGTAGGACTGGACCTGCCCTCAGCAGGTGGGGGAACTGAAGCAGGGGTCCAATCCCCAGAGCGAGGCAATTTTCTGAGTCAGAGGAGAAACATTTAAGGCTGAGAGTGAAAGAGCTGATCTGTCACAGCCTACATGGAATGAGAATCAGACAGTCCTTGCCGCAGCCGTACATACCCAGGACAGGAACACTGGTCTCCTAGAAGGTGCAGTGGCTGGGAGCTGGAGTTTAGGGATTGTGGAGCAATCCCAGGGTGAGGGCTGCTGCTGACTGCGGAGAGATGGATTGAGGGGATGTGAGGGATGAGATTGTCGTGGGAAATGCCAGTGGAGGAAAGCCAGGCAGCCGTGGAAGCAAGGCAATACTGCTGAGTCACGAGTTGGGGGTGGAGCCATCACCGTGGCCTCTCTCTCCCCACACACCAGCACGGGCAGCTGAACAATAGAGAGGCTGGCCCATCAAATGCCTGAAGAGCTGAACTACAGAGTAGGACCCTACCCAGTGTGCCCCTTTAAGTGCCTGATGTGCCAATCTACAGAGTAGGACCCCAGCCAGGGGGTCCCCCTCTATGTGCCTGCCACTCGGAAAAACAGAGAAAGACCCCAAGCAAGGGCGCCTGTAAGTTCCTGAAAGGGCAGAGTTATGGAGAAAGACTGGCCAAAGAGGCCTTCTGATCACCAGCTACAAGAGGCTTGAAAAAAGACTCTGATAGCCGTAATCCCTGCAGCGGAAGCAGTCCATGTCCCTGTGCACTTGGTGCCACCAGGGTCCCCACAAGCCAAACAGCTGTGCCACCTTCAAGCTCAACTCTCACTGGGGAACTTCCACAAGCAAAAAAAGTCTTGCATCTATGCATGCGGGGTCACTTCAGTCGTGTCTGGTTCTTTGCGACTGTGTAGACTGTGGTCTGCCAGGCTTCTCTGTCAGGGAGGGGGGTTCTCCAGGCAAGAATACTGGAGCGTGTTGGCCAATACTGGTTGCCATACCCTTCCAGAACACTATATCTCCTTCTGCCCTAGCCACCAATGCCCCTGAGGACCTGGTGCTGCCAGAACCCCTGCAACCCAAGCGGCTGCACCACCTCCACACCTGGTTTTCACTGAGGAAAAGCCAAGCCTCAAGGGCAGCCTCAGGAGCTAAACCCCAGTGGGCGACCAACATGTAGAGGTAGAAATAAAACCACAATTGAAACCCAGGGGCAGTGTAGCTAAGGAAGAAGACCCAAAACCTTCCCACCAGATGTACAAGCTGCAGATGAAATCCACACGCTCAACTACGCAGACTCTGTGCCTCTGTTCCTTTGTTTGCTTTTCCTACTGTTCTTTTCCCCTTGCAGTTAATCTTTAATGTGTATAAATCTTCTTTATCTACCTCTATTTAACTTTGCATATCTATTCTTTCTTTCTTTCCTTTCCTCTCAACATATTTGTTAATTTTATTTTCATTGCTTTATTCCCCAATTGACACCTTGCTTTAGTTTTGTTTTCCAGTTTGTGCTTTAATTAGTTTTGTATATAAAAGGCCATTGAGAGTTCCCACAAAAGAAAACACACTAGTTCTGATAACTGTGGACATTGGAGGCAAGAATACAGAGGAGTAGGACCAGATTAGAATCTGAGCTGCCCCCAGAGGAGGTCCAGAGATCAGCACAGTGTTAGAGGGCATCCTAGGGAGGGAAGGTGGACTGTGACTCCCAGTGAGGGAAAGGGCTGTGACAGCAGTGACTTGAGAAAAACGTTTATTATTCTTATTTTTTGACTTGTTCTGTAGATTCTTTTGGATTTTTTTTTTCTTTTCTTTTTTTTCCTTTTCTTCCTCCTCTGTTGTAGATGTCAATTTTATTGGCACTAAGAAATCCAGTTAAGCTTTGAGCTTTTTCTTTTCCTCAGTCACATTTTCTATTGTTGTCATAAACCTCTGTCTCTACATTGGGTTTTTGCAGTTCTGTGAAAAACTCCTAAAGGAGTTTTCCTTTTTTTCCCTTTTTTTCATTCTTTTCTTCTTCCTTTTCTTTTCTCTTTTTTATAATTTTAATTTATAATTTTTTAAACCTATTACATTTTTCTACATTTATTCTTTTGTTTGTCTTTCCAGTAGGAAAGTTAATCTTTAATGTATATAAATCTTCTTCATCTACCTCTATTTAACTTTGCATATCTATTCTTTCTTGTCTTTCCTTCCTTTTCTCTCAACATACTTGTTAGTTTTGTTTTCCTTGCTTTATTCCCCACTTGGCACCTTGCTTTAGTTTTGTTTTCCAGTTTATGCTTAAATTAGTTTTGTTCTCAACTGGTAAATATAATTTTTGATTTCTTTTGTTCACCAGGTCAATCTACTGTACTTTACTTGTGCTGGACTGGTTTCACTTTGCTCAAGGGTATATATTCAATTATTTTAATTACTGTTTGCCTAATTTTGTAACTGCCATTTGTCTGGGGTTCTTCTTTGATTTCTTATTTTTGGATATTTGGTTTAATCTCACTTACGGCCATAACAAACCACTTGTGGAAATTTCATTCCTGACCAGAAATCAAACCCTGAGCCTTTGGAGTGGGAGCACAGACTCCAAGATGGTAGACTACCAGAGAACAAATCCTAGGGAGTATCAAATAGTGAGAACTCACACAAAGGAAACCACTTGAATACAAGACCTGGCATCAGCCAACCACCAGTAGCATCCTGTGCAGGATGCTTCATCTAAACAGCAAACAAAACAAAAACATAAACCCAATCATCAGCAGACAGGATTACCACCTCACTCAGCCTTGCCCATCAGAGGAAAAACAAACAAACAAACAAAAACTCAGCACAATTCTTACCCTATACAAGCTCACACAAACCACTGGACCAACCTTATGAGGGCAGAAATCACAAGGAAGAAAGAATTCAACCTTCTTCAAGGAAAGAATTGAACTTCCCTTGAAGCCTGAGAAAAGGAGCCCTCAAACACAATAACTTTAAAAAAAAATAATTTAAAAGGCAGAGAAATACTGCACAAATGAAGGAACAAACTAGAAACACAGAAGTCCAAATAAAAGAAGAGGAAATAGGCAAACTACCTGAAAAAGAATTCAGAATAATAATAGCAAAGATGATCAAAAACCTTGAAAAACAAAATGGAGAAAATGCAAGAATCAATTAACAAAGACCTATAAGATTAAATAATAAACACACAGAGACAAACAACACAATTACTGAAATTAAAAATACTCCAGAAGGAATCAATAGCAGAATATCTGAAGCAGAAGAACAAATAAGTGAGCTAGAAGATAAAATGTTGGAAATAACTTCTGAAGAGCAGAATAAAATAAAAAGAATGAAAAGAGCTGAGGACAATCTCAGGGACCTCTGGGGCCGTATCAAAAGCACCAACATTCAAATTATAGGGGTCCTGGAAGAAGAAGAGAAAAAGAAAGGGTATGAGAAAATTTTTGAAGAGATTATAGTTGAAAATTTCCCCAACATGGAAAAGTAAATTGTCAATCAAGTCCAAGAGGCATGAAGAGTCCCATGCAGGATAAACCCAAGGAAAAACACACCAAGACACATGCTAATCAAATTAACACAGACTAAATACAAAGAAAGAATATTAAAACCAGCAAGGGAGAAGCAAAAAGTAATATTCAAGGGAAACACCATATGCTTAACAGCTGATCTTTCAGCAGAAACTCTATAGGCCAGAAGGGAATGGCAGGATATATTTAAAGTACTGAAAGGGAAAAATCTACAAGCAAGATCAGTGTAGCTGGCAAGGATCTCATTCAAAACTGATGGAGAAATAAAACACTTTTCAGATAACCAAAGTTAAGAGAATTCAGTACCACCAAACCAGGTTTACCACAAATGTTAAAGGGACTTATATAGTCAAGAAATACAACAGAAGAAAAAAGATCTGCAAAATCAACCCCAAACAATTAAGAAAAGGGCAATAGGAACATATATATCAATAATTACTTTAAATGGATTAAATGCTCCAACCAAAAGACACAGACTGGCTGAATGGATACAAAAACAAGACCCATATATATGTTGTCTATTAGAAACCCACTTCAGACCTCAAGACACATATAGACTGAAAGTGAGAGGATGGAAAAATATATTCCATGCAAATGAGAAGCAAAAGAAAGTTGAAGTAACAATCCCCATATCAGAAAAAATAGACCTTAAAATAAAGAAGATTATAAGAGATAAGGAAGGATACTACATAATGATCAAGGGATCAATCCAAGAGAAAGACAGCAATTGTAAATATCTATGCACCCAACATAGGAGCACCTTAATACATAAGACAAACACTAAGACATAAAAGGAAACATTGATGATAACACAATAATAGTAGGAGATTTTAACACCCCACTCACACCACGGGACAGATCATCAAAACAGAAAATTAATAAGGAAACACAAGTATTAAATGTTACATTAGATGAGATGGATCTCATTGATATCTTCAGGACATTCCATCCAAATGCAGAAAAATACACCATATTCTCAACTGCATGGAACATTCTCCAGTATAGGCCACATCTTGGGTCACAAATCAAACCTCAGTAAATTTAAGAAAATTGAAATCATATCAAGAGTCTTCTCCGACCACAATACTATGAGACTAGATATCAATTACAAGAGAAAAACCATAAGAAACACAAACACATGGAGATTAAACAACACATTTCTAAATAACCAACAGGTTACTGAAGAAATCAAAAGGAAAATAAAAAAATTTCTAGAAACAAATGACAATGAAAACACAACTCAAAACCTATGGGATTTGAGCAAAAAGCAAAAGCAGTCCTAAGAGGAAAGTTTATAGCAACACAATCCTACCTCAAGAAACAAGAAAAACATCGAATACACAACCTAACTTTACACCTAAAACAACTGGGAAAAGAAGAAGAAAAAAAACCCAACATTAGTAGAAGGAAAGAAATCATAAAGATCCAAGCAGAAATAAATGAAAAAGAAATGAAAGAAACAATAGTAAAGATTAATAAAACTAAAAGCCAGTTATTTGAGAAGATAAATAAAATTAACCAACCTTTAGTCAGACTCATCAAGAAAAAAAGAATCAAATCAACAAAATCAGAAATGAAAAAGAAGAGGTTTCAACAGACAATGCAGAAATACAAAAGATTATAAGAGACTATTATGAACAACTATATGGCAATAAAATAGATAACCTGGAAGAAATGGACAGATTCTTGGAAAAGTTCAATCTTCCAAGACTGAACCAGGAAGAAATAGAAATTTTGAACAACCCAATTACAAGCACTGAAATTGAAGCTGTGATTAAAAAAAAAAAAAAAACTCCCAAAACACAAAATCCCAGGACCAGATGGCTTCACAGGAGAATTCTATCAAATATTTACAGAAAAGCTAATGCCTATCTTTCTAAAACTCTTTTTAAAATTGCAGAGGAAAGAACACTTCCAAACTCATCCTACGAGGCCACCATCACCCCGATACCAAAACCAGACAAAGAAAACATGAAAAAAGAAAACTACAGGCCAATATCACTGATGAACATAGATGCAAAACTCCTCAACAAAATTTTAGCAAAAAGAATTCAGCAACACATCAAAAAGCTCATACACCATGATCAAGTTGGGTTTATTTCAGGGATGCAAGGAATCTTCAATATACAGAAATCAATCAATGTGGTACACCATATTTACAAACTGAAAGATAAAAACCAAATGATCATCTCAATAGATGCAGAAAAAGCCTTTGACAAAATTCAGTAACCATTCATGATTAAAATTCTTCAAAAAATGGAGATAGAAGGAATCTACCTCAACATAGTAAAGGCTTACCATATATGATAAGCCTACAGCAAACATTATTCTCAATGGTGAAAACTGAAAGCATTCCCCATAAGATGCAGAACAAGACAAGTGTGTCTACTATGGTCACTATTATCCAACATAGTTCTGGAAGTCATAGCTACAGCAATCAGAGAAGAAAAAGAATAAAAGGAATCCAGATCAGAAAAGAAGAAGTACAGCTCTCTCTGTTTGCAGATGATGTGATACTGTACAATTAAAACCCTAAAGATAGTATCAGAAAATTACTAGAGCTAGTCAGTGAATTTAGCAAAGTTGCAGGATACAAAATCACAGAAATTAGAAAATCAGAAATCACTTGCATTTCTATATACTAACAATGAAAAATCAGAAAGAGAAATTAAGGAAACAAACCCATTCACCATTGCAACAAAAAGAATTAAATATCTAGGAATAAACTTACCTAAGGAGACAAAAGAACTGTACACAGAAAATTACAAGACACTAAAGAAAGAAATCAAAGATGACATAAACATATGGTGAGATATTCCATGTTCCTGAGTAGGAAGAATCAATTTTGTGAAAATGACTATACTACCAAACACAATCTACAGATTCAATGTGATCGCTATCAAATTACCAATGGCATTTTTCACAAAACTAGAACAAAAAAATTTCACAATTCATATGGAAACACAAAAGACCCCGAATAGCCAAAACAGTGTTGAGAAAGAAGAATGGAGCTGGAGGAATCAACCTTCTTGTCTTCAGATTATACTACAAAGAAAGCTACAGTCATCAAGACAGTATGATACTGGCACAAAAACAGAAATATAGACCAATGGAGCAAGATAGAAAGCCCAGAAATAAACCCATGCACCTATGGGTACCTTATTTTTGACAAAGGAGGCAAGAATATACAATTGGACAAAGACAGCCTCTTCGATAAATGATGCTGGGAAAACTGGACAGCTACATGTAAAAGAATGAAATTAAATCACTTCCTAACACCATACACAAAGATAAACTCAAAATGGATTAAAGACCTAAATGTAAGACCAGAAACTATAAAACTCTTAGAGGAAGACATAGAGCACTCGATGACATAAATCAAAGCAAGATCCTCTATGACCCACCTCCTAGACTAATGGAAATAAAAACAAAAGTAAACAAGTGGGACCTGATTAAATGTGAAAGCTTTTGTACAGCAAAGGAAACTATACGCAAGGTGAAAAGACAACCACTCAGAATGGGAGATAATAATAGCAAATGAAACAACTGACAAAGGATTAATTTCCAAAATATACAAGCAGCTCATACAACTCAATACCACAAAAAGAAACAACCCAATCAAAAAGTGGGGAAAAGATCTAAACAGACATTTCTCCAAAGAAGGCATACAGATGGCTAAGAAACACATGAAAAGATGCTCAGCATCGCTTATTATTAGAGAAAAGCAAATCAAAACTACAATGAGATAGCACCTCACACCGGTCAGAATGGCCATCATCAAGAAGTCTACAAACAATAAATGCTGGTCAGGGTGTAGAGAAAAGGGAATGCTCTTGCACTGTTGATGGGTATGTAAATTAATACAGCCACTTTGGAAGACAGTATGGAGATTCCTTAAAAAACTAGGGATAATAGCACCATATGACCCAGCAATCCCACGAGGAAACCAAAATTGAAAGAGACACATGTATCCCGTTCTTCACTGAAGCACTATTTACAATAGCTAGAACATGGAAGGAACCTAGATGTCCATCGACAGATGAATGGATAAAGAAGTTGTGGTACATATGCACAATGGAATATTACTAAGCCATGAAAAAGGAAGACATTTGAGTCATTTCTGATGAGGTGGATGAACCTAGAACCTATCATATAGAGTGAAGTGAGTTTGAAAGAGAAAGATAAATATTGTATTTTAACACATATATGCTATCTATTTTACATATTCTATACAGAATAGACTTATGGACATGGGGAAAGAGGAGGAGAGGGTGAGATGTATAGAAAGAGTAACATGGAAACTTACATTACCATTTGTAAAATAGATAGCCAACAGGAATTTGCTGTTTGTCTCAGGAAATTCAAACAGGGGCTCTGTATCAACCTAGAGGGGTGGGATGGGGAGGGAGATGGGTGGGAGATTCAAAAGGGAGGAGACATATGTATACCTATAGTTGATTCATGTTAAGGTTTGACAGAAAACAACAAAATTCTGTAAAGCAGTTATTCTTCAATAGAAAATAAATACTTTTTTTTAAAAAGACAGACACACACACACAAAGTTCACATTGTTTCAACTCTACTTCAGTTAAAAACACACTACATTGTATACTTTAAATATATAAAATTTTCACCAATCATACTTCAGTAAACCTGGAAAAAATAATATTTTATGGAAAACAAGCAAATCTTAGTGATCTTAAAAGGCAAACCCAACAAACTAATTTGGTCAAACAACCAAAAATTGGAGAAAAAAGTACATAAGTTGTAAATGTAACAAAGTACCTTCTCTAGTGATTAAGCAATACTTCCTTTTTTCTTAATAACACAGGCCAGAAAAAAAAAATTATCTAAAATCACTTGTCCTAAACCAGGCATTTCATATCCCTTCTCTTTCTTCCCTTTATCTCTTAAGGAAGGGCATCACTGAACAAGCAAAGGCTACACAGATAGTTCAGGGAGAATCGACTGCTACTTAAGCCTGCTCCTTCAGTTGGGTGGGGAGAGCTATCTCACTCACCTATCCCCAAGAGCCCATGCAATTTATTCACTATTTCAGTCAGTTCAGTTGCTCAGTCGTGTCCGACTCTTTGAGACCCTATGGACTGCAGCATACCAGTCTTCCCTTCCATCATCAATTCCCAGAGCTTGCTCAAACTCATGTCCATTGAGTCTGTGATGACATCCAACAATCTCATCCTCTGTCATCCCCTTCTCCTCTTGCCTTCAATCTTTCCCAGCATCAGGGTCTTTTCCAGTGAGTCAGCTCTTTGCATCAGGTGGCCAAAGACTGGAGTTTCAGCTTCAGCATCAGTTCTTTCCATGAATATTCAGGACTGATCTCCTTTAGGATGGACTGGTTGGATCTCCTTGCAGTCCAAGGGACTTTCAAGAGTCTTCTCCAACACCACAGTTCAAAAGCATCAATTCTTCAGAACTCAGCTTTCTTTGTAGTCCAACTCTCACATTCATACATGACTACTGGAAAAACCATAGCTTTGACTAGGTGGACCTTTGTCAGCAAAGTAATGTCTCTGCTTTTTAATATGCTATCTAGGTTGGCCATAGGTTTTCTTCCAAGGAGCAACTGTCTTTTAATTTCATGGCTGCAGTCAACATCTCCAGTGATTTTGGAGCCCCCCAAAAATAGTCTCTCACTGTTTCCATTTTTTCCCCATCTATTTGCCATGAAGTGATGGGACAAGATGCTATGATCTTAGTTTTCTGAACGTTGAGTTTTAAGCCAACTTTTTTCACTCTCCACTTTCACTTTCATCAAGAGGCTCTTTAGTTCTTCACTTTCTGCCATAGGGTGATGTCATCTGCATATCTGAGGTTATTGACATTTCTCCTGGCAATCTTGATTTCAGGGTGTGCGTCATCCAGCCCAGCATTTCTCATGATGTACTCTGCATATAAATTAAATAAGCAGAGTGACAGTATACAGCCTTGACATACTCCTTTCCCGATTTGGAACCAGCCTGTTGTTCCATGTCCAGTTCTTACTGTTGCTTCTTGACCTGCATACAGGTTTCTCAGGAGGCAGGTCAAGTGGTCTGGTATTCCCATCTCTTTAAGAATTTTCCAGTTTGTTTAGATATTCACCATGTAGGTAAAGCTTATTAAGAGTGGGAAGTGGCAAGGCAGGTTTTGATACAAAGAAGAAAATTGTCCCATCAGTCTTTGCAGGACTGGGACCAGAATCAATTCCCTGACAACAGTGGATCAAAACAGAAGAGAGAATAGGATGGACACACCCTCTTTGATGATCAGAACAGATGAGCCTAAACCTCTCTGTGAGTTCTATGTATTATTCAATGTTTTAACTGATCTTTGTGAACCAAATGTAGAATTCTGAAATTTGATAAGTCCTTTAATATCAACCATCAGTGACATACTTAGTAGTTACTATAGAAACAGGTTAAAAGCAGAGGCAAAGAGAAAAATTATGCTGACCATTTCTGCTATGTTGTCCTGAAGGAGAAACTCAACAGCTTCTTACTCAGAATAAAAGGAAGAAAATAAAGGGCATAAGAAAGAACAGGCAATGATTAAATTATTTCAGAAACAAAAAATTTTCTTTGCCAAACTGTGTTTTCTAGGACACAGACATGTTCAAGTTTTGTTGGTCTTTGACTTAGATGGAGATTTTCCTTACAACAGATATTTTAGAGAGGGTGTGAAAGTAATCTCACTTGGTAAGTTTTACTTGGGTATTAAATTTTGAAAACATAAATGACGTTTTCTCATGTCTAAATATATATCACTATTAATGATGGCATAATCACCAACTTCTCTTCAATTTCCATACAAAGATTCTTTCCCTGTGTGAGAATTTATTGACTTGCAGTTTAAAGCATAAAATCCTTAAAAAAAAAAAAAGTAGTCAGCATTTCTAAGTATGAAAAATATTTTGACCAGAGAAAGCCAACTCCAAAACAAGGAAATGTTTTTTGGTTTGTAAATTTAATCTTTATCTTCCTTTTATAGTAAGGGATATTTTTGTAATTTGTACTTATTTCCTTGCAAGTTCAGTTTCATGTGGAATAGTTAAGGTGGAATAATATTCCATGAATAATTATTCACGTGGAATAATAAGCCAATCTATTATATTTCCCATTTTTGAATTACAAAGACTATATACTATTGCAAACACCCAGAATAAAAAGATCAACCAGTAATGTCCACAAAAAAAAAAAAATAGATGCTACAGTATTGAATCAATTTTCACTGAGATGTTATAGGACAATGTATTCCAAATCAAAAATTATATATTCTGTTTTTTATGACTTTGAGGAAAGGCTATAATTAGTTTATTAAATTGACATCCCTTGTTATTTTTGATTCTCTGTTTAAATTTCTCTCATTGTTATCTCCTTATTCAGTATTAGACTCTTTTATTTATATCAGTTATAAAAATGCTGTCGTTTTGGCATCACAAAATTTAAATTCTTCAAAAATCCATACAACTTATATATCTAAATTGAAGCTAATTCTGATATATTTCACTATAAGTAAAAAAATTCCATTAAAAATCAGTACTCTTCAGTAAGTCAACATTCACTGGTGAAAATAGATATGATAATTATCTCCTTTCCCTTTTTTCTTTATCTGCTGCTGCTAAGTCACTTCAGTCGTGTCCGACTCTGTACGACCCCATAGACGGCAGCCCACCAGGCTCCCCCGTCCCTGGGATTCTCCAGGCAAGAACACTGGAGTGGGCTGCCATTTCCTTCTCCAATGCATGAAAGTGAAAAGTGAAAGTGAAGTCGCTCAGTCTTGTCCGACCCTCAGCGACCCCATGGACTGCAGCCTACCAGGCTCCTCTGTCCATGGGATTTTCCAGGCAGGAGTACTGGAGTGGGTTTCTTTATCTAAAAACTAGCATATCCTTCAGATTCCAGATTTATTTCAGGGTTCTAGATCAAAGAAGAATCAGTCACAATAATTCAGATGCCAGCAACTAGAATTCACAGTAATCCATTCCACACTCTGCCATAGTTAATACCTATAGCACCCTCTGAATACTCAGAAGACAGCCAGGGTATTCCTCAGTCCTGCCTGGGAACTAGCAGTTGCCAAAAGTAAGGCATTTTTCTATCCATTTGACCACACAGTATATTCAATTTTTTACACAAAGATAAATTGCCCCTCTTCTCAAATTGTCTGTTTCACTAATTTTGAGAGCTTGAGAGCCCTATTAAAAATTCTTTAATCAGGTTCATTCTGAACCATTTAATAGGAGTTCAGAGCTTAAACTCTGGCAGACCCTCTGTTTCATGCAAGAAGCTGAGAGGTTCTAGGAAAAAAGGGAATGGTGAAACAAGGTTCACCACGCCCTCCAAGTTTATTTTACCATGTTTCTTCCAGATTTTAATTCTCTTATTTTCCATCCAGTCTTATTTACTGATTGTTGTTCTGTGCTGATTAACGGGAAATCTTGGGCCAGAACTCACACTAGGAAGAGATACTTCTGATGTAGAGACCTAAGGGAGAGGTAAGTCCAAGGGATTCAAGATCATGCAGGTATAAAGCACACTGAAGAAAAAAATCTCCAATATGAAACATTTCCTTACTCGTTTTCTTGGAAAACACAAAACTTCATCAGGCTTCAACCCAGAGAATGTAATTAAGAACTAAGACAAAAAGAGTTTCCACAAATGTCTTCCTAGTTATTATTCCTATCCTAAAAATAGTAATAATAACAGAAATAATTTACAATTTCCTTAATAAAAAGAAATTCCCCATGCTATTTAACATTATTAATAAGGAATATTCTTTGGTAAATTAGCAAAAAAATTACTGGAGTATCTACAATAAAATTGATAATATTGCAAGTTTGAAGTTCTAAAGCTCATTGTTTTTTTTATTTTTTTATTGAATGATAATTGCTGTACAGAATTTTGCTGTTTTCTGTCAAACCTCAACATGAATCAGCCATAGCCATAGGTATACATATATCTTGGAGAAGGCAATGGCACCCCACTCCAGTACTCTTGCCTGGAAAATCCCATGGATGGAGAAGCCTGGTAGGCTGCAGTCCATGGGGTCACTGAGGGTCGGACGCGACTGAACGATTTCACTTTCACTTTTCACTTTCATGCACTGGAGAAGGAAATGGCAGCCCACTCCAGTGTTCTTGCCTGGAGAATCCCAGGAACCCGGGAGCCTGGAGGGCTGCAGTCTATGGGGTCACACAGAGTCAGACACGACTGAAGCGACTTAGTAGTAGTATACATATATCTTCTCCCTTTTGAACCTCCCACTCATCTCCTTCCCCATCCCACCTCTCTAGGTTGATACAGAGCCCCTGTTTGAGTTTCCTGAGACCTACAGCAAATTCCCATTGGCTATCTATTTTACATATGGCAATGTAAGTTTCCAAGTTACTCTTTCCATACATCTCACCCTCTCCTCCTCTCTCCCCATGTCCATAAGTCTATTCTGTATAGAATATGTAAAATAGATAGCATATAGGTGTTAAAATACAATATTTATCTTTCTCTTTCAAACTCACTTCCCTCTATATGATAGGTTCTAGGTTCATCCACCTCATCAGAAATGACTCAAATGTCTTCCTTTTTCATGGCTGAGTAATATTCCATTTTGCATATGTACCACAACTTCTTTATCCATTCATCTGTCAATGGACATCTAGGTTCCTTCCATGTTCTATCTATTGTAAATAGTGCTTCAATGAAAAATGGGATACATGTGTCTCTTTCAATTTTGGTTTCCTTGTGGGATTGCTGGGTCATATGGTGCTATTATCCCTAGTTTTTTAAGAACTCTCCATACCATCTTCCAAAGTGGCTGTATTAATTTACATACCCACCAACAGTGCAAGAGCATTCCCTTTTCTCTACACCCTGACCAGCATTTATTGTTTGTAGACTTCTTGATGATGGCCATTCTGACCGGTGTGAGGTGCTATCTCATTGTAGTTTTGATTTGCTTTTTTCTAATAATGAGCGATGCTGAGCATCTTCTCATCTGTTTGTTAGCCATCTGTATGCCTTCTTTGGAGAAATGTCTGTTTAGGTCTTTTTCCCACTTTTTGATTGGGTTGTTTCTTTTTGTGGTATTGAGTTGTATGAGCTGCTTGTATATTTTGGAAATTAATCCTTTGTCAGTTGTTTCATTTGCTATTATCTCCCATTCTGAGTGGTTGTCTTTTCACCTTGCGTATAGTTTCCTTTGCTGTACAAAAGCTTTCACATTTAATCAGGTCCCACTTGTTTACTTTTGTTTTTATTTCCATTAGTCTAGGAGGTGGGTCATAGAGGATCTTGCTTTGATTTATGTCATCGAGTGCTCTATGTCTTCCTCTAAGAGTTTTATAGTTTCTGGTCTTACATTTAGGTCTTTAATCCATTTTGAGTTTATCTTTGTGTATGGTGTTAGGAAGTGATTTAATTTCATTCTTTTACATGTAGCTGTCCAGTTTTCCCAGCATCATTTATTGAAGAGGCTGTCTTTGGCCAATTGTATATTCTTGCCTCCTTTGTCAAAAATAAGGTACCCATAGGTGCATGGGTTTATTTCTGGGCTTTCTATCTTGTTCCATTAGTCTATATTTCTGTTTTTTGCCAATACCACACTGTCTTGATGACTGTAGCTTTCTTTGTAGTATAATCTGAAGACAAGAAGGTTGATTCCTCCAGCTCCATTCTTCTTTCTCAACACTGTTTTGGCTATTCGGGGTCTTTTGTGTTTCCATATGAATTGTGAAATTTTTTTGTTCTAGTTTTGTGAAAAATGCCATTGGTAATTTGATAGCGATCACATTGAACATGTAGATTGCATTGGGTAAAATAGTCATTTTCACAATATTGATTCTTCCTACTCAGGAACATGGAATATAATCTCCATCTGTTTATGTTGTCTTTGATTTCTTTCACTAGTGTCTTATACATGTGTTTAAAGCTATACATGTGTATAAAGCTTATACATGCATATAAAGTTCTAAAGCTCATTGTTTTGATCCAATGACAGAGAAAGGTGAATCATAGCATATATCTATATATAAGTATACATGTATGTATGTACATATACTCATACTTTATATATATGTGTGTCTGTGTCTATGTTCCCTGGTGATTCAGATGGTAAAGAATGTGCCTGCAATGAGGGAAACCTGGGTTCAATCCCTGGGTCAGGAAGATCCCTGGAGAAGGAAATGGCAACCCACTCCAATATTCTTGCCTGGGAAATTACATAGACAGAGGAGCCTGATGAGCTACAATTCATGGGGCCACAAAGAATCAGACACGACTGAGAAACTAACACTTTCACTTTCACTTCCATGAGTGTGTTTGTGTGTGTTTATACACCATTTTCATTGTTTTCAGTTTATTAAGGAGGTAGAACATGTGCCATATTACATTGTGCACATACTACGTAGCATAGCTACAGGAATGGCATGGGAGCTGAAAAATATTAATTAGCTCAGTTCAGTCTATTCAGTTCAGTCGATCAGTCGTGTCCAATCTTTGCAACCCCATGAATCACAGAACGCCAGGCCTCCCTGTCCATCAACAACTCCCGGAGTTCACTTAAACTCATGTCCATCGAGCCGGTGATGCCATCCAGCCATCTCATCCTCTGTTGTCCCCTTCTCCTCCTGCCCCCAATCCCTCCCAGAATCAAGGTCTTTTCCAATGAGTTAACTCTTCGCATGAGGTAGCCAAAGTATTGGAGTTTCCGCTTTAGCATCAGTCCTTCCAATGAACACCCAAAACTCACCTCTTTTAGGATGGACTGATTGGATCTCCTTGCAGTAAAAGGGACTCTCAAGAGTCTTCTCCAACACCACAGTTCAAAAGCATCAATTCTTCGGTGCTCAGCTTTCTTCACAGTCCAACTCTCACATCCATACATGACCACTGGAAAAACCATAGCCTTGACTAGACGGAACTTTGTTGGCAAAGTAATGTCTCTGATTTTAATATGATATCTAGGTTGGTCATAATTTTCCTCCCAAGGAGTATGTTGTTTTTTTTTTTTTAATTTCATGACCACAATCACCATTTGCAGTTATTTTGGAGCCCCCAAAAATAAAGTCTGACACTATTTCCATTGTTTCCCCATCTATTTCCCATGAAGAGATGGGACCAGATGCCATGATCTTTGTTTTCTGAATGTTGAGCTTTAAGCCAACTTTTTCACTCTCTTCTTTCACTTTCATCAAGAGGCTTTTTAGTTCCTCTTCACTTTAGTTCCTCTTCACCCTTATGGGTGGTGTCATCTGCCTATCTGAGGTTATTGATATTTCTCCTGGCAATCTTGATTCCAGCTTGTGCTTCCTCCAGCCCAGCGTTTCTCATGATGGAGTCTGCATATAACTTAAATAAGCAGAGTGACAATATACAGCTTTGACGTACTCTTTTTCTTATTTGGAACCAGTCTGTTGTTCCATGTCCAGTTCTAACTGTTGCTTCCTGACCTGCATATAGGTTTCTCAAGAGGCAGATCAGGTGGTCTGGTATTTCCATCTCTTTCAGAATTTTCCACAGTTTATTGTGATCCACACAGTCAAAGGCATTGGCATAGTCAATAAAGCAGAAAATGGATGTTTTTCTGGAACTCTCTTGCCTTTTCCATGATCGAGCAGATGTTGGCAATTTGATCTCTGGTGGCTCTGCCTTTTCTAAAACCAGCTTGAACATCAGGAAGTTCACGGTTCACATATTTCTGAAGCCTGGCTTGGAGAATTTTGAGGATTACTTTACTAGCATGTGAGATGAGTGTAACTGTGTGGTAGTCTGAGCATTCTTTGGCATTGCCTTTCTTTGGGATTGGAATGAAAACTGACCTTTTCCAGTCCTGTGGCCACTGCCGAGTTTTCCAAATTTGCTGGCATATTGAGTGCAGCACTTTCACAGCATCACCTTTCAGGATTTGAAATAGCTCAACTGGAATTCCATCACCTCCACTAGCTTTGTTTGTAGTGATGCTTTCTAAGGCCCACTTGACTTCACATTCCAGGATGTCTGGCTCTGGGTGAGTGATCACACCATCATGATTATCTTGGTCATGAAGATCTTTTTGTACAGTTCTTCTGTGTATTCTTGCCATCTCTTCTTAATATCTTCTGCTTCTGTTAGGTCCATACCATTTCTGTCCTTTATTGAGCCCATCTTTGCATGAAATGTTCCCTTGTATCTCTAATTTTCTTGAAGAGATCTCTAATCTTTCCCATTCTGTTGTTTTCCTCTATTTCTTTGCATTGATCACTGAGGAAGTCTTTCTTATCTCTTCTTGCTATTCTTTGGAACTCTGCATTCAAATGGGAATATCTTTCCTTTTCTCCTTTGCTTTTCGCTTCTCTTCTTTTCACAGCTATTTGTAAGGCCTCCTCAGACAGTCATTTTGCTTTTTTGCATTTCTTTTCCATGGGAATGGTCTTGATCCCTGTCTCCTGTACAATGTCACGAACTTCCATCCATAGTTAATCAGGCACTTTGTCTATCAGATCTAGTCCCTTAAATCTATTTCTCACTTCCACTGTATAATCATAAGGGATTTGATTTAGGTCATACCTGAATGGTCTAGTGGTTTTCCCTACTTTCTTCAATTTCAGTCTGAATTTGGCAATAAGGAGTTTGTGATCTGAGCCACAGTCAGCTCCCAGTCTTGTTTTAGCTGACTGTATAGAGCTTCTCCATCTTTGGCTGCAAAGAATATAATCAATCTGATTTCAGTGTTGACCATCTGGTGATGTCCATGTGTAGAGTCTTCTCTTGTGTTGTTGGAAGAGAGTGTTTGCTATGACCAATGCATTCTCTTGGCAAAACTTAAAGATAAAATTAGCCTTTGCCCTGCTTCATTCCGTACTCCAAGGCCAAATTTTCCTGTTACTCCAGGTGTTTCTTGACTTACTTCCTACTTTTGCATTCTAGTCCCCCTATAATGAAAAGGATATCTTTTTTGGGCGGAGAAGGCAATGGCAACCTACTCCAGTACTCTTGCCTGGAAAATCCCATGGATGGAGGAGCCTGGTCAGCTGCAGTCCATGGGGTCGCTAAGAGTCAGACACAACTGAGCGACTTCACTTTCACTTTTCACTTTCATGCTTTGGAGAAAGAACTGGCAACCCACTCCAGTGTTCTTGCCTGGAGAATCCCAGGGACAGGGGAGCCTGGTGGGCTGCCGTCTATGGGGTCGCACAGAGTCGGACAAGACTGAAGCGACTTAGCAGCAGGAGCAACCTCTGCTGCATTCCTAGTCTGTGCCTGAAACTATCCTGTACACACTGGCAACTAACATTATGAGATATTGCCCATTGTCTTTGAAAGGCTTACAGCTAAATAGGAAAGACAAGACCTCCTACACAAAGCTATTCAGAGTCCCATTAGAGAATAAATATCTTGAGATAACAATGCAAGATGAAAAATACGTGGTTAGGTGTGAACAACTGCACTTAATATCAGAATCAGACAATGGTGTTACATTTCACAAACTGTAGCATCGGAACAGTTCCCTTCCTCTTGTATCCAAAACAGAGGTGTCCATATTACACAGCTATTAGCGGAGTTAGGGCAATTCTAACCTTGAAGTAGAGATGACCAAGCCTCCCCTCCAGCCCAAACATGCTTCTTTGCTAATGATACCTAAAGTCTTGATTGAGGCTAACAGGTGTCACAGTACTTATTTAGTGACTGTCTGCTTCATCTATGAGGCTAAAATGCCTTTTGATATCTTTAATACTGACATAATAGCTAATAATATAAGCAAACTGAAAGACTATCCCATTGTCCTTGCATGGTATTGAACAGAATTTAGTGAGCCATACAGCTGGCCATAAAAAGCCTTCTTTCCAAGAGAGGGGGGAATGTTCTAGAAAGCAGATAATACAAAAAGAACTTATACAACTTTCATGAGAAGTTTTATGAAAAAAAAATAAAAAACACATTTATTTGAAATTTGGTAAAACCACAACTAATTAAAGATAAAATAAGCACAGACTAGAGCATGGAGAATATAATTTTTATATTCAAATGAAATTGCTTTTTGTCCAAAGCAGTTCTGTTAAAAGCAGACTGCATTGAAGAATCCCCTTTGTTTAATTTAAACCGGTAGTTTTCCATAGAAGTCTATGGAGAAGCTTCAAGAGTCACACAAATGTTTGATAGAATATAATTTCTAAATATTTTTGACTAATTTGAAGAGTAGAAAATGCATAAAACAATATATATCATATTTTAATACATGAGAATCTGTGGCACTCACCTTGACTTCTAGGTTAAATTGCTTTTATTCAGATTTTGGAAATATAGCCTGCTTTGCCATCTCTCTATATATTTAACTTTCTTACAAAGGTGAAATTCATGAGGAAGTTTTAACTTAGTACTGGTCTTTTAAGTGCCAGGCTTCTGCATGTCCACTTCTGTAATATTGCACAAGTGAAGGGAGTACCATGGAGAATCTCGATATTGTGCAAAATCAAAATGGTATTCAAATAAATAGGTTGTCAACTTGAAACAAAACAGTGGCCATTAATTTGGACCACAAGTTCAAATTTCAAATTTTTTTATCTTGAAGGTAGCCTTATTCTTCTTGTGTATTTTCTGTGTAAGTTCTATAAATTTCTAAAATAAATTTATAGACATATTTGTATCCCTTATTTACAAATGTTATCATTTATGAAATATGTTTATACTAATAAACACACATTAGGCTTTTATTTATTTCCCTTTCTAAAGGGCTTTCTTATAGTTGTTAATAATCTTGAGTAGCATAATACTATTAAACATTTTCCAAAACCAAATTTCATTGCTTATCCATTTCAGTTTCATTATTCACTCTAGTAAAACTGCTGTATACAAGATCAGTAATGGCCTTAATAAAATGAGTTGTCTTCATCGAGCCCATGTTCTCTGGCTGTTCCTCATTGTCCCGTCAATATCTTGCTCTTCAGTAGCAGCGTTTGCTAATTTAATTCTGCTCTCTCCAATCATGCTGTTTCCTTCACTAACACCTGGAGTATTTTTCCATTGATGATTAATACTGGTATTGCTCAACCTCAGTCCTTGCCTTTTGTCTTCTCTTCTCTAAACTTCATCCTCAGGAACCTCATTTGTTCACCTGATTTGGTTCTACATCTCCAAACTTTTAGAGTACCATGCCAAGTGGTATCTGTGACAGGACTCCACTGCATTATCTACCTATGCCAAAACTACATAATGGCATCCAACAACCACTTTGTTTAACTTGTGATTTGGGGATAAGGTGCCTGAGAAGGACTCAACTTGATGTTCCATTTTGATAGTCACGCTATCAGTTTGATAGCTAGGGTAGCTGGAGAATGTACAGTCCTCAAAGGTTTCTTCACTGACATTTTGCACCAGTGTGCTCCTTGTGTGTGTGTTGTTTCTCTCTCCTTCTCTCAGAGCCTCTCCACGTGGATTTGACTTCTTAGAGCATGGTGGTTTCTGGGTAGATGCAGTTCTGACAAGGTAGTTGGCTTTTCAGAGGCTTGCAGGCTATGCAAGGGTCTGGCACAGTATCACTTCCTCCATAAACCATTGTATTACCACCTCAGTGGGAGATCATGTGCTCATTTTTATTCCCCTGACTTAGAATATCTTCCTTCTTCTCCTCCTCCAATTCATGTCTCTTGCTTCCTTTAGAAAACATTCTCTCATGATTTCTTTCCAGATTGACTCCATATCTCTTGAGTTCCTGTCCCTGAGAACTTAGACACCATCTTACTATATTATGTATAATGGACATTTCTTGCTTTTTGGCTGTTCATTATTGAGCACTTCCCTTCTTACTGGTAATTCAAATTTATTTGAGTAATTACTTTTTGTAGAAATCTATGGAGGTTTTATCCACCTCCTTCAAAATAAGCTGTACTAGTTCTACTCCAGAGAAGTAGAACCAACAGGATGTGTGTGAGAGAGAGAGAGAGGGAAATTATTTTAAGGAATTGGCTCTCATTATCATGTGGTTTGATGCATCCAAAATCTAATGGAGTAAGCTGGTAGCCTGGAGACACAGGAAAAAGTTCAGTTCAAGTCCAAAGGCTGTCTGCTGGCAGAATTCATTTTTACTGGGAGAAGATCAGTCTTTGTTCTAGAAAGGTCTTCAGTTAATTGCATAAGACTATGGAGGGTAATCTGTGATTACTCAAAAGTTCACTGATGCAAATGTTCATCTTACCCAAAAAGAAAAAAAAAAAAAAGCCTTCATAAAAACATACAGAATAATATTTGTCCAAATATCTGGGCACTGTGGTCTGGCCAAGTTGACACATAAAATTAACCATCACCTAAGCCAAACAGACTTGTTCCTCCCTTGCTTCTCCACACCGTGGGCACCTAATGTAAGTTCAGTGCATCAGATGCTCTTTTCAAGGTTGTTGAATCTTAAGCAATTAACACAATGGTATCAGAATAGCAGGTGGTCATATTCGTTACAGCAGCAGTAACAGCAATAGCATGTCATCAGATTGTAGCAGCATGACTACCACTGTTTCTGCAGTCCAGTCTTCTAGTCAATAATCCTAAGTCTGGAGCCTCTAGACACTCCCAATAAATACCCTGTTTTCTGCAGATAAACAGGATTGATTTCTGCTGCTTAGCACCAAGTTGCACTTAATACTATATTATATTACTTACATTCATAAGTTATACTGAGAATAAATGCATTGTTAAAAGTATACTGAACAAACTCCTAGCATAGGAGGATGATAAATAAATTATATTAGTATGTTTTTCTTCATGTTTATTTTATTCTTCCTATCCTTCCTAATTATTAGTAGTATTATAATAACTATTATTGACCTTTCTATATATGTTTTAAACAAGAAACAAGACTCCTGGCATAACACTCTGGACAATGCAGCACCCAGCTCAATTCTTTAGACTGATAGGCTCATACACCACAAGACTAAAATTTTGAGTCTTAAGGAACTTTAGTAGTTCATACAATAAGCTGTACAGTTCAGTGCTGAACTCTCTAAACTCTGCTATATTTTACTACATACTTAAAATATTTTGGTTATCTATAGAAAAGAATCTTAATAACATAGAAATTGGAGATGAAAAAATATCAAAGTTGATTTTTCAGAAGTACAAATGAAACTTTATTCAAATTGGAAGTTAGAAAGAAGGTACCAGTTCTCTGAAATTTCTATCAATAAATCCCACAAAAGGCTGCTAAGGGATACAGAATTTCTTTTTGAGGTGATGAAATGTTCTGGGATTAGATAGAAATGATGGTTGCATGTTTTATGAATATATTAAAAACTACTTAAGTTATATACTTTACAAGTATAAATTTTTGTGGTAAGTGAATTATACCTCAATAAAAAAATTTTAAAGCAGCTAACCATGCTTTAAATATCTGATTAGTGATTTAAATTATAGAATTTCATTATTTACTGCACAGCCAGGATTCCTGTATTACTGGAGGAAATTTCTAAATCACTGCTATTTATTTCTTGGGCAGTTTTTAAACCTGTCAACTTATGTATTCACTTTAAATAAAAACTTCATCATTCAGATTTCAGGTGGAATCTAGTTGTGGAATTCAGTCATTCCTAATGGACACATATTTTATTATATCTGGAGATTTATCTGGCAGCTACTTAGTAAAGTAAGGAGATGGATTGATTCCAACAATATTTGAAGTTGTGTGGTGGGTCAGCGCATCCAAAGCATATGAATAAATCAATGACACCTTTCCATTTTTTCGTCATGGCTCAAACATTCAACTATGCTTTGGAGTGCTTACATCTAAACACGTTTAAGATGGAACATTCATTGTTCTTTTGTGTTACTTCCAGGCACATAACTGGGGACAAATAAAGGTTACATGATAACACTACTAATGGCTACAAACGGCACAGGAATACACTGCCTATACACTATTTGCCTAAACTGCTCTGAGAAAGAGAGGGAAATATTTCAAAGTCCTCAAACACAACTTTAAGAAGAAACATTTTATATTAATTCACCTGCTTCCATTCCAGGAGTTTGATGTCACTCCCTGGACAATTCTTTAAGGGAGCATATATCTTCAGTCTCACTGCAGCATGACAAGAAGGCAGATGAGAGGAGGTGGAGAAGAAGGAAGAGGAAAAGGAAGAAGAAGAAATAGTTGCTAAAACTGGCAATGCGCCAAGATTCACATTCAGTACTCCACTGCATAAAATGGAATCGGGCCATTTTATCTCGTGAGTCTTTCTTTCTCTGCCTCTCTGTGTCTGTCTCTCCCTCTCTCAAGCAATCCACTTATCAGTGTGCCCAGGCTTGATTAGATTTATAGTTTGTTTATCTGAGAGCTCAATGCTTTATTGCATCCAGAAGCCAAAATATGTGCACCTCCACAACCCAGCTGAATAAAACAAACTCATTTTGATCTTTGTGTACAAAGCCATCAGCACTGGTTCAAAGTGTAGCGCAGCCGGTTCTGGACAGCAGATGCGGAGTTCAGCTCTTCTCCTGGGCCCTTGGTTTCAATTAGGCCGTCGGCCAAGTGGCCCATGCGCCTCTGTGTGCTGAAATATTTCTTTGAGGCAGATTTTTTAAATTAGGAAATAAAGACTTCCCATGTGATTTGCTATATATACAATTTATGACAATTGATTTTTATAGTTAAAATACTTACATTTTTAACATATTTCTCTTTCTGCAAAATAGCAGCTTTCTGACAAGAGAGGAAAATAAGCAAAATGTAAATACTGCATTTCATTTACTCTTCCAGCTCTAAAATATACTCAAACATACATAAAAATGATATTAAAGGCCATTAGGTTGCAAAAATAAATAACATCTTTGTCTTAAAAGATTTTTTGAAAAAGGGGACAGTGGGATCAAAGCATTTTCTGACTTCTAGGAACTGTAAATAGGGAAAAAATAAATATGAACAAAAAAGAAGCTATAATTTCTTGAGATTGGTCAGTTAGTTCCTCAACCTGAGTAGATATTTTCTTTACTTTCACTACCATTTGGGCCTTTTAACTCCTGAACTGACCAACACAACCTTGTGACCTGGCAGCAGATATAACAAATTCCAAAAGCCAACTGCCAATGTCTAGCTGATTCGTAGTAGATCCATAAGGTACACGCACAGCAGATGTCTGTGCTCCACAGCCCTGGACGCACACATATGTGTGTCAACATAATTCTCACCAAAGACAGCCTCGTGTGGCAAAAAAATCCAGAAACTCTTGAAAGCAGTTATCTCATTGTCCCCAAGCTATTAACAATACCCTCCTGTTGCTACTTAGAGAAAGGGGCAGCCAAGTCCTAAGACATCTCCATGGACAGCAACTATCCCATAAGGAAGGTCCAGGCCAGGAAATCATGATGATTTCAAACTTCTTGAAAGCTTTCAGGTCAACTTTGAAGAAGCGCCCACACAGACCTGGATTATGCCTTACAGTGAATTCAGGGGCGTTTAAACCCTAAAAACCTGGGCCTACAAATTGAGCCATCACTTAGCAGATGTTAGCCACTGCCAGTGCCAAGCCAAACTGAAAATAACCGGGCACCCACACTAGCAACTGAATGGTAACCAGCTGTTAGTGGTGAGTTTAAGCAGGCCCCATACCATGCTAGGCCACTCACACAGCAGGGACCCATAAGTGTGGCATACAGGTTTTTTGTTTTTGTTTTTAGTAACCAGATGGTTTTATTGAGTCATTTGCCTGTTTTCCATAAAGCTGAATTACTACATTCCTGAAAATCTCTATTTCTAAATTAGTACATTGTCCATTGCCATGGTGCTTAATGTTGAAGATACTGAAAATGACAGTGCTATGCTTTCTTGATGCAGGAAATTTCAATAACAGAGAAAGGAGCAACTGAAAAACATAAACTTATTGAAGAAATATTTAGAAAAAAATTTCTTAATCAAAGAATAATAGGATTCATGTCAGAGATAAAAATGTTTTAATTTTTTCCCTTTCTCAAGGCAACGTGACAATTAGAAGTTTATAAATTGTCTATATATATCTTGTTACACTCAATGTAGTACAGAGTAGATGAGATAATCTTTCTAGCACTTATCATAAAACATATACAGACGATGCAGCTGAATTAACGCTTAACAGATATCTACAGTATTTGCCTCTTTTTCTTCTACCTTTTGACCCCCTTCACTTATTTCTCTTACATTCAACCCTTCATCTCTGGCAGTCGTCAATTTGTTCTCTGTATATCTGAACTTGTTTTTTTGCCTTTTTTTTCTTTTTTTAAGATTTCACATATAAGATAGATTACACAGTATTTATCATTCTCTGACTTACTTCACTTAGTATAATGCCCCCAAGCTCCATACATGTTGTCACAAATGGCAAGATTTCATTTTTTTATGGCTGAATGACATATATAGTAATATGCATGTGTGTGTATCACAATGTCTTTATTCATTTGTCAATCACACTTGAACTATTTCTATATCTTGGCTATTATAGATAATGCTGCAATGAATATGGGTGTGCATATATCTTTTTGAAGTGGTGTATTCATTTGTTTAGATAAATATCCAGAGTGGAATTGCTAAATAGTATGGTAGTTCTAGTTCTAGTTTTTTGAAGAGCTTCCATACTATTTTCCATAATGGTTGAACCAATTTATATTCCCACCAATAGTGCACAGGGTTTTCCTTTTCACTACATCCTAGCTAACAGCTGTTATCTCTTTCCTTCTTCATAGCCATTCTAAAAGATATGAGGTGAAGCTTTATTGTGATTTTGATTTGCATTTCTCTAATGATTAATGATACTGAATATCTTTTCATGTAACCGTTGGCTATCTGTATGTCTTCTATGAAAAAAATGTCTCTTCAGATCTTCAGCCCATCCTTTAATTGGCTTGTTTTCCATTGGGTTGCAGGAGTTCTTTATATATTTTGTTTATTAGCTCCTTATCAGATGACTTACAAACATTTTCTCTCATACAAAGGTTACCTTTTCATTTTGTTAATACTTTCCTTTGTTATGCAGAAGCTTTTTGGTATAATGCTGCTAAATTTATTTATTTTTGCTTTTGTTTCTTTTACTTTTGGTGTCAGCTTCAAAAAAATCACCACCAAGATCTATGTCAAGAAGCTTACCAATTATGTTTTCTTCTAGGAGTTCTATGGTTTCAAGTCTTACATCCATTTTGAGTTATTTTTGTATGTGGTGTAAAATAGCAGTAGATTTTCTTTTCTTTTCTTTTTTTTTTTTTGCATCTAGCTATTGTTCCCCCAATACATTTATTGAAAACACTGTCCTTTCCCCATTACATATGCTTGACTGCTTTGCTATAAATTAATTGAATATATATGCATGTGTTTATTTCTGGGCTCTCTATTCTGTTCCGTTGATCTGTGTCTGCTTTTGTGCCAATAGCATACTCTTTTGATTACTATAGCTTTGTAATGTAGTTTGAAGTCAGGGAACATGATAACCTCCAGTTTTGGTCCTCTTTCTCAAGATTATATTGGCTGTTCAGGATCTTTTGTAGCTCCACACAAACTTGGGGGTTATTTGTCCTATTTTGGGGAAAAATGCCATTGGAATTTTGATAGGGATTGCACTGAATCTATAGATTGCTTTGAGTAGTATGGACATCTTAACAATATTGATTCTTCCAATCCATGAGCATGTGCTATCTTTCCAATTATTTGTGTCGTCTTCAGTTTTGTTCATTAATGTCATGGTTTCCATGTATAGGACTTTTATTTCCTCAGTTAAATTTTTTCCTAGATATTTTCTTCCTTGATGCAATTGTAAACACGATCGCTTCCTTTCTCTTTCTGGTAGTTCATTATTAGTATACAGAAATGCAACAGATTTTTGTATATTGATTCTGCATCCTTCAACTTTACTGAATTTGTTTATTATTTCTAAGTTTCTTAATGAAATCCTTAAGATTTTTCTATATGAGTATCATGTTATCTGCAAATAGAGACAGTTCTATTCCTTCCTTTCCAACTTGCTGCTGCTGCTAAGTCGCTTCAGTCATGTCTGACTCTGTGCGACCCCAGAGACGGCAGCCCACCAGGCTTCCCCGTCCCTGGGATTCTCCAGGCAAGAACACTGGAGTGGGTTGCCATTTCCTTCTCCAATGCATGAAAGTGAAAAGTGAAAGTGAAGTCGCTCAGTCATGTCTGACTCTTCATGACCCCATGGACTGCAGCCCACCAGGTTCCTCCATCCATGGGATTTTCTAGGCAAAAGTACTGGAGTGGGGTGCCGTTGCCTTCTCCGTCCTTTCCAACTTGGATGCTGTTAATTTCTTTCTCCTGCCGAATTGCTCTGGCTAGGACTTCCAAAACTATGTTGAATAAAAGTGACAAGAGAGCACATGCTTTTAGGTCTTTGTATATTTCCTTTATACACTGAGGTACTCCTGTGTTGGATGCATAAAGATTTACAAACATTATATCCTCTTATTATTGACCTCTTCATTGTTATGTAATGCCTATCTGTGTCTCTTATTACAGCCTTTGTTTGAAAGTCTATTTTGTCTGATCTATGTATAGTTACTTCAGTTTTCTTTTGGTTTCCATTTTCATGGAATATCTTTTCCTATCCCTTTACTTTCAGTCTGTGTCTTCAGTCTGTGTCTGTCTTTACATGGAAAGTTCTTTGTGGGTAACATATTGACTGGTCCATCCTACCACTGTAATGTCTTTGAATCAGTGAATTTAGTTAATTTGTATTTAAAGCAATGATAGGTTAATACTTACTGCTATTTTGTTCATTTTTTATGGTTGTTTTTTGTAGTTCTTTTCTGTTCCTTTCTTCTCTTGCTCTTCTCCTTTGTGATTTAAAGACTTTCTTTAGTGATATGCTTATACTCCTTTCTCTATTTTTTGTGTATTTACTATAAGATTTTGCTTTGTGGTTATGATAAGAGTTACATATAACAACTTGTATCTATAATAGTTTAAGTTGATAACAATGTAAGTTTAATCCCATTTTAATTTAAAGTTCAACATTTTTACTGTCCTCCCCTAATATTTTACATTTTTGATGGCACATTTTACATCTTTTTATCTTTTGTATTCCTTAAATAATTAATGTAATCATAGTTTTTATTACTACTTTTGTCTTTTAAATTTTTACTAGCTTTATGAGTGATTAACCACTAAATTTACCTTTACATTTACCTTCTCAGTGAGATTTACTCTTTCTTTGTTTTCTTGTTACTAATTAGTGCCCTTTCTTTTCAACCTAAGGAAGTCCCTTTATCATTTCTCATAAGGCTGCTTTAGTGGTAATGATCTCCTTTAGTTTTTGCTTGCCTGGAAACCTCTTTATCTCTCCTTCGATTCTGAATGTTAACTTTACTGGGTAGTGCATTCTTGGTTGGAAGTTTTTCTTTTTCCTTCGTGCTACTCTCTTTTGGCCTGCAATGTTTCTGCTGAAAAAATTTGTTAATAGTGGTATGGGGGTTCCTTTGTACATAACAAGTTGCTTTTCTCTTGCTGCTTTTAATATTCTGTTCTTGTCTTTAACTTTGATATTTTAAGTATAATGTGTCTTGATGGTCTCTTTGGAGTCATCTTATTTGGAATTGTCTGGGTTTAACAGATCCGGATGTCTATTTCCTTATCCAGGTTGATAAAGGTTTAAGCCATTATTTCTTCAAACAAGATTTCTGCCCCTTTCTCTCTTATTCTTTTGGGCCCCAATAATGTGAACATTATTTAGCTTGATGTCCATAAGCCCTTAAGCTATTTTCACTTTTTTTCATTCTTTTCTCTTTTGGCTGCTCTGATTGAATGAATTACACTGCCTTTTCTTCAAGTTGACTAGTTCCTTTCCTATGCTTTATTTTTTTCTACTGTGAACCCTTCTAGTGCATTTTTCTCTTAGCTATTATATTCTTCAGCTCTGCGACTCCTATTTGCTTCCAGTTCAAGATAGTGACATGGAAATATCCTGAAATGACCTTCTCCCATGGATACACTGAGTCTACAGCTACATATGGAACAATTTCTTCTTAAAGGAAACCTAAAGGCTGGCTGAGTGATGACTTCACATTGGGAAAACAAGAACAAAACCACACTGAAGTGTGTAGAAGAGGCTGGAACACAGTCTCACCATAAACCCCATGCCTACACCCAGGAGAAAACTCAAAAGCTAGAGCTTCTCCCTAAGGAGCAAATAGCTTAAACTCCACATCAGGCACTTCAACTTTTAGAATTTGTACCAAAGAGAAAAGACCCCAAAACATCCAACTATAAAAATTAACAAGGCTGTGTCCTGAGATCCATAAAATTGCAGCAAACTGAGAGACAGCTCTTAAAGGACCCAAGCTCAGACTTACCCACTTCTGAATCCAGCTCAGACACAGCAAATTTCTCCCATACTTAGAGTACAGAAGGATAATTTGCTTATAATAAGCATTTCCCTGATGGGCAGGCATCTAGTTTAACATATTCGAGAAGCTTCCTGGAACATTCTCCAGGGACAAAGACTGCAAGATACTATCTTTTCTCTTCCCTTTGTCATGCTTTAGAGTACCAGTATCTTTGAGAAGGGGAATTTTTTTATGTGTCTGGTGCCTTGATCTCTGCAGCTGCTACCCAAGGGACATTTCCTGGCTGCCTGACTCTAGGGGCCAGGGAAGCTTGTGTTTTTGGTCCCATGGGACCATAATAATTGGGGTCCCACAAAGGACTTCATATTTCTATCTGGCACCCTGATTTTTGTGGCTCTGGTGACCAGCAGGACCTACACTTGTGGTTCTCACGAGACTGTAAACCATGAAGAAAGAATTCTTAAACAAATACCACCCCCAGGGCACAAGAGGCAACAGGCCCAGGATCTCAGTCTTTCTGTGAAAGAGACCTATTAGGTAATCATCAGGGCTGAAGTCTGAAGGTCAGGTTTCTAATTAAGCAGTCCTTAATTAGGAGCTAACAGCAGTCCTTTCCAGGGATCACAGAGCATAGGTGCTATCTTCATATTCTCCCTCTGCCATGCCCAGCCCACCAGTGTCTACTAAAAAGGAGCTTTATATGCAGCTGGTGCCCTGGTTTTCACATCTGGTTTTCACCCCAATTTTTGCAGCTATAATCCAACCCCCTTCATTGCCTAGCTCTTGCAGCCAGGTAAACTTGCACTGTTAAAGCCCACAAGACTATGATAATCAGAAAGATGGTTCTTGGCAGGATGCCACAACTAGGGCCCTGTGCAAATAGCGACTGAGTCACTACCCGTAGTCTTTCTGCGAAAGAGCCCTCTTTGCTTGTCCTGGAGCTTCAGTTTGGCTTCAGGTTTGGCACACTGCTAGTGTCAAAACATATAAATATAAGAACACCAGTTAAAGGAGTGACTCATTATCAGCTGCTCCCTTTGGCTCAAATATCCACATGGAATCTAACTTAGCTTGTGAGTTAGGCTGAACTACATAGAGCTACATGTCAATTGCTGATCAGTTGCTAAGTCATAAGGGATTTGATTTAGGTCATACTGAACTGAACTGAACTGAACTGAATGGTCTAGTGGTTTTCCCTATTTTCTTCAATTTAAGTCTGAATTTGGCAATAAGGAGTTCATGATCTGAGCCACAGTCAGCTCCCAGTCTTGTTTTTGCTGACCATATAGAGTCAGTCATCTATCTTCTCCATCTTTGGCTGCAAAGAATATAATCAGTCTGATTTCGGTGTTGGCCATCTGGCTATGTCCATGTGTAGAGTCTTCTCTTGTGTTGTTGGAAGAGGGTGTTTGTTATAACCAGTGTGTTCTCTTGGAAGAACTCTATTAGCCTTTGCCCTGCTTCATTCTGTATTCCAAGGCTAAATTTGCCTGTCACTCCAGGTGTTTCTTGACTTCCTACTTTTGCATTCCAGTCCCCTATAATGAAAAGGACATCTTTTTTGGGTGTTAGTTCTAAAAGGCCTTGTAGGACTTCATAGAACCGTTCAACTTCAGCTTCTTCAGCATTACTGGTTGGGGCATAGACTTGGATTACTGTGATATTGAATGGTTTGCCTTGGAAATGAACAGAGATCATTTTGTCGTTTTTGAGATTGCATCTGAGTACTGCATTCCAGACTCTTTTGTTGACCATGATGGCTACTCCATTTCTTCTAAGGGATTCCTGCCCACAGTAGTAGATATAATGGTCATCTGAGTTAAATTCACCCATTCCAGTCCATTTTAGTTCGCTGATTCCTAGAATGTCAATGTTCATTCTTGCCATCTCCTGTTTGACCACTTCCAATTTGCCTTGACTCATGGACCTAACATTCCAGGTTCTTATGCAATATTGCTCTTTATAGCATTGAACCTTGCTTCTATCACCTATCACATGTGCTTCTATCACAACTGGGTATTTTTTTTTTTAATTTTATTTATTTTTAATATAAATTTATTTATTTTAATTGGAGGCTAATTACTTTACAATATTGTATTGGTTTTGCCATACATAAACATACATCATGTTGATGTATGGTATTGTTTTTGTTTTGGCTCCATCCCTTCATTCTTTCTGGAGTTATTTCTCCACTGATCTCCAGTAGCATATTGGGCACTTACTGAGCTGGGGAGTTCCTCTTTCAATATCCTATCATTTTGCCTTTTCATACTGTTCATGGGGTTCTCAAGGCAAGAATACTAAAGTGGTTTTCCATTTTTGGGCTCCAAAATCACTACAGATGGTGATTGCATCCATGAAATTAAAAGATGCTTACTCCTTGGAAGGAAAGTTATGACCAACCTGGATAGCATATTGAAAAGCAGAGACATTACTTTGCCAACAAAGGTCCATCTAGTCCAGGCTATGGTTTTTCCAGTGGTCATGTATGGATGTAAGAGTTGGACTGTGAAGAAAGCTGAGTGCTGAAGAATTGATGCTTTTGAGCTGTGGTATTGGAAAAGACTCTTGAGAGTCCCTTGGACTGCAAGGAGATCCAACCAATCCATCCTAAAGGAGATAAGTCCTGGGGTTCATTGGAAAGACTGATGCTGAAGCTGAAACTCCAATACTTTGGCCACCTCATGCAAAGAGTTGACTCATTGGAAAAGACCCTGATGCTGGGAGGGATTGGGGGCAGGAGGAGAAGGGGACAACAAAGGATGAGATGGCTGGATGGCATCACCGACTCGATGGACATGAGTTTGAGTAAACTCCAGGAGTTGGCAATGGACAGGGAGGCCTGGCATGCTGTGATTCATGGGGTTGCAAAGAGTCGGACATGACTGAGCAACTGAACTGAACTGAACTGCTAAGTCATGTCTGACTCTTTGTGACCCCATGGACTGCAGCACACCAGGCTCCTCTGTCCTCCACTATCTCAGTTTGCTCACATTCATATCCATTGAGTTAGTGATGCCATCTAATCATCTCATCCTCTGTTGCCCCCTTCTCCTCCCACCTTCAATCTTTCCCAGCATCAGGGTCTTTTCCAATGAGTCAACTCTTCGTATGAGGTAGCCAAAGTACTGGAGTTTCAGCTTTAGCATCATTCCTTCCAAAGAAATCCCAGGGCTGATCTCCTTCAGAATGGACTGGTTGGATCTCCTTGCAGTCCAAGGGACTCTCAAGAGTCTTCTCCAACACCACAGTTCAAAAGCATCAACTCTTTGGTGCTCAGCCTTCTTCACAGTCCAACTCTCACATCCATACATGACCACAGGAAAAACCATAGCCTTGACTAGACAAACCTTTGTTGGCAAAGTAATGCTCTGCTAAACTATAGCTTTGACTATCTGGACTCTGTTGGCAAAATGTCTCTGCCTTTTAATACGCTGTCTAGATTTGTCATAGTTTTCCTTCCAAGGAGCAAGTGTCTTAATTTTCTCAAGTGTCATGGTTACAGTCACCATCCGTAGTGCTTTTAGAGCCTGAGAAAATAAAATCTGTCACTGCTTTCACTTTTTCTTATTTTATTTACCATGAAGTAATGGGACAAGCTGCCATGATCTTAGTGTTCTTTGAGTTTCAAGCCAGCTTTTTCATTGTCCTCATTCACCTTCATCAAGAGGCTCTTTGGTTCCTCTCTGCTTTCTGCCATTAGAGTGATATCACCTGCATATCTGAGGTTACTGATATTTCTCCTGGAAATCTTGATTCAAGTTTGTGAGTCATCAAGCCTGGCATTTAGCATGATATACCCTGCATAGAAGTTAAATAAGCAAGGTGATAATATATAGCCTTGTTGTACTCAAGTTGTTCCATGTCCAGTTCTAAATATTTCTCCTTGACCTGCATACAGGTTTCTCAGGATGAGAGTAAAGTGGTCTTGTATTCCCATCTGTTTAAGAATTTTCCACAGTTTGTTGTGATCCACACAGTCAAAGGCTTTAACGTAGTCAACAAAGAAGTAGATGCTTTTCTCTAATCCCCTCACTTTTTCTATGATCCAGTGAATGTTGGCAGTCAGATCTCTGGTTCTTCTGACTTTTCTAAATCCAGTTTGTACATCTGGAATTTCTCAGTTCATGAACTGCTGAAGCCTAGTTTGAAAGATTTTGAGCATAACTTTGCTAGCATGTGAAATGAGTGCAATTGTACAGTAGTTTGAACACTCTTTGGCATTACCCTTCTTTGGGACTGGAATGAAAACTGACCTTTTCCAGTCCTGTGACCATTACATAGGCCTAAAACCAGGACTCCAGCTTTCTCTGTGCCTTTCTACTACTGCCAAGGTCATATCTCTATCTGTTAACATGGGAAATTTAACTCAAGGTAAGACAAGCAAAGGAAGGGCTATTCTACTCAACCTAACTCAAGCTTCCTAAGAGTGGTGCTGTTCCCTTCCAAGAACAACCATAAGCCTTTTCTTCACAGCCACACTGGAAGGAGACAGCGATCCTAATAGAAAATAACCAAATAAAGGGCTTCCCCACGCCATGAAATAAGTGTCCTTGTTCTGGATTCATCCATGTCTGTTGCCAACACCATTACTTGAGGTAGACTGAAAGTATGAAGGACTAGCAAAGTCCAAAATCATGGTACACTTGTGGAGATAATTGAATTTAGTTATGGAGGTTTTGTTGTGTATAAAGTTAAGACCATTGTTAACCTGAAATTTCCTAACAACTGCCAATGGTAGCAGCTGAGTTTCCAGTCTCCATGAACTACAGTATCCATAAATGAATTTTACACCTGACCCATAAGCATTTCTGGATCCCAGAAAGTTCCTTCTAAGAGGCTCAAAAGGAAAAGATCGGGGACCTGAAGAAACTACATGAAAATCACAGCAAAATGAGTCACAAAGTAGAGTGTGGACACTTAGAAGGGAAGTTGAGTTTTTACTTTTAAAAACCTTTCTGTGGAAAGAAAATGTCAAAGCCCAATAGGATTTAGTTACTTGTCATTATTTATGTGAAGAGAAAATTGAATAATATTAGTGAATACAAACTAAATGTATAACTGCAAAAACCAAACACACATGACATAACCAAGGATAAATGTAGAGAACAATATGGTGGCAATTTGTAAAACAAAAGACAAATAACTAGAGAGTAATGTCTGGACTAATCTAGGTGTTTTAGTAAATTAACTATTAGTTGAATTTTCCAGGTAGCTAAGTGTATTTCTTTCAAAATCCAAAAATACTTCACTGTAATCATTATTTTCTCTAAACCATTTATGGAATTTCTTGACTTTTTAAGTGATATTAATTCACATGATGCAGTCTTTTATTTTAATTCACTTTACCTAATTCAAAATTACCTAACTCACTTTACCTAATTCAAAATTTACCTAACACAAAATTCCCCTTTAATCTCATCTAGCCCACCAGGCTCCTTTGCCCATGGGATTTCCCAGGCAAGAATACTGGAGAGAGTCACCATTTCCTTCTCCAAAGGATCTTTCTGACCCAGGGATCAAACTCACTTCTTCTGCACCACCTGGGAAGCCCCTCTAATTTCATCAATATAATATAATTATTTTTAAAAGTTTTATCAACACATATAGTAATATTATGTTCCAGGCATTATTCTTAGTGTTTTTCACATATACTCTATAAGTTCAATCCTTATAACAGCATACAGAGAAGATAATATATCCTTGTTTATCAGATGAATAAACTAAGACACTTGGGTTTAGTTTCATAATTTGCTCAAAGTAGGGAAACTAAAAAGCAACAAATCTGGAACCCAAACTCAGGAAACCTGTTTCCAAGGTTGTGAACATGGCCTCATGGCCTCTATGTTCTGTGTTTGCATTTATTTTATTTCATTCCAATCTTTATTGACAAATAAGCTTCTTTTAAATAGCAGTGATCAATCAGATGTCTGTGTAATTCTATGATCACTTCTTTACTTAACACTGTTGACATTCCGTATTTTGATATAGTTCTCATTATTATAGTTTAAATGACTCAATAATATTCTATTGGGTTGATAGACCATCTTTCAGTAAACCTTTTCTTATTGTGGGACACAGATTTCTTCAGTTGTTATGGAATCACTTGTATTTGTTTGAAAGTTTTTTGTGTCAAATTTCATGAATTTTTTGACCTCAAAGAAGATAACATTTGCCTGAAAAAGTTTTTTTTTTTTTTTTGTACTCCAAAATGTTATTAAAGAAACAGAAATTAAAATTATTTAACTTATTCTAGAAGACTCAAAGCAA
Organism: Bos indicus; assembly: GCF_029378745.1. Classification (NCBI taxonomy): domain Eukaryota; kingdom Metazoa; phylum Chordata; class Mammalia; order Artiodactyla; family Bovidae; genus Bos; species Bos indicus. The sequence continues at coordinate 24,560,587 of NC_091768.1, read as the reverse complement.
TTATTGCAAATTCCAATTATTTAACTATGATGTACCAGTGTTACCTTGGGAACCACTGAAAGGTGCAGGTTATTTTACATATACAAATTAAATAAAACACACACTGCTGTTCAAGTTTTGTCTGTTTTATGTAGATTCATTTTAGTCTCTTCTTTTGCTAAAAAGCTGACAGGATTCAATTTTGTTTTTAGAGCACGTATACTTCCAATATATGTTGCACATATAATTTTGTAATATTGTATAAACAACGACTAAGTGAGATCTGACTGAAGGTAGTGCTCTTTTAGGATTGAAATTTTGGATGTTGTCAAAAATATTTCAGCCACTTATAGTCTTTCAACAAATTTCTCTCCTTTGTTTCACAAAAGCTAGAGTATTAGCCTCAGATCTACCCAAAGTGAGCTGCTACCAAATTTCAATAGTGGGAGAATAGACAAAAAGGCATGAAGATAGGAGAAGACAAGAGAGTAAATTCACTGAGAGCCATATTGATGTATAAAACAGGCAAATAAATAAAGATCCATTACCTAAAGGGTTTTCTCTTTAGGAATTTATAATTTAACTTTTGTTTGAGACTTGTGGTTAACTCCATAAGCTAATGCATAAGAATACCATCAGTTCAGCCAGTCAGTTCAGTCGCTTAGTCATGTCCGACTCTTTGCAACCCCATGAATAGCAGCACGCCAGGCCTCCCTGTCCATCACCAACTCCCGGAGTTCACTCAGACTCACGTCCATCGAGTCAGTGATGCCATCCAGCCATCTCATCCTCTGTCATCCCCTTCTCCTCCTGCCCCCAATCCCTCCCAGCATCAAAGTCTTTTCCAGTGATTCAACTCTTCGCATGAGGTAGCCAAAGTACTGGAGTTTCAGCTTTAGCATCATTCCTTCCAAAGAAATCCCAGGGCTGATCTCCTTCAGAATGACTGGTTGGATCTCCTTGCAGTCCAAGGGACTCTCAAGAGTCTTCTCCAACACCACAGTTCAAAAGCATCAATTCTTTGGCGCTCAGCCTTCTTCACAGTCCAACTCTCACATCCACACATGACCACTGGAAAAACCATAGCCTTGACTAGATGGACCTTTGTTGGCAAAGTAATGTCTCTGCTTTTGAATATGCTATCTAGGTTGGACATAAGTTTCCTTCCAGGGAGTAAGCATCTTTTAATTTCATGGCTGCAGTCACCATGTGAGTGATTTTGGAGCCCCAAAAAATACAGTCTGACACTGTTTCCACTGTTTCCCCATCTATTTCCCATACTAACTCATAATAGCAACTATATTTAAGATGTACTTAAACATTTTTATTATTAGAATCCATTGTTTACTGAACTATACAAGGTGGGGATATAAGCATATAGCTGATGTATGTAACATGAAATCTGCTTTTGAAAATCCAAGTCTTTTTAGGTATAGCATGTGAAGCAATGTAAGAGAGCCTACAGATATTAATAACTGTAATTATATGATTTCCAATGAGAAGACAATGTTAGTGACTTAATATTAGTGATATACTTATTATTATTATAGTTACATATTTATATTGAAATGTGACTCTCTGTAAGTTACTTTTGCATGTATAGTAGATCCTCTCTGAGGTTAAAAAAAAGAAAAAAGACAGTATGAAGTTTCTTAAATATATAGGACATAGAAAATCTCAGAGAAGGAAAGAATGCTCATAATTCTCTGGGAACCCAGCAGATTTTTAAAGTCTGGGTCATGATGGATTACATTAGAATGTGGGGAGAGAAATACCATGCATTGTTCTGTAGCATTTTTCTTTTAACTATTCCTTTCCCATTTCTTTAATGTTCACCTTATATTAATAGTGACTGACATGTTATAGTCAACAGACTTGTGTTGTACATCCAAAGAGAAATTTGCAATGAATTTAAAGATTTGACCTCATCTGTGATTCCAGCAGATAAATAGAAAAAAGCTAGAGAATTGGGATAAAAATTAAAGGAATATTGAAGTCAAATTTTATGCATTATGTCTTCACATTTTTGTGAAATATGAAAATGTATGCAAAAATACACAAAACTTTGCTGTCAGCAAGAATGGATTAGCAAAAGAGAAACAACAAATTATTATAATCAGCATCAAGATTCATGTGTTAATTCATATATTTTTATTGCATTGGTTTAGATGTGTTAGAAGCAAATTAAATAGGCATGGTCCTTATCCTACAGAATCTTGGGATTTAAGACAGGCTCCATTACCAAGACAAATGTAAGAGAAAAATAGACAAGTATATACCTCTTAGAGAAAGACATACATTAAGTGAATGAAAGAATAAATAAACTGAATCCTTCCTTTGGCTTATAAGTTTGAGAAAAAGGAAAATGACCCCTCCTCAGATTTGGAGTTTAACCACCAGTTGTCACAGGAATAACTTTGAGGGTATACTTTTGCAGTAATGGCAGAAAATAATCTGAAAATACTGGTCTATATCAGTCTATTATTCCTGGTCTATTCTGGTTTATTCCAGTCTATTTCAGTCTATTCTGATCTACTCTACTCTAAACTGGTCTACTGGTCTAACCAGCATGGTCTATTCCAATCTAAACCAGTCTATTCTGATAAAAACCGATCTGATACAGTTAAACCGACCTGAGCCAGTTGGGACCAGTCTGAAACAGATTGAACCAACTCCTCAAAAACGGTTTAAACTGGCCTGAATCTGTTTGAACTAGGCCAAACCAGTTTGAACTGGTCTGAGCTAGTCCAAGCCAGTTTGAACCAGTCTAAATTGGCCTGAACCAGTTTAAACTGGTCTGAACCTGTTTGAACTGGTCTGAGCTAGTTTGAGCCAGTCTGAGCCAGTTTGAACCAGTCTAAACCAATTTGAACCAGTCTGAACTGATTTGAATAGGTCTGAGCTGTTTTGTGGATGTTCATTGGAAGGACTGATGTTGAAGCTGAAACTCCAATACTTTGGCCACCTGATGCGAAGAGCTGACTCATTTGAAAAGACCCTAATGCTGAGAAAGATTGAAGGCAGGAGGAGAAGGGGACAACAGAGGATGAGATGGTTGGATGGCATCACTGACTCAATGGACATGAATTTGGGTGAACTCCAGGAATTGGTGATGGACAGGGAAGCCTGGTGTGCTGCGGTTCATAGGGTCGCAAAGAGTCGGACATGAATGAGCGACTGAACTGAGCTGGTTTGAACTGGTTTTGCCCAGTCCAAACTAGTTTAAACCAGTGTTCATTCAAAATCCATACTATTCTGATCCAACCAAGTTAAATTTTCAGAACAGACTATTTTAATAATTAAATTAAAATTTCAGTCATCCTCAAAGTTCCTTTTTTTATTTAAAATGCCTTCAGTAATAAAAAAGACTGAATCTGGAAAATACAAGCTTTCATAATTTAATATCCTTAAGTCAATTATTTAAAAAGTAGAATGAAATAGCATGAACAGTATGGCTCATTAATATATTAGCAATGCAAAAAGTAGTTATAGTAGTTGCACAATGTTATAATTTTTTAAAACACCCTTGGTGTTATTCACTGCTTCTTAGTGAAACACATTTGTATTGTTTATTTTTTAATTTGCTTTTCATTCCCTGCTTTACAATTGAACATGTGTTTGCAATTGTATTTAGCAAAATTCATGATCTTAACATTGTACACCAAAGTCAATGTGCCTTCCTGGCACAAAATACTCCGTATTCAAACACTTTTCTAATGTTTGGGGTTCCTGTCTCAATTGACAATACTGAAAAATATGTATTAGCCAAGCAAACCCACTATCTCAAAGCCATGCTGAAAATTACTCCAACCTGTCAAAGCCAATTGCAATTCCCTCCTAGCCCAATTCTTAGCTTCACTTTGTATGTGAAATAGGAAAAGTTGGATTTGATTATAACCACATGCAGAAGAAATCAAGGAATCATATATAACTTATATATTTAATATTATAGATAATTTTCCTTTTAAAGAATATGTCTTTCTTTTCCCATCATTTATCCCATCTCACCTCTTCCAAATAAGTCACTCATCAATACATGAGTAGTTTAGAGTTGTATAACACATTTTAAAATCCTTGCTGCACCACATCATTCTCACCTTGGAGATAGAATAACCCTAATGGAAGAAATCTAAATCTCTTGCAGATTCAGTAATTTGAGGTTTTGCTCAAATGTCAGCCTATTTTCTATGATTTATTATGTTTATATACCGACTACAGTGGTCTGCTAACTATGGTACCCAGTGGCTATTAATACAGTTCTAACAAAAGGGCATGATTCCATCCTTGAAGTTCACTTACATAAAAGTAAATTTCCTTCTTTAAGGAAAAAAATCAATTTTATTTCATACCAGAACTCAGAAGGGCTAAAACAAGGTTATACACTAGATGAGAAACATGACTAAAATATTACCCTGCCCCACTACTGATGGCGAGCACTACAAACTGCTTAAAAGTTAGAGCCCATAAAAATCCCTGGCAAAACTTAAGAGAACAACAAAAAACAAAATAATGGCATTGGGGAAAATAAAGGCAGGTTGCTTGGAATAAACAACATGATTTCCATCTATAAAATCACCCGAGTCCATTGCATTTAACATTTATGAGCATTATCTAAAGGAGAAAGCAGACTGCGTTCAAAGAAGTCTAAGAGACAAATATAAGCTTTACATCTCGGTTCACTGTTATTTATTGATGAAATATTCTAGGATTTTCATCAAGGCTTTGATGTAACTATTTCTTCCTCATTTTAGCTAGTGTGATTGAGACTCTAGTAGAATAAATGATGCAATCAGACAAGTCAGCACATTATTGTCATGGAAGGAAATGCATTGGGAACTGATTTTCAGGCACTAGAATGACTTGGAGAAGGCAATGGCACCCCACTCCAGTACTCTTGCCTGGAAAATCCCATGGACCGAGGAGCCTGGTGGGCTGCAATCCATGGGGTCTCTAAGAGTTGGGCACGACTGAGCGACTTCACTTTCACTTTTTACTTTCCTGCATTGGCGAAGGAAATGGCAACCCACTCCAGTGTTCTTGCCTGGAGAATCCCAGGGATGGGGGAGCCTGGTGGGCTGCCGTCTCTGGGGTCGCACAGAGTCGGACACGACTGAAGTGACTCAGCAGCAGCAGCAGCAGAATGACTTGAGATACTCAGCCATTCGGGGTAAGTAAAGTTTTGAATTCTAGTTTGAGGTACTTAGGCTTTTCATCATTTATACTTGCTTATGGGTGAAATATAAATTCAAGGGAGAAAAGTACCTGTAAGACTGAGCAGATGCCCTCTTCCACTACCACAACAATTGTGGAAAGAATTGTTAAGGAAGTGCCGCATGATCAAGTTAGTCTGTGCTCCCAACCGGGGGGGGATGGTTCTATGCTCCCACATGGAAGACAGCTGCCCTGGAAAGCTGCCTGTACCCTCAGCAGACCTTAAGAGAGAGCAAATAAACTGTTGTATATTAAACCACTGGGATTTCAGTTTTTCTTGTTTCCAAACTATAATGCAACCTATCTTGACTGATATTATCAACCACAGTTACAAAACTGTTAATACACTTCATTAGCTTTCCAGTATTATTTTAGATTATATATATATATATATGTGTGTGTGTGTGTGTGTGTGTGTGTATATATATATATCATGTTTTCCATGTTATTTTGTAAACTATTCTCTACATATATAATAAATTAACATCTATATAATATATAATGAATATTTTCCAGGTTATTAAATATATTTTCCAAAACACTATTTTCAAGTTACAGAGCACTGAACTAATACCATACCATATTTTATCTAACCTTTCACTAATATTGAACAGTTTTGCTAAATAGTGCTTTACTAGCTAACCTATCCTAGCTCTTTGTGTATATTTCTATCTTCCTGGGATAATGTTTCCAAAATGGTAACACTGAATCAAAGCTTATTCATTTTAAAGGCTTTTGATACACATTGCCAAATTACCCTTCAAAGTTTTTATATGAATTTGTAATTTTTATGAGTATGCAATATATCATTGTCACTCTGCCCTTGATGACTCTGAAAATTACAGTTTCAAAAACTGAAAACTTGGTATATAAAAACTATCTCATTTCTTATTTTAATTTGAAGGTAAAGTTATTTTGAGTAGCTGATGTCAAAGAGAAGACCAGGAATTCAGATCTTTTGAGAATGGAACCATTTAATGCTATATATTTGACTCTCTATATCTTTCATCTCATTCTGAAAATGCTACTATGTGACCTTTCATCATCATTATTTTATAAGGGTCCTATAGATTCAATTTCATACTTGATCCCAAAATTTCATAGGACAATTTCTAATTCCAATCTTTGAGGCTCTTTTTATTTGCTTTGTTGTTGTTCAGTCCCTAAGTCATGTTCAACTCTTTGCAATCCCATGAACAGCAGCGTGCCAGGCTTTCCTGTCCTTCACTATCTCCCAGAATTTGCTCACATTCATATCCATGGAGTTAGTAATGCTATCTAACCATCTTATCCTCTGCTGCCCCCTTCTCCTCCTGCCTTCATTCTTTCTCAGCATCAGGGTCTTGTCCAATGAGCCCACTTTTTGCATCAGGTGGCCAAAAGATTGGAGCTTCAGCTTCAACATCAGTCCTTCCAATGAACATTCAGGGTTGCTTTCCTTTAGAGTTGACTGGTTTGATCTCCTTGCAGTCCAAGGGACTCCCGAGAGTCTTCTCCAACACTACAATTTAAAGGCATCAATTCTTTGGCTTACATCCATTTTATAGATTACCATTTTATTAATTCATGGTCTGAGACTGATTTGCATAATTCCATTTATTAGCATTAAAATAAATATATTTTGACTCAAATACACACTCATTATTTTTAAAGTTTTGTTTTAGTCTCACAGACATGGTAGACATGATCAATCTGGCACAAAGGAGCCATTCTCTCTGTTTTCTGAAGAGTTTTTTAGAACTACGAAGTCTGGAAAGCTAAAATCCATATTTCCAAGGTTAACTGGCAATTTCAAATGTAGATGTGAAATAGATCACACTGAAAATGTAAGATCCTTGATCCAAACCTCAAGATTGGGAAGGTGCAGGTGAAGCAGGGGACTTCTTATTTTGTCTCTTGCACTGGCAAGTAAGGACAAAGATGGTATTGCCTCGGTGCCAGGTCACTAAGCTTACAAGCACTTGCAATGGAGGCACGAGCAGCAGTCTCCTGATGCTGGATCACAGCTCCAGGGTTGTGCTCTTGAACTTGACAGTCCAGGTGGAGTTTGCGTAATTACCCACTTCTCTGATCACAGCAAAGGGAGCAGCAACCCTGCAGGCCCATTGAGCAGTGTGATTCTGGGAATCATAGCCCAGTTCCCTTCTCTTTCCAGCCATTTTGTGTGAACTAAATTATCTGAGTCAAATGTCTTTTGCTTTAAATAGCTAGACTTGGGAATTCCCTGGCTGTCCAGTGCTTAGGACACTGGGCTTCCATTGCAGGAGGCACGGGTTTGATCCATGGTCCAAGAACTAAGATCCTGCATGCTACACCATCAAAAAAAAAATGAAGAGATAAATAAAATTAAATAATAATTTTTAAAGTAAATAATTCTATATATGCTGCTGCTAAGTCGCTTCAGTCGTGTCCGACTCTGTGCGACCCCAGAGACGGCAGCCCACCAGGCTCCCCCGTCCCTGGGATTCTCCAGGCAAGAACACTGGAGTGGGTTGCCATTTCCTTCTCCAATGCATGAAAGTGAAAAGTGAAAGTGAAGTCGCTCAGTCATATCCAACTCTTAGCGACTCCATGGACTGCACCCTACCAGGCTCCTCTGTCCGTGGGATTTTCCAGGCAAGAGTAGTGGAGTGGGATGCCATTGCCTTCTCCGATATGCAGAGTACATCATATGAAATGCCCAGGGGGATGAAGCATAAGCTGGAATCAAGACGTAGTGTCGTTGCTGGTAACATAAACTAGGACATCAGAGGAGTTCCTGCCAGTGGTATATCGATAGCAGTTCCAAACACAGCTGATCAAGTAACCCTTAAAAGCCAAGATAATGCTGATAAATAGAAGAATAACGAGGACCAAACAGGTAGGATTCACTGACATGATATCATCTTTGTACGGAATATCAGGAGGCAGCTGTCGTGTGTATTCCTGGATGGAATTTGGATAAACAAGTATGGTGACCACAACCAAGGTGTTCAGGGCAAAATCAAAGATTCGGTAGCAGAAGAATGGGATGATCCAGGCTGCGTGTTGCTTGTATGCTCCATATGTAGCCATGGCACAGATAAGGATCATGAGAAAAGAAATCACGATGGCAATGCACATGTTGGCATCATCCATGAACTCAAAGTCACCCCTGAGTTCAGATCTTGAAAAGTGGTAATGATATGGATCAGCCAGGGTGTTCAATAGAATCAGCAGTACCACGGCATTGACGATCAGGTACCAGACACCGAGCAGGATGGTGCATAATAGTCTGTATATTTCAATCCCAGTGTCCCAATTTATCCTTCCTCCTCTGTTTGTTTTCCATAATTGTATTTCTGTTTTGTAGATAAATTTATCTGTTCTCTTTTTTTAGTTTCACATGTAAGTGATATCATATGATATTTGTCTTCCTTTGTCTGACTAACTTAACCTGTCTGTTTTTAAATAATTAGAGAGTATTGTATTGTATTGAATTGTATTGTACTGTATAGAAGTCTTCTTCAACAGTTGTGGGTTTGTTTTTTTTTTCTCCTTGATTTATAATGTATTTTCTTTCATGGATTTTTATATTCTACTTGCTTTGTAAAGTTTCATTTTGTTAGAATTTCATTGTATTTTTGTATCTTTCACCTACTAAAAAATAACCACTTTGTTCACTTTAATGCTTTTCTTTTTCTTTAAACTCTTTCTCATCTGATACCTCTGGAGAAGGCAATGGCACCCCACTCCAGTACTCTTGCCTGGAAAATCCCATGGACAGAGGACCTGGTAGGCTGCAATCCATGGGGTTGCTAAGAGTCAGATTCGACTGAGCAACTTCACTTTCACTTTTCAATTTCATGCATTGGAGAAGGAAATGGCAACCCACTCCAGTGTTCTTGCCTGGAGAATCCCAGGAACTGGGAAGCCTGGTGGGCTGCCTTCTATGGGGTCTCACAGAGTTGGACACAACTGAAGCTACTTAGCAGCAGCAGCAGCATCTGATACCAATATTTAGATTTGGAGCATCATTTTTATTGCATTTGTTTGATATAAATTTGTTCATTTTTAATTTTTAACCTCTATACATGACTTTGATTTTATACATATAGCAGTTTATTTACAATGAAGAATTAGTTGACTGAGGTGAGATGATAATGTGTGAATAAAGTAAAAAGCAGGAACTTCAAATGGGTCCAACTTACAACCAGTTCAACTATTATTCAACCTTGATAATATCAATCTAATCTAAGACAGCTTGGTTTAAGTAAATTGTCAAAGTAATAATATCAACATATAACTTCTGCCTTTTGCCATGACATAAAATCTAACTCTGCCTTAAGACACAAAGTGCTGGTCACATTTAGTAAGGAAAAATAATCATGGCCCACAACAGGTAAACTTCCACATAAACGACTTTTATATCAATGCAATTTCATAAAACTAACTTTATGAAAATATTTAAGCAACAATTAAAGACATATTGTGCTCATTTCACATGCTAGTAAGGTTATGCTCAAAAGTGTTCAAGATAGGTTTCAGCAGTATGTGAACCAAGAACTTCCAGATGTAAATCTTGGATTTAGAAAAGGCAGAGGAATCAGAAATCAAATTGCCAACATTTGCTAGATCATAGAGAAAGCAAGGGAATTCCAGAAAAACATCTACTTCTGCTTCATTGACTAAGCCAAAGCCTTTGACTGTGTGGATCACAACAAACTGTGGAAAATTCTTAAAGAGATGGGAATACCAGACCACTTTATCTATCTCCTGAGAAACCTGTATGTGGGTCAAGAAGCAACAGTTAGAACTGGACATGGAACAACAGACCAGTTCCAAATTGGGAAAAGAGTACATCAAGGCTGTATATTGTCACTCTGCTTATCTAACTTGTATGCAGAGTTCATCATGAGAAATATGCCAAGTTGGATGAATCACAAGCTGAAACTAAGATTGCCAGGAGAAATATCAACAACCTCAAATATGCAGATGATACCACTCTCAATAGCATAAAGTGAAGAGGAACTAAAGAGCCTCTTGATGTGGGTGAAAGAGGAGAGTGAAAAAGCTGGCTTGAAATTCAACATTCAGAAAACTAAGATGATGGCATCTGGTTCCATCACTTTATGGCAAATAGAAGGGGTAAAAGTGGAAGCGGTGACAAATTTTATTTTCTTGGGCTCCAAAATCACTGCAGATGGTGACTGCAGCCATGAAATTAAAAGACGCTTGCTTCTCGGAAAGAAAGCTATTACAAACCTAGACAGAGTATTAAAAACTAGAGACATCACTTTGCTAACAAGGGTTCATACAGTCAAAGCTATGGTTTTTCAGTAGCCACGTATGGATGTGAGAGTTGGACCATAAGGAAGGCTGAGAGCTGAAGAACTAATGCTTTTGAATTGTGATGCTGGAGAAGATTCTTGAGAGTCCCTCAGACTGCAAAAAGATCAAATCAGTCAATCCTAGAGGAAATCAACCCTGAATATTTATTGGAAAGGCTGATGCTGAAGCTCCAATCCTTTAGCCATTTGATGCGGAGAACTGACTCATTGGACAAGACCTTGATGCTGGGAAAGGTTGAAGGCAAAAGCAGAAGGGGTTGGCAGAGGATTAAATGGTTAGATAGCATCACCAACTCAACAGATAGGAGTTTTCACAAACTCCGGGAGTGACAAGGAAGCCTGGCATGCTGCAGTCCATGGGGTAGCACAGTTGGACACAACTTAGCAACAGAACAACAAGGAATTTTAAAAACATTATATCTGAATTTAGAAAACACATACATATAAATGTAGAAGTGGCTCTGATAAGCAGCACTTGATTAGTCAAGTTTCCATTACAATTATTGTCTTAATTGCCCATTTTGAGATTAATCATGTAGGGCACTCTTGCTACTAGTTAATCTATGGCTGAAAAGGAATGAAAAGAATACAGAAAAGGAACTCAATTGTGTTAGTTTTCTATTGCTGCAAACAAATTACCACAATCTTAGAGACTTAAGACAACATCTACTTACTGTCTCACAGTATCTGTAGGTCAGAAGTCCAGGCACAATGCAGCTGGGGTCTCTGCTGGGGTCTAACACGGATGTAACCAAGATTTTGGCCTAGGCTGTGTTCCCATCTGGGGCTCAGAGTCTTCATCCAAGCTCATTCAGGTTGTTGGCAGAACTATGTCTCTTGCAGCTGTAGGACCGGGGTCCCCAGGGACTGATCTCAGATTTTAGAGACAAACCTCAGATCCTAGCCACGTGGCCCTGTCACAATACTGCAACTTCTTTAAAGCCAGCAGGAAAATGTCCCTCCACACAGCACAACCTAATCAAGGGAATAATAACCCATCATATTCATAGGTCTTCTCCATTCTCCAGGTCGTGCAGCTCGTGTGCACCAACAGGAGGAAATTAGGAGGCTGCCTTAGATTCTGCCTACCCCAAGATGGTTACAGGGAGATTTTTAATACAGTGTCAAAAGCATGGCCTATTGTGTATCAAATGAATGTGTAGAAGACAAGTCTCTGACCTGAAGAACAGGAATTGAGTCCTTAACAAAAATAGATATGAAACAACTCAGGAAAAATAAACAAAGGAACCAAGCATTTAAAAATAGAATTTAGCTACAATATAATAGATTTTTTTTTTAAATTTGGAGTTAGCATTTAAACAATTGTTTTATTATTTTTGAAGTGAAATTGTAATGTTATTGATTATAAATACACTGCTCAGTGATACAATTAACAGTCAATGTGGAATGCTCTGTGACACACCAGATGGGTAATACAATTCAGACCATCTCCCCATCTTCAGGTTCCAGTCCTCCACAGAGACTTAAAACTGGTTGAAATGACCTGAAAGACCATAGTTTTAAACTATGCTGCTAAGTGCAATATTAACAGTAATCCACTAACAACTCAACTCAACTCTTGAGAGAAACAACTCACTATAATCAGTTAAATAATTTTAAATGATTGTTTTGTAAGTCTAATTTGTTTCCTTTGTTCCACTTGCTTTTTTTATTTTAAAGTGAATCGAGAGACTGGGATTGACATATATTAATATATACTACTGTATATAAAATGAACTTTCCTAGTGGCTCAGTGGTAGAGAATCCACTTGCCAAAGCAAGACACATGGGTCTGATCCCTGGGGTCGAGAAGATACCCTGGAGAAGGAAATGGCACCCCACTTCAGTATTCTTGCCTAGGAAATCCTATGGACAGAGGAGCTTGGCAGGCTACAGTCCATGGGGTTGCAATAGAGTCAGACATGACTTAGAGACTAAAAACCAATAATAATATAGAAAATAAGTAACTAATAAGAACTTACTGTATAGCACTGGGAACTGTATTCAATATTCTGTGGTGACATAAATGGGAAGGAAATCTAAAAAGACTGGACATATATATAGGTATAACTGATTCACTTTGCTATTTAGTGGAAACTAACACAACATATTAAAACACCTATACTCCAATAAAATTTAATTTGCAAAAGTGAAATATCATAGGTTTTTACCCTGATTCCTATATTACCATAAAGTATTTTCAATAAAACCCTGAAGGTTAAAGATCATTTTGTCTCTTAAACAACATCACAAGCTCTTTTTGGATGACATAATCTTTTTAATAATTCAAATATTTTCTAAGTAATTATTAGTTTCCAATATTTAGACTTTGCTTTCTAATTTCTAGATACGGGAAAGTGTGTTCTAAAGCATAATTTGCTTTAATTGCCTTTTCCCATATACTCTATTTGATAAAACCATAAAGTCAAAATAGTTTTAAGGGTTGAAAGAAATTCCCTACATTTGACAGTGTATTAGCATATCAAATGACTTCTGCTTTTATTAAAAGAAAATTAAGACATTGAATACAGAGTAATATAAAACTGAACATATGCACAAAATTTCCACCAGAAAGGATATAAAACAAAATGTTAAATCTCTATGTATAATATGGTATGTTATGCTTCAGTTTCCATAGCAACTTTGACAGATGTTAACAGGGATATTGCCGTGAAATATAAAATAGCATAAAACAAAGTTATGCACATTTTCAATCAGTGATTAGCTTACTACACACAAGAGCAGAAGCTAAACCACATGATATTACTGTTCTAAACAAAGATGGTGACAGGTCTGAGAGGTTTACACTGCAGCATTAACAAGCTCTATATTGGAGATAAATCATTCAAACATCCAACTGCATAGCTCTTATAATGGCATTAATAATCAGGACAAGGAATTTTGATGAAAAAGCAATTGTTTCTGTGAGTAGAGTATTGTCTACACTGTAGTCCTGTAAGGATATTTTTTCTATGAGCACAGCCTCACTGTCACTGTTAAATGGGTAATTAGCTTAATATCTTGCTTTGTTTGGTACAGATGAACCTATTTCCAGGGCAGGAATAGAGACCCAGAAGTAGAAAACAGACATAAGGACATGGGTGTGGGGGAAGGGAGGGGGGATGAATTAGGAGATTAGGATTGAATATATACAGTACCATGTGTAAAATAGACAGCTAGTGGGAACATGCTCTAAAGCACAGGAAGCTCAACTCGGTGCTCTGTGATGACCTAGATGGGTGGGATGAGGGGGAAGTGGGAGGGAGGCCCAAGAAGAAGGGGATATTTGCATATGTACAGCTGATTCACTTTGCTGTACAGTAGAAACTAACACAACAGAGTAAAGCGATTATACTCCAATAAAAAATTGATTGAGCCCCTTTTGCTATAACAAGATAGAAACCCAATTCAAAATGGCTTCAATACAAAGGAATATTTTCTTAACTAGAAAATTTTAAAAATAGGACTAAGTTTCTCTTTTATTTTCTCTTGGACGTTCATTGCTCAACATATCTCAGACGATCTTCACATTGCAAGCCAATAACAAATTTTTGGCTTTATATTATGTCACATATCAGCACCATTTGTCCTAATCATTCATTACAGCTTGAATCCCTTTCTTTGCTTATCTGCCTAGATACTGGTACAGCAAATTAGTTTTTTTTGTTTTGTTTTCCAAAACACTCAGATTATTTAACACATTGGACCAAATCTTCTAAACAATTTCCATGTCACTCAGAACAAAAGAATGAGCCTGACCCTCTGTATGCATGCGGGTCATTATGACAGAAACAATTTCAGTGTGGATGAAGGCAAAGCAAAGTTCATCGAAGACTTACTGGGATGAAAGGGGAGTAAACTAGATAATGCTTTCAAATAGTTATCATAAAGAAAGAAATAATTTAGGATTTTAAAAATATTTTATATAATGTTTTTATATACATATAAGATGATGTATAAACATAGCCTGAATAAGTACCCTACATTAAATTTAGCTTTTTCCTTAAATACATAATATTTTGTACAATACAAAACCATAAACCTTTTTAAAAAACATTCAGTTATACAGAATTTTATTATGCATAATACTTGGTTTATGACACATTCTTGCTACTGATCTATTTAATAAATTAGTCTTTTTCCCCTAAATTCTTGAATTTATGAGTGTATTCCCTCATTATGATTTTAATAGCTTCAGGATCTATAGTAAATAACACCCATGTCATTCTTGATATTATTTTCATTTTCTCTCTTTCAATCCTTGTTAGTCTCTCTAGAGGTTTATCAATTATGCTGCTTTTCTTCAGAGTCAGCTTTCTGTTTTATTGACTTTTCTCTGTCATTTTCCTATTTTCAATAGATTTCTACTCTTTTCTTTATTATTCAGTAATAAAGAATCAGTATTTCACCATTAAGCATAACATTAGCTGTAAGTTTTTCATAGATAATCTTTATCAAACTGAAACTGTTCAATTCCAAATTTTCAAGTGTATTATCAGGAATGGATGTTGAACTTTTCAAATACTTTTTATGTCTCTCCTGACATGATCATATTTCTTTTCCTCTTTTGTTTGTTAATGTTGTGCCTTACATTAGCACAAATAAATCAAAACCTCAGGCCTGTCTTCAAACTAGTGTATTCTTTTTAGAGTCTTCAAAATTCAGTGGTATAAATTTAGATTAGGATCTCCTTTCTGTGTATCATTTCCTCAGAGCATTTAGAGACATTCTCATAACTTTTTAAAAAAATTCCATTAAGTATTTCCATGTATTTGACACTTGGCAAGGTCACACTGGTAGGTAGGAAGGCTATGAAAGGGACCAGTGAAGATAAAGGATGGTTCTATTTTAAGTGTCATTTTTCTTAAGCTTTAAAGCACTGTTATTTAATTAGAACAAAAGCAGTACTGATGAAATTCAAATTAAGTTTGTGAAATAGGCAAAATAACTAAAGCAGTATCAAATATGATATGTAAAATACCATCAACATGGTATAGATTCATGTGTATTGAACTTTGGTTTCTCTGAAATGGGTAAATGTTTTTGATGCTGAATATAAGAGTTTTTCAAAAGGAATGATCAGAGGACATAAGCTGCTTCAGGAGTAATTTAGTTGTTCTGATGTGGTCTTAATAGTCAAATAATTATATGTTGAAAATGTTAAACAAACATTTAATGAAAAATCCCACACAGCAGTTATCTTTGATAGACAAATAAGTAAAAGATAAAATTAATTCAACAATATACTTAAATTCCACATATACACACCCACTCAATATAGCAAATATGATAAACAACTGAAGTGTATATTGTGTGATTTAGGTAGTTTTAAATCTATAACTAGTAGCCAAATAATGTAAATGTTTTCATTAATCTATATTTCTAAGTTTACTTTGGAATTTGTTTGCCTTTGTTGGTATGTATTTGGGGAACAAATGAAGTCTTAGTAGAATGTTGATACCTTATCTGTTCTCTTCAGTAGCAACAGACAATTTTTTTTTCATGAACAGATGAGAGACTGGAATTGCTTCTCTTTAGGTTATTATTGTTCTACTCAGATTTTCTTTTTCAACAAGTCCATATTACCTGCAGAAGAAAGACCAAAATGATGAATTCTACATCTAAGGCCCCTCAGAATCTGCTACTAAACAAAATTTCCTGTCCCAATTTCCAAGTTTTTTCAGTTAGTAACTCAACATTCTAGCCAAATTGGAAGACACCGCATCTTTTGAGAACTTTTAAGTTTTCACAGTTTGGCGACTTTGATTCTGTGTTCTCTCTTCCTGGAAATCATTTACACTCATCATTTTATGCCAAAACTCTTTTCTATCTAGATTGCAGATAATAGTTCAAACCACACATCCTCCAAAAACCTTCAAATTGCAGAACCAAGTGAAGTCTAATATTTAAAGAAATTCTGAATAACTCTCTGAATGATAGGTTAATTTTCATATTTAAGTAGGCAATTGAGAAATCTGTATGCAGGTAAGGAAGCAACAGTTAGAAGTGGATATGGTCCACCAGCTTGTTCCAAATAGGAAAAGTAGTACACCAAGGCTGTATATTGTTACCCTGTTTATTGAACTTATATGCAGAGTACATCATGAGAAACACTGGGCTGGATGAAGCACAAACTGGAATCAAGATTGCTGGGAGAAATATCAATAACCTCAGATATGCAGATGACACTACCCTTTTGGCAGAAAGTGAAGAAGAACTAAAGAGCCTCTTGATAAAGGTGAAAGAGGAGAGTGAAAAAGTTGGCTTAAAGCTCAACATTCAGAAAACTAAGATCATGGCATCTGGTCCCATCACTTCATGGCAAATAGATGGGGAAACAAGGGAAACAGTGGCAGACTTTATTTTGGGGGGCTCCAAAATCAGTGCAGATGGTGACTGCAGCCATGAAATTAAAAGACACTTGCTCCTTGAAAGAAAGTTATAACCAACCTAGACAGCATATTAAAAAGCAGAAGCATTACTTTGCCAACACAGGTCCATCTAGTCAAAGCTATGGTTTTTCCAGTAGTCATGTATGGACATAGTCATGTTGGACTATAAAGAAAGCTGGGTGCTGAAGAATTGATGCTTTTGAACTGGGTGTTGGAGAATACTCTTGAGAGTCCCTTGGATAGCAAGGAGATCCAACCAGTCCATCCTAAAGGAAATCAGTCCTGAATATTCATTGGAAGGACTGATGCTGAAGCTGAAATGCCAATACTTTGGCCACCTGATGCGAAGAACTGATTCATTTGAAAAGACCCTGATGCTGGGAAAAATTGGAGGCAGGAGGAGAAGAGGATGACAGGATGAGATGCTTGGAGGGCATCACCGACTCAATGGACATGAGTTTGAGTAAACTCCAGGAGTTGGTGATGGACAGGGAGGCCTGGCGTGCTGCAGTCCGTGGGGTCTCAAAGAGTCAGACACAATTGAGTGACTGGACTGAACTGAACTGACTGATGATTCTGTGTGGTCATGATTATAGTATTAATTGATGAGGCCCTGATTTTGCTATAGTGTGCTTTCTAGTAAAAGATACACACTCAAGCTTTGTCAGGAAGTTTGCAGACACACACATTGATACAGGTAGAGTGCGAATTTAAATTTCCTCATTTTCAGTATAGATAGTTTAAATGAATAATTAAGAATATTTATATTTTCCTTGCTCTAAATGATTTTATGTGATATTAGATGATCTACTTTAGAAAATAGGTTTTAGTGTCATTCTTTTGGAGGGTCTAGCAAGAAAGCCTATGTCTACATCTGCAGTATAAATACCTTACTGCCATTTTCGCAGCTAATTTTTCCAGATACCATGGACATCATAATTTAGGCAACCAAGCTTTAGAAAAGGCTAAGTTTAAAAAAAAAAAAAAAAAGAAAAGGCTAAGTTTAGAAAAGGCTAATTACTCCTGTGGGCCTGTGATAGGCATGGGTTCGTTCTGGTGATACTGTACCTTGAAACAACTCAGAGGCTTTGACTTTGGCCAACATGGGTGTTAATATCAACCTTGGTGTTTTCTTGAGACACAAATGTTACAACAATCTTAACACTAACTGGTATTCTAATAGTAAAAATTATATCTGATCTCAGCTTCCCAAATGTAGATTATCTAAAGCACAAAAGTGATAAGCACAAAAAAATCAAGCTTATTCAAACTTGAAATTCTAAATTTTTTCCATATTAATATATGTCTTTGATATATATCACAAAAAAAGATGAATTCATTTCATATTCATACAATTTTCTGCATTCTGTTTATTATTAAGGGCTTTCCAAATGGCTCAGTGGTAAAAGAATCCATCTGCCAAGGCAGGACATGCAGGAGGCTCAGGTTTGATTCCTGGTTGGGAAGAACCTCTGGAGAAGAAAATGGCAACCCTCCCCAGTATTCTTGCCTGGAAAATCCCACGGACAGAGGAGCCTGGCAATCTATAGTCCATAGGATCTCCAATGGTCGGAAACAACTGAGCACATCACACACACATTTATTATTAAATGGGTCTAGTAATGCTAGTAAGGCCTTCCATGTGGCACCAGTGATAAAGATCCCACCTGCCAATGCAGGAGATGCAAGAGACGCATCTTCAATCCCTGGGTCAGGAAGATCCCCTGGAGGAGGACGTGGCAACCCACTCCAGCATTCTTGGGAAGATCCTCTGGTGGAGGGCATGACAACCCGCTCTAGTATTCTTGTCTGGAGAATCCCATGAAAAGAGGAACCTGGTGGACATGGCCCATGGGGTAGCAAAGAGTCTGACACAACTGAAGTGACTTAGCATGCATGCTAGCTATGTTATCTGACCAGAATTTCTAAAAGTTTGATTTATATACAGTGAGGAACTATTTAAGTAAAGTTTGGTAGACAAGATCTTCAGACACATATAGTTCAATAGTCAGGGAGTAGTCAGACACAACTGATTAAAATTTAAGTCACTGTCATCCAAAATAAAAAAACCATAATTATTACTTTGATAATACAAGTATCTTTGACATAGCACTAATTTGTTCTGTACATGATACTGCATCCTATAGCCTACTTGGCGAAGTCTTTGCATCTTGGTATTTTCATACCTAAACTTTTTGTAAGCTTTCCTTGAGTGTGCACATATGCACACAGACACACACAAATGCACATACTTCATTTGGGGGTATGTCTCTTCAATTTCATATCTGGTATATAACTCTATCCATCCAATTACTCCATTGATAGATAACCCTAATTAGATATTTACATCCCACATGCTCCTTTATGCTGCTTATCATTGTGTTCCCAGTATCTTCTACCTCAGTGTCTGATATACAATAAGTTAAACTCTTAGCAAATGAGAGAATCTGTCCCTTTCACATTATTTTTTTCTTTTTTTAAAATAATTCACCATCTCACCACTAGTAACTTACCACCTCAGTGCAACTCTAACCACTGAAACCTCAAGTCTTTTGTCCTTTTTAACCTTATTCATATTAGCAAATACTCATTTTAAGTTGACAGTACTAACTACCACCTAGTGGCTAGGATGGGGAACTATATGGTTTGATATAAGCTACCTGGCACCTTTTAAGAGATTTCGGAGGTCCACAGACTTGGAAATAGAGGTTATCAATGACAGCAGAAACAGCAAGTAAACCCCAGCAGAATCCAGCCTAGGCTCTGGATAGCCTTGCTCTTTGATCCTCTTGTCCTGGATTTAGATCATTTAATCCTCCTTTAAGATGTCTGCATACGACAGTGAGGGACCCAATACGAGACTTCCCAGGTTCAAGTCTTATATCTCCCATTTACCCTCTGAATGATCTTAGACAAGCTATTTAATCTCCCTATGTAATAGTTGTCTTATCTATAAAATCGGGATACTAATATTACTATATGGGTCTTCATGATGGTTCTATCCACACTGAGGTTCTTTGACAAATAACTACAATAACTCATTTGAAGAAATGAACACAGTGCCTGGCACTTAATTACAGCTCAATATTGAGTATGGCTTTTTTATTGAGCTAGTTCATCTTCCTGGCTGGAATTGAAACCACCCTTGATTATACACATTATACTCAGTGCAGTTTTTCTCCAGTTCAGGTCCTGGTTTCCATTTTCTTCTTTGTCTGCACAAAGAAGACAGAAGGTATCTGCTTCTGTCTTGCCCTGGCCCCATCCCTTTGTAAGTCCAACGCTTGACTCTTCATGGGGATGGTGAAAAACAGGCCCATGCTCAGTCATGTCTGACTCTTTGAGACCCCATGGACTATAGCCTGCTAGGTTCCTCTGTCCATGGAATTTTCCAGGCAGGAATACTAGAGTGGGTTGCCATTTCCTTCTCTAGGGAATCTTCCTGACCCAGGAATAGAAACTGTGTCTCCTGCACTGCAGGCAGATTCTTCTCCACTGAGCCAAAGACAAACATCTCCTTCCCAAAATCCACTTCTTTGCTGAAAAGATGTGTGTCTGAAGTGAAGTTCCTGTATTTTCATTTCTATGACAATAGAGATAATTGCATCTTGGATAACTTTCCTTGTTTGTTAATTTCATTTTGATCACTTTTCCATTTTTATGTATCTCTCATTGCACACTCTGTTTCTTCAGAGGAAAAAAAAAATCATCATCTCTTTCTCCTACTCTTTTCTTCTGTGGTATTGTCATGAGGAGTAACACAGATGTGGGTCTGTGGAACATTATGGGAACCAAAGAAAGAGAAAAGTTAAAAATTTTAAAGCAGACTTCCCTAATGGTCCAGTAATTAAGACTCTGTTCTTCTACTGCAAGGGGTACAGGTTTGATCCCTGGTTGGGGAACTAAGATCCCACAAACCATGAGGTACAGCCAAAAAATAACAAAATAAACTTCCTTAGAAAAAAAAGTTTTAACATAAAATTAGGCTTAAATCATATGAATGCTATTAATCTCTAAAGACCTTGAAAATGTCCATAAATCCACCTAAAAACCTGCACAAACTTGCCATTTTCTAGCTTCTCATCTGACTGAAATACACTTTTCTTCAAGCTTCAATCTATGAAGAAATATTTTTAAACATTTCCTAAATAATTTTATTGTGACAAACTGAAAACATTTTCTGTAAATGTTTATACTTCAAGCATATGTTTTATTTTATAAAGTGGGCATTTGTACCAATCCTGGAAACCTAACCACTACCATGAATATTGGTATCATAGGATAATGTAGGCCAAATGAATTTATGGTACTCGATTCATTTCTAAGTTAGGAACTGGATATAAGAAGAAAGAATATGATACCCAAGTTGAATTATTCTGCTTGGCATGTCCTCCTGTTATCTAAGTTATTGAGTAATTTGATCTTAGTTGTTTTTTTTCTTTTCCTCGGTGAAACAACTATGCTTTGAAATTTAAAATAATCAGAACAGCATAATCAGATACATTTTACTCAGATTCCATCGAATATATCCTAAATATATTACCTGGTGATGACAGTCTTTTGTTCAGTGGGCTGTTCACAGTATGTTGAACAGTGGAAACATCACTCGTGGTGATATTATATTTCTCAGTAACAGGTCAGATGGTGGGAATTTCCTGGTTTGTTACCCTCACTCAGGTAAGATAACTTGTTCCCAAATATTTGGATGAAGGTGCAATCTCTTTTGATAACAGCAGCTGTACAGATATAAGGTCTCATTCAGTTGGTTCCATTCTCAAACTGGACATTCTTCTACAAATCAGGTTAAAAGATGAAAGGATAGAAGCCAGTCCCATTTCCTTCTGATTTTGGTCTGTCATGGTTCCCACATTTTCCTCTGGTTTACTCAGAATGCACTGGCATTCAGAATCTACTGGCAGAGTAGACACAGAGAAATCAGTCAGAGGTCTGCTCAGATCGCAGTAGATAAGACTTGCCTGCTTACAGTGCAGTCTTCTTGGCTTATGACTCTTACTTTTTAATATAATATAGAGTCTGAAATTTTTTATTTTGTGATTTATATTTATTTATTATTTGATCCTAGATGAATCGCTGAAATTATGAAAGGAAAGAAATCCTCAATGCTAGAACTAACAGAATCCTTGTGTTATACATGATGGCTATCAGAAATAGGTTTTAGTCATAAGATTTCTGTGATGTTAGATATTTTTAAGTGTCAGAATTTTGCATCCAAGATCCATACTGTAGAAATGTAAGAAGGAAACTGACACTTAAATGACTGTTCTGTTAATATCTAGTGTGTGTGTGTGTGTGTGTGTGTGTTGGGGGCAGGTGTTTCTGAGGTGCTGGTTCTGGGTTCTCCAGATTCTATCAGGTCTTATTAATTCACTGCCTAAAATTTGAAGATTTATTAAAAATGTTTTTCTTTCCTAAAATTACAAAACGAAATGAGTTGATTTACCTGGAGATCTCTCATTACTCTTGGGAAAAAATTTTCCATTAAATTTATACCTGCTTTATAAATATTCAAGTTCATACACTCATGACACATGTGTTCATTCAAAGCAATTTTTTTCTAATGGTCAAACTGTGCAAGTGTTAAAAGTAGGCTGAGTCTCACTCACAAGGAGGGAAATAACACAAAAACATGTGATGGAACCAGACAATTATAAATCAACACAAATGTAAGAATAGGATAATATAAAGCAGTAATCTCAACACAGTATTCATTTTTAGAAAACAAACTATAGAAGGAAAGTTAAGCTGTATCCAGGTCAACATTGGACCATGTGAGAATTTAAGGAAGCTGGCAAAGGGAATATAAGAAAAGAAGTCACGAATTGTATGACAGTGAAACTAAGGAGTGAAATACAAAACCAACATGCTATATGCAAGACAAAAATTAAAGAGCAGTTAGAGATTCCATTAATTAATACAGAGTCCCTCAAAATGAAGTTCCATTTGTCTCAGAACAACTAGAGATGTTTTCATTATAATCAAGAGAGAAAATATTTCATTACCTCGAATGTTGTAGATTACTTCTTACAATATAATATAAAGAAATTTTAATCTGCTGAATGTTCTGAAAAATTTAGGTAGGTGAGTGTTCTTTACTATGCTATATAAAAGTTAATACTTAAAAAAAAAAGACACAAATAGTTAATCCTGGAGATTAAATTTTAAGACATAAAACTAAATGCAAGAGAAATATTTTAGAACATTTTGAAAGTTAAGGGAGCAATAAAGAGCAAAAATCAATCAAACAAATAGAACTACCAAGATGAAGCACACTGCCATTACTTTTGTGAGTGTGATAGTATTAACTGACTAACTTAAAATATTTCTTCTAAACAGCTGATTAAAAAGTTACTTGGGATTCAGACAGTGTTCCAGAACAGAAGCTAGTGAAAACTCAATAGGAAGGGATATAAACATCCAGCGGAGCCATTCTCATTAGAGCCCAGAGAAATGCAACATGTCATAGGAAAGTTCCCTAAGTCTTCACTTGATTTAAAGTGCCACTATTTAAAATATTGATTTCTCAACAAAAGTAGTTATTTCCATGTTTCTTTTTGTAGAAGGCTTCCTTGAGGACATTTAATCCCCATCCCCCTCACCATCCAACACCTAAAAGAGTAATTACTTCATCTTTGCTCCACCTTGAATCTATTTCTGTCATAAAAATATTACCCATTATTACATAGGAACAACCAACAAATAACACTTGTAACGAATGGGGAGCTCCTTAGGACCAATGTTCATTATATCCCTATAGCCTCATACACTGCCAGGCATCTATGAGGGATGTAAAAAACTATTACTAAATAAAAGTAGAAGTTTAAAGTTTTCTTAGAATTAACATTAGCTGTTCGGAAAAAGTATATTATATTCCTTTGTAGCATTTTGAATTTTTTCTTCTTATCCATTACTATATTTGTCATGAAATAATTACCAATGCAAATAATTTTTAATGATCGCCTTCTCATCATATTAAGATGCACAAGAGCAGTGATGTAATCTGTCACGTCCATAGGTGTGAATCTCCAGTTTCTAGGACAGCTTAACAGGAGCACAATAAATGAGTGAAGGTTTGAACAGAGGAACAAACGAAGACATGAATGCACATAATTGTTTAAACTACCTGCTGGCTTCCTTAATCGACTCTGATATGTATACATGTATATATATAAATACATTATGTTGCCTGGGCCAAAGACATAACTAGAGGGCTCAGCACAAAATGTAAATGTGAAGTCTTTTCTTCATAAAGTGGGGGGAAAATTCCATAAAATCACTAAAATGGAAAGCTTTTTCCTTTCTTCTGAAGTCTCTTAAATTGTCATGGTGTTTTTATTTCCTATTTAATGTCATTCTAAGTAAATAAACAATTTAAATTAAATTGTTGTCCTAAATATTACCACAATTTTATATTGTGCAGTGTCAGTTTTAAAGGCAAATCTAAAAAAAACTAACTCACACAGAATCATTGAAATTACACAATTTCAGTTTTGTAACTTGTACATGCATATGTATTTTGATGTTGTCAGCACAAAGGATATTCTGCATAAAACTGACTCATCTATTTTATTTCAGTTTTTGATATACATACTCTTCCATGCTCTCTATTTGTGGCTTACCCATGAGCAAGGAAGGACAGAGAAGAAAAGGAAATATGGGTTACCCTACCTTTCCTTTCCCTTCTGTAACAACAACTTTCATTGCATGCTTGTCTTGTATCTGCTCTAAGTCTTTCTGAATGAACTCCAACACACTGAATCCAATGGAATGCATGGATGGGACATCAGGTAGGCTTTAAGCAAATGGGATGGTGAGGAACAGTGCCCACACTTACTGCTCACAGCTTCTCTGCTCATGTGAACGCTCTACTGTCCCATCAAACTCCACTTACAAACGCAAGTTCTCCGATAAAAAGAGTAAGAACTGAAGGTGCACACGAGGACATTAATCCAAACAAAGGGTATTTCTGAGGGCAGAGGCTCGTGTGACCTGCACAGGTCATATGCACATGAAGCCAGCCCTGTCTGGTGCCCTTGTTCACCTTTAGACAACTCAACCATCAATATTGGCCTGGAATTAGCACTAGCATCAGAAGGCAGGTGACTTAAGTTTTGCTGTATCTGGATAGTTGATTCAGTTCAGTCGCTCAGTCGTGTCAGACTCTTTGCGACCCCATGAATCACAGCACGCCAGGCCTCCCTGTCCAACACCAACTCCCGGAGTTCACTCAAACTCATATCCATCGAGTCAGTGATGCCATCCAGCCATCTCATCCTCTGTTGTCCCCTTCTCCTGCTGCCCCCAATCCCTCCCAGCATCAGAGTCTTTTCCAGTGAGCCAGCTCTTTGCATCAGGTGGCCAAAGTACTGGAGTTTCGGCTTCAGCATCAGTCCTTCCAATGAACACCCAGGACTGATCTCCTTTAGGATGGACTGATCGGATCTCCTTGCAGTCCAAGGGATTCTCAAGAGTCTTCTCCAACACCACAGTTCAAAAGCATCAATTCTTTGGCGCTCAGCTTTCTTCACAGTCCAACTCTCACATCCACACAGGACCACTGGAAAAACCATAGCCTTGAGTAGACGGACCTTTGTTGGCAAAGTAATGTCTCTGCTTTTCAATATGCTATCTA
Organism: Bos indicus; assembly: GCF_029378745.1. Taxonomy (NCBI): domain Eukaryota; kingdom Metazoa; phylum Chordata; class Mammalia; order Artiodactyla; family Bovidae; genus Bos; species Bos indicus. The sequence continues at coordinate 24,535,046 of NC_091768.1, read as the reverse complement.
GGTTGGCCATAACTTTTCTTCCAAGGAGTAAGCGTCTTTTAATTTTGCGGCTGCAATCACCATCTGCAGTGATTTTGGAGCCCCAAAAAATAAAGTCTGATACTGTTTCCACTGTTTCTCCATCTATTTCCCACGAAGTGATGGGACCAGATGCCATGATCTTTGTTTTCTGAATGTTGAGCTTTAAGCCAACTTTTTCCCTCTCCATTTTCACTTTCATCAAGAGGCTTCTTAGTTCCTCTTCACTTTCTGCCATAGGGGTGGTGTCATCTGCATATCTGAGGATATTGGTATTTCTCCCAGCAATCTTGATTCCAGCTTGTGTTTCTTCCAGCCCAGTGTTTCTCATGATGTACTCTGCATAGAAGTTAAATAAACAGGGTGACAATATACAGCCTTGATGTACTCCTTTTCCTGTTTGGAATCAGTCTGTTGTTCCATGTCCAGTTCTAACTGTTGCTTCCTGACTTGCATACAAATTTCTCAAGAGGCAGGTCAGGTGGTCTGGTATTCCCATCTCTTGAAGAATTTTCCACAGTTTATTGTGATCCACACAGTCAAAGGCTTTGGCATAGTCAATAAAGCAGAAATAGATGTTTTTTTCTGGAACTCTCTTGCTTTTTCGATGATCCAGCGGATGTAGGCAATTTGATCTCTGGTTCCTCTGCCTTTTCTAAAACCAGCTTGAACATCTGGAAGTTCACGGTTCACGTACTGCTGAAGCCTGGCTTAGAGAATTTTGAGCATTACTTTAGTAGCGTGTGAGATGAGTGCAATTGTGTGGTAGTTTGAGCATTCTTTGGCATTGCCTTTCTTTGGGATTGGAATGAAAACTGACCTTTTATAATGTTATCTTTTAGACTGTGGACAGGAAAGCTAATAGAAAGAAAGAAAGTGAAGTCGCTTAGTCGTGTCTGACTCTTTGCCACCCCATGAACTGTAGCCTTCCAGGCTCCTTTGCCCATGGGATTTTCCAGGCAAGAGTACTGGGGTGGGTTGCCATTTCCTTCTCCCGGGAACTTCCCAACCCAGGGATCAAACCTGGGTCTCCCACATTGCAGGCAGACACTTTTACCGTCTGAGCCACCAGGGAAACCAAAGCTAATAGGGTGATTGACCAAAATTTCATGAATTTTATTTAAACTTATATAGATACTGTTTGTGGGAATACAGTCAGACAAAAGCCTCTGTTACAGAGATGCTACATATCTGAAGTAAAAAATGATTTTCAAGCCACGAGATGGCCCTCCACTAGTGGATCTTAAAATCAAATTACTGGATTTTAAAGACAATTTTTTAAAATAATGAAATAGATTAGACAAGAGTAGAAAAGATTAAACAGCTGCAAATATGGCAAATATATGGATAATTTTATAAAAATTTTATTTCATATATATATAATACATACTATATATATATATATATATATATATATATATATGAATGAAAGTAATAGATTGCAAAATAAGATATTTCTTACTGTAGGTTATCATTTAAAAAGCCATTGTCCTAAAATCTGTGTCCTCCAATGAAGTCTATGGTTTTTAAACTGTCCAACCATCTTTCCATATTATAAAAAATTTAATTTCAAAAGAGAAAAATCAAGTGCATAAAAGAAATCTGAAAATTACTTTCTACAAAATGTTGTCTTTTCAAGCTTAGATTTTTGTAAATGATTATGTTCTCAAGGATTTGTAGACAATGTACCTAGCCATTCTCACCCTTGCAACATCCATCAAAGACTAGGCATTCAGAAGTAGAAAGAAAAAAACATACTTATTCACTTTAATTATGTGATTGAATCCTCAGTGTCATCTCTGAAGTGAACACTACCACCCTGTTTTATAGGTGGGGAAGGTGAAACTCTGAACATTTAAGGAATTTTCCCAGTCACATATCTTACTAGTGGCAAAATGAGACTTGGAGCCTAGGCTGTCTATGTCAAAGTCCAGCATTTAAGTCTCCCGAGGTGCTATAATCTTATAAAAATGTTGAAAACTTAAAATTAAAAAGGGAAATAATGTAACTGATGCACAAAAATCAAGGTTTGATTGTGTTACAGTCTAGTGAAACATAATTTAATTTTGGACTCTATTTTCCCACTGAACCATACCGTAACTAATAGGTAATATTCTTTTGTGAATCAGAGTCTCAGCATTTGCATTTTCTTGTGGTTACATTATAAGAAATAATGTGCAATGTTTTGATTTCTTTGAACCCACAATCTAAGCTTTTCAAAAACAACAAAATTCCACAAAGAAGGAGGAAAAAATAAATTTTAGAGAATTTTGGAAAGAACAGTATCAACTTTTTATAGCAATCATAAGAAAATCATCTACATTCGTATCAAATATCAGGTTTCCAGCTCAGGAAAAGAAAACTGCAGTACCTGCCATTTTAAATTACTCCTTGTCATGTTTTTATTTCTCCTCCTCCCCTGGGATGTTAATGTCTTGAAGAAATATGTGTGCACTCTGAAAATATTTCCTGAAGTCAGTGGATTCCATATGTTCCTAAGGAAACAAATTATTCACTCCATGGGTCATTCCTGGTGACATTCAGGTCTTCTGATCAGTACATTTAGGCCCTATGTACTTCGTATTTTCAGGGCTCTCTAATGTAGACCTACATAGAACTTAAATATTCTTGACTCAAATACTCCCTTAACCTAAAAGAACACACATGAAACACACACATACACTCTCTTTCATACATATTTATACACACAAGCACATATACAAAGCTGCATGAATATATATTGTCTATAGTTCAACAATAATGGATATTGGAGTTTTTGGATAATGGTTTTTGAAAATTAAAACAGCTACTGGGACTTCCCTGGTGGTCCAGGGACTAAGGCTTTGCACTCCCAATGCAGGGGCCCCAGGTTCGACGCCTGGTCAGGGAACTGGATCCCATATGCTACAACTAAAGATCCCACATGCTGTAACTAAGACCAAGTGCAGCCAAATGAATAAATAAAATATTTTTTTAAAACGGCTATTAATATTTTGAACTAAAATAAATGATAATCCCAAATGCAAAGTTAGAAATATACAAGAAAATATACCCAATATCTTCAGTTCATAAATAAAATTGATCATAGAGAAGAAGACAAAAATAATGAATTATAAGAGACGAATTTTGTTTGATTTGTGGGACTTTTCAATTTTTTGTTTTGTTTTTTACAAAATAAAGAGCAAGAATTGGAGTGTGACTTTTGCTTTCCTTTGAATGACAACAAGAGGTGCTGTTCTTTAAATACTTTCTTCCTTTGGTTTCAGGGCACTGCTATCTTTCTGGTCTCAAAAATCTATAATGACTACTCTTTTCTGACTCTAATGTTAGAACTTCCCCAGAGTATTTTATTGGTCCTCTTCTTTGCCATCCTTAGAAAGTTCAATATTATCTCAGGCTTCAATTGTCATCAGTACGCCAAGAACTCCCCAGTATATATCTTATTCATTTATTGTGCATGTATTTGTTGATTGCTTATATATCCCAGAAAGTTGTATTATTTAGTTGGAACAAAATAGTCATTGCCATCTTGCAACTTAACATCAAGTACTGAAGACATTTATTTAATATGCAAATACTACAAAATGTAATCAAAGAACCATACATAATACCAAGAGGGGAAAAAAAGAAAAAGGACAAAAAGTAAGAGCATAACAAAGGAGGAGAAAGGTCATGAGGTAGTCACAATTAAGTTTAGATCTAAAGGATAAGAAAATCTAGTCCAACAAAGAGCTAGGAGGAAATTGTTCAAGGGATTCTGGCATGGAACCCCTCATATCCTGATTTCTCTCTGAGCTGTGAACACACTCCAAAAGTTGCCCAATAAACAAACATTGGCATATGTAACTTCCTTGATTTTAAGATGTATATAAATGAACTCTCTAATTTCCATGCAAATTCAGTTGTTTCTCCTCTCAGCTATTTCTGTCTTGGTTAATGGCACAACCATTGACCCAAGCTGAACACCTCAAAGAGTCTCACAAGAATCTTTCTTGTACCTCACGTTTTACATAAATCATTCATCAAATTCTATAAGTTTCACTCCACAAAGAAGGTGCTTTATTTTTTTTGTAAATACATGAATGAATCAGTAAACCAATGACTAAAAATCTTTGGGCTTCTGCTTACTGTTGAGAAATTTTCAAGTGCCACCATTAAACTATCTTAATCACCAAGTGCCTGCTTCTTCTTCATTTAGAATGTATACTCTGTCTTTCAAAGGAACGTTCAAACTACTTTTTGTTGAAAATATCACATTACTGCAAAACTGGGGAGAGAAACTAGTTCCTATCTTGCCACTGATCTCACTCAGTCTAAAATCAGTTCTTAATAAAGAAGATTTGATAAAGGCTACATCTTTATATTGGAGAAGGCAATGGCACCCCACTCCAATACTTTTATTAGGAAGTATTGTTCTTTGGGAAGAGCATCAAAAAAAGGGGGAAATAATGCTCATCTTTTGGGGCTTCCCTGGTGGCTCAGACAGTAAAGCATCTGCCTGCAGTGTGGGAGACCCTGGTTCAATCCCTGGGTTGGGAAGATCCCGTGGAGGAGGAAATGGCAACCCACTCCAGTACTCTTGCCTGAAAAATTCCATGGACTGAGGAGCCTGGTAGGCTACAGTCCATGGGGTGGCAAAGAGTTAGACACGACTGAGCAACTTCACTTTCTTTTCTTCATCTTTTACTATTTATACAGCCAGCTCACATATTTATATTTCTGTCCATACCTCTTCTCTGAATTACTCATCCATAGATATATATTCAACTGCCTACTTGTAATTTCTACTTAGATGTACAAATAACTTCCTGAACATATATATCTGAAATGAACCCCTGATATTCCTCCTCAAACTCTGCTTCTCCAACAGTCTTCATTATCTATGTTGATAACAACTCCATCCTCCCAATTGCTCAAGACAAAACCTTTCTTTCTTAACCCTCCTCTTTTCTTATATCCCACACTCAATCTTTCTGAAAATCTTGTTGGCTATACCTTCTAAGTAGATCCAGAATCCGAACAATTATCACCACCCTCACCCCTACAGCTGCCCTAAATCAAAATTATCTCTCTTTGATTATTGCAAAATCTTCCCAAAGGGTTTCTCTTTTTACACTTGCTTCCCTACAGTACTTTCTCAAAACAGCAGTCAGAATAATATTTTTTGCTCAACACTCTTGAATGGTGCCATCTTATCTGGAAAAAAGAAAAAAGGGGTGGGGGGGGGCATTTTTCCTTTGTCTTCATTTGTGTCTGTCTTTATTATTCTTGATTTGGCTGAAACGTTTTAATCTGTTGATCAACTTCTTCCTGAAACAAACTCCCTTGTTTTTTAAAAGACTGCATCATCTCATTTCTATTCTTTTCCTTCATCATGGTACTTTCTTGATCTCCTTTGGAAGGATCATGATTTGAAGAAAGAGAGAAGGGGAGAAGGGGAAGAAAGAGGCAAGGAAAAGCTTCTGAATCACAAAATCCACTTTCAAATAAGACTGTACTTTCAAAAAAGACTTCTCTTCTTCTACAAGGCCTTATACCAGTTATTACCTTGTTTTTAACTTTCTTCATCTGTATATTTATACTGAAAATATGGAGCTAATAAGATTATTGTGAACATTAAATAGATAATATAATTGATTATCTATATCCCCTATGACATGACCAGGTTGAAAGTCACAATGTCCTGCATTCTGGTTTAACTCAGTCACCACTGGCAGACCAGCCTCCTTCTACATCAACTAGCCTTATCTCCCAATTTGGATCTTTATATCCTTTAAGTCTAACTCAAGCTTCCACATCTTGTCAACACTCTCCACTCTAGCACTGTGCCCCCCGGAATTCATGGTTCGTCATCATCAGTGAACCCAATTCTCAACCTCTTCTATTCCAGTCCTCTTTATCATCAGATTCAGTCTACCCTGCATATTCCTCCACATTCCTTGCATTTTCTTCCACCCACAGGAATGAGGTAGATATTCCCTCTGCCTTTTATTGCCACTTCCAAAAAAGCTTCCAGCTACTTCCAAGTACATGCGATCAGACTCTGATATGTGATACACCTTCCTTGTGTCATCATCCAGGTTGCTTCCTCTCCTTCATCTTTCTCTTTACCACCAGCTCTGCATTAATATTCTGGTAATTTCAATGCCTATCTAACACGTGATGACTTGGTTCATTGACATCCCACTCATCCTATGCTGTTCTTCTACCACAGCCGTAAACCAAGCTAAACTATGTAATATTTCCCAAATATGCCCCATGTTTTCCAGTCGAGGAATAATTTCTTAAGCTCTTTGTGTCTGCAGTGGAGCACTATCCTTTTCTTTTTCTATCTAGAAATTTTCTGCTCATCATTCATTGCCTACCCTTAATGACATTTTCCTCATGCAGCTTTTCTTAATCATTTGGTTGTGAATTCTCTTTTCTTAAAATCTTGTGTCATTTTTATTAAAGTTAGTTTTTAATTATACTCTTTTGTATTCTTACCTTATCTCCCTATGTCTTATACTGATGTTTGCTTTATAGTAAGCCCTTAGATGGGGCTTCCCGGGCAGCACTAGTGATAAAGAAGCTGCTTGTCAATGCAGGAGACATAAGAGATGTGGATTTGATCCCTGGGTTCAGGAAGATTCCCTGAAGGAGGGCATGGCAATCCACTCCAGTATTCTTGCCTGGAGAACCCCATGGACAGAGGAGCCCGGTGGGCTACAGTCCATAGAGTCACAAAGAGTCAAATACAACTGAAGCAATTTAGCACACACTCTTGCAAGCCCTTAGATAGCAGGAATTAGTTCTTACCCATGGTGGCATTACTTAATACACCTAATTCAAACATTTCCCTAAGTATATGTTCAAGAACCCTTATTCAATTGGAGAATTACAGTTACTTCATGATAGTTAATAACTTAAACATTTTTTATCTTAATAAGCTGCTGGTTTCCATAAAGAAGATAAAGTCAGGAAAAGGCTAGAATAGCATCTTTTTCAGATTCTGGTTGCCTACAACACTGATTTTATAGTAAAACAATTTTTGCTGAATAAATTAATTGTTCTGTTTTTGTAGGTCATGTTTTCCCATGCACAATAAGCAAGACAGACCCATGCAAGGGGCAAACAATCTGCAGAAGTCTTGCAAGAAAAACAATAAACCGGAGTGAAAGTATTGGCAATTCTCTAAAATTATAATTCAAAACTTGATCAGTTATAAGAATCATCTTCAGAATATGTAAATGTCTACCAAAATGTAAATGTCTAAGCCCCAGACATACTAATTAAAATTTTAGCAAGTGAAACCACTGTTCAAATAACTTACAATCTGGGGCTGAGACAATTTTGGAAACATCTCCTGTAGGAGACATGACTGATAGCTGGTTCCATTTCCTACCAGTAGATATAATCTCTGTACCCATCCAAAGTAATTATATATAACATATTTTTTAAAAATATGAATGTTTGTATTCTGTGCATTGAATAAACATTTAGGAAATATAATTGAGGATTCTCCAGGCCAGACTACTGGAGTGGGTAGCCTTTCCCTCCTCCAGCAGATCTTCCAGACCCAGGAATCGAACTGGGGTCTCCTGCATTGCAGGAGGATTCTTTACCAACTGAGCTATGAGAGAAGCCCAATTATATGTAACATACTTAAAAAAATCTGAGTGTTTGTAATCTGTGCTTTAAATAAACATCTAGGAAATATAATTGAGGCAGAATAATTAAATTTGCAGGTCAGTGATAATTACAAGTAAATACTTCAAAAATGAAAAATGTAATGTGGTTCTGCTTCATTTAAAATAGATTTAGATAATATTTAAAATGCTGGATGTCCCTGGCGGTTCAGAATCTGCCTACCAATGAAGGGGTACAGGTTTGATTCCTGGTCTGGGAAGATCCCACATGCCATGGAGCAACTAAGCCCGTGCACCACAACTACCGAACCTGTGCTCTAGAGCCAGCGAGCTGCAACTTCTGAGCCCACGCGCCACCACGCCTGAAACCCGAGCACCCTAGAGCCTGTGCTCCACAAAGAGACGCCCATGCGCCTCAACTAGAGAGTAGCCCACTCTCTGCTACTAGAGAAAGCCGAGCACAGCAACCAAGATCCAGTGCAGCCAAAAATAAACAAATATTCTTTAAAATGCGAATTTGGTATACGAGAAAAGATTTCCAACCTAGTGTTTTTCTGGAGATTTGCTGAATACAAAAAGACTAGGAAATGTTAGTGTGTATTTTATATTGTCTTTTCTTGGCTTGTCATGTATAATTGTGTCATATGAACAAGTCCAAGCCAAGCAGAGATAATTTAACAATGTAAAAGTAACATGACAGCTAAGGAAGATTATGTACAGTTACGTAAGACAGCCAATTGGAATTTCTGTTTTTCATTCGTGGAACTAATCACAGTGGAATAACACTAACTTTTACTTAGCTAATCCACATCTCCTCTATTTTCAGAGAAAACTGAGCACCACACCTTGTTCTCAGAAAACTGATTTAATAACCGAGAACTGAAGTGAGGTTGAAATGTCAAGTTGTATTTCTCATATTAAAATTAAAAGTGGTTGGCAAGAAGCAAAAACACTGGACATTGTTGACTCAACTGATCTAAGTTCTTGTGCTAATTCTACCCCTGAATTGCCGCAGGGAAAATGAAAGCTGTTTCAAATACTGCCGATATATTTTTATTTAAATAGCAATTAATAATGATAATAAAGACAAAAGTAAAACTTTGTTTCATATGTGATAGACATAGGAAACTCTGACCTACAAAGATAGAACAGAAGTCATTCATTCAACAAAAATAATTTGAGCATTAAATGATTGCAGCAGACACTCAGAAGACAAAAAAAAAAAAAAGATGACCCTCCAGCCCTTTGGATTCATGGTCTAACAGAGAAGAGATAAGCAATGAATATTTTATTAAACATCTATTGTGCAGTTATCTAACATGGGATGAGTTCTTGGTAGGCTTTTGTAGCCATAAAAAACTTGGAAGGAAGAGAGCAAATTTAGCTAGGTTTGAACATTAAATGAAAAGATAATGAGGCATCAGAAAGTATTATAAAAAATGTTCTGAAGTAATAAACACCATATTTGCAGTCACAAGACTTTGAGTTCATTGAGAGTCATGTGATTCTTAAAAGCCACTTAGCCTTTCTAAAACTCAGGTTTCTCATGTTAGAAGTGGGGAAAATAATATCTACCTCTCATGATTATTGGAAGGATTAATAATACCTGCAGAAGTGCTTTGAAAGATGCAAAAAGCCATGAATATGCTTTGGATTCTTTTAGTTGGGGAAATGATGTAACTGAAAGACCCAAATTCCCTGGGAGCCAAATGTTTGGAAGACAAAAATTGACAGTAAGAAACTCAACTTGGTTTAAGTGAAGACTTTTTGGAAGTAATGTAAAGTCAAGTCAGATAGACAGAATTAGGGTCAAATGATTTTGTTTGCAATCTTGAAAAGCTGTCTGGAGTTGGTTTAGTAAGCAATGTTAAAGTACTCTAAGCCCTTGAAGTGGAGGGGAAAGGGGGCAAGTCCAACCCGAATTATTTTCTGACAAAGCTATGCAGATGGCTCAAAAGAGGGAAAACATATCAAATAGTGAAAAACTGCCGCATTTTAGAAATGATTTCTTTGTGATCTGTGCTAGAATATTGTCTCTGATAATGGAAAAGAAGAGCTGTGTAATGACAGAATCAACTTGGCAGAGTAGCTGACATGTTGTAAAAGTGTGATATTCCAATAGGATACCCAAGATTCCATACTGTTGTTAGGTCATGAATACAAATGGAATATAGAAAAATAAAATCACTTCAAACGTTTAAGGCAGTGGAGAAGTAGAGAGGCAGGGGACTGCCAAAATGACAGTTTGTTTTAATCACACTGATATACTGTTAGAAATGAATGCAAAATTTGAGTATAATAGGAACATGGAAATCATGAGTATAGAATTGATAATGGAAATGCTAAGAATTTTGATTCATATGTATGAGGGAGAAGAGCATAGGATATTCATATGTATAAGGGAGTTGGTAAAAATGAGAATGCTTAAGAACTAACAAGAAACAAGAGACAGCAAGTAAAGGTTACAACTATTTTAGTTATTTTAGCAAGTTTAAATTATTAATATTATTAAAATATTAATAATTAATAAAACCTTTAGTGGTATTAGGACAACAAATTGTAATGCTATTGAGCATATTTGTAGACAAAGTGAAAACAGGAAATTAAAGAAAGAAGTTCCCAAGAGGGACTGCAAGATGAGACCAATTTTTTCATTTTGTTTAAGATATAAACACTTCCTATTCCTTTCTCTCTTTCCTACTAAGTAATGTTTATTTTTTCATAATGGTACTTCAAAGTATGAGAGGGCATTTGAGGAAGGAAAAAAAACAGGCATTGCCACCCTCTTTAGCAGAGTGGGACAAATCTCCAATAAGCTGGGGGAGCATTGATGATTGTGGAGGTCAGAAGACCTGAGGAACTTGGTGAGGTGGAACTCCGAACTCTTTTATAGAGGATCAAGCAGTTAAGTAGGACGGGAACTAATTTTTATAGAATGCTTATTAGATAGCCAGAATCATTCTGTTTTCCATATTCTTGGGCTTCCCTTGTGGCTCAACTGGTAAAGAATCTGCCTGCAGTGTGGAAGACCCGGGTTCAATCCCTGGGTTGGGAAGATACCCTGGAGAAGGGAAAGGCTACCCACTCCAGTATTCTGGCCTGGAGAATTCCAGGGCTATACAGTCCATGGGGTCGCAAATAGTCGGACACAACTGAGCGACCTTCACTTTCACTTTCAGTGAGCCAGAGAGTGCTATTCTCATTCACAGAATAGCCTCACAGAAGTCAGTTTTCCAAAAACCAAATATCAAGTAAGTAGCAAGCATAGGGATTTAAATGTGATTAAATCTGACTCCAAAGCTTGTTATCACTCTCTCTATCCCACTTTCTCTTTATCCATAAGATGAAATTACTGGGCTAGATATTCTCTAAGACCCCTTCCAATTCTAACATTCTCTGCATCTCCATCGTGTAACCACTTCACTGAACAACTCACTTAATTTTTTCCTTGCTGGCAAAGCAAGGTTTTAAAATGAGTCCTTTGACTGATACTTTGAGGGCGTGAGGGCTTCCCAGGTGGCTCTCGTGATAAAGAACTCGCCTCCAATGCAGGAAACATAAGAGATATGGGTTTGATCCCTGCTTCAGGAAGATCCCCTGGAAGAGGACACAGCAACTCACTCCAGTATTCTTGCCTGGAGAATTTCATGGACAGAGCAGCTTGACAGGCTATAGTCCATAGGGTGCCAAAGAGTCAGACAGGACTAAAGAGACAGCACACATGCCTGAGTCCCCGATCTTCCTTAACTTGCGTTTCTTTCATTTAAAAATGTATCCTTTATTTAGTATATGAAAGTGAAAGAAAGTGTTAGTCGCTCAGTCATTTCTGACTCTGCAACCCCATAGACTGTAGCCTGCCAGGTTCCTCTATCCATGGAATTCTCCAGGCAAGAATATTGGAGTGGATTGCCATTCCCTTCTCCAGGGGATCTTCCTGACTCAGGGATCGAACCCGGATCTTCTGCATTGCAGACAGATTCTTTACCACCCAATCCACCAGGGAAGCCCTATTTAGGATATATGTCATATTTAATTTGTAAAAATTCCCTATCTGAATCTTTGCCTGTTCTTTGAAAAGTACTAGCAGGTTAGACATTAAATGAAAAATGATCCAGATGGTAACGAATATATGTTGGGAAATTCAGGTGATATTTTCTCTTTTATTTACTCCATTGGTGTAGAATACTCAAAGTGTGCTTTAAGAGTTCTGCATTCTGCAGCAAAATTTCTAAAACATCTATAGAAATGTGGAGTTTGAATAAAGTTGAGATTCTACCTTAATCATTTCATTTTATAGGTGGAATAACCAAGGCCCAGAAACATAAAAGCAATAGAGTATTCAGTAAACACACGAACTTCGGAATGACACAGCCAAGACTAAATCTTGGCTCCTAATAGCAATGGTTTCTCAGACTCAGTCTTGGTCTGATTCTCAGATAATTATCTATAAAATGAGGATAATTTTAGTATCTACCTGATAGAGTGAGTAGTTGAGATGATTACATAATTTAACATATATAAAGCCATAGTGCCTGACCTAGGATGACTGCTCAATTAAAAGTTTTTGTTATTCCTACTATCACCTTCATTATCACAACACTGTTAGTATCCGCGGCAGCAGCCTTGTTATTCAGGGCTAGTCAGAGGCAAAGCTTGAACCTAGGTCTCATGAGTCCTATCTCAGTATTCTTTCACTTGAGTTTCAAGCTACTCCACAGAATTCTAAGTTAATAACATTGCATAAAACTGCTTTAAAAATGCCTTCTTCTTGGATACCTCTCTCAAAACTGGCAATTCTGTTTCAGTAAACATTACTATATATGTACTTTCCCCAATCCTGCCCTGACCATGGCCAATTAGGATGAATGTCCTGATAAAAAGCAATAACAAATAAATCTTCATCACAAATGCAAATAGCAATATTACAGAGCTGAGACAATGAAATGCATAATCACTGAGTGACAACATGAAGTTGACATTTTTCATCAGTCTGGCTGTCTGTGGCACAACTCTTCTCTAATTGTCCCACATTCTTCAGATGGTAGAATCTTTGCATAGAGATATATAGTTTTTAGAAAAGTTTTCAACTCATATCTTCCCATTTGAATCTCATTATTCCATTTTACAAGTGAGGATAGTGAAGCTAAGTGACTTGTATATTACCATATGTGAAATAGATCACCAGTCCAAGTTCGATGCATGAAACAGGGCACTCAAAGCTGGTGCACTGGGATGACCCTGAGAGATGGGATGGGGAGGGAGGTAGAGGGTGTTCAGGATGGGGGACACATGTACACCCATAGCTGATTCATGTCAATGTATGGCAAAACCCACTACAATATTGTAAAGTAATTAGCCTCCAATTAAAATAAATAAAATTTTTTTAAAAAAATGACTTGTTCTAGGTGATCCAGTTGGTAAGCAGCTGAGCCTTCACTGAAACCCTGAAATTCTGACCACAAGTGCATATATGCCCTTCAGTTAGAAAGTACTCTCCCTTTAGCTTGATTTCGTACATAGACAATGATTTGTCAGACCATCAAAACGAGAGGCTTCCCCAGTGGCTCAGCGGTACAGAATCTGCCGGCAATGCAGGAGCCACAGGAGACATGGGTGTGATCCCTGTGTTGGGAAGACTCCCTGGAGAAGGAAATGGCAACCCACTCCAGTATTCTTGCCTGGAGAATCCCATGGACAGAGGAGCCTGGCAGGCTACAGTCCATGGGGTCTCAAAGAGTTGAACATGACTGAAGCAATTTAGCATGCACACAAAATGGGATTTCTGTTTTCAGACCAGGTCTCAAGTATAGAGTTGCCAAGCATGTTCTTAGAGTAACTGAAAGATACTAGCATCCTACAAAATAAGTTAGTCCTAAACAGACAGAAATATTAGTATGGTTTTCTGAGGGGTTTGTAGCTGTACTCCTTCCAGACAGAACTAGATACCTGTGAAGATAAACTTATGAATCTTTCTCTAAAGCCTGGACACATACATAGTAACCTTTCCAATGAAAAGAAAAGAAACTTAACAGAGCAAGCAAGCAATGGCCATCTTTCTAAGTTGTTATCAAGACTTCCGTGCAACATCTGATTCTGCACTCTGTCACTGCCCAAAGCCAAGAAATAAAGAGACAGTGGGAGTCAAGTCCTTTGTAGAAATTAGTGGAGTTGTTGGGGGCTTTGTTCCCTTCCTTCTGCCAAATGGGATGGGACTCTGGCAGCAAAACTTTATAAATCGCGAAAACAGTTCTAAGGGCCAAGAAATTACTTCATAAGGGAGAGGGAAGGCGATGAAGAAGGAGATGCTGGATCCCTGGAGCAATCAACTTATGTGCTGCGATATGAAGTTTGATTATCTTTATCTGATTTTTATTACTTCAAATGCTATTGGTCACCAAATACCTTGCATTTTTAGGATCACTGATTCACTTTTTAGCCTGGTGACCTGTCTCTACATCCTGGGTATGTGTTCAGTTTTTCCCAAGCAGTTCAGTTTGCAATACCTCCACACTCCCTGAGGGTATTATCTTGTCTTTTGTTAACTGGCATTGATTTTCATTTTTTATTCTTTGATTCTAATTCATTTTTCAATATGAAGCTAAAATAATCACAGCAGGTTATCATGGGGAAAATGCTGAATTTAATGTAGGGAGGCTTGAATTGAGGTCCTGGTTTTGTTATTAATTGTATGACTGTGTTAAGCTTAATTGTATCAAGCTATCTTTAACCCTCAGGAGCTCAGTTTTCTCTTTCATTCAGGAAAAAAAAAAAAAAGTTTCTTTCTAATTTCTAAGGCATTAGTACATTCTATAATTCTACAAATTTCTGAGTTCCAAACAATCCATAGAAATTTCTATGTAGCCAAACACTGAGGCAGTATTTCTAAGTAAAATACACTCTCCTCCCACTCCAGTAGGAGACTAGAATTTATAGGCTACAGCACATATAGCTAAGGCCACATTTTATTCTAAAATATATCTGTCTAGGTAAATTAAATAAGCAGATACAAAAGCAGTTAAGATTTTATGTATTTGTTCATATCTTGTTTTAACTTGTAACTTTAAAATACATATAATAATATGGAAATATTAACATTGAAGAATTAAAATAAGGAAAATTCAAGTTGAACAGAAGATCAAGACCATAATGGTAGACAGAAAACAGTGTGTGTGGATTGACAAGGTCTTTAATTGTTATTAACATTGATCTTCATGTCAGTCCTCACTCTATGTTTTCCCCTTGGGGCAACGAAGTTAATGTTCATTATTTCTGAAGTCAAACACATTTAAATATTTGTGGTCTTTCCTTACAAAATATCTATCTCATTCTGAAAAAACTCTGTCTCATACCATATTTCATAGGTCCCAGATCATATCTGAAGCACTCAGGATTGGACAATTTTACCTGTCTTATGAAAATAATGTGTTCTTGATGTTTTTTACAGTATATATATCTGATCCATACTTAAATAGGTTTTAAATCCAAGGTCTGGATCTTTATTGAAATGGTTTTCAAGATATACCTCCCAGTTATACATTACTATTTGATTCTTTCAACCCCACTGTCAACCCAGAATATACACACGGAGTAAAAGCTTGATGACCATCTGGTAGGGATCTTACAAAGAGTGTTCATGTTTTGGGCAGAGTCTGGCTTCTTTTCATAAAAGCTGGTGAAAAGTGGGTATGGACTTCAAGCCTGTGGACTAGTTCTCAGGAATGAGATAGAATCTTGGAGGCCTGGCTAGAAGAGATCTGTTTTGCAGAGTACTGGACAGCAGATATAAAACAAGGAGTAAGCACTAGTTTTATCACAAGGATTATCAGGCACTATTGGAAGAATTTTATTAAACAGAAGATCCAAGAAACAAATGTAAAGACACAGACAAGAAATAAGGCAAAACTCAGGACCTAAAGAGATCATGAGCAAGTCAGAAATCAGAGTGAATGCTGCCATAGAGTGAAATGTTTATGATAAATGCTATCTTGTCCACAAACAAATGAAGCAAGGCTGCCAGGACCTTTTTTGGGAGGGATAATGGTACAGGGGATGGTAAATAGATTAGTCAGCTTAAAAGAGCATTATGTTAGATATATACATATATATACTTCCACCTCCCCCAAGCCCCCACAGCTACCCAGTAGAGAAGACAAAAGTGTCAAACTCTCTTCAAACATTCTGGACCCTCCACAGCCACCTTAGTGCCATTTGCCCTAGGAAACTAAATGTAATAGGCCTTTCAGATCACTCAATAGTTTAAGTGCAAGATATCTAGAGGATAAGCACATTTTTGTCAAATTTTGTTTGAGGACAGAGTTCTCCACGAGCCTCTTCCATTCTTCCACATCTTGGGAGCAGAGGCAGTTTCTATTGTTCTTACAGACTATCTTTTCAAGGATATTTGTATAACAAAGAGCCTTTGGAAAATAAAGACAGGTTACACACCAGAGCAAAGGGCAGGTCTGTCCATTGTCCCGTAGAATAAAAAGTGTGTCCCTTTTCAGACTAAAGAGCAGGAATGGTTACTGTCCATTATAAAAGATTCGGGTTTCCTAATCTTAGGACCTTTCTCCTTTAATACAACTCACTGCATGGACAGGTATTACCTAATCTTTTGTACTGTCCAATAAGAATGGTGTGTGGGGAAACAGCACAAGAAAATGCTTGATACTCTGGCTTTGGTATTATTGATAATAAGGTCCTTTGTCTCAGAAGCAGGAATCCTGTGTCATCTGCCAGCATCTATGAAAGTATAGCAGGTTAGCTTAATTTGCAAGGAGTACAAAATCTCAAACAGAATAAAGATTAATTTAAAATAATTTGCTTATAAAAGAATTATCTCTGTTAACTGCCTCCAGGCGAAAAGTGATTCTTTACCATAAGCTCTGAAGAGTTTGAAAGCTTAAACTAACCACTGTATGTACTTTATGTGATAGTTATCTATTATATTTTATACACCAAAAATACTGGCTTTATATAACTTTACTTCAAGAGGCCTATGCATAACTACGGAAAAGAAACCCATTTATACCTAAAGAAACATTGAGTACATTCTATCTAATGTACTAAACAAGATTTCCTATTAATTGATAAAACTTAGATTTAAAAAGGGGCTTCCCTGGTGGCTCAGATGGTAAAGAATCTGCCTGCATGCAGGAGACCCGGGTTCAATCCCTGGGTTGGGAAGATTCCCTGGAGAAGAGAATGGCAACCTACTCCAGTATCCTTGCTTAAAGAATTCTTCTCCATGGAAAGAAGAGCCCAAATCCTATGACTTTTCCCCCTTGAGTTTCACCTCAGTTATTCTTGATCTCTACTCCAATTTGCACTGAATCTTTATTTATGTCTTTAATATATTCAGTACATTTGCAAGGCTCAAATGGTAATCATTTATAATTATACCAACCTGTTGTTTTCCAGTTATCACATCTACAACATTATTGGTCCAGGTCAGTCCTGTAAGCCTTTCCTTAAAAACTGGAGGAAAAATGAACTATATCTACGTGGCACTCTTTTCTTTTTTCTTTTAACATGGTACTCTTTACAAAGGTCCCTTGGAATTTTTTAACTCATTTTTTATATGTTTTTGGCATTATGGCTAGATTGGGTCAGTCATCCTGGAATATAGTTGGAGAAAGATACAGTGCAACCAGAGAGAATGAAGGATCGTACTATATAAATAGAAAGGAAGAAACAAAATGTAAGGAATTACAATGAATTTTGGTCAAAGAGGTCAGTAAATTCAAAAGGAGTCCAGGAGGGGAGGAGATAGAAGGAATGGAGGTAACGGGACAGGTTGTGTCCTGAGGCAAACATGTGAGTGCATCCCAAGCTTAGATTGTTTTATCACTTCCTTGTCCCAAACAATTCCATCCATACAAATGTACCACCCTATTCACTTCAGCAAAGCTTGCCAACACTCAGTAAGTTTCAGTTTAAACACATCACACAGATGTTTACATTCAGCAGAGAAATTTGAGAATTTTCATCAGGATATACAAAAATTGAGTCTGGAAGTCTGTGGTCTAAAAAGTCCTCCTACTTAAAGGCATTATGGCTAAAAAGGCTGTTGATGAGGGGACAGAAGGACTGAGAGGTTTTACAGACAATGGGAAATATCACACTCATCCCAACTACTTTGTGTTATGAATCAAGTCATCTTTCTAGCCACACCAAATTATCCAAGACCAGATTTCTGTGTTTCCTCGAATTTAGTGTCATAAAAAAAAAGAGGAACTGTTTATTTCAAACACTACACAATGGAATTCATGGCTTTGGTTTTTTCAGGAATGCATGCTAGGACCCTGAGTAAGCAGGTCTCTTATTTCTATCAATGGAAGTTTTCCCCTAGAATATAAGTTCTAAATTGTCATTTCCCTTTTAGTTTCTAATTTTTCACTTTCTGCTATTTATGCAATAAAAGTCATTGATGACCTACTATATTTAAAGCATTTCACTCAGCACAGAGTACCCAATGATGAATAAAACAAAATCTTTGCCCTTAAGGAACTTAAAGTAGACAGTTATCTTTGGAAACAGACCATCATAGAAACAAACACATACTGCCTTGCCAACAAAAATATTTAGGTTGTGAGTTGGTTTAACTTGCCACATTTATTAAGTGATTTCACCTATCAGAATAAAATGCTTTATATTACATGTATTTACATGTATATAAAATTGTTACTATACTTTTATAAAGTTGGAAGTGACGCAAAATCACAAGTGGCTAGGCTCATTCTTGTCATGCATTTCTATTAAATAGTAAGGTAGTAGAAATACAAAAACTAGCTTGAATTAAAATATAGTAACAGTAATGACTTGTGGTTTTTCTATAACCACTACAATCCCCAGTCTCCAGTCATGAATCCAGCATTTGGTCACTCTTTTTACCTGTGTAAAGGAGCAGCTGGGTCATTCTTATCTTATTGTGAATTCACTGCCATCATGAAGTTTGCTTTTTTTTGTTAAGTAAGTCCAAAGAAAGTAATCCAAGGAAAGTTTCAGATAGCATGGTCAGAACAGAGATAATACAGGCATTGAAGACCCATCCTATAGCCATCAATCAGCATCACATAGTCATCTGATAAACTTACTGTTTGGGTTTAGCCTTTTAGCAGCCACCTCTGCTTTTGCACACAAGACAATTACTACATTGACATCTATGGGCTTCCCAGGTGGCTCGGTGCTAAAAAGTCCGCTTGCCAATGCAGGAAATGCAGGTTCAATCCCTGGGTCAGAAAGATCCCCTGGAGGAAGAAATGGCAACCCATTCTGGCCTGGAGAATAACATGGACAGAGGAGCCTGGTGGGCTGCTGTCCATAGGGTCACGGAGAGTTGGACACAACTGAGAGACTCACCATGCACACAGAGGCTCTACAGAAACTGCAGCTAAGAAGTCTATATGAGATCTATTAGGAAACAAGGACAAAAATTGAATAATCATTTTCTCCAATGTCCTTCTATCCTAACACCCTCTGCATCAGAGAGTAAAGCCACCTTGCTGCTAAGTCGCTTCAGTCGTGTTCGACTCTGTGCGACCCCATAGACGGAAGCCCACCAGGCTCCCCCATCCCTGGGATTCTCCAGGCAAGAACACTGAGTGGATTGCCATTTCCTTCTCCAATGCACGAAAGTGAAAAGTGAAAGTGAGGCAAGAGTACTGGAGTGGGGTTCCATTGCCTTCTCTGAAAGCCACCTTATGTTCAGTCATATATGGTCTGTACTTAATATCTGGAGCAGCAGCCCTAGAGGAGGAGAGAATAAGCAACTAAAATCTAAACACAAAAATCTGCACTATTGATACTATGTACAAAATAGGTAACTAATGACAACCTATTGTATACTTTAGGGAACCCTACTCAATGCTCTGTGGTGACTTAAATGGGAAGGAAATTCAAAAAAGAGGGGATATATACATATAGCTGATCCATTTTGCTGTACAGTAGAAATTTAACAAAGGCTTCCCCAGTGGCTCAGTGGTTAAGAATCCACCTGCAATGCACAGCCCTCTTCTCTGTAATCCTCTTATGAATGTTCCAGTTTTGCCATTTTGGGTTAAAACTGTGAATGTATTCTACTAACTCGTCTTTCTTCCTCAACCTCACTTCCTATCAATGCTCCTGCCATGGTGATACCAGAGCAATGTTTCTAAAACACACATAGGTAATTCAGTATGAAACGGCTAGAAGTCTGATAAATCTCACCATTCACCACCTAAAAGAAATGAAAAGTTGAATACACTGGGAATTAAGACTGACAGTGAACTAACTCCAGACTTTAGGAAGCACTGGGGAAGAATCTTAAAAGGAAAGCTGATGGCACTATGGCACTGCCCACCACAAGGAGAGAAAAGAATACTTATTTGTTGAGTACCTCAGTTCAGTTCAGTTCAGTCTCTCAGTTGTGTCTGACTCTTTGCAACCGGATGGACTGCAGCATGCCAGGCATCCCTGTCCATCACCAACTCCCGGAGCTTGCTCAAACTCATGTCCATCAAGTCGGTGATGCCATCCGACCATTTCATCCTCTGTTGTTCCCTTTTCCTCCTGCCTTTCCCAGCATCAGGATTTTTTCAAATGAGTCACTTCTTCACATCAGGTGGCCAAAGTATTGAAGCTTCAGCATCCTTCCAATGAATATTCTGGACTGATTTCCTTTAGGATTAATTGGTTGGATCTCCTTGCAGTCCAAGGGACTCTCAAGAGTCTTCTCCAACACCACAGTTCAAAAGCATCAATTCTTCTGCACTCAGCTTTCTTTATAGTCCAACTCTCACATCCATACATGACTACTGGAAAAACTATAGCTTTGACTAGACAGACCTTTGTCACCAAAGTAATGTCTCTGCTTTTTAATATGCTGTCTAGGTTGGTCATAGCTTTTCTTCCAAGGAGCAAGTGTCTTTTAATTTCATGGTTGCGGTCACCATCTGCAGTGATTTTGGAGCCCAAAAAATAAAGTCTTTCACTGTTTCCATTGTTTCCCAATCTATTTGCCATGAAGTGATGGGATTGAATGCCATGATCTTAGTTTTCTGAATGTTGAGCTTTAAGCCAAATTTTTCACTCTCCTCTTTCATTTTCATCAAGCTCTTCAGTTCCTCTTCACTTTCTGCCGTAAAGGTGGTATCATCTGCATGTCTGAAGTTATTGATATTTCTCCCGGCAATCTTGATTCCAGCTTGTGCTTTATCCATCCTGGCATTTCGCATGATGTACTCGTCATATAAGTTAAATAAGCAGGGAGACAAAATACAGCCTTGACGCACTCCTTTCCCGATTTGGAACCAGTCTGTTGTTCCATGTCCAGTTCTAACTATTGGTTCTTGACCTGCATACAGATTTCTCATGCTTTCTCATACAGATTTCTTATATTGAGTACCTACCATGTGTCAAATCATCTAGTGGGTCTTTAGACAGGAATTCAATTCATCACAATCCACTGGATTTGAAGTGTACGAGTTGGACTGTGAAGAAAACTGAGTGCTGAAGAATTGATGCTTTTGAACTGTGGTGTTGGAGAAGACTCTTGAGAGTCCCTTGGACTGCAAGGAGATCTAACCAGTCCATTCTGAAGGAGATCAGCCCTAGTATTTCTTTGGAAGGAATGATGCTAAAGCTGAAACTCCAGTACTTTGGCCACCTCATGCAAAGGTGGACTCATTAGAAAAGACTCTGATGCTGGGAGGGATTGGGGGCAGGAGGAGAAGGGGACGACAGAGGATTAGATGACTGGATGGTATCACTGACTCAATGGACATGAGTCTGAGTGAACTCCGGGAGTTGGTGATGGACAGGGAGGCCTGGCATGCTGTGATTCATGGGGTCGCAAAGAGTCGGACACGACTGAGTGACTGAACTGAACTGAACTGATCCAAAAGGAAGACCTAAATATCCCTGGTGGTGTGTGCTAAGTTGCTTCCATCCTGTCGACTCTTTGCAACCCCCTGGACTGTAGACCACCAGGCTCCTCTGTCCATGCCATTCTCCAGGCAAGACTACTGAAGTGGGTTGCCATGCCCTCCTCCATGGGATCTTTCTGACCCAGGGATCAAAACTGCATCTCTTATGTCTCCTGGAAGGGAGGTTCTTTACCACTAGCCCCACCTGGGAAGCCCATCCCGAGTGGTAGGTGCAGGTTTTTGAAGTAGGCAAGGGGCTTCTTCCCACTTCCACTTCCCAAACCACCAGAGACCTCCCTTTCTACATCTTGGTCTAATCCCACAAACTCTAGAAAAGCTGGGTAGGGATAGAATGTAAACACAGTAGTAATGGCATACTTATTTCTAGAAAAGATAATTCTTACAAATAAGATATTCTTACATTTTAGACATAGGTACAGACAAGAGCATATTCAAAAGCAGAGCATTACTTTGTCAACAAAGGTCCATCTAGTCAAGGCTATGGTTTTTCCAGTAGTCATGTATGGATGTGAGAGTTGGACTGTGAAGAAAGCTGAGCGCTGAAGAATTGATGCTTTTGAACTGTGGTGTTGGAGAAGACTCTTGACAGTCCCTTGGACTGCAAGGAGATCCAACCAGTCCATCCTAAAGAAGATCAGTCCTGGGTGTTCATTGAAAGGACTGATGTTGAA
The DNA here is from genome assembly GCF_029378745.1 of Bos indicus. Lineage (NCBI taxonomy): Eukaryota > Metazoa > Chordata > Mammalia > Artiodactyla > Bovidae > Bos > Bos indicus. The sequence continues at coordinate 24,512,804 of NC_091768.1, read as the reverse complement.
GCTGAAACTCCAATATTTTGGCCACCTGATGCAAAGAGCTGACTCATCTGAAAAGACCCTGATGCTGGGAAAGATTGAGGGCAGGAGGGAAAGGGGACAACAGAGGATGAGATGGTTGGATGGCATCACCAACTCAGTGGACATGGGTTTGGGTAGACTCTGGCAGTTAGTAATGGACAGGGAGGTCTGGCATGCTGCGGTTCACGGGGTCGCAAAGAGTTGGACACCACTGAGCGACTGAACTGAACTGAACTGGACAAGATTTGTGTATACTGAAGATTGTAGTTTTTAATGTCCTCATGTGTTCAAAATGACATATAGCAGGCAGTGGAATATAAAGACAGATCAAATTTTTTATAGTGACACTAGATAAACAGTTGCAGTTAGTGAAAATTGAGAAAGAATTCCCTGTACTAACCAGCCATTAAGGCCAGAAGTCTGAGAAGTAGACTTAGCCATCACTAAAGTAAATCGACTCTGAAGCCCAAGGGCAATGTAGACAGCCAGTGTGTTAGCAAATACCAAGAGTAAATAAATAGAAAAATAAAACAAAAATAAAGAAAGCAAACTGGACTTCTGGAGAAAAATAAAAAGCAATGGCAACCTGGGAGAAGTTACATCAAGTTTAAGGCCCAGTGAAAGAAAGAGAACTTTGAAAAAATATATTTAAGATGTACATGTTTGGTACTTTCTTTAAGACTCAAGGACTTAGAACATTTATGAAACGGAGGAGAAATCCATAAGGGAGAGATGGAAAACCAGCAGAATATGAAAAACAAAGAAATAGGTAAGAAGAGATCACTTTCTTAAGCTAAAATGTAATAACAGAATTTAAATTCACATTGGAAGACATAAATTATGATATTAGCACTGTGAGAAGTCAAATCAGTGATGTCATATACATACCTGAAGCAGTCTTCCAAAATACTTTGAAAAAAAAGAAGACTACATGGTGGTGTGTAGACAAAGTAACAAATATCTAAAACATGCAGAGAAACTTTCAAAGCACTTTACATGCATTCCGCTTTCTCAGTTCTCTCAACAACCCATTCCATAGTTATACACTTAGCAATTGAGAGAAACAATGACTAGCCCAAGATCACAAAGCAAATAGGGAAAGCCTTACAACTGAGGCCATTTGACATCAAAGTCTGCTGTTTATTAGTTGGTATGCCATAATATCCAGGGGGAAAAAGTCACATAAAAAAGAGAATTTAACTGATAAGGGATTTGAAAAGTTATATGTGGACTTATTACCCATACAGATAAACCTAGACAAGAAATTTACATGATGACTACAAAGAAAAGGAATAGCTGATATAAATTTTTTTTCTGTAACAATAACTGGCAAAAAGATCTAAGGGAAAACTTCTTGTCTAATAATTTAATATTCAGACAAGTTAGTATTCATCTGTGAAGGCAACTGAAGACATTCAAAGGTTCAGAAGTGTTACCTTCCTTGTAACACTTATAAAAAAATATATTGACATGTTTAAGAACATCATACAATTGTGGCAAAAGTAAATTATAAAATAACAGGTATTATATGTCATTTTAAAATATATGTATCATTATAGACATATTCACTGAAAATATTTTAAAAGTTATATAACAAAATATTAACATATATGAAAGTGTTTTTTATCCTTGTGAATTTCCATATTTGTAGTTTATAATTGCTTGTGTCATAAAATAATAATAAATGTTGAAGTTTAAAAAGATTTCTGAAAGCTAAAAATCAAAACTTCGTAAGTAATCATATTATTTAGAAAGATTGTAAATGCTGAACTCTGTTAAGGACAGGCAGGAAGTTAGCTGAGAGCAACAAGAGTTGGCCCCTTCAGCTAACTGTCCAAGAGCTACCTAATCCCACCAAGCAATTTGCAAGCCCCACCCTTAACATGCCCTTGCCAGCACTCCAAAAATAGTCAGAGAAGGCATAAAAACCAGACCCAACATCTTCACTGGCAGGACTTTCCCCACTCTAGCACATGCGCAAACCTCACACTATTCTGTACCAAAATAACCTTTGGTGGCCATTGGACTCATTCAGTTCAATTCAGTTCAGTCGCTCAGTCATGTCTGACTCTTTGAGACCCCATGAATCGCAACACGCCGGGCCTCCCTGTCCATCACAAACTCCCGGAGTTCACTCAGACTCATGTCCATCGAGTCAATGATGCCATCCAGCCATCTCATCCTCTGTCGTCCCCTTCTCCTCCTGCCCCCAATCCCTCCCAGCATCAAGGTCTTTTCCAATGAGTCAAATCTTCGCATGAGGTGGCCAAAGTACTGGAGTTTCAGCTTTAGCATCATTCCTTCCAAAGAAATCCCAGGGCTGATCTCCTTCAGAATGGACTGATTGGATCTCCTTGCAGTCCAAGGGACTGTCAAGAGTCTTCTCCAACACCACAGTTCAAAAGCATCAGTTCTTCCGCACTCAGCCTTCTTCACAGTCCAACTCTCACATCCATACATGACCACAGGAAAAACCATAGCCTTGACTAGACGAACCTTTGTTGGCAAAGTAATGTCTGCTTTTGAATATGTTATCTAAGTTGGTCACAACTTTCCTTCCAAGGAGTAAGTGTCTTTTAATTTCATGGCTGCAGTCACCAACTGCAGTGATTTTGGAGCCCAGAAAAATAAAGTCTGACACTGTTTGCACTGTTTCCCCATCTATTTCCCATGAAGTGATGGGACCGCATTAACTGCTCATAATTATTCCATGAGTACATACATCTAATTATAACAGACTGAATTATGGGAAGGACATCCAGAGTAGAGCATCTTGTTGTATAACCTGCAGTGGTCAATCAAGGCTGTCAATCAACAAGCCCCTGGATTATGCAAATAACCTTGCCTTAACAACTCTGTACCCCAGCCCTCCAGCGCCGTTTGACTCCCTTGGCGTGGTCTACCTCTCTCTTGCAGTGTTCTCTTTGTTCTTTCTCTGTGTCTGCTCAGTCACTTGGTCCTGTCCAACTCTTTGCAACCTATTCTTTCTTTCCTTATTGTTAATGAACTTACTTGCAAGGGCTAAGACTGTAGATTCTTCTTTGTGTCCTAAACAAGAACCAATGCCAGCAGGAAGAAGGGTCTTCAGACTGTCCTTCTGCTAACAGAATCAAACTGAAATATTTGATAATAAAACCTAATGAGAAACTACATGAAAAAATAGTAATTTGCTAATCATCTTACATAAAAGTCAGTATTTATGAAAAATAAGTACCTCAGTAGCAGGAAAGGCTGAAGAGTTAAATATTCCATAACACTTCATAACACATGTGGGCCCAAAAGCTATCAAGAGGAAAGAATAAAAGCAGGCACTTTTAGAAGAAGCCATTTTAGTGGCTGGGAAAACATGGGAAGCTATTTGTCTTCTTTAATTAGGCAAATATAAATTAAAAGAACAATGAAATTTTTTTCACATATGGGCTTGGCGTAAAGACTTATATTATCCAGCACTGTTGAGTTTGAAAATTGTTGAAGTTGATCACAGTAAAAATATGTGCAGATGATGGAAGATGTGGGATTTGGGAGTAACAAGTAAAATTTACAATGTGCATGACATTCATCTCCAGCAATCTCACTCAGAACTTCTGTATCCCAGAGAAATATGTGAACATGGACACATAGCACGTAGAAGCACCTGCAAAATATTTATTGCAACATTATGTGTAACAGCGAAAAAATGGGAAGCATGTAAACATAAGTTAAAAGGGAATGGCTTAGACCTTTAGGTTCATCCATACTGTGGAATACTGTGTTTAAAGGAATGATATAGAACACGATGTACTGGCATACAACAATGTCCAAAAATCATGGCTTTATGAAAAGACCAAATCTCAGGAAAATGTATCCAAGATTATTTCATTTCTTACAAAACTCCACAGAGAGAAAAAATAAATAAAATATATATATATATATATGTATGTATTACCATCTGTTCTAAGTATATGAAAATGTTTACTAAAAATCTGGAAAAGTGGGCCTTCCTTGATGGCTCAGTGGTAAAAAATCCACCTGCCAATGCAGGAGACACCAAGTCGATCCCTGACCTGGGAAGAACCCACATGCCTCTGAGTAACTCAGCCCCAGCACCATGACTACTGAGCCTGTGCTCTAGAGCCCGTGAACGGCTGCTACTGAGCCTGCACGTAGCAACTGCTGAAGCCCACGTGCCTGAGAGCTCATGCTCCACTAGAGGAGAGACCACCACAGGGAGAAGCCCCACACCAAGACCAGAAAGTGGCCCCTGCTCATCACGACTAGACAAAAGCCTTCACAGCAACAAAGACTCAGGACAGACAAAAACAAGTAAATAAGTACACACAAAAAATTTTTTTAACTAAATGTTAAAAAAAGAAAGAACCCTTACAACTCAATAATAGAATAAATAGCCCAATTTTTTTAAAAATCTAGAAAATGAAAAAAAAACAGGAATTATTTTTTTAATTCCTACATTTTTATATTTCAATATAGGGCTTAATTTAAAACAAATATATATCTGTCAAAACCAGGATTTCCTATAAACAGAGGCTAAGTTAAAGATTAAGTCTTAATAGCTTCACTTGGGAAAAGAATGCAATCAGTGGCTCCAAGAATGAATGAGAGAAACCAGCAGAGGAGACAAGGAAGCAAGGAAGCAGAAACAACATGGGACTGGCACAACTTCACAGGAAAGTGTGGCTGGGGCCGTGTCCTGGCAGGCCACATGGAACGTCCGTTCGCACGCTGCAGTAGTTGGGGATGAGATGGGGGTGAACTAGAGAATCAGCTCTCTCTCATCTCCTCTTCCTCACTGGTCAACTATCCCTTCACAAGTTAACTCCTCTGTCCTGCTGGCTTGTATTAGTCATCACATCTGAAGAGTCTTTGGGAAAGGCATGTCTCATGCCCAATGCTCAGTGGAAAGCAGAACCAGTGGGAAGAGGAAAAGTTGTCGTGCATTTAGCCAGGTTGAGCCTGCTTTACCTGCTGCTGTAGTTCTCCTCCATCAGGTGCAGTAAAATCTGCCATCTTGCCAGGGGAATCTGCGACAACAAGTGATATTTGGGAACAAGGCAACACTATAGTGTAATGGTCAAAGATCTCCACTGAGCAAACAGCCAAGACCCCGGAAGTACATGGCATCAGGTGAATGTGAGAAGATGCAGGAATGTTTAATTCGACCACAGATACATTAATGATGTAAATATACTAATTACGGAAATAAAAATAAGTAACCTAAACAAATGAGTTATTAATATATGTTTACCTTCAATATAAGACACACTAATAAACTAAAGCATTTTTGAAAGTATTTTAATTCTACTAGTTAAGCAGGAGTAAAATTTAAAATGGGATGCTTACTTTCCAAATTCCTAGACAAGTCAAAACCAAAATATAACTCATCATTAGTAAAAGGAGACTCCAAGGGAGCACAAAAGTCAGGAAATATCAAACAGAATACTAAAAAAGAAAGATTTAAATTATGCTAAATGGTCAACCTCCCTATTAAAAGGCAAAAATACACAGTATTAAAGCAAACAAATCAATACCCAAATATTTATTGGAAAAACATTCCTCATCAGTTCTGAGACCTCTCAGAACACATGGATGAAAAGATATTTATTTTATTCAATGTAAAATATCTCCAACTGTCAATAGAAAAAGTTAGCCCCCAAATGAGTAGATGAATACAGATGTCTACGCATAAAATCTAATGGCCAGAACTAATTCGGAAGTTTGAATCTAAATGCTTTACTTATTTTTAATGGAATGTATCTTGTCTATAGTAGTAGAAACATGGTTACATTGCCTTGTTTTCTAATATGAAAAAAATCGTCATTTTACAAATCATGGAAACCACAGTGGCATGGAGATGTTTTGATGGGGTGAGGAGAGACAAAGCACAGAAAGAGTGCGAATCCTCAGGCTTATGGAGAAGATCGTTTGAGAGCTTGACTTCCCTATATGTTTTGCATTTTTAAAAGTCTTGGCATAAAGCTGAACAGAAGTATAAAGGCAACAAGAGAAATCTACCAGTAATAATTCAGATAAGATTTTTAAGAGAGTTCATTATGATTAAGATAAGTTCCTTATTTCTGTGCCTCTGCTCCAACATAACTTTTTTTCCCTATAAATATTTTACATATTTTTCTGCATTATTGTAAATGAAACTTAATCTTTTTTTCTTCCCTACTTCAAAGACTTTTAGTGGGTTTCCCAAAGCCATATCTAAATGTTTGAGATAATTGCTGCACTGCAGAAATTTACATATGTTGTCCAAGTCCTTACCATTTACCCTCAGGAAATTTTGCAGTTAAAAGATAGTTTTTTCTGTGTCATCATGCTATCCTTGATATAAGCTGCACCCCAAAACATAAAATATGAAGGATAAAAAACCATATATGCAGGACAAAAGCCAAGACTTATGACTCTAAGTAATGCATAGGTTACTATGAAGACTACTCTTCTGACACATTTTTTCCCAAGGAATGATCTTGGCACTGCCTCTTTATATATCTTTACAGATAAACACATTAGCCATGATGTGTTTAGTTCTAGATTCTGAACATTTTTATGATATTAGTGTCTTTCTTCCAAGATATTCAAGCACTAGCTTTATCAGTCATTCATTTTAAGAGTTTCAAAAAAGGCTTGGGTCCAGGACACACGAACACATCAGTTTGTCAGTTAATCTATACTTTTCAGCCATTAAAAAGAAATGAAGAAGGAGCAAAAGAAAGAAGGGAGATGATGACACAAATCTAAAATCCTGAAATATTGAGAGCAGTTCAATGCTATGACAACATCATAAAATTTATGTTCACTTTATCAATATTGGCCATACATACGTTATACTTTACCAGCAACTTATATCATTATCAACAGCATGAAGTGCCAGCCTGAAATCCAAGTCAGCTCTGAAACCAAGAGAAGAGAATGATACCAACCACCTTATGAGGGCAGAGAACCAGCTGTTCCTTAGTAGAGTCACAATGGCTTTAATACTCAAAAGATTCCTCTATCATTTAAAGGCACACCTTAAACTGCAAAAGGAATCATCAAAGAAGACACAGAAACTAAGCCTCTAAAATCATAGATGATACTATCTCTATTATGAAATTCTGTTCAGAGTTTTGATGTAAAGGGTAAAAATATGTTTTGTTTTCTGCCATATCAATAGTTTGATTTTTAAATGAAAACATCTTCCTTCTACAAGGAAGACCTAGAAATTAACCTGGAATATAAGTTATCACAAAGCCTCTGCAATCTATGTTAGACATTGCACACTCCATACTGCTCAGCCTTCTGGAATGCCAAAAAAAAAAAAATCAGTTGAACAAAACATCAATCCAAGGGACAGAACTCAAATACAGAATGCCATGAACTCCTACCAGAGCTCATCTTTGCAAATGGCATTTATCCTCTTTAATACTGTTTCAACCTGGCCTTTAACATCAATCTTTTTGACACTTCTGATTCTAGTATATGATATTACCATTAATATAAGATGTAATTTTCTAATACATATTTAAATGGAGATAAAGTTTTCATACCCTGGTCATCACACCAGTCCAGAAGAGGCACAAAGAACTGTGGCAGAAGGATGAGATAGGAATTAAAAAGAATAGATAAGAACTCTGCCTTCAGCCCTGCACTGAGCTCAGAGGTGAGGAGGCTTAAGTGAAAGACATTCAACATCAGGGTAGAAGGAAGAACACTCTGCCACACCCACTGATAAAGCCATAAATGTTCATGGTATGATAACGTGAAGGACATGATGATACACAAGGCCCTCAGGTCCAGAAATCTCAACCCTGCCACTCAATATTTTATCATCAGGGATTTATGCCTTTGCAATTACCAAGGGAGGGGATCCCACAGTGTAAGCTGATGGCCAACAGGAATGAAATGGTAGCCACTTGAAGAAAATACAGAAGAGCTAAAATACAGGATGAAAAGTTTGTGATGAAAAAGGCCACTGAGAGGGCAAGTAATTTTGCAAGTTACCGAAAAAAAAAAAGACAAATTCTACACGCATGACTCGTTTCCCTGGATAAAATTCCACTCCCTAGTAGAGGAAAATGACCAGTAAGAATAAAAACAAATAAAACATGTATTGAAAACCTAGTATATAAATGTCTTGTCATAACTGGGCTGTAAGGAAGAAACAAAATGTGGAAATCAAAACAGGAAGAAGAGAAGGAGGCATAATAACAGAAATCAAAGTTGCAATGATTAAGAAACTGTGAAGCAAAAGTCTATATGCATTTTGTACTAAATATAAGAATTTCTAATTTCACATCCAGTTCTACTTGGAGATGTGATCCTGTTATGATATGGAAATAAATTGGTATCTGATGAGAAAAATGCTGGCTACTCCTCATCCCTAAGGGCTACATTTACAAGAATGAACTACATGAAAATGTTTTGCAGATCTTAAAAGCATTCATACAAAATCTGCTTTGAGTAATACCAACTTATAGCTGCCAGAGAATAAAATCGAAACTATAATTTCTTAGAAATAAATATATAAAGTACACTAGAAAAAAGATATTCAAAATAATTTTTCCTCCCTTGATCCCTAAAGAGAGAATTTCCTAAAACTATTTCCTCAAAAAATATAGGAGCTGTCTCAGCATTCAAGGAGGAAGTGTGAAGAATTGCAATTAGTGATACTAAAATGGACTCCATGTCTCCTTATAAGTTTCTAAAACTAGGTGTGTTTTTTTTTATTAAGTAGCATTCTTTTTATTCATGTTTGAATAAATATTTGAGCATATCCTATGAGCAAGTCATGCTACTTAAAATGAAGAACATAATCAGAAAAGTTATGACCAACCTAGATAGCATACTCAAAAGCAGAGACATTACTTTGCCAACAAAGGTCCGTCTAGTCAAGGCTACGGTTTTTCCAGTGGTCATGTATGGATGTGAGAGTTGGACTGTGAAGAAGGCTGAGCACCGAAGAATTGATGCTTTTGAAATGTGGTGTTGGAGAAGACTCTTGAGAGTCCCTTGGACTGCAAGGAGATCCAACCAGTCCATTCTGAAGATCAGCCCTGGGATTTCTTTGGAGGGAATGATGCTGAAGCTGAAACTCCAGTACTTTGGCCACCTCACGTGAAGAGTTGAGTCATTGGAAAAGACTCTGATGCTGGGAGGGATTGGGGGCAGGAGGAGAAGGGGATGACAGAGGATGAGATGGCTGGATGGCATCACTGACTCGATGGACGTGAGTCTGAGTGAACTCCGGGAGTTGGTGATGGACAGGGAGGCCTGGCATGCTGCGATTCATGGGGTCGCAAAGAGTCAGACATGACTGAGCGACTGAACTGAACTGAATCAGATCTACACTTAAGGAGCTTTAAGATGTGCTGAAGATCCCTGGGTAGGGAAGATCCCATGGACTAGGAAATGGCACCTCACCCCATTATTCTTGCCTGGAAAATCCCATGGACAGAGGATCCTGGTGGGCTACAGTCCACGTGACCACAAAGAGTCGGACACAACTGAGCACAAAGAGGTAAGCCACATCCAAAAAACAATTATGAGGCAAGATAAAAAATGATAATGCCAGAAGAAAAATGAAAGCAAAATGCCAAGAAAGTTCAGAGGAAGCAGAAATCATTCCCATAATGTTGGAAGGTACAAGGTGTTTTTCATGGAGCACACATCAACTGAGTAGGGCCTTGAAGAACACATAGGATTTCTATAGTTGCAGAGAGCAGCTGGAGGAATTCCAGATGAAAAAAAAAAAAGCCATAAAAGGAGAAAAGAGCCCAATAAGTGTTTAGGAGAAGAACATGTAGTCCAGTTATGTATGTTCAGTGATGGTCCAAGTATTTTAAGAACAAAACACTGGACATCCACAATTTATCTAGAAGTTCCTGGCTCCTTCTCAGATTTTCAAGGCAGGCTTTTATACAAATGGTAAACTATCTTCTGTTGAAATAATATCATAAAATTTAGATCTGGATCTTTCTAACTCAACGCTCTATTTTAGCAGAATTGGAAAACTGACTTTCCAAGAGGATAATGGCATCTCCAACTTCATATAGCTAATTAAAGGCAATGTTAAGACTCATAGTGGAGCTTATATTTTTATCTGGAAGGAAGAATTTCCCTGATTCATAAACACTTTCTCACTCCACTCTTTACCTCCCCATACATGCCAAAACATGCTTTGGTTCACAGGCTGACCCATGCAGTCTGTAACGAAGGACAGGATATTTTCTCTGTAAGATGCTACCTGGTTCGTATAGGGAGTCAGTCCCCACTTTGGCCTCATTAGCTCCAGGTTCTCATCACCTCCTGGACTGAACCTTTATTAACTAAGAGGACCAAACAACAATGTCACCAAAAAAAGGAATTTCTAAAAAGAACCAATAGCAGTTGAAATGCAGGAAGTATAACTTTCTTAGATTTGACTCCCTCTAGAGTATGTTGGAGGAAAAGACTTGATCCAGTGAATTATTTTTCAGTACATATTTTAAAACAGGAAAAGCTATTGATACAATATTCCCCTTCCCCCACAAAATCTACGAAGTTTCTTAAAGAAGAAAAGCCATAACAATTCCGTTATTCTTAATGGATAGAGCCAAAATGTTTCTGCTGAGTAAACTATTGATTTATATCTCTAACCTGCTGGTACCAGGACAAGAGATCTCTAAAGTCAAGTCATTAAATACTGGCTTTGTGATTTATAGTATTAAAATTCCAAATTCCCAATAATAGCTTTAGTGTGAGGCAGCTAGTGGTTTTTTCCAATGCGCTAGCATTTAATAAATGCTATCAAATAAACCTACCATGAAGCCTTTATTTCTACAAATTAAAGTTCACTAACCAAATTCAAATATATTCAGCTTTTTCACATGTATAATGAACATAGAGTTACTTGTAAATGTGAAAATGTTATGCATTTTATTATGGCAAGATATATATGTATTAGTTCCATGCTGCAAAAACAAAAATCAGGGACTTGCTTAATTCTCCTAATATCTTAACATTTGGATACCTTTAAGAAATTTCTTTCACCTGTTCTGCATTTTCAAACTCAAGTAGGCTTATTAAACAGAGAAATTTTCTCAAGGTCATTGAAACATTAAGTATCATACATTGATAACAATCGACATAACTACGAAACCCCTCAAAGGAATAATACTTACGCTGCTGCTGCTAAGTTGCTTCAGTCGTGTCCGACTCTGTGCGACCCCATTGATGGAAGCCCACCAGGCTCCCCAGTCCCTGGGATTCTCCAGGCAAGAACACTGGAGTGGGTTGCTATATCCTTCTCCAATGCATGAAAGTGAAAAGTGAAAGGGAAGTCACTCAGTCATGTCTGACTCTTCGCGATCCCATGGACTGCAGCCCACCAGGCCGCTCCGTCCATGGGATTTTCCAGGCAAGAGTACTGGAGTGGGGTGCCATTGCCTTCTCCGATTCTTATGGTAGGATAATCAAATTACATCTAACCATTTTTGTTCTTTATAGCAGGATACCTACATAAAGTGCATCTATATATGTGTGTGTGTGTGTGCTTAGTCTCTTCAGTCCTGTCTGACTCTTTGTGACCATATGGACTATAGCTCACCAGGCTCCTCTGTCCATGGGATTCTCCAGGCAAGAATACTGGAGTGGTTGCCATTGCCTTTTCCAGGGGATCTTCCTGATTCAGGGATTGAACCCAGTCTCCTGCATTGCCAGACTGATTCTTTAAAACTGAGCCATCAAGGAAGCCTATTATGGATATAGATGGATATTTTAGTGACCTGTTTAGTGAACTTCTGCTATTCTAGGTTGGTAAATCCTATTTTAATTTTATTTTATTATCTACCAACCCAAAATTTAAATAGTGCATTTGAAGGGGCGGGGGGGGCAGCACGCGTGCAGGGAGCGTGTGTGCAGCTTGCCAGATCTTAGTTCCCAGACCAGGGATCAAACCCAGGCCCAAACCCAGGCCCTGGTAGTGAAATGGAGAAGGCAGTGGCAACCCACTCCGGTACTCTTGCCTGGAAAATCCCATGAACGGAGGAGCCTGGTGGGCTGCAGTCCATGGTGTCGTTAGGAGTCGGACACGACTGAGCAACTTCATTTTCACTTTTCATTTTCATGCATTGGAGAAGGAAATGGCAACCCACTCCAGTGTTCTTGCCTGGAGAATTCCAGGGACGGGGGAGCCTGGTGGGCTGCCGTCTATGGGGTCACACAGAGTCGGACACGACTGAAGCGACTTAGCAGCAGCAGGTAGTGAAAGCATGGAGTCCCAAGCACTGGACTGCCAGGGAATTCCTGAAGAAACCATAAAATCTTAATTGGAAAATGCCTTAATATTCATCCGAATTTACTTAGAAATTCTACTCTGCAGGAAAACATATTCCACTTTAGGCAACTCTCATGATTCAAAGCAACCCTTAAGTTCTTCTCTCTCAACAAAGCTCCTATCAGTAAAGAAATCTCTTCTTAGGCCTTGGGTCTCTGGCTACTAGTTAGTAAAGTACTAGTTAGTAAAGTACTTTGGCCTGTCAACTAATATTAATAATTAACTTGATTGATTAATATACATTAAAGAGGCAGAGGAAAGTCATGCTGGTGGGAACCTGTACGAACTGGTTATTTATTTGATCACTACAGTACATTAAGAGTTCATTTTGACTTCATTGAATATTGCAAAGCAGATAACTGCTCACTTTCTGCAGGATTTAGAGGGGGAAAAAGTTTTTTTTGGTAAGTTGCAAAATGCAGTGACTAATCTTTATTATATTGTATTACACAGTTGTGTGATCACTCCTGATGTCAATAGACCATTTCCCATTCCACAGACTGGACTCACTTGACTTTCTGTTTATTTAAGTGACACTTTTGTTTGAAATTCTGGGTGCTTCTTATCCCTTTGAGTCACATACCGCATCTGGGAGCCTCTGCTCTGGCACTTTTTAGCACCTCATTAATTACTAATTGTAGCAAAGTCCTGCTGTTTTGCAACTCCTCTGCCTTTGTTGGGAAATCACAACCCCTTGCTAGGAGGAGAAGGCAGGACAATAGTTATCTGCAAAATGTCCAGTTTGGAAGCATATTACAAAGGCTAATTATCTTAAGGTCTTGTAACTTCCCTAGATATTCAAGCTTAGCAAGATAACTCATTGTGTCTCTGAAGTACCTTAAAACTTAGCGCCAGGGACACACCTAAGAAACCTTTGCATTCAGCTAACTGTTTTTAAGAAAAGTTAAATAATTATTAAAGCTCTAAGTGAGAAAAAGTGATGAAATAGAATAAGTCTCTGAGTTCACACATCTTTTAGAGGGAGAAGCCCAAAGCATAATATCCACAAACGTAAGAGAACCCCCAGTGGGTTCTCTTCCCTGTCCATTAGCACTTGTCTGAATCTCCCATTTGGCTTTCAATGTGTGCTCTGCTTCACAGTTGTTTATGTTTTGGGGCATACAAGTTCTGACCATCCCACTCCCCCTATTTCCAATAAATTTTAAGCCCTTCAGAGGCAGGAGTGGTATCCTTTAATATTCTTTTCATCTGCAGCACCTAGCAGAGTACTCTGCACATTTCTCTATGTAGGTATTTAAAATACACAGTATTTTCCTACTACAAAAATAAAACAAATAAAACCTAAATAGTTCCATAAATGAGTGCAAGGTCTTGAATGACAACTAACAATTTTATGAAGGATTCATCTTAGATATCAATTTGGTGCTGTATGTCAAGATGGTTGATGTATTGAACGAATGCAAGGATCATATCCACACCACTATTAGAAAAGTGTTGTTGCCCTTTGTGTCAGCAATAAAAAGACTACACATTTTTGAAATCAGTATTCCTCAACTTGGGGACAAAATAGTAAAAGAAATCCACAGAATAGCTTTCCACAGTACTGAAGAACGCCTACTCATTCCTTTCCTATTGACTCTGAAGACTCTCAATCATATTATCCATTCTGATTTGCTCTCTGTCTTCCCCTAAATACTCTGGTTATCTTCTCTGAAATGTTACCTTCAGCACCACCCCTTTCCCAAACAAAGAGATTCAGAATTGTTGAAAATCATTCACTGACCTAGGTGCACCAATGACTCTTGATTAAGATAAGGGGATGCAAACTGATTTGAGCCCCACCCACCTCCACCTCTGCTTCAGTTCAGTTCAGCTCAGTTCAGTCGCTCAGTCCTGTCCGACTCTTTGTGACCCCATGGACTGCAGAACGCCAGGTTTTCCGGTCCATCACTAACTCCCGGAGTTTACGCAAACTCATGTCCATTGAGTAGGTGATGCCATCCAACGATCTCATCCTCTGTTGTCCCCTTCTCCTCCTGCCTTCAATCTTTCCCAGCATCAGGGTCTTTTCCAATGAGTCAGCTCTTCGCATCAGATGGCCAAAGTATTGAAATTTCAGCTTCAGCATCAGTCCTTCCAATGAATATTCAGGACTGATCTCCTTTAGGATGGACTGGTTGGATCTCTTTGCAGTCCAAGAGACTCTCAACGGTCTTCTCCAACATCACAGTTCAAAAGCATCAGTTCTTCAGTGCTCAGCTTTCTTTATAGTCCAACTCTCACATCCATACATGACTACTGGAAAAACCATAGCTTTGACTAGATGGACATTTGTTGGCAAAGTAATATCTCTGGTTTATAATAGGCTGTCTAGGTTGGTCATAGCTTTTCTTCCAAGGAGCACGCGTCTTTTAATTTCATGGCTGTAGTCACCATCTGCAGTGATTTTGGAGCCCAAGAAAATAAAGCCTCTCACTGTTTCCATTGTTTCCCCATCTATTTGCCATAAAGTGATGGGACTGGATGTCATGATCTTAGTTTTCTGAATGTTGAGTTTTAAGCCAGCTTTTTCACTCTCCTCTTTCACTTTCATCAAAAGGCTCTTTAGTTCTTGTTCACTTTCTGCCATAAGGGTGGGGTCACCTGCATATCTGAGGTTATTGATATTTCTCCCAGCAATCTTGATTCCAGCTTGTCCTTCATCCAGCCCAACATGTCACATGACATACTTTGCATATAAGTTAAATAAGCAAGGTGACAGTATATAGCCTTGACTGACTTCCCCAATTTGGAACCAGTCTGTTGTCCCATGTACAGTACTAACTGTTGCTTCTTGACATGCATACAGATTTCTCAGGAGGCAGGTCAAGTGGTCTGGTATTCCCAACTCTTGAAGAATTTTCCACAGTTTATTGTGATCCACACAGTTAAAGGCTTTGGCATAGTCAATAAAGCAAATGTGAAAGAAAGTGAAGTCGCTCAGTCGTGTCCGACTCTTTGCGACCCCATGGACTGTAGCCCACCAGGCTCCTCAGTCCATGGAATTTTCCAGGCAAGAGTACTGGAGTGGGTTGCCATTTTCTTCTCCAGGGGATCTTCCCAACCCAGGGATCGAACCCAGGTCTCCCGCACTGCAGGCAGATGCTTTACCGTCTGAGCCACAGCAAAAGTAGATGTTTTTCTGGAACTCTTTTGCTTTTTCTATGATTCACAAGATGTTGGCAATTTGATCTCTGGCTCCTCTGCCTTTTCTAAATCCAGCTTGAACATCTGGAAGTTCATGGTTCACGTACTGCTGAAGCCTGGCTCAGAGAATTTTGAGCATTACTTTGCTAGCATGTGAGATGAGTGCAATTGTGTGGTAGTTTGAACATTCTTTGGCATTGCCTTTCTTTGGGATTGGAATGAAAATTGACCTTTTCTAGTCCTGTGGTCACCGCTGAGTTTTCCAAATTTGCTGACATATTGAATGCAGCACTTTCACAGCATCATCTTTTAGGATTTGAAATAGTTCAACTGGAACTCCATCACCTCCACTAGCTTTGTTCGTAGTGATGCTTTCTAAGGCCCACTTGACTTCACATTCCAGGATGTCTGGCTCTAGGTCAGTGATCACACCATCATGATTATCTGGGTCATGAAGATTTTTTTTGTATATCTCTGCTTAGACCCTATAAGATACTTTGAAACACATACCTTATCCTATATTCTCTCTTTCCCATGTTTACCTCCCTGCTTTGTGGGTCTGTCTTGTCATCTGGTAAAAGGATGTAGGGGCACTGACTAGAAGAAGGGCAATGCCAAAGAATGCTTGAACTACCACACAACTGCACTCATTTCACATGCTAGCAAGATTACGCTCAAAATCCTTCAAGCTAAGCTTCAGCAGTACATGAAACAAGAACTTACAGATGTAGCAGCTAGGTTTAGAAAAGGCAGAGGAACCAGAGATCAAATTGCCAACATTTGTTGGATCCTGGAGAAAGCAAGGGAATTCCAGAAAAATACCTACTTGTGCTTTATTGACTACACAAAAGTCTTTGACTGTGTGGATCACAAAAAAACTTCAGAAAATTCTTAAAGAGATAGGAATACCAGATCACCTTACCTGTCTCCAGTCAGTTGTTCCATATCTGGTTCTAACTGTATATGAGTCAAGAAGCAACAGTTAGAACTGGATGTGGAACAACTAACTGGTTCCAAATTGGGAAAGGAGTACAACAAAGCTGTATATTGTTACCCAGCTTGTTTAACTTCTATGCAGAATACATCATGCGAAATGTTGGGCTGGATGAAGCACAAGCTGGAATCAAGATTGCCAAGAGAAATATCAACAGCCTCAGATATGCAGATGATATCACTCTAATGGCAGAAAGTGAAGAGGAACTGAAGAACCTCTTGATGACAGTGAAAGAGGAGGGTGAAAAAGCTGGCTTACAACTAAACATTCAAAAAACTAAGATCATGACAGCCGGTCCCATCACTTCATGGCAAATAGAAGGAGAAAAAGTGGAAGCAGTGACAGATCTTATTTTCTTGGGCTCCAAAATAACTGTGGATGTGACTGCAGCCATGAAATTAAAAGACTCTTGCTCCTTGGAAGAAAAGCTAGACAAACCTAGACAGCATATTAAAAAGCAGAGACATTACTTTGCTGACAAAGTTCTTTATAGTCAAGGCTGTGGTTTTTCCAGTAGTCATGTACAGATGTGAGAGTTGACCATAAAGAAGGCTGAGTGCAGAAGAACTGAATTGTGCTTTTGAATTGTGGTGCTGGAGAGGACTCTTGAGGATTCCTTGGACTGCAAGGAGATCAAACCAGTCAATCCTAAAGGAAATCAACTTTGAATATTCACTGGAAAGACTGATGCTGAAGCTTCAATACTTTGGCCACCTGCTGTGATGATCCGACTCATTGGAAAAGACCCTGACACTGGGCAAGATTGAAGGCAAAAGAACAGGGGAGCAGTGGATGAGATGGTTAGATAGCATCACCGACTCAATGGACATGAATTTGAGCAAAGTTCGAGAGATAGTGACAGAAGTGCCTGGTGTACTGCAGTCCATGGGGTCACAAAGAGCTGGACATGACTTAGCAACTGAAAGAAGCACTGACTAGAACCTCCCGGGAAATGTTTCAATCATACAGATGCCTAGTCACCAGAGATTCTGATTTAACTATGTTGAAATAGAGCTCACTAATTAGTACTTTGAAAGCGTGTTAGTTGCTCAGTCATTTCTGACTCTTGGTGACCCCAGAGACTGTAGCTTGCTAGGCTCCTCTGACCATGGATTCTTCTGGCAAGAATACTTGAGTGTGTTGACATTCCCTCCTCCAGGAGATCTTCCCAATGCAGGGATAGAACTCAGGTTTCCTGGATTGCAGGCTGATTCTTTACTATCTGAGCTACCAGGGAAGTACCTTGAAAAGCTCCCTTAAATGACTATATTGGGAAGCAGCTTCTTAACCCTGAATGTGCATGCAAATCACCTAGGAAAATGGTTGAACTGATTCAGTAGACTGCTTCAGCAGATCTCAGGTGGGGCCTGAGATTTGGCATTTCTAATAAGGTGGACTCTGGGGTGCTGTCTGTGGACCACGTATGAGCAGAAAGGCCTATTAAATTGACATCTTCGGGAACAGAGTGAGAGCTAGAGCTAGGGCTTAGTCACCGCCTCTCCTTCCCTTCTCCCTCTCCCTACACACATCACTTATATATTTTAGATTCCAGTGGTGGGTAAGACTAATAGCATGGAGGGGAAGATTGAGAATAACCTGCCTCCATGGAAAAACAATTAGGTGAACGAATGTGACAACATGCCAGAGCGCTTTACATGGTTAGTGGAACTGAGCTCTCAGGAATTGCTGCTGAAAGGGAACCTGAGCATTCTGAAGGAGCGGGTGCACAGACTGGGACATTCAGTTAGTCTTAAAGGAGAGAGAGAAAAATTCAAGCCCAAGTGTTTCCTTTGAACAGTGAGAACATCAGCACCTGAACTACCCTCTCCCTATATCTTCATCAGGTTTGTTTCAAAATCTGGCTTAACACCCAAATCTTCAAACACTGACACGTTGACTGACTGACCTAGTGTTTCTCATTTCTCTGTAGTCCAAAGAGTAACCTTTTTCTAGGGATAAGAATATATCAAGAGCATAAGATTTTCATGGTTCTTATATTTCTTTATGTCTTCTTCATAACTAAATTATGAGTTCCTGTGGACCTATGTCCATAATTTCTTTGGTATAATTTTCACAAGAGTAATAAATTCATGTTTATTGCTCACATGGCAGACACAGTATTCTCACTAATCAGCAGTGGGAAAGCAGAATCCAAGTGACTTTTTTATACATGAACTAATTTGAAAATAAATGACAATTTCATCAGTACAAGTATAGGGTAATACATGGAATAAATACATGGCCTTATTTAACTGTGGAAGTTATACTTTTTTTTTCCTTAAGTGCAACTGAAAAAACAGGGCCACTTGTATAGCAAATTCATATTGGAATCCTATATTACAAAAACAAATATGGGCCTCAGGAAAATAAAAACAGAAATATTAGATCTCCCTTCTATTATATTCGGAATTCATCTGACCCTAGATTTTGCAAAAACAAGTAAATGAAAGTCTGTGAGGAATTATTCAAAGAATCAGAATTAAAGTGTTAAACCCAAGGAAATTGGTAAATTCGTACTATTTTCTGTATGAAGAGTTCTTCCTTTGAAAGTGGTAATGAGGATCAATACAATTTCCAAAGAAGGTAGTAAAGGAGTGTTGGATAAATGGGAGTACACAAAAAAATGAACTAGTTAATGAATGCGCTGTTCTGACCCTATTGATGTGAAACAAAAAAATACAAATTTCTAAAATAGTGATGAATACTGAATGCTAAATGAAACTACATGCAGAATCTTGGTGTGGTCAAAAATATCCTAAAAATGAGAGGGATTGGGCTTTAGTCTCAGCTTTGCCAGTGTGATTTTGGGCAGGTCATCTAATCTTTCAGGTCTCAGTTTCCTCATCTATAAAACAAAATAATATACACTAGGTGATCTCTAGGAGCACTACCAGTTCTAGAACTCCATGAATTTTGCAAGTCAAATTAAACTGAAACTTACATTAAGAACTGGAAGTTTTACCAGCTTCTGGGCAGTTTTTGGTTTGTTTTTGAAATTGCAATTCAGGACAGAAACCTTATGCTGGCATAAGTGGCATTAGTGTTAGTCGCTCAGTCGTATCCGACTCTTTGCGACCCCATGGACCGCAGCCCTCCAGGCTCCCCTATCCATGGGATTTTCAAGGCAAGAATTCTTGAGTGGGTTGAATTCCTCCTCCAGGGGATCATCCCACCCAGGGATCTAACTTACCTCTCTTTTGTCTCCTACACTAGGAGGTGGATTCTTTATCACTAGCACCAGCTGGGAAGCCCATAAGCTGCATTAGAGTGAAGTAAAATTTGTTCTGTACTTTTTTAAGCTTGCAAAGAAGACTGGAAATCCCTCCCGCCAAGGTGTTTAACAGCAGTGCAGTCTCAGGGATTCCTTAAGCATTCTGCCTCAGGTTCTGGTGCCAACAGGTTTCCCTATTGTATTCCAGCTCTAAAGGCAGTCATAGCATGGTGCCCTGTATACACAATAATCCTGAAGCCCCTTAGGGCTTGGTGTTCCAAAGTGCCACAATCACAGTGAATGAGTGCACTTCAGAGGGCGGGAGTTGGAGCATCAGAGTGAAATATTTGCCAATATGAAAAATTAGAGTAACTACCACTCCCTTCAAATTCTCTAAAACGTGTATATAGCAAACATATCCTACTTCAGGGAATCAGCTATACAATCTTTCAGTTAATTTTGCCCATTATCAGTAAGAAACTATTGAATCTTACCTTGTAAATGATCCATTATTATTATTTTTATGGAAATTGCCTATTTTAATTCTCTAATTTATTCTCCTTCTGCACACTTATTTTCATTCACATATGCTAGGACCTATGTTGACTGAAGGAATAAAAATCTGACTTTAGGGAAATCTTAGTAGCCCACTAACTACAAAGATTTGTTTCTCTTTCCTGCTGCATGTCCAACACAGCCATCAATAGGTAGAGAGTAAGAGGGCTGGCCACCATAGTCCCCCAGGGACCTAGTCTGATGAAGGCTTCATTTTGTTAAAATTATTTTTAGGACAATCCATTGTGAAGACCTACAAGACCTTTTAGAACTAACACCCAAAAAAGATGTCCTTTTCATTATAGGGGACTGGAATGCAAAAGTAGGAAGTCAAGAAACACCGGGAGTAACAGGCAAATTTGGTCTTGGAATACGGAATGAAGCAGGGCAAAGACTAATAGAGTTTTGCCAAGAAAATGCACTGGTCATAACAAACACCCTCTTCCAACAACACAAGAGAAGACTCTATACACGGACATCACCATGTCATGATGTCACGGTCATGGTCAACACCGAAATCAGATTGATTATATTCTTTGCAGCCAAAGATGGAGAAGCTCTATACAGTCAGCAAAAACAAGACCAGGAGCTGACTGTGGCTCAGACCATGAACTCCTTATTGCCAAATTCAGACTGAAATTGAAGAAAGTAGGGAAAACCACTAGACCATTCAGGTATGACCTAAATCAAATCCCTTATGATTATACAGTGGAAGTGAGAAATAGATTTAAGGGCCTAGATCTGATAGAGTGCCTGATGAACTACGGAATGAGGTTCGTGACATTGTACAGGAGACAGGGATCAAGACCATTCCCATAGAAAAGAAATGCAAAAAAGCAAAATGGCTGTCTGGGGAGGCCTTACAAATAGCTGTGAAAAGAAGAGAAGCGAAAAGCAAAGGAGAAAAGGAAAGATATAAACATCTGAATGCAGAGTTCCAAAGAATAGCAAGAAGAGATAAGAAAGCCTTCTTCAGTGATCACTGCAAAGAAATAGAGGAAAACAACCGAATGGGAAAGACTAGGGATATCTTCAAGAAAATCAGAGATACCAAAGGAACATTTCATGCAAAGATGAGCTCAATAAAGGACAGAAATGGTATGGACCTAACAGAAGCAGAAGATATTAAGAATAGATGGCAAGAATACACAGAAGAACTTCACAAAAAAGATCTTCACGACCCAGATAGTCACGATGGTGTGATCACTGACCTAGAGCCAGACATCCTGGAATGTGAAGTCAAGTGGGCCTTAGAAAGCATCACTACGAACAAAGCTAGTGGAGGTGATGGAGTTCCAGTTGAACTATTTCAAATCCTGAAAGATGATGCAGTGAAAGTGTTGCACTCAATATGCCAGCAAATTTGGAAAACTCAGCAGTGGCCACAGGACTGGAAAAGGTCAGTTTTCATTCCAATCCCAAAGAAAGGCAATGCCAAAGAATGCTCAAGCTACCACACAAGTGCACTCATCTCACACGCTAGTAAAGTAATGCTCAAAATTCTCCAAGCCAGGCTTCAGCAATCTGTGAACGGTGAACTTCCTGATGTTCAAGCTGGTTTTAGAAAAGGCAGAGGAACCAGAGATCAAATTGCCAACATCTGCTGGATCATAGAAAAAGCAAGAGAGTTCCAAAAAAACATCTATTTCTGCT
Organism: Bos indicus; assembly: GCF_029378745.1. Taxonomy (NCBI): domain Eukaryota; kingdom Metazoa; phylum Chordata; class Mammalia; order Artiodactyla; family Bovidae; genus Bos; species Bos indicus. The sequence continues at coordinate 24,490,931 of NC_091768.1, read as the reverse complement.
TTATTGACTATGCCAAAGCCTTTGACTGTGTGGATCACAATAAACTGTGGACAATTCTGAAAGAGATGGGAATACCAGAACACCTGATCTGCCTCTTGAGAAACCTATATGTAGGTCAGGAAGCAACAGTTAGAACTGGACATGGAACAACAGACTGGTTCCAAATAAGAAAAGGAGTTCGTCAAGGCTGTATATTGTCACCCTGTTTATTTAACTTATATGCAGAGTACATCATGAGAAATGCTGGACTGGAAGAAACACAAGCTGGAATCCAGATTGCCGGGAGAAATATCAATAACCTCAGGTGTGCAGATGACACCACCCTTATGGCAGAAAGTGAAGAGAAACTCAAAAGCCTCTTGATGAAAGTGAAAGTGGAGAGTGAAAAAGTTGGCTTAAAGCTCAACGTTCAGAAAACGAAGATCATGGCATCCAGTCCCACCACTTCATGGGAAATAGATGGGGAAACAGTGGAAACAGTGTCAGACTTTATTTTTCTGGGCTCCAAAATCACTACAGATGGTGACTGCAGTTATGAAATTAAAAGACGCTTACTCCTTGGAAGGAAAGTTATGACCAACCTAGATAGCATATTCAAAAACAGAGACATTACTTTGCCAACAAAGGTTCGTCTACTCAAGGCTATGGTTTTTCCTGTGGTCATGTATGGATGTGAGAGTTGGACTGTGAAGAAGGCTGAGCACTGAAGAATTGATGCTTTTGAACTGTGGTGTTGGAGAAGACTCTTGAGAGTCCCTTGGACTGCAAGGAGATCCAACCAGTCCATTCTGAAGGAGATCAGCCCTGGGATTTCTTTGGAAGGAATGATGCTAAAGCTGAAACTCCAGTACTTTGGCCACCTCATGCAAAGAGTTGACTCATTGGAAAAGACTCTGATGCTGGGAGGGATTGGGGGCAGGAGGAGAAGGGGAGGACAGAGGATGAGATGGCTGGATGGCATCTCTGACTCGATGGACGTGAGTCTGAGTGAACTCCGGGAGTTGGTGATGGACAGGGAGGCCTGGCGTGCTGTGATTCATGGGGTCGCAGAGAGTCGGACACAACTGAGCGACTGATCTGATCTCTGATTGTTTAATCTTTGACACAATCTTCTCCTATGATAAGGGAATTGCAAGAAGGTGTCTAACTTAAATTTTCATTAATGCTTCATTTGCTCACCTCCAGAAAACTAAGTTCATCCTTGAAACAGTCACATCTCCCCTCTGCTGCTTTTTCTTGCAGCTTCTGTTTCTGTCCTTATTTTTCAACCTCCCATAGTCACTGAGCATCCTTATTAGACACATCTCCCACACACTCACATTTCATAATGCCCTGCACACGCTGATCTTCCCTTGCCACATGTCAGAGATCTGTTAAGAAAAAACAACCTAATTAAAATAGTTCACCTGTTCTTAACTTTCTTGGGGGTATGTGCATTTAAACTTAATTTTTAATTATGATGATTTTAAGTAGTATACATAATGTTGTGAACAATTTCAGCAATGGGATTAAACAGGTGAAAAAAATATATAGTCATGAGCGCACATAAAGGAAAAGGTAAAGCAAGCTGTATATACTAATATAATTACTTGAGAGAGACATCCTCAGGTTATTACTTATCTATTAGAAGCTGAGCTGGCATCAAATTTCTAACTACTATACCACATGTCTTTAACAAAAACATGAAAGACACCATATTTTACATAAATTATGATGCTACTAAAAATATTAATTCTTATGACCACAGATGATGAAAATTCACCGTAAAGTCAGGCAAAATCACTGTGCCATTCTTAAGTCAGAGAATCAATGAATACTGAGGGAGTAAAGATCGTGGCTTCACCTTATTAAATTCCTTATGTTCCTGTGCACGAAAATGATAAGTCCATTTGTCAGTGTTGGTAGGCAAAAGAAAGGCTCTCAGGAAGAAGGCATTTAAACAGTAGTTCTTTTTAATGAAGAGCTCTCTATGCTGTATTCACAAATCTTAAGTCACACTTATCTTAGCCCATGAAACAAGAAAGAAAGGAAGGGAAATAACAGGCTCGAGTTACCTCCATATAGAGAAGCTCTTATGACTTCTCCCAAGACTACAATGCCCCAACAAGTTTTTCCTCCATGAGTTCCAAATGACAACAGCTCTCTACTTTTAGACTTAAGTCCAGAACTTTGTCCTACAAGTGTCCTGGAACTCTGTTGCTCTTGTTCAGTGGCTAGGTCGTGTCCAACTCTTTGCAACCCCATGGACTGCACCATGCCAGGCTTCCCTGCCCTCCACTAGCTCCCCCACCTGCCAAATGGGAAAAAGTCAAAAGCAGGCTAGCATCCACATGCCAGAACCACCAGCAAACCAGAAACTTTTCTATTCCTTATACAGGCTTTAAAATCCCTATACCTGGGGCATACCCCCCAGACCAATGTGAAATCAAAATATGTTTCTAGAAAGAAAGGCTTCTGTGAGGGAAGAGAAGAAGGAGACAGTGACAGAGCTAAGTCAATTCTTTATCACTAATGTGTGAATTAGACTTTGGTTTCAGAGTAGGGCGCTTCTAAAGCGGGGGAGGGTTAGATCAACCAGTGGATGAGACTCAGCAGGGGACGTTTGGGCAAGGTTGGGTGACCAACACTGTCTGAGAGAACATGTTGCAAAGAAATACTTGAATATGTATGGAATGGTGGAACGTGGGGGTGGGGCAGGAGAATGAGAGCAGCCAGACACCAAGCAAGACTGACTTTCATTTTTTGTTGTTGTTGGTTATTAGAAATATATTCAAAATACTTATAAGAAACTGGAGAAACGAAATGTCATTTTTCTCACATGAGTGGAATCCACCCACAGTGCAGCTATAATAAACCGGTCAAATCATTAACCCACAAAGACCCCTGCATAGGTATCAGCCATTAACAACACTCCCACATAGTCAATACTGAGCCACATTGAATTGCTGGAAGAGGAGGCCTGATACCACTTCAGGGGTATGGCCTCCTCCCTAGCAAGCAGGCAGCCAACCTTGACCACCGACCTTCACACAGCAAAAGAGAAGGAGAGCTTATCCCTCCACTCTGAGTTAGGGCCAGTCTAAGCAAGGGAAGGAATCCTTCCTTATCTGCATTAAGATTCACTATTAGTCCTTTAAATGTTGCCCATCTTAGACACAGAGCTTATCACACCCCACCTTCCCCCAAAGCATTGTTCCTCTTTCCTCTTCCCACAACACGGCACCAGCCTTATCACACAGCATTTATCTCCTGGAAGCTTTCATGGTGTATGTGGCTCTCTCCCTCACTAAGGGGCTTCCCGGTGGCTCAGTAGAAAAGAATCTGCCTGCAAAGCAGGGAACTGCAGGAGACAGTGGCTCAAGTTTGATCCCTGGGTCAGGAAGATCCCCTGGAGAAAGGAATGGCAACCCACTCCAATACTCTTGCCTGGAGAATCCCATGGGCAGAGGAGCCTGGCAGGCTACAGTCCCTGGGGTCGCAAAGAGTCAGACACAGCTGAAGCGACTTAGCACACACACTCCTTCACTGAGCGTTCTCTACTTGAGGGCAAGGTCCTAGTCTTCAGAGTTTTGTATCTCTAGAGCCAAGCATGGTGCTTACCATATGTTCAGTGAATGCTGAAATAAGGGTGACCAGTTGACCAAAACCAGCTACCTAAATGTATTGGGTAACAACCAATGTAAACCAGAAGCAACAGGTAAATATATAGATGGAGAGAGATTGTTTTTGTTCTATTGTTTTGCTTTTTAATAGAGTTGCTCAGATGAGATATTTCCTTAAAGCTTGTTGAACATGCCCTAATGTATCTCTCCATGCCATTTTATTTCTGTCATAAACCATCATATTGTTTCTAACCAGAATGCCAATACAACCTACACAGCCATCACTTCCACATTCTTGTCTTAAAGACCATGCATGAACCTCTGTCTCCTTGTCCAGCCTGGTGTCCTTCACAGGAGGCACCATCAACATACACTTGCGGAACAAATGAGTACCTGATTTACCTTTCCTGTGTAATCACCTTATTTCTGATGCCCAGTATAATTTTGTACATGAATTTCACTTTGCTCATTGCCATTCTGATTCTAGTTATTCACTCTGGTTTAACCCACAACTTTGCTCCAGAATCTGTTGTATGCCTGCTTGTTTACATCAGAAGCCTTCCTGGCTTGGAACCCTGCAACTTCCCCTATTATCTGCCCCTTTACCCATCTCAGTGTTAGTCAGAGTACATTCCTCTGGATAGGGCTGATGACATGGTAGAAAAAGCACTGACTAAGTCAGATGACCTAGTTTCCAGTCTCAGCTCTGACACTTATGTGTCACTTGGGGAGGGACCTTACAAGACTTTTTGAATAGGTGGTGTGTTTTTTTGTTTGTTTGTTTCTTTTTTTAAAAGGATTATTTATTTGGCTGCATCGGGTCTTAGTCATGGCATGCAGGAACATTTAATCACATCAGGTGAACTCTTAGTTGCAGTATGTGGGATCTAGTTCCCTGACCAGGGATCGAGCCTGGGCCCCCTGCATTGGGAGCACAGAGTCTCAACCACTGGACCACCAGGGAAGTCTGGAACCCCACAAGAATTTTTGGAACATACTTTTACAAAAAGGACTATTTATGATAGCACAAAGTAAAGGGAAACAACAGGAGATGTTAAGGCACCCAGGAACTAGCCATTTTAACTCCTAGGTAAATAAGCAGGGAGAGTCAATGGTGTTATTGAAACCTGGTTAAGAACTAGGGCCATAGAAATGGGGCTGCTTGACAGAGCTGTGGTCACCCCCATGGATACAGCCACTTCTAGAATGATGCTGAAGCTGAGAAGGAGCAGAATCACTCTTTCCTCCCATATTCTGATCTCCTCCTGGTGGTCCCATTGACCAAACTGAATCAGGAACCAGAGGAAGAAAGTTCTGGTGACTACTCCATAGAAATCAACAACTTGGGGGTCAGGGAGAGCAGAGAACATAGCTCTTGAGGGTGACATAACCAAAAAGTGTCTATATAAGTTTAGGCAAACGATTTTATCTTTCTGACTTTATGTTGTCTCATCTATGAAATCATGTGCTTTGAGGCTGTTTTGAGATAACACATTCAAGAGCAGTTGTTAACATGTTAACACATGCAAAAAAAGTTGTTCATTTAAATTATCATGTAGCCTTGCCCACGACATCTTATAGGATTTGAATGTCATTGACAGTAATCCTTCCACCTAAATCTGTGACCACTGCCACTCAAGCTTCACCGTTAACTTCCTGGAGCATTTCCTGGGACAAACGAGACATGGATATCAGTCCTCATCCAAAGACAGGAGTAGGAAAAAGAAAGGAATAACACAGAATAAAAGGAAAGGCCACACACTCAGTGAAATCCATGTGCCTTCCCCACTTACAATTCCTAAAAACAAAAAGAGATTGAGTAGTATCTCCATGAGGCACAGAAGTCCTTTTCCCTAATCTCTCTGGGCATGTGCCCAGAATCCAGGATTAAAATTTGTTCCTCTTTGTCCCCAAGTCTAGAGACATCTAGACAGATGAAACTAGTCCTGGATCTGACTTGCCAGGCCAGTCATCTAGGATTCTTGTAAGAGCTTAGGCATTTCCAGAAAATCAACACATTTACAGGCAGATTTCTAAATCTGGACCTATTCAGTTAAACATAATTCTGTGAGTGAAAGCTGTGATGTCACATAACTAGAAATAGCGTTGACATTTGCAATTACAAGCATGTCTTTCTTTTCTGGATATATTGCCATTATTTTCAGAGCTAAAAGGGACTCTGCAGATGATTGGATTCCCTCATTTTTCAGATAAAGAAACCTGAAACACAATCACAAATTCAGAACAAGGACTCACCTTGATCCCTAGATTTCTTGCCCTTCTTATCACAACACACAGCCTCTTTCTATTAATACTCTGTAGTCAAACAAAATTTTCTGAGGTAGTAAATAATTTATATTAAGTACTACCAGACATTCACTATTTAAATGAGCTCAGTAATCAACTGACTTGTGAAAGGTTTTTAAAAACAGGCACACCAGACAGTGAGTGTGCGCTCAATTGTGTCTGAGTCTTTGTGGCCCCAGGGGACTGTAGCCCACCAGCCTCCACTGTCCATGGAATTTTCCAGGCAAGAATAATGGAGGAGCATTGCCATTTCCTACTCCAGGGGATCTTTCTGACCCAGGGGTCGAACTGGAATCTCTCATATCTCCTGCATTGGCAGGCAGGTTCTTTACCACTGTGCCACCTGGGAAGCCCTTACACCAGATGGTGCTCACCACAACTTTCTAAGTGTCCCATAACTTCATCTGGGAGGAAGAACATTCTTTCTCATTGACAGAAAGTAATGCATCATGGGTCTTGATTTTCTCATGTTCTTAATGCTATATAACGATTTAATCATTTTTTAAATTGCTATAATAATTCTGTCTCCTCTGTTACTCTCTCTAAAAATAGTCATTTCCTTCATCTACTCATTTCAATAGCTTTTAAATACTGCTGTCTGCTCTCTGTTTCAGGAGTGACTTCCAGCTGCATCAGTTACACAGACCCCACCCGCAGTACCCTGCTTGACTTAACTCACTCAGATGCCTCCAGATCTGAGTAACTGGAGAGCTGAGCGTTTTCAGGGTCTGCATGTTAGCTTTGTGGTATAATGACTGATGTCAGCCCAAACTTTGCCAAACATCTCTCATCACTACCAGTGATGTCCCATTCCAAACTCTTGGGCTTGCTCTCTCTTTCTGCAGCACGCCTCCACCACCACCGCCGCTCCCACCCCCTTCACATATTTGCAGTATGGATTCAACAATATGACAATCATTTTCTTTCCTTAAAGTGCCACTGCTGCAAGGGACAAAAATAACGTGTTACTGTTGTCACTGCCTGGTGGGGGAAGTAAAGAAAGGAGAGATGAGAAATTGCAGTAACTAGTCTGGATGTGTTTAACCCTCTATCTTTGTCCAAAACTCTTCTGTCCTCATGGTCTGACTCAAACTCCTGGTTATCTAAACTCCCTGGAACTTTAATGTTTTCTGGAGAAAAACAGACAGCAAGCAAAAATTGACTTCTAGGCTAAGCCTATGGCTTTTAACTTGTTTTAGGCTTGGGCCCTAGAATCCATCAGCAGCCACATGCTTTTGTGAGCATCGTTTCCTTGATTTAAAAAAAAAAAAAAAAAAAAAAAGGACTATGTTGCACAAAATAGGCCATGGCAAGCTTTCCATAAGCTGCAAGGACAGTGGAGGGGACGTAAGACTCAGCCAGGAAAGAAAATACGCATTTAATAGTATGATAACATGGATCAGGAGAAAGTTATTCTAACACATAGTGTCAAGAGAGAAAGAATACACTAGCCATTTATTTAATGTTTTCCTTATGTTTCCTCAGAGCAGCTCCTTGACAAGCTTTTCCTGCCCACTGCATCTTTTCTGGGATGGCTCAGGAACCGTAGCTTCTCACTGTTTGTTTATTTATTGACAGGGCCATTCCTGCCCTCATCCAAATGAACGTATGTCTGCACAACACACAGTGAAAAGTAAATGTCTTTCTTTGTGTTTATTTCCCTGAACTTGTTCGCCAAATTGCTTTTTTACATCCCCTTTTTGCAACCTCACCCCATCCGGCTCAAGTATCTAGGATTAGAAAAGCCCTCTCTGGAGTCCTTTTCAAAGGGAGCCTCCCACAGCCTTTAAATCCCCACGTTTTATGGTGCAGATATTCAGGATCTGAGGCATTAAGAAGGAAAGCAAGGCTGGCCCAGAGGGGCACAGAAAACTAGAGTAGCTTCTTCCTTGGACAATCAGTATTGGAATTGTCCTGTTATCTGCAACTTTTCTGGTTCAAAGTAACAGACTCAGTCATTTGGAACAGGACATTATGCAACAGATTAAGGAAGGGAGTGTGTGTGTGTGTGATGTATAGAAAATACAGCTCCACCATAGAAAGAGAAATGTTGCAAATGCCAATCTTTAAAATAAGCCCCAAAGGATAATCTTGATGGGTTGTTTTCTGCAGAATAAAGAAGCTAAAGAAAACTATTTCTACTTTCAAAATCCCCATACAGGTATGCAAAGTAATAGATGATATTTAATTAAGGAATTCACAAGGAAAGGCAAGTCTCTCAGATTCTAATTTTTAGCACCTTCACAGCAGAGTTTATTTCATGTTTCCTTCCTATTGCTTCCAGGCCATTTCATCTCCTTACTTTGGGGATGAATAACAGCTACATCTTCATAGACACACAACAATTTGAATGAAGCATTGCAAGCTTGTAAAATGTGATGAATAGAAGCAATCACTTTTTTTTTTCCTCCTCTCATTCATCAACATATAAATTAAGGCAAACCAGTAAGAAAGATTACAAATGGATAAAAGAAGGGAAAAGACAGATCTTACTGTTTTTCTGCAAGGCTTTAGCTATTTTCTAAACCTGAATTTTTGAGCATAAGCATTAGCAAGCTGTCTATGAATCAGGGACTTTTTCAAAGCCACCTCTAAGAAGCCTGGGGCTGTGTAAAGTTGTAAGGCCATAGAGCAGAACCCTGGAGACAGACTGAGTAATACAGCACAGAGGACAAATTTACATTAAAATCACTTTGGGGGCTTGTGACTTTCAGTTTCTTCAGTAAGTACTGGAAGCTCTTCCGACTTGTGGTACTGGAGAAAAGAGATGGGAAGCTACCACTGAGTAATAAGAGCCTGGGTGTACCCTGCTCTGAAGGGCCAGCCCTCAACTTTCCCACCTCGGACGGAGGTGGGGCGTAGGAGGGGGGCGAAGGTTCGGGAGAACAACGAACCTTATTTTCCACTGCCAAGGACCCCCTACTTGCACTGGGAACAGGAATAGCGGACCTTCTCCTCCTCCCCCAGCCCAAACCGGGAAAAAGCTTTCCCAAGATCATTCCCAATCCCCCAGATGAGAAACCAAATTGCACACGAGATCTTCTCGAGAAGATTGAGAGAGAGAGAGAACGGCTCAGAGCGAGGGCGAGCTGACTGTGGAGGGAACTGCCCGAGGGGAGGAGGAATCTTCCAGAGCCCCGGCAGAGACTCCCTTTAGGAGAAAGTCGCAGCACAGTTGAACTTCCAAACTGTGTGAGGGCACACACCTCTGAGTCCGACCCGCGTCGGGCAGGTAACGGGCGGTCCGGCTGACCGCCAGTGTCCACCGAAATTCCTCCGGACCACCCGCCCTGCGCCGGACCAACTGCAGCGACTTTTATTGAAAAGAAAGAAAGGAAAGGAGAGAAGCAACAGAGGAGGGGCTCGAGAAGACGGGGAAGGAGTCCGTAGCCAGAAACCCTCCAGCTATCTGCCCCGGAGGGCGAGGAGCGAGCTGCCGTGGGGCCGGGGTTGCGCGCGGGCTCCGGGAGCCGAGGCGCTAGGGAGCCGGGACGCTCGGCCCCCGGGAGGAGCGGAGCGCGCCCGGCCTCTGGCGGCGGAGACCCGCCCAACTCGGGAGTCGGCCCTGGGGGGCGGGGGGGGGGGGCGGTGCGGGGAAGGGGGGCGAGGGGCGGGGTGGTCTCGCGGCCGCGGGACCTTCCACCTCCACACTCGCAGCCGGAGCGCGCCCACCTCTCCCCGCGAGAGCCGCCCTTCGGAGGGGTTCCACTGCGCTCGCAGTGCCTCCTCGGCTCCCCCCGCCCCGGGCTCGCGTTCTCCCGCCTTCTTCGCCGCGTCCAGAGATGCTCCGCCGCAGACCCGAGACCCCTTAGGCGCCTCTTCCCGTCCCTCTGCCAAATCGCGACGCCTGTACTTTTCCAGCTCCTTCTTTCACTCTTGAAATTGAAAGTTATTGAGGTCGCTCGGGGTTGTTGCTCCAGCAGTTTCCTTCCCCGCCCCCAAGCTCCCCCCGCCCCCCGCGGCCGTCCCCCTCCCCCTCCCTCGCCCTGTCCCTCCCTCGCGGCCTCCCTTCTTCCCTCCCTCCACCAGTGGAGCCGCTCCTGCTTGCGAACGGCAGAAGCAGCTCGGGGTCTCTCCGCCGCCCCTTGGCCATGGCCGCGGTGCCCACGGCGCCCGCTCCCCTCCGCTCCCGGGACCCCCGCCGCTGCCTCCGCCACCTCTAAAGCCCCAGGGGCCGCCACCGTCGCCACCGCCCGCCCGGATCCCGCGCAGCCGCGGCGCACCATGCTACCTGCGGCCACCCTGGCGAGGCCGCTCGCTGCTTCTGGAACCCTCACTCGCGGCATTGACAGCCACCGCACGGGAGCCCCCGCAGCTCAGGGCTCGGACAGTTTGAAAGTACAATAGTTGGTTTCCCTGACCACCCGACCCCGCTGCGTTTGCCATCCCGGCTCGCCTGTCGGATCTGAGTGGAGAAGTTGTCCGCAGCTGGGGTTAGCGCTTGCTCTCTCCATACGCCTAACACCTACGTGTATTTCTGAAACAGTCAATCTTAATTAACAATCAAAAGAAAAAAAAAAGGAGCAAAGGAAGGGAAACATTATTGGGTTACTATGCACTTGCGACTGATTTCTTGGTTTTTTATCATTTTGAACTTTATGGAATACATCGGCAGCCAAAACGCCTCCCGGGGAAGGCGCCAGCGAAGAAGTAAGTGCAGGCTTTTTTACGCATTTGCTCCCTCCCGCCGCGTTCACCTGTCGGGTCGCTTTTCCTTAACTTGAGTCGGCTCACAGCGGCGGCAGTCCTCCCACCCAACACCCCACGCCTGGAGAAGAGGTAACAGTTGAGGCTCCTGTGTTTCACGCCTTCTTTTCGGCCGCTCCTCTCTTGCCCCGCATCTTCCTGGGTGCCATAGTCCGGCGGACCCGGCGCTCCTGTGCCTCCCGCGCCCCCATAACCGCAGGTTAGCGGAAAAGTTCGCTCCTTCTTTAAGACCAGCTCAAGGGATGTGTGCTTTCCCCCCAAGACTGGGACAGGAGCCTCCAGCCCCCAGGCGTCGCGGACGCCCGGCTAGCGGGATGCCCCTGACCCACTGAGTGCCCGCCGGGGGAGGCGCGGCCGCGGCACCCGCTCACCTTGCGTCGCCACCTCGCGTGGGGAGACCTCGCGGGGTCCTCCCTCGGCGCAGGGGTCGCGAAGAGCTCTGTCGCCCCTCGGGAAACCGAGAGCCAGCGCCTGCGCGGCCGCTACCCTCAGCCACGCGCGAGTGGAGGTAGGGCGCGCCGGGCGCTCTGGGTTCGCTTGCCTACGCGCTGGCGGAGCCGCTCTGCGTACCCCTCCGGGGATCGCGAGAGATGCAGAGCCAGCCGCTGGGAGCCAAGGGTGCCAGGTTTCCAGTGACAATCTTGCCTGTCACCCAGGAGGGCTTTTACCGTCTCAGGCCCTTTCAAGTGGGTCCCCTGGGGGCAGACACATACCGAGGGTGGGGTTCCCCTAAAGACTCTGGCTCGCCTCCTCGCTTCCCCTTATCCTGACTCCAGTTACTCGGAAGGTTGGCTGGTGTAGCCTTCCTAGGACTGTGCCGTAGCTGGGATGAAACGGGTATCCCGAAGGGCACCCCCATCGCGGCTTGGTCTGTTTCAAGGTGGAGTCTTCCATAGATGAGGAGACAAACCCGATAAAGGCACCTCTCCTTGCTGCCGGGAAGGCTGGCGCGCTGGGCGCTCTGGCTTCTGTGCAGAAGTGGGGAGTCCCTTCTTCGCAGATAGAGCCGGAGCGACCCGGGCTCCAGTGTAGGGAGCGCTGGCGGGGACCCGGAGGGAAAAAGCTTCCCGGGGCGCAGAGAACGATGCTATTGCCTTGACCAACTCAGTCCGCCGCCGCCCGGGAGTCAATGACGCTTGGCGGCGCCTGCTCCGGCGCGCAGAGCCAGCTCCCAGCGCTGGCCCGCGAAGCCCCTCGGGGTAAGCGTGGGTAACAGCGCAGAAGACACAGCATGGGCTTGTGTGAGATGGAGATTTAGTAATCGCTTCTCCGCCGCTATTTGTGCCCTGTCCCTGGACGTGAGGGTCCCCTGAAAGCCCCCTTTGTGCCGCTTGCCTAAAGCAGACAAGGTCTGATTCACCTGAAAATTGTCTTTAAAAAACATAACTGAACCAAAGCGCCAGGGGCTCCTGCCCAGCCTCACTGCCTCTAGGATCGCGTAGCAAGGGGCAGGAGGGCCTAATCTAAACATGTCAGGGCATCCAATTTATTTTTCTTGGCCTCTGAATGGTTGTAGTCTTCAAAACTCTTCCACCTACCCTTCCACTCGAGCCTTGTGGCTGCCTCATGCGGCTGCCTCACAAAACAAATGGCTTGGGACTCGAGGCTTGCCCTGGTTCCTGGCAGTCCCCAGGTCACCTTTTTGCAAAGTCTGGCTCTAGGGCACTGAGTGTCTCCTGCAGGTCGATGGCGAGAAAGAGAGATGCTAGGCACAAGCGCAGCCTCCTGCCTTCCCATCCCATATTCCAGCCAGTACCCAACCCGGCGCCCGTGGCTCACACCCTCTTTCACGCTACCGAGGATCCCAGGGCCAGGAGCCCCACAATTGCAGGGGAAGGACAGGGTCTTGCATGTCTGTTAGAGTTGTCTCCGATTCCGGGGTGGGGGTTGGGGGAGGGCTGTTTGCGATGAAAGACACCGGCAAGAAAGCTGACCACCCATTGGTTCTCACTTCCCTGGTGAGGACAGCGGTGCAGGAAGCTGCCCAGTGGTGCTGCCGCAAGTCTTCTGGGAGCAGAGGGGGATGATGCACTCTGGGCTTGGACTGGAGAGGATTTACAGAGTCTAAAGACGAGCTGCTTTTTGATCTGCCTTCATCGTCTCAAGGCCAAGTCAAAGGCGCCCTCTTGTTGTGCAGCGGGGATGAGAGACGGAGTGGGTGAAACTGTGTTGAAATTCCGAATGTAATGTGGGTGTGAGGCGGGAGAGAATTCCCCTAGCAGGGGATGCTCCTTGCTCCTTCACGCTTGAGTCTTGCCTTTGCTACTGGGGTTTGCTGGTGCAATTATGGGAGAGGGGCGACCCCTTGCGTTCTCTGAGGAGACAGATTCTCTTGGCAGGTGTAGCATGGGGCTTGTTCGTTTATTTTGAGAATGGGGAAGGGGTAAGAGGGTAAAGAGAGAGATTTGTTCAAAAATCCAGAAATTCTAGGTCAGATTGCATGTTCACATACTCATTGTTTGGGAAATCTCTGAGGGGAAGAGTTTTCTCAAATAGGGAATGCGAAAAAGTTGTTTAAATGAAAAATAAGGTAGTAGAGGTATTCTAGAAAGAAAGTCTTTCTTCTTTATTCTTCAAGAGACAATTAAAGTATTTAAGGGTATCCATTTTGTCCTTAGAGTTAAATAGCTTCACTATCCTAAACTTTAAAATCTTAACTAATGATAGAAAATTGAGGTGCAAGAAATATTTTTCAAAAATTTTAAAGCGGTTTTGGGGGAAAATGTTTTGGTGGAAAAGTTTCTTGCAAAAAAAAATTTATTTGCAGTGTTAAATATTATCAAGTATAAGGAGCCATGACTAATCCTGAGATAAAGGAGATAAAGCTATATCAGTAATCCTGGTTTCCCTCAGGCAACTGGTATACCATTTATCTCTACTTTGTTGCAAACTAGTTTCTTGTTTCCTTTTATAAAAGAAACAGCATTTTAAACAGGAGTTTGATACTTTAAAAAATACTTATTGGGTTATGGATAAGGATCTACCTGCAGTGTAGGAGGTGTGGGTTCCAGCAGGGGTCAGGAAGGTCCCCTGAAGAAGGAAATGGCAACCCCACTCCAGTATTCTTGCCTGGAAAATCCCATAGACAGAGGAGTCCGGTGGGCTACAGTCCATAACGTGACAAGAGTCAGACACAACTTAGCAACTGAACCACCACCACCATGGCGTTATGGATGAAAAAATACCCAATAACTGTATTATCTACTTGGATTCATATACAGCTCCTAGAGTTGACTAAGTTGAATTTACTTAAGATAAACATGGAATGCAATCCTCATTCAACAGTCCTCAACCAGAAATGTTTTCAGAGGATGTTACATAAAGAATCCTTAATCCAGTTTTAAAATCATTTCCCACTCAGCCTTTGCTACTTGACAGAGTTAGCTTCTGAATTCTAGATTATCTGCTAATAAAAGTAAAGGTTGTGTTTGCCATAATAACCACAGTATCTTACAATTGCACCACACTTTAACTTGAGTTATTTGCTAGGGACCCTGTATAGCCACTTGAGGTATAGAGGCCAGTATTAATATACCCATTTTACAGGGAAAGAACCCAAGAAACAGAGGCTAAGTAATATATACAAAGCTGTAAAATACTGGATGGAACTTGTCTCCTGCTATTTATGCTATATGCTAATCCATGTCTGTGAGTAGATGTCAGGAGTATTAGATAATAAATCTGATTGTCTCCAAACCATCATTTATCCTGTGTTTGGAGAATAAGCTCTTATGGTTGACTGGACATTTTTGAACTGTTCTTTCTAATGTATTATATATTAATGATTGGTGTCAAAGAGTTAAATACCTGATAGTTTGCTAAGTATAATATACTATTTGGTTATTAGGAAGACATTGTGGGTTCATATTATGCCAGAATGCTATTGTGAGAAACATCAGATGCCATTACGGTATCCTTTTTATTTGATGCCATCTGTTAATTCATGTTTAATTGCTTGGGTTACAGACAGATCCAGGTTTTGACAAGCCATTGTATGCATCATAATTACCAAGCTCCCATTGCACAATCTATAAAATTTTTTAAAATATTTCATAAAGATGTTTGAAATAAAGGAGTAAGAACACAAGAGAAATTATTTTCATGGTGACGAACTGAAAAATGATGAATACAGTGGCCGCTGCTCATGATATCTTGGTTGTTGAGCCATTCTCTGAAATTATGATACACTCTTGATGATTATATAACTACCTGGGAAAACAGGTTAACTGTAAGACAGAAAAATCATTCATTCTGCTATACATTTTGTAATATTAACTTTAATGAAAGTGTGTCTGGTTTGGATACTGACTACAGTGCATTTTTTCCACTTGTCTACTTTGTCGCAGTCTACCTTGTTTTTGAGAGAAACACTGTTTAATGGATGGAGATACGAGTAAAATTTGCTAGAGAAAACATATTCTGCAACATATCATATGATATCTTCATGAATCAAAGCCCCAAATTCAGGCTCTTAAGTAAGCAGTGATGGCAACATCTAAATATAAGCAAAGATCTATTTTTGTGAATTCTAATTTAATCATTATTACACTATCAAAGTTGTTTCTTAAAATATCTCTTTGTCATACTATTTTAACCCTTTATCACTTCAGTAGAATGATTTTACTAAGAGCATTAAGAATGATAGTTTTGTCTTTTTAGTCCCAAGTTATTCTATGTAAAGTCATTGACAATATAGTAGGCATAAAATTGATCAATGTCATTAATTCAGCATTTTTTAAGCATGAAATATGAACGGCCTTTTAGCTTGTAAGTAAGTAAATAAGTTTCGTTCAATCGTTTCTCCATTAAATATTTCCTGGAATTTAATATTTTACAAATTAGGTCCCCAGAAAGTGATGAATGGGGAATTACAACATGTAGTTAATTTTGATTTTCAAATTATGGAGAAACTCTCGCCACACTACTGCAAAACAAGTTTATTAGTCATCTGATCACTTGAGGCTATTTTAATTAGAACAGAGATCTCCAGATTGCTACTATTTCAAATATTTCTAGTTAAATGGTTAATCTTTTTTTAAAAAAATGCAATCGTTCTTTTAAATTCTATGTATTATTGATAGAACACTGTATGCTGTCAGATCCCTACGTAGAGTTAAGACAACATGATCCCTCTGCAATTACAAGAATAAACTATCAAAAAATAAAACTATTCCACATACAACAGTTTTCTAAATCATCTTCCCCCTGCTTTATCTCTATGCAAATGTTTCATTTTGGACATTGTCCTAACCTCTCTTCCCACTTCCTCACTATTCACTCTCCCCAGCCCCCAAAATATTTTTTTCCAAGTAGTGAATTCTTGAAATGCCATCAGAGTGGGTATTGTGTTTCATGAAATGTAAGAATCAACTTTGGTTACCATTAGGAAAACATCATTCAGTTTTGAGAGCATGGTAAGGATCATGTAAGACAGTGTGTTGAAATTATATGTTTTACTTAGTTAGGACTTTTTCTTCTCTGAACAGCACATTGTACACTGGCATTCTTTTGAGAATGATCATTTGTAAAAATGTTGCATCATAAATTATATAGATTTTTTTTTGCCTTGCTTTTGATTTTGAGGAAAGATGTGGGTTGCTTTCTTGATTGTGAATTTTTTCGTAAGATTTAAAATGATTGGATTATCTTAAATTTACCATATGTTGGCCAACCTAGTAAGTTTGAAACGCTTTGTAACTATATCTTAGCAAACATATAGCATATAAACATATAAAGTATAAAATACATATCTGTAAAAGATGCTGTCCATTTTTTCTATTTATTTAGTTCTGTCCATCAGATGTTTCCCATTCAGGATTATTACTAGTATTCTGATTAAAGTAGTTATCCAACACTGCTGAAAAGAATGGAATGTTCCATTCTCAAGGATTGTGGGGTGCTGAAGATGCCATTGAGTATTAAGAAATCCCACTTTTCTGCTTCCAGGGTATCTCAGCAACATGAAACTTTTAAGCAAAAGACCTGAATTCTTTTTACCTAACTTCTCTTCCCACTTCCTCACTATTCACAATTATTCAAACCATAAAAAGTTTGAATAATTTAAAAAATTCATTTTAAAAAAGACATGTTTGCAGGTGCCTCTTATCTGATGAGAATGTTTCTGCCTTATTTGTAATCTTGGCGAAGGAGCTAGTTACCATCTGCTGTCACTAAAATTCTTCAGAAAGTTTTTAAAGAAAATTTAATGGTACTAAAGGATATGATTGCCTAATTAAATACATATTTAATAAGCTTTAACTATCTTTATGCTTTATGCCTTATGCAAGCATCCAACCCAGTCTTCAAATTACTACTTTATTAGGCTTCCCTCTGACCTTAATAATTTGGTGGATAACAGCAAACATACATAAATCCATGGTAGTGCCTGAGACCTAAGATATCACTGAGGGAGAATTCCAAGTGTGTTTTGGGAAAAGTAGACTGAGAAGTAGAAGTCCTGGGTGCTAGGTCCAGTGCTGCTTGTAATATCTGAATAACCCAGACAAGCCCTTATACCACACAAAGCTTCAGTTCCTCATCTGTGAAGTGAGGTGGTTGGTTAAAATTTTAGAGCTACATGATTCTTATAGTCTCTTCAACCTTTAATCTTTTGGTATAAGAGCATGAAGCATGAGCAGAAGTGGGGAGTTATTTCTTCTAAACTTAGCTATCTTATTTAACTCAGTTTAGTAGATGAAGAATATAAATGAATATAAGAAGTATCCATTTATTGTAAGTAAAATGTAAATTCATCATATAAAGATTAATAAGTAACTTATCAACATAGAGACTGAATTAATTATGATATCCCACACACCCCCCGCCCCCATCACAATTTCTAGTCCCAGAAGACCATAGCCGTAGCATCAGTCCACACACTCCATCTTCAGCAAGTTCATTGTGTCCTTAGATGTAAGAGTCACAGGGAACTGGTTTGGAATCCCAACCAGAGAGATGCTTCAGAACTCCCTTACATGTCAGGCTTTTAGAAGTGGCCTGTGCTGGGGGTGGAAGTGGCAATTGCAGTGGCCCAGGTTTAAGTTATAAGACCCTGTGTTATGATAGTAACTGAGCAGGAGAGTGCATATGAAGGAAAAGAGGAAGAGAGCCATATTTGTCACCACACTTTGGAGTATAAGGACTCAGGTCTGGTGAAAAGCAAGGCACTTCATCTGGGCTTCCCTCGTGGCTCAGCTGGTAAAGAATCTGCCTGCAATGTGGGAGACCTGGGTTCAATTCATGGGTTGGGAAGATTCCCCTGGATAAGGGAACACTACCCACTTCAGCATTCTGGCCTGGAGAATTCCATGGACTATATAGTCCATGGGGTTGCAAAGAGTCGGACACGACTGAGCCACTTTCACTTCACTTCACTTCACCTGTTTTAAGGAGCCTAGTATATCATTCTCAACTGTGGTTTCTCATTTTTATAGCCCTTTTTGTGCACATAAGAGAGCAGTCATTGGTATCAGGAGCTTTAATTTTACATTGCCAAGACTTCCAACTGAAAATCATACTTGAAAGTCTCATCAACTGTGGAACTGTATTAGTTTGCCACAGATCTTAGGAGACCTAAAAAAGTTTATAGTAAGGCAAGATGTTTCCTTAAAGTATAAAAGTGATTTTTTTATATCATTCCACTTGGATCTAGCATCTACTCATAGCATTCTACTTTCAAGCAGATTTTTCAAAGTACCCTCTCTTAAAATAAGAAATTCTCCAGTGGGCAAGAATGGAGGGAAGGATAGTTAGGGACTTTGGGATGGTAATGTACACACTGCTATATTTAAGATGGATAACCAACAAGGACCTACTGTATAGCACATGGAATTCTGCTCAATGTTACCTGGCAGCCTAGATGGGAGGGGAGTCTGGGGGAAAATGGATACATGTATATGTAAGGCTGAATTCCTTCATTGTTCACATGAAACTATCACAGCAGTGTTAATCGATTATATCCCAATAAAGAGTTTAAAAATAAAATAAAATAACACAAATTCTCAGAATGTATTGAAACGAAGGAATTCAGTCCATCTATATAGAACATGAACTACTTCTGCAACATGCCCACCAAGTAATTGTCTAGCCTCAGTTACAACCAGTTAGGGCTTCTCTGGTAGCTCAGAGGGTAAAGAATCTGCCTGCAATGCAGGAGACCTGGATTCGATCACTGGATTGGGAAGATCCCCTAGAGAAGGGGATGGCAACCCACTCCAGTGTTCTTGCCTGGAGAATCCCAAGGACAGAGGAGCTTGGTTGGCTACAGTCCATGGGGTCGCAGAGTCGGACATGACTGAGTGACTAGCACTACTACTCAATAACAACCGGATCCCATGCCTTTACTTGCTTCTCCTAGTCAAGTTGGGTCTTCTGTATCAGGAAGCAGGGTATATTTTCTAGCATGCCTGTTCTCCTTCTTCTGAGCAACTGACAGGGGCATGAGATTGAGATTTAGTTACCTTAAAACTTCCTTCTAAAATGAATACACAATAATTCAGTGCACCATATTCACTCCCAAAAATTGCCCTTCGAAAACTAGCTGGTAAGCACATTTATAATTATACCCCAATACAAAGCACATTCCTGAGAGTAAGTGGTAAAGCAGCCCCCATTTTATAACCACATAATACAAGCCACCACCACACAATATAAAATCACATAATTTGTGAAATGCTTATTTTAGAACACCATTTTCTTAACATATGCTTGATTATAAGAAAAGGAGCAGCTATTTTCCCACTGTTATGTACCCTCATACAATGGGACCTCACATATGTGAACACGGTCATCTCGTCAAAGGCTGTCCTGTAAGAAGAGGCAGAGTCAGTCACATTTAGATGATAGGAAAGAGGTGAAATGTTATGACAAAGTGTGTATAGATACCTCGTGGCAGCTGTAGTTTTATAGTTCTCAGAACCACTGTTATATTCACATGCATTCTATCTGAATGTGCATTTGTATTCATTTATTAAAGTGAGTAATGTGATGATGATGATTTAAATAGGTGCTGTGTTTTAATCACCCGTGGGTGCCAGACTCTGTACTTGATGTTTTTGCAAATATTATCTCACTGAGTGCTCACACTTAACCTATAAGACAGGTGCCAGTAGTCTCATATCAGTTGCCTGAGGTCACTTGAGTAAGATGTGGTACCTGGGATTCCAGCCCAGGACTGACTTCAAAACTCATGGCCTTCCTTGATTTTTTCATGTCACTTCAACTGTTGGGGTTGGAGTACTTGAAGCAATCATGGCGGGGGATGGGACAGGGGCTCTCAAACCCTACCCTATTTTTCTCTTTCCCTTACTCTCATTGCTTAGTATCTCTTCCTCCTCATTTAACAAACCACAAGCCTCCTTCAGACTTTTACTCCCGAGGTTGCTTCTGGTATTCTAATACTCTTTCCCACATCTCTTTCCTTTCTTGGTTGTTTTTCCTCTCCTTTCTTAAACCTGTCCTACTGATAGTTTTTAAACATAGAAAGTTGCTTAGAAGCAATAGAATAGCACAGTTGATATGAAGTACTTGAAGATTATTCTTCCCATCTATGGTGTGTAATTCAAGAGAAGACTGACTAAGGCATGAGAATGTGGGCAAAGTCTGTAATTTTGCAGTTAAATATCAAAATCCTTCTATGTAATTTATAACCACAATAGATACTTCACTGGCTAGTGTTTGTTATCCAGAAGAGTTATCTTTATGGTGCTTCATAAAGTCTTATTTATATTCCTTTTACCATGAGCATTAACAGTAACCTCCACCCCGAATTCTTGCTTTATGGGCCTTGGTACAGTGCTTTTCAACCCTAACTTCAAATTAGAATCACCTGGGGATCTTTAAAAAACAGTCAGGCTCCACCCTAGACCAGATACAACCATCTCTGGGGATGGGGACCTGGACATCTGCACTTTCAAAAGCAATCCTGGTGATGCTAAGATGCAGTCAAAACTGAGAAGTTCTATTGAAACCTTCATCTGAAGATAACACTGACAACTGAACAATTTGAAAACAATGCCAGTTACAGGAGAGCTAGACAAACAAAGTAGACTTGTGGGGATTATGATAAGAGATGAGATCTGTGTCACTGAACAGATAGTAGTTTTAAAATGTAAAGCATGTGTTTATCTGATAGCCCCAGATTGTTAATCAGGTGAGTCCTGTTTAAACTTGTGGCACTGACTGGTGCAGCCAAGATCATGTGATTTAGAATCGTCTTGTTCAGAGAGTCGGAGGAGAGATAGCAAAGTGCACGCAGTAGGATATGTGGGGAGTGTAACAGACACTGCTGTTGGTTTCCCTGACGGGAACCTTGCTGCCAAGAGAAGTGGATTCAGGAGTCAGGGTGCTTGCTGCTGAACTACAGCAGGGCTGAGGGAGGCAATAAATAGGATGGAAGATGAGGTATCAGCCGCACCAAAGATGTTTTTTTCAGAGCTACAGAATCATAAACAACTGTTTTCATGTATTACAAGATGATTGTGCCCTAGAGTCCTCTTTGTTTTCAGGAAAAGCGAAATGGTTAGGAAATAGCCTCTAATAAGAAATAAACATCTTTTTCTTTTATGATTTCTACAATTCCTGACTAACTCTAGATTGACTACTGGTGATCAATGAAACTACTATAAACCGTATAGTTTTAACTGCATCTTAATGGGTGACGTTTTGCAGTAAGTTGTTTATTCTTGAACTTGCTGTTCTTACTTCCCCCCTAATGTGCTCTTCTTCAAGTGGTTATCTTCATTAAATCTTGTTTATTATTCTTTTCTAGCCCACGAACGATGTTCAGACCTTGCCATAAACCAGGGAAAACTCCATGTAAAAGTGAAGTGGAAGTTTGGGCTTCCTGTCAGACTTAATTCTGCTTGTTAAGGGGGCTCCTTGGGAGAATTTGGGTTCCAGGGAGTCACTAGGCCAAATCCCAATAACCACAATTGCCAAAAGCAATTAGACTGAGGAAAGCCAGGCTTTGGGGGCAGAGGGTCATCACAGCACGCTTGAGCCATTGCTCCGTGGTCAGACCTAGTTACTTGTCCCTGGGGATTGGGAGCAATCATGAGTTACAGGCAGCAGGAAACCCACCAGAAAACAATGCTTTTCCACCAATTTTTTTCCTCAATAGGTTATTCACCCTACGCATGCACGAGATGGAAACATGCCGCCAGTATACGTGCCCAGGGCAAATCACGGTCATCTTATAAACCACCTTGTCTGCCTGCACGAGGGCAAACCACACATACAGAGCTCCAGCTGTCACCACTGCAAGCTCTCCTCCTCCCTTCCTGAGTAGATAAAAAGAACTCAAGGAATGCAGCCTGAGTCTTTGTATAAGAGGTGTCCGATTAGGATGGGGAGGGAAGGGAAAGGATCTTTGTAAACATCCTAAGGTCATTTTAGATATAATATTACTGAAGTAATATTTGGAAATAAGAAAATAGAAGTACATTACACAGGATAGGAGGTCTAAAACCTCCTAGGAAAAGACCAAGAGCAAACTTAGGGATTCTTTTACTGAAAACAATACCATTTTGAGGTGTGTCGCTGTCAGTAGCTCAGTCAAAATTATTAAGAGCTAAGTGGTGCTCTAATTTTAAGCTCTCAATATGTTAGAAAGTAGAAGCTCTAGTGGTAAAGAACCCTCCTGACAATGCAGAAGATGTAAGAGAAGTTGGTTTGATCCCTGAGTCTGAAAGATCCCCTGGAGGAGGGCATGGAAACCCACTCCAGTACTCCTGCCTGGAGAATCCCATGAACAAAGGAGCCTGGAGGGCTAGAGTCCACAGGGTCACAAAGAGTCAGGCGTGCCTGAAGCAACTTAGCATGGGAGAAGATTGTTAAACCTCTCTATAGGAAAACATTCAAGTAGCACGTATGTATCTATCCTTAATAATCTCAGTGAAAGTTCACCTTTGAAACTATTGGCATTGCCTCAAATACCCAGAAAGGTTACTCTGTCACCTCGAGTGTTGGATCTTTAGTTGAACAAAGACACAGAGTCCCCACTGATCAGTGTCCTAAATGTGGTCTAAGTGTGACATTCTTTTATGATTCAGAATGATGTCAGTATATTTCAGTACTCCTATGATCTTAAACCTTAGACTCCTGTGACCTGAGTCTCTCTTTGTTTAAACATATGGATGGGTGATATTGCTTTTTTTAAACCCACAGAAGGGCAGGAAGTCACATTCTTATTCTTGCCAGCCTTCTGCGGAAACTGGCATTCTCCAGGTAGTACTGGGCAAGTAAACTCTGACCTCATGCCCTTTGCCAGAGTTAGCATGATCTGCTATCAATATGATAGCAGTTTAGTGAAATCATGTATTTGATTTTCTTTGGTCTTAAATTTGGCCATGAGCTGATTTAAGAATGGAAGAATCTTAACTTTTGGAAATTTAGCAGCAAAATGTGCTTACTTGTATCATACCTTTTGATGACATATAGTTTCTGCCATGAAATACAAAAGATATAGACTAATGTTGCCTGACTCTTGAGAGTCTTGAGAGACTCTTGAGAGTCCCTTGGACTGCAAGGAGATCCAACCAGTCCATCCTAAAGGAGATCAGTCCTGAGTGTTCATTGGAAGGACTGATGTTGAAGTTGAAACTCCAATACTTTGGCCACCTCATGCGAAGAGCTGACTCACTGGAAAAGACCCTGATGCTGGGAAGGATTGAGGATGAGATGGTTGGATGGCATCACTGACTCAATGGACATGAGTTTGAGTAAACTCTGAGAGTTGGTGATGGACAGGGAGGCCTGGTATGCTGCAGTCCGTGCAAAGAGTTGGACACAACTGAGTGACTGAACTGAACCTGAACCTGAATGTTGCCTGGCCACAAGCTAAAGGACCACACATTGAGCCACTTCCCTGGTGGTTCCGACAGTAAAGAATCTGCCTGCAATGTGGGAGACTTGGGTTCAATCCCTGGGTCGAGAAGACCCCCCGGAAAAGGGAATGGCCACCTACTCCAGTATTCTTGCCTGGAGAGCCCCGTGGACAGAGGAGCCTGGTGGGCTACAGTCCATGGAGTCACAAAGAGTCAGACACAACTGAGCAACTAATAGTTTGACTTTTCATTGAGTCCCTGAAGACTTGTCTGTTACAGATTTCAGTCTTATTTCCCAATGCGTGACCAATTTGTTGATCTAAGTTTAAAAGGACACTCATTACTATTAGGTAACAAGAAGTAAAGCCCAAAGGTAGTGTCCTTAAGCCCCTCTGGTCTAAGTTCACACACTCATTTGATGTCAATATTAAGATGTTAACTTGTAGCCCCCTCCACAAAGACTAATGTAATTTAAAATAGGCAGTGTCTCCTGTAGCATATTTCTAAGACATCCATCCAGCATTCCAGTTCTGTCCAGAGCTTGATGTAAATCCAAGCTTTTAACATAGATCAGTGGGATTCCCTTGGAAGCCAGCTAGACTTGCAGGATCATGTTGATGCATTCTTGGCCCCAGTATAATCAATGGCATGTGCCATTCTACCCAGCATGGAGCCTCCAGGAGCCAGCCCTAATTCGTATGTGTTTGCAGACTTGTGAGCATTATGTGCCCATTCAACATTTAATTTCTAATAGAATAAGGGAGATTTCCAGCAAGAGTAGCTCTAGACCGTTTCAGGCTACTTCTACTGTTTTCAGTACCCACGTGGACATCTCATTGACGTTCTCGAATTCATTGTCAACTGTTTGCCTTTGAATTTAATAAACTGCCCATACTATAATGGAGTGCTTACAAACCCAGCAAGCTTTGTGGAATCGTTTTTTAACCAAACTACTTCATTCATAGACTTTGGGGGCAGAAATACCCTCATTCATCAGATAAGAACATATTTCAAGTGAAAATTTCCGAGATTTTCCAGTGCAGGATATTTTCTCTGCCCTTTCTAGCCCAAACTTACTTCCTCAATCCACCCCTTAAATTCTAAACCATTACCAAGATGAGTCGAATAGCCTTAATTTTAGGCTCTTCCAAAGAAAAAACAAACACACAGACAGCGGAGTTAATTTATAAAACACTGTTAACATTTATCTTGGCATTTATCTTGGCAGGTTTCACTTCTCTCCTGTCTAACTCTTTCATGCTGACTCTCTCACTTAGCAATTCATGGAGGGAACAAGACATTTCTATATATTAAAGCACCTTGAGGGCCATTGCATAAAATGATTTCAATGTTTGTTCACACTTCCTGTACAAGATTCTTTCCTCATGTACAGTTTTGTTGCTGGGTCTCTGAAACCTAAACCATCCCTTTTACTTTAAACCTAAAGCCAATGGAGAGCCATTTTTACAAGAGCAATAAATGAAAGTGGCTGTTCAGATACTTCACTTGAATTGGTCTACACACTGAAGTACCTTTTTGTTAATACAAACCCCTCATGTTCCAGCAAGAAGCTTCCTGAAAATCTAGGACTGCTTAAGATTAGACAACCAAGGACCAGGAATCTCCCCTCCCCCTAACACCAGCTCCCTGCTCCTGGGAGTATGCCAGCAATTTTGCAGGATTCATTCTGACAACTGTTCTGGTGTAAATATTTAGAGAAATCATTTCCATTAGAGATGAAACAAAGTGTAAGTAAGTGTTCCCAAGTGATAGATCTTATTAATGTTTGCAACAACAAGCCTTATGCTATCTGATGCACAGATTCTGATATGGGACACTAGAGAAAAAGGTGAAGGGGAAAAAAAAAATCAAGACAAGAGTTCGATTGAACTCTATGTAACCTGAGCTGCAAAATATTATTTTAAGTTATCACCAGAGAGATGACATGTTTTAATGTATACAGAATGTAGGGGAAATGACTTCGATTAAATTGACAATAGTAAAACTTGGCTACTGGTGTTTTTAATGATTTAATAAAAAGTGAGGGCCAATTAAGATTTTTTGATCAACCCTGCCAGTCAAATACAGTTCTTAGCTATTTCTCCATATTCCCCAAAAAATGAAGTCATACATCTGAGATCCTATCTGGTGTAAGTTCTCATTTCTATATTACTCAAGAACTACTAAAAAGGATAATGGCTAGTCTCTAATGCTTATATCAAATATCACTTGTTGAAACAGGGTGGTACCCTAGCCTCAGTGGGTGGAAGAGCACTAGTCCACTTCTGTGCCGTCCTATTTGCGTAGCATGTTCAAGTGTTTTCTATACTAGGGGATTGCCCAGCTAAGTAATTGAAAGCACTGGAGGCTTCACTGACTGAATTTTAAGTCAATCCCACTATACTGATGATTACTGTGATACTTGATTAGAAAAGGTATTCATCCTTTATACCAATTATTGTTTCCACCTTCCCTTGATGATTTAAGGCCTACATTAAAATATAAAAAGCCAAGAATTTTAATTCAGTTTCTATATTGATAAGTCACAATCTAAGATTTCTTATTAGTATATGTAATTTTTTCTTCTTTTATAGGAGTAGGATTTTTCTTCACTTTCCATAGGATTTTTTTTCTGCTGAAACTCATTTTAGAAAAACAATGCTCTAAAAAGAATATTATTAAAATATCTACAGTGAGATTTTACTCCTCCTTGTTTTGAGTCTAACTTATTATGACAACCATTAGATGCTGAGTCTCCAGTTGGATCCCACTTGAATCCTGTATTTGTTGATGATTTAGCAAAGAAAATAAAAAGAGATTTAAGGAAGATGAAATGGAAACTTGATAAACTTCATTGAAGGAAAATATCTTTTTCCTTGGCTTTTTAGAATCTTGATCTTTGTGAGTTTGGACTATGGTTAGAGAAATGCCACACTAGAGGGTGGGTGAATTGATTTCTGATTAACGTTATGCTGTATAATTTAGACAAATCATTTAGTCTGTGATTCAGTTGCAGCCATTATAAAATCTGATTTTTAATGTTTCTTTTATTTGAAAGCAGGACACTGATCTTGAAGTCCCTGCGACAGTAAGATCAAAGAACTTTCCCTTTCCTCCTTGTAGCATTCTCTAAACTTAACAACTATTCATCAAAACTTCAAGAATATGGAGTTAGGGCTTGAATGCAGCAGAAGTTTCTCTTTGTACTTTCATGGGGTTTTTTAGATCATATTTTTAAAAACTAACAAATGGAAAAGAAGTTCTAATGGGGGAAAAGTTGAAATTAAACTTAGCCCTTATTAAAACAGCATAAATTTATTCATTTGTTCATTCAACAGTTATCTATCGAACATTTAGTACGTGATGAGGTTACAAAAGTGAGCAAACCACACGTGAAACCTGCCTTCGTAGCACATCACGGTGGTTAAGGAAAAAAGAAACATGAAACCAGAATTAAACAATATTTGGTTTACAGTAAATGAGAACTGTTAAGCACTCTAAGCTGTATAACTTTTCTTTTGTAAGGCTTGCATAAATACAACTGGAAATCAAAGTGTTTACAAATAAGCCGAATGAATATCCAGGTTTTTCTCTGGAAAATAAGGATAGTAGACATACTGTAAGGAAAACACAGGAAAGTCGAAGGCAGATCAACAGAAAACACTGGAATTTATTGAGTCTCCTGGTATTTTCTTGTTTGAAAATTTATGACCGATGAATAGGAGTCATCATTTAGCATGACCTTTGTGACAATCATAGGAAGTTTGCCATGCAAACCATAAAAGTGGTTGGCATTGTTAGGTAAAGCTTGTAATGGAGCAGCATGGTTTAGCTGAGTGAATTTCTTTTTTTGGCACTGAACAATTTCTATAGTTGAACTTTCACATTAGTTCCTTAACTGGAATTACTTTTATCAAACAAACATTAAAATATTGTATGTTTAAACATAGTGCATTTTTGCTCATATCTCAGAGGCATTTTCCAAACCTTTTATGGTAACCTTTGACCACGACATGGAACATACAATCAGATCTATTAATACGTAAAGCACCAGTGTGGCAAGTGCATGTCAACAAGTTATTTGGATTTCTATGTAAGTCTGTTCGTGATCTTTCCTAACATCAATTGATAGCTCTAAGTCTGTCAGTTGCCAGAATTCAGATTCCCGAAAATCACATGACCCACTTCTTTTCTGTGTGTTATTACTAACTTGTGAAGGATTTTGAGTAAAGAGAGGTGACCCTCAGGCGTTTTATATGTGTTATCTCATGTAACCTTCACCTCAGTCTTGTACAATATCAATATATAGTTAACTATTTTAGAAATGAAGAAACTGAGGCTTAAACTAATTAGGAAACAGGTCAAAATGACATAGTCAGCAAGGGTAGAACTGAGTGTGTACCCAGATCTTCTAACCGGAAGCACTGTTTTCTCCATTACACTCTGCTTTTCATTAAGTCCATTAACCAAGAAGGCCAGAAGAGGTTTAAGTGAGGGAAATTCTCTTTCTGCTGCTGAGACAGAACTACTAACGCCTTCTTGGACAAGTGAGGTTGAAAGAGTACACTCGGCTAACTGGCAGAAACGGTTACTTGGGAAGCAGAACAGAAGCCTCTAAACTTGTTACAGCAGGGGCCTGATACGATCACAGCCACTCTTCTGAAAAGTCCACCGTCACTGCTCAACAGGAGTCAGAGTGGTGGCAGGAGATGGGAAGATGTGAGCTCTGTTCATAGCAAAGGGATTGGAGATGAGAATGGGGAGGGCGCTTGGCTCTCTGGCTCTAGCCCATGGGTGGTACCATTTACCGAAATTGAGAATACTAGAGAAAGAGCCATGTGGATTAGGTGTACAACGTGTTTTAATAGCTAGGAAGATTGGGGGAAATTATGTCTGTGGTATAATTCCCTTATGTAACTTAAGAGGAAAAAGAAAGGCCAGAGAAGTGAATTACTTGACCAAACTCACTTTGCAGTGGAGCCAAGAGTAGAAACAAGTCCTGTGGCCATTCTGTAACACCAAACACCGCACAGCAGATGGTTCCAAGGACTGATATTCCAGAGAAGTACTCTGTGGATCTTCCAGCAATCTGATTTCCTATTTGTTTAATTAATGGTCATTTCAAAGAAAATTATCTGTTCACTGGCTATTTATTTCACAATCTCTTCATTTTCTTACTCCAAGATCTAAACCTTAAAAAGTCCCTAGTATAACAAGACTCACAAGAGGACACACACACACAAAAAAAACTCAATTATACATATTCCCATAAAATAAACTTGTCAGTTTTCTCATCAAATGTATTCTTATTCTATTCCTGGGAATGGTAAGTTCAAATCTGGCCCTGAGATGGTAGAGTACCATCATGCCCATTTTTAACAACAACATATCAATATATTAGCTTGGCCAAAAATTTCATTCAAGTTTTTCCATAAGGTTATGGAACATCTTGCATCTTATGGAAAAACCGAGATGAACTTTTGGCCAACCTAATAATTTTGTATAACTTATAAGCACTTTTTCATATTTGTCTTGATTTTTTTCAATACCCTATGAAATGAGCAGAGCAGGTTTTACCGTCCTCACTTTACAGATAACTCTCAAAGATGTTAAGTGATCTGTATAAACATCATAAAGGTGGTAGGTGGCAAACCTCAGCCTTAGGTTTCTTACAGGGGAATATGTCTTTTGTTTTACTACAAGTTTATAGCCTTTCCTGCATTGGCAGAATCCTCTTTTATCTTCCTGTGAAATTACTACTATTAATAAAATTTTCTTTGAGTCTGACAACAAAGGCATATAAATTAGGGGAAATCTTTGTTATGGATGAGATTGTTCTTACTGGTCGATAAGGTGAATTGGTGGTTCTTTAAGGTCCTTTCCCATTGTAATACCCAAGCGTGAGCTCATCCTGGAAGGTGGGGTGTGGGGAAATTCTGAGGGAAAAGGGTACCCCAAAAGGGGGACCATTTTAAAGAATGAACAAAAATGCTTTTAAATCTAAGAATAAAATTCTAAACCCATGACTCCCTCAATAGTCCTTATAAGCTAAAAGAAACTAAAAATAAAGATTCATAGTAATATATTAATTTATAAAATTATTAAAGATAAAATGCTTTCCCATTTTGTTGTTTCATTGTCTATAATCATTTACTTTTGTTATATATAAGGTCATGAATTAGGACCTTGAAGTTAGCTTCCTGATTAAAATTGACTGAGAGCTTTCTGATGATACAGTATCCAAAGTAACTTGCTTACTGGGGGCATGATGGAAAATGAACCAATTTGGATCTCTTTTTGTTACTAAAGATTTTGGCTCTACAGTCTCAATGGAGAGTGACCACTTGTCATGGACCACAGGAACATTTCTTTGATCCAGTGAGGAAGATAGAATATCAGAGGTATAACAGTCAAGTGTCTGTGCTCCTACTCTGGGCAATATTAATGACTAACTTTCCAAGACCTGTCTCCACAATGACTAATCACAGGGAAATGAACATCAGGGAATGATCTCAAACCCTGGAAAATGTAATGGGATATCGATCCTGTAAGAAATTACACTTAGTGTCAGCATTTTAGCTCTCTTTGGTTTTGGAGAACTCTCAGATTCCATTCCTAAGTTCTCACATGCTCAGGTGTAGTGATTAAACTGCGGGATCACAAGCACTGTGATTCCCAGCTTTGTGTTCTGAACTCATATAGCCCAAGAACAACTTTTCCTAAAGTCCCATCACCTTTCAAAACCATGACGTATCCTTGTTATCGTCATGGTCAACTCCTTGGCCTGCTTCCTATGTTTAGTCTTAACTTTCTCTCCCCTCTATTTCTCTCCACAAATTTTACATTCCAGTCAAACCAAAAAAGAAAAACACAAACCCTGAAGAGTGCCACTAATCCTAGGAGATCCTTGTCAAGGCATCAAACTCCATAAACCTCAGCTTTTGCTTTTTGGGGTTTGAATTTTCTTTTTAATAAAATGAAGGGGGTTAGGGTATTATTCCTTATGGAATCTTGTGAACTGTTAATATGCCTTGTCCTGTGCTATGGCTTTGGGATACACAAAAAGAAATAAAACAAGTCCAAGCCCCAGGACCTCAAAAACAATCATTTTAACTTACTTTTCTCCCTCCCTCACTACCTGTCCTTCTGACTTGGTATCTGAATGCCCTTATCTCAGTTACCATGTTGTTTTATGCCTGGTCTCCCAAGTTAGAAACCCCCAACTCAACATGTGTTACTCCTTCATTTGCCCATTGAAAACTGATTATCAAACGCTGTCAGTCCTGCCCGTCTTCATTGGAAATAACTTTAAGATCTGTGCTTTCTTATTCATGCTGTAGTAATTGAGCAGAAAACAATGCCAGGTACAGACCAGAACGTCCTACTGATGCCCTCAACTTTAGTCTCCCTTCTCCAGTGCATCTCTTCTTCACCATCAGAGAGGATTCCCTTAAAACCAAATTAGAGCATGGTCTTAGATTTGCCCATAAACAGTTCGTCCAGATTACATTTATGATTAAATTCAGCCCCCACCCTCCCCCAGTTTCTCCTTATTTCTCTAAATCCAGCTCAAATGTAAGGTCTGCCAACTAGGTGTCTGCTTTCTGCCTGGTTTGTACACAGAATTCACCACGCTGGCTTAACCTAGTTTGTAATCTCTAGCCATACTGGAAACTCCTAGGTCTTAACTATCTTTCCATCCTAGGCACCAGGTATTGTCTGACAAACTGTCTTAAGGAAAACAGAAAGCATACTGAGTGTGGTCTATGATATTAGGTTGGTGCAAAAGTAATTTTGGTTTTGTATTGTTGAACTTTGCCATTTGATATTGGAATACGTTCTTAAAATGTGGTTATGTTCTGCATCATTTTAATGTGCATTTCTTGCTTTATGTTTTTTGCTAATGAATTATTACTTGCTATTTATTTTATAAGTATTTTGGACTATGGAAATGATGTTAGACAAAGAAATTCAAGCAGATTTCTTATTTGAGTTCAAAATGGATTCATAAAGCAGCAGAGACAACTTGCAACATCAGCAATTCATTTGGCCCAAAAGCTGCTACTGAACATACAATACAGAGGTGTGTCAAGAAGTTTTGCAAAGGAGATTAGAGCCTTGAAGATGAGGAGTGCAGTGGCCGGCCATTGAAAGTTGATAAAGACCAATTGAGAGGATCATTGAAGCTGATCCTCTTAAAACTACACCAGAAATTGCCAAAGAACTCAACATCAACCATTCTACATTTCTTTAGCATTTGAAGCAAACTGGAAAGGTGAAAAAGCTCAGTAAGTGGGTGCCTCATGCTGCTGCTGCTGCTGCTAAGTCGCTTCAGTCGTGTCCGACTCTGTGAGACCCCATAAACGGCAGCCCACCAGGCTCCCCCGACCCTGGGATTCTCCAAGCAAGAACACTGGAGTGGGTTGCCATTTCCTTCTCCAATGCATGAAAGTGAAAAGTGAAAGTGAAGTCGCTCAGTCGTGTCCAACCCTCAGCAACCCCATGAACTGCAGCCTTCCAGGCTCCTCCATCCATGGAATTTTCCAGGCAAGAGTACTGGAGTGGGGTGCCATTGCCTTCTCTGGGGTGCCTCATGAGCTGACCACAAATCAAAACAATAGTTGTTTTGAGGTGTCATCTTCTCTTATTCTACACAACAATGAACCATTTCTCAATTGGATTGTGACATGTGACAAAAAGTGAATTTTATACGACAACTGTTGATGACCAATTCAGTGGTTGGACTGAGAAGAAGGTCTAAAGCACTTCTTAAAGCCAAACTTGCACCAAAAAAGTTCATGGTCTCTGTTAGTTAGTCTGCTGCTTCTCTGATCCACTACAGCTTTCTGAATCCCAGTGATACCATTACATCTGAGAAGTATGCTCAGCAAATCAGTGAGATGCACTGAAAACTGCAACACCTGAGTTTGCCATTGGTCAACAGAAAGGGCCCAATTCTCTGCAACGGCTGACTGCATGTCACATAACTAGTGCTTCAAAAGTTGAATGAATTGGGCTACGAAGTTTCACCTCCTCCACCATATTCACCTGACCTCTTGCCAACTGACTACCACTTCAAGCATCTGGACAACTTTTTGCAGGGAAAATGCTTCTACAACCAAAAGGACTCAGAAAATGCTTTCCAAGAGCTCATCGACTCCCAAAGCATGGATTTTTATGCTATAGGAATAAACAAACTTATTTCTCATTGGCAAAAATGTGTTGATTGTAATGGTTCCTATTGGATTAATAAAAATGTGTTTGAGCCTAGTTATAATGATTTAAAATTCAGGGTCCAAAACCATAATTACTTTTGCTCCAACGTAGTAGTATGCTTCAAAGGGCCCCTAAAACACCCCGAAGAAAGATATTTAACTAATTAAGTTCATTTGATATGTTGGAGTACTTGAGAAGTATTGTCAAATGAGGGCTTCCCTGGTGGTTCAGATGGTAAAGAATCTGCCTGCAGTGCAGGAGACCCAGCTTCAATCCCTGATTCAGGAAGACCCCCCTGGAGAAGAGAATGACAACCCACTCCAGTATTCTTGCTGGGAAAATCCTATGGACAGAGGAGCCTGGTGGGCTATAGTCCATGGAGTCACAAAGAGTTGGGCACTACTGAGCAACTAAGCACATGAACTTTGTGAAAGACAGATTTACGTTCACTGTGGAGAGACGTTTCAATATGTTCAATATGATAGGGTGCTATAAAA
This sequence comes from Bos indicus, assembly GCF_029378745.1. Classification (NCBI taxonomy): domain Eukaryota; kingdom Metazoa; phylum Chordata; class Mammalia; order Artiodactyla; family Bovidae; genus Bos; species Bos indicus. Next base: position 24,457,778 of record NC_091768.1, on the reverse strand, counting down.
TAATTATATTGTTTGCCCCCAGATATCATAAGATTTGTTTTACTAAACATGATTAAATAGACTTTTCTGGGAGAGCTGTTTGAACTAAATCCCTCTAAAGTTCCAAAGGTTTATGATTCTATAGCTGGAAGCTGGTTAACTTTATGGATGTCAGTGTTCTCATTTGAAATTTAAGAGAGAAGGAAGAGCTCTAAGATCCCTTTAAATTCACAGCTTTATATTCACCATTGTCCCAAATATTCTTTTTATATTCCTGTTATGAACATTCCTGTTCATAACATTCCTTCCCTTTCCATTTCTCTAAGTTATTCTCTTCCCTCAAGTCCCATAACTATTCCTAATTGCTCTCTGCAATCTTGAAATACCTCAACCATCAGTAATTGCGCCTACCTTTTAATGTCTGCTGTACTTCATTTCTAAACTATATATTTATAGCCCTCAGAATGTAAACAGACTATTTTACTGTGGCATTATAGAATTCTTGAGCCAGGGACCATGCTTTGTCTCTCAGTGCCTAGCAGAGAATTTCCAGTAATCACTGAATAAGTACCTAGTTGGGAGGATGGCCATGATATGATACTGAGAGTATGATATTAGTATCATCTGCATCACATTCACCTAGAGTGCTTGTTGTAAATGGAGCTACCTAAGCCCACCTCTTCATTCCCCAAATCACAGAGTTTTGGAGTGAAACCTATGTACCTGCATTATTAACAAGTACTCCAGGTCGTTTTCACACATAGCAAAGTTTAGTCTAGACATTAGTCTGGACATACTCTAGAACCTTCAGGTTCTCTGTTATCATTCTGGTACCACTTTCATGGCATGCCTGACCTCTTTCCATCTGTTTAAGCAGGTTCTTGTCTTCAGTGGGTTGCTAGAGTCCCAGAGGACTTCTTGCTCAGAATGTTGTGAAAGACCATCTTGGATATTCATTAAAAGCTGTGTCTGCAGTCCTGAAAAAGTAGCCCCTCTCTATGACTGTTAGTGAATCCTTGGCTCTTAAAGGTTCCCCAAATCTCCTGTCTCCTTGCTTGGAGGCTTTTGAAGAGTTATTATTGACCAAAAGCTCCCAGCTGCCTTGAATAAGAGTGGACATGATACAAGAATGTGGTTGGTACTTCTCAGGTAAAACAAAATGTCTTAACACTTATTGATCTGTAACAAGTGCCTATAAGAGTGGGCTTCCCAGGTGGCACTCGTGGTAAAGAAACTGTCTGCCAATGTAGGAGACATAAGAGACGTGGATTCCACCACTGGGTTGGGAAGATACCCCGGAGGAGGGAATGGCAAGTCACTCCAGTTTTCTTGCCTGGAGAAACCCATGGACAGAGGAGCCTGGTGGGCCACAGTCCATAGGGTTGCACAGGGTCGGACATGACTGAAGCAACTTAGCACGTATGCACACACACCTGTAACAGTGCTAGGTGCTTCCAAATGCTCTCACTTAATTCTCTCCTCCCACCCCCACCATGTCTATCAGGTAGATATTCTCAGGTTGCAGGTAAGGAAGCTGAGGTTCAGAGAGGTTACACATCCGTTGTCTATCTAAATAAATAATCAGACTGTGAGCTCTTTGACACAGATTATTGGTTTTATTCATCTTTGAATGTTCACCAACTCGCCCCATGTCTGGATGTTTAGAAAACTCAATCGTTTAAATGAACAGCTAGTTGAAGAGGTACATTCTGGTTTTCCAGCTAGTAAATGTCAGAACTCTGTTAAAGTCCCAAACCAGCTCTCCTCTTCCCAGTCCCTGTGCTCCTCTAGGAAGTGCAGAAGCCACATTTCTGACTGAGGCAGTGCCCTGGTGAGTGGTGCACATAAGTTCAAACACACATCCTACTCACAAAGGTGCGTGTCTGCACCTTCTGTTTTGTCAGCAATTTTGTGAACCTAGAGAAAAAAAAAATCCACTTTTTTTTTTTTCTGCTCAGGATTTCAGATGTCACACATAAAGCTGGATTTATTTAATGGTATACCCACTATTTGCACATCTTCTTGTGCCTGTTAAAATACCACAAGTCCCTCGCCTGCTGTTTGCTTATGCTAAGACTTCAGCATGAGATATGCTACTTGAGCATGCTATGTGGTGAGAAGATCCAAGTTTATTCCTAATATAACAAAGTGGAGTTTGTTTTTAACACAAACTGAAGTTTGTTTCATTCAAGAATGCAAACTTAGTAGTTATGGAATCACACCCATGCAGATTCATTACCATTAAACTATCACATTTTCTGTTTATGTTGATTTCTAATTAATTCTCTCCTAAAAAAAAAAAAGGAATGGTTCAGCCAGACCAGAGCACATAATGATTCCCACTGTTGGATGAACACTGTTGGATCTGTCTCATGAAAAACGCTGCTATTACCACCCACTAACTCATCAACAGGTCCTGGCTCTCTACAGAATCTGGGTCTCCGTTACCCCCATCCAGGCCTTCTTGTCCTCTATTCACCTCCACTTGGGAACATAGCCACTTGGAGAAGGGGAAGCTCTCCCGCTCTTACCAACAGCTGGAGATGTTGATTCAGTACCTTATGTATTACACCCATAGCAGAGTGCATTAACTTTATGATAGATTTTCTGCTTGTAATTAAGGGGAAAAAATTCCACTATTTTGATTCTACAAATGCTTTTTGTTGCAGTTTCAGCATCAACTACAGCTATTGGTAGGTCACATGAAAACTAATATGGTTTTCACTGCATTTGAAGAATCAACTTTGGAATTAGTCCTTAGGTTATTTAATTCATTTAATGGGAGAAAAAAGAACATAATAGTGGGATTCTAAAAGGAAGGTTAGATCATAAGTGAAAACGATAATGTTGTTGTTCTAAATTAGACTGTGTCAGTATGTGTCACTAATGGCAAGAATTCAGAAAAATACCAAAAAAAGATTATATGCAAGATTGCAGAATGCTTTACTTTTTTAGAGTTTGTTCTTATGACATCTTATATATTTCATAACATTTTTGTTTCTCCTCACCACTACCAAGGCCCCCTCCCCTCCCCCCGACACACACTCCAGTACAGTAGAATGAAAATTTAAAACCCCAAAGAAAACTAAAGTTACTGCTAGAGAGAGATGGGAGAAACAAAAATGAAATAACATCTTCCCAAGAGCAAAGTACAGGTAGAACAATGTACACGAGATTGGAATCTGAATGTAAATTCCTAAGTTATGTCTAGTTAGAACATTATCCTTTAATATAAAACTTAATAAGAAAACCTGTGTTTGTGGAATCCAAGATGTTGGTTCTGTTCTATAACCTATAAAATTAGCAAAAAATTAAAGTGGATGACTAAGTCAGGCAAAAATGTGTTCTTTCCTTTCCTTCTGATGTCTGCTTAGCAATGCAGAGTCTAAAGGGTCTTGGTAGACAATCCCAGCTATTTACTTTGGTCATTAAGGGTCTGTAGGATCTGGCTTTAACTTTAACCTCCTTTCCTAACCTTGTCTCATACCAGTCACAGCACTGCAGCCTCATTGGTTCCCCTTGACTATTCCTTGTGCCCTGTTCTTTCCCACAGCCTTTGTACTGACTGAGGCTCCACCTGGAGTGCTGGCCCTCAGGTTTTCCTGGCTGAGTCCTTCTCATCCTCCCAGTCTCAACTAAAGGGTAAACTTCTTAAAGGGGCCTTTCCTGACCACCGTATTTAAAGTAGATTCCCAGAGTTATTTTCTGCTTTATCCACCTGTTTACTTCCTTCACAACACTCATCACAATCTTTGACCATTTAATTTCTTTGTTGACTTGCTTATTAACTGATTAACATCATGAGATTGGGAACCAGCTGTCTTATTCGCTCCTATGTTTTCTGCACCATGTGTAGTGTGGGGCACATACAAGTTATCTGAAAATTTTATTAAAACCCTTAACACTGATCTCCACTATATACATGTGTATATAATAGCATATATATGTATATATATATATATAATAACACATACGTGTATATAATGTATATATAACATGTAATATTATATGTAATATTTTATGTAGTATATATGTATTACATGTAATACTATATATACATATATACACACGATGCAACCCACTTTCATCTTTTATTTCTAGTTCTGATTCTATAGCCTGTGGATAGACAAAGCTCAGTCATTGGCCACCAACTTGGCATCTAGTTCCAAATATTCATCATATCTTAGATTTCGGGAAATCTATGTCTGCCATCACTTGCTAGCCATGTTCTTAATATTTTGAGCTGGCTTGATTTTAGTGGAAAGTCTAGCTAATTGCTACTTAATGTTAGGTCTGTTTTATTGCTGTGGTTTTATTTTAAAGTATTTATAGAATATAAATATTAGACTCCCTTCAGGAAATTATTATTCAGTAAGAGAAAGAGAAAGATCTTCCAAGTTTTCAAAGAAATAGTTTCCATTAAAAACAGTATGTTTCCCACATAATAATGGTGGAGTCCTAACTGGGCTATATTCAGCAGCTGGTGAATACATTCCTCTCTGAGATTGCTAGGAATTTTGTGAACCCATTGGTCTGGGCACAGACTTTCAGAGTATCAGAAGTTGATTCACTGGGATAAAAGATGTGGCAGACTCGATTGTTTTAACTGCTTCATGTCGGTTAATGTCTGTAATATTTATTTAATAACAGACCAAATAGGATGTGTGAGTGTCATGTGTTTAACACAAAAACGTGTACATTTGTATATTTACATAGCATAGGCAAATTTTAATTCATTTAATGATTAAAACATTGGTATACAAAAACATTAAAATCATCAGATGATACACAGTATTTCAACAATAGAGTATATGTGTGTATATATAAACATGTCACTCTTTCAACAAATTATTAGTCAAAAATAATAATGGATGACTATGCTAGACCTCTGTTCATCCAGATATCATTATTTAAGAATGTATACAAGTATGTATGCAAATATTGTATGTATACAATTGTATACATTGTATATATACAAATGTTTATGTATACCAGTATTGTTACTATATGTACAATAAGTAATCATATTTATTCAAGCAACTTTTGATATTTTGATGTTATACCTAATAGTCCCAAGTTACCCAAATGGTTCTAGAGATCTTAGCTATAGTCACTTCTGCCCTAAAAGATTTAACTTAGGAATAAATAAGAAACATTGACTCTCAATATTTTCTGGGGTTGAATCAATAAAATTTGAAAGAGACTGCCAAGTTATTCAAATTTTTAGTATTAGATTTTTCTTAAAGTGAATATTGCCAGACATTCCAGAGGAACCACAGAACATCTTTTTCTATGACCAAAACATTGTATTAAACTTAAAAATGATTCTATAACAATCAAGTCTCAAGATATGATAGAAACGTGCTGTTCTTACTTAGGCAGGAAAAAAGTCTACATTTTCTCTAAGTGAATTGATAACTCAAATAAATGGCACCTAGAGAACTTTGTGTGTGTGTGTGTGTGTGTGTGAGAGAGAGAGAGAGACTGAGCCTGTAGCGTGCCAGATCCTAGTTTCCCAACTGGGGATCAAACCCATGCCCACTGCATTGGGAATGCCAAGTCTGAAGCAGCAGACCACCAGGGAAGTCCCCTAGGGAAGCTTTTATTATATTATTTTGAATGATTTATTTCATAATTAATGAAGCATCCTCAAAATGTATGTGATATAAAATCTGATTTCTTTACTATATGTTCATAGCTGCAGTTAATTTAAAATCAATTATTGGGCTTCCTTAGTGGCTCAGATGGTAAAGAATCTGCCTGCAATGCAGGACACGTGGGTTCAATCCCTGGGTTGGGAAGATCCCCTGGAGAAGGGCAAGGCAACCCTCTCCAAGCTTCAGCAGCATGTGAACTGAGAACTTCCAGATGTACAAGCTGGATTTAGAAATGGCAGAGAAACCAGAGATCAAATTGCCAACATCTGTTGGATCATAAAAAAGCAAGAGAATTCCAGAAAAATATTGGCTTCATTGACTATGCCAAAGTATTTGACTATGTGGATCACAACAAACTATAGAAAATTCTTAAAAAGATGTAAATACTACACCAACTTACCTACCACGTGAGAAACCTGTATGCAGATCAAGAAAAAACAGTTAGAACCAAACATGGAAAACAGACTGGTTCAAAATTGGGAAAGGTGTGTGTCAAGGCTGTATATTGTCACTCTGCTTATTTAACTTATATGCAGAGTACATCATATGAAATGCCGGGCTGGATGACTCACAAGCTGGAATCAAGATTGCTGGGAGAAATATCAATAGCCTCAGATATGCAGAAGACACCACCCTTATGGCAGAAAGTTAAGAGGAACTAGAGAGCCTTTTGATGAAGTTAAAAAAGGAGAGGGAAAAAGCTGGCTTAAAACTCAGCATTCAAAAAATGAAGATCATGGCCTCTGGTTCCATTATTTCATGGCATATCAGTTTAGTTCAGATCAGTAGCTCAGTCAGGTCTGACTCTTTGCGACCACATGGACTGCAGCACACCAGGCCTCCCTGTCCATCACCAACTCCCGGAGTTTACGCAAACTCATGTCCATTGAGTCGGTGATGCCATCCAACCATCTCATCCTCTGTTGTCCCCTTCTCTTCCCACCTTCAATCATTCCCAGCATCAGGGTGTTTTCAAATGAGTCAGCTCTTATCATCAGGTGGCCAAAGTTTTGGAGTTTCAACTTCAACATCAGTCCTTCCAATGAATATTCAGGACTGAGTTCCTTTAGGACTGGTTGGATCTCCTTGTAGTCCAAGGGACTCCCAAGAGTCTTCTCCAACACCACAGTTCAAAAACATCAATTGTTCGGTGCTCAGCTTTCTTTATAGTCCAACTCTCACATCCACACATGACTACCGGAAAAACCATAGCCTTGACTAGATGGACCTTTGTTGACAAAGTAATGTCTCTGCTTTTCAATATGCTGTCTAGGTTGGTCATAACTTTTCCTCCAAGGAGTAAACATCTTTTAATTTCATGGCTGTAGTCATCATCTGCAGTGATTTTGGAGCCTTCATGGCATATAGAGGGCAAAAAATGAAAACAGTGAAAGACTATTTTCTTGGGCTCCAAAATCACTATGGATGGTGACTGCAACCATGAAATTCAGATGCTTGCTCCTTGGAGGAAAAGCTATGACAAACCTTGACAGCATATTAAAAAACAGAGACATTACTTTACCAGCAACAGTCTGTCTAGTCAAAGGTATGGTTTTTCCAGTAATCATGTATGGATGTGAGAGTTGGACCATAAAGAAGGCTGAGCACTGAAGAATTGATGCTTTTGAACTGTGGTGTTGGAGAAGACTCTTGAGAGTCCCTTGGACTGAAAGGAGATCCAACCAGTCCATCCTAAAGGAAATCAACTCTGAATATTCATTGGAAGGACTAATGCTGAAGCTCTAATACTTTGGCCACCTTATACAAAAAGCCTACTCATTGGAAAAGACCCTGATGCTGCAAAAGATTGAAGGGAGGAGGAGAAGGGGATGACAGAGGACCAGATGATTGGATGACATGACCAACTCAATGAACATGAGTTTGAGCAAGCTCTGGGAGATGGTGAAGGACAGGAAAACCTGGCATGCTGCAGTCCATGGGCTTGCAAAGTCAGACAGGACTGAGTAACTGAACATGAGCAACAACAATAATGGATTCCTTCTGCATAACAATTACAGTAGATTCCTTCTGCATAACAGTCAGATTAGTATTGCATTTGGGCTTTAGAAGGGAATTAAAGTAAGGCAACAGTTTCCATGGTGGCTCAGCAGTAAATAATCCACCTGCAATGCAGGAGTTGCAGGAGACACAGGTTTGGATCCCTGGGTTGGGAAGATCCCCTGGAGGAAGGCATGGCAACTCATTCCAGTATTCTTGCCTGGAGAAGCCCGTGGACAGAGGAGGCTGGTGGGCTACAGTCCATAGGGTCACGAAAAGTTGGGCACAACTAACGCTACTTAGCATGAACACACAAAGTTGGGAAAATCGTTGACTTAAACTTAAATGGTTAAAGAAACAAACTTAGATTCCAATGTTGTAGTTGGTTTTGTATATCATAAACACTAATATAAAGATTGTGTATTTTTCAAATGCACAGTACCATTTAAAACTCCAAGTTCTAGATATTTTATTTAAAAAGTTGAATTGGCTCTCATGACAAGAGCATTTAGGAATGGTTGCATCGGTTATGCATCGTAAGTTTATGAAACAGAGAAACAGTAGGAAGGTTTGTTTAATAGCTAGAGAAATTGAAGTCACTTACACCGATAGTGTCGACAGTTCAGACACTGAAAATTGGTCTGTTATGCATTAAGATATATTCTTCATACTTAACTTTCATATACAAGTTAAGAAAAGATACTTTCTTCTTTCCCAGTTTTAGGAAAAGTCATACAAATTTCTCCATGTATTTGGTGCATCATAACCAGAAGGTCCCAATTTAGAGTTTCTATGAATTCTGCCCATTTTTCACTTTATATTTATCCACATTACACATCTAAAGTTTACTTATATGTAAATAGGTTGGTTTGCTGTTGTTTAGTCTCTAAGTCATGTCCAACTCTTTTGCAACCACATGGATTGTAGCCCACAGGCTCCTCTGTGCATGGGATTTCCCAGGCAAAAATACTAGAGTGGGTTACCATTTCACATCTCCAGGGGATCTTCCCAACCTAGGGATCGAACCCACGTCTCTTGTCTCCTGCATTAGCAAGTGGATTCTTCAGCACTGTGCCACCTGGGAAGTCCTAAATAGATTGGTTTCAAGTATCAAAGGTCTAAGTTCTACTCTTGGATCTAAACTCACTATTTGTCAAGTAGCATTTCACTGAGTCCTAGTCTGGGGTTCCAAAAGAAGTAATTGTGATAACTTCTGTCCTTACTGACAGTAATGTCCATGCTTATATTATTTGTTTATTTACTGATTGCACTGAGTCTTTGTTGCAGTGTCCAGGCTTCTCTAGTTATGGTGTATGGGCTCAGTAGTTGCAGTGTGGGATCTTAGTTCCTCTACCAGTGATCAAACTCAAGTCCCTTGCTTTGGAAGGCAGATTCTTAACCACTGGACCAGCTAGGGAGTCCCTCCGTGGCTAATTTAGCCTTCTGAGATGCATGCTTTGAAAGCAAAAGTGATATAGAAATACAAAGTATTACTGAAATTGTTGTTTAGTAGCTAAGTTGTGTCCAACTCTTTGCAATCCCATGGACTGTAGCCCACCAGGCTCATCTGTCCATGGGATTTCCCAGGCAAGAATAATGGAGTGGGTTTCCATTTCTTCCTCCAGGGGATCTTCCTGACCCAGGGATTGAATCCACATCTCCTGTATTGACAGGCAGATTCTTTTCCACTGAGCCACCAGGGAATCCCTGTTACTAAAATTAACTGATTATACATCTTTTTCTCTTCCTTATTTGGACTACTATTCCTTCTTTTGGCCTCTTTGGCCATCTCCCCCTTTCAAGATGTCTTCTCTAATTAAATGACTCCCACATTCATATCTAGGAACCATTGCAACATTAAGCTCCATCTACTAAGCATCGCTTTTTGGATATTTCACAAAATCTGCAAAATCAAGGACCCCAACCATGTTTATATTTGTAGACCTTCTTATTCTATGTACCTTGCTCTTCCCTCCAACTTCAGGCTTTTATTTAGCAGTCCCTTTCCATTCTGTTTACTGGCCAAAATGCAAAACACAAGTTATTTTACGTACTCAGTCCACATTCTCTTGGTCAACATATTTGATTGATGCCGCCTCCCAAGTATCCTTGGAATATGAATCCCTCCCTCACCACATTACACTACTTCTGCTGTATTTGAAGCTTTCATCTGTCTTTTTACCTTGATCATTGCTTTAGTCTTCTAGTGTCCATGCCTGCATGCTGTCAAGGAAATTTCCCCTCTATAATAATACAGATGTGGTTATATCACTCACCAGGTTTAAGTCCTCCAAGTCTACAGAATAATTTCCTTGGGAGAGCCCACCAGGGGTTTTGTAATCTAGATCTATCCTGTGCTTCAAAATTGTCTTGATATGCCTTCTACTTCCATTCACTACTAGTTCAGCATCAGTTGCGTGGAACTTGTGCCAGTCTCCTTGATGGGAATTAACATGGTGTTCCCACCTCCGGCCCCACCATGGCCTCTTACATACTGCTAACTTTGATACATTTTCTAAGATTAAGTTCAAACTTGAGATGTTCTATGAAACGTCACCACCACCAATCCCTCCAGTGCTCGTATAAAATAATAATACAAAACATTGTTTGAAAAGGAATGATTCAGAAATAGAAAATGAAGGTATTACTAGAGTGGGGGGAAAATGAACAGCACAACAAGTAGAGTTCTATTTTCTGTCTTAGTATTATAAGACTTTAAGGCTGGAAGGGTTGTTACAGTCAATCCAGACCAAAGTTTTCTGTGGTTTCCATATAAAAAGTAAAAACTCTTCCCTTAAGATGAAGTTTGGGAAATTTGTATCTAGTTGTGTAATACCAACTGCATAACTTGAGTGATCCTTATACAAGGTTCAAGAAAGCAAAATGTCATGATTCTTAACTATAAAAGAATCTAGAATCATAGAATCTGAATTTTGTAGTCTCGATTTTTTTCTTACTTCCCACAGCATAATACTTAACCCCTCCTGAATAAATAAAGTTTGCCATTATTTGTAGCTGCCCATGTTCAAAATTCTCTGATTAAAAACAAACAGGTATTTTCTTTGCCAGTTAGAACAATTACATCTTTAATTTTTCAAAATTATGTTGTCAGAACCTTGAAAAAACAGATCAAAGTTGTAGGTATTAAACCTCACAATTAGAAAATATCCTAAATGGTACACCAAAGTAATTAACACAGTGTGATAGTGGAAGGAAGAAAATTGGGGGAAAGAATGCTATTTTGTTAAAAGCTTTTGTCTCAAAAAGCAAAATATGGGGGAAAAAAGAGTAATTGTAGTACCATGTGTGAGTTGAGTGTGCTACATTTCATCAGTAAAGGTTTTAAAGAGGAGGTTGAGAGAGATCACTTTAGCACATTTCATCATTTGGGGCAAAATTGTTAATCCTGGGATGCATACAGAGGTCTCTCTTGCAGAAGTTTCCAGACATTCAAACCCAAATTTTTAAATAAAATTTATTTCAAGGTATATCCATTTTTGAGGCTCAGAACATGTAAATCATGTTTATTTTTTTAACTAATATATTTAACCTTATAATTGACAAAAGTTTCAAGGGGCTTAAACTTACAATTCTGTTCCTTCGAGCAACTGTGTCTCAGAGACAGAGACACATTGATGTGGACCAATCCAGTCCATCTTCATTTAAATTCAGTCTCTTGCTTCCCTGAGCTCAGAATGACTTTCTTTCAAACTGAGGTCTATTTTCCCATGGATGATTTTTATGAAAAGTTTTACAGGTTTTGACCTACAACTATCACTTTTTGAAATGGATCAGTTTGATTCCAAATGCATGGAGTTTTCACCCCCTTTCTTTTTTAGGGTCTTTCCCTGATTAAAATATGTACACATTTTCTGTAAGTCTCCAATACTGGAGTTACTGGCATGAAAAATGACTCTGTTCCTTGGAAGGCAGTATTCGCTTACAAGTCCCCCAGGTCCTGTAATGTCTAAACCTCCTGTGCCACTTTATATGTCCGCCCCACCCCATGGAGGAGCATGTACAGGAAAAGCAGACTTCCCTTCCCCCACACATTTCCTCAGTTTATTTACAAAATGTCTTGGAATGAGAATGAGCTGCTTGTGGTTCCTGTGGCTGATTCAGGGATGGTTTCCTCCAGGCAGAGGATGCTGGTCAACTGAATGACCTCTCAGCAGCTAACCCATGCGCCTCCGTGGTAAGGCTGATTGGGTTTATGTGTACTCCTTCTAACTAAGCCTGATGGGACTTGTTTTTGCAGTAAAGGACTTTGCAGTAATCAAACATCACTGTGAAGACAGACTTAATAATTGGAGGTCCCTCCCACCACCAACAGAAGAGAGAGAGACACAAGGATGCCTTTGCACTCTTGTGCATCAGCCCTACTTCTCTTAGGGTCAGGATGATTCCCTTCTGCACTCCTAAAGGGACAATAAAGATGTTAATATTGTATTTGAATAGAGAATACATTAGAAGAAAAAATCATCCCAAACACTAGCTACATGAAAGATGCCCCTCAGTCAGCAAATTCCCTCTGCTCACAGACAGTGTCTATAACTAGTTAATAGTCATTTTAAAAATGTTTAAAGTTATGAAGATCTCAAGTAAACATGAATCTTCCAAATGTTTGCTTATATTTGTTCAGACTTGCTAATGAATAGTCTCACCACGTATGTTGGTGATTCTCAGAAATCTTGGGATTCTCAGGAACATGTGTAGTAGCAATCCTTAGGATGGACTGGTCATGTCCTCACCAAATGTAGATTTCACTTAAGTAAATGAAAGATGAGGGCACAAAAACTATGACTTCTCTCCTAACAGATCAAATATTGAACACAACTTATAATAAATATTATTTAATATTATAAATACTTCGTATGATCCATGTGGAACTACTGGTAAGGTACATCACATTTTCACCATTATATAAATTTCAACTGGCAAATATCATGTGAGCAGAAATGATTCAGGAAAGCATTGGCAAGGAGTGAGGTGCTAAATAGCTACAGAGCTTCAGAGTCAATTTGGTTTGAATCAAAGAGTAAAATTGTGTTTTCTAATACACCAGAATTTGAAAAAGATATCCTAGAAAGTAATGTTCCTTCTCCAATTAAGTCCCAGTCTATGTTGTCATCCTTATTTGAAGACATTAGATACATCCACCACATACATGAAAAGCAAAACTAATATGTACTGATTTCAAGGAAAGAGCACACAATTCTCATCTCCAATCTACTGGGACACTAGTTCAGTAAGGATACTTCCATTCAATTTATATTATCTATAAATATTTTGAGGCAGTATATTCTTATTTTTCAAATGCTCACATTTTTAAAACTTTGAAACTAAAAAATAATGTATGTATCTATTCAAGGGAAACACCAGATCACAGAAAAGAGAGGGAAAAATTCTGAACTCATTCACCCATTACCACCAAATTGCAAGCTAATAAAAGAACATGTGTATCCTGCCCAGAGAACGTCACTGAACTTCTATATTTATGATTTAACTGTTATTTTTGTCTTTCTACATTTGTCCCCCCAGTGCATCCTAACGTCAGTCAAGGCTGCCAAGGAGGCTGTGCAACATGTTCAGATTACAATGGATGTTTGTCATGTAAGCCCAAACTATTTTTTGTTCTGGAAAGAATTGGCATGAAGCAGATTGGAGTGTGTCTCTCTTCATGTCCAAGTGGATATTATGGAACCCGATATCCAGATATAAATAAGTGTACAAGTAAGTGCCTAAACAAAATTATGTTTTTATCTCATCCTTGGGGGATGGCATCAGTGACTTGATGGACATGAGTTTGAGCAACCTCTGGGAGTTGGTGATGGACAGGGAAGCCTGGCGTGCTGCAGTCCACAGGGTTGCAAAGAGTCAGACAGGACTGAGTGACTGAACTGAACTGACTGGGGGTACTTTCCAGATATGAAATGGCCTCTAGAATTTTTTTAATATTCAATGTTAAGTAAATGATAGTCTTTACCTGACAGTTAGACTGAACCATACTTGAACTTAGCCCTCAGGGCAGGAAAATTCTCACCACTCTGAAAAATATTCCAGTTTTGAGAGGTGTTTTTTGTTTTGTTTTGTTTTGTTTCATTGTAAAAAACAAAACTGAGAATGTGGTGATTATTCATTGAACCTGTATAAGAATATGGCAAGCACCAATGCCATCTGGGTTCCCACTGCTATCACGGAATCCAAGTATTTAATGACTGAAAGAAGTAATTCAGCTCTTCTTGCTTCAAGGATTCCATTACAACAACTGAAATATTGACTTATCGGTTGGAATTAAATGTTGGAAACTCTCAGATCACCTCTCATGTAGACCCTGAAAGTCTTCTCTCCACACTGTAGACTGAGGAACTTTTCAAAACACGAATTAGCACACAGCACTTCTCCAGCATACACCGCATGTGGCCCTGCTTTTCTCTCCAAATTCCCTCCTGTGACTGCCCCTCGATCACTTTGCACAAACTCCACCGGCCTGCTTACAGGATCCCCTCACTTCAAGGCTTTTGAAATCACTGTTCTACACTCCCTGCCTGGTAGTTTGGAAAGCTCTTTGCCCACACCTTCACTTGTTGGCTGGCTCTCTCCCTTCATTTAAGATGCTGCTCAGATGTCATCTTCTGAGAGAGGCATTCCATGGCTATCTTATCCAAAACAATCAACCTCTTCCCCTTACCTGGTGGCTCAGATGGTAAAGCATCTGTCTACAATGTGAGAAACCTGGGTTTGATCCCTGGGTGGGGAAGATTCCCTGGAGAAGGAACTGGCAACCCACTCCAGTACTCTTGCCTTGAAAATCCCATGGACGGAGGAGCTTGGTGCAGGCTACTATCCATGGGGTCACAAAGAGTTGGGCACAACTGAGTGACTTCACTTCACTTCACTTTCCCCTTACCTGTCATTTTGCATATCTTTTTCCTACCTTTTAGGTCTGTCTTAATTTTTTTCTACATCACTTGTCACTCTGGAATAAGTCTGAAACAGACTGCCTAGTTTCAAAGACCACTGTGTTCCATGGTCTTGAGTTAATGACACAATCTTTTTGAGCTATAGTTCCCTTATCTGTAAAATAAGAGATAATAGGGGCTTCCTCGCTGGGTTGTTGTAAGGTTTAAATGACTTAATATTGTAAAATACTTGTAGCAGTGTGTGACCCATGGTAATCACCATGTAAGGGTCAACTATCATTGTTGATCACATCTCCCATCTTAGAATATAAGCATCATGAAGAACAGACCTTATCTCTCTTTTGTTTGCTGCTGTCAACGTATATCTAGAATGGTGCTTGGCACACAGTGGGCAATCAAATATTTGGTGAATGAACGAAGAAATCTCAAGAGCAGCGCGAAGGCAATATCGTAGCACATTTCATGAAAGTTCTAATAAAACATTTTTACTATCATTTAGTAGAAGTAGACGTGCAGTCTTATAAACATTCTTGTCAAAATTTTTTCACAAGGCCAGAAGAACAACAATTTTGAAATCAATGACTGATGTGCATCAACTAAATGATTATGGAGGACTCTTGAATTCTGTTTGGCAAAATAGTTTGAGGCTGTGTGTTTAACACACAAGTTGCAGGTGCCAGTGTTGTAAGCGTACAGAACTGGACCCACAAAAAATAGTTAACTCACAATAATGGAAGTCTATTTCTCTTTTCTTTTTTTTTTGTTTTCAGAATGCAAAGCTGACTGTGATACCTGTTTCAACAAAAATTTCTGCACAAAGTGTAAAAGTGGATTTTACTTACACCTTGGAAAGTGCCTTGACAATTGCCCAGAAGGGTTGGAAGCCAATAACCACACCATGGAGTGCGTCAGTATTGGTGAGGACTTAGGAGATTTGAGAAACATCAGAGCTGATAACATCAGTCTCCGCTCAGAGTCCTGCCTCGCAAGAACCTGAGGGGTTCCTCTTAGAGGCTCACTCCCTCCTTTACAAAGATAACATCTTAATGGGCCTTACTCAGCATGTATTACAGTAAATTTAACACCTTGTGGGCGCCCCATTATTTCTTAGGAACTGTCAATAACTCTTTCAACTATTGTGATATAGACTTATTTTGTATCATTATTTAATGAAGTTTTACTTATAGCAATTTATAGGTATACACACACATACTTCCATATATATGTGTGTGTGTGTGTTACAAATTTAATCTTGAACTACATTTCCACCTTAGCTCAAGAGTTTCCATCTAGGTCTAATGTCAACCAGTGACCAAAGTTATTTTCCAAAAGGAGGAAACATATTCTCTGGATCCAGCCCATTAATACTCAGTAAATGGATCAAAGATTTAAAGAACTGGATATGATAAATCATATTTTTAAAAATCACACTTTTTTCTCTCACACTACTTTGCTGAAATTCTCTGCTTGCACAGGTATTCAGAGACAAGAAGAGGATTTTGGACTTACTCAAACTGACAGACGGACACAGTCCCAGGGTCTGATTAATTGCAGGCTGAGTTTCCTGGAGGGGAGGTTCCTCAGACAAGTTGTTTGTCTAAATAACGGATCACTGTCAGGCTATATTTTCCCTCTTTTAAATGGTGGGCAGCTACTACAGCTACGAGTTTGATGAACAGTTGGGGAGCAGATGCTCAACCAAATGGGGAAACAGCATACTAAATCTCAAAATCCCCTGGGCAAGGGCTGCAAGAACCTTTGATGCTGCAGTGATGCTGGCATATGCACACAAATGTCCCCTTGATTCAGTACGAGATAGTCTCCAGGACACCCCTGGGGTCCCCACAGACAGATCCATTAGAATCGAAAATACTGGAGTAATAGCTCTAAAGTGGCGCTTTAACCATTTCAGATCCATATGAGACTTTTATTTCTAAACAAAGTTTGTATAAGAATGAAACAAATAGATGAAATTTTGAAGATAATTTCAGAAGCATCTGGGAAACAACTTTCCTGAAACAGTTCATGGCTCAATTTGGTTGAGTCTTTATTTTTTTCCCTCTAGGCAATAAAAACAGAAAAATAACTTAGAAATAGAGTAAAAGGTACATGAGAAAGCACTTCACATTCATTTCTCTGTAGGTCCTGAGGGCTGATGATTAGAGGTAATAACTTCCAAACTGTGGAGAAAATAGGAAACAGTTCTGTGGAATATTCAAGGACAGAAGTTCAGAATGAGTTGTAGAAAGTTAGTGGTGTTGCTCTACCTAGGAAAGGGGTGAATGTTTAGACTTATCAGTTGTAGAAGGTGTAGTATCAGTCCTTCAGAGGCCATTCATCTTAAATGTGTTAAAGCTTTCCTATCAGAGAGAGCATTTAACATCTCAAACTGTGGGATTAGCTGTTAAAGCTTCCTGGTAATTTATGCAAAGTAATTTACATAAAGATTGGTAACACAATTAAATTTAAGAAATGTATATATTTTAGAATAGGGGTTAGCAATCTAAAAGCCATTTAGTGAATCTGGCTCCTTGAATAGATGGGTGTAAATCAGGGGTCCCCAATTTCTGGGATCTAATGCCTGATGATCTGAGGTGGCGCTGATGTAATAGGAATAGGAATAAAGTGCAAAAAAAAAAAAATGTAATGCACTTGAATCATCCCAAAACCATCCCCTAACCCCTGGTCCATGGGAAAATTGTCTTTCGTGAAATAGATCCCTGGTGCCAAAAAGGTTGGGGACTGCTGGAATTGACCTCTGACATAGGAATAGGCAAATCAACTGCTTTAGTTCTCAGCTGGCTTTTGTTGCTTGCTCTCTAAGGGATGCCTCCCATTGCATGGTATCTGGCCTACAAGCAGTGTGTTGGCCATGCCCGTGAGTTTACCTCAGAATTTCATGAAAAATGATAACCTGCTTGATGATCACAAAGAACTGTTAAAGCTGTTCCTTTAACAAATCTGAAGACTAGAACCCAGTGAGCTGAAACAGTGATCCCAAGGACACAATGTGAGTTACTGTCAGTGCTATAATTAGTACCTCGACTCTAGCTCTCTAGGACAGAGGTTGAAGGCTATGTCTCTCCCTTTGCTAGAATCTAGACCATATGACTTGTATCTTACCCAGATTTTAAATTGAGAGAGCCTGTCATAAACTGAGAAAACACTACCCTCATACAGAGCTAGGGGGAAAGACTCACATCATAACATATCCACTTCTCATGGTTTGCAGGTCGAATTAAGCAAAAATGTCAGATGTGCCCAATCTTTTAGTAGACCTATTACTTACACTTTGTGCTCCAAATATTTGCCTCTTTTCTGCACTGTCATTCTGCCATTGTCATTGCTCTTCTTAGAGAGCTGGTGTTCAAGTAGTCATAGAAGGAAAGTACCTAGCTTCAAACAGTGAGTAGTGAAGTAAATGGCCTTGCTACATTCCTTCTGGAGCTATGCAGTCAGGCAACAAGAATGAGAAGTGAATAATGTTGTAAGACCACTACTAGTGAAACATTCGGGTTGAACTTTTCTCCATTTCAAGAATCCCTTTTACAGCATTCCAGGCTGATGATCAACCACACCATGACCACTTCCGGGGACAAGGAGCTCATTACATTTTTGAGACACTTGTTTCATTAGTGAACAGTTAAACGTTTCCAATGTTAAGATTATTCTTAATGCAGAATATAGAAGAAAGGCAGAGTTGAGCAGTCCTGCTTTTTTCCTTAATTACCTCTTAACCAAATAGTGCCCCAGACCTACACTGTTCATTTAATGATCTGAATATTACTTAAATCACCCTTTTTGTTGTCTTTACATGTTCAACAAAGTTGCCATTTTTTCCAAAAATCTTTCTGCACACAAACATTAAAGGCTCATTTCTTATTCTCTCAATATTTTTTAACTATCTTATTGTATTAGAGCCCTTTATTGTCTGAACTCATTAGTTTTGAATATTTTTCCTCCTCCTTCTTCAATGGAATAATATAAGGCTGTCAGTAAAATTTCATTTTTAGAACCATTCATCATCTGACTGAAGCTACCTATGTTGTAATTTTTAAAATCTGTTTCTCTGAAGTCTAGATATGCTTTTTCCTAGAGCATCTTTGCTCTTATAAAAAAGCACTAAAGTTTGGGTCATTTCCACATCATATAATTTTTTTTCTAATTTAGTACTCATAGTTCTGGCATTAAATGAATACTGGACAAAGTTACAGCTCACAAACTGGATTTATTTTTTCCATTTACTTTCTTGAAGGTATTTTTATTGGTGTGTACTAAAGCTCCCCTATGTTTTAATGACTAATATTGGGATCAGAGATATGACCTTAACTGGCAAGAGATTATGACATCATTAGGTGATTTGGTTGCTCTATTCTTTAGCCAATATTATAACAGTATAGCTGAGCGTGAAGACTCTTTTGAAAGTGGCTCAATAAAGTTCATTTAAGTTCATAGAAACTTAAACTCACATCCATTTCCACTCAACTCTGTGTTGCACTCAGATATCTGAAAGTAACTGAAAAAAGCATGTGAAAAAAAATGTATTATGAATGGTTTTAAATTTCTAAAACATTTAAGTTATCTTTCTTGAGATTGTACGAAAAATAGTATTCTGCTCTGAAATAAGGATTCTTTACATCAGAAGCTAGCAAAAAAGGTTACTGGGAATTTGTTTTTGTAGAAAGAGAGTCTTCTATCATCTGAAAGGGTTACTGTTGCAAGTCATTTCAGTTGTTGTAAGTCAGGAAGTTTTATGAACATAAATATAAGAATATCACCTTGCAGGTACGTATTTTTATAAGTGCAAAAATCTGTTATAGGAAAGACCTTGGAAAGCCAAGACTGAAAAGATTGAAACATACAGAAAAAGGGAAAAAATTCTACCAAAGAAGCTTTAGAAAAAGGATATCAATTCATCCGAGAAACAAGCCAGTCAAGTGAATTCTAGAAGCAGTTTATCAGCTGAAATTGACCTGGAATTCACTTAAAATAGACACTGCTATGCCTGATCTATACTAATTAATAATTGGCAATATTACAGTATTGTAGCACTGTAGCAAAGGCAGTGAGTTGTAGGCCAAAGACCTGGATTCATCTTTTGCTTAACCATTGTCTCGTACAGAAGTTCTCAAAGTGTGTTCTCAGTACCTGCAAATCTGTATCACCTGTATCATAAAAATGCAAATTCTCAGGCCCCACACAAGACAACTGAATCAGAAACTCAGGGTTGGGACAGGTCCAACATTGTTTGTTTTAGCAAGCCCTCACTGAAGGTGATCCTGTTGCACAATGAACTATGAGAATCAATTCTTGAGAATGACTAACCTAGCAAGCTATGGTCAGTCAGTTCAGTTCAGTTGCTCAGTCGTGTCTGACTCTGCAACCCTATGGACTGCAGCACGCCAGGCTTCCCTGTCCATCACCAACTCCCGGAGCTTGCTCTAACTCATGTTCATCAAGTCGGTGATGCCATCCAACCATCTAATCCTCTGTCATCCCCTTATCCTCCTGCCTTCAATCTTTCCCAGCATCAGGGTCTTTTCCAAGAGGTCAGTTCTTCTCATCAGGTGGCCAAAGTATTGGAGTTTCAGCTTCAGCATCAGTCCTTCCAATGAATATTCAGGGTTGATTTCCTTTAGGATTGACTGGTTTGATCTCCTTGCAGTCCAAGGGACTCTCAAGAGTTTTCTCCAACACCACAGTTCAAAAACATCAATTCTTTGGTGCTCAGCTTTCTTTATAGTCCAACTCTCACATCCATACATGACTACTAAAAAAAACCATAGCTTTGACTAGACAGACCTTTGTTGGCAAAGTAATGTCCCTGCTTTTTAATATGCTTTCTAGGTTGATCATGGCTTTTCTTTCAAGGAGCAAGCATCTTTTAATTTCTTGGCTGCAGTAATCATCTGGTCAGGATCAATCAATAGTTGTAGCAGGGCTTCCCTGGTTGCTCAGTGGTAAAGAATCTTCCTGCCAATGCAGGAGATGCAGGTTTGATCCCTGATTCAGGAAGATCCCACGTACCATGGAACAACTAAACCCACGTGTCACAACTATTGAGCCTGTATCCTAGAGCCGGGAGCTGCAATTACTGAGTCCTCATGCCACAACTACTGAAGCCGGTGTGCCCTTAGAGCCCATGCTCCACAACTACAGTAGCTCCAGCTTGCCGAGACAAAAGAGAAAGCCCCCAAGCATCAACGAAGACCCAGCATCAGTTCAGTTCAGTTCAGTCGCTCAGTTGTGTCCGACTCTTTGCGACCCCATGAATCGCAGCACGCCAGGCCTCCCTGTCCCTCACCAACTCCCGAAGTTCACCCAGACTCACATCCTTCTTGTCAGTGATGCCATCCAGCCATCTCATCCTCTGTCGTCCCCTTCTCCTCCTGCCCCCAATCCCTCCCAGCATCAGAGTCTTTTCCAATGAGTCAACTCTTCACATGAGGTAGCCAAAGTACTGGAGTTTCAGCTTTAGCATCATTCCTTCCAAAGAAATCCCAGGGCTGATCTCCTTCAGAATGGACTGGTTGGATCTCCTTGCAGTCCAAGGGAATTTCAAGAGTCTTCTCCAACACCACAGTTCAAAAGCATTAATTCTTCCCAGCATAGCCATAAACAAATACATAAATTGTAGCAGTGCTCTAGAAATTATAAAGCATTGGTTACTCATGAGTAATTACATTAATGCCTGAGTTAAAATCTACAGTGAAAAGTAAGCCCAATGCAAGAGTGATTTTACCTGATAATATAAGGATTAAAAAGGGGAAAACATTCTATTCCTGCCTTTCCCTATTTCTTAAGTCATCTTGCCCAGTTTCATCCTGCAGGATTTCTGCTCAGAATTTGGGCAAGTACTGATGGAAGCAAGTCTTTTTGTTTATTTAACAATTGTGAAACTGTGTGTGAGTGAACTGAGGCTGTTTCTGGTGTTCTGTTTCAGTGCACTGTGAGGCCAGTGAATGGAGCCCTTGGAGTCCATGCACAAAGAAAGGAAAAACATGCGGCTTCAAAAGAGGAACTGAAACACGGGTCCGAGAAATAATACAGCATCCATCAGCAAAGGGTAACCTGTGTCCCCCCACCAGTGAGGCAAGGAAGTGTACAGTGCAAAGGAAGAAATGTCCAAAGGGAGAACGAGGTACAGTCATACCAACAATATGTGCTCAGTTGGATCCACATGATTTGATGCAAATTTCACTATTTCTTAGGAAACATTTAGTATGATCACTCATGTCTAAAAAAGTCTAAAATGTGTACCAAAGAATATGTTGGCTGTAAAGTACAGAATCTTGAGATGGTGATTCTTAAAAATGGAGCTTGGTATCAGAACTTTTCACACAAGTGTGCTAAATGAATCCTGGAGAAGGAGCTGCATTATAATGCATCTATGTCTATATCTTCCTTTGGGGCCATTATCTTTCCTATCACGCATCTTCCTAGTACCTGGCAAACTCATGGGAAGCCTCAGAAATGCAAAGTCTAACAGCATTTGGTACACATATGAGAATGGTGAATACCAGCCACCAACTTACTCCTTTTTTCATTTCCTACAAATCAAAGTAGTGCAATTAGGTGTTAAGCTTTTATAGCAAAACATGTTTTAAAAGTTGTATATTTTATTAGCATAATACAAGCATTAATGACAATTTATCCCCAGATTTTTTCATATTACACTAACTTTATATATCAGATTATAGAACCTACCAAATCAATATTAAATAACTCTGTGTAAGGGCTTGTTCTGAAGTCTTGTTAGGGCTAAAGAAAACTCATGTATCATTTAATATGATGCTTTCTGGTGATTAAACATCTATCTAGAAGATTTGCAGCTGTTGACTTTTAAAATATAATTTTTCCATCTTTCTTGCTTATCCCCAGTACCACTGCCTACAAATATGCTATGTACCTATTAGTAGTAATCTGAGTCTATAAATGATCCTTTCAATTAATTAATTGAAAAAATTAATGCAGCCAAGCTATAGCTTGGCTGACTCTATAGTTGAACTTCCTTTGCTTATTTCATTCATTCATCATTTTATTGAATTTTTACTTTATAACCACACATAGAGCTAAGCACTTGGGATTCTCAACTAAATAGGGTACCATCTCTATTCTGAAGTTACACTCAGAGTCCAGTGGAAGGTTGAGATAAGTTTAAGCAGATAATCATAGTATCACATATGAAGGGAGACTTGGTGTGTGAAAACACTCAATGGAAACACAGAAGAGAGTGCTGTGAAACTTTAACTTTGCTCATACAAGAAAGAACTTGGGTCACCCATCCTTTGCACTGTCTTCACTGTACCAAAAGACCAAGTTGATCATCATCAGGATGGGTACAGCCTGCCGTTGCCATTAGTAATCAAGTAGTTAATGTGACAAACTTCTTGAGTATGTGGATTATTTTAAAGGAAATTTCAAACTTTTGTAAATTTATAGGAGGTTTTGATTAAAAATTAGGTTTAAGGAATGAAAGTTGGCTAGTGAAAAAGGTCTTTCTGACATTTGTTACCAATTAATTTAAAACATCTTAGATTTTAAAAGTTGGATTTGGAAATCAAATATTTCATCACTCTTACTTGCTGGTAAGCTCCCATAGCCTTACATTTACTTATGTTTACTAAATTTTCTTGAAATTTAATGATTCACAGGTGGTCTTTGTTCATATTATTTTTTCCACAAAGATTCTACATTACTAATCAGTATTTAGTGTACTTTGCTTTTAAAATATAAGTGAAGAAAATCTCATCCAATAGATAAATTATGATACTAATTACATTTTATTTCTTTTATTTGAGAAAGTAGTCTTCTAATATATTTTGCTAGCACTGACTTAAACATTGAAAAATGTTAGGTTTTAGACTAGCAGCAAGTAAAATAAATGCCATAAGAAGTTTAAAAGAATAACCTGTAACATAAGCTTGACTTAAAGTTTCTTTCTGGTCTTTTTTTTCCCTTCTAAGTAGGATACAATGACATTTTATGTTTACAATGAGAACTTTATACAACTAGAAAATTTTAGGTGCTTTATTCTTTTCCAAATTTGATAATCAATAAACTACCGAGTAGGAAGTGTGGATTACATGTATAATTAAATTCAAGATTCAGTTCCATTTTTATTTAATTTTCACTCTTTTTTTTTTAATTTTATTTTATTTTTAAACTTTACATAATTGTATTAGTTTTGCCAAATATCAAAATGAATCCACCACAGGTATACATGTGTTTATACATCTGTCAAAAGTATTTTCTCAAGTAGCCTATCTAGAAAGTTAAGATAGGAAGGAAACCACTTTTCTCTTCTTTCCTTAACTTCTCTAATCTATTGATTTTCTTAACTTCTCCTAATAATAACTCAAATGTCAAATAAATATCTATTTGAATATGAAGAAACCAAATAGAAAAGTAATTATGACTTCTGAACTTGCCACTCTAGCAAAAATCACATCAAAATCATACTACTACCCAGAGCCTTCTCATTTATATTGTATATCTCAGAGCTATACAATAAAATGATAAATATAAACACAATAAAGTGATGAAGATACGATTTATCCTACCACTAGAAGAACTGTTACTTGAGCTGCACCTAAATCCTTGTCGATTTACAAAATAACATCTTCTAGGTTCATGGCTGAGCATTTCCATATGAGTAAGCTAAAAGATAAGGCTTTATAAAACAAAATTTAGCCTGAAAATCTTGAATTTAAATTTATATCTATCATCCCTGCCTAAGAGGTTAACAATAGACAGAGGTAGATAATTCTTATTTGGAAAAGGTATGGAGCATGTGTTCAGGATTTTTTCTGCTGTGTTGTAATTGCCAAAGGCAAGGTCTCCAGGGAAGAATGATAAGATCCAGAAATGACTTTTCAAAATGTACACAAAGAAGAAGCTGAATAATAAGAACTAGATTTTAGTAACAGAGTGGATTACTCTTGTTGTAAAATGGATATTTATACACATGAAATTTTCACATATATATATATGAAAAGTTGGTTGCAAAATCTTACACATTTACACATTTTTCTTACTGATATTCTTCTCATGCTTAGAATAATTATCATAAATTAATCCAAGACGATGAATGTGTTTTCTGTAGCCCCAAATCTAAACTTTTCTCTGATACACTACTTGCTTGCACATTTAGGATTATTCCCTTTTACCTGACATGCAGCATTTTAATCACTCTTAACTTCTCCATCAATTATAAACTTTTATAAGAAGTTATTACTATTGCAGTAGTTTCTAGTTGAGTATATCTCAATTGAATTATATATATCTGAAATGTCACAGGTAAGTAACATGTATTTTAAGAGATTATGAGGGCTAACATAACATATACTAGTATCACATATGCCTTAAAACAATGTATTTGAAATAGAAATAAGCAAGGAGAAAATGCACTTTTAATGGTTTCCAAATTATACTTTTTAACTCTTTTGATATATTGGGTTAACCATCTTAGATAAGGGGAAGTGAAACAGAGCAGGGAAGTATATATATCTTTGCATTTGATGCAAAAGAGTGATTTTTTTGTTTGGAGTGGAAGGTAGATGCAAAGAAGGGAAGATCACCAAAATGTTTCCCATTCATATGTGAACGTGAACAAAGTCACTCAGTCGTGTTCGACTCTTTGTGACCCCATGGATTGTAGCCTACCAGGCTCCTCTGTCCATGGGATTTTCCAGGCAATAGTACTGGAGTGGATTGCCATTTCCTTCTCCAAGGGATCTTCCCAACCCAGGGATCGAACCTGGGTCTCCCGCATCGTAGACAGACGCTTTACTGTCTGAGCCACCAGGGAAGTCCTCACAAAACCATTCATATGTAGATTCCTTTAATTAACTGAAGAGAATTTCCGATAGATACTGGGTTTTGAACAAATTTACAAAGAATGAAAGAAATTTTGTCCTTTGGTGAATTGCATGAACAGGATCCTAATTAATTACATGTAGTACACGATCTTGGGATAGAAAGGAGAGAGAACAGAGTCATGGAAAAAATGAGGACAGGGTCTACTTTCTTGGTGTAAAGAAAGAAATAGCATCCTTCTTGGCAGAGGAGGAAAAAAGGAATCCATTAAAATATAAACAAATGAAAATATCCAGACATTTCCAGGGAAGAAACAAGCATGGGAATTATTGCATTATTTGAACGTACTGTAGGTCACCTTATGTGCCTTTCCAAAATTAAGTCCAGTTGTAAAATTCTACTAGGTTTTACATAGAAGAAAAGTGTTGTAAGTTAACTTACAAATTGTTATTAATCATGTTTTTAAATACCAGTATTATACACATGCATTATATTTATCATGAGCACTATATTTAAAATTACAGCAAATTTAGTTTTTTAAAAAGGAAGGAAATAAAAAGTGAATCTACTTTGTTCCCAGGTTTGTGCCCCTGTCCTCTGGTTTACTTCTTAAAATATTTGTAACAACCACCCCAGTGATGAAGAGTTGAGTTTTCTACAGGAAGGATTCATATTAAAAATTCATTCAAATTCAAAACAAGACATTTAGCCAAAATTTTTGGAACCGTTTTCAAAATCCAAATAGAAGGCTTCATTAGCTCAAAATTGTAGGATGCCAACTGGCTTGGAGAATTTCGGTGATGTCCTCTCACCACCTTCACCTCATGGAGGAAGACCAGCTGGCCTGCAGACACTCATCCTGTTTAAGCATTGGAGGGGGGGTGCTCTCTGCTCTTTCCCTGCACACAGTCAGTACACTGGCCCTTTGACATGTCAGAGAAAATTCCACAAAATAGAGAGCTGAGATAAGGATGGCATTAAAGACTGGTTTACAGCCAGTCGTGAGTCTGCTCCCCAGCGTATACATCTTCTTGTCACAGTTAGAGGCATCTAGTGGGGCAAGGCTGCTAAATAGTTTACAATGCACAAGACAGCCCCCCACATCAAAAATTATCTGCCAGTTTAGTCCATCCTAAAGGAGATCAGTCCTGGGTGTTCATTGGAAGGACTGATGTTGAAGCTGAAACTCTAATACTTTGGCCACCTGATGCAAAGAGCTGACTCATGTGAAAAGAGCCTGATGCTGGGAAAGATTAAGGGCAGGAGGAGAAGGGGATGACAGAGGATAAGATGGTTGGATGGCATCACCGACTCAATGGACATGGGTTTGGGTGGACTCCGGGAGTTGATGATGGGCAGGGAGGCCTGGTGTGCTGCGGTTCATGAGGTCACAAGTTGGACACGACTAAGCAACTGAACTGAACTGAACTGAACTATGCCAAAGAGGAGAAACCCTGGTGTAAACTCAACAGTTTCTCTTTGTGATCCTTCTTTAGGGTCTAGTCAGCCCCTTACCTAAATGGTTTTTTGTTGAGATTCTGTGAAGAACCAATGTAAGGTTTCATTCAACCAAGGCAAGGTTTCATTGCCACCAATGGAAACCTGTGCATGGTGCAAACCTTTGGTGACAAGAACAATTTGGTGGAACAGAGGGGAAGTTTTTGCCACCCAATTTCCCTGGTGGCTCAGACAATAAAGAATCTGCCTGCAATGCAGAAGAGCCAGGTTCAATCCCTGGATTTCGAAGAGCCTCTGGAAAAGGGAATGGCAACCCACTCCAGTATTCTTGCCTGGAGAATTCCATGGACAGAGGAGCCTGGTGGGCTACAAGTCCAGAGTCTAACACAACTGAGCGACTTTCACTTTGAATTTAAAATATTCCAGTACCATACAAAAATATTTAGCTATGTTTAAAGCCTCTAAGAAAAGTAATCTATTGCAAATATATAATGCCTTTCACTCTGAGATATGGTCCTTCATATAAATGTGTGGCCTTTCTCTTAAAGGCTAAACCCAGCTTTTCATCTAATGTCCCCAGTGGAGAGGGCTGTCATTTGTTTAGTAAATGTTTAGCTCATTTTTTTGGCTGCACTGGGTCTTTGTTGCTATACACGGCTTTCTCTAGTTGTGGCGAGTGGGGGCTGCCATCTAGTCGCAGTGCACTGGCTTCCTGTTATGATGGCTTCCCTTCTTGCGGAGAACAGGCTCTAGGAGCACAGGCTTCAGTGGTTGTAGCACGTGGGCTCTAGAGCTCCAGCTCAGTCACTGTGGTGCACGAGCTCAGGTGCCCCACGGTATGTGGGATCCTCCCAACCCAAGGATCAAACTCGTGTCCTCTGCACTGGCAGAAGGATTCCCAACCACTGGACCACCAATAAAGCCCCATAGCTGTCTCTTCACCAAGACTAATTATGTGACTATAGTCATCTTTGTTTTGTAATGCTTTCCTGTCTATTCGGTTAAACTACATGAAACTGCCATTTTCTTACACATAAATGTGTGTGTGTTAGTCATGTCTGACTCTTTGCAACCCCATGGACTATAGCCTACCAGGCTTCTCTGTCCATGGGCTTCTCCAGGCAAGAATACTGGAGTGGGTTGCCATTCCCTTTTCCAGGGGATCTTCCAGACCCAGGGATCAAACCCGGGTCTCCTGCATTCTTTACCGTCTAAGCCACCAGGGACTAGCTCTTACTTTGCTTGTCAATAGTCAAATATTAACAATTTCATGGGCTTCCCTAGTGGCCCAGTTGGTAAAGAATCTGCCTGCAATGCAGGAGACCTGGGTTCAATTCCCAGTGGGGAAAATCCCCTGCAGAAGGAAATGGCAACCCACTCCAGTACTCTTGCCTGGAGAATTCCATGGACAGAGGAACCAGACAGGCTGCAGTCCATGGGATTGCAAAGAGTCAGACATGACTGTGCGACTTTCACTTTCACTAGAGTTTAACCTAATACTTCAAAATTTTATCTCTAAATTCTATAAATACTCAAACTAGACTTAGAGTACCATTGTTACTGACCAAAAGATTACAGTTTGTATATGCTATCACCAAATACAAATTTGGGGCTTTTAATATTAATACAAGTATGCCACTGTTACTGATTCCTAAAGACCCCATAAAAACGTGGCTCATCTTCCAGTCCATCTCAGTCACGTTCACACATGGCCTATGCACTGATTTATTTATTATGTATTTTTTCCTTCACTATGTTACGCAACGGTTACTCCACTTTGTTTCTTTCCTGCCAATTCCAGCCTAATCTTTGAAGCATCAAATCAACTTGCCAATTCCACAGCCATGTGTCCAAATGTATTATCCATATGGTTAAAAGAGTTTGCCTCTGTGATAGGCCCCAGTTTCTCTCATTGATTCCTCTGACGTTGACATTACAATGGCAGGACCTTTGCAGGCATTATCTGTTGCCCAGGTTTGTGGGGTGAAGACAATGCTAAGCTCGTTTATATATGTACAGTTTACTCCCCTCTGTAATAATGGAACTGAAGGGTCACATCCAGCACCTAGACAGATTTTGAAAAAAAGTGAAATGACAGTTATTAGGTTTCTTGCTTTGAACACAATTGCATTGTATATTCTTAATCTCTGTTAATGAAAAAGTTGAATACAATTGCATTGTATATTCTTAAACTTCTGTTAATGCAAAAGTTCTGCAGAAGGTAAGATGCCTTTCATTTCATGTTTTGCAATCCCAGGTACTATACTATTTTTTATAATTTAGCCAAGTTGTTATCTCATTAAAATTAATACCAAGTTTGTACCATTCCATTTTTGTAGGTTCTCTGAGATTTGAGGGCTATTCATAGTGGTCAAAATTCACAATGGACATGATTCACAGTGTGAAATACTTAAGTATCACTATTATCTGTGCAGTCTCTGCTGGTAGAAGAATCATTTTTAGGCTTCACCAGTGTGTTGGGACATACACTGCAGCATCTCTATTCTAAAATCGTTTTGATACTAACTCTTTATAATAAATTATTTTTGCAAATGCCTATATTTTCTGAGATTTCTTTTTTTGTGATTTTTATAAATATCTAATGCTTTCAACCCATTGGTATGTGTGACATAGTGCACATTGGTCAGGATGTTGACTCGAGTAGTAGCTGTAGTATACAAAGCCTTCTTCAGCCTCTAACCAGGCAGTGATCGTGCCATTGTTTACATCTTGTGTGTTGGGATGAAACTGTTTCAGTTCATTTTTGCTCCATAAGAAATAACCCCCAAACATACAGGCTTAAAACAATAAATGTGGATGGGCAGTGTGGGCTGGGATCCACTGTGCAATTCTGGCTGGTTCCCTAATGTGGTAGACTGGTTGAGCACAGAGGAAACTGCTATTTCTATCATCCTCAAGGTGGCCAGGAATTCTATAATGTTCTAAGAGGAAGAGAAGCAGTCCTGTTGAGTATGTGCTGAGAACTGGCACAATTTTATTTCCACCATGTTTTGTTAGTCTATGCAAGTTACAAGGCGGGTCCTGATTCAAGAGTTAAAGAAATAGATATCCCCTCTTACAGGGAGAAGTCCCCAGAGTTACTTTGCGATTTGGTATGTATATACAGGGATGAGTAGAGAACTGTAACCGTTTTTTTCCATCTACCACAGAGGTCGTTCTCTTGTTTGTAGTTAGATGAGTGTGACTGCTCTTTTATTCAGCATTGTCTTCCTGTCTAAGGTAATGTCTCTTCCTTTGTAAAAACACACTCAACAGTTGATACAGGAGATAGTGTGTAGATTATTTCTATTATACTTTCTAGTTTGTAAAGGGAAGAGTAGGAATATTAATAACAATTTTTTAAAAGGCCAGTCAAGAAACCCTCATACACTCAACACATATCTATTAAAGCACCAGCTTATGCTTGGCACTTTCAGCACTTTTGGGGTTGGCCAAAAAGTTCATTCAGGTTTTTCCACACACTCTTAAGAAAAACCCGAATGAACGTTTTGGCCAACCCAATAGCAGTGGATAGGAAAGACAGAAGTCTCGGCTATCGTGAATCTCTTATTCTATTAAGTGTGTTTATGTGTGTGTGCTAAATCACTTCAGTCGTGTCCTACTCTTTGCGACCCCATGGACTGTAGCCCGCCAGGCTCCTCTGCCCATGGGATTCTCCAGGCAAGAATACTGGAGTAGGTTGCCATTTCCTCCTCCAGGGGATCTTCCCACCCAGGGATCGAACCCATGTCTCTTAACGTTTCCTCCACAGGAAGGTAGGGGGTTCTTTACCACTGAACCACTGGGGGAGCCCATCATGGTTTATATTGGGCCACAGAGCAAAGACCATCAATGCTCAGCTCGCATGTAGCATCCACTTGTGTGGACAGTTTTCATCAGGATTTGTTCTGTCAGTAGCTGCAGTTTCATTCGTTTGCATTTATAAAAACATTTGTTTATGCTGGCAAGAACGAACGATCTCTGCCTGCTTTTCTATTTGGTCTGCAGGCAAATCTTTTTCTCTGTGACCACCATGTCGATGTGCTAATGTGTGCTTGTGAGATGACTGAGTAGGGTTAAAGGTACAGCTTGTAGTTGTGGAACAGAGCTGCGTTAACGGGCTCTTCGGAGAAATGACCCTGAGACCTTGGCTTCGTGTGCAGCCTGTTCCAGCCAGCTGAGATCCCTGCCAATGAGGAGGGTTCCCTAGAGAGAGCCTCAGGGAGCATCAGCATAAATTTAAATTCTGGACCCCCAAGTATAGTTTCCAAAAGGGCTTTCTTGTCCTTTGCTAATTACAAAGTAAACATTTCTCCGGCAAAAAAGACACTTCCTCCTTTCATGCTCCTGTCCTCCTTCCCACCTCCCAAACACAGTCACTCCTTGAAACTGCTGGTGTTGCTGAAACCTCTTTGGCAAAGAAATCACCTCACATTTGAAGGCACAAAAGAATTATTCTTTCCATAGATTATTATCTTGTTCTCTTTTTTTATCTACTCCGGTAACTTCATAGAAGTGTTACAGACTAACTTTGTAGATTGTTAACGGCCTGACAGAAAAGACTAGTTACCTCTATCCACCCGCCTCCCAAGAGGCCAATACAACCAGGTTACAATGAAATTCCCTGACCTCACTGAAACAGAAACATTCTCAAACTTGTTTACGTTAAAACCCTATCATTTTTAGCATCATGAAACGGAAAGATCACTTGAATGGTTTCATTCTCGTACATTACTATCAAAGCAGACCCCACATAGATTATGGTGTACTTCTGTACTAATGGACAAACCCAAGCATAAAATTCTAGCGCAGTGGCTGGCACCTGTGGGCTATTATCGGTAACATGTGCAAAATGAGTATAAATTCTTCAGAACCCATTATTCTACTAGGTTTCTGCTCTCCTTCACATGTACTTCACTTTCCATTTTATTTTCTATTCGATTCGTTTTTCCTTTGGCTTAAAGCACCTCATTCTTCATGTCCTAAATCGGAAATGTTTTCTATCACTTTTCTTACTGTTTTTAAGTTTCTTTAAAAAATTATTTGCAAATGTTGTCATTATTAAGAGTAAAACAGTGTATGTCAGAGTATTTATCCTTCAGTGATAGTCCTTTTTCACCAAGCTCACTGTTACCCTCTGTGTACTCACTAGGATATTTAAAAATGACAGATTTCAAATTTTAAGCAAAAAGGAACCTATTGGCTGAAAACACAGCTTGCTCTAAGTGCTCAAACGGTATCATTGGATACATCTTCTTTCCTCCTTCTTGGCATTTCAATTCATCCTGCCTCTGTTTGTGTTTGTTTATTGGCATTGTTCTCCCCTGCTACAGGGAGTCTGTCTCTACTCACAGGGAAAGCTTGGCTGGGGAAGCCCTAAGTCTACATCCAGGTTGCTCTCAGTCCAAAAGGATAGTAAGCTCTCTCTTTCAGCATCCATTCATCCAATCACATGGGAGATGCAAATTGACCCTGCTTGACTCATGTGTCTACCCTTGAACCCATCACTGTGGCAGAGGAAATGGAGTGCTGTGATTGGTCTGCCTCAGTCACACGCCCACTGTTGAAGCCAAGGGACACATGGGCCATTTGAGTGGCAGTTCCATGTAGAAATAAGAGTGCTAGGCTGAAGAAACAAAAATATTAGTTGCTCAGCGTGTTGTAGCCCTCCAGGCTCCTCTGCCCATGGAATTCTCCAGGCAAGAATACTGGAGTGGGTAGCCATTCCCTTCTCCAAGGGATCTTCCTGACCCAGGGATCGAACCCAGATCTCTTACACTGCAAGCAAATTCTTAACCATCTGAGCAACCAGGGAAGCCCAAAATTAAAAAGTTTGTACTCTTCTATAGGGTAATCCCTATCCAATATTATTTATGGAAAAAAAATGTTTAAGTAAAAAAGTGTAATCAAAGTTTTACTTCCTCTATTTTAGACTGGACAAGCGTGTCCAGCATAATGCAAATATTTTAACTGATTTTTTTTTTCTGATTTTTCTGGTTTGCTATAAACCTTTCTTTATAAGTAAATGGTCTCTCAAATGAATAGAAATAGAATCCACTATTCATATGAATGGTTTCTGGGATTGATTTGTGCAGGCTAAAGTAAAGACATGTCCATTTCCATTTCTAGCAGCTGAGTGTTCTGTGTGAAATTTACCACCAGTATGGGTAATGACCTTTTGCTTGATTATGCACCAGGCCACTGGAACTTTAAGATTAACTCAAACCTAATTACTGAACTCTTGTGTTTATACTGTGTATACACCACCCGGTCATAACTCTATCCTTTGTGAGCCCAAGCTGCCATAATTGAAAAATATGTTTTGTAAAAGCTTGTTTTGTTTATTTGTTGTTTCTGCTGGAAAAGCCAACTTTTGTAATTTTTGCAAGAGATCAAATTTAGGAAATGGTTTGTGAACAGAGTCCAATTATGTTTTCTATCTCAATGCAAAATGTACGTTTTTAAATGAGATATCCCTTTTACTCTTGTCTTATGTGACAACTAATGTCTGGAAACATGGTGGCACTCATTTTTCATTGCTTTTTTAAAAGTAATTAATTTTTTATTTATTTTTGGCTACCCTGGGTCTTCATTGCTGCAGGCAGGCTTTCTCTAGTTTCAGAGGCTAGGGGTTACTCCCTAGTTTTGATGCGTGGGCTTTTCATTGCAGTGGCTTTTCTTGTTAAAGAGCACAGGCTCTCAGTGCACAGGCTTCAGTAGCTGCAGTTCATGGGCTCTAAAGTTCAGGCTCAGTAATTGTGGTGTACAGACTTAGTTGCCCAGCAACAAGTGGAATCTTCCCAGACCAGGGATTGAACCCGTGTCCCCTGCCTTGGCAGGCAGCTACTTAACAACTGGACCACCAGGAAATACCTCACTGAATTTTTTCTTTTAAATAATATCACATTTTGGGCAAGAAAATATCAGTATACTGAATTCACACTTGGAAAACATGAGTAATTGATAATTCTGAAAATGAGTCATAGAAATGTATATATCTAATTAATTACAACCTGTGAACAAAAAGTATTATCCTAATTTATAGGAGAATGCTAATTAGATAGCTAATTATTTTTTTATGGACTGTAGACATATGAAATAGTGAAATATTCCTCAAAGTAATAAGTACAAACTGTTAATCTCTGATATTATGCTCCTCTGGTTTCCAACCAACTCTAAGCTCATAAACGAATTTTGTTTTGTTTCAGATTGGTTTGTTTCAATAGTTAAGATGCAGTTGACTAAAGTATTTCTTGGACAAACTGGTGGTGGATGCACACTTGTCCAGTTTTTCTAATTTTTCTTTGAAATGTGTAGGAAAAGGGAGTTTTCCTATTTAATTCCTCTCCCTAGGACCTTTGGCTTCCTCCCATCTTTCATGCCCTTGGTGTCCCTCCACTTGCTTTGTGTCCTGCCTTATCACCCTTTCCTTCCATTCGTGAGAGTTTCCTCCATTTTCAAAGGA
Organism: Bos indicus; assembly: GCF_029378745.1. NCBI lineage: Eukaryota > Metazoa > Chordata > Mammalia > Artiodactyla > Bovidae > Bos > Bos indicus. Next base: position 24,423,480 of record NC_091768.1, on the reverse strand, counting down.
TTATCTGCTCATAGAATCATCATTTCTTCTTGCGTTCACAGCTGTCAAAGTAGTTTAATACACGCAGTGTCACCCGACTTAAGTAAAAGAGTGCTGAACTAGTTTGACAACCAAAACATCTCAGTTCAACTCTGGATTTGCTGTTTCTTTATTGTCTTTGGTTAATTTTCACAAAAGGATTATTTTTAATGTCAGTAAGTGTATACATGATATGGCATGTATAGATACCAGAATGGCATACTACCAATGTACCATCATAGTACACCTAGATAGCAAAATGTTTTCCTCTTCTTTGCTCTTAGTACTACAACAAAAATCTCTATAGTGTTAATGAACTGATGCATTTATTTTCTACCAGAGGTTAAAGAGGTGATCAGTGCAGTCGCTCAGTCTTGTCCGACTCTTTGCGACCACATGGACTGCAGCACATCAGGGCTCCCTGTCCATCACCAACTCCTGGAGCTTACTCAAACACATGTCCATCAAGTCAATGATGCCATCCAACCATCTCATCCTCTGTCACCCCCTTCTCCTCCCACCTTCAATCTTTCCCAGCATCAGGGTCTTTTCAAATGAGTCAGTTCTTCCCATCAGGTGGCCAAAGTATTGGAGCTTCAGCTTCAGCCTCAGTCCTTCCAATGAATATTCAGGACTGATTGCCTTTAGGATGGACTGGTTAGATCTCCTTCAGTCAAGGGACTCTTAAGAGTCTTTTCCAACACCACAGTGCAAAAGCATCAATTCTTCAGCACTCAGCTTTCTTTATAGTCCAACTCTCAGATCCATACATGACTACTGGAAAAATCATAGCTTTGACTAGACAGACCTTTGTTGACAAAGTAATGTCTCTGGTTTTTAATGGGCTGTCTAGGTTGGTCATAGATTTTCTTCTAAGGAGCAAGTTTCTTTTAATTTCATGGCTGCAGCCACCATCTGCAGTGATTTTGGAGCCCAAAAAGAAAGTCTCTCACTGTTTCTACTGTTTCCCTATCTATTTGCTATCAAATGATGGGACCAGATGCCATAATCTTAGTTTTATGAATGTAGAGTTTTAAACCAACTTTTTCACTCTCCTCTTTCACTTTCATCAAGAAGCTCTTTAGTTCTTGTTCACTTTCTGCCATAAGGGTGGTGTCATCTGCATATCTGAGGTTATTGATATTTCTCCGGACAATCTTGGTCCCAGCTTGTGCTTCTTCCAGCCCAGCATTTCGCATGATGTACACTGCATATAAGTTAAATAAGCAGAGCAACAATATACAGCCTTGACGTACTCCTTTCCTGATTTGGAACCAGTCTGTTTGTTGTTCCATGTACAGTTCTAACTGTTGCTTCTTGACCTGCATTCATATTTCTCAGGAGGCAGGTCAGCTGGTCTTGTATTCCCATCTCTTGAAGAATTTTCCTGTTTGTTGTGATCCACACAGTCAAAGGCTTTGGCATAGTCAATAAAGCAGAAGTAGATGTTTTTCTGGAACTCTCTTGCTTTTTCGATGATCCAGCGGATGTTGGCAATTTGATCTCTGGTTCCTATGCTTTTTCTAAATCCAGCTTGAACATCTGAAAATTCACAGTTCTCGTACTGTTGAAGTTTGGCTTGGAGAATTTTGAGCATTACTTTGCTAGCATGTGAGATGAGTGCAATTGTGCAGCAGTTTGAACACTCTTTGGCATTGCCTTTCTTTGGGATTGGAATGAAAACTGACCTTTTCAAGTCCTGTGGCCACTGCCGAGTTTTCCAGATTTCCTGGCATATTGAGTGCAAGACTTTCACAGCATCATCTTTTAGGATTTGAAATAGCTCAACTGGAATTCCATCACCTCCACTAGCTTTGTTCGTAGTTATGCTTCCTAAGGCCTACTTGACCACATTTCAGGATGTCTGGCTCTAGGTGAGTGATCACACCGTCGTGGTTATCTGGGTCATGAAGACCTTTTTTGTACAGTTCTTCTGTGTATTCTTGCCATCTCTTCTTAATAGCTTCTCTTCTGTTAGGTCCATACCATTTCTGTCCTTTATTGTGCCCATCTTTGCATGAAATGTTCCCTTGGTATCTCTAATTTTCTTGAAGAGATTTCTAGTCTTTCCCATTCTATTGTTTTCCTCTATTTCTTGGCATTGATCACTGAGGAAGGCTTTCTTATCTCTCCTAGCTATTCTTTGGAACTCTGCATTCAAATGGGTATATTTTTCCTTTTCTCCTCTGCTTTTCACTTCTCTTCTTTTCACAGCTATTTGTAAGGCCTCCTCAGACAACCATTTTGCCTTTTTGCATTTCTGTTTCTCGGGGATGGTCATTATCCCTGCCTTCTGTACAATGTCACAAACCTCTGTCCATAGTTCTTCAGGCACTCTGTCTATCAGATCTAATCCCTTGAATCTATTTGCCAGTTCCCCTGAATAATCATAAGGGATTGATTTAGGTCACACCTGGATGGTCTAGTTGTTTTGCCTACTTTCTTCAATTTAAGTCTGAATTTGGCAATAAGGAGTTCATGATCTGAGCCACAGTCAGCTCCTGGTCTTGTTTTTGCTGACTGTATAGAGCTTCTCCATCTTCGGCTGCAAAGAATATAATCAGTCTGATTTCGGTATTGACCATCTGATGATGTCCATGTGTAGTCTTCTCTTGTGTTGCTGGAAGAGGGTGTTTCCTATGACCAGTTATTTGTCCCTTGTTATATGTCCCGGGACATATTCTTGTTATTTGTTCCACCTAATCCCCTAGCACAATGCTTTTTTTCAGGATTTTTGTCATTTATTCTCCTTTTTTTAATTGCTAGATGCAGAATTGAAAGCACTAGGTTACAAACCAGCTTTAAATTGGCTAGGAGCTTAGGAGAACTACTCTGAACACTTTTTATATAAACTCTAAGGAGGTCAGATGTAGAAAAATCTCAGCTGCTGTACTTGGATCCCATGAGCCACTGACCATTTATAATTAATATTAATAAATGGCAGATGACAGATGTTTATTGCTTAACTAAAAATGTGTGTGCAATACTAAATTTAAAAAAATAAGTTAGTTTAAGACCCAAAGGACTTGAATATATGTATTTGGAATATTGAAAAGAGTAAAACTACCAACACATGATCCAGAATCTTCTAACTGCAAAAACCCAAAGTTCCATAGGAAACATAAAACTGTCTTTAATTCATGATATTAGATATTGGATTTGCCATGAAACTCTGTTCCTTTAAACTAAAAGGCCTTTTCACAAACCTACATTTCTCTGGAAAGGAGGCTTATGAATCATTAGTAAATCCTTAATTATTGATATTACAGTCTAAAACCAGATTGTTTAACATATTTAGCTTTTATAGTCGATTTTTTATTTAAAAAATTCAAATTCTGAGTTGGTTTAAATCTTAATATTCCATGGAGCCCCACTAAATTGCACAACAACTGGAAGAATTTTCTCACTGCTGGACACTAAAGGGTGGGGTAGTTCAGTTTCCTAGTTTCATTATGCCTCGGAACTTGATAAAATGATTAAAATGGAGATGAGACTTCTAGTTATTAATGAAGAAGTAATAATGGTTTTCCAGAGTAAGGCATCGGAGAAGGCAATGGCACCCCACTCCAGTACTCTTGCTTGGAAAATCCCATGGATGGAGGAGCCTGTTAGCCTGCAGTCCATGGGGTCACTAAGAGTAGGACACGACTGAGTGACTTCACTTTCACTTTTCACTTTCATGCATTGAAGAAGGCAATGGCAACCCACTCCAGTGTTCTTGCCTGGAGAATCCAAGGGACAGGGGAGCCCGGTGGGCTGCCGTCTATGGGGTCACACAGAGTTGGACATGACTGAAGTACTTAGCGGCAGGGTAATTATAGTGGGCCACAAATTACCATTTTCAAAAAGCCAAAGAAAATAATTTGCTTGGGTTGTATCCTTGCCTGCATGCATGCTAAATCACTTCAGTCGTGTCCAACTCTTTGAGATCCTAAGGACTATTCCTCTGTCCATGGATTCTCCAGGCAAGAAAGCTAGAAAATAATTTGGTTAGGTTGTATATCCTTGCTGTATATCCTTTACTCAAACCCAATAACCATATCCATTGACATATATTCTTTCTGATGGGGTTGTGATTTAACAATATGATTTGTCTAAATCTTGGCAGTTTGCATAATTATCTCATGTAGTTCTTTTAACTATTTCAGGTATCTCTGCATTTCTACTATCAACTCCATTTTAAAAATGAGGAAATTGAGACTTTGCATTTGAGTGCTTAGTCGCTCAGTCGTGTCTGACTCTTTTTGACCCTTTGAACTGTAGCCCACCAGGCTCCTCTGTCCATGGGATTTTTCAGGCAAGAATAGTGGAGTGGGTTGCATTTCCTTCTCCAGGGGATCTTCCCAATCCAGGGACTGAAACTGAGTCTCCTGAACCTCCTGCATTGCAGGCAGATTCTTTACCCACTGAGCCACCTGGGTGCAAGTGAGTCAATTCAGTTCAGTCGCTCAGTCATGTCCAACTCTTTGCAACCCCATGAATCGCAGCACGCCAGGCCCCCCGTCCATCACCAACTCCCGGAGTTCACTCAGACTCACATCCATCGAGTCGGTGATGCCATCCAGCCATCTCATCCGCTGTCTTCCCCTTCTCCTCCTGCCCCCAATCCCTCCTAGCATCAGAGTCTTTTCCAATGAGTCAACTCTTCGCATGAGGTAGCCAAAGTATTGGAGTTTCAGGTTTAGCATCAGTCCTGCCAAAGAACACCCAGGACTGATCTCCTTTAGAATGGACTGGTTGAATCTCCTTGCAGTCCAAGGGACTTTCAAGAGTCTTCTCCAACACCACAGTTCAAAAGCATCAATTCTTCAGTGCTCAGCTTTCTTCACAGTCCAACTCTCACATCCATACATGACCACAGGAAAAACCATAGCCTTGACTAGACGAACTTTTGTTGGCAAAGTAATGTCTCTGCTTTTGAATATGCTATCTAGGTTGGTCATAACTTTCCTTCCAAGGAGTAAGTGTCTTTTAATGTCATGGCTGCAGTCACCATCTGCAGTGATTTTGGAGCCCAAAAAAATAAAGTCTGACACTGTTTCCACTGTTTCCCCATCTATTTCCCATGAAGTGATGGGACCAGATGCATGTGAGTAGGTGACTATAAATCACACATAGTAAGCAATAGACATAGAACTCAAACTCAGACCTGACTCCAAGATCAGTGAGATTTCAAGTAACTGAGGCTGAAAAAAGTTTATAACAACCTTAAGAGTGTTAGCTAATAAATAGATGATTCAGGACTAGAATGTGGATATTTTGTCTGTTAATCCAATCTTCTTTCTATGCTATGTCTTTCAACATTTTTGCCACATGTTCAAGATGACCATTTATTTATATTTTTCCGACCTTTGAAAATTATACACACCAGACATGTGGTTGGCATTAGCTATTATTTCTTATTGTCATTTTATTGCTGGTAAAATTGAGAACCTTCTATTTCTACCATGAAATCTGCTAAATCTTTCCTGTTTTACAACCATTCTGTTGTTCAAAGAACAAACTTGAACTTAATGAGCAAATTGGCCTTTTGCCTCAAATCACACTGCTGTTTTAAAGTCAAACGTTTTTCACAAATTGCTAACATCGTATTCAAATGGAGTAAATGGTTATGTTCGCAGCATCACACTGTCTAAACAAAGACACTGTCTGTCAATAGTCTGTGACCTTCAGGCTCTAAGTGCCTTAACATGCAGTTTTCATGGGGTTATGTTTAAACATGGAACCTAATAAAGATCCTCATTGGGGTTTTTAAAAGGTTATTAAAAATAATACCTCATCCAAGTACTATAAAATAACAAGACAAAATGAAATTCACAAAAACAAAAATGTATTTCAGAGGTTCAGATTTGCAACTCGGTTTACAAAATATATATGTCTCCTAAGTGTCGTGTGAATCAGTGAATACGCCAGACGTGGAGCAAAGTTCCCAGCCCAGGAGGCTTCCAAGCCTGAAGCAAGCTGTAAGAGGATAGAGTTCCAAGAGAGAACACAATGTGCATGTAGGAATAAAGCAGATGCGGCATGACTTTTGGTTTGTTCTTGGGAACTCACGACTGTATGGAAAAATCACATGCTGCTCTCAGTTGCTCTAGACATCTGCTGAAGGCACGTGAGATTGAGGGTAGGGCAATGGTGTAAAATTCCTCCTAGAATATAGTAGCTTAACTTTGAAACTGACTGTCACAGAAGAAGAGTTTATTTCTAACATTATAAATATATATATATAGCATGTTCCTCCAGGTAGGGAAAGAGAGAGCAGGAAGCTGTTTGTTTGCAAAAAGATGGGAGCATATAATTCCTCTAGTAGTTTTATTAGGTATCTATTTACAGACTTTAGTTTGGGCTGTCAAAGACCAGCCCACTTCTAATGGGGTGCATGTTTGTGATACCTTGCTCTTGGCAAAAGCTTAACAATTTAAAGAGGCTTTTAAATATTTTTTTTTCTTGTTTTATTTATTTATTTATTTATTTTTAATTTAATAATTTTAAAACATGTGTTCCCCATCCTGAACAATCCTCCCTTCTCCCTCCCCATACCATCCCTCTGGGTCGTCCCAGTGCACCAGCCCCAAGCATCCAGCATCGTGCGTTTTAGACATGAAATTGAGCTCACAAAATAAGCCTAATGGCAAGTTAGTCAGAAACACATGGATATGTTTCCTTTCAATTATATACAGATTTTCAGAATTAAGATGTGGTAAAACCTACTAGTGATCTATTAAGCCTTCTAGAGCACATGAAACATAATTAGACATCTTCGAATTCAAGGATGGCCTCATGGAAATAAGAATAAATTGGTGCTTGCCATTTTGGCCTCGCACATGTGTTTTTACAAATACTTCATTTAATATCATTTTTGAATGGTGGATATGCTCCCATCAGGAAAAGAACAAGAGGTGTGAAGAGAGCAAAAGAAACATGGGATGTTAAAAAAGCAGGGTAATAGATACATTATGAAATTGCTTCTTTGCTGGATTTTATTTTGTTGCTGCTGTCCTGTGGGAACATGAAGACCATGGCTTTACAAGTTGACCTCACTCCCACCATAGGGCTTCCCAGGTAATGCTAGTGGTAAGGAGCCTGCCCGTCAATGCAGGAGATGCAAGTTTGATCCCTGAGTGGAGAAGATGCCCCGGAGAAGGAAATGGCAACCCACTCCAGTACTCTTGCCTGGAGAATCCCATGGACTGAAGAGTCTGGCAGGCTACAGTCCACAGGGTCACAAAGAGTTGGATGCAACTTAGCACACACACACACACACACACACACACCCATATTCTCTGGCACCATTAGAATGTAACTAGACTGAGCGACTTCACTTTCACTTTTCACTTTCATGCATTGGAGAAGGAAATGGCAACCCACTCCAGTGTTCTTGCCTGGAGAATCCCAAGGACAGGGGAGCCTGGTAGGCTGCCATCTATGGGGTCGCACAGAGTCGGACACGACTGAAGTGACTTAGCAGCAGCTGCAGCAGTCTTACTTCATTCTCCTCAAAAGTTAAGTATGCATGTGCTAAAAAGTAATTAAAATAATACATGTGGAGTCAAGAGAACTGGAAACGTAGTCACCAACTACATTTTTTTTAAACCAAGTCCATTGTATGATCTATTTGTATATATTATCAGCCATACAATAAAGTTCCATTTGAAGTAATCAGTAAAATTTTCCTAGACCAATTTGGAAGAATGTCTGATAGAAATAGTGTTTGGATTTACAAAGAAGCTTGCTCAGGGCAACTTTATCTTAACGCATTAAACTAGCCGGGGAATCATTATGAGTAACTTGTTTGTATCCCTGACTTTAGGTACAATTGCATGAAACTTTATTCAATTTTAAAACTCTTTAGTGAATAGATTTTGTAGCACATTTAAATACGAAAAGTAATAATTTTCCCAGGTTACCGAAATGGCCTCACTCTCATTATGTTCTATAATTCATTTTTCCTCTAGCATTTATTTTCCTAGTAGGAGTTATTTGTTGATTCGTGGTTTTACCCTTATAATTGACAGTGTCTCTTATCTTTGGGTATGCCCATTTGTTTTGGTTTGTTCATCTGTCTGACTTAGAAAATTGAGTCCTTTTACTGAAGAGAAAGTCCCAAAGCACAGTATTTAGTTTTGTTGGGGTTAGTGGAGGGTGGGGCAGAGGTTGCATCTGCTAAATACTGAAAACTCAGAAAATCCAAAGAAATAGCTTTCCTGATGTGAATTACAGAACATGTTTGAACGATATGCAGTTGTGACACTTTCCTCAAATGCATATGATTGACCTATTGTAGTCAAGTGGAAAATTGGTTAGGGGAGCTGGTTCAGTTATCAAATAATACTTCCTTGTAAGATGAAATTTTTTTTTTTTGTAAATGATATAAAAGACTGGAAAAGTTTATATTTTTTGATAATTTAAACACTTCTAAAACAACCATTTGTTTCAGTATTAATTTGCATAACAAATCCTCTTTCTCCCTGATGATATTGCAAAGGTCAATTTCAGCATATTTATCATAGTTTGTTCTGAACATAGATTCCAAATTCACATACTTAAGCTGAATTTTTTTTTTATTACTTAATTTCTTTTATCTCCATACTGGTCTCAATCTGAAAACTAATAGGAACAGATCTAGTATTAAACCCCGAATATTTGTAAATATGGTATTATTAAGACTGGCTTACCAAATTTTCTAATACTGGTGAGTGAAGACACTTCATTTTGAATGAGGGTATTATTAGCCGTATTCCCTCCAAGATTCATCTTAAATTTTTTGTTTTAAGCAGTGTGTATTTATAATCAAAAAGATCACTATTATTTTAAAACACAAAGTGCCCATTTGAAAATGATATGCTGTTGGATGCTTCGTAATGTTAAACAGATGCAGACATAAAGACAAAGGCAAACTCCAGAGTATTTTTGCAGCCATGAAACCACCATAAAAAGAGTGTTTGTGACCCCAATGTTACCTTAACATTGTCTTCAGCATTTCATATTTAATTATAATAGATTACTCACCAATATAATAAATATAGATTTATGAGATACTTTAATGTTCTTAAAACAAATGAAAAACCACCCAAGAGGAGCCTCACCAACCCTGAGGTTGTCCAGATTGCATTGGCTAAGATTAAGTAGAAGACCATTCATCTCCAAGGGTCATGCAATTAATCTCAGAGTGGGAGTTAAAGCAATGACTAAGCAGAAAAAGAAGCTGAAGTGCAAGCCTGTAACAAAAGAAATTGACGCTCCAGTGTCAGGGAACTTGTTATTTCCTTTTTCTGTGTGTGAATAGACCTAAATGCTCACTCCTAACTATCAGCTTCTTTGAGTCCTAAAGTCCCACTTGTTTTATTTTAGATCAGCTATTTTTCATGACTATTCTTAATATGGCCAAACACATGGAGGGAATAAGCCTTTAAAAGAATATAATGTGTTTTAATATCTAGGAAGTGGGGTGGGGGGGGGAGCACTTTATCTTAGGAATCACCAGAAAGTAATTTAGGATGAATTTATAATAATCCAGGGTTTGGACAGTGAAAAACCTCAAGATACGTTATAAAAGAAGAAATATTCTACTCTAGGGTTTATATATTTATTTAATTTCAAATAAAAGTCAAAGTTTCAGTTCAGTTCTGTAGCTCAGTAGTGTCTGACTCTTTGCGACCCCATGGAATGCAGCACGCAAAAAAGTGTTCAAGTTTATCTTCATTTAACTCAGGTGGCACTCGTTACAAGATATGAATTCCTTGTTGCTGAATTACAATACTCTTGATAATCCCTATGATTCTCCATGACAGCAGATTTTTACTTCTAATAAACACTACCTGCTTGCACCCCCCTCCACCCTACTAAGATTCTCAAACCTTACATTTTAAACCAAGACTTCTTTTGAACTTGTTCATTTCTTAATGGTAGAACCTTGCTCTAACTGGAGAGAGTTCTGACCCCAAAATTGGCCTGCCTTGGGGGTTTTTATTGTGATATGCCACGGCTGATGGCTCACAAAAGTTGACTGTTAAGTCTGCTGCTCACGTCAGTGTTCCCACTGGATATTTTGCTCATTCTTTGGGAATTTAGAAGAATAACAAATAACCAACAAATCATCAAAAGCTATAACATGTTACCCAATTCTTGGGAATAAGCCAGTGAGACTAAAATCTGCTTAAATTATCACGAATGTGAATTCCCAGCCTTTCAAGCTACCAGATTGTACCAAATGGTCACCAACAACAATTCCATATCTCAGCTGTACAGAAGAGGCACATTCATCTGGTATCTATCAACCATGAGGTCCTGCCTCCTTCTTAAACCCAGCTGGCCATCCAGCAGGCAGGACCTGTATATTTGCTCCGAGCAGAAGATAGTCCCCTGTCAAAAAGAGGACGTGGATACAGACATAATCTGAAATTAGTTTATGGTTGGCACCAAATATTCCATGCCAGTAATAAGTTCTGATCACAAGTACTGAACTCTATATTATATTAGAATTTCTGATAAGGTGTGAGGAGTAAGTCGGGAACTATAAAGATGAATAATCAGAGTTGGGTGAACAACTAAATTGGTTAAACAGGAACTGAAAAGAAGTTTTTAAAATGTAAATTAAGAAGATTTGCATCTACTTTCTCTCTCTTTTTTCTAATAACTTGAGTAAGACAGATGAAAGACAAAGGGAGAAAGGACTCACAGGAAGCCAAACTTTTTACAAATGTGTTTGTTTTTCCTCAAAAGTCAATTATTTAATGGCTGTCCAGGGAAAGGAGGGAGAGACAGCCAAATAGTGGTCTTAAAGTTTTGTTTTTGTTTCTTGGGGTTTGCTGAGTTTTTTTCAATGACTGAATAGAATAAGTTTTATTTCACTAGTATTAGTCTCACACTGTGGGTTACAGTCCTTTGACTCATTTCTGAAATAGAATGAAGTGTTTAATGAATCTGGCATTCATAGAATATTAATAGGTATTTACCTAACTGTTTCTCTAGGACTTTACATTCTGTGAAAGAGTCTATAGTTATCTTTAATTCAAATATTGAAATGTTAACTAATTTTATTTCACTGTATATATTTTTAAACGGTAGTTTATACATTAAGTCGACAAGTAGTGACTTTTGTAGAATTTGGGTTGAACAACAACTTTAAATGTTACAAAAACTCCTTGAGATTCTCTAAGATATATACACATGCTTAGTTACTAAACTCAGAATATATATCTTAAGGCAGCTTAAAATTGAGCCCTGTTTTCTCACATAATAATAAAAACGAAAGACAAGTAACATGATTAAATTTTGGGCAACTTAGTTTTTAGGTACCTCTTCAAAGATTTTCCTAAAATGATTGGAAGTCTAATAAATTAAAAATATTCTCCATGCTATAAATATGCTCAACTGTAAGTCAGAATAGGCTTCCCTAGTGGCTCAAACAGTAAAGAATCTGTCTACAATACAGGAGACCCAGGTTCAATCCCTGGATCAGGAAGATCCCCTGGAGAAGAGAATGACTACCCACTCCAGTATTCTTGCCGAGAAAACTTCATGGACAGAAGAGCCTGGTGGGCTAGAGTCCATGGGGTCACAAAGAGTCGGACATGACTGAGTGACTAACACTTCACAGAAGTCAGAATAAATAGTAGAATATCTCTTTCCTATGAATTTTCAAAGAAAGACATGCTGGGTTAAGGGTCAACATCAACATGAAACAACATTTATTGCCTTGTATTACATATTAAATATGATAGAATCATATTATTATATAATCTTAGACATTTCCAAAAGATATTTATCTTTAGTTAACTTATATAAATCAATAAAATATGTGGATATACAAAATATATATTGTTCTAGATTGTAACTAGATTTTTTCATAGTATGCTTCAAAAGTATGAAAATATTGCTGGGAAAGGAACATCTGTGACTTTTCACATCTAACTTTTCTTGATTATTTCTAAGAAAGCAGACTAAACATGCAGTTCTGACATAATGCAGCATCCCATTTTGATTTCTGGTTAGCTCAGAAGCCTTCATTTGGCTGAAAAAAGTCTCTGAAAAGGGCAAAACTTTCTGACCTCAGGAGGTTCTGATAGGAAGAAGTAAAGCAACGAACACTGTGAGTTCAGAAAACATTGGAATAAATTCCCTGAAGCTCTATAACCACACTGGTGAGGGCGCTTGGAGGAAGGCATAATTTCATTCTTAAAGAATCTCCCTGTTTTTACATTCTTTCGTTTCTCTTCAAGCTGATCTTGCAGATGATATACTCCAGATGAATTTCTGCTTAATAGGAATCCGTGTTCACAAATTGATGCAGAAAATGTATTCACCATACATGTAAAAATAAGATGGAAAGGACCCATCTTGTTTCACCACTTTGTCTTAAAATTAATCAGATAATTTTCAGGAGAGGCAAATTTTTGGTTCTCACAAGAACTAGATAAATATTAGAGGTTGTGAACTTTTTAAGAAATTAGTATTTCTGACATTTGGCTGCTTTTGATCTACTATTTTTCACTTGATCATCAGTAAATTCAGTTTCTCCAAATGTCCAGGAAAAAGGTTGCCAGAAAGAAATGTATGGTGCTCATGTTCTAAAAGTCTGTGTAGACAAGCGAGATGTTATTCAAAACCAAGATGATCCATTCAAGTTTCCTAGAGCATTTAAATAGCAAAACAATGGCCTTCAAAACCATTTTGGCATATATTTATGAGATTAAATATAAGAAAACCATTACAAAGTTTGGGCTCATAATAGTTTTCTATCACTACCAAAATTTAGTGTCTTAAACAACACAAATTTATCATCTTACAATTCTCTTATGTCAGAAGACCAATACATGCCTAATCAGTTTAAAATCAGGGTGTCCAAGGGGCAGTATCTCTTTCTAGAAGTGCTAAGGGAGAATTCATTTTCTTGCCTTTCCCAGCTTGTATAGATTGCCCACATTTCTTGACTCATGGCCTCTTACTCCATCTACAAAGCCACAAATGGCAGGTTGAGTCTTTAACCATACCATATCTCTGACTCTCTCTTCTGCCTCTGCCTTTTAAGTTCTTTTAAGGACTCATGAGGCCTTCCCCAGTGGCTCAGCAGTAAAGGATCCACCTGCAAAGCAGGAGATCCAGGTTCAATCCCTGGGTTGGGAAGATCCCCTGGAGAAGGGCATGGTAACCCACTCTAGTATTCTTGCCTGGAGAATCCCATGGACAGTGAAGACTGGCAGGCTACAATCCTCGGGGTCATGAAGAGTCGGACACGACTGAAGCGACCCAACATGCATACACAAAGACTTGTGAAATTCGACTACACTTACCTAGATAATCCCAGATATTCTATCCATCTCAAAGTCACCTGAATAGCAACCTTAATTCCATCTACCTTGTAAAGCAGCATATTCATAGGCTCTAGCATTAGGACACGGACAGCTTTGGGAAGCTCTTATTCTGCCTGCCACTGAGCTGTTCCAGCAAAACAAGCCACACTACTTATAAATTTGAAGCCCCCCCCCCCAATTTACATAATGTTCTCTGAAGGGGCCCTGAATAAATGATTACCAAGCCAAGGACCAAACATTAACTGGCATTGCTCCTTTTTATGAAGTAAAGACTCACAGTGATGATTTCCTCCATAAGAAATTGTTGACAGATTCAGCTGTCTGCCCGGTTCTTTCATTACTCTATGTATCCCCTCTGACTATCCTCATTGATTTAAAAAAGAAATTAATCCTTCTCATAAACAGACTGTAGAAAATATGACTAAATCCATCATCTCTAACTCATCATGCATGTGTTGTGCATATTAATTAGAGGACAAACTGAAGCCTAGAAAATTGAAAACTGGATGTAACGGTACCATAATTAAGCCTTGCTTCCAGCTGGAGTGACGTGATGATGCCATTCCTCATATAGAACAGTTTTATTTACAGGATCACACCATCACCAAAAACAAAGATTCCTTTACTAAAAAGAATGTAAAAAAACTGACAAAGCAATATCATTGTGACAAAGGCAAAGTAAGTCTAAAAAATAAACCTGATGTCCTATAAGAAAATCTGTTTTCATGAATAGAATTGTCAAACTCTTCCATTGATTAAGTTTTGTGGTATTACTGCTTGCTCAGCTTTGCATGATTCTGGCATTGAACACTCTGTCTATTCATCTTTTCATTTGACTTTATGAGTTGAGTAACTGCTGTATTCCAGAAACCACCCTAGACGCAAGAAGCGAAAATGGCAAGGAGGATACATAAATCTGTATGAGACTCACTTGAGAGTTTACAATTTCGTGTGAGAGTTGGTTGTAAACAAATAGTGGTAAAATAGACAGATGGGTTGGGTGTTCTGGAAACAGAGGAGATCAAGTATAATTGGCTCTTGAAGAACAAGTAGAATTTTTCTAGCTAAAGAAGCTTTCTATTAAGGACCAGCATCTAAGGCACAAAAGCAAGAAAGAATATGGTGTGATCAGATAATCATGACACATGTGGTTTTAGCTAAATCAAATTGGGGAAAGAAATGACACTCTATAAAACAGACTGGAGTCAGATTCTGAAGGACCTTCTAAGCCACACACTCCCAACTTTGGAAGTACAGAAACCAGGGAGATTAAAAAAACAAGAGATCAACAGGAAGAGCAGAGCAGCCCTCTGTGCAATAAGAAGGTAACCTGACAGCAAGGTAGGAAACATCTGGAAGCAAAAAAAAAAAAAAAATGCAATGTCCCTAGTTGTACAAAATTATACTCTAGAGATGGTAATAGGCTTGAACTAAATGAGAATGAAGAGACTGTAACAAGTTTGAGAGACATATAAGAAGTAAGATTTTATTTTAAATTTTACTAAAGCACATGGACTTGAGTCATAGTCCTAGACAGCATATTAAAAAGCAGAGACATCACTTTGCTGACAAGGTCGATATAGTCAAAGCTATGGTTTTTCCAGTAGTCATGTACAGATGTGAGAACTGGACCATAAAGATGAGTACCAAAGAATTGATGCTTTCGAACTGTGATGATGGAGAAGACTCTTGAGAATCCCTTGGACTGCAAGGAGATCCAACCAGTCAATCCTAAAGGAAATCAGTCCTGAATATTCATTGGAAGGACTGATGCTGAAGCTGAAACTCCAATACTGTGGCTATCTGATGCAAAGAGCTGACTCATTGGAAAAGACCCTGATGCTCAGAAAGATTGAAGGCAGGAGAAGGGGGTGACAGAGAATGAGGTGGTTGGATAGCATCACCGACCCAATGGACATGAATTTGAGCAAACTCCAGGAGATAGTGAAGGACAGGGAAGCCTGATGTACTGCCGTGCGTGGGGTTGCAGAGTCAGACACAACTGAACGACTGAACACCATGGACTTGAGTGGGTTAAGGACTTCCACCAAAAGTCTTAAAAAATTAAGTGCCCCTGAAGTTTTATGTTAGTCATATTAGAGCTTTTCTATTTTCAAAGATGACTTGGTTTACTCCACTCTTTTGTATTTTCATAGAGAGCACCACCACCATCATCATCATATTTTAGGAGTTATAACTTTATAAATAACATATATAATTATAATTTTTTCAATTTTCTAAGTACTTGTTCCTCACACCTACCCCAACTAGTGAGAAGAAGAGGAATTATCTGTTCATGTTTATAAATGAGGCAACTAAATTGCAGAAAGTGCTTCACTTAAGGTCACATAGCTGCTAAGGAACATAGCCAAATGTAAAATGCACATTTTCTGATACCCATTTCACATGTTTGACATTTAATTTAATACCACACATATTTTTAAGCTCATACATATTTTTAAATGAGGTCTTGAGAGTTTAAGTAACATCCCCGAAGGATAGACAATGACTAAATGGTTTGGCAGGGAATCAGACTAGGATCTGTCTAACTTCAAAGTCCAAGGTCATACAAGCTAGACTTCACTGCATCCCTACTCACCTTCTGGAGAATAACTAGAGAAGACTTCATGGACAAAGCAACCTTTGAAATGTGTCTTGAAGGATGTCTATAGGCAAGAAGTGATTTTCAAAACATTTAACAACTAGTACAGTAAAATATGTGATTAATCCATGTGTGAATCAAAAATGTTAAATATATTAGCATACCTAAAGAACACAAGTAGTTGTTATGTGTTGTAAGCAATAGGGAAAATCATCTATTAGAGCATTTGGTGAGCTCTGAAATATTTGCTGATTTTTAGAAATCACTGGTATTGTTTTCTATTAGGACAGAATCATCACTCACACCCAGACCTGTTCATACTCAGGGAAGCCTGCCCACAAGACAGCCTTTTGTGCTTCACTCCTCAAGGCTTCTGGAGCTAAAAGGGCCAATGGAGTCTTCAGGATCCCAAAATGTACTCGATTAAGAACACCTAGGGCTTCCCTGGTGGCTCAGCGGTAAAGAGTCAGCCTGCCCATGCAGAAGACACGGATTCAGTCCCTGGACTGGGAAGATCCCCTGGAGAAGGAAACAGCAACCAAATCAGTATTCTTGCCTGGAGAATCCCATGGACTAAGGAACCTGGTGGGCTACAGTCCATGGGGTCACAAAAGAGTCAGACACACCTTAGTGACTAAACAACAGCAAAAGGATGGCCAGGGTGTGATGAAAAGGAAGGATTCTCCTTCCTGTCCCTCTAGGCCCTAGCCCAGCAGAGACAAATCTGCCAATCTTACTCCTGCCTTCCTTAAATATTTGTACTCCTCAGCATTTTAAAAATTATTTTTAATATTTTATTAACATCATTAATACTTATTAATATCATTATTAATATTTATTATTAATAATATTTTGGCTGCGCTGGGTCTTTGCTGTATGCAGGCTCTCTCTAGCTGCAGTGAGCAGGGGTTACTCCCTAGTTGCAGGGCTCAGATTTCTCACTGCAGTGGCTTCTCTTGTTGTGGCACACAGGCTTTAGGCACTCAGGCTTCAGCTGTTGCGATGCATGGGCTTAGTTGCCCCGCAGCACATGGAAACTTCCCAGAGCAAGGATTGAACCCGTGTCCCCTGCATCAGCAGGCAAACTCCTTATCACTGGACCACCAGGGAAGTCCATATTCCTCAGCATTTTCAATCACCTCCTGACTACTACCCTTTTTCCTAAAAATCCCCTGGAGATAAGGCAAAGTTTTATATCAATCATTAGTCACATATTCCCCTTTCTTCTTTCAAGTGGTCTTCAGGGATACAAGAAAATTCTGTATTTTTCTCAGAAAATAAAAACCCAAAACATGAGATATTAAAAACTGTTTATTCCTTTAAAACATTTTTTGCTATTTCATTCAGCATTTTTATTTCCAGGACCTTCTTATTTGATTCTTAAATACTCAATTAAACAATAAATATTCATTTTCATGGAGATTGAGTAAGAGGGCGTTCATTCCTTCAGAAACTGTCACAGTTTCTTTCATTTTCAGGTCATTTGACTTAAGGCTTTCCAGGACTTTCTCTGGTTAATTGCATTGCACATCCCATTTGCTGCCCTTGCTACACCCTCTTCAACTGACAGTATCATCATATTATCAAATGGCCCCTCATTATAGTGGAATTCTACTGAATGCAGAATTTGGTGGATTACAACGAGAGCCACAGTCATTCAAAACTCAAGAGGAAATCAAGCTTCTGAGACTGTGTAGTACCAGTTCAAAAGATTGGGCCCAAGACTGGGCCAAGATAAGCCAGGGTCATTTTTCATTATTTTAGAAGAAGACTACATTCCCAGCTCCACCAAATAGCACTTCATTTATGCCTGCTATAGAAGATAATTTGAAGAAAAACTTATTTTGCCATCTTTCAACTTTTCACAGTCAGTTCCCTTCCCTTCCTCCTCTGTTTCCCCTCTCTGTCTCTCTCCCTAACCCCTCTTATTCTCCAGCCTCAAAAAATTTTTTGTTAGGCCCTGTTTCCCAGTTTGGGGCTGAGAGTTGGTCCACATTCTGAGTTTCAGTGAAACCTTAGAGCTTTCAAATCCCTAAAACTGTTCTGGAATTCAAGTTCCTCCTCACAGTAGAAGACAGTCGGATCCTCTGTAATCTCTCTGTGCATCCTGGACTTCTAAGGTCTCTTCTGAAGCAGCCTTGTGGATACTGCAGTTATTAATCATTGGTTTGGTCCCAAAGATGATCTTCTAGAGCCTGACAAATCAAAATTAGTTCCTTGAAACCATGATGTAGCTCTCTGGAGTGGGTTGTACTCACTTGAAACCAATACTGAAATGGAAGTGGCTAGCTGGCAGAAAAGTGACTGCGTTAGTCACTCAGTCATGCCTGACTCTTTGGGACCTCATGAACCGCAGCCTGCCAGGCTCCTCTGTCCGTGGAATTTTCCAGGCAAGAATTCTAGAGTGATTTGCCATTTGCTTCTCCAGGGGATCTTCCCGACCCCCAAGTCTCCTATACTGCAAGCGGATTCTTTACTGACTAAGCTACCAGGGAAGCCCCTAACTGGCAGAGGACTCCAAAATGTCATTCATTAAGACAAGTTGTTCAAAATATTGGGTAATCACAGCATGCTTTGGAGAAGGAAATGGCAACCCACTCCAGTATTCTTGCCTGGAAAATCCCATGGACCGAGGAACCTGGCAGGCTTACAGTCTATGGGGTCACAGAGTCGGACACGACTGAGTGACTTCACTCACTCACTCACAGCATGCTTGCGTGTGTGAGAATAACACCAAAAGTATCTCTGTGCGTGCCTGCCCTTCCCCATCTCTCCTTCAATAGAATGACAGGCATTAAATCAAGAAAAAAAGAGCGTCATTCATATTTTCTCTTAGTTTTTCAACAAATATGTATTGAGTCACTGCTGTGTACCGGAGGCTTGTGACACAGAGCAAGGCGAAACTAGCACATTCTTCAGAGCAATGGTAGCAGCGCTTACCTGTGTACCCAGGCATGGAGGCCTCCCTATGGCTCCAGGTTCTCTGTGCATAGAATTATGCAAATGAATCAGGAACCCACTACTGGAAACCCCAACATTACCCACCCCACCCCACCCGAAATAACCCATTCTGTGACTTGCATTTCCTTTCCAAATATTTTTATAGGGAAGCAGAATTAAAGTTGAGTTTCTACAAGGTAAGTCCATCATATTTTCAGTTATTACTACTACAAAAAATAGAAATATAATTATATATATATATACACAAAATATAACTACTTTTACAAAAAATAGAAATATAATTCAATATCATCATGTTGTATTACAAAAGGGCCTAGAAATATATAGGTCAGAATTCATTAGATTATATATATATATATATATATATATATATATATATATAATACATATAATGTACACTTAGAAACCCGATCAAAACAATGGAAGGAAATGAACTAGTTAGTCATGAAGAAAGAAGAGAGAAATTGGGCTTCCCATGATAATGTTAACGTTAGGAGAGAAAGTCCACGTGTAAAAGAGTATTTGAAGAATGAATATAATTCTTTAAATTTTCCTGCATTAATCAGATGCATATTAGGGCACCATATTCTATTTTTCCTAAAACATTTTGAAAGTTTGAAAAGAAAAAAAGAAAGGGTACAAGTTAACTTAAGTTTAATTTAACATATGGAAAATGTTTGATAAGAAAAAAAGTCACGTATAATCTAGCAGAGTCTCTTAATTTTAAAGGTTTGAGTTTCTGAAGGACTCTTTTAATTGGCTAAATCCCCTTTTAGGCTTACTGAAAATTAAATTGGAAAACAGGCTTTCTGTCTTGAATTGGTATTTTTAAATCCACCAGAAAAATAGAACTTTTCCATCTGTGGTGGGAGAGGACCTATAAATAAATATGTGCATATATATTTATATATATACACAAACACACACACACATTTGTTGCACATGTGTCTACCCTCCTGACTCTTTCCCCACCCTAACATGTACAGTGAAAAAAGAAGCACAACGAAAAACTGTAAAGTGAGATATGGTAAAATATCACTGTGAGTGAGTGAGTGTTAGTCGTCCAGTCATGTCCAACTCTTTGCAACCCCCCAGACTGTAGCCCGTCAGGCTCCCCTGTCCATGAGATTCTCTAGGCAAGAATACTGGAGTGGGTTGCCATTTCCTTCTCCAGGGGATCTTCCCAATGCACTGACCAAACTCAGGTCTCAAATCTTGCTTAATTATCAGACTGATATTTCTAGATGAGTAAACACTCAACTGCTAAAAACTTAAAGAAATTAAATTGTGTGTATTCCATTCAAGTATATGTAACCACTGTTGATGAAATAATTACAAGGTGCTATCTTGTTGGTTATGAAAATGAATGTGAAAAGTATCTCTAATCAAAAACAGATCTTTGCACCAACAGTGAGAGGAGAAGAACTAAAACAGCTTGCATTATCTACTAAAGGTGAAACATGCCCCATATGATCTTATTTGCATGAATGAAGAAAATTTATTTCTTACACATATTAATATAGTAAAGGCTACATGGGATTTTCTATGTTTTCCAAGCTAGTTAAGAAGTCAAGAGTTTAGCATCAAGTCTATAACAAAAAAGAAAAGTGAAAATATTTGAGGATGTAGGGAAGGTACATTAAAAAATTAGCCTTACGTAAGTAATCAATAAATTTCTGAAAACAGTAAATTATGACTACAAAAGAGTGTGACATCTTTACTAAAAATGTGGAGTAGCACATGCTAAATGAGACACTTGGTAGTTGTTTTTCCCCCTGTGATGTAATTCCAGATTAGAGTTACATTTTTTCCCCCCATAGAGCAGTAAAAAGCTTCAAAGGAAGGAAAGAGTGGGATGTGGTAGAATGAGAATTAGACAGCACAGTCAGCTGGTACATAAAATGATGAAAGAGACTAGAATAATATCAACATCTTGTATAATCAATCACTGCAAATGTGTCACCAAGTATGAGGCCATCTCCAACTGTCAATACGACCGTGTAGACAATCCGGGTAAGGGAGGAAGTACAGCATAGTCAAACACGCCTATCAACACTTCTTTTTTTGTCTCCGAAGAACAAAATTCTGAGACGAGACAAGTTCTTGGAGCAAATGGAAATTTATCCAAATGAAAATCAAACGATAAATGCCAAGAGAATATTCTTTCTTTGGATTTATTTCAGTTCTTTAATTTAACCAGCTGGAATGAATTTTCAAGTAGCATTCTGTTCAGCCTTTTGAAATGGAGGACTTTCCTGTTAATTGGAAAGTTATATTTCATCAAAGATGAAGACAGTGCTCTTGGCTTAGAGATTCTCTTTAAAAAAAAGCATTTGGTGGATATTTACCATAAAAAGATTTCAGAACCTGTATTTCAAGTATGAAAAACTGAACTGTGAGCCTACACACCTAGCTGGAGAAAAAGAAGAAAATTCAAATACCAGTGTTATCCTAAGCTCTACACAAAAATGCACTATCGCTCTGTTCTCTCTCGAGAGGAATATGCAAGGATGTAAAACAGTTTAAAATATCAAGTGTTAATTTTCAGAATCAAATGTTGATATAACTGAGGTTTCTGATCTTCTAAGGTAAATGAATTGGGTAAGTCAACATATTGAAGCATTTTTAATTGTTACTTTAACATGTTTTATGGGGACTGGGGTAACATGATTGTCAACTCAGAAAGATTTAAAGCAAGAAAATGAATATTCACTAGGAAAAAACATTTTTAAGGCTCAGATTTTCAAAGCGCTCTACACTTTGAGCATATTTTCAACTTATTGTTGACTAGTAACATTAAAATTGTTACATTTAAAATTTTAATGGACACAAATTAGGAAAACTAATTTATCACAAAAGTGAAAAAAATTTAAGTATAATGAAGTATTAAAGAATTAATTGTTTATATTTCTTAAAGGAATCACTCAAAATATGGTCTGAATGATAACTGTGTGTTCTGCTCTAAAATAATTTTGCAAGAAATCCTATCTGTAATACTATCTTACATACTTTAAGTTTGGCAATATGCATATGGTAGGAGTTTTCTAAGAGGCTATTCTACTGGGCATTTTTTTCATATTTAAATGGCTGCAATTGATTTTTTTAAGGATGATATGAAAAAAAACTGATGAAAACATTCCATAGACTTACATATATTCTCTACCTTGCTATATGAGGTGGTAGCCTGTTTAGCAGCCACCATGAGTTGAGGGTGGGCCCTGAGGAAGGAAGCAACGTAGAGAATGAGCGCTGCAACCAAGACAAACACATCACTTCATCCCTGATATAGTCATTAATACTTTGAGAAGGCGGATCTCAACTGAAAATTTCAGAGAGGACGCTTGACAATGCTACAAGGCAAGCTTCAACAGTTTTTGAAATAGCGGTACTAGCCACTGCTGCTGCTGCTAAGTCGCTTCAGTCGTGTCCAACTCTGTGCAACCCCATAGATGGCAGCCCACCAGGCTCCCCCACCCCTGGGATTCTCCAGGCAAGAACACTGGAGTGGGTTGCCATTGCCTTCTCCAATGCATGAAGGTGAAAAGTGAAAGTGAAGTCGCTCAGTCGTGTCTGACTCTTAGCGACCCCACGGACTGCAGCCTACCAGGCTCCTCCGTCCATGGGATTTTCCAGGCAAGAGTACTGGAGTGACATCACTATCTAAATTTCTGAAGATAAGCAATATACACATATCCTCATAAATTCACAAACAGTATGTTAAACAATCCAAAAATCATATCCAGAGTCAATTTTTTCTAAGGAGAGCCATAATAGTAATTTTACAAACTAGTCGTGAATTTCATGGTAGAAGTAATGAACCAAATTTAATTGATTTAAAGCTGAAATTTACCAACACATTCTTTGACAGCAAATGAAAATCAGAATGTTTATGTGCTTATCCAATAGATAAAATTGTATAAGACCCAAGATCTAGTTCTAAACACACTATGCAAACATGCTTAGATCAAGAAACTTTCGACACATAAATTGTACATGAATTAGTTTCCAAGAATTTTGTAATCTAACATAATGTGCTGGGTAGAATTTCAAAGTCAAGTTAAGAAATTTTGCACTAAAAAAAAAAAAAGTACACTGAAATTACTAATTTCAAATGAACTTCCAAACAAAAGTAGTTGATTCAAAAGAAATCAGCCCACATAAAAGAATATTAAATTTAAAATAGCTATATAATATAAATTGTAATGCCCTGTTATATTTTTTAAATATTGTAAAATAAAATACAGGAAACACTTTACTTTTATAATGGGTAAATTGTGCATATTGCAAATAGTAACACATTTAAAGGTTCTTTTTTCTCCTTGTACTTTTTAACTATTTTAATTTTTTTAATTTAAATTTATTTATTTTAATTAGAGGCTAATTACTTTACAATATTGTATTGGTTTTGCCATATATCAACATGAATCTGCCACGGGTGTACATGTGTTCCCAATCCTGAACCCCCCTCCCACTTCCCTCCCCATACCATCCCTCTGGGTCATCCCAGTGCACCAGCCCCAAGCATCCTGTATCCTGCATTGAACCTGGACTGGCGATTCGTTTCTTATATGATATTATACATGTTTCAATGCCATTCTCCCAAATCATCTCCCTCCTCTCTCCCACAGAGTCCAAAAGACTGTTCTATACATCTGTGTCTCTTTTGCTGTCTCACATACAGGGTTATCACTACCATCTTTCTAAATTCCATATATATGCGTTAGTATACTGTATTGGTGTTTTTCTTTCTGCCTTACTTCACTCTGTATAATTGGCTCCAGTTTCATCCACCTCATTAGAACTGCTTCAAATGTATTCTTTTTAATGGCTGAGTAATACTCCATTGTGTGTATGTACCACAGCTTTCTTATCCATTCATCTGCTGATGGACATCTAGGTTGCTTCCATGTCCTGGCCATTATAAACAGTGCTGCGATGAACACTGGGGTTTAATACTGATGACTTACAACAAGAAGGCATCGTAGTATGCATTATTCAATATCTTTAACAGTCCCTTTTGGACTCTAAGTTAATGCCCCTTTTGAGTGCAAAAAGTCTACAGGGTAGTGTTCTGGGCAACAGAAGCACTGTGATAGACTGGAGTTACCTTGGGAGAAAGGCTTATGAAAAGTTCAGTTGGGACATGGAGCCAGAATTCAAAATTTCAGATCCAAATCTTCAGTGAGTAATGAAACTACTTAAACAACTGGAGAGAAAAAAATCCATAAAGACCTGTTGACAACAATCAGTAAGAAACATATTTGCTTTGGCAAAAGCAAGTTCATTATGCTAAGATATTATGAAAACATAGATTCTAAAAAGTTGTTAATATTACTGTTTATGATGTCTGCCATAAAATGAAGTTATTGATAATAGAACTGCCTTCAAACCTCAGTGGGATTTTGAAATTTGAATTCATACAGTTTTTCTTCCCCTTTATTTGATATTAAATGTTAGCTAACTATAAAAATCTCTGATAAATTCTATTAGAATGTTAAAAGTATAATAGTAGTAGTTTTAAAGGTCAAATGAAGTTTATAAGTTACCTATGAATGATGAAATATATAAATGATTTCCAAATTACACGTATACAATACGTCACCTCTATATGATTGTGCTGCTGCTGCTGCTGCTGCTGCTGCTAAGTCACTTCAGTCGTGTCCGACTCTGTGCGACCCCATAGACGGCAGCCCACCAGGCTCCCGTGTCTCTGGGATTCTCCAGGCAAGAACACTGGAGTGGGTTGCCATTTCCTTCTCGAATGCATGAAAGTGAAAAGTGAAAGTGAAGTCGCTCAGTCGTGTCTGACTCTTAGAGACCCCATGGACTGCAGCCTTTCAGGCTCCTCTGTCCATGGGATTTTCCAGGCAAGAGTACTGGAGTGGGGTGCCATTGCAGAGGTGTGGAAATAATGAAAATTACTTGTAGCAATAAAACAGAAGCCCGTAACGCATGGTGTAAATGAACGGTGCTGACACGAAATATCTACTGCAAAGTACTCTTAGGTTCTGAAGAGCAGCTGGGTGATCAGGAAACTGGAATTTCAAGAGGTCAAGGGAGGTATGTTTTCATCTTTGCAAAACCTCTATGTCTTCTTGTGTTAGTTCACACCTGGACACTGTATTTTCTTTTTTGTTTTTTTGTCCTCATCAGTTTCAGTGTAAATAAAACAAGAATACAAGGATGTCATGTCACATTGTGCTCTGTCAAAATAGAATGTGAAGGCAGAGAAGCGCAGTAGTTTTCCTCATCTGAAAAGATATTTTCCTCATCTCTCCATGGAGGTGATAACAGAACTTATAGACACAGTACTTACTCTTAGAAGTATGGCTGGCACTTGGACGTGTTCATTAAATTTTAGTCATCTATCCTTACTCTTACTATTTCTAAAAATTGTTATTGTTTTTGTTTAGTCATTAAGTGGTGTTCAACTCTTTGAGACACTATGGACTGCAGAATGCCAGGCTTCCCTGTCCTTCACTATCTCCCAGAGTTTGCAGTTTTCATGTCCATTGAATCACTGATGCCATCCAACCATCTCATCCTCTGTTGCCCCCTTCTCCTCCTGCCCTCAGTCTTTCCCTGGATCAGGGTCTTTTAGAAAAAGCAAGGGATTTGCAGAAAAACATCTGTTTCATTGACTACGCTAAAATCTTTGACTGTGTTGATCACAACAAACAGTGGAAAATTCTTCAAGACATGGGAATACCAAACCACCTTACCTACCTCCTGTGAAACCTATATGCAGGTCAAGAAGCAACAGTTAAAACCAGGGATGGAACAACAGATTGGTTCAAAATTGGGAAAGGAGTACATCAAGGCTGTATATTGTCACTCTGCTTATTTAACTTATATGCAGAGTGTATTATGTGAAATGCTGACTGGATGAATCACAAGCTGGAACCAAGATTGCCAGGAGAAATATCAACAACCTCAGACATGTAGATGATACCACTCTAACGGCAGGAAGTGAAGAGGAACTAAAGAGCCCCTTGATGAAGGTGAAAAAGGAGAGTGAAAAAGGTGGCTTAAAACTCAACATTCAAAAAACTAAGATCATGGCACCTGTCCCATCACTTCATGGCAAATAGATAGGCAAAAAGTAGAAAGAGTGGCAGATTGTATTTCTAAAAATAGACAGCATAAGTCATCTTCATCTTGATTATTAAAACAGGATTACTAATTGGGAGTTTAAGGAGCAAAGAGAGGAGAGACATAATTAATCCAGCAGAGGAAAAGATTACAAGAATAGGGAAGATTTTTCTGAAGGTGTGACACGTAAGCACATAAGTCTGAGTTAGATCCAGGGACACTAGAGAATGCATTCTAGGGAAAGGCATCAGTGGGATTTGTAACCATTGTGGGTTATGGTGAGTGATGTGCAGGGGTGACTAGGAAGAGCAGGATGAGGACTTCAAAGTTGATGACTACTTAAGCAGGGGCCAGGTCACCAAGGATAAGCGCCCTGGGTGCCATGGTTGGAAGCTTGGGTTTATCTGCTTTAACCTCTGAAAATTTATACTGAGTACATTATAGTCAGGACAGTCTTATTTCAGAATCCCCAAAAGAATGGGGCATAAATAGATTTTTTATTGTTGTTTAGTCTGTAAGTCATGTCTAACTCTTTCTGAACCCATGAACTGCAGTACACCAGGCTCTTCTGCCCTCCTCTATCTCGGAGTTTGCTCAAATTCATGTCCA
The DNA here is from genome assembly GCF_029378745.1 of Bos indicus. Taxonomy (NCBI): domain Eukaryota; kingdom Metazoa; phylum Chordata; class Mammalia; order Artiodactyla; family Bovidae; genus Bos; species Bos indicus. The sequence continues at coordinate 24,396,885 of NC_091768.1, read as the reverse complement.
TTGAGTTACTGATGCTGTCTATCTCATCCTCTGCCACCCCCTTCTCCTTTTGCCTTCAATCTTTCCCAGCATCAGGATCTTTTCCAGTGAGTCAGCTCTTCACATCAGGTAGCCAAAGGATTGGAACTTCAGCTTCATCATCAGTCCTTCCAATGAATTTTCAGGACTGACTTCCTTTAGGATAGACTGGTTTGATCTCCTTGCAGTCCAAAGGACTCTCAAATCTTCTTTAGCACCACAGTTCAAAAGCATCAGTTTTTGGCACTCAGCTTTATGGTCCAAGTCTCACATCTGTACATGACTACTGCAAAAACCATAGCTTTGGCAGACAGACTTTTGTTGGCAAAGTGATGTCTCTGCTTTTTAAGATGCTATCTAGGTTCGTCTTAGATTCCCTTCCAAGGAGCAAATGTCTTTCAATTTCATGACTGCAGTCACTGTCTGCAGTGACTTTTGGAGCCCAGGAAAAAAATATGTCACTGCTTCCACTTTTTCCCTTCTATTTACCACAAAATGATGGATGCCATCATCTTAGTTTTTTTAATGTTGAGTTCCAAGCCATTTTTTTCACTCTCCTCTTTCACTCTCATCAAGAGGCTCTTTAGTTTCTCTTCATTTTCTTCCATTAACAATGGATGAACACTTCTTATATTAACCCTTTTCAATTGGTAGCCAAAATGCTGTTTTAGTCTTAATATCTTTGCAAAAGTGTGCTCAAGATAATTTCTCAAATTACAGCATTTAGCAGAGCATGTAATGATACATCAAATTATTTTCCTGCAAATAATTACTCAGAAGCATCTTGGAAGTTAAACGGAAATACAGTTGAACTAATTCATGTATTAAACAATGGTTGACCCTTATACAACTTCAGAGGGTTAATCCATGTATAATTTATAGTCACCCTCCATATCTGTGGTTCCCCTACATCTGGGGATTTAACCAACCAGAAGCTGTAGTACTGTAGTATTATTGTTGAAAAATATCCATATATAAGTCAATCTGTGCAGTTCAAACCTGTGTTGTTCAAGGATCAACTATACAGAGTAGATAAAACAGGTAGCTTAAATTTCCATTTGGAGACATTGTCTGCCTATTTTAAGTATCCATTATACCATATTTGCACTGTATTTGAAATAAATTCCTAGGTTAAAATAATAGAAAGGAAATAAGTGTTTCTGTTCTGTTAAACAACAAAAACCCAAAAGGTTGTAATGCATTTCTCAAGTCAATTCTACTTGGTAAAAATATAGCTGAGAAGGAATTTAGCCTTGCTGACTTTCAGCTCTGTTCTACACCACTAGGTCAAGCTGTCCTGTGTTTATATAGCCCATAATTCAAAGACCTTTAAATATGTATTTACACAATAGATCATATTTGCTGAAGTCATACTGTAGCAATTTGCCCTCCTTTGCGAAATTTCTTCAGTGATGTCTTCACAAAAAAGGAAAAAAATTGGAATTTTCATCCTCTAAACATAAAATTCAGGTCCAATTCTAGATCCAAAAATCATCAGATTAACTCCTTTTTCACGTCATTTGTGCTCTTTTGAAAGTATTAAGTCTTGGCTTCTCAAATGAATTTCCTGCCGTACCCAATAAAGAGAACTACCTAGCAATGAATTTTGTACTTTTGATGTGATACTCATTTAACTGGCTTGATCGTAGATTCTGTGATATTTAGTCTTCAGTTCACAGAGTGTGGGATACACTTTTAGCGTTCTGAGAAAACTTAGTCTTGGAAGTTGAGCTACTTAAAGCTCAATAGCTCCCCTTAGTGGTGCCTTGCAAGAAATTCACCAAGAAGCCGCTTTTATACAGATCGATACACAGATATATCTAAATACCCTGAAAATTGTGAACTGATATTCCTAATTTGAGTAATTCTCAATAAACAAATTCTATTTGTGATTCTAAAGAGAACGATTCTTTTATTCATAACCCTATTACATTTAAAAAGATAATTGAGCATTTTTTGTGGTTTTTATTTTTACTTGGAACTTAAAATATGTAATACACAATTTAGGAAATATTATTCAAGAGCATTTATTTTGTTCTTTTTTAATATATTTGTTTTTCAGTTCATACTTCTGTTTGAACATATTTTAAAAAGACAATCTGCAAGTAGTTTTTTATTTTGTATATAGGTGCCTGTTCCAAATGTACCTAATTAGAAAACTTGACTTAAAAATTAATAGTACAGTAAGTAAAAAAAAATATACCGGATATCCATGGGAAAGTATAAGAAATTAAATGATCAGTGCTGTGATATGAAATAAACTTTTTGAAAGCACATGTTTGAGACAATTGGACTTCTATTGATCTCTAGTTATGGTTCTTAAATGTAGCTGCACAGAAGAATAAACTGGGAATGAACATGTTGTTAACTCCTGGGCACATCATAAAACTGCTGACTCATAATCTCCAGGAGTGGCACTAGGAATCTATTTTTCAAAGTCATCTGTGCTTGGAAACCCAGTTTGCAGACAGCCCTAGGAGATCTTTACATAAGTGACAATATGGTATTTTATTCATGGGCTTCCCTGGTGTCTCAGATGGTAAAGAATCTGCCTGCATGTCCATCAGCAGATGAATGGATAAGACAGCTGTGGTACATATACACAATGGAGTATTACTCAGCCATTAAAAAGAATACATTTGAATCAGTTCTAATGAGGTGGATGAAACTGGAGCCGATTATACAGAGTGAAGTAAGGCAGAAAGAAAAACACCAATACAGTATACTAACGCATATATATGGAATTTAGAAAGATGGTAACTATAACCCTGTATGCGAGACAGCAAAAGAGACACAAATGTATAGAACAGTCTTTTGGACTCTGTGGGAGAGGGAGAGGGTGGGATGATTTGGGAGAATGGCATTGAAACATGTATAATATCATATAAGAAATGAATCGCCAGTCCAGGTTCGATGCAGGATACAGGATGCTTGGGGCTGGTGCACTGGGATGACCCAGAGGGATGGTACGGGGAGGGAGGTAGTAGGGGGGTTCAGGATTGGGAACACATGTACACCCGTGGTAGAGTCATGTTGATGTATGGCAAAGCCAATAGAATATTGTAAAGTAAAAAAAAAAAAAATTTTTTAGTAAAATAAAAATTACATGCAATTATTGGGTTGGCCAAAAAGTTCATTTGGGTTTTTCTACATCGTACAGAAAAAGCCGAATGAACTTTGTGGCCAACCTGATAATTAAACTAAATACACCAATAATAAATACTTAAAAAAAAAAAAAAGAATCCGCCTGCAATGAGGGAGACTTGGGGTTTGATCCCTGGGTTGGGTAGATCTCCTGGAGGAGGGCTTGGAAACCCACTCCAGTATTGTATTCATAGAAAATAACTTCAGAATCTCAAAAATGTCGATCGCCTACTCAATTATGATTTGCAACAAATATTGAATAATATGTGGCTATATGATCTTCACAGAGATTTAGGCTAAATTTTAGCTACTCTTTTAAAAAGTCAAGGCTCAAAAATAAATACCAGTCATCACCATACTCACTTTATGGGTTCTTATTACTTTTAGAAGTGTTTCTGAAATAGAAAATAGCCTTTTCTAAACTAGAAATTTCTGCTTTGCTCTCAGATTCTGACACTTGCCCTTTTCCAGTTTTCAGTACCACTGGTCCTCAGAACAAATTCCCAAAATGGCAATCAAGTCCTGTCTGTCATTCCAGCTTCTCTGGGTAATATACTATATATAGACTCTGATCAAACCAAGGAAGTCTACTTCAGTTTCCCAGATTCACCATGGCCTTGCATGCCTTCATGCCATTGACATATTGTTCACTGCCTGCTGTGCCCTTTTTCCCTCATCAGCCTGGCAGACTCTCATTAATTCTTTAAAGCTCAGCTTAAACATCACCCCATCCAGGGAGTCTTTTTTGATCTCCATTGGCAGAGTTCAATGCTTTCCTTGCTCTGCAACCAGTAGATCTCATGCATGCTACTATTTTTGCATTAGTGTGCGACTTTATTTATTGTATCTGTCTCCATATCTCACTTGTATCTCCAGGTTTTAACACATTCCTTGGCAGGGATAGAGGCTTAATTCCTGTTTGTGTAATGAGTTAATAACATTAGCCTTCATCTCTCCCATGATTAATATGTACCATGGACTATGCTAAGTGCTTTACAAGCATCCTTAAAAAGTTTAGCAAGTGGTAATGATTATCCCCATTTTAAATATCAGACAATTAATCCCAAGAGATACCAACTTGTCAAAAGTCACACAACTAGCTGGTTGCGTCTAGAATTTGAACACCATGTTTTTCTGAGTAATGTAATATTTAATGTTCTTAAACGTTACACTTCTATGCAAGGACTAATTTCTTTTTGATGGTTTCTATCCAAACACTGCCCTCATAGCTGGGACATAGAAGCATGATGAACATTCTTTTAATCATTGGAGCACTCTACAACCCAATTCTGGTGCTCATGTGTGCATGCACACACATAATCAGTGAGTGACAAAGCACAAGTGTATATGTAAGACTGTGATAACTGGAATGCATAGTTTGCAAAATCACCAAAAAATGTATAAAATAACTCCTGCCCACATCAATGAAAAGTCAGCAGAATAGAAAAAGAAATTCCCTTTAATGAAAACGACAGAGGTTCCCAAATTGCATGTGATTTTTAATGGACTAGAGACACTCTTCTGCATTTTTATTTCTTGGACAAGAGGAAAATATATTACTTATGCAAAAGGATAGTTAGCATTTCCAACCACTAACACATGGCCTGTAAAAAATAATCATCTCATTTTTCTATTGTGCAATAGCCCCCTGTTAGGCAACAGCAACGTACAACGTGCTAGTTTCCTGTTCCTTTAGTAGAGCCTCCCCTTTCACTCACTGCCCAGACTAAATAGTTATTCCTTGGATAATAAAACTCTAATACTGAGTTTCAAGCTACTTCCAAGAATGTTTCTGCCTGTATTAAGAAAGAATCATATCAGTTTGCTAATAAGCAGAAATGCACTGTAAGTTGAATATGTTGTCACATGTAGCTAGCAAGCATATAAATCAATCCATGACCAAGAAAGAAACAATATATTTTTTATGGTTGGGATCACAGCTGTAAAATGTTGGACCGTCATCAAGAGAACAATGTCAAACACTGAACTTTTGGATGATTTCCATGAAAATAACATTTTGTTTAGGGTCAGTAGTTTTTATGGAACTTTGGAATGATTTTCACTGACAATATTTTTAGAGATGAACTTAAACACCTCCAAAACGCTCTTCAAATGGAAATATTATGTAATCTAACCTTTTCAGCCATGTTCTTTGGAAAATCAACCACATACCACAAAAACCAGCATCTCTCTCTTTCAGTTTGTACAGATTTATGAAAATTATAGTACACATGCAAGACAATAAATTAGCTTTTCAGTTTTCTCTTAGTTACTAAGTTCATATCAGCACTGAAAATGTGTAAAGCAGCATGAAAAATAAGAAAAAAAACACCCTGAATTTCTTCTATAGAAATCTTATCAATCCAGCAATAGTCTTTTAAGTGAAAAGAGTAGTGGAATTCATGAATCTGTATACGACTAGTCAGCCCTAGATGTAATACTCAACTCTAATATTTTTTGTTCTCTACATATCCCAAATAATTTGCCTGATATTTGATTTACGTGGTCTGAATTCTTATTTTTGTTTACTCTTCTTTTAAAGTCCAAAATTTGGAGATTTTTATGTTGAGCCCAACAAGGCAAGTTTTCACAACGTAACTGGAAGACTTTATAAATATAGTCTCAGACAAAGCTAGTTGTGGCATAAAATCGAAGGAGACGGTGTTGGCTGAGCATACATATGCAGTATTAATAATGTTGGTTCCTAGAATTCCATAACCAGAGCTCAAGAAAAGGAAAGCCAAACCACTGAATTCAATATTTGCAGCCTATTTCAGGACGTGAAAATATTTTGGTTCTCCCATGCAAATAATTTCTCGAAAATACTTTTGTTCAAAATGACTTTTTGTAGACTGAAACTAATTTCAGATTCTACATGACTCAGTATGTGGGGATACACCCAATCAGAATTTCTTCCACACCCAGGTATACTTGGTTCTTAGTTTTCACTTACTGTATTGATTTGAATCAGTAATTTCTCACTGGGATATGTGTGTTAATGGAGATTGCTAAACCATGCCCTCAAAATTACTTTACAATGTAGGTTGTATGTGTAAAATGTTAACATAATAATAAAATATAGCTGATATACTAATTTGAAATTTTAAAACAATTCATCTAATTTGGTGCCAGACTCGCTACTTTGATCAAATTGTGTGCTAAGTCATTTCAGTCGTGTCTGACTCTTTGTGACCCTGTGGACCGTAGCCTGACAGGCTTCTCTGTCCATGGGATTCTCCAGGCAAGAATACTGGAGTGGGCTGCCAGGCCATCCTCAGGGGATCTTTCTGACCCAGGGATCAAACCTGCTTCTCTTATGTCTCCTGCATTGGCAGGTGGGTTCTTTACCACTAGCACCACCTAGGAAGCCCATTGATCAAATTACTCTCTCCTAAAACTGCCAACAGTTACCCAAGGCCAATAGAATGAAATTCATTTCTTCGTCCTGGTCCCAGTCTTTCTCTCACTATGCTTCCTACATCAAGACCTTTAAAGTTGTATTGATTCCACTTTTTAAAATGTTTCACACTGCATATCTGAATAAATCTGTGCTTCAAACCCTGTTCAAGGTCAAGATTCTCATGGAATCCAGTATATTTCAACAAACAACTACTCATTTGGTTGAGAGAGATAAAGTTCCTGCCCTCGTGGCTAATACCATAGGGTTATTGATAAGTCATAGTCACAGGTACCCCTGCATATAGAGAATTTTCAATAAAAATTATCTTCAACATATAAATATTTGTATTAAAATATAATTATCCTCAACCTTATTTGCATATTTGTTATGCAGATTAATTCTCTTCTAGTAGATGGCATGCAGATGTATCAGTTCAGTTCAGTTCAGTCACTCAGTCGTGTCCGACTCTTTGCCACCCTATGCACTGCAGCACACCAGGCTTCCCTGTTCTTCACCAACTCACAGAGCTTGCTCAAACTCATGTCCATCGAGTCGGTGATGCCATCCAACCATCTCACCCTCTGTCGTCCCCTTCTCCTCCCGCCTTCAATCTCTCCCAGCGTCAGGGTCTTTTCCAGTGAGTCAGTTCTTCCCATCAGGTGGCCAAAGTATTGGAGCTTCAGCTTCAGCATCAGTCCTTCCAGTGAATATTCAGGACTGATTTCCTTTTAATGGACTGGTTGGATCTCCTTGCAGTCCAAGGAACTCTCAAGAGTCTTGTCCAACACCACAGTTCAAAAGCATCAATTCTTTAGTGCTCAGCTTTCTTTATAGTCCAACTCTCACAACCATACATGACTACTGGAAAAACCATAGCTTTGACTAGATGGACCTTTGTCAGCAAAGTAATGTCTCTGCTTTTTAATATGCTGTCTAGGTTGGTCATAACTTTTCTTCCAAGGAGCAAGTGTCTTTTAATTTCGTGGCTGCACTCATCATCTGCAGTCATTTTGGAGCCCCCAAAAATAAAGTCTCTCTCTGTTTCCATTGTTTCCCCATCTATCTGCCATGAAGTGATGGGACTAGATGTCATCATCTTAGTTTTTTGAATTTTGAGTTTTAAGCCATCTTTTTCACTCTCCTCTTTAACTTTCACCAAGAGGCTCTTTAGTCCTTCACTTTCTGCCCATAGGGGTGGTGTCATCTGCATATCTGAGGTTATTGATATTTCTCCCAGCAATCTTGACTCCAGCTTGTGCTTCATCCAGCCCAGCATTTCTCATGATATACTCTACATATAAATAAACAGGGTGACAATATACAGCTTTGACGCACTCCTTTCCTGATTTGGAACCAGTCTGTTGTTCCATGTCTGGTTTTAACTGTTGCTTCTTGACCTGCATACAGATTTCTCAGGAGGCAGGTCAGGTGGTCTGGTGTTCCCATCTCTTGAAGAATTTTCCATGGTTTGTTGTGATCCACACAGTCAAAGGCTTTGGCGTAGTCAATAAAGCAAAAGTAGATGTTTTTCCTGGAACTTTCTTGCTTTTTCAATGATCCAACGGATGCTGGCAATTTGATCTCTGCCCTTTCTAAATCCAGCTTGAACATCTGGAAGTTCATGGTTCACGTACTGTTGAAGCGTGGCTTGGAGAATTTTGAGCATTACTTTGCTAGCGTGTGAGATGAGTGCAACTGTGCAGTAGTTTTAACCTTCTTTGACATTGCCTTTCTTTGGGACAGAATGCAAATAGGTAACTGCTACTTGGAAAATTTTGAAAACCAAATAGAACCTTTTGTAGGAGCCAGATAACATATACACATTAGTAAGTTTCTTGAAAGAAAGTAGTAATTTCTCAGTCTTGTCTGACTCTTTGCAACCCCATAGAATGTAGCCCGCCATGCTCTTCTATGCATGGAATTCTCCAGGCAAGAATACTGGAATGGGTTGCCATTCCCTTCTCCAGGGGATCTTCCTTACCTAGGGATCGAACCTGGGTCTTCTGCATTGCGTGCAGATTCTTTCACATCTGAGCCACCAGAAATCTATTCGAAAATTTATATTAATTATCCATCAATAGCTATCATGTAAAATTATCCTCATACCAAATTTACAGCAATAGAACCTTCTGGAATTCAGAACTATCAAATATTAATTACTTCATCATCTGTTGCATGTGTTTCATGTTTGCATTGCTTAAAATATAGCACAACAGCCTTCATAAAACTAATTGAATGAATGATTTAAATAGTAGATAATTTCATATCTATGGGCATGGTATGCAACCTAAGAGAAATTCAACTTGCCTTTAAAAACTTTGAAAAATGAAATTGAACAGGACTGAATGCTTTTTAAAAGGTGTCTCCTTTCATTTCAGGAAGAAAAGGAAGGGAGAGAAAAAGAAAAAAACCTAATAAAGAAGAAAGTAAAGATGCAATACCTGATAACAAAGGTCTGGAGCCCAGCAGGGAAACTCCAGAGCAACGAGAAAACAAACAGCAGCAGAAGAAACGAAAGGTCCAAGATAAACAACAGAAGTCGGTATCCGTCAGCACTGTGCACTAGAAGGTCTCATGAGATTGTCGTAAACTCGTGATGCTGCTATCTCCACCAGATGCCCAGGACAGGTGCTCTAGCCATTAGGACCACAAATGGACAACATGTCAGTTACTGCTCAGTCTAAACAACATTCCAGATAGTTGCTATATTCTTCATACAAGCATAGTTAACAACAAAGAGCCAAAAGTCCAAAGAAGGGATGCTTTTGAATGGTTATCTTACGTGCTTCTGTGCATTTTTAAGAGACAAGAAATTTTGTACATAATCATCAATAGGCTAGAAGCTGTAACAACATAATGATGACAGCTGGAGAAGCAACATCTTCTCCCTATAAAATCATGTTTTCAAGCTATTGTTTAAAGAAGCAAATGATAGTTCTGCGAACTCAAAGATGCTGTGTCCCTTCAGAAGAAACCAGAGATCAGAGGAGGGAAACACCTTTCAAAGGACAGTGTTGTTTTGTCCAGGAAATCTAGGGAGTGCTCAGATATTAGGGCCTGGCGTTTGGAATCATAGGAATTATCACCACGGAAACAATTGTTTGAAGCTTAGTTCTCTTGCCCTCATTTGTCCTTCTGCAAGAAGCATGAGAGTGCACATATTTTCAGAATTAATATACTGTATGGGATTGGAGGAAGGCAAAATGTGGAAGAAACCATAGAGCTGGAGATGATTTTTGTTCTTTACAAAACTGGGAAGGGTTGCGATTACCTGGAACAGGTCTCCAGTCTATGTCCGCACTGTGTGGTTCAGCCTCTGCTACCCCTTGGGTTATATGTCTGTAAACGTGTACCTGTAACTTACTTCCAAAAACAAAATCATACTTATTAGAAGTAAATTCTGATTTCATAGAAAACAAAAACTAGAGCAAGGAAAATATAACATGTTTGCAAAGTCGTGTGTTTTCTTTCTCTCTCAACTGGGAGGGGGAAAAACAATCTTATTACCTGCTTAATTGTCCACATGAAACTAAAAGGGATACTACTTTCTAACAAAGTGTATCTAATAGGGGGGAAAGCCACCACAATAAATATATTTGTTGATAGTTTTTAAAGTTTTGTTCATTTTATTGTTTGTTTTATTTAAAAGTTGTTACTCTTAGATATTCCTGAAATAGGAAAGTGGATTGTGGATGGAATTCAGAACATATTACATTTCTCAGTGTTTGCTTTTGGAGTCCAGCCTTATCTGAGCTGATGGAAATTTGCTTATAATGTATTAGAAGATATTTATCCCATTTTCCTTATTGTGATTAAAAAATTCTAGTTATAGCTACAGGGGCCTCCCTAAATGATTTCATTACTCCCCCTTCTCTGCTTCAAAATTTGTATCTTTTCTTGTATATCGGTTCCTCCGGCATCTTGAACATTTGGCCTTTTCTTCTGCATGTTTTTTCAGTCTCTGGATCTCTTCGGGGAACTGAATCACCCTATCTGGAGGCTTCACCAGTATTTCAGAGAGGCCACGGCCAATCTGGGGCAAGAGGAGACAGGGGCCACAGAACCTCATGACCCACCATAACCTTCCTGTTGCAATGGAAGGACACACAGCTACCCGTTCACCCATCTTCCCAGCCCTCTAAAGAGCATGGCTTTCTGAAGAGCTGGCAATGAGTCTGGTTTCTAGCTGCCAATTTCTGGTCATTCTTTCTCCACAAACTGTACTCTTCATGTGGGCTGTTTGCCTTAATTCTCTTTTCCTCTTCCAAGATATAACATTTCTGAGTGATGTGTTCCTGCTTCTTACTCTGTATTTTCTTTTCTTGTCCATGTGAAATGTGTTATGTATAAAAATAATCCAATCTTCAACTACAAATTTATGTCACCAAGGAGAAACAAACATTTGCCTTACAGAGTTGTGTTAGGTGGAAGTATAGTCCCATCTTCTAGACCTTAGAGGTGGTTTCTATCACTGTCTTTGTCCTCAATCTTACCTAGTCAAGCCTATGTGGCCAAATATTGTGCACTTTCTATGTTTATCATTGTCTTCATCCTTCCAACAAGCAGTGACTGAGAAGGTCTACACCTGCATATACAATGCTGAAAAAAGGTTAAATAAACCAGGATATAACAACTGTGGTCAATGATTATCATGTCTTCCCAGGTGTTTTGACTCCAGACTTCTATACTCTGTGGTCCCCCAGACAATGGCAGATAATCTAAATCCCTGATGCAGCTCCTAATTACAAGTAGAATTATTACAAAGGAAAAAGAAATGAAAACCAGCATTATAGTCACGTACTGGGTGAAATATAAGTGAAGACAAAGAAAACATCAACTTTAACTGCAGTTCTTAATCCACCTGTAATTAGATCTTTAAGCACGTGAAATCATTATCATCTTCAAACTAGCAGCCTACTCAACTTTGGGAAAATCTCCTGTTTGACTTCTGATAAAATTCCTGTCTTAGTCACTGAAGGCATTAACTTTCTGCTATGATTCTGTCTCTAAGATCTGGTTAACTATTAATGGTGGCAGATGGCTGGTAAAGTCTAGATACAAAGAAAATCAAGGGAATGGAGCAATGTAAATCTGTGTTTGATCCACACACCTGTTCTGGTCTCCAAATTCTACTTTATAAGAGAAAGGAGGTCTTTTTTCTATCCAGTCATAGATAGCTGGCACTACTTAACAACTGGCAAACTACTTAACTGCTCCGAGTCCTCATTTCTTGTGTGCAGCATGAAAGAGGTGATCTGGAGATGCCCATTGGCAGGGAAGCCTGCATCCTTTGTGATAGTTCAAGGTGATGTCCCTAATAACCCCTCACTAGCGACAGTGTCCTTCTGGGTTCCCCAACTTTGCTTTTCCAAAAAATGGAAATGTACAGGCTCTTAGATGAGAATTAGAAGTTTCACCACTCAATATAATAATTATTCTATACATAATTAATATCAAGAAAAAGAACTAATCCCACAAGCCACACATATAAATCAATTTTTGTCTTGATTAATATGTGATATCATCCATATAAGTGTGCTTAGTCCTTGAAATTATTACATTAACTTCTTATTCCTTGATTTCAAGGAATAAGTAATTCCTTGAAATTGTTACATTAATTTCAAGGAATAAGTAATTCCTTGATGTAATAATTTCAAGGAATAAGTATATCTGTGCGATTCAGTGGAAATGAAATGACTATTAGTAACCAAAATGTAAACACAGGTTTTGTCTTGGATCTTGTTAAAATTAAAAAATCACATATTCTTAAAAGTATGCATTTTTTTTAAATAAATGAGCATAAAGACACTGAGGAACTGACTAGACTCTATCTCAGTCCAACTGCAACTATTTCTGGGCAAATTAGTGGGAGACAAGGCCTCTTTCTAAAGCTGATATGTTACTTCTTGTAACACAGAGTTAGTCTGGAAGCCAATATAAATTCATCCTCCACTAAAGAATAAGATTACCTAAAGATGGTGGTTGGATCAACTGAGACTTTTTCTGTTGCAAACAATAATATTTCACCTGCTTTTTTAACCTATTTATTTTTAATTGAAGCATAATTGCTTAACAGTATTGTGTTGATTTCTACCAAACATCAACATGAATCAGCCATAGGTTTCCCCATGTCCCGTCCCACTTGAACGTCCTTCTCACCTCCCTCCCCAACTAAGTTGTTACCAACCTAGTTCCCAACCACTCCAGGTTGTTCCCAAGCCTCTAACTTAGTAGATGTGTTATCATTTTTATTATATTCTTCTGGATTTATTAGAAAAAGAAACAAAACCCCAAAATTGTCTGTACCTCCTTCATGCTAACCAGTTATCCTTTGACTAAATTATATTATGTAATTATCTCCAAAGCACAGTGAGCAGGTTATTGATATATTTTTGTTAAAATGAGGAAACTAGAGCGCAGAGAAGCACCCAAAGTCACAGAAGCAGTAATCAATAAGCCTGGAAGTCACTTCAGCTCTGCCCTTGCTCCTTCCCCTACCTCATAACTCTTTGGAATTCCCTGGTTGACAGTGGTTAAGACTCCATGTTTCCACCGCTGAGGGCATGTGTTCGATCCCTAATCAGGGAGGTTGTATATTCTGTATAATGTGACCAAAAAAAAAAAAAAAATCATGTCTATTCTTAGTTCCAAAGAAGTTCATAAACGTATTATAGGAATATTTTCTTGTGATCTGAACTAGTAGCTCATAAAGAAGAAGCAGAAAAGTCAAATCACAGAAGCCTTAGCCCAGGATAAGACTCAACTCTGAATCTATACAAATACAAATGTGACTATTTGTATGAATGTGTGTTGGGGGCAGGGGTAGGATGGGGGCTCCAAAGAGTCTATGGGCTGGCTAGTAGGAGATTTGTTGGGAGGATTCAAGTGTGCTCAGAGGGAAATGGAAAATTGAGAATTATGTGCCCTCAGAAAAAGACCAGCATTCATATACAAAAGGAATGGCAAGTATGGCTCCTTGGGAAAGTCCTGGATTGCTATAGCTGTTCTTTATTACTGTGTGCTGCTATGTCGCCTCAATCGTGTCCGACTCTGCAACCCCATAGATGGCAGCCCACCAGGCTCCGCCATCCCTGGGATTCTCCAGGCAAGAACACTGGAGGGGTTGCCATTTCCTTCTCCAATGCATGAATGTGAAAAGTGAAAGTGAAGTCGTTCAGTCATGTCCGACTCTTAGCGACCCCATGGACTGCAGCCTACCAGGCTCCTCTGCCCATGGGATTTTCCTGGCAAGAGTACTGGAGTGGGGTGCCATCTCCTTCTCCTTATTACTGTGTAATGACTCTCAATTCGGTTCTCTTTCAGTGTAAGCAGGATATTGGCCAATTCTATTATCTTTTCCTTGAGTCCTTGTCAAGGGTTAAAATGACATGGGAAGAAGCATCAGCAGATCTTTTTCACTACTGGAACTGCCAAAACAACTTCCTTTAGATAATTCCTCACTTTCTCCTAGCTACTTCTGACATTCAATATCAGTGTTTCAGTTGTCACACATCTTTTCTTGCCCATCCTGTCCCTCTAGTAATTCAAAGAGCAGCATATCCATCACATAAGCAGGTTTTAAGAAATGAAGAAAAGAAAGAAGAAATAAATGGAGGGAAGTAAAGACGGAGGTAAAAAGAGTAACCGTAGCTTTATTCATAGTCATTATTTATTTATTTGGCTGCACCAAGTCTGCTGCATGTAGGATCTGGTCACCTGCCCAGGGATCAAACCCAGGTCCTCTGCACTGACAGCACAGAGTCTTAGACACTGGACCACCAGGGAATTCCCCATAGTCGTGAAAATACACTTGTAAGAGAAACTCAACCAGTAAGAATATTTTATTAGCTGGGAAACTGGCAGCATGATAATTTCAGAAGACCGAATTTCATGACCATAAATAGTTTGAAAAATACCTTACACTTGTATATCTACAGTCTGTGCAATGAAAAAAATTGTTCAAAATGATGTTGAGACGATCAAAAGTATTGAATAACCTACTAAAGACTAAGTTTTACTTTTAAAATAGAAAATTAGCAAATCCTTATTGGAAAAGTTTTTGTACCATTAACATCAGTTACTATTTTAGTTATCCCTATCAAATTTCCATTATCACAAGTAGATTTTAAGCAAGAGATAGAGTTTTTCAACCCACTTAACAACCCATTAAAATGTTTGCAGAGACGCCTACTTTTATAATAAAATAAGTGCTTTGAAATTACAAAGCACAGTAAATATACAAGCTACTATTGTTGCTAGCCAGTCACTAGCTAAAGCAACAGATTGCCTTTCTCCATTCCTTACACTGTTGAGACACTGGAGACTATTTTTAGAGGAAATTATCCATATCCCTCCCAAGGAGGGATTAATAAAAGCACTCATTCCTGAGTTGACAGACCCCATATTTGAGAATGCAGCACGCAGTCTTTCCTTCTGGCTTATTTTTCTGTTGGGACTTCCCTGGTAGCTCAGTCGGTAAAAAATGCCTGCCATGCAGGAGACCCCGGTTGGATCCCTGGGTCAGGAAGATCCCCTGAAGAAGGAAATGGCAAACCACTCCAGTATCCTTGCCCAGAAATATCCAATGGAAAGAGAAGCCTGGTGGGCTGCAGTCCATGGGGTCGCAGAGTCAGACACTACTGAGCAACTTTCACTCTATTTTTTTTATAGCTGCTGTCATTGGAGCTACATCAAAAATGGGGAAGGGGACACCACTCCATTTTGTAAAATTTGTGGTGTCTAAACACAGTAACATAGTTCAGTTCAGTTCAGTTCAGTCGCTCAGTCGTGTCCGACTCTTTGCGACCCCATGAATCACAGCACGCCAGGCCTCCCTGTCCATCACCAACTCCTGGAGTTCACTCAAACTCAAGTCCTTCGAACAGTAACATAAGTCCCCACTGAATCTT
Source organism: Bos indicus (assembly GCF_029378745.1). Lineage (NCBI taxonomy): Eukaryota > Metazoa > Chordata > Mammalia > Artiodactyla > Bovidae > Bos > Bos indicus. Next base: position 24,381,414 of record NC_091768.1, on the reverse strand, counting down.
AATTTTATATGGGAGACGTCTTTGAGTGCATTGATGCTACCCCGTGTGCTCTCTGTCCCTGGATCATCCACACTCTTGCCGAGTTCCAACCTCCCAAGAGGCAGAAAGTTCTTTAACAGCTCAGTCAACCATGACAGTCTCAAGGTTTGAAAAAAAGAAAATAGAAGAAAACTTACAATTCCAGAAGAATGGGGGCCCTTAGCTTTACTCACGGACAGCTATGTACTATCTCATTGCTTCTCCCCTAGTTAAAGTCACTCAGTCGTGTCTGACTCTTTGCGATCCCATGGACTATACAGTCCATGGAATTCCCCAGGCCAGAATATCCCTTCCCCAGCGGATCTTCCCGACCTAGGAGTCAAACCGGGGTCTCTTGCATTGCAGGTAGATTCTTTACCAACTGAGCTATCAGGGAAGCCCTGCTTCTCCCCAAGAATGATATCCAAAAAAAAAAAAGCCACATTCCTAGCCTTAGGGCATGGGGCACTGGGCTCTTCCTGATGGCGATGTCAGTCATCCTGGACTGTGGCCTCTCCCCTTGCTTTGGTCCTATACTTTGCTTGATTGTTGGTTTTTTTTTTTTTTTTTTTGGTTGGCTAGTTTGAGAAGGAAACAAAAAAAAATGACCTAATGATTTAAAAATTAATCTTGGAATAAGTTGGAGAAGAAATAGTTTAATAAGTTCCTCTACTCAATGTAAAACTAAGGAAAGACATTATTTTGTACTTCTTAAAGCAGTAGTTTAATAAAATCAAAACAAAAAGAAACTAGGACTTCCCTGGCAGCCCAGTGGGGTTATGACTTCGTGCTTCCACTGCAAGGGGCTCGGATTGGATCCCCAGTTGGGGAAGATCCTGCTTGCCATGAGTCAAAAAGACACAGTACAAAAATAAAAATAAAAACTAGAAAAAAACAAAAATAAAAACACTTGGTATTTAACATCCTAGGGATTGTCTTTATGTGATAACTGTTTAGAAGCAGATCCTATTTATCACGAAGTTTGCCCCTACTCATCTTTTTCCCATAGAAAAAAAATGGTTATGACTCATAACAAGAACACACCATACACTACAGGAAAATAGATTATAGTTTTATCCAAACCAGCAGTGAGAATAATTTATGATTCCAGAAAAGACATAGACAAGCAGAATCAGTTTAGAAAAGTGAATCATTTTCATGCAAATGAATCCTAACTTTCTTGATTGCCATCCTAGTCTCATTTAAATGTTGACGTTTTTAGGGTGGGAGGGGGGAAATAAATTATTGTGGTAAACCAATATTTCCACTTGTTGACTGTGGAATATTTAAAGCATAGCTTAATATGCAACATGTGAAAGAAAAGGGTCAAGAGAATACAGCTTAATTGGAATCCATATGATCCAATCAAATCCAAAATGCTACTATTAATAGAAAGGAAGAGATCATTAGAATGTGCTATTCCATGTCTCCAGATTTTTCAAATTTATTATGAAAATTATCCTTTCCACATCATCAAAATAGATTGGTCATAGCCATTGTTCCAGGCTGAAGCAATATGAAATTCAGGGCCAATATCAATTTTATTGCCTCAACCCTTTCCACCCCTCAAAACAACCAGCCAATTAGATAATTTATAAGCAATTAAATTAACAGAATAATTAAAAATTAGTAGGTTTAAAAAGAAATGACTGTAGAAAAGCATCAGTTGTTTCAGGTTTGATATAGTCACCTGTGGGATAGTTCTATAAAACTAATCAGTAGGTGTATTTCCTATCTGTCTTAGTCCATTTGGACTGCCATAACAAAATAACCAAGTCTCAGTTCAGTTGCTCAGTCGTGTCCGACTCTTTGCGACCCCATGAATCGCAGCACGCCAGGCCTCCCTGTCCATCACCAACTCCCAGAGTTCACTAAGTCTGGTAGCTTATAAATAACAGTTCTGGAGTTTAAAAACTCAAGATGAAGGCACCAGAAGATTTGGTACCTAGTTAGGGCCCACTTAAGGCTTCCCTAGTAGCTCAGCTGGTGAAGAATCTGCCTGCAATGCAGGAAACCCCAGTTAGATTCCTGGGTCAGAAAGATCCACTGGAGAAGGGACAGGCTACCCACTCCAGTATTCTTGGGCTTCCCTGGTGGCTCAGCTAGTAAAGAATCTACCACAATGCAGAAGACCTGTGTTCAATCCCTGGATTGGGAAGATTACTTGGAGAAGGGAACAGCTACCCATTCCAGTATTCTGGCCTGGAGAATTCCAGGGACTGTATGTATAGTCCATGGGGTCGCAAAGAGCCGGGCATGACTGAGTGACTTTCACCTCACCTTTGAGCACCCACTCTCTGGTTAATAGATGGCACCTTCTTGTTGGGATCTCTTGTGGTAAAACAGGCTAAGGCTCTCTCTGGAGCCTCTTTTACAAGGGCACTAATTCCAATCATGAGGGCTACATCCACATGACGTAATAACCCTATCTCCTAATACCATTACAACAGGCATTAGGATTTCAAGATATGAATTTGGAAGGGGACACACTCAGGCCATAGCACCATCCACTTATGAGTCATCATTTAAATGAATAAATAATCAAAAGATAGATTCTGCCATCCCTATTATAAAGCTAACAGCAACAGTGCTTTGAGGGACAAATAGGGCTACCCAATTAGATTTAGTATTTCCATGTGTATAAGTTATATATTCTCTTAAAATTTATCATCTCCAGATAGAAAGAAGTTAAAGCTTTATATTATTTTACAATAATTGCTCTACCATCCCTGGTGTCTGTTGTAAATATTAATGTTTTCCAGCCTGTAAAATGATAAGAAAACATTATTGCCTTTGTAGTTATATAACTTTATAAGTTTTGATACCAAAAAAACAAGAAAATTTGAAAATACAGAAGTCTAACTTTGCAAAGAATCAGAGTGATTTAAGTTCTGAAGGAAAATTCTTTATCTATAAAAATCACTACTGAACTAACTAATGTAACTAAATACTATTTAAGTAGTGCTTCAAAGGGTTTAAAAAAATAAAATATACCTTTGAGTAGCATTTCAAGTAGAGAGGTAACCCTGTGTAAGATTATTTTAGCCCCTCAAAGAAAAGTAGCATATTGTCTTGCTTTTCCCTGTGTCACTTGAAACACTTACAACACTCACATATTAAGTTAAAAGTGAATTGAGATAACAAATTCATTGCTAAGTTGTTTGTTAAAGCTTGGAAAGACACATATTGCTAAAGTAGAGGAAAATAATTAAAAGTGAAATTCCCTATACATTCTAATTTGCAAGACAAAGCTTCAGTCTTACTACAAAGTGCTGCATTATGGTTCTATAGACACCACACCAGCCCTAATCCATAACTGTCCTCAGCGCTTCCCCAGACTTCACTGGGTGCCACGCTCCCAGCTTCCACTTGGCACTGCGCTCAGCTTGCACTCCCACAAACTCAGTCAGTAGATGTATTTCCTATCTAGACTTCCCAGTGGAAAGTCTAAGGAACTCAGGAAAGCAAATGTAAGGAAAAGCAATCTTTGGGGAAAAAATTGCTATTTTACATTTCAAAAAAAATTTTTTAATGTCATTCGATATTATCAAAGTGTCAGTGAAGTAATCACAATGAGAAAAATGAGAACTTAGTTGAACTTTCTCACCCCGGTTTTGCAATTTAATATCGTTTTATTTTGCAACACATAAAGGGAAAGGATTACAGCATAGTTCAGCACAGGAAACCTCCACAACCTTGATCCAGCCCTGCTGCACACTGATAACCACCTACTGCCCACCCCCCAGTCCTGAGCCTGGTTCGAGAAGCACCAGCAATGCTGTCCAAACAGACGAACTGCACTCCAACCTGGGTGCCTTGGGAAAATCTCCAGCTCTTCCAGTTTCACCCTGGACTGGAGCCAGATTGTAAGCAAATGTATGAAGGCCCAGTCACCCCTTCTGCCTTGTGTTTCTCTCATTTCCTGTGCAGGATAACAGCTCCAGGAACTCAGCTTTTCCTCCCAGGGTAAATCACGTAGAACCTATGGGACTAAAAAAGAAAAGAAAACTCCAGAACCCCCATAATGAAAGAAATGACAGAACATACTGGAGGAAACCAGCCGTCTCCATTCTTTCTAGCACTGGGTAGCTTTAACCCACACCCACGTCGATTGTCTTGACTTCAAGAAGCTGTCTCTCTATAAATAAACTGACCAATGTATCTTTAAAACATAAACGGCTTGAACTGTCATAATAAACACTGCAAAATAAATACCAAATAACATCTGGAGGAAAAGCTTTGGAGGGAATGGGGTGAGAGAGAGTGCTAACTTTCCTTAGTTCTATTACTAAAGTATGTACCTCATTTTTAAAATTTAGGACAAGTTTTCCATTATTAACCAAACACAAACCAAAGATGTACTGATTTTACTTTAAAATCTCAGATAAGGGAATACTGTCTGTAATTGTGTCTTTGAGCTAATCTTACTGACATTTTAACTCTCTTGTTTTCTACTATTTGAAACAGTGTTCACTTATTAAGCCACTTCATTTAGATATGAAAATGGTTGGTATTTAGCTCTAATTATTATTGGTACTGTTAGACAAGAAAAGTATCCCCTTTTGCCTTAGGCAACTAAAATCTGCAATGTACTATACTAGGAAAATGCAACATTTTCATCCTAACGTGTTATTACATTAAATTATTTCTCCTTGCAATGACAAGCAAAAAGACCATGTTCCATCTGCTTCTCATCTGCATCCAACTTGTGGGTAGTGATTCAATTCGGTTAATATTTATAGAGACAGTAACTAGTCAGACACTCTTCCTATGCAAAATCATTACAAAGAATGCTTGAGTCTCTCCTAGTGAATTTAAGGATTGCTGTGTGCACGCTTGCCCCAGAGTCACCTTGCTTATTTTGTGTAATGCTCTCATAAAATTTTGTAGGTGATATAGTAAGCATGGTACATCCAATGCCAAAGAAAGAAAAGCACTAGAAATATGTAATTTATAAGTAAAATTTTATATCAAAAAATTATCATGCCCATTTTATAGTAAATAACAATAATCAGTTCAATTATTCCAAGCTTATATACCCTCAATTATTTTTTCTTCCTAGTTCACAAATCTTGATTTTTCTTTTAAATAATGAAACAAACCTGTTCATACTAATAGGATGATAAATATTTCTCAAATAAGGATGTTTAATCTCATGTAAGTGTTTTTCAAAAGTACATTTGCTTCTCTTTCCTTAGGGAGTAGAGTTTGGCAAAGGATGTTGCTGAGATACGGTTTGAGGCATCATCTCATCTGCTAACAGTCTGCTCCTGATGACACATATTTATTCCATTTTTCACATGTGGCTGAAACTATACCAGCAAAATGGGGAACTCAGTTTTCCTATTTTAAAAAAAGATACCATTTGGCTGCATCATGAAACAATCCAAATGTACTTCAGAAGAAACAGCCAAGATGGATAGTTACATGGAATCGCTGGAGAACACTGGGAAATAAGTCATCAGACATTTCATTGCTTTTTTTTTCTTTCTTTCTTTTTCTGATTAACCAAAATGCCAGTTTTAGCCAGGCTGCGTGAAGGATATTTTACATTCCAGTCTCTTCTATCAGAAACTGTTAAATGTGGACAGTAGGTCAAATGTACCGAGGCTACAAGTTGTAATACATTTAAGAGACTCTTACTCAGTTTTGATGATTAACCATTCCCTCTCTTTCAACAAACAAAAATACAGCAAACAAAATAAAGATGCATTCATATTGCAAGTTCCAAAAAGAGCATTTGCTTTCCATTCTACAAGATTTTGAATGTCACAAAGGCAAGCATATTTAAGCAAAAACAAATATCCCGTAGCTCAACAGAAAGAAAGAGGACATACAGGAGGAGCCAAGATGGCGGAGGAGTAGGACGGGGAGAACACTTTCTCCCCCACAAATTCATCAAAAGAGCATTTAAACGTCGAGTAAATTCCACAAAACAACTTCTGAATGCCGGCAGAGGACATCAGGCACCCAGAAAAGCAACCCAACTCTTCGAAAGGAGGTAGGAAAAAATATTAAAAACAAAAAAAAAGAGACAAAAGAGGGAGGGACGGAGTTCCGTCCCGGGAAGGGAATCTTAAAAAGAGAGAAGTTTCCAAACATCAGGAAACCTTCTCACTGCCGAATCTGCGCCGAGCTTTGGAAGCACAGAGGGCAATATAACAGGGAGAAAAAATAAATAAACAATTTAAAACTCGCAGATTGCGAGCCCTACGGTAACTCCCCCAGCAGAGAAGCAGCGCAGACGCCTGCATCCGCCATTAGCAAGCGGGGGCTGGGCAGGGAGGCGCGGCGCGGGCTGCATCGCTGAGAGTAAGAATCTGGCCTGAATACCCTGAGCGCTATCTGAGCGAAATAATTTGGGCTAGCAAACCAGACTGTGGGATACCTACCACGCGAAAAGCCAGCCCTAACCTAAGACCGCCAGGCCTGCGCACGGAACAAAGGACTGAACAGAGATAGCCGGCTGCAGACCTTGCCCCTCCGGTGACAGGCAGCCAGAGCCGGAAGGGGGCAATCGCAGCCCCAGAGAGACATTATCTATAAAACTGTAAGCAGGCTTCTTTGCTAACTAAAACTTCTTGGGGGTCTGGACGGTCAACATCGGCCTGAGAAGGTGCGCCGGTTTTACATCCAGATATCCGAGTGGCGGGGAGGCGATAAGTCGCAGCATTGGCGCTCGCCGGGGAAGAGCAAATTGGCGCTCGGACCTGGGAAGAGCACAAAACGCAGGCCCAACTGAGTCTGCGCCTCTGAGGACTACCCGAGTGCCTGAACCTGAGCGGCTTGGACCTGGGAGGTGCATGCAGCCCAGGGCCAGCCTCGGATTGTTCCCGGCGGAACAACCTAGAGTCCGAGCAGTGTGGACAGGGAGGCTACACGCGCCGTGAGCGGGGGCAGACCCAGGGTGGCTGAGGCACTGCGAGCCCACGCCCGTGTTATTTGTTTGCAGCGTCCCTCCCTCCCTCCCCACAGCGCGACTGAACAAGTAAGCCTAAAAAAAAAAAAAAAAAAAAAAAAAGTGTCCTCCACCGTGCCCTTTGAGTCAGGGCGGAAACCAGATACTGAAGAGACTAGCAAACAGAAGAAGATATAACAGAGGGAAACGCCTTGGAAGCTACAGGCAATAGATCAAAACCCTGTGGTTACTACGGACTACATAGGAAGGGGCCTATAGATCTTGAGAAATATAAATCTGACCAAGGAACTAGCCAAAAATGAACTGAACCCACAACACCCACAAAAAAAAAAAAAAAACCCAAAAAAGCCCTAGATATATTTTTATTTTTACGATCATTCTTTCTTTTTTTTTTTTTTTTTTAATAAAAAAAAAAAAAAAAAAAATTTTTAAGTCCTCTATTGTTCCTTTAATTTTCACTTTTATAACCTATTACTTTGCAAAAAAAAAAAAAAAAAAGACCCTATTTTTTTCTTCTTCAGCAAACTTCATATATATATATTTTATAATTTTTTGACCTTGTTTTTTTTTTTGTTTGTTTTGTTTTTTTTCTTCTTTTCTTTAACACTGTATTTTTGAAATTCCAAACTCTACCCTAGATTTTTAATTTTCGCTTTTTGGTATATGTTATCAATTTTGTACCTATAGTTTTTTTTTATATAATTTCTGTGACTTTTTTTTTTTTTCTTCTTCTCTGTTTCTTTCTCTTCTTCTTTTATATAACATTGTATATCTGAAATTCCAAACTTTACTCTAGATTTTTAATTTATGCTTTTTGGTATTTGATATCAATTTTGTACCTGTATTTTCTTTATAATTTTTGTGACATTGTTCGTATTTGTTTGTTTGTTTTCTCTCTTTATTTTTCTTCTTCTTTTTTTTTTTTTTTTTTAACATTGTATTTTTGAAATTCCAAACTCTACTCTAGATTTTTAATTTTTGCTTTCTGGTATTAGTTATCAATTTTGTACCTGTACTTTCTTTATAATTTTTGCGACCTTGTTTGTTTTTGTTTGTTCATTTTTTCTTTCTTTTCCTTCTTCTTTTCTTTAACATCGTATTTTTGAAATTCCAAACTCTACGCTAGATTTTTAATTTTCGCTTTCTGGTATTAGTTATCAATTTTGTACCTGTACTTTCTTTATAATTTTCACGACCTTGTTTGTTTTTGTTTGTTCATTCTTTCTCTCTTTCTTTTCCTTCTTCTTTTCTTTAACATCGTATTTTTGAAATTCCAAACTCTACTTTAGATTTTTAATTTTTGCTTTTATGTATTTGTTACCAATTTTGTACCTTTAAGGACCCAATCTTCAGGACCCATTTTTCACTAGGGAGTGAGATTACTGGCTTGACTGCTCTCTCTCCCTTTGGACCCTCCTGTTTCTCCACCAGGTCGCCTGTGTCTCCTCCCTAACCCCTCTCTACTCTACCCAACTCTGTGAATTTCTGTGTGTTCCAGACGGTGGAGAACACTTAGGGAACTGATTACTGGCTGGATCTGTCTCCCTCCTTTTCATTCCCCCCTTTTATCCTTCTGGCCACCTCTGTTACCTTCCTCCTTCTTCTCTTCTCTGTATAACCCCGTGAACATCTCTGAGTGGTCCAGTTGTGGAGTGCACATAAGGAAGTGACTACTGGCTAGCCCACTCTCTCCACTATTGATTCACCTCATCTCATTTGGGTCACCTCTAACTCCCTCCTCCCTCTCCTCTTCTCCATGTAACCCTGTGAACCTCTCTGAGTGACCCTCACTGTAGAGAAACTTATCATCTTTAATGTAGATGTTTTATCAGTGGTGCTGTATAGAAGGAGAAGTTTTGAAACTACTGTAAAAATAAGACCGATAATCGGAAGCAGGAGACTTAAGTCCAAACCCTGACTCCAGGGAACTCCTGACTCCAAGGAACATTCATTGACAGGAGCTCATCAATTGCCTCCATACCGACACTGAAACCAAGCACCACACAAGGGCCAATAAGTTCCAGGGCAAGACATACCAAGCAAATTCTCCAGCAACAAAGGAACACAGCCCTGAGCTTCAAGATACAGGCTGCCCAAAGTCACCCCAAAACTATAGACATCTCATAACTCATTACTGGACATTTCATTGCACTCCAGAGAGAAGAAATACAGCTCCACCCACCAGAACACCGACACAAGCTTCCCTAACCAGGAAACCTTGACAAGCCACCTGTACAAACCCACACACAGTGAGGAAACGCCATAATAAAGAGAACTCCACAAACTGCCAGAATACAGAAAGGACACCCCAAACTCAGCAATTTAAACAAGATGAAGAGACAGAGGAATACTCAGCAGATAAAGGAACAGGATAAATGCCCACCAAACCAAACAAAAGAGGAAGAGATAGGGAATCTACCTGATAAAGAATTCCGAATAATGATAGTGAAATTGATCCAAAATCTTGAAACTAAAATGGAATCACAGATAAATAGCCTGGAGACAAGGATTGAGAAGATGCAAGAAAGGTTTAACAAGGACCTAGAAGAAATAAAAAAGAGTCAATATATAATGAATAATGCAATAAGTGAAATTAAAAACACTCTGGAGGCAACAAATAGTAGAATAACAGAGGCAGAAGACAGGATTAGTGAATTAGAAGATAGAATGGTAGAAATAAATGAATCAGAGAGGATAAAAGAAAAACGAATTAAAAGAAATGAGGACAATCTCAGAGACCTCCAGGACAATATTAAACGCTACAACATTCGAATCATAGGGGTTCCAGAAGAAGAAGACAAAAAGAAAGACCATGAGAAAATACTTGAGGAGATAATAGTGGAAAACTTCCCTAAAATGGGGAAGGAAATAATCACCCAAGTCCAAGAAACCCAGAGAGTCCCAAACAGGATAAACCCAAGGAGAAACACCCCAAGACACATATTAATCAAATTAACAAAGATCAAACACAAAGAACAAATATTAAAAGCAGCAAGGGAAAAACAACAAATAACACACAAGGGAATTCCCATAAGGATAACAGCTGATCTTTCAATAGAAACTCTTCAAGCCAGGAGGGAATGGCAAGACATACTTAAAATGATGAAAGAAAATAACCTACAGCCCAGATTATTGTACCCAGCAAGGATCTCATTCAAGTATGAAGGAGAAATCAAAAGCTTTTCAGACAAGCAAAGGCTGAGAGAATTCTGCACCACCAAACCAGCTCTCCAACAAATACTAAAGGATATTCTCTAGACAGGAAACACAAAAACGGTGTATAAACTCGAACCCAAAACAATAAAGTAAATGGCAACGGGAACATACTTATCAGTAATTACCTTAAATGTAAATGGGTTGAATGCCCCAACCAAAAGACAAAGACTGGCTGAATGGATACAAAAACAAGACCCCTACATATGTTGTCTACAAGAGACCCACCTCAAAACAGGGGACACATACAGACTAAAAGTGAAGGGCTGGAAAAAGATTTTCCATGCAAATAGGGACCAAAAGAAAGCAGGAGTAGCAATACTCATATCAGATAAAATAGACTTTAAAACAAAGGCTGTGAAAAGAGACAAAGAAGGTCACTACATAATGATCAAAGGATCAATCCAAGAAGAAGATATAACAATTATAAATATATATGCACCCAACACGGGAGCACCACAGTACGTAAGACAAATGCTAACAAGTATGAAAGGAGAAATTAACAATAACACAATAATAGTGGGAGACTTTAATACCCCACTTACACCTATGGATAGATCAACTAAACAGAAAATTAACAAGGAAACACAAACTTTAAACGATACAATAGACCAGTTAGACCTAATTGATATCTATAGGTCATTTCATCCCAAAACAATGAATTTCACCTTTTTCTCAAGCGCACATGGAACCTTCTCCAGGATAGATCACATCCTGGGCCATAAAGCTAGCCTTGGTAAATTCAAAAAAATAGAAATCATTCCAAGCATTTTTTCTGACCACAATGCAGTAAGATTAGATCTCAATTACAGGAGAAAAACTATTAAAAATGCCAACATATGGAGGCTGAACAACACGCTGCTGAATAACCAACAAATCACAGAAGAAATCAAAAAAGAAATCAAAATTTGCATAGAAACGAATGAAAATGAAAACACAACAACCCAAAACCTGTGGGACACGGTAAAAGCAGTCCTAAGGGGAAAGTTCATAGCAATACAGGCACACCTCAAGAAACAAGAAAAAAGTCAAATAAATAACCTAACTCTACACCTAAAGCAACTAGAAAAGGAAGAAATGAAGAACCCCAGGGTTAGTAGAAGGAAAGAAATCTTAAAAATTAGAGCAGAAATAAATGCAAAAGAAACAAAAGAGACCATAGCAAAAATCAACAAAACCAAAAGCTGGTTCTTTGAAAGGATAAATAAAATTGACAAACCATTAGCCAGACTCATCAAGAAACAAAGGGAGAAAAATCAAATCAACAAAATTAGAAACGAAAATGGAGAGATCACAACAGACAACACAGAAATACAAAGGATCATAAGAGACTACTATCAACAATTATATGCCAATAAAATGGACAACGTGGAAGAAATGGACAAATTCTTAGAAAAGTACAACTTTCCAAAACTGGACCAGGAAGAAATAGAAAATCTTAACAGACCCATCACAAGCATGGAAATTGAAACTGTAATCAAAAATCTTCCAGCAAACAAAAGCCCCGGTCCAGACGGCTTCACAGCTGAATTCTACCAAAAATTTAGAGAAGAGCTAACACCTATCCTGCTCAAACTCTTCCAGAAAATTGCAGAGGAAGGTAAACTTCCAAACTCATTCTATGAGGCCACCATCACCCTAATACCAAAACCTGACAAAGATCCCACAAAAAAAGAAAACTACAGGCCAATATCACTGATGAACATAGATGCAAAAATCCTTAACAAAATTCTAGCAATCAGAATCCAACAACACATTAAAAAGATCATACACCATGATCAAGTGGGCTTTATCCCAGGGATGCAAGGATTCTTCAATATCCGCAAATCAATCAATGTAATACACCACATTAACAAATTGAAAAATAAAAACCATATGATTATCTCAATAGATGCAGAGAAAGCCTTTGACAAAATTCAACATCCATTTATGATAAAAACTCTCCAGAAAGCAGGAATAGAAGGAACATACCTCAACATAATAAAAGCTATATATGACAAACCCACAGCAAACATTATCCTCAATGGTGAAAAGTTGAAAGCATTTCCTCTAAAGTCAGGAACAAGACAAGGGTGCCCACTTTCACCATTACTATTCAACATAGTTTTGGAAGTTTTGGCCACAGCAATCAGAGCAGAAAAAGAAATAAAAGGAATCCAAATTGGAAAAGAAGAAGTAAAACTCTCACTATTTGCAGATGACATGATCCTCTACATAGAAAACCCTAAAGACTCCACCAGAAAATTACTAGAAATAATCAATGACTACAGTAAAGTTGCAGGATATAAAATCAACACACAGAAATCCCTTGCATTCCTATACACTAATAATGAGAAAACAGAAAGAGAAATTAAGGAAACAATTCCATTCACCATTGCAACGGAAAGAATAAAATACTTAGGAATATATCTACCTAAAGAAACTAAAGACCTATATATAGAAAACTATAAAACACTGGTGAAAGAAATCAAAGAGGACACTAATAGATGGAGAAATATACCATGTTCATGGATTGGAAGAATCAATATAGTGAAAATGAGTATACTACCCAAAGCAATTTATAGATTCAACGCAATCCCTATCAAGCTACCAACAGTATTCTTCACAGAGCTAGAACAAATAATTTCACAATTTGTATGGAAATACAAAAAACCTCGAATAGCCAAAGCGATCTTGAGAAAGAAGAATGGAACTGGAGGAATCAACCTACCTGACTTCAGGCTCTACTACAAAGCCACAGTTATCAAGACAGTATGGTACTGGCACAAAGACAGAAATATTGATCAATGGAATAAAATAGAAAGCCCAGAGATAAATCCACGCACATATGGACACCTTATCTTCGACAAAGGAGGCAAGAATATACAATGGATTAAAGACAACCTCTTTAACAAGTGGTGCTGGGAAATCTGGTCAACCACTTGTAAAAGAATGAAACTGGACCACTTTCTAACACCATACACAAAAATAAACTCAAAATGGATTAAAGATCTAAACGTAAGACCAGAAACTATAAAACTCCTAGAGGAGAACATAGGCAAAACACTCTCCGACATACATCACAGCAGGATCCTCTATGACCCACCTCCCAGAATATTGGAAATAAAAGCAAAAATAAACAAATGGGACCTAATTAACCTTAAAAGCTTCTGCACATCAAAGGAAACTATTAGCAAGGTGAAAAGACAGCCTTCAGAATGGGAGAAAATAATAGCAAATGAAGCAACCGACAAACAACTAATCTCAAAAATATACAAGCAACTCCTACAGCTCAACTCCAGAAAAATAAACGACCCAATCAAAAAATGGGCCAAAGAACTAAATAGACATTTCTCCAAAAAAGACATACAGATGGCTAACAAACACATGAAAAGATGCTCAACATCACTCATTATCAGAGAAATGCAAATCAAAACCACTATGAGGTACCATTTCACACCAGTCAGAATGGCTGCGATCTAAAAGTCTACAAATAATAAATGCTGGAGAGGGTGTGGAGAAAAGGGAACCCTCTTACACTGTTGGTGGGAATGCAAACTAGTACAGCCACTATGGAGAACAGTGTGGAGATTCCTTAAAAAACTGGAAATAGAACTGCCTTATGATCCAGCAATCCCACTGCTGGGCATACACACTGAGGAAACCAGAAGGGAAAGAGTCACGTGTACCCCAATGTTCATCGCAGCACTGTTTATAATAGCCAAGACATGGAAGCAACCTAGATGTCCATCAGCGGATGAATGGATAGGAAAGCTGTGGTACATATACACAATGGAGTATTACTCAGCCATTAAAAAGAATACATTTGAATCAGTTCTAATGAGGTGGATGAAACTGGAGCCTATTGTACAGAGTGAAGTAAGCCAGAAGGAAAAACATAAATACAGTATACTAACGCATATATATGGAATTTAGAAAGATGGTAACAATAACCTGGTGTACGAGACAGCTAAAGAGACACTGATGTATAGAACAGTCTTATGGACTTTGTGGGAGAGGGAGAGGGTGGGAAGATTTGGGAGAATGGCAATGAAACATATAAAATATCATGTAGGAAACAAGTTGCCAGTCCAGGTTCGATGCATGATGCTGGATGCTTGGGGCTGGTGCACTGGGACGGCCCAGAGGGATGGTATGGGGAGGGAGGAGGGAGGAGGGTTCGGGATGGGGAGCGCATGTATACCTGCGGAGGATTCATTTTGATATTTGGCAAAACTAATACAATTATGTAAAGTTTAAAAATAAAATAAAATTGGAAGAAAAAAAAAAAAAAAAAAAAGAAAGAGGACATACAAACATGGCTGCAGGGGTGGGGCGGTGCGCCACGGTGTCCGCCATTTTTCCACCTCTCTTCCTCCACTTCCCTTGACTGACCAGCTCAGTGACTCCAGATTCCTGTTCCTCTCCCAGTCAGTAGACCCCCATTTGGCAGCATCATGAGACACAAAATCCAAATGTGCTACAGAAGAAAAAGCCAAGATGACTAGTTAGATGGAATCATTGGAGGACACTGGGAAATAAGCCTGAGGTTACCTGATGGAGTGAAATTTTGTGGAAAGGGCACAGTCTTTGGAGACTCAAAGAGCTTCAATTAAATCCCTTTTTGGCAGACTGTGCAATCTTGGAAAAATAATTGAAGTTCTTTGATTCTCAGTATCTTCTTGTATAAAATGAGTATATTATTCCAGACTATGCAGAATTGTTGTCAGGATTAAAGGAAACATAGTATATGGATTGCAGAATAAATTAATTAAAATAAAATTTTAAAAAAGTGTATGACTTGCCAGGCACATGGTGGGTACTCTGTAAGTTGTTCCTGTCGTCATCAGATCTTTTATATGCTTTGTTTAAAACACTTAGAATTTCCAAATCACTCTGAAATGTAAGTTCTTATATACAAGCATATTTTCTTGCACTTTACTTCATGGCATTTCACAGATAATGTGGTTTTGACAGGCAAGATTTGTGACCACCTTGCTTTGTCAGGTGATGGTTAGCATTTTTTAGCAATAAGATTTTTTGTTTTGCTTTGTAGAATTCAGCAATGTGTTTCTAAATATTCTTTTTTAACTTTAATTTTTTATTGAAGGATAGTTGATTTACAATGTATTTTCAGATGTACAAGAAAGTGACTCAGTTATACATATATATATATATATATATTCTTTTTTAGATTCTTTTCCCTTATGGATTATTACTAAATACTGGATATGTTTCACTCTGCTATACAGTAGGTACTTGTTGGTCATCTGTTTCATATATAGTGGTATGTATATATTCATCCCAAACAATTAATCCCTCCCCCACTTTCCTCTTTGGCAACCATGTTTGTTTTCTGTGTCTGAGGTCTACTTCTGTTTTGTATGTAAGTTCATTTGTCTCATTTTCTTTTTTAAGATTCCACACGTAAGTGATATCATGATATTTGTGCTTGTATTCAAGTCACCCTCATTTTACTTAATAACAGCCCCACAACACAAGAGTAGTGATGCTGGCCATTCAGATAGGCCAAAGAGAAGCTGAAAGATGCTTCCTTTAAGTGAAAAAGTGAAAGTTTTCAATAAGGAAAGAAAAAAAAATTGTGTGCTGAGGTTGCTAAATTCTATGGTAAGAACAAGTTTTCTATCCGTGAAATTGTGAAGAAGGAAAAAGAAATTCATGCTACTTTTGCTGTCACACCTCAAACTGCAAAAGTTACAGGCACAGTGAGTGATTAGTACTTAGATAAGATTTTAAAAGGCATTAAGTTTGTACAATAAGACATTCAGAGAGAGAGACAAAGATCATATGCATTTAATTTTTATTACAGTATATTGTTATAATTATTTGATTTTATTATAAGTTATCATGGTTAATCTCTTACTGTGCCTAATGTATAAATTAAATTTTATCATAGATATGTATGTGTAGGAAAAAAAAAACATAGTATATATAGGATTTGATACTATCTATGGTTACAGGCGTACTCTTGCCTGGAAAATCCCATGGATGGAGGAACCTGGTAGGCTGCAATCCATGGGGTCTGGAAGAGTCGGACACGACTGAGCGACTTCATTTTCACTTTTCACTTTCATGCATTGGAGAAGGAAATGGCAACCCACTCCAGTGTTCTTGCCTGGAGAATCCCAGGGACGGGGGAGCCTGGCAGGCTACCATCTATGCGGTAGCACAGAGTCGGACACGAATGAAATGACTTGGCAGCAGCAGCAGCAGCAGCAGTTTCAGGCAACCACTGGAGGTCTTGAGATGCACCCTCTATGAATAAGGGGAGACCCAGGTTCGATCCCTGGGTTGGGAAGATCCCTTGGAGAAGGAAATGGCAATCCACTTCAGTACTATTGCCTGGAAAATCCCATGGACAGAGGAGCCTGGTAGGCTACAGTCCACGGGGTCGCAAAGAGTTGGACATGACTGAGCGACTTCAGGTTCACGTTTCACGTAGTTCTTTGACAGTGAAACAAGATAGGAAGGAAGTTATAGAGTCATAGGCCATGAGAAGACTCTGGCATAAAAGAGCATACATATGCTGTTTGCGAACTCCAAGTAGCTGTTGTGTTCTCTGGCAAGAGATTTGGTGGGTGTGTGGGCAGGGAACAGATGACAAATGGCCTTATATGCTATGTGAAAGACTTGGAACTTTATCTTGAAAAGTGACGAGTCTGGGAAAGGTTTTGAGAAAGGCAACGGAATCATTCTATTTGGCTTACAAAGATGAGTTTGGTGACAAAGAAAGGACAGAATTTTTAAAAAGAAGGAACAAAAGAAACCTCAGACGAGCAGTTCAATCTCTGAGTCAGGAAGATCCCCTGGAGTAGAAATGGCAAGCCACTCCAGTATTCTTGCCTAGAAAATTCCATGGACAGAGGAGCCTGGTGGACTATGGTCCTTGAAGTCACATAGTCACATATTACTGAGTGACTGATAACTTGCAATAAAATTGTATTACTGAACTAAAAAATACCCAGAGCCTGAATGAATGCACAGAGAAGGTGAAGGAGAGGAGAGAATAGGTATGAGACATAATTTGAAAGTAGGAGCCACAAGAGGAAGCTGGCAAGTGAGGTGAATCCATGTGTCTCTTGGTGTGTCTGAGGTTAGTGGTATCACTACACAGAGAACTGACCATAGGCACAAGTAGATTGCCTGCTTGCCTTGTTGATGTTGAAATGTGTGAAGCATTCAATGGGGATGAACTCAAGGGAGTCTGAGATACAAGTCAGTCCCTTTCAGAGTGTGTAAAATGAAACATCAAATTAGAAGTAATCATCTAATTAATAAACCAGAGGGCAGAGGTGAGTGGATCTGAGCAGAATACACTAAAAGTAAAGGAACAAGATTGAACACACTTAGCAATATTTAAGAGATCCCCTAGAGGAGGAAATGGCAACCCACTCCAGTATTCTTGCCTGGAGAATCCCATGGACAGAGGAGCCTAACAGGCTGTGGTCCATAGGGTCACAAAGAGTTGGACAAGACTGAAGGGACTTAGCATGCATGCACAGAGAAAAACAAAGTCAGACTGAGAGGTAAATAAAGAACAAAAAAAGTGACAGCACAGAACAGTTACAGGCGGAAATCAAAAGGTGTGATGCTATCAAAAACTACAACAAAATCAATTAATCTAAAGACCCTGTGTTGCCATGACTTGCCAGAACTTGTTTCCTCAAAATTATACAAACAGAAGTCAAACCTCAGTGTGTTTTTTTAATTTTAATTTTTTTTTTTTTTTTTTTTTTGCCACAGGGCATGGTATGGGGGAGCTTAGCTCCTCAACTAAGGATAGAACCCTTGCCCCTATAGTAGAAGCCAGGAGTCTTAACCACAGGACCACCAGGAAAGCCCCAGATCTCAGTGTGTTGAGAACAGAATGGGAGGTAGGGAATTGCAGATGGAAAAGGGACAGAGGCAAAGCAGTGGAAAAGCTCTCCTCTAGTAGATGAGAAAGGGAACTCAGACCAGGACCCATACAAAGTCAAGTCATCCTTTCCTTGGACCCGCTTTCCAAGAAAGAAATTAGACTAGAGCATGTTCTGGAGAAGGCAATGGCAACCCACTCCAGTACTCTCGCCTGGAAAATCCCTTGGGCGGAGGAGCCTGGTAGGCTGCAGTCCATGGGGTCTCGAAGAGTCAGACACGACTGAGTGACTTCACTTTCACTTTTCACTTTCATGCATTGGAGAAAGAAATGGCAACCCACTCCAGTGTTCTTGCCTGGAGAATCCCAGGGATGGGGGAGCCTGGTGGGCTGTCGTCTATGGGGTCGCACAGAGTTGGACACGACTGAAGCGATTTAGCAGCAGCAGCAGCAGAGCATGTTCCCTGCTAAAGCAAAGGAGAAAAAGGCATTTCCTGGCTTAACAGACAAAAAGTAGAATTATTAACTAACCCGTAATAAAAGTGCAATTTTAAATATTGTAATAAACACGGTAGACAAATGGGAATGTAAACAGCATTTCCAATTTAACATTCTTCTCCCAACACTTCTTCCAACTCTCTCTCAAATTCCCATATCACTTCATAATTCTAAGCAAGGTTTTTTTTTTTTTTTTTGGTCTTCTCCTTTGTCTCTTTTCCCTTAAAAGAATGCATTTGGTAATACTATTTCATCTTAACTGATTTTGCTATCCAAAAATCAATCTGTATTACTGCCCTCCTTAACACTTAGGTCAAGCTTCTCAACTTTTAGGCAATATTGTCTACTCAACATTTTATCCAAAACTTGCATATACTATATTAACTTCTACTTTTTTGTATGTTATTTTATAAATGAATTACAAGTAAAATCAAACCTAGATGTGAGTCCTTTTAAAGATATTAAAGACTGCAAAATATGAAGTTTAATAGTAAAGTATAAAAATATAAAGTATGTTATTAACATCACTTTAAGGTTGACTTATCTCCTCTTTAATCATAAGTCAGTGTTTGAATCATGAATACAAGTGGTTGGCAAGAAAAAATAAACTGTCCAAGTCAACTTATCAGTACCTAGGAGGAAATCTTTACAAGGAAATATTTAGTAAGTATACTTTCTATGAAGCATAAATTTTTGGTTTCATAACTGTTTTCCTATTTTCAGATATAGTCAGCAGCAGTACAGTGTATACAGTCCTGTTTAATGAAACCAGTTTTATTTTGTTGCAGTTTGTAACTCTTTCACATATTGGCACAGTTTCATCTATACAATTAAAAATTAGATGTTTTATTAATGTGTTTATTTGCTGATAGGAAGCATCTTGTGTTCAGTATATTCAGCAAAAATCAGGCTAAATTGTCTCCATTAACTTATTTGATGTCTAAAAACAGAAACATAATGTAATGTTTATTGTATAGATCCAATGATAAATGTAGAATTCTAGTTTTCTGCCAGATAGAAACTCAGATAGCCAGTAAAAATCACATATCCTCACAGTTCCTCCTAAATAAAAAAAGAGAAAAACTTGCTTTCAAGTCTGATTTAAATTTTTTTCTTAAATGTTGTATATTCTTTTGAAAAACAACATCAATTATGTTTTATCACATCTTCAAAACCACTCATTTTTAAACATGTTATTTTCAAAACATATTTTCTGCCACGAGGAACAAATGTAGAACCTGAAGACTACACTGAAGTCATGCATTTATATCTAAATGAATTCTAAAACTAATATTAAGCTACTGACACAGAAGCAAGAAGACCAGACATCACACTCAGGAGAGACTGTATAGGCCACCATGGAGTCACCACAGCTCTCAGACCTCAGGCTCTGCCTTACAAAACACTCTTTCCCTTTCCTGTGCTGTTTCATGATTTAGGAGGGTTTTTGCTTTTTGTTTGTTTGCTGTTTGCTTTGTCTTTTAGAGTCTTTAAAGTAATAAATTGGGGAAATTTCATACACTATATCTTGAATTTCAACAGAGTTTCTCTGAATATTTTCATGAATAAATTTACAGCTGTGCTGTGTGCTGTGCTCAGTCACGTCCAACCTTTTGTGACCCCTTGGACTGTGGCCCTCCAGGCCCCTCTGTCCATGGAATTTTCCAAGCAAGAATACTGGGGTGGGTAGCCATTTTCTACTTCAGGGGATCTCCCCAACCCAGGGACCGAACCTGGGTATCTTCGGTCTCTGGCATTGGTAGGTGAATTCTCTACCACTGTGCCACCTGGGAAGCCCATACATTTACAGAAGTGGCTACAATGAGATGGATCTCTATCTAGCTGAGCAGCTTCATGGAAGGAATATTGATAAAATTTTGTGTCAGCCTGCAGGTTCTACGACAGAGCACTGAAGTCTATGTCCTTCACCCTTTACTGTTATTTCATCTCAGTAGCTTGGATGAAGCTAAAGAAAGCATACTTCTCTAAATCTAAAAGAGAGAGAGAATGCTGAGAGATATAAATGATGATTTGGATGAGAAAATAAACACTGTAAAACAGTCAAACTGGAATGACAGGCTGGGACCAAAAAGATAAAATCGAGACGAAAAGAAAGCCTAGACCTACATTAAAGTAAAGCAAACTACAAAGAGGCAAGGGAATTAATAGCCACTGGCATGGAAAAAAGTCAACCCATAGAGGTTTTAGTTGACCACAAGCTTCAAAGGGATTAAGAATCTGATATGGTACAGAAGGGAGCTAATGAAGGACGGTGCTGTGGACCAGCCACCCTCGGGGCTGCTGCTATTTTTACCTAAAGGGCAGGTCCTGGGAATTAGCTAACCTTAGTGTCTGCATACCTGGGCTAGGATGTCTTCAGAGACCTGTGGTTAAGTCCCATTATCAGTTAGTTAGGAATCTTGAAAAGTGACAGATCACTTGTGCTCTCAAGCCACTGCCTGCTCAAGTTCACTCCTAACCTCAATGGGGAAATGGGAAGCCAGTGAACCCCAGAACACAGGTGGGATTTTCTCATAAGGGATCAAATCTGTACCCTCTCCATTGGGAGGCAAAGTCTTAACCACTGGACTGCCTGGGAAGTCCCTCTTGTTCCTGTTTTTAAGCTTTAACTGTTATCAGTCCAAGCTCACCCTGCTCACTGCATGACAGGCCAGTGAATCTGAGAGACAACGTGTAAGGGCAAGGAAAAGGACTTTATTCAGAAAGCAGCTGACCGAGAGGGTGGTAGGCTACCACCTCAAAATAACCATCTTATAGGGGGTCTGGATGCCAGGTTCTTTTATAGATTCAGAGGAAAAGCAATGAGGAACTAAATTCAAAAGGCAGAAAAGAGAGGGAGAGGCAGTGGGGAGGTAAAGTACTAAAAGTCTTCAGTCTTGCAAAACATCTCCAAGGGAATGGCCAGCCTCTGGAAGGGGTGTATTAATCTCTTCTATTCACAGGTGGGTAGGGATAAATTATGCTTCTGTGAGTTGAACAAAGACATTTTACAGTCAAGCAGATGGCCTGGGTCCTCTGAGGCAGGCTATTATGTACGATTATACAAAAGCATAATCATAGTAAATATGACTATACAAAAGTCGGTGATAGCATCACCAACTCGATGGACATGAGTTTGAGCAAGCTCCAGGAGTTGGTGATAGACAGGGAAACCTAGCGTACTGCAGTCCATGGGGTCCTAAAGAAACAGACACGACTGAGCGACTGAACTGATACAAAAGCAAGAAAAAGTAAGTCAAAGAAACAGTTTCCAACATGGAGTCAGAACTGGCTTCCTCCCTGCAACATAACTTCTTAAAACTCAGGACCTTGAGCATAATTACGGTTCACACAAGAAGTTGCCATTTTCTGATTCCAACTTACTCTCCACATGCTTACCAAAGGCTTGAGTTTATCAATTACAATGTTAGATTTTTGCCCCCATTTCTACTGCATCTTGGATGACTGCCAATTCTGTATAGACAGTATACCTAACACTCCAAACCCACTGTCTATATAGCTCTGTATGGACATCCTGGACCATATGCCATCTAGTATTCTTTACACTCTATGGTGATCTATAGTTTCTGCTCCCTCAGCTTGTTGGTCCACAAAAACTATTCTTAGATCTCAATAAGAACTCTAATCCTTGGTCCATTAAGTTATCTTAATCTTTAATCCTCCTGGTTTCATTAAATTATTCAACTGAGCTTTATTTTCCTCATTTGTAAATGAGAGTAGTAATACCTATATCATGTATTTGATGGGAAGATTAGCAATAAATTATGTAAAATGCATAACATTACTCCTTGCTAAGTGTAGGCATTAAATAATCATTATCAACTTCAATCTGTCTGTCAGGGGGAGTTTGTAACTTCCTTGGTTCTGTCTCACTGCAGGAAAAATTTGAAGCAACAGATGAATCGATGTTACAGCCCAGTTTTATTAGGAAAAAGGATAGTACACCCTTGAGGAATGAGAGTGGGCCGACCCAAAAGATGGAGAAAAGAGAGGCCCCTGGCTCACTTTTGGCTCCTCTTTTTATATGTTTTTTTGTCCCCTCCCTGATCCTGCCCTATGTAAGTTGGGCTAGCCATCAGGGCTGTTTGTTTTACCTGAGGTCCTCACTCCACTCTTCCGACCTTCCTTTGTTCTATTTTCATGGGCTTTCCCCTTCTTTGTCTTCTAGCTACCATCATTCTGAACTCCTTTTTCCTATTTTAACTACCTAACATATCTAAACTTCATAATTTATTACTTAAAAGCTCTCTTACGAAAACGATTGCTGCCTTTGCCCCTTATCCTTCTTCTGCACCTAATTAGCTAAACTCTAGCCCAGGATCAACCAGTCACTCTTTTCTTGTCTCTGGCTGCTGAGCACTGCTAAAAACAAATGCCACAACCACATGGATTGATGCCATTACAAATTCATGGTCTCTCATATCAGTCTAGCTATTAACACTACACAGTAAAATCTCTACCTCTAGTCCACTTCCTCTCTCATTCTCCACAACAGTATTTTCAAACCTTCACCACTCTGATCTTTCCCATCACTCTAAGTAAATGAACCCTCCTTTAGAGAGAAAAATAGAGACAACCACGTAAGACCATTCTCCACTCCCTGTGTCTACCCACAACACAACCAAATGTAAATATAGGTAAATATACTTAACACAACCCTTACCTTTTTCTTTATATTTTAGCTAAGTGGTTGCCCTTCTGCCTTTCAAATCCTTCCATCTGTTCTTTGAATCACATCTTTCCATTTCTTTGGGAACCTTACTTAAATCAAGTGTTCTTCCTTTCTTCTGTACTTTTGACTTCTCTTTTTCTTCCAACATGTCCTATCTCTTTATCTCCTTCTAGTGATCATGACTGAAGCAACTTAGCAGCAGCAGCAGCAGCAATGATCACTTTACTTTTTGTGGCTCAACTGGTAAAGAATCCACCTGCAATGCAGGAGACCTAGGTTCAATCCCTGGGTTGGGAAGATCCCCTGGAGAAAAGAAAGGCTATCCACTCCAATATTCTGGCCTGGAGAATTCCACAGACTGTATAGTCCATGGGGTCTCAAAGAGTTGGACATGACTGAGTGACTTTCACTTTTTCTCTTAGAACCAAGTTTCTCCAAAGAGTGATATATATACTTTCCCACTTCCTGCTGCTGCTAAGTCACTTCAGTCGTGTCCGACTCTGTGTGACCCCATAGACGGCAGCCCACCAGGCTCCTCCATCCATGGGATTTTCCAGGCAAGAGTACTGGAGTGGGGTGCCATCGCCTTCTCCGTTCCCACTTCCTAGGACTGTCTAAATCACTATATAGATGCTTATTCATTTTCACTAAAGGAAGTCTTACAAATACCTTGCTAAAAACAAAAGACGTTTCAATCCTTAATTTATAGGACTTCTATACTACTCTTGATGCTATTTAGCATCTTTCTCCTCCAAATTCTTTCCTCATATGATTGTTACGACATCACTGACTCTTGATTTTCCTCCTTTATCTCCTGTTGACTAAAAAAAAATGCACAACTTGAGAGTTGTGAGTTAGTTTTTTTTGAGGAAAAATGAGAATTGAAGCCCAGGAGGCAACACCTCAGACAGCTCTGAGAGATTGCTCCAAAGCCTCAGTGGGAGCAGGTCAACATATAAGGTTTTGGTGAAGGAGGAATTCAATACCAATACGCACTCATTTTACAAAAGGTTTTTTGCTAGTCATGAGGAGCTGATGTTATCATAAAGGGATTTACTGCTTCTCTAGATATGAGGAGGTGCAAGGATTGAGATCATAAAATTTGTTCCTAAAAACATCCAACTAACTAAAGACCTGTCCCACCAGATTCCCTGGAGCACAGAGTGCATCACTCCACCCTGAACTCGCTCAGGGGTTGTTGAAGGTCAACAGCTATAGCAGCTCTGGGTTCAGTCTCAGTAGAAAAGAAAAGAAAGAAAGTCGCTCAGTCGTGTCCGACTCTTTGCGACCCCAAGGACTGTAGCCTACCAGGCTCTTCCATCCATGGGATTTTCTAGGCAAGAATACTGGAGTGGGTTGCCATTTCCTTCTCAAGGGGATCTTCCCGACCCAGGGATTGAACCCGGATCTCCCACATTGTAGGCAGACACTTTACCATCTGAGACACCAGGGAAGTCCACCAGGAATCTCAGTAGAGGCAGGTGGCAAATGCCTTTGTTGTTCAGTAGTTGACAATGCTATCGGCAAGTGCCAATTTGTACTTGACACTCCCTTAGAGAAAATCTCATTTATTTATAGGATTTTTACTACCATTTAACACTGCTACTCCAACATCTAAATCTCCATCCCTGATTCCCTCCAGATCCATTTAGCTAATGTGTTTTTTAAGAAAAACAAACAAACAAGCAAGCAAACCAAATGCCTTGACTTGGATGTCCTATAGCACCTCAAATTTATTATGTCCCAAATTGAACTCACTTTCTTGCTCCCTCCTTTAAATTTCCTCGCATTTCTTTTTTTCCTATTTTGGCAAGCTGCCCATCCATTTTCTTAAGTCAGAAACTGCATTCAACCTTCACATTTATCTGATGATTAAATCCTCTCAATTTTTTCCCTTAATATTCCTTAAATCTATAACTTTGTTATTATTATTATTCCATGATCATATCAAACACTTGGCCTTCTGTGTGGTTTTCTGCAAGATGTTCCTCATTGTGCCTGCCAAAAGTCACTGGAGCCATATTAAAATAAATATTGCTGTCATCTGAAAAAGATACACAACGTGAGAGTACAAGTTAAGTTGGATTTGGGGCACAGTGAGGACTGCAACCTGGGAGACAGCACCTCAGAGAGCTCAGAGAAACTGCACCAAAAAGACAGTGGCAGGAGGTCAATATATATGATTTTTGGTGAAGAGGGAGTTCAATGCAATCAAGCACTTCTCTTACAAAAGATTTTCTGCTAGTCATGAGGAGCTGATGTCACCAGGAAGGGATTAAGTGCTTTTCTAGATAACAGGAGTTGCAAGGATTGGGATCATGAAATCAGTTCCTGAGAATATCCAACTGTCTAAAGACCTGTCCCACCGGTTTCTTTGGAGCACAAAGTGCCCCACTCTCCACACTGAACTCCCTTCAGGGCGTGTCAAAGGTCAGCACAGGATTCAGTCTTCACAAGGCAGATGGCAAATGCCCTTGGCAAGAGCCAGTACATGGTTGATGTTGCTATTCATTCTTTCTTACTTTCATATGTAAGTACTTATGGGTCCCTTTGCCTCTGTACAGTCTAGAGAGACTTCCCTGTTATGCAACTCTGTCCATGCACGGCCCAATGAAGCTTGTTCTGTGTCGCTGTCTCTCCTGGGCATATTTTTTCCTTGATGAGCCCCAGATCATCTAACCTGGGCAGTGCCTATACTATACTTTTTTTAGGATAAAACCCAATCTTTTTATCAGAGCATGAGAGAATTCATCATCTGGTTTGTTTCTCCAGCCTCACTTCTTGTAGATTTTTTTCTTAGTACCTGCTACAATCCAATGGTGATTTACTAACTGCATTTCTTCAATTGGCCATATTCTGTCTCATGTTGGTCCTATGATAGCTTCTTTATTGGGGTAATAAAATAATACTCAAATATGAGTAGAAAAACTTAAATCAACCAAGGTTAATAACAGGTTAGTTAACTGTTAATACACTTGATCTTAGCTAAAAGGCAGGAAATGGCAACCCACCCCAGTATTCTTGCCTGGAGAATCCCATGGACAGAGAAGCCTGGTGGACTATAGTCTATGGGGTCGCAAGGAGTCAGATCCGACTGAGCTACTAACAGTACCTATTTATGCAGTATTCCTCAGAGGTTCAAGTCAATGAGCATTCATTTTATTTCTTCAACAAATGGTTAGCACATACATACAGTGTGTTTGGCATTATTCTAGGTACTCTGGGTAGATCAGTGAATAAAGTGGACATGCACACCTGTACCTGTGAAACTTCATTCCAGAGGGGTTATGATGGCAGTTGGTGATTTTAAATAGGTTTCAGAGAAGATTTCAGGGAAGTGATCCTTGGTGAGTTTGAGATTTTACTCTGGGATGAATGGGGAGCCACTGGAGGGATTGAGCAGAGAAGTGCCTTGATCTGACCAATATTTCAATGGAATCACTCTAACTTCTAGGTTGAGAATAGATTTGGGCAAAAAGCAAGGGAAGCAGCTGATAAACAGCAGTGTCTTAGAATAGGGTGATAGCTGTGGAGCTGGTGATAGTGTTTTGAAAACAGAGCTAAGAGATTTGGTCATAGGTTATAAGTGGGATGTGAAAGAAATAGAGCAGTTCAAATGACCCCAATATGTTTTGGTCTCAGTATGTAGAAAAATGGAGTGGTTGCTAACTCTGATAGGAAATACTGCAGGTAGGGTCTTAGCATTTATTCTTTCTTTTCAAGTTTAATCTTTCTTCTCAATGAACAGTAATTGTTACTGTATACAAAAGCTTTGAAAACATACCTTCTTCCCTGAACAAAAAAATAATCCCAACAAAGCAATCCCATCTCAAATTGTACAGTGAGATAATGACAAGTTGCGTGGATCAGCGTGTTCTATATACTCTGATATTCCATATGGTCTAAAGCACACTACAATCCAAACTGCATCCATAATAAATGAGTCACAAACAGGAACCATTTAAGACTTGGAAAAAATACAATATAAATACCAGAGTGGATTTTAAGATTTATTTTGAAAAACTGATTTTTCTTTAGCTCTGTTTTATAACGTTTTCCCTCTTCATCCTCTCTTCCTCTCTTCTATTACCTTCTATTTACTTTGCTATTCTTTTCTCCTTTCTAAAATTGCATTTTTTTTTTCTTGGTTTCTCTTCAATCTGTTAAATTTTCAAGACATCGGTTTTACCCTTAAGTTAAAATGTGATTTTGAAGCATGTGTGGATGAAACTCATCCAAATTCATCACGTCTTATTTTCATCAGCCTGTTTCTGTTAGTGACACAAAAGACCCAAATCTACTACAAAACCTAACTGGTAACAGAGACGGACTGATAATTCTTTTCATTGAGAGTAGGTGAAATAGGTATTTGCCTTATTTGCTCAAGCAAAGGACACACACTCTTTTAAAAATAGGAAGTCCCAGGATAAGGATAATCAAATATTTATGTCAGCCTGAAAAAAAAAACAAGAAAGCATACATTTTAAAGCCAGAAGACTTGGGAACTACACATTATAGCTTGTAAACTGAATTCAGGCAAGTCATTTAATCTGAGTCGTATGAGTTATAAGGCATCATTCTGTAGTTTTTGCCTTTCTTTTCTTCCTGTTTTTCTTAGTTTTCTCCTCCCTTTCATCTTTACTTTCTTCCACTTCCTCTTTCTACCTCTTCTTCTCTATCTCTTTCCCTTCCTTCTTACCTTCTTTCTTCCTTTCCTCCTTCTTCCTATTATACTTCATGCCATATAGAATTTAAGGCAGATTTCAAAACAAACATACTGAGTAAAAAATAGAAAAATGAAAATAGGAGTAAGAAGGCAGGAGTACAAATAAGTAACCTAAAAAGCACTGACAGAGCTGTACTAGTTTGCGACCCCACGGACTGCAGCACGCCAGGCTTCCCTGTCCTTCATTAGTTCTTGGAGTTTGCTCAAACTCATATCCACTGAATCAGTGATGCCATCCAACCATCTCATCCTCTGTCATCCCCTTCTCCTCCTGCCCTCAATCTTTCCCAGCATCAGGGTCTTTTTCAATGAGTTGGCTCTTTGTATCAGGTAATCAAAGTATTAGAGTTTCAGCATCAGTCTTCCCAATCAAAGTTGAAAAGATTTGGCTTAGTTTACTATGCTATAATTAGAATAAAGATATTCAATCAACACTGTCATCTGCATAGAAGCAATTATACTACTTTATGGAGGTGTTTGCAGCCTCAGTTCTCAGTCTACTCCATCATTTGCATATATGCATACATGATGGGGGTATTTCCACCTCTAATATGATCTTTCTATTAAACTCTCCCCATCCTTCCATACACTTACTAGGTTGGCAAACACTGACCAGTTGTTTAACCTCTCTGAAGTCAGTTTCATTATCTGTAAACACTAAAGTAAAAACATTAATCTGTTCATTTCCCTGAGAATGAAGTAATATATGTAAAAGTGTTTGTCGTAGTTCTCTATTACTATATACAATATTGTCATATACCTAGAGGCTTAAAATGACACAAATGTATTATTTGAAATTCCCCAGGATGAATTGTCTGGGCATAGCTTAACTGGATCCACTGCTCAGGGTCTCATAAAACTGCAATCAAGGTGCTGGTCTTGATGCTGTTATCCTTTGGAGCTCAGGCTTCTCTTCCACACTTAGTCATTTATGGGAGAACTCAGTTCCTTGCAGTTGTAGGACTGAGGTACCCATTTTCTTTCTAGCTATTGACTGGTGATCAAAAGCCATTCAAAGTTCCTTGTCATGTGTCTCCCATAATAAGTCCACAATACCAAAGTCTGCTTTCTTCTAGCATATCTTCTGATGTTTCTTATATCTTTTAAGAGCTCACTCGATTAGGTCAAGCTCACTGAGGATGTCAACTAAAAAATATAGTCACAACCTGAAAGTAGAGAGTTATTTTATTTGGTGGGAATGTTAAGGACCCTGAGGCAAGGAGATAGCATCTCAGTAGCCCCGAGAAAACTGCTCCAAGGAGGCAGGAGGGGGAATCAGTCTATATACAAGTTTGCAACAAAGGGAGCAGAGTCTGAACATCAAAAATTATTTTGAGGTAAGAAAACTCAGATATCAAGTTAAACAATTTAGCATTCTACGTATGAGAAGTTGCAAGCCTCTGGGTTCACTGAATTCCTTCCTTCCATATGTGTCTCAGCTGTGTGCTGTGCTGTGCTAAGTTGCTTTAGTCGTGTCCAACTCTGTGGGACCTTATGGATTGTAGCCTGCCAGGCTCCTCTATCCACGGGTTTTCCAAGCAAGAATACTGAAAGGGTTGCCATTTCTTCATCAAGAGGATCTTCTGGACCCAGGAAAGGAACCCGCTTCTCTTCTGTCTCCTGCATTGGCAGGCAGGTTCTTTACCACTAGCACCACCTGGGAAGCACCAGGCACCTCAGCTCTCTGGGGCCAAATCCTGTTTCCCTTTGCACCTTGAGGAGTGGCAGGTGGCTGCTTCTTGCATTTCCCCGGCTCCTCAGCAATCACCGTGGGGGTGGCAGCATCTGCTGGATCACAGTTTGGGGAGCCCTCATTTACATTTGGAGGCCAGAAATCACTGATGGCTGTGATAATTCTTATTTATTGATATGGTAGGCGATATTTTCATTTGACAAAGATAATCTCCATCTTGAGATTGGTCAGTCAACTAGTTAGTAACCTAGTCATAAGAGAGATACCCCACCATATTCACAGTTTCACCCACACTCAAAGGGTAGGGGCCATACAAGGTCATGGATCCTTGGGTATTAGTCTAGAATCCTGCCTATTTATGCAGCATATCATTACACCCACTCCTCACATATAAACAATTAGAGCAAAGTTTTATAAAAAGTACAACTTGGTTTAATCTTTTAGCACACTAGATCTTGACTGGTTCACTCTGCATAATGATGGAATACTGTTAGGTAACAGTACCAGAACAGGATTTCTCATATTCATGAATTTTTGCTTTCTTCATTTATCTGTCATTCATTTAGCAAATATTTGTTGACTATTTACTATATACTAGGCACAATGCTAGGCATTGGTGACATAATAACATAGGCATAGCTCCGCCTTCACTGAGCTTATACTTAGTCCTGAGAGAATAAAACAAACAAAAACCCCAAACAAATAGGTACAATCTTTGCTAATCATGTTAAGAGATTTCAGTCATTAAAGGGCTTTTAGTAGAATGGTGTTATTACTCAGATGGCATTTCTGAAAATAACACTGAACATTATGAAGAGATTATTGTTTGTTGAGATTGATTCGACTTATTCATGAAATGTGAATTTGGGACTTTTTGCCACGTATAAACATAAATGCATTGCCTTTGGGAGGACTCAAGTGTCTCTAATAAGCCTACCTTAAACTCTACTCACAATGCAAAATAACTGATTTTTTTTTTCTAATTCAAGTCTAATTGAAGCCTCAGAGCCCTGAGCTTGTGCCACAGTCCTAGGTGTCTGCTCCGGTCTAGTCACTCAAGTCTCTTCTTTAATTTCTGGATATTTTTGCATGTGATCTTAATTAGAATTTTCTCCAACTGGAATGGCTCATCATTTAGGACTAGCTTGGCTGCATATAACAAAATAATATTGACTTAAACAAAAAGTAAGTTTATTTCTCTCTCATGTTTAAAAAAAATGCCTGAAGATATGTATGCCAGGGGTGATACGGAGCTTCATGATATCATAGACCCAGGTTTCATCAACTTCAGCTCATGCCTTCCACCTCATGGTGCAAGGGAACTTGTCTGTGCAAGGGAACCAGTCACAGGGGAACTGGTAAGAGAGAAAAGCCAGTTGAAAAGAGGGAGGCTTGAAGAAGAAAGGGGGCAAAGAACACATACCAGCTGATCAGTAAAGAAGGTATTTGAGAAACTGTAAAAACAAAAGCAAAAAAAAAAGAAAACCTTCTGCTTACATATCATTCATTTCAATCGCATGCCATACCTACCTGCCGGGAAGATTAGAAAGTAGAGCTTTTTTCTTCCTCAGGCAATCATGTTTCCATCTAAAATCCACAGTTTTCATCACAAGGAAGAAACTGGGAATGAAAAGTGGAGTGGCAACTAGCAGTCTCTGCCATGAGGTCTAAGCCAAGGCATGAGTTTGGGTGGAATAGTCCAAAGGACTATTGGACTTTGGGAGGCAAAGTCCTCCCCTTTTGGCCAGTTTTGTTTTGGTCACTCAGGCTAACTTGGTCTAGACAATAGGGGTGCTCTACCTGGGCCAGCACTGTCAACTAGCATTCTCAGTACAGAATCTAAAGGTTGAAGCCAATGAGGACTCATAGAGCAATTTGGGGGGAACTGCACTGGGTCAGTTACTGCATGCAGGCTTCCTCTAACTGCGGTGCATGCATGGGCTTTTCATTCAGACTTTAGGGCATGCCAGCTTCAGTACTTATGGTGCATGGGCTTAGCAGCCCTGAAGCATGTGGAATTTTCCCGGACCAGGGATCAAACCCATGTCCTCTGCATTGGCAGGTGGATTCTTAACCACTGGACCACCAAGGAAATTCAGCCACTTTTATGTTAGAAAAAATAGAACAATTGAAAGTCTTGATGTATTAGTCAAGATTCTATCACATATAAGTGACAGAAACCCACCTTGAACTAGCTTAAGCGAAAGGGGAAATTTTTTTGGAAGGATATTTGTCTAATGTTCAGAACTTAGAAAACAATCAAGACTTTGGAAGAATGGGTGTTGAACTAGCCTCAAGAATAAATCAATACTGAAGGACTCTTCTGTATATGATAATATTCTCAAGACTTTCTCTCTACTTCTCATCTCTATTTTGAGGGGTGGGAATTAGCTTTATTTTCCTGGATTTCTCGTTCTGGTCAATATGTAGAATGCTTCCTGACTATTTACTTACATCCTATAGTTTCTGACCAGACAGAAGATAGAAAGAGATTAAATTCCTAGAAAGAGACTGATTTGCCCATTCTGGGAAATATTACCATCAATGGACCAATCACTGTCAGCCCCCAAGTGAACCAAACAGATGAAAACAGGAGTAAATGGGAGCTGTACATGAAGAAGCAAGAAAACAGCTGAGCAAATAAACTCAACAAAACTTGCTAGACTTGGAGCTGATATACTACAGTGTTGAAAGTCCTATGCATTGGTTTTAACAGCAGAGTGAGAGGCTGAAAGAGTATAGACGGTTCTGTACATATTTTAGAATTTTAATATTTCTTCAGGAATAATTTGAAGAGTAAGACCCCTTTGGGCTTCCCTTGTGGCTCAGCTGGTACAGAATCTGCCTGCAATGTGGGAGACCTGGGTTCGATCCCTGGGTTGGGAAGATCTCCTGGAGAAGGGAAACGCTACCCACTCTAGTATTCTGGCTTGGAGAATTCCTTGGACTGTATAGTTCCTGGGGTCACAAAGAGTCATTCTCTTGTGATAACAAAGAGTATTCTTGATTAAGAGAACAGGTTCATTTTGCTTAGTTTTATAGAAAGCAAACTATTTTCAGACACTTCATATTTCTGGCCTCATATAACTGAACGGGGCTTTCGTCTGATCTATGTTGCATAGCCCTGGATAATTCTTCCACCCAGCTGCATAAGAAAAGCCAAGGGGTCTTCACTGAGTTCATCTTCCAGACAACCCAAAAAAAAATGGAGAAGGAGGGAATCCAACCAGCTTTGCCCTATGCCTTGAGCCAAATACTTTCTTGATTTTTGTGCTTTCTTCCTGTTTGTTGCTAGATGATGTGCTTTCCTTGAGTGCTGATATTCAGAATTCAGATTTAAACCTTAAACTAGAAGCAAAGAAAACAAGAAAGTCTTCCTCTGGACTCGGTCCTACGCCACTTATGACCAATCGGCCAAGTCAAAAGAATTAGTGTATGGTCTAGGCTAGCCCAGCCACTGAAGATCCCCATGGGACTTTGGAACCAACACCAGATAATGAAAGTGTTCCTCTGTTTGTTTTTTCTGTGCATGGCTTGGGGGTTTTTGTTTTTGTTTTATGGGTAGGGTACTCAGCTTGGAAAGAATCCGCCTGCAATGCAGGAGACTCTGGTTCGATTCCTGGGTAGGGAAGATCCACTGGAGAAGGGATAAGCTATCCACTCTAGTATTCTTGGGCTTCCCTGGTGATTCAGATAGTAAAGAATCCACCTGCAATGTGGGAGACCTGGGTTGGGAAGATCCCCTGAAGAAGGAAACGGCTACCCATGCCAGTATTCTGGCTGGAGAATTCCATGGACAGAGGAGCCTGGCAGGCTACAGTCCATGGGGTCACAAAGAGTTGTACACGACTGAGTCACTTTCACTTTCACCTGTTAAGATTAGAACTAAAGTGTTCTATCTTGGCTAACCATGTCTTTTTCTATAAAAGTCAGTTGCAGTTCACACATATGTATATATGCACACTCACACACTCATATACTTTTCTACAGCTGTGCTTGGTGGCTCAGCAGTAAAGCATCTGCCTGCAATGTAGGAGATCATTTACAACGCAGGAGACATAAGAGATGCAGGTTCCATCCCTGGGTCAGGATGAGACCCTGGAGAAGGAAATGGCTACCCACTGCAGTATCCTTGCCTGGGAAATCCCCTGCACAGTGGAGCCTGGTGGGCTACAGCACATGGGGTCACAAGAGTCAGACATGACTGATATACTTCTAAACTACATGTTTAGTTCTTTTTTACTGGGGAGCTTATGAGAGCATTTTAGTCAGTGTAGATGAGAATACATAGTACATATACTGCTTCAATCTGTAATTCTCTTATATTCTCTTCTATGGCTGTGACAGTTTTATCAGGCCACCTACATTGGGATTTGTGTATTTCTTATTTGAAAGCCCTCGTTACTATTTTCAGAGTATCTTCATTTTTTCTATCTACATGCTTAGATTCCACTACCAGTTGATTCCTATGGAGAGTTGATTCCTCTAATTTGTTCTATAAAATGCTTTCAGCCTGCTTTACTTCTTAACCTTGAAATGCACCTTCTCTCTCTCCTTTCCCCTCTCCTTCCCTCCCTCTCTCTCTCTCTCTCTCTCTCTCTCTCTCTTTCTCCTATCTGTTTCTTCCCTGGATGGATAGATGGATGGATGGATGGATAGTGGATGGATAGGAAAGAAGGGAGAGAAGGAGGGAGGGAAGAAAACAGAAAGAAAGAAAGGAAGAAAAAAAGAAAGTTCTCAGAGAGAAATGTTCTGTAGACATTGGTAAGATGGGTTATCTCCAAATGGGTTGATAAAAACTTAGATGTTGATTAAAACATGAGTATCATATATGATATGCCCTATGTCAACACAGACCATAGCAGTTGAAGATGTGTCTATTTAACAGCTTCGCACACAACACCAAAGAGGTTAAACATAGTTAAAACTCAGTTTGCTTCTGTATTGGTTGAGGATAAATTCTCAGGAGCCCCAGCTAAGGGAAAAAAAAAAAAAAAAAAGGCTCAGAAAAGAGAGACTGAGGCTGCCAAGTATAAACTTTACTGCCTCATTGCTTGGCCTTTTCTGGGCCTTTGGAATGAGGTGGGGAAAGGCTTTGCAGGGCCTAGGAGTGAACTGAATGATCCATTTGGTACATTTGAAATCAAAGAATCAGTAAGAGATGGCATCTGCCTTAACTTCCATTGTTTTGTGGTGGCCTGGCTCCTGTCAGAGAGCCCAGCACAGTCATTAGAAGTTACCTCTTGCCCCCTCATTTGGGCTTCTCTCGTAGCTCAGTGGGTAAACAATCTTCCTGCAATGTGGGAGACCTGGGTTTGATCCCTGGGTCGGGATGATCCCCTGGAGAAGGAAATGACAACCCACTCCAGTATTCTTACCTGGAGAATTCCATGGACAGAGGAGCCTGGCAGGCTACAGTCCATGGAGTCACAAGAGTCGGACACAACTTAGTGAATAAACCACCACCACACCCTCATTTAGAAGACTTCTTCACCTGAAAATGTTAATGAGCCTGTGATATGTGTTAACCTTGGAAAATCTCTTCTCTTTCCTACATCATTATCACTTGTGCCAACTTGTAAGTATAATTATAAGAAAAGTGAGTCTGAATTAAGTTTCAGACAGACTATAGTTACTATTCTTTAAAAAAAAAAAATGGAACTAGTGTCTAATCTAACTAGGTAAGTGTTGTCATGACTCAAGAAGAAGAACACCAGATGTGGAAAATACCACCTGTGTTAAAGCACCAATGCTTATGAAGGACTAAAATTTTAAAGTAAATTTGAACCTATTCAAATTTTATTCCTAAAATGTTGTCAATTCATCCTGCATTTTGATATGTGTAGGGCTGGGGATGTTCTCAGTGTTCTGCCTAGAGCTCCTTGGGGCCCCATTACCTTCCCTGAATGGCCCTCTGCCCATTTCTAGCCTGTCCCTGAGTCTCCTCAGAAAACTGCCTAAGGCCACCTGAAGCTGTTTGCCTGTAGACTTGGAGCAAAGAAGCAAAGGCACCTGAGAGCTTATGTACCTGCCATGGTCCCAGCTCTTATAACTACTGACATAGAAATATGAAAGCCCAGTTCTTTCCCCCTCCAGTCAGGACAAATGTTGAGGTGAAATTCACATTCTGGAGAATGTGACATTCCCTCAAATCAGGCTGAGGCTCCTCCCTGGTTTCTTTCGCTTCCCTGTCCTGCTAACATGGCTCCCTTCCTGTGGTCTCTGAGCACTTCCTTTACGAATCATGAACCTGCGGGCTCCCGTGCTTCTCAGAAACTTGGCCTAAGACTATATGTTATCTCGAATAGAAGAGAAACTGATAAACATTTTTCTCTCTTCCAAGGCAGAAAGACTGAATATGTTAAAAAGATTCTCCATCTAGGCTTAATTGTGGAGGGATTACAAGCTTTCTTTTGGAGTGACACCTCTGACAAGATAGCATTCCAGGAAGGATGGTTCTGTGGGTGAACTTGGAGTCCTAAACAGTTTTTGACAGACCATCTCAAAGTTTGTCTGTGTCTGTGTGTTTATTGGGCTCTATTATCATCAGCATACTTCAAATGGGAAAACTGCAACTCTGAGATGTGAAGATATTTGTCCAAAGTCATCTCACAGTCTGTGGCGGAGCTGAGGTCTGGTCCCAGGCAATCTGACTTCAATGCGTGTGCTCTAACCCACTCTGCTGTACTACCTGCCCTGGGAGACAGTGAGAGAAGTAAGTAGAAAGTGGCAGAGACAGAAAAGGAAAAAAAGAGAAAGTGAATTAAACATGTAAAAACTGACCCATACATAAAGATAAAGGATTGGGCAAGAAGGTATGAACAGAGAGAAGCACAAACACATCCCAGAGAGGCAACGGGAAATTGATATTAAAAAATTCATACGGTAACACAATCACAAAGAGAGATCCACACATATGAAAGAGGCATGTACTTTATAAAGTACATTTTATAAAGACAGATCAATACACAAACCGAAACAGGAAAGAGCATACATACACATAAACAAGCAGAACTCAGGAAGAATGGGATGATGGGCCACTAAAGGAGACTGGGAACTGGAATTCAGGCAAAGAAACCTTTATCTAGGCAGGACTGGCTTTGTTGATGTGATTTGAAAGGAACCATGGGGGCTTCCCTGGTGGCTCAGATAGTAAAGAATTTGCCTGCAATGCAGGAGACCCAGATTCGGTCCCTGAGTCAGGAAGATCCCCTGGAGAAGGGCATGGCTACCCACCCCAGTATTCTTGCTTGGAGAACCCCATGGACAGAGGAACCTGGCTGGCTACAGTCCATAGCGTCGCAGAGAGTCAGACACGACTGAAGAGACTTAGCATGCATGCACCCACCCACATATAGCACCATCAGGATAACTCTTCTGCTTGATTTGGTCCTGATGTATCCAAGGAGAGGGATGTACTCCACATCCACCGATTCCTCCACCCTCTTATTCCCCCTGTCCCTGCTTGATTTGTTAATCAGAAGACACAGACAAGGACTTCTTGGTGGTTGGTCCAGTGGTTGGGGGCTGAGACTCCTTGCCCCCAGTGCAGGGGCTGGAGTTCGGGCCCTGGCTTGAGGACTAGATCCTGCATGCCTCAACTAAGACCTGGTGCAGCCAAACAAATAAAGATAATATTTTTTTTTTTAAGTCACACACAAAGTGGATACATGCCTGATAACAGCATTGTTGTTCAGTCATGTCCAACTTTTTGCAACCCCATGAACTGTAGTTGTAACCTGCCAGGCTCCTCTGTCGATGGAATTTTCCAGGCAATAGTTCTGGAGTAGGTTGTCATTTCTTGCTCAGGGGATCTTAATGACTCAGGGATCAAACCTGCATCTCTTGTGTCTCCTACATTGGCAGGTGGAGTCTTTACCACTGAGCCACCAGGGAAGCTGATAGTACTGGCCAATTAGTAATTAAATCAGCAGGATTTTCTACTTCCAAGGTGAAAATAGAATAATTCAAAACAAAGTAAGTGGTATGGGCAAAGTACTCACCCTGGAGTCAAGTATAAATCTACCATGCCATTTGAAAGGTAACTTTCTAATTTTGTATTTAATGTGAAGTTAGTAATATTTATTTTCTAAGATTGTTGGGATTATTCAAGAAAATGCATGTTATGTGGATAGCACATAGTCATTCAACATATTGTACCAATCATTATGAATACCATAACAGCTCAATATCACAATGCAAGTAGGGAACTAGAATAAAAGAATAAAACCTACAGGTGTAGCCCTTGGATCCAGTTAAACCTCTTCGCCTCTGGAACTTTAATTTCTAATATTTTACTTATTTTATAGTTCAACTCATATAATTACATGAATATCATGCAGATAGTTTATACGTATAACTCATATGATTATGTACTCTCCTTAAATCAGAAAACACATTACATTGAAGTTTTTTACCAAAATTTATTTTTAGAAATATTGTTCATTCTATTGCAAATTTGATTTGACTAGTGTATGATTTCACTGATTATCTATTTGATTATCCATTCTTCATTAACATGAAAATGTAGAAGATATTACTGTTAATGAGAAGCAATAGATTTAAAAATGACTTTTTAAAATCATAATGACTGCTTGATGGATTATTTCTGAATCATCCCCAGTATATTTAAAAGGAATACTCTTGAAAAATGTGTGTAGCACTACAAAAGAAAGACTCCAAAAAGTGAGTCTTCTAATATGGAAGAGAATTTAAAATAGGTCCCTATAGGGACTTCTTTGGTGGGCTAGTGGTTAAAAATCTGCCTTGCAATGCAGGAGATGAAGGTTCAATGCCTGGTTGGGGAACGTGCGACAGAGCAACTACTGAGCCCCTGCTCTGCAATGAAAGATGCTGTGTGCCCTAACACAGACCCCATGTGCCACAACTAGGACCCGATAAAGTCAAGCAAATATTAAAAAATAAAACAGGCCTCCCCATATCTATTTTATAGGTTCCCTTACACTAGAATTTTCTACTTCCTCTATGACCGGGATCTGGTCACCAGGTTGTAACATATTATTTGTTAGCTGTTCTCTGTACACTTCAGTTAGAATTAATCTCTTCTTCATCCTCCTCTGTTTTTAAAGGGGATATGTTGTGTTTTTTAAAGAACTTATTTTAACATTTTTATTTGATGCTTTGTATAAAGTTGTTTGTTTTCTGCCTGCCTCCCTCACTTACTAATGAGTTCATGAAAGATTAAAGACATTAACCTATGCTCAAAATACAGCCCAAAATACAAGTCAAGAATCTTTGTACATAAAAGTTATTCAATAAAAGGGATTAAATTTGCTAAAGCATACACATAAGCTAGGCATGTACTTCATTAACCAACCAGAACCAGATGATAATATAAAACAATAAATATTGGCTTTCTATAGCAACAGAAATATTTTTATGATGAACTCTTCAAAACACTGTCCTTACTGGAGTATTTCTGACTAGTTTTAATCCAAAAATTTATCATCTAGTGTCTTGAAACAGAATTGCAACTATAATTTCTAGAGTTTAGACCAGTGTTACTCCAAGTATAGTCTGAAGACCACAATAGCATCTTGACCTCAGAATTTGTGAAAAATGCAAAGTATCTGGCTTTACCACAGATCCACTGAATCAGAAATTCTCAATGCAGAAATCAGGAATCTATGTTTTAACAAATTCACTGGGTGATTTCGTTGCTTGTTTAAGTATGAAAGACACTGCTAAATACTTCTTTTTTAAAAAAAAAAAGAAAAGAAAAACTCTATGCTGGAAGAGAGTTAGAGAATCTTTTGAGTCTAGTCTTTTACTTATTTATTGGATGAGAAATGGAGGCTAAGAAGGGATAAGGTAATTGCCTAAATGGCAGAACCAAGATCACAATCAGAACTTTTGTTTCCAGACCAGTGTTTTGTTGTTTTTTTTTTTTTTCAGCGTAACCTCCCTAAAAAAAAAAATCTCCTCTTAAGCAAACCAAAAAAACTTTGGGCTAATACTATGTAGAATTTGGATTGAATTGAATTCAAATTGAATCAATGTGAGGTAGAATTTGGGACTGAAAATAAAATCATCATTTGTTAAAAATTGTCAGGTTAACCAAAAATTCTTAAAAAGCATGGAAAGGTTGTATTCTTTTGGCTTCTGGGAAGGAATCCTCCTATATGTGACCTCCCTATTCGTGACATCCCTATTCGTGACCTCCCTATTCGTGACCTCCCTATTCATTCTATCACTGAGAAATAAACAGTTAGGCACTTGCATGTATTCTTACAGATATAAACAAGGGAAATTTCACTTCAGATATGCAACTCTGTCATGATGTAGCCCTTCCTCCCAATGACGAATTTAGGAAGAGCCAACATTTATGTCTTGTTCCTGCCCTTAGAGGAAAAACATTTGTTCTTTCTTTTACCATTAAGTATTACATCAGCTGTAGGTTTTTGTTTTTGCTTTTGTTTTTACAGATTTCCTTTTTCAGGTTGTGGGAGTATGCTTCTATTATTTCTTTGCTAGTATTTTTACGAGGAATAGATGTAATTTTGTCAAGCATTCTTTCCATTTGTTGAGATGTTTTCGATATGATTTTTCTTTTTTAACTTGTAATTCAGTGAATGCATTGTTTTATTTTCTGTAAAACAAGCTTTCTATTCCTAGGCTAAAACCCATTTCATTATGATATATTATCCATTCAATATATTTAGGGGCTCAATTTGCTAAACTTTTGTTCGGAGTTTTTTATAGATGCTTATGAGGCATGTTGATCCATAGTTTTCTTATTTGTTTTCTTTTGTTTCTTTGCACAACTTTGCTTGGTTTTGGTATCATTTTAGTGGTAGCTTTACTATCTTTGTGGGAAGTTATATAATTGTTATATAATTATATAAGTTATATAATTGTTATCTCTTTAACAGATGTAGGAGCATTCAAATTATCTGTTCCTGCTTGAGTGAGCTTTGGTGATTGACGTCTTTCAATTTAACAACTTCCTCCCTCTCCACAGCCTGGAAACTGCTTCCCCTGGCCCTTTGGGATTACTTTGCCCCCACATGCTCCCCCCTTCCATGTATTCCTATATGGTATACAGAGACTTGGGTTCAGTCCCTGGGTTGGGAAGATCCCCTGGAGGAGAGGAATCCATTCCAGTATTCTTGTCTAGAGAAACCCATGGACAGAGGAGCCTGGTGGGCTACACATCCATAGCATTGCAAAGAGTCAGACACAACTGAAGCAACTTGGCATGCACACGTGTCCACTCCCAAGCTGGGAGAGTATGTGGACAGTAAACCTCGGCCAGTCTCCTCTGTCCATTGTTGAGTGTCATGTGTTTGGCCACTTAATACTATTTAGGGTGAAGTCATCTTCCTTCATCAACAGGCTAAATAGGAGGTCATCAGAACAATGTCCAAAGTACCCTTCAGTCTAGAACTAAAGTAGTCCCACTAACGTGATGCTCTTCGGAAGATGTCATCTGATGAACTTTGTATTGTATGGTATTCACACATTTGGTGGTAAGAACATGAACAATTCCAAACTGTGAGTGATCTCTAGGAATTATTCTGCTTACTTCTTCATGACAGTTCTTTCTATGATCCTCTGATAGTTTTTCTTATTTATGTGTAGGTTGCTTTTCAGCTAAAAACTCACGAGATCCCTCTGAAAAATCTCTGGAACTCTTTTTGTGCAGCTTTTTATCTCTTCAGAAATTTTAGCAGCAAATTCTAGTCAATTCAGGCTCCCAAACTCTTATTTTTTTTTTTCTCTTCAATTTAGTAAGGTCTTGGTAATTCAGTTTCCTCGAACTATATTGCAGCATGAAAACTATCTGTGAGAATAAACTGGTAAAAACGTAAGTCTTGCACTGTTTATTTCCCTTCTCTCAGGAGTCATAGTCCTGTGCTATTTGCTGTCCAGTGTCCAAAACCATGTATTTCTCATGTGTCACTTTTTCTAGTTGTTTAAGGCAAGGGGGGTGGGTTTCTGGTCTTGAAGGCAATCTGCTCTCTATTAGTTCATTGTGACTGGAAGAGAAAGTTCTAGTTAAAAATTTTAAATTGTATTTTAAAAAAATTATGTGCTCACAAAGTTTTTTAAATATAAATAAAAGCTAATTTTCCCTTTTAAAGTCTGAGAATTTATAGATGTATGAAGTACAAATCTTAAAGATTTACTTTGAAACTCTGGAAACTTGATTTTCATCAAGATTTATGTGATATTTCATTTATAAATGAGGCAACTGACAAGGGATTAAGCTCCAAAACATGCAAACAGCTCATGCAGCTCAATATCCAAAAAAAAAAAAATCAATCAAAAAATTGGAGGAAGAGCTAAATAAACATTTCTCCAAAGAAGACATACAGATGGCCAAAAAACACATGAAAAGATGCTCAACATCACTAATCATTGGAGAAATGCAAATCAAAACTACAGTGATGTATCACCTCACACGTCAGAATGGCCATCATCAAAAAAATCTACAGACAATAGTGCTGGAGAGGTTTGAAGAAAAGGGAACCCTCCTACACTGTTGGTAGGAATGTAAACTGGTACAATCACTAGGGAGAAAAGTATGGAGGTTCCTTTAAAAACTAAAGATAGAGCTACCATATGATCCACCAATCCCACTCCTTGGCATATATCCAAAGAAACCCATAATTTGAAAAGATACATGCATCTCAATTTGCAACATTATTTGCAATAACCAAGACATAGAAGCAACCTAAATGTCCATCAACATTTATCCACTCCTCTATGTCCATCAACATGGAGGAATAGATACAGAAGATGTGGTATGTATATACAATAGAAAATTTCCTCAGCCATAAGAAAGAACAAAATAATAGATCGTCTTACCGAGTGAAGGAAGTCAGACAGAGAAAGACAAATATCATATGATATCACTTACACATGGTATCTTTAAGAAAAAAAGGCTACAAATGCAAAACAGACACAGAATTACAGATATAGAAAATAAACTTATGGTTACCAGGAGTAACAGGAAGTAAGGATAATTTAGAACACTGGGATTGATATATACACACTACTGTATGTGGGATAGGTAACTAATAATGGCCTGCTGAATTGCACAAGGAGCTCTTCTCAACACTGTGCAAGAGCCTACGTGGGAAAAGAAGCTAAGAAAGAGTGGATATATGTATATGTACAGCAGGTTAAATCTGCTGTACATCTGAAACTAACAACATTGTAAATCAACTATACTCCCCAAAAAGGTTTTTTTTTTTTTTAAATAGATGTATGTGATATTTCTTGGCAGTGTTTCCTATTTTTTCTCAATTTTGCCTTGCAGCATTCTTGTCATCATATATCTCTAGATTAAAATAAACTCAGACCTCTTGTTCAACAGTGCCAAATAGATTGCTCTCTACCACTATCTTCACCATAGTATCCTGTTCAAAACTGAAAGATAGGTTTATAATGCAGAGGAACAAAAACCAATGCTACAAATGAAAACTAAGAAAATGATATTCAAGGCATATGCCTCTCCTTAAAACATTCTTCATGGAGAAATCAAAATTCTTGAGTGCTTTTACAAAATTAGTACAAAATAATGACAAGAAAACAAGGAGTCCAATCCAAGAAATTAGAAAAAAGAATGCAGTAAGTGAAAATAAGGGAGACACAGTGAGAGGAATTAATAAACACAAACGTTGGAATATTTATCTTAGTTGAAATTCAAGACAGAATTGGAAAGCAGATGTAAAGCAGGAACAAACACAGCAAACCTAGCTAATATAGATGGTTTCCCTCTGACAATAAAGAAAATTCTGAATGAAATATTTTTTCAATGGCTTAGTACAACTTTCAGCTTGAAAAGAAGACAGGAAAACTCCAGGAGCCATAAACATAGACACAAAGCAATAGTAGAGATCAAAGGTGAAGCTAGGTCTCAGCTCATGGAGTATTCAATCAGATATATCCGTAGGGGCTGGAATTCACAGGCAGAAAGGAAAATTGAAGTGTGACAAGGTATCTGCACAATGGAAACAAGTATTTTCATACCTGTCTCCAAGAAACTGACAGTTACGCATAGTTACTGATGGTTAGGGCTTCACTGGTAGCTCGGACAATAAAGAATCTGTCTTCAGTGCAGGACTCCTGGATTCAATTCCTGAGTCGGGAAGATTCCCTGGAGAAGGGCATGGCAACCCACTCCAGTATTCTTGCTGGAGAATTGCATGGACAGAGGAGCCTGGCAGACTACAGTCCAAAAGATCACAGAGTCAGACAATACTGAGCGACTTAACACTACTACTACTGATAGTTAATTTTAAAACATTTTTTAAAAGATGTGAGCAACAAAATTAATAAGTTAGTGAAGGTACTAAATTAGTGTACTGGTGGATGCACATTCTTTTCAAGCTCAAATGAGACATTTTCAAATGCTGACTAGGTTCCAGACAACAAAGTAGTCTCAACAAATGCCCCAAAATGAATAACGTACACTGTGTTCCATAACTACTCTGCTACAAAATGAAAAACCAGTATGTACAGCCTAAAAAATAAACAAATAAAAATCACAGTAACAAATATCTGGGCATTTAAATGAGCAGGAGTCTAGATAACTCATGAGTCAAGGAAGAAATAATGGACTGTGTTTATTATTAAATATTAGGTCATGAATTACGACTAGACTCCCATAAAGCAAAACTTGTGGAGTTCCATCTAAATACTTTTCAGAGGAAAAATATGTTACAAAACAAGAGAAACTAAAAATGAATGAGTCAATCATCCATCTAAGAACTTAGGAAAATAATAAGATAAATCCTAAAAATAGATAAGGAGAATTATAACTAAGATCAAATATCTATTACTCTAAGAAACAAAGATACAAACCAGAGAATTAAATAATCAAAAATTATTTTTTGACAAAACTAGCCTTTGACTGTGTGGATCACAATAAACTGTGGAAAATTCTGAAGGAGATGGGAATACCAGACCACCTGACCTGCCTCTTGAGAAACCTATATGCAGGTCAGGAAGCAACAGTTAGAACTGGACATGGAACAACAGACTGGTTCCAAATAGGAAAAGGAGTGCATCAAGGCTGTATATTGTCATCCTGCTTATTTAACTTCTATGCAGAGTACATCATGAGAAACACTGGGCTGGAGGAAGCACAAGCTGGAATCAAGATTGCCGGGAGAAATATCAGTCACCTCATATATGCAGATGACACCACC
The DNA here is from genome assembly GCF_029378745.1 of Bos indicus. Classification (NCBI taxonomy): domain Eukaryota; kingdom Metazoa; phylum Chordata; class Mammalia; order Artiodactyla; family Bovidae; genus Bos; species Bos indicus. Next base: position 24,336,620 of record NC_091768.1, on the reverse strand, counting down.
CTTATGGCAGAAAGTGAAGAGGAACTAAAAAGCCTCTTGATGAAAGTGAAAGAGGAGAGTGAAAAAGTTGGCTTAAAACTCAACATTCAGAAAACAAAGATCATGGAATCTGGTCCCATCACTTCATGGCAAATAGATGGGGAAACAGTGGAAACAGTGTCAGACTTTATTTTTTTGGGCTCCAAAATCACTGCAGATGGTGACTGCAGCCATGAAATTAAAAGACGCTTACTCCTTGGAAGGAAAGTTGTGACCAACCTAGATAACATATTCAAAAGCAGAGACATTACTTTGCCAACAAAGGTCTGTCTAGTCAAGGCTATAGTTTTTCCCGTGGTCATGTATGGATGTGAGAGTTGGACTGTGAAGAAAGCTGAGTGCCGAAGAATTGATGCTTTTGAACTGTGGTGTTGGAGAAGACTCTTGAGAGTCCCTTGGACTGCAAGGAGATCCAACCAGTCCATTCTAAAGGAGATCAGTCCTGGGTCTTCTTTGGAAGGAATGATGCTAAAGCTGAAACTCCAGTACTTTGGCTACTTCATGCAAAGTGTTGACTCATTGGAAAAGACTCTGATGCTGGGAGGGATTAGGGGCAGGAGGAGAAGGGGACGACAGAGAATGAGATGACTGGATGGCATCACTGACTCAATGGACATGAGTTTGAGTGAACTCCAGGAGTTGGTGATGGACAGGGAGGCCTTGCGTGCTGAGATTCATGGGGTTGCAAAGAGTCGGACATGACTGAACGACTGAACTGAACTGAACTGAATAAAACAGAAAAATATATAATAAGTTTGATGGAAAAGAGAGAAGACTAGAGGGAAAAGGGGAGAAAAAGAGTAGGCAAAGAAAGAGAGAGGGAGTTATGCTGGTTCATCAGCTGTCTCTGGGGTGGAGGTAGACTCTAAGTTGTAAGATTTCTGATCCCTATTATGTAAATATTTGCACTTCTGCTGATTTTAATCTCCTGACATGATGTCACTGTACACATTAGGAAGAGACCATATAAATGGTTCTGGGCAGCTGGCACAAACCAGCTCCAGGACACCACTGGAGAAAAGTCACAAACACATATTATTAGAATTGAAAACTAGAGCACAATGCTCCAAGACTTAAAACATTATAAGAGAATATCCTGAATAATTCTATCGACATAAGTGAAATTTTGGACAATTTCTTAGAGAGCTATACCTTTCCAAACGGACTCAAAAGAAAACTAGACTAGAATTAGATCTATAATGAATTAATAGTTTCAAATGTACTCATTACTTAAGAAAACAAAACTGAACAACTTGGCCCATCAGATTTTATGAATAAATTTTACCAAATACTTATAGCAGTTGTTTTTGAAGTTGAGCCCTTAGAACATGAGCATGAGCATCACCTGAGAACTTGTCAGACCCACAAATTCTCAAGTTCCACTTCACACCTACTAAATGAGCAATCCCACGTGAGAGCTGATGAGTCTGTACACAAGGCAGGCTGAAGTTTGAGAATTTTGTTTCAAGGAAAAGATCAATCTAAAATTATACACACTATTTTAAAGGACAGTAAAAACAGAAACCCCTCTCTAATGACTTCATTTTAGAAAGCCAAGAAAGCCTTCACTCCAAAGTCAGATACAAATACTACAAGAAAGAAAAATTATAAGCTGACATCACGTGGGATAAAAACCCTCTAAACAAACTATTAACGAATGGAATCCACCAGTGTTTATGTGTGTTTGTTTCTGTGTATGCCTTGACTCAGCCCTGGGATTTCTTTGAAAGGAATGATGCTAAAGCTGAAACTCCAGTACTTTGGCCACCTCATGTGAAGAGTTGACTCATTGGAAAAGATTCTGATGCTGGGAGGGATTGGGGGCAGGAGGAGAAGGGGACGACAGAGGATGAGATGGCTGGATGGCATCACCGACTCGATGGACGTGAGTCTGAGTGAACTCTGGGAGTGGGTGATGGACAGGGAGGCCTGGCGTGCTGCGATTCATAGGATCACAAAGAGTCAGACACGACTGAGTGACTGAACTGAACTGATGACTAAGTTGAGAATATCTGGAAATCTGTTACTATATTTACCACATTGAGAAATTAAAGGGGAAAACTACCATATGATGATCTCTATCGATACAGAAAATATTTTTGATGTTTAAATACCTGTTCACTGTAATAATGATTAACTCTTTTTTTTTTTTTATTCTTCCAATTTTATTTTATTTTTAAACTTTACATAATTGTATTAGTTTTGCCAAATATCAAAATGAATCCACCGCAGGTATACATGTGTTCCCCATCCCGAACCCTCCTCTTAGCAAACTAGAAATAGAAAAATTTTAGCCTGATAGGAATTATCTATTAAAGACCTTCAATAAACATAAAAGTTTGATAAAATTATAGACATGTTTTTTTTTAATTGAAACAAGACAAAGATACCTGCTATTACCACTTCTTCCCAGCATTGTACTGGAGATCCTTTCTGTGCAGTTAAAAAAAAAACAAAAACGGTATGGATTAGGGACTAATATAGTGGTCCAGTGGCTAAAACTTAGAGCTTCCAATGCAGGGAGCCTGGGTTCAATACCTGGTCAGGGGACTAGATCACACATGCTGAAACTTAGAGTTTGGAAACTGCAACTAAGAGTTCACATGCTGCAACATGTGTGCCACAATTCAGACCCAGTATAGCCAAATTTTAAAATATATATATATATATATTTTTTAAACACGATAAAAAAATATGGATTAGAAAGAAGTAAATAAAGCTCACTCTTTTTAAGTGATGTTATTGTAAATACATGGATAAGGCAATGGCACCCCACTCCAGTACTCTTGCCTGGGAAATCCCATGGACCGAGGAGCCTGGTGGGCTGCAGTCTATGGGGTCACGAAGAGTCAGACACAAGGGACCGACTTCACTTTCACTTTTCACTTTCATGCATTGGAAAAAGAAATGGCAATTCACTCCAGTGTTCTTGCCTGGAGAATCCCAGAGGTGGTGGAGACTGGTGGGGCTGCCGTCTATGGGGTCGCACAGAGTCGGACACGACTGAAGCGACTTAGCAGCAGCAGCAGCAGCAGCAGCATTGTAAATACAAAAATTCAGGATAGTTTATAGGCAAATGTATTAATAAAGTTCAATAAGACTGCTAAATATGAGATCACTAAACAAAAATTAATAGAATTTCTGGACAGTAACAAATTTTCTCATTTAAAATAACTTGAAAAATTTTAAGTCACCTAGGAATAAATCTAACAAAATGAGACAGATAAACACCAATGATTTAGTGATACAAACACTAAATAGATGAAAAGGATATAGTATTTGTGAAAATGATGACAGTATTTTAAAGATGTCATTTCTTCCCAGATTACATTGCCAGAGTTATCAAATTAGAATAGAAAATAGTTAAATTTCAATTTCAAATGAATAACAAAAGGCTCTTTTGTATAAATATGTCCCAAGTATTATACTATTTGTGATCCCATGGACTGTAGCCTGCCAGGCTTCTCTGTCCATGGAATTCTCCAGCCAAGAATACTGGAGTGGGTAGCCAATCCCTTCTCCAAGGGATTTTCCTGGCCCAGGGATCGAACCTGGGTCTCCTGCATTGTAGTTAGATTCTTTACCACCTGAGTCAACATGGAAGCCCTATATGGACTGTACTTATACTACAAAATTATATACATACAACAATTATACAAATATATACATATATTTTGATTATCTGAACTTCAAATTTAACTGAACATCTTGGATTTTACTAGGTAACTCTATAATATACTCATCTATTGATCCAGTATGATCCAAAATAATCCCAACAGGTTTTAAATTAAATTTAGAAATAATCCTAAAAATCATATGGAGGAGTAAAACATGCAATATATTAAATATGAACATGGCTTTTCTAAGAATAATGGATAATGTAAAGAAAATCTATACTATTCCTGTGTTTCTCCTTTACTCTCATATTACTATCAGACTCACAATATTTCACATTTTAAAATTTTTATTAGAGTATAGTTGATTTACAATGCTCTGTAGTTTCTGCTCTATAGCAAAGTGAATCAGTTATGCACACACATAAATCAACCCTTCTTTAGGTTCTTTTCCCATATAGGTCATTACAGAGTTTTGAGTTGGGTTCCCTATGCTACACAGTAGGTCCTTCCTTTTTAATCATCTATTTTATATATAGTAGTCTGTATATGACAATCCCAATCTCCCAATTTATCCCTCCCCTGCACCATAAGTTTGTTTTTTACATCAGTGACTCTATTTCTGTTTTGTAAACAAGTTCATTCATATCATTTTTTTTTTTTTAGATTCCACATATAGGTGATATCACATACTTGTCTTTTTGCTCAGTATATTTCTTGTCTATTTCACTCAGTACAAAATCTCTAGATCCATCCATGTTGCTGTAAATGGCATTATTTCATTCTTTTTATGGCCAAGTAACCATTCCAAATAGGAAAAGGAGTACGTCAAGGCTGTATATTGTCACCCTGCTTATTTAACTTCTATGCAGAGTACATCATGAGAAACGCTGGGCTGGAAGAAGCACAAGCTGGAATCAAGATTGCCGGAAGAAATGTCAGTAACTTCAGATATGCAGATGACACCACCCTTATGGCAGAAAGTGAAGAGGAACTAGAAAGCCTCTTGATGAAAGTGAAAGAGGAGAGTGAAAAAGTTGGCTTAAATCTCAACATTCAGAAAACAAAGATCATGGAATCTGGTCCCATCACTTCATGGGAACTAGATGGGGAAACAGTGGAAACAGTGTCAGACTTTATTTTTTTGGGCTCCAAAATCTCTGCAAATGGTGACTGCAGCCATGAAATTAAAAGACGCTTACTCCTTGGAAGGAAAGTTATGACCAACGTAGATAGCATATTCAAAAGCAGAGACATTACTTTGCCAACAAAGGTCTGTCTAGTCAAGGCTATGGTTTTTCCAGTGGTCATGTATGGATGTGACAGTTGTACTGTGAAGAAAGCTGAGTGCCGAAGAATTGATGCTTTTGAACTGTGGTGTTGGAGAAGACTCTTGAGAGTCCCTTGGACTGCAAGGAGATCCAACCAGTCCATTCTGAAGGAGATCAGCCCTGGGATTTCTTTGAAAGGAATGATGCTAAAGCTGAAACTCCAGTACTTTGGCCACCTCATGTGAAGAGCTGACTCATTGGAAAAGACTCTGATGCTGGGAGGGATTGGGGGCAGAAGGAGAAGGGGACGACAGAGGATGAGATGGCTGGATGGCATCACTGACTCGATGGACGTGAGTCTGAGTGAACTCTGGGAGTTGGTGATGGACAGGGAGGCCTTGAGTGCTGTGATTCATGGGGTCGCAAAGAGTCGGACACGACTGAGCGACTGAACTGAACTGAACATCCCATTGTATATATGCATCACATCTTTATCCATTCTTTTACCAAGTCCAAGCTTGTTCTGCTCACCGCATGACAGGCCAATGAATCCAAGAGACAGAGGCGTTGACGCAAAGAATACATTATTTGGAAAGCTGGCTGACCAAGAAGACGGCAGACTAAAGCCTCAAAGTAATCATTTTGTCTGGGTCTGGATGCAGGTCCTTTCGTAGAACTAGAGATTCGAGAAGCAATGCAGAACTAAAGTCAAAGGGCAGAATAGAGAGGAAGAGGCAGTGAGGAGGTAAAGTAAAAAGGGTCTGCAGTCTTGCAAAACATCTTTGGGAAGGGCCAGCCTTTAGAAGGGGTGTGGTAATCCCTTCTATTCACAGGTGGGCAGGGTCAGATTATCTCTCTGTGAGCTGAACAAAGGCACTTTAAGTCAGGCAGAGGGCAGGGTCTTTTGAGGCAGTGCATTATATATGATTATAATAACAGCAACAAAAGGCAAATCAAAGAAACAGTTCCAACATGGAGTCAGAATCAGTTCTTCTCTGTAACAAACAATTGCTCTGTGGATGGATGTTTAGTTGCTTTCATGTCCTGGCTATTGTAAATAATGCTGCAGTGAATATTGGGAAGTATGCATGAGACTCAGAATACTTCTGACACCAGATGTGTGGGGGTTTTCCAAACACCAAGCAATTCTGTGACACCATCTGTGTGTCCTACAATTGAATTCAATTCTGACACTATCTACTAAGAGCATCTTATGCCACAAGGTAAGGGCTCAGTCTCACGAAGCTGCCCACATCCTCAGACGCTAACAGCAAGTCCAGAGTCCAGGCTGTTACCTATACTTCTGACTGATCAGCTCTAAATCAGAGTTCCTGTAACCACCTCCGCAGGTTCGATTCATTTTCTATAGCTTTTAACAGAAGTCAGGAAAAGAGCTTAATTACTATTTACCAGTTTATTTTAAAAGAATATAACAAAGAATACAGAAGAACAGCCAGATGGAAGAGATACAGAAGGAAAGGTAAGTGGGAAGTAGTGTGGGGCATCTAAGCTTTCTGAGGCACACCACTTTCCCAGCACCTCCACTTTGTTTAGCAACCCAGAAGATCCCTGAACCTAGTATCTTTGGGATCTTTATGAAGGCTTCATCATGTAGACACGATCATCACTAACACGTTGAAGAGCCTGTCAGGAGTCACCTCATTAGAGTGAAAGACACTGTTATCACCCAGGAGATTCCAAGGGATTTAGGAACTCTGAGTTTGGAATAAGGTCAAACACCAAATATTAGAACAAAGGATACTCCTAGTTCCATTATCACTTAGGAAGTTACAAGAATTTTAGGAGCTTTGTGCCAGGAACCCAAGACAGACCCACAAACACACTTAATTTTTTTCTATTATCTTACAGACAGATTTTTGCTTTATAACTGTGATTAAAGCAGTTAGGGCTTCCCTGGCGGCTCAACGGTGAAGAATCTGTCTGCAATGCAGGAGACCACCTGTGATGCAAGAGACATGGGTTCAATCTCTGGGTCAGGAAGATCCCCTGGAGTACAAAATGGCAACCCACTCCAGTATTCTTGCCTGGGAAATCCTATGGACAGAGGAGCCTGGTGGTCTACAGTCATTGGGGTCTCAAAGAGTCAGATATGACTTAGCCATTAGACCACCACTGGGGCATCCCTGGTGACTCAGGTGGTAAGGAATCTGCCTGCAGTGCAGAAGACCCGGGTTTGATCCCTGGGTTAAGAAGATGCCCTAGAGAAGGAAATGGAAACCCACTCCAGTATTCTTGCCTGGAGAATCCCATGGACAGAGGAGCCTGGCAGTCTACAGCCCATGGAATAGCAAAGAGTTGGACACGACTGAGCTACTAACACTTTCACTTTAACTTTTAGGCCACCACCACCAAAGAGATTAGAGAAATACTTAGAGAGACATTTTTAAGAAGTCTAATACAAAACAAGGGATTGTCTTGCCCAAAGATAAACTCAAATTTTCACCCGGAACTCATAAGCCTCAGTTCTGATTACACTTGCATTGACCTATTCATTCCTGCCAAGTGGCAAGGACAGGGGGAAAGACCTTGCACATCTCTGGTCATTATTTCCATTCTTTTCTTCTCTTTCAGTCATGGACTCAAAGAGTGCTTTTGATTTGAAGCAATAGAAAAGCAAAAATGAAAGTATTATTATTTGAAAATGCATCCTGAGAGTTATTTTACCTTACCAACCACATTCCAGGAATGACCTGATCTTGATCTCATGCTGAGATAGATCCAACATCTCAAGAGAAAAGTAGACCAGATGGGTGAATGGAGTTGGTAAGACCAATGTAGAATTCCATCCTGATAGATGCAGCTGAGTAACAGGAAGTTGGGCTTCTCTGGTGGCTCAGATGGTAAAGAATGCCCCTAGGATTGGACAGGAGACCAGGGTTTGATCTCTGGGTCGAGAAGATCCCATAGAGAAGGGAATGGCAACCCACTCCAGTATTCTTGTCTGCAGAATTCCATGGACAGAGTTACCTGGTGAGCTACAGTCCACGGTATCACAAAGCTTCGGACACGAATGGGAGACTAACACACATACACACAACAGGAAGTTTAGAGAAAAAGCACACTTACATAAAAATATAATCATGAGTAGAACTTGTATTACTTAGAATTTTAGGTGCAAGGAAAAACCATAGAGGAATATATTGGAGGATTGAGGAACATGGGACATCTTTACACAACTTCAGAGTCAGTCCTGGAAAAGCCAGAAGCCAAAGTTTCTATGGCAAAAACTAAAAGGAATGAAAAGTCACAGCCAGATGGAGTGGATCCACTCCAACTGCTTTTTCCACCTTTCCCCACATTCCACATGAGCTTCAAATTCCAAGGAGAGAAAGGATCTGGTTGGTATAGCTTGGTTCACGTGTCCATCCCTTGGCCAGGGGAAATGGGGACATCTCGATTGATCATTCCAGGGTTGCAACTAATAGTAAAGGAGTAGTTTTCCCAATGTTAAGTTCAGGGCACCATTTCAAAAGAAGGGGAAGTGGATTTTTGGCAGCCTTTAACAACAGATGTCCAGTGCATGACTGAATAACACAGGTTTTGGGAATTGTACCAATATAGAACAACACTGTGATGCAAGTTGAACCTTGGTGCGTGACCATGATATTTTTTAGTAAGAGAAAGGATTTTTCAAGATCAGTCATTCCAGGAAGTGGTTAATACTAGAGTAGGAATTGAGATGGGCCTCTATCTGGGAGAAAAAGGGTCTTCCTTCACTCTCTGGAGCTGAATGCATCATGATGACACCAAGATGTTATCCTAGAACTACTTCTGCCTAGGGTGGCTTCTGGGAATCTCCGTGTGCTGTGTGAGGTGCAATAGCAACAGTGAAGAAAGATAAGCTATTTTCTGGAGCTTTTCGTGGTTGTAGAATTCTTCTGTGTCATGGAAGGCACCTCTGAGTAATAACTCAGTTCAGTTGCAGTCGTGTCCAACTCTTTGTGACCCCATGGACTGCAGCACACCAGGCTTCCCTGTCCATCACCAGCTTCCAGAGCTTGCTCCAACTTATGTCCACCAGGTCGGTGATAACTGGGGCATGGCAAAAACAAAACAAAACAAAAAAAAACTCTGAAAACAAAATAAACACATTCCCCCAAAACTGTTCTCTCCTAAAAAAAAAAAAAAGGAAAACTGCAGTCATTTGGACTGCAGGAGTTTTTTCTTTGTTTAAGATCAGGAAGGGGTTTCCTCAACAGTGACCAATAGATGGTTTGTGGCCAGCAGAGTAACACTCAAGAGAATCAGCAGCAGCAATATAGCATAGAAGCCAGATGAGAATGCTGGAGTGAAAGAAACTGCTTAGTCCGAAGCAAGCATTTAGTGAAAATTCTTGTAACCATTTTTTGCACAATGAGATTCATATAAAAAGACAAAGAGGAAACTAGAAACACACACACGTGTGTAACATGTAAATGTGTATTTCACTTAAGAAATAACTGCTCCTAATAATCCCAGCAGTTTTTCATTCCCCTTTTAATTTAAGGTATTTTAATGTACAGAAACTTGTCATTTTTGTGGCATTAAATATTTTCTTTTCTCTTGTAATTTCTTCCATTTCTTTTATACTTGGAAAGGGCTTTTTCTGCAAAATGCCAGTATACTTCACTTTGAAGAACCTGAGCGTAGACAGTGTGCTACGAGGTACATGCTCCTTGGCTTAAGCTACTCCTTATGTATAACTATTTGTCCTAATTAGAATTTCCCATCCAAATGGTGATTAACTAGCACTCAATCAGAAAGGCCGCACTCCAAAGACTCTGAATGCTTCAGCGAGTTTGTCTCTAACACTACTACTGCTAGAGCTTTGGCTAATCAATATACAAATTGTGGAAAAGGGTTTTTGTTGGTGAGATGAGTTCTTATTGGTAAACTCATTGGTGAAATTAATGGCATTTGAGATATGCACATTGGATAAAAAAATTCAGAGACACTTCCTACTCTTGTTTAATTAGCATATAAGAATTTGCTTGTTCAGTTGCTAAGCCATATCCAACTCTGCAACCCCATGGACTATTGCCTGTCAGGCTCCTCTGTTCTCCAGGCAAGAATACTGGAGTAGGTTGCCATTTCCTCCTCCAGGGGATCTTCTAGACTGAGTGATCGAATCCATGTCTCCGTATTGGCAGGTGAATTCTTTATCCTTGAGCCACCTGGGAAGCATCTATGTAAGAATTTAGGAAGCCCTAAATATCCTAATGCCCTGAAGGAGGGCATGGCAGCCCACCCCAGCATTCCACCTGGAGAATCCTCATGGACAGAGGAGCCTGGCAGGCTGCAGTCCATGGGGTCGCAAAGAGTCAGACATGACTGAGCCACTAAGCACAGCACAGCATTTATCCTGATGAGATGTTTTGCCAACTTTCTCATAAAAACTGCTGGATAAATGGCTGCTTGTGGGGAAGAATTTGGTGTGAAGATTGCTTTCTCTAGAATTTGATACAGAGTTGTGAGGAAATACTTAATCCTCACTCACCCCTAACTGCTGGAGCCTACCATTCATTAACAAGAATAATCAAAGAGTTAGTCCAGCTCACGAGAACCAGTTAAATATCCACCTGTGTTTTCATCTAATTTATTTCATGGTTTCATCTTTCACATCTAACTCTTGATCCATCTGGCGTTTTTCATCTCAAATGGCTACAGGACTGGAGCCACTCAAATAAATGCGTGAGGCAAGCTGGCATAGCACAGGAGGCAAGAAGAGTTGTGCCAAATTGCTGAGCACCAGGAGGGCTGCCACTCCTCTGTTCCTGCCAATTAGTGCCATCTGGAAATGTGGGTTCAGCCTCGCTCTATCTTCCGATTTGCTTTTTCTTCCCAAGCTGTTTTTTTTTTTTTTAACTTTTATATTTTGACGTAAGATTTTCTGATTTTTAAAATACAATGCAATAAACATATACATTTGTGGCCCAATTATGGCAAAAGGGTGGCCAGTTTGTAATCTTGATTTTACAGTATAAGAGATGGAGAGAAGATATTTTTTCTTCAAGTACACAATTTTCCCCCCAAACTGGTTGCTGAAAACATAGACTTTCTTAAGATCTTTTTCTTGCTTCATCACACACTGTACACTTGTTTACTAGCCACTGTCTATTATTTACTGCTTGCATGCATGCTTAGTTGCTCAGTCGTGTCTCACTCTTTGCGACCCCATGGACTGCAGCCCACCAGGCTCCTCTGTCCATGGGGATTCTCCAGAGGAGAATACTGGAGTAGGTTGCCACGCCCTCCTCCAGGGGATCTTCCCAACCCAGGGAGATAAACCCAGGTCTCCTGCATTGCAGGCAGATTCTTTACCAGCTGAGCTACCAGCATATTGGGGTAAATTTAAGACTAAGAGAAAAACATCTATTTCTGCTTTATTGACTATGCCAAAGCCTTTGACTGTGTGGATCACAATAAACTGTGGAAAATTCTGAAAGAGATGGGAATACCAGACCACCTGACCTGCCTCTTAAGAAACCTATATGCAGGTCAGGAAGCAACAGTTAGAACTGGACATGGAACAACAGACTGGTTCCAAATAGGAAAAGGAGTACGTCAAGGCTGTATATTGTCACCCTACTTATTTATCTTCTATGCAGAGTATATCATGAGAAACGCTGGGCTGGAAGAAGCACAAGCTGGAATCAAGATTGCTGGGAGAAATATCAATCACCTCAGATATGCAGATGACACCACCCTTATGGCAGAAAGTGAAGAGGAACTAAAAAGCCTCTTGATGAAAGTGAAAGAGGAGAGTGAAAAAGTTGGCCTAAAGCTCAACATTCAGAAAACAAAGATCATGGCATCTGGTCCCATCACTTCATGGCAAATAGATGGAGAAACAGTGGAAACAGTGTCAGACTTTATTTTTTGGGGCTCCAAAATCACTGCAGATGGTGATTGCAGCCATGAAATTAAAAGAAGCTTACTCCTTGGAAGGAAAGTTATGACCAACCTAGATAGCATATTCAAAAGCAGAGACATTGCTTTGCCAACAAAAGTTTGTCTAGTCAAGGCTATGGTTTTTCCAGTAGTCATGTGTGGATGTGAGAGTTGGACTGTGAAGAAAGCAAAGCACCGAAGAATTGATGCTTTTGAACTGTGGTGTTGGAGAAGACTCTTGAGAGTCCCTTGGACTGCAAGGAGATCCAACCAGTCCATTCTAAAGGAGATCAGTCCTGGGTCTTCTTTGGAAGGAATGATGCTAAAGCTGAAACTCCAATACTTTGGCCACCTCATGAGAAGAGCTGACTCATTGGAAAAGACTCCGATGCTGGGAGGGATTGGGAGCAGGAGGAGAAAGGGACAACAGAGGATGAGATGGCTGGATGGCATCACTGACTCGATGGACGTGAGTTTGAGTGAACTCCGGGAGTTGGTGATGGACAGGGAGGCCTGGTGTGCTGCAATTTATGGGGTTGCAAAGAATCGGACATGACTGAATGACTGAACTGAACTGAACTGAAGACTAACTTGTTCATGTCCAACAACATCCTTTCAGATTTTGATTTTGATTTTGAAATTTTAATTTCAGAGTAAATCATTATTAATTCAAACAATATTTATAAAATAAATAATATTTCTTTTTGCTATTTTAATAAAATTTTAATTTTTTATAATCTATTCTATATCTAAATATTTGACTTAATTTTTTTCTAGTTCTAAGTATTTTGAAATTTATTTTTTTGGGTTTTCTAAATGTATAGCTGAATAAATGGTCATAATTTTCTGGGCTATCAAACATTTTATATAACACAGAGAGTTTCTATTTATTGAATATTTAAAGAGTTCAATATTAACACTGTAATGCCTTGAAACTATTTTTTAAAGTAATACCATGATTATTGTATGTATATTTTGTGATTCTTATCATTTTTTACTTTCCTAAAAATGACTTTAATTATTTAAGACTTTTATTGATAGAAGCTCTGTGCCTCTGTTCTATGAGCTTTGGGCAATAAAGGTTTACAAGGTTCCTAATCTCAAAAGACTTACATTCTCAGAAGAAAAAGCATAATAAATTAAGATAAAAAGGTTTAAATATCAAGTTAACAAAAATATTTTGGTGAAATTAAGGATGTGATATGATAGGGAATGATGCTGAGGGATGCTGAAAAATTTTGAAGAGTCAGAAGAAAGCGTCTATGAGCAAGTGACATTTAAGGCTAAGACATCATTGACAAGAAAGAACCAGCAAAAATCAATGGAAAGACATTTGTCTTAGTCCATTTGGGCTGGAAGGAGATCAAACCAATCAATCCTAAGGGAAATCAATCCTGAACATTCATTGGAAGGACTGATGCTGAAGCTGAAGCTCTAATACTTTGGACACCAAGTGTGAATAGCCGACTAATTGAAAAAGACCCTGATGCTGGGAAAGATTGAAGGCAAAAGGAGAAGAGGGTGGCAGAAAATGAGATGGTTAGATAGCATCAACAACTCAATGGACATGAATTTGAGCAATCCTTGGGAGATAGTGAAGAACTATAGAGATAGAGAAGCCTCTATCTCTATAGACATAGAGGAGCCTGGGATGCTGCAGTCCATGGGGTCACGAAGAGTAGGACACAACTTAGCAACTGAACACATCTGGGCTGCTATACCAAAATACCACAGACTGGGTAGCTTATATGCAACAGAAACCTACACCCACAGTTCTGGAGGCTGTAAGTCCAAGATTAGGGTGCCAGCATGACTGGGTGAGAGCCTTCTAACAGGCTGTAAACCTCTCCCTCGTAGCCCCCCAGGTGGAAGGGCTAAGGAGCTCTGTTGTTGTTCAGTCGCTCAGTCATGTCCCAGTCTTTGCAACCTCATGGACTGCAGCACACCAGGCTTCCCTGTCCTTCACCATCTCCAGAAACTTGCTCAAACTCATGTCCGTTGAGTTGGTAATGCATCCAACCATCTCCTCCTCTGTCATCCACTTCTCCTTCTTCCTTCAATCTTTCCCAGCATCAGGGTCTTTTCCAGTGAGTCACTTCTTCACATCAGGTAGCCAAAGTATTGGAGTTTCAGCTTCAGTATCTGTCCTTCCAATGAATATTCAGGACTGATTTCCTTTAGGATTGACTAATTTGATCTCTTTGCAGTCCAAGGGACCCTCAAGAGTCTTCTCCAACACCACAGTTCAAAAGCATCAATTCTTTAGTGCTCAACTTTCTTTATGGTCCAACTCTCACATCCATACATGATTACTGGAAAAACAATAGTTTTGACTACATGGACATTTGTCAGTTAAGTAACGTCTCTGCTTTTTGATATGCTGTCTAGGTTGGTCATAGCTTTTCTTCCAAGGAGCAAGCGTCTTTTAATTTCATGGCTGCAATCACCATCTGCAGTGATTTTGGAGCCCAAGAAAATTAAGTCTTTCACTATTTTCATTGCTTTCCCATCTATTTGCTATAGATGGGACTAGATGCTATAGATGGGAAGTGATGGGACTAGATGCCATGATCTTCGGTTTTTGAATGCTGAGTTTTAAGTCAGCTTTTTCACTTTCCTCTTTCACCTTCATCAAGAGGCTTTTTTTGTTGCTCTTTGCTTTCTGCCATAAGGATGGTGTCATCTGTATGTCTGAGGTTATTGGTATTTCTCCCGGCAATCTTGATTCCAGCTTGTGCTTCATCCAGCTGAGCATTTCTTATGATGTATTCTGCATATAAGTTAAATAAGCAGGGTGATAATATAGTCTTGATGTGCTCCTTTTCCTATTTGGAACCAGTCTGTTGTTCCATGTCCAGTTCTAACTGTTGCTTCCTGACCTGTATACAGGTTTCTCAAGAGGCAGTTCAGGTGGTCTGATATTCCCACCTCTTTCAGAACTTTCCACAGTTTATTGTGATGCACTCAGTCAAAGGCTTTATTGGCATAGTCAATAAAGCAGAAATAGATGTTTTTCTGGAACTCTCTTGCTTTTTTGATGATCCAGCAGATGTTGGCAAATTGATCTCAAGTTCCTCTGCCTTTTCTAAAACCAGCTTGAACGCTAGCATGTAAAGTGAGTGCAACTGTGCAGTAGTTTGAACATTCTTTGGCATTGCCTTTATTTGGAATTGGAATGAAAACTCACCTTTTCCAGTCCTGTGGCCACTGCTGAGTTTTCCAAATTTGATGGCAGATTGAGTACAGCACTTTAACAGCATTGCGTTTTAGGATTTGAAATAGCTCAGCTGGAATTCCATAACTTCCACTAGCTTTGTTAGTCGTGATGCTTCCTAAGGCCCACTTAACTGTGCACTCCAGAAGATTACATCGGGATTGGGTACTGTGGGAAGGAGAGGGACTATAGCTTCATTTATGATCTGGAGATCTTAAACCATTTGCCAGGTCCCATCTTTTTTCTTTACAGGGAGGATTGGGGTGTTACATGCCTAATTGGTGGGGACCAATAGCCCACAGGCAAGGAATTTATTTATTTTAGAGGCTGTAGTCCTCGAGCTTCTCTTCTGAGAGGGTATTGTTTCTGGTTTGGAAACCAGTGGGATCTTGGAGGACAGTGATGACCAGTTCAGCTTTGTGGGCTCATACAGGAGTCCCCTGGTTCCACACCTTGTGGTGAATTTTGTCCTCCCATAGTTTTTGGTCTCTCCCTGTTGGAGAGGGTGTAACAGGTTCCTCAGTAGTAACCAGGAGCTGTAGGGCTCTAGGGGCTGAAAAGCTTCCCATCACAAGGGTGGTCCCCAGTTTAGTGAGTATATCTCTTCCCAATAAGGGGTTAGGACACAGGGACCACCAGAAACTGGTGGGAAAATATTTGTCCACCCCAAAACAAAGAAGTGCTCGGGTGAATCTTTTTGTAATTGTTTTTCCTATAGCACCCAAAATGGTACAGGTTTGGGAGGAGAAGGCTCTGGAGTAGGTCAGGACAGAGTAGGTAGCCCCTGTGTCAACCAAGAGATTCTTGGACCTACCTGCCAATCCAGTTGCACCCTTGGCTCCAGCCCTGTGATGGTTATCTGTGACAGGCAGGCTGGCTGGAGTGGGCCGCTTCAGTCCTGTTGAACTGTAGAGGGAAGGCAAAAAAAAAAAAACTGTGCACTCCAGCATATCTGGCTCTAGGGAGCTCTTCAAGGTCTCTTATACGAGTGCTAATCCCATTTAAGAGAGCTCTATCCTCAAGACCTCAAAGCCCCCATCTACTAATATCATTGCCTTTGTGAATTTAGGATTTCAGTCTGAATTTTGGCTATGCACAAATATTCAGACCATAGCAAGATTTTATGTAGAAGACACAGTTAGTTCAAAATGTAGGAAAAATTTCTGTGCACACAGAGATTGGTATGTTCCAAGTTACTCAAGTCACTGGAAGTTTTAGATTTATTAGTATACTGTTGTCTAATGACGCTAACTTCTCCCATTATATGTGGCTCTTTTTCTTATTCTGAATAATAATGCTTATTTGTACTTTATATCTCTTCTTAATAAAATTTGTCTAAATTTTTCTGTTATATTGTGCATTTATTTCTAAATCAAAGAAAACTTTTGGATTATTGATCCTTCTTTGATTTTTATACCTACAATTTTATTTCTCTATTCTTGTGTCCTTTTAAAAATTCCTAGTTTTATTCTTTATTTTTAGCAATAAAACATTTTAAGTCTATGAGATTTTCTCTGAGTTTAGTTTTGCCCATGTTCAAGAAGTGCTAATATATTATGTTCTTGTTATTCTTGTTTTAAGATTGTCTCAGATTACAATACTAATTTTATTATTGGTCCAAGGTTTAGAGACTTGGAATTTTGAAATGATACCGGATTTTTTCCCATTTAATAGTTTCTTATTAATATCAAGTTTAACTACATTGCTAATCAGAAAAAATATAGCCCAATAAAGCATTGAGAAATTTATTGAAATATTTGTAAATGAGTTCATGAGTTTTTTTCTTCTTTCTTTGTTTAGTAATTATTACATGGCCATCTGAATATAAGGTATATCTTCTCATAGATATAAAGTTTATTATATATCCATTGATTCAGACTTAAATGATCATGCAATTTCTCCTTATCATTATCTTCTTTTTTCCTGTGTATTTTGTGGAAGGTTGAAAGATGAATCAGTTGTGCAAAACAGTTTTTTTTTTCCCACACTTGTCTTACACTTCTAACAGTTTAGAAGGATTATGAAAGTGTGACAGCCAGAAATATGAAAGTTTATAGCTCAAGTATGCAACCATTTTTTGCTAGATTCAGGAACTGAATCATTTTATTAGATTGTTTTTTGTTGCAAATACTACATGAAAAACAAACTCAAATTGATAAACAACATAAGGGCTACCTATGAACTCTGAAAATTGAGAAGTCAGGAGAAAGGACAGCTTTTCTGCATGCTTCGGTGAGGCCTTTGCCGTTCTGCGAGCCCTTCTGTCTTCTATCTATTAGTTTCCCCTTCGGGCTGGTTTTCCTCAGGATATCAACATGGATGAGGCAGGTCAGGCGTCACACCTGCACTTGATGCCCTCTGAAGAAGCAGAGGCTCCCTATCCTCAAACTCTCTGTAAATGTCCTCAAATTTCAGATGATAGCACCATCTTGGGTCAAATGTCCACATCTTACAGTCATTAGCCAGGGGTTCATGTATCCTCAATGACTTCATCTAGTTTACATTCTCCATTTATAAGAATGAAGTCATATTACCCAGAATCTCATGGGCCGATATGGATATCAGGGGACAAAAGGGGGAACTCAATTCTAGTCAGAGTAGCAGCAAATTCCTTGTCTGCTGATGCCCAGCCTCTCATTGGCACTTGCATATTCTGTTTTATATCAAAGGGATCTGGAAAAGTTATTTCCCAGAAGCCACTGACCACTGGTTTCCTGTGTGGTTCTAGTAATGCAAGGAACTTATATGAAATAGAAGAAGGGGGAGGGAGAATGTGATTCTTTTCTTGTTCCTGGCTCTGGCAGTGGTGGGGTAAGCGACTGCTAATCACCATGAGTTCCTGTAGGCTTAGTGAGCTTATGAGTCCTGGCTTCCTCCTACAGCAGTTCATACAGGGGTGCTTGAACAGCCTATGGGAGAATATGAATAGGCTCTCGGAAACATCAATGAAAATTTTGCTCCTCCATCCTTAGGAGAGCTTGTGAGTGTCTGCAGTTAGTGATTTCAGGGTATCCTCATCTTCCTTCTCTGGGTCCTCCAGTTTCATAATATATTGCAGCCAATTCACTGCATTAAAGTCCCTTTGTTCTAAATACTTACAGTGGTGTCAGTTTTTCAAACAGGACCCTAACGAATATACCACTGGGGAAAATATTTCAAGCTTCTAGGTTATAATTGCATTAAACTGATCATTGATATGTATATAATTCCTAAATAAATAAATAAAAATTCAAATATGCATAATTATAAAACTATTTGACATTGCTTTCCTAAATCCTAACCATTTGGAGGAAAATGTGGCATTGCAAAACATATTTGCTTCCCTTATGACTGTGAGCTATTTCCTTTATGCAATAGGGTGCACTGTGTCAGTTCTATTAAAATAATGATCTAGCTTTAAAATAATAAGCAATTCTGCCAATAAATAAAATAGAGTAGTTATTCAACATAATGCTCAATAAGGTCATGTCCAATGAAGGAAATATGAACTTTGGAGATAATAGCTAATGTTGTCAATATAAAACATCTAAAAACTAATATGTATATAATGTACACATACAGTTAAGGTTAGGAAAGGTGTGCTTGCCTTTACAGTCAAACTATAACATCTTACTCAGGGACTGTTTTGTGTTGGGCTATTTCCCAAGCATAAAATTGTCAGAACTCAGCTGTAGCTTCCAGGGCTGCTGTAGAAACACTAAGAGTGAGCCAAAGGAAGAGCACTGGTTATCATGTTAGGTGAAGGATGAGCACAAGCAAAACTGTCCAGTCTGCTACTATTTACAAAGGAACTCTACTCAAAGAGTAGATATTTTTGATTACTGAACAACATGTCAAATAGTAGGACAGAGATCAAGCTATATATCAGCTCTTGAAGCAAAATCTTCAACTGGAAATGGAAAAGTTTGCTTTCCAAAACTTCCTCTTGGCTTTATTTCTATTCATCTGCTAGCAATAATGACTGGGTGCATTCCTGAATCTGGTTTGTTCTGGTTCCAAACACATGAGAAAGTTGTGTCCACAGTTATCAGATGATTGCTGGCATGTGGGAAGAAATCTAGCTCAGGGCTGGTGCACAAAATGGTCCCAGACTATTCTAGAGCTAGAGTTCTCAAAGTTCTTGGTCTTGGGAACTTTTAATAGTCCTAAAAATTATAGAAGCCTCAAAAGAACTGTTTTATATATGTTAATCTATCAATAGTTACAAAACTAAAACTGAAAACAGTTTAAAATATTCATGAGTACTTTACATTCATTAAAATTCATCAATTAAAATTAAGTCATTTAAAATAATAATCCATAATGTTAAAGTAAGTACATAAATATTTCCTGAAAAATAACTATATTTTTCAAAGCAAAGTTAACAATGAAAAAGAACAGTATTATCTTAAGTTTTACAAATTTATTTAGTGCCTGGCCTAATTAATATAGGTAAATTCTAGAATCTGCTTCTACATTCAATCTGTTGGCCACACAGATGGTCACACATCATGTGACCTCTGGAAAACTCCACCGTGGTAAAGTTAAAGGAGAGGGGTGGGAGAAAGAGAGAGAAAGAGAAACAAGGCAGCTAGAGTTTTTGTATGTATTATTATCCAGATAATTTTTTACCTCTAGGACCCTCTGATAGGATCTGAACAACCCCCAGGGAACACTAGGAAACACTCTGAAAACCACTGCCCTAAACTAGTTACAGCAATGGTTTTCAACGCATTTTCCACTGAAACACATATAATTTTCTCAAGCACATTTTCATGGATGTCTTCAGAATTAACCAAACAGAATGTTTTGATCACTAAACTAACAACATCAAACATTTTTATATGTTGGGGGGATAGTATGGGGAAGAAGGGGTGCCTGAGATATGTGGTATTTATGAACACATTTCATATTCTTGGGGGAAAGAGTTATGAATACTGAGCAGATCCTAGCATTCTGTTGCCACTCCTTTCTCCCTGATTCAATGAAGAAAAATAGAATGCCAATGATAATAACATTATTACAAAAATATCTTGAATCTGTTGGACTCTGATTTAATCTCTTTCGTAAACCATTTAAAAGAGATAAGGTAGGTTGTAGCAGAGGAGGTCAGGAGTCCGATTCTGAATGTGTTTTGAAGGAAGAGCCAACAGATTATTTGCAAAGTGGATATGAGCATAAGAGAAAGAGAGAAATTAAAGATAGGTTTTGATTTCGGATGGCCTCAGCCTGCAATGACTTGAAGAGTGGCTTGTCTTCCCAAGTAGAGATAGAGGCTGGGTCGTGGCAGTGAGAGCAGCAAATCCTAACCACTGGACCAGTGGTCAGTGACAAGGGCCCTGGCTTTTTGGCTTTGCAGAAAAGAATTCCCACAAAGATGGAATGTAGTGAAGCCAGTATTTATTGGGAGGAAAAAGAGTATAGCACGTGTGGATAGACACATGGGCAGACTCAGAGTTTCTGAGTCAAAACTTCATGGCAATCTGAATTACTTTTATGAGTCATTTCTTCTGATTTTCCTTTGGTCAGTCATTTTGACTTGCCTGGTTCAGAGTCCATATTTGTTATATCTCAGGCTCCTCCCTTGTGTGCACTCGAATCTCTTCGCTAAAAAGGATTCTACTAAAGAGGCCTCTGGGTATAGCATTTCTTCCCATCATAGTCCTTTCACCTTCAAGGAGCCTTTCTGCCTGTGGTCAGGGAGGTCTCCTGACTTAAAGAATGAGCATTATTAATACGGTGTCTGGGCAGGCCCCAGCCTCCTCTCTCAGTTGTCCTGCTATTCTCATCTTGGCCAAAGTTATTTCTCAGGAAATCAACCCTGAATATTCATTAGCAGGACTGATCCTGAAGGTAAAGCTCCAATACTTTGGCCACCTGATAGGAAGAGCTGACTCATTGGAAAAGACCCTGCTGCTGGGAAGGATTGAAGGCAGGAGGAGAAGGGGACAACAGAGGACGACCAGATGGATGGCAACACCAACTCAATGGATGTGACCTTGAGCAAGCTCCTGGAGATGGGTGAAGGACAGGGAAGCCTGGCATGCTGCAGTTCATGGGGTCACAAAGAGTCGGACATGACTGAGGGACTGAACAACAACAAAATTCTCTTGGAGTTTCAACCACAGGGAATGACTCACCAATCCCTTTACCTTAGGAGCCCTGGGGCAGCTACATCCTGCCTCAGCTTGAACAAGGAAAGATAGAGCTATTCACTGACATGATTAACACTACGAGTGCAACTGAGACAGAGCTTGAAGCCCACAAGGGCATTTTAGTGAGATTCCTGTAGACGAATTCCATTTCTGCGTGCAGATGGATAAATCAGCAGACAGATAAACAGAATAAAATAAAATGCTCTGATTTCTCTACATATAAGAAATGAAAAATTTTGAACCTTGACTAAACAGTTAATGAGAGTTGGAAATTCGACAGGACTGCAAGTAAGAAGATACTGGCAAAGAATCTAAAATATATACTGCTCTTTTAAAGGTAAGAAACCATGCTCTTCCACCTTCATTTTACTAAGAATTAAGAAAGTACAGTTTCAAAAAAAGACAACATACAGGCTCAAATGAAATGGAGGATACAGCCAAGAGTTTGATGTTTAAAACCACACATGTCCAACAAATTAAGCCATTTCTTTAGTTTTTAGATTTGTATACTGATTAATCTTTTTCCAGCTTCTGCATTTCTCTGGTAGCTCAGAAGGTAAAGAATCCCCCTGCAATGCGGGACACCTGGGTCGGATCCTTGGGTTTGGAAGATCCCCTGGAAGAAGAACTCGCAACCCACTCCAGTATTCTTGCCTGGAGAATTTCAGGGACAGAGGAGCCTGGCGGGCTACAGTCCATTACACGACTGACCACATGTGAGCCAGTCTAAGAAAAAGGGGCCCAAAAGCAAAGTAATTCTTTTTTTGCCGATTAAATTAATTGCTCAATGGTTCAAAAGAGGAATAAACTGGACTTTTTTTGAACGAGAACGCGCAGTGTTGCCACAGACTCTTCAACCTCAAATCCAGCTAGGTGCCCAAAAGGTTCTCCTGGGTATGGAAGCCGGGTTTCTGAGCAGCACCACCTGCTGGCCCTACACGCGTCCTACTTCCTCGGCCCCCGATCTCTCTCTCTCTCTGGTGGACTTGCAGTCTTTCATAATTCTTCGGCACCTAATTACAAGCACAGCAAAATATAATGTAGTTAGAAAGACCCAAGCCGCGAAACTACACATCACCAGAGATCCGAGAAGATCAGCCGCTCGGGCTTCAGGGACGGGGCGTGGGGAAATAAGGCGGGGGCGGGGCCGGCGCGAGCTCCCTTGGAGCGGCGCTGCTTCCGCCTCTCGCGGCCCCGCCCCCGCGACGCGATCGGCCGTCACGTGACGGCCGCGCGCCCGCGCGCGCGTTCCCGGCCGCTGCAGGCTCGGAGGCCGAAGAGAAAAGACGGCGAGGCGGCTTCGGCTGTGGCCACAGAGGTGGGAGTCGGGGCGAAGCCCACTCGAGGGGCAGGGTGAAAGTGAAGCCACTTCTGGGTCCTACTCGGGGAGAGGAGTGATGGCCCGCGGCGTCACCTCCAAGCGCGGCACTCCCCGGGTCGGCCCTGTTCTCCGGGCCTGAGAGGGGCGGCGGCGGGGTCAGGGGCTGGGACGCGGGTGGACGCCCTTGGGCCGGCGCGGCCGCGGCAGTGGAACCGAGCCGGCGTGGCACAGCTCAGCCCTTTCCGCCGCCCCTAGCTTCGTTGCTCTCAGAAGCAGGAAGACTGTGACGGACGCCGCGTTGCCCGTGGCCGCCGCAGCCGCTGCCCTGGGCGAGAGCCCGGAGCTGGTCACGGTCGGGGTGCGAGAGGCGGAGCAGCGGCCATTACTGCGCAGCCTCTTCCGCCGGGGTCCTCGTAGCTGCCTTCGGTGGCAGCCAGGTCCCTTTCCTGTCCCCTCAGCGCAGGTGTCAGGCCTCTACTAGGGGACTTTATGGGCCTCAAGATGTAGGGGCGGCGATGGTTGGAGGGGTAATCCCCCCGCCCCCAGCATCCCGTGCGGAGGCGTCCACTCGGGCCTTGGGTCCGGACGTACAGTTCCTGCATTTTGTTTTTCCGGAGTGTCTTTGGCATCTTTCTCTCCCCTCTCTCCCTCCTCCTCCTGCTCAGTTCCTGGGTCTTGCCTAATCCGACGAGCAGTCCAGTCCCTCGTCTTGTCCGGGTTTAATGCTCAGCACTGTTGTTAAAGCATCAGAACCACTGAGAGGTGTCTCCGTACCCGCTGAGTCTCCAAAACCTCAGTGCATCTTAAAAGACGAGGCTGTTGCTTTGTTCTTTTGGTTGCTGGGTGCGGAGTTCTCTCCCTACCACCCCTCCACCTCCCCCCGCATCCCGTCTGAAAGGGTAAATGGATGTTCCATTGTGGCCGCTATTTTTTGTTTTCTGTGGGCACCTAGAGAAAGGCAGAAAAATTGTTTTGAGTTTATACGTACTTCTGGCAACTAGATCTTTTTCTCTTGATATCAGATTTAGTACGGCTTTCTTTCTGTTCCCTAAGTGCCATTTTACTGAGCACTTATTTCTCAAGTTTCTAAAGTAGGTACATTTTGTTTGTTAAGTAATAGTGAAACTGGAATTGAGAGAAGAAAGCCAAGAAATGGTAGAAAAACGCATTGTCTTTGTGATTGATATTTTCAGGTCCCCCTCCAATGTGTGTACTTTTCTTTTTTGATTACTTTTTTTTTTCACTTAACATATATATTTTATTGAAGTATAGTTGACTTACGCTGTTTCAGGTGCACAGGAAGGTGATTCAGTTATACATACATTATTTTTGAAGTTATTTCCCATTATAGGTTATTACAAGATATTGACTGTAGTTTCCTGTGCTATACAGTAAGTTTTTGTTGATTGTTGCGTATTTATTTTTTTAAATTAGAAATCTGCATTCTATTCATAGTGAGTCAAGCAAGTGGAATCAAAATGTCCTAAAAAGTCACAAGTTTTCTAAAATGTGCATATTGTATATATGTATACAAAGCTTTTCTACTGTGCTTGGTAAAGATTTGAGAACATCAAAAAGAAAAGATGGAGAATTGGAAAATATAAATGAAATGGGAGCACTGAATATGAAATAGAAAAAGTGAAACAAACTAGATAAAAGATCGTCATATAGTCCAGTTGTTTTTAAACATGACTGCTCATTAGAAACATATCTGGAACTCTGGAGAAAAGCAATACCTGGGCATTTATGTTTTTCAAAAAATTTCAAGATAATTCGGATATGCATCTGGATATTAAAAAGTGATACAGGTCTTTCTATTAAATCATAGTTTTGGTGATACTGAGTTCTATTTTTCTGTTGATCAATCATTATAAATGATAATAAGTGAGTAATAGTTATATAATCACAATAGTGAAAGATGTTATCAGTTTTCACAATCAATGGCAAGATAAAAGATAATTACAATTGCAGGCCATAATGGGAACATGATTAACTTAACTATAAAATAATTATATACAGTTTGGATGGTCAAACTGTGATGTGGTAAGTGGAAGTGCTTACAATGTGTGTCCTTTTAAAATAGGGTTTGAAAATATGTCATTGAAAGCAATATACGTTTCCAGAAATTGGAAGACTTAAGGCTATTTTGTTTTTTAATAAGTGATTCTATATTCATACTTTTAAAAGACCTGACATATAGGACACAGGAAGAAAAGCACCTGCTCAAGTAACGGGATTTATGATGTTGGCTTTGCTGTTTTTGTGACCAGCAAATATTGTTTGTGTTGAGTGTCTGGGAGTCTGTGAAGTGCGCTAACAAAACATGAAAATATGTCCAAAAATATCTAATTTTAAAGAGCAAACCGGAAGAGTGAAAGCCCACTCTAAAAATAGATTTTGGATGTGTTTGCTTTTGCTTGTACATCTTAAATTGGAGCGTTTGTTAAGCTCAGTCTTTGATTTAGAATTTTGTTTCAAATGGGCCAATGTAAATTGTAATGTAAATTGTGAGCTAAATGAAAATAATTCTGCAAATGTTTACCTGTTCACATTTAATGTTAAAATGCAAAGCCCACATTTTTGGGTGAGAAGTGCAAAGTAAAGGTTTAATGCTTGGATATGAAGATTGTGAAGCCCAGAGATTGTCATACAGTAACTTTTTTTTATGGGAAATATTAAATGAAGTGGTGGAAATATAATTCTTTAACACAGAGTAGTGTAAAATATTGGACCCCATTTAGTAGAAGTGAGTTTTGACTGAAGACTTTTGTTTCCTAGTATGACTTGTGCTTTCTGTAAGCTGTTTTAACAGGAGAGGAGAAGGAAAGCTAAAAATGGAAAAACGTTAGGGCATTTAGTTACATCTCTCAATCTGGGACTCTCTCTTACATATTAAGATGTATCTGCTAAATTACACCCACTCTATCTCTGTTCCTTTTACTGGTCCTTAATTTTTTTTTTTCCTTTTTCTTTTTTGACTATAACAAAAGTTGTAAGATGTGTGATATTTTTCTTTTCTGTCACTGATCTCTTTTATGTAGAACATTTTATGTAGAACATTATGTGTATTTTGAATAAAGAGTAATAACTTTTATTAAACACTGGCTGTTAATAATTGGAAAAATACAGGAAATCTTCAGATCTTTATAATTCGATATTTTAACTTCAACATGCTTATCTTTTCTTTGATTTTTTTAAAAAGATAATCATTTATTTGAATCTATTATCTAAAAAAAACTTAGTCCATGACTGATTTAAAAAGTAGAATCGTAATTAATCCTAAATATTTTCAGAGAAAATAACAGTGGGTGCAGATAATAGGCGCATGAATTTGTTGAGTGGTCACAAAATTACAAATAATACAATATTCATTTTCAGTTTAACTTGATTGGTTGAATGGGTAAATGATAATCTCTAAACTTTTATATATTTTAAAAAATAGTCTGCCGCTTTTTCCCTTTAGAATTGAGGTGCAGAAATAACTGATTAGTTTCAAATCTTTTCTCTTTTTATGTTACCTTCCTCATAGTTTGTTTCTGTATAAATTTGCACCTTAAGAAGGAAACTTAACCCATTAACTAGTTGATAGATGCATGCCAAAATATAATGGTAAATTTTACTGAATAATTCATAAATTGTATTTAGTTTGGTGATAATTTACAAATCATTCATTGCAGAATGAATTATGTATGTTTGAGTTATTTATGTTTGCCAAATTATTTGTGGTCTGCAGTTAGAATTACACTATTCTTTTATCTTTGGTTAAAAGTAAAAGACTCCCCCTCCCTCCCTTAAAAAAATTCTTTGATTTCAAATGTGTAAGTTTTCTGAGAGCCACTCAACTATTCTGAATATTACACATGACTATTCTGAATATTACACGCCACACCATATGTTGTGCCCAGTTGGCATTACAATTTTCAGAGGCTAGAGTTGATGGATCTAATTGGTAGAATTGGGATACCTAAACCAGTCAGTTTTGATCACAGTAGAATATACGATTTTTTTTTAATCTATGCAAGCAAAGGTGTGAGTAAAGGAACATGGAGTTCGTTTTCTTTATTCAACAATTCTTGCACTAAATTGCAGGTTCTTTTTTTTTTTTTTTTAAGACTGTTGGTATGCAAGACATTCTAAACCTGCATCGTGAGCATGCTAGCCACTTGCCACATGGAGCTATTGAGTAAGCTGTGTGGCTAGTCTGAACTGAGTTGTGCTATAAAGTAAAACGTGTATCAGATTTCAAGGAGTGTACACACACAGAAGTATAAAATACCACATTAATAATTTATATAAAGTACATGTGGAAATGGTAACGGTTTGAATATATTGGGTTAAATGAAATATACTCTCTAAATTTGATTGTTTCTTATTATTGTCATTAATAGAAAATGTGAAATTACCTATGTGGCTTGCATGGTATTTCTGTTAGATAATGATATTCTTTGAGATACAGCACATTGAGGAAAATATTTTTTTAAGGATATACTTGAGTTTGAATCTCATCTCCCAGTATTGATAGCTTTGTGAATTGGGGCTAAATCCTTGTGGGCTTGGGTTTCCTCATTTATACAATTTCTCACAGAGTCATTTTGAGGATTCAGTGATATAATGCATCTACTTAGTGACCTTCAGTATGCATATGAAATACCTGGAGATCTGATTCTCTTGGCAGAGAGTGGGGCTTTGGATATTTGTTTGTAAAGAATTTTCAGGTACTACTGATACTGCTGGTTGAGGACCACAGTTGTCATATCTGGAAGTCTAGATTACTATATAGGTTTTAGTTCATTTTCCTCCCCTCAGCTATTATCCATTTACAGTCAGCTTTGAAATTTTAGCCACGGGAGATAGTAATTGGAAAGGTCCCTGTAGCTGACAAGATTTACTAAAGTCTGTTTTATTCCTGGATTTTAATCTGCATTCTGGAGAATTCACTGCCAGTGAAGAATAGCTGGGTAAATTATATACTTGTCAAAAGATATAAAGATGGCATCAATTTTATAATTTGTAAATGTGGTAACTCCCTCTGTTGGATTTTAAGTTGTTTAAAGAAAGGATTGAAAGTTGTATACCTTTATAGCTTTTGTGGCTAGGTGCCTGTTCACAATTAGAATGTAAATATTGTGTTAGGTGATTAAATGCATTTAGTTTTTCATTCATCCAAGGAATACCAGCTCAAGACAGCAACAACTGATTGGCAGTTGACTAGCCACTTAGAGATATAAGTAATCCTTATCTCAGGGGTCCCATGGTTTACTGGAAGAGTCAGAAGCAAACAGATAATTGCAATGCATATGGTAAATTCAATAATAGAAAAATTACAAAATAAAGGGGAAGGAACAGCTTTTCCAGAGGCAATCAGAGAAAGATAGTAGCATTCATAAACCTTAAAAGAAAGACTATACAGGTAGGAGGAAATACAGAATTACAAAAAGAAATTTGGAGAACTGAGTAATTTGGTGTAACTAGAGTATTAATCTATGAGAGTGGTTGTGGGAGAGAGTTATTTAGGTTTCAGGTCTTTAAGGCTGTTGAATATTGTCTGAGGAGCTTTACTTTATTGTGTAGGCTGGAGAGCCCATATAGGGCTTCACGTATGGAGGATTCATTTTTCTTTTTA
Organism: Bos indicus; assembly: GCF_029378745.1. NCBI lineage: Eukaryota > Metazoa > Chordata > Mammalia > Artiodactyla > Bovidae > Bos > Bos indicus. The sequence goes on along the minus strand of NC_091768.1, from coordinate 24,308,513 downwards.
AGTGTATCACATTCGGAGACTTAATTTAAGGGGTGATACTGAAGCAAAATAATCAGATGGAGCAGTAGTCCAATGATGGTAAAAGTCTGAACTAGGGCACTAGCAATGGCAAGAGAATGGAGGATAGATTCCAAAGGTGTTAGGGCTAAAAGTTGACAGTTTGATGTAACATGTTGAAAGGGCAGTGAGAAAAATAATTTTGTATTTCTCCATTGGCACTTCTGGTTAAGGCACAGAAGCCGAGATGTCACGTTGTAAGATACATGCGGAGATGGGGGTGTGTAGAGTATGTGTAGATGAGAGACAGAGATGTGAGAGAGCCAAGCATTCTCTCAAGAAGTTAAAATCGCTGGACTCCAGATTGGGCAGAAAAGGAAATGGAATCAGGTATTGGAGAAAGGAAAGGAGGTGGGCAAGAGACTGAAGAGGCACTTGGAATTAAAGAACGGGTGTAAAAATGAGTAAGTGAGCTGGAAGAACCAGACCTTGTGGTCTGAGAGTGAGTTTAAGATTTTAGAGAGACAGCAGTTTTAGGTGGCCATCATATTTTGTTGGGGCAGAGGGTGAAGTTTGTTGAATTTAGGAATTGAAAAATAAGGACAGTGTTTCCCAAATTGTATTTGATGGGACTACCTGCATCAGCATCACTTGAGGTGAGATTCTTGGGCTGAAACCCATGTCTACTGGCCTATAGTATCTCGAGTTAGAGTCTGAGGATGTGTGTCTCTGGGGAAGTTCAAGAACCTCTGAGTTAGGTGTTGAATGGTTTATTCTCAAGGATATTTAATAAATTCATAGTCAGGTGTCAGGAATTATAATGAATTGGATGACCAGTAGTGAGTAGATAGATTGTCAGTATTTTAAGGGTTAAGAGAATAGCTTTAGGGGATTACAGCCAATGGTTAGAGACTTCGAAAAATAAGTGGGGGTTTGTTTGTTTTGTGTTTAAGAGTAATGATATTAGAATAGTAGAATGTTTCCTATTGTCCTGTGTGTGAAAGTGGGTGGTTTCTAATATTTTGAGTAGACTCTAGGAGGGAAGTGAATGATGGAGTCCTCTTTGGTGCCACTGAAGTTGTAGGCACTTAGTAAAGTGAAAGGGTTGTGGAGGGAAGTCAGGACACTGGAGTCCTTGTCATGGAAAGACTAGGTTCTGAAGTCAGAGTAAAACAAAAAGTCAAGTTGTTTATAAACACTTTTAGTCAGTTACTTTGAAAGGTCTTCAGTTTTGAGATAGATTACATATTGTTTGGTCTGTTCTGTTAAACATTTGGTGAGATATGCTGGCTTATCTTAAAAGGGCATTTATCTAAAAAATCTTAAACACTAAATAAAATTCCAAGTTTTTTAGGGAGATAGATTCCCACACTGTAAGAGGTGCATGGAACTGAAAGAATAGCTGTCTCTTCTGTCTTATTACTGTAGAGCCTGTCTCTGTCATCATCATGTATGTTCTTTGCAGTAAATGAGCCTCCTGTAGTGGGCATGAAGTGGATGGAGGTAACACTAACTGTGAAGAAAGAGGACTAATGACTGAGATGATGTTTTGGTTGGTGCCTCAAGATGCCTGCTGTCCAGGAACCATCTTAATGGTTGTAAACTGGGACATTCATATAGGTACCAGGAGGTCCTAGTTAATGTGATGACCTTGCCTTCCCGTGCATTACCTCCTGTAGGAAGGCAGAGGCTGTGAAATACATATCATGTCCATATAGAACTTGTTTCACTTAAAAAACAATTCTTTTTTCTTGTAAAATATAATCAGTTGGCCATAGAGATGGGTTTATTTCTGCACTCTCTCTTTTGTTGGCGTATTTGTCTATTCTTACGCCAAAACCACACGTATATTATTGTAGCTTTGTAATAAGTTTTGAAATCTTTAAGTGTGAGTTCACCATCTTTGTTCCTTTTGAAAAGTGTGTTGGCTATTTGGGGCCCCTTTCAATTCCATATGAATTGGAAGATGAGTTTCTTCATTTCTGAAAAACAGAAAAAAAAAACTATTGGGATTTTGATAAGAATTATGTTGAATCTGTAGATCACTTTGGATAGTTCTGTCGTCTTCATAGTTTTCCAGTCTATGAACACCAGTTGTGTTTCCATTATTTTGCTCTGAATCTCTTTAAGCAGTGCCTTGTAGTTTTTCAGCGTGTAAGTCTTTCACCTCCTTGGTCAAGGTATTTCATTCCTTCAGATGCTATTATAAGTGGGAATGCTTTCTTGATTCCTTGTTTGAATTGTTGATATAGAAACAGAACTGACTTTTTGTGCATTGAACTTATAAAGTGCACCTATGCTAAATTTGTTTTAGGTTTAGCAGCTTTCTTCGGGATTCTCTGGAATTTTCTGTATAGAGAACAGAGAAAATTTTACTATCTCTGCAAATAGATCTGGTTTTACTTTTTCTTTACCAATTTGTATGCCTTTCATATCTTTTTCTGATCTGATTGCTCTGGCTAAAACTTCCAGTGAAGTGTTGAATAGCAGTGGGGAAAGCTGGCATCCTTGTCTAGAAATTTTTCCTCTTCGAGATAAAATTTGCCACTGAATTTTATTAAATCAAAGAATCATACATAATTGACTAATTTTGTTGAGAAGTTGATGTTGAAATTTTTCTTTTGCAGCACAGGATGATCCAGCAATGGAGGAGAAAATTCTGCAAACTGGCTGATTACTCATGAAGATAAGATTTTATTTTTGTGGCAGGCATCTGTGGGGTCTGTAATAGAAATGTAAGTATGGCATCATGGTTTTTACAAAGCTGCAACAAGTTAAATGACTGGTATAAAATGTAATAAATAGAGTATCAGTTAGTTTTAATCAAACAAAATGAATGTTTTATATTGACTTTTAGATCTTTAATTGAATTGACAAGTTTCTTCACATTTAATTACTATTAATATAGGCTTCCAAAAAAAATCTCTTCATAGGGAATAATCCCTATAAAAGTGAAACGGAAGATAGAGAAATTTGCACATAGAAGGCTAAAAAACTGGAAGGATCTCCAGGTCTTTTAGGTTCTACTTATTCTTTACATAGTAATTTATTTAAATAAACAAAGTTAATTTATTTTTTTTTAAGTACATTATTGCATTTTAATTCTTATTGGAGTCACTCTAGTCCCCAGTTTTACTACTTCTATTTTCCTATCAGTTTCTCTTTGTGAAATATGCTTTAAAATGTTAACACTACCTCTGTCTTGGCCATATTGAACTTTAGTCTGTTATTGATGAAACTTTTTTACACAGTGAACATCATATTGCCATCTTGCAAGTTGACAGTTTTTGGTGATTACAGTAGTTAAAATACTTGACCAAAGAGTAACCCTTATAGATACTACTTCATATGTTCTCCCCATTTGACATGTAACTGTTGTTATCTACTTTTCTAGTGTGATGCTTTGATTATATACTCCCATTAAAAGTATTACCATATCATTTTTAGTGTTGAGAATTTTAATAAAAGACAAATGAAACCAGTAAGCATTTTTCTTTAAAATTGGGGCAAATATAGTTTTAATTTAACCCTGTTTACATGTTATCTGTTTATATACTTCTGTATATTTTTTAATCCTGTAGGTCAGATAGTCTGACCATCAGACTATCCCTGCCATCAAGGAATTAGACTGTAGTTTAGTAAGTAAGACACATATATAATTAATACAGTGGAAGAAATACTATATTGAGACACCAGTAAAACACTTTCAGAACTGAGAGAGTGTATTCCATCTGAAGAGTTCAGAGTGAACAGGGGAACTTTTGGTTCGGTCTTAAAGAATGAATAGAATCTTAACAATCAGAAAATTAGGAATTATTTTTCAAGCCAAGGGAATGGGGAAGGGCACAGCTGCCTAAATATCCAGGCATCTTAGAGGACTCAGGGAGCAATCCTGTGTGTGAAGGTCAATGGGAAACAGAGACTTCACAGTTAGTAAAGGGAATGAGTGTGTTTATTTGTACCTACTTATTGCCTGGTGCTTACTGGATGTTTTACTTGGATTATTGAACTCAGTCATAAGATTGTAGTAGCCTTATTTACTAATGAAACAGATAAAACTCATTTTCCCTGGGTCATTGTTTACCAAATTTCTCAGAATTATCTGCTAGGGCACTTACTGAAAACAGATTTTTAGACTCTTAATGCAGATGAGTCCAAATTTCCAAGAGACAGCACATCAGCTAATTCTTATCTTTGGAGAAGTTTGGGAAACACTGTTCTAGGTCAACATAGTAAGAATAAATGACGGATTTTTAACTAAGTCTTGTTTTACTCTGAAGTCTGTGTCAGTGTACTTGAAAGTTAGTGCTTAGCAATTTTGATGACGTTATGTAGGCAGTGCTGCTGCTCCTGCTAAGTCGCTTCAGTTGTGTCCGACTCTCAGCGACCCCATGGGCTGCAGCCCACCAGGCTCCTCCGTCCATGGGATTTTCCAGGCAAGAGTACTGGAGTGGGGTGCCATTGCCTTCTCCATTATGTAGGCAATAGAAAACTACTGAAGACTGAGTGGAGGAAAGACTAATTAGATAATTAAACTGAGGAAAGATGAGAGGAAGAAAAGACTGAGAGGTCAGGAAGGCCACTTGAGAGGTCAGTATTTTGTATAAGAGTGTGCCCAGGAGGCCAAAATTAAGGTCACAGGCTTTAGTAACAAAGGGGACACATTCTATAAAGGTTTTTGTTGCAGAAAAGCAAAGTAGCCAAGGAATAGGGGAGTGCTGAGGATGACTCCTAAGTTTTATCCAAGATAGAGACCAAGAGAAAAGGATGTGGGTTTAAAGGAGTTAATTTTTATTTTAGTCATGTTTGATTTCAGGTGACTGGAGAATATTGAGGTAGACCTTTTGAATACAGAATTGGAAATACAGCTCTTAGGAATCCAGAACAGTTCCAGATACTACATTTTGGGGATATGAGATTTACATTCATACATATAAATTTGGAATATCCTGTAGATTGTCTAGGCATAAAATGTAATATTGAAAATTTTGTCACTCAGAGCCTCTGTGAGGAATCCTGGTATTTCAGGGAAACTAAAGAAGGTGGGGGGGGAGAGGGGGAAATGATAACTGGGAGAGAGTACCATCATGGAAATGAATAATATAAATTTTTAGATAGAGTCTGTGGTTAATATGATTTAATGCAATGGAATCAAATAGATAAGACTGAAAGAGATCATTAGACTTAGCATGTTAGTTGATTTTGAAATTTAGGAATAGAATATTAATTGAAATCTTGGAGGAATTGGGATGGTTTAGCTTGGAAAGCTACCAGTACTCCATCCTGAGCCAAGAGGAATAAGATAGAATGAAGATAAAGATAAATTTTGAGAAGTCATTCATACCTAATTTCTTAATTTGAGGGTTCAGGATATCTCTTAACTAAGAGGTTGGGAAACTTTTATAATAGTCTTTGGGACAATAAGGAAAGAAAGGTGTCTTGGTTAAGTAAAAAGTAATTGATACCAGGCACAATGGGTTCTGGGAACTCAAAATAGCTAATCAGTGTGTGATGTTCACATATTTTGCACCATGTATTTCACTACAATTGTGGAAATTTTCATAAGTTGAGTAACTTTTGTAACTTTGCTCCTTGCTTGATCTTTTTTTTTTTTTTTTGCAAATGTCTCTCCTTGTGGCTTTTGAGGGAGTAGTCTCACTTTATTCCCCATCCTTCTCTGCCATTCTTCTTGTCCACTGCCTCACTTACAAATGTTGGAGTAATCCAAGGTTCTGTGATTAGCCCTTTTGTGTGCTGTGTGTGCAGATTTAATTTGGGCATCCATCCATTTTCATGTGTCAGTAATCATGTATGTGTTGGTGGCTCAAGACACTTCTTTCTGCTTAGATTTCTTGAGCGTACCTGTCCAGTTAACTCAACTGTCATCTGCCTGTCTTCATTTGAAGACATTATAAGTATCTTAAAGTTACAATGTCAGAACTCACCTCAGATTCTGAATCTTGATCATCCATCAGTAACTAAATGCTTTCATTTCTGTTTCCTTAGTATTTCTTATGTTCTACTGTTAGAACCTTACATCTGTCCCTTCCTTCCCATTATCTTTTTTACCTGGATTATTATAAATTCTAGTTTCTTTTTGGCCTCATCCTGCCAAGTCTTCCTCCAAACTTCTGTCCAACTGGTCTTGATAAACTAGTAAACCAACTTGTCACTTCCTAACATAACCTTTCAGTGAATTCCTGTTGACTCCTTAGGAGTTAGTATAAGGACCAACTTCATAGAGATCCTTGAACTCCTTAAATTATATGTAAGATTTCCCTAAATTTTTAATAAGGCTGTGACCAGAAGTGTTTATGAACCGTTTGCATTTAAAATGTTTAAACTTTATTAAGATTCCATAATATAGAAGGTCTCTGCTGTACTTCTTTGCACAGTACTTTTCATCTATTCAAATGTATCTATCCCCTCCTTGCTAGTTACCATTTCTTCCTTTGTACTCCCTGGTGTCTGTTACACTTATCAAAAAATCATTAGGTAATGCAGTGTTCTTTAACTTTGATGGCAGACTTTATTATGCATTTCCTTTCCTAGTGCCATGGGCATGGTAGATGCTCACATGTGTTCTCTGTTCAAAGTTGAAAAGGAATAAGGAGAAATACATGATAGCTCTTGCAGCAGGTGATAAGATGCCGTTCTTCTATCAGTCTGTGAAATTTCTTGTAACTTCCTGAAGCCTTATCTTTCCTAAAATTACTGATGGTGGTTCTTATATTTGGATAGACATGGTTGTTTTAGAAACAATATGTAGCAGTTAAGAGTAAAGACTCTGAAGTCAGATCATCTGGGTTATGGAACCTAGATTTGAGGCTGGCTCAATCACTTAATGAACTATGACTTTGGGTATATTATCTGAGCTTTTTGTACCTCAGTTTCCTCATCTGTAAAAAGGAAAATAACAGACCCAGTTCGTAGGGTGATAGGAGGATTAAAGTATTTCACAAAATATCTGCCACATATTATGCAATCAGTAATTGTTAGTTGTTAAATAGTTTACTATAATAAAACATACATCAATAGGCATCCAACAGAAATGAAATTACTTCCGTTGTAGCTCAGTTGGTAAAGAATCTGCCTGCAATGCAGGAGACCCGGGTTCGATTCCTAGATCAGGAAGATCTCCTGGAGAAGGAAATGGCAACCCACTCCGGTATTCTTGCCTAGAGAATCCCACAAACAGAGGAGGCTGGCAGGCTACAGTCCACAGGGTTGCAAAAGTCAGACACGACTTAGCAACTAAACCACGACCACCACCAATTACAAGACACTGTGCAATAGGAAAAGTTAAGAATTTTGTCTTAAGGACTTAAAAATGGTCATTGTGAAAATTTTAATGTTAAATTTTTTAACTTGTATTAAAGTTCAAACGCTTTATATTCCAACAGAAGTAAAGATCTGAGGAATTAAAAAACAAAAAAACAAAATTTTGGGAAAGAAGATGACGTTCTTTTTTGATAGGTCTCCACAAAAGAGCTTGTAGTACTTTATTCTTTGTTCTCTTTCATGCTTTTAATTGGGTTCTGAGCCCATACTTTAAAAAAATCGGTTTTTCAGTATTTGTAGTTTTTATTGGTGTCAGAAAGTTCCTCAATATTAGTAAGCTAAAGATCTTTCTCATTTATAGTAATTTTACCTTTCTTTTGATTAGATGTCTTTAAGAAGATTAGACAAAATCTGAATACTTACAGATTTCCACTGAATTTGCCTATATCCCTCTGTATTTGGTCTTGTTGCAGAGAAGTCTTAACTAGCATTGATAGACATTTTTTCATCTTCCAGAAATATTTTACATCGTTTAGAAGAATGGAATTTATGTGTAAAAGTAATAATAGCCCATTAAGGGTTCAGTTGGTAAAAAAAAAAATGTCTTGGGAAGTGAGTGATACATTTGTGTTCTTCAGTAGAGTTGGACCAACTTCATTCCAAATTTCTACATATTAATTTAGTAACCAGGAAATAAATTTCCTTTTTTAAAATGATCTCTAAAGTTTCCTAAGAAATTTATTACTTAGGGAATATTTCTATTTAATTAGCACTCTCTTTGTCAAATCCTTACTCTACAAAAGGGAAAGAAATAAAAACATTTCTTACTTACATATTTGTATGATCCTCTGCACAAGTTTAGCCTTCAGCCTATTTGAGGATCATCGAAGGCTTCCCAGGTGGCGCTAGTGGTAAAGAACCTGCCCACCAATGCAGGTGACCTAAGAGATGCAGGTTTGATCCCTGGGTCCAGAAGATCCCCTGGAGGAGGGCGTGGCAACCCACTCCAGTATTCTTGCCTAGAAAATCCCACGGACAGAGGAGGCTCACAAGCTACAGTCCATAGTGTCACAGAGTTGGACACAACTGAAGCAACAGCACACGTGCATGGAGTGTGTCTTACAGATGGGCAGGCTAGTGGTTTGGGTTGCTATGTCTTTATCTTCTTACATATCGTAATGGTATCTTGTCTACTGCATGTACTTAATACAGAATTATGTAAAAAGTATTTAAAGATTTTCCTCCTCATGTCTTACTTGGGATACACTAGGAGTATACTTGGTGAGCTACACAGAATCATAATTTGGTATTTGCTATGGCAAATTGATAGTTGAAAGTTGTTGTTGTTCAGTCCCTAAGTCATATCTGACTCTTTGTGACCCCATGGACTACAGCACACCAGGCTTTCCTGTCCTCTACTCGCTCCCAGAGTTTGCTCAAATTCATGTCCATTGAGTCGGTGATGCTATCTAACCATCTCATCCTCTGCTCCCTTCTCCTTTTGCCTTCATCTTACCCAGCAACGGTCCTTTCAAAGAGTATTCAGTGTTGATTTCCTTTAAGATTGACTGGTTTGATCTCCTTGCTGTCCAAGGGACTCTCAAGTCTTCCCCAGCACCACAATTTGAAAGCATCAATTCTTTAGTGCTCAGCATTCTTCATGGTCCAACACTCATATCCGTACATGACTACTGGAAAAACCATAGCTTTAACTATACAGATGTTGACAAAATGATGTCTCAGTTTTTTAATACACTGTCTGGGTTTGTTATAGCTTTCCTTCCAAGCAAGCATCTTTTAATTTCATGGCTGCAGTCACCATCCACAGTGATTTTCGGAGTCCCAAGAAAATAAAATCTGTCACTGTTTCCATTGTTTCCCCTTCTATTTGCCACGAAGTGATGGGACTGGATGCCATGATCTCTTTTCTTGAATGTAGACTTTCAAGCCAGCTTTTTTATTGTCTTCTTTCACCCTCATCAAGAGGCTCTTTAGTTCCTCTTCACTTTCTGCCTTTAGATCAGTATCATCTGCATATCTGAGGTTATTGATCTTTCTCTTGGCAATCTTCATTCCATCTTGTGATTCATCCAGCCCTGCATTTCATGTGATGTACTCTGCACAGAATTAAATAAGCAAGATGACAATATACAGCCTTGACGTGATCCTTTCCCAATTTTGAACCAGTCTGTTGTTCCATGTCCAGTTCTAACCTGGATACAGGTTTCCCGGGAGACAGGTAAGATGGTCTGGAATTCCCATCTCTTTATGAATTTCCACAATTTGTTGTGATCCACACAGCCAAGGCTTTAGCGTAGTCTGTGAAGCAGAAGTAGATTTTTTTCTGGAATTCTCTTGCTTTCTCCGTGATCCAGCACATATTGGCAATTTGATCTCTGGTTCCTCTGCCTCTTCGAAACCCAGCTTGTACATCTGGAAGTTCTCGGTTCACTTACTATTGAAGTCTAGCTTGAAGGATTTTGAGCAAAATTTTGCTCGCATATGAAGTGAGCAGAATTGTATGGCAGTTTGAACAGTCTTTGGCATTTCCCTTCTTTGGGATTGGAATGAAAACTGACCTTTTCCAGTCCTGTGGCCATTGCTGAGTCTTCCAAATTTGCTGACATACTGAGTGCAGCACTTTTAACAGCATCAGCTTTAGGATTTGAAATAGCTCAGCTGGAATTCCACCACCTCCACTAGCTTTGTTCGTAGTAATGCTTCCTATGTATGACCCACTTGATTTCACATTCCAGGTTGTCCGGCTCTAGGTGAGTGACCACACCATTGTGGTTATCCAGGTCATTAAGACTTTTTTTTCTCTAGTTCTGTGTATTCTTGTCACGTCTTTTTGATCTGTTCTCTTAGGTCCTTAGTGTTTCTGCCCTTCATGCTTGTCCTTGCATGAAATGTTCCCTTGATACCTTCAACTTTTTGAAGAGATCTTGATAGGTGGCCTTACAAATAGCTGTGAAAAGAAGAGAAGCCAAAAGCCAAAGAGAAAAGGAAAGGTATAAGCATCTGAATGCAGAGTTCCAAAGAATAGCAAGGAGAGATAAAGCCTTCCTCAGCAATCATTGCAAAGAAATAGAGGAAAACAATAGAATGGGAAAGACTAGAGATCTCTGCAAGAAAATTAGAGTTACCAAGGGAACATTTCATGCAAAGATCAGCTTGATAAAGGACAGAAATGGTATGGACCTAACAGAAGCAGAAGATATTAAGAAGAGGTGGCAAGAATACACAGAAGAACTGTACAAAAAAGATCTTCACGACCCAGATAATGACTAAGGTTTGATCACTCACACTCACTAGAGCTGGACATGCTGGAATGTGAAGTCAGGTGGGCCTTAGGAAGCATCACTTCGAACAAAGGTAGTGGAGGTGATGGAATTCCAGTTGAGCTATTTCAAATCCTAAAAGATGATTCTGTGAAAGTGCTGCACTCAATATGTTAGCAAATTTGGAAAACTCAGCAGTGGCCACAGGACTGGAAAAGGTCAGTTTTCATTCCGATCCCAAAGAAAGGCAATGCCAAAGAATGCTCAAACGACCGCACAGTTGCACTCACCTCACACACTAGTCAAGTAATGCTCAAAATTCTTCCAACCCAGGCTTCGGCAGTATGTGAACTCTGAACTTCCAGATGTTCAAGCTGGTTTTAGAAAAGGCAGAGGAACCAGAGATCAAATTGCCAACATCCGCTGGATCATGGAAAAAGCAAGAGTTCCAGAAAAACATCTATTTCTGCTTTCTTGACTATGCCAAAACCTTTGACTGTGTGGATCACAACAAACTGTGGAAAATTCTGAAAGAGATGTGCCTGATGTGCCTCTTGAGAAACCTGTATACAGGTTAGGAAGCAACAGTTAGAACTGGACATGGAACAACAGACTGGTTCCAAATAGGAAAAGGAGTACGTCAAGGCTGTATATTGTCACCCTGGTTATTTAACTTAAATGCAGAGTACATCATGAGAAATGCTCGGCTGGAGGAAGCACAAGCTGGAATCAAGATTGCCAGGAGAAATATCAATAACCTTAGCTATGCAGATGACACCACCCTTATGGCAGAAAGTGAAGAAGAACTAAAGAGCCTCTTGATGAAACTGAGAGTGAAAAAGTTGGCTTAAAGCTCAGGATTCAGAAAACTAAGACCATGGCATCTGGTCCCATCACTTCATGGCAAATAGATGGGGAA